>NC_081840.1:119350610-120673668 GCF_963259705.1 Myotis daubentonii
GAGTGGGCCCAAAAGTTGGGTGGGGAAGGGTGGGACAAACAGTAATAACCAGATTAATGGAATCTCAGATATGGCATCTGCCTGCAGGCTCTATGCAGGAGAGGGTTCATTAAAGGAGCAATGGCCTCTAGCAGCACTTCTGTCTGGGAGAAAGTTAACCCCCACTCCCAACTCTCACCTGGATGCAAGACAATTCAGGTCTTCCCATATGTCGCTGGTGCCTTCCAACTGCTGACCCAGCACTGGAACTCAGAAGGAGTGAGTTCTAGTAAGTCCGTGCATGAGCCCTTTTAAAGGAACTTCCTGGGACTCCAACAACCTTCTGTCTTCCTCAGCCTCACTCCCTGCTGGTTTTTACAGCCAGAAGTTATGGGGACTTTTTTTCTGGCACTGGAACCCACAGCTGGCGAACCTGGTGTGGAACTGGGACCCCTTATTCCTCAGGGGGGACCTTGGAAACCAAGATATCCCTCCAAATTTTTATCTGGCACATGTGGGTGTGGGGCCAGCCCATTCTGTATCTCTGCCACCTACCAGTTTCAATGTGGCCTCTTTAAACCTCTAGTTGTAGGACTTCCATTCAGCTAAATTTCAAGTGGTTCTGAATGACATTTGTTCTGTAATTTAGTTTTAATTTTATGTGGTTGTAGGAGGATGCAAGTACCATGTTTACCTATGCTGCCATCTTGACGGGAAGCCCATCTCTGATTTTAGAAGTTGGGAAGAATGGATCTTTGTGAACCGATGGAAAAGTGCTAAAATAAATTTATCAAAGGTCATTTTTACAGTGAACATTTTTGGGAAAGGGAAACCCCAGGAAAAATGAAGCAAAGACATATTGGAGGAAAGATGGTAAAGAAGACAGAAGCTGTGCATGTTCAAGCAGACAAATCTAAGCAGATCAATAGGCTTCTTAAGAATCTGTTAAACCAGTTTCATAGATCTGGCAACTTAAGCAAGATGGCAATCCTCCAAGAAAACTCCTGTTTGGATCGGGCTGTTGAATTTGTGGGAGAAACAATGAAAAATTTGTCCATAAGAGAATCAGGCTGCATTAGTGTGTGCATGATAATTAATAATTTACATATGGAGCAAAACATTCTTATAAAGTTGAAAGACTCACGTGGTAATTCGATTTACTCAAAAGCATTTGCTATTAAAACAGTGATCTTTTTTAGCCTTTTTCAATGTCAATCTCAGTCTCTATAATTTTTAGGGAGGAGTAGATTTTTTCTCTTTTATTCTCTTTTCTGGAACAACATAGATATCTATCTTTTACATTTTTTACATTTATTTGTTATTGAATTTATTAGGGTGACATTGGTTAATGAAGGTATATAGGTTTCAGGTATATAATTCTACAGTATATTGTATTGTGTGTTTAACACCACAAGTCAAGTCACCGTCCATCAATACTTACTCCTCCTTTCCTCTCTTCTACCTCCCACAGACCCCCTTCCCTTTGGCAGTCACCATACTGTTGTCTATGCCCATGAGTCTTTCTTTCTTCCTTCCTTTTTTTTTTTTTTTTTTTGGCTTAATTCCTTTACCCTTCTTACCCAGACCCCAACACCCTTCTCTCTGACAGCTATCAGTCTATCCTCTGCATCCATGAGTCTGTCTCCACTTTGTTAGTTTGTTTTGTTCATTAGATTCCACGTATAAGTGAAATCATATAGTCCTTGTCTTTCTCTGTCTTAATCTCCATAATTAACCACATGCTTGCAGAGCTGAAAAGACTTCTTGAGTGATGTCTGATTGGGTGACCTCTGAAGTACCGGGTGGACAAGAGCATTAAGTGGTGACTTTCTGACTCTATTCATATTTTGCTATGCAACACAATTGTCCTTTGTGCCCACTTTACATTCAGAGAAGTAGCATTCTGCTGTGGGAGTATGAGAGCCTTGTGTTTACTGTTCTATTTTAACCACACTTAAATGGTCTGAATCTCATCAGATTCTTTGTTGGAATTGGCAACATCTGACCAGTTTGATACACTTGGACAATACCCCTTGAATTTAATGGAGGAGCCATGAAAGCAGTTTTTGATTCTGATATAAAGTTCAATGCATAAATATCAGTGCTACTTCTACCAAAGCAAATATAGTACTAAAACTTGGGGATAATGTTTACCTTTTTCTCATTATTATTTTATGTCCACTTGTATCTCTATAAAGGGATTTAGCACTATTTTTGTCAGTTTTTTCCCTTACAATTCTGAGTACGTTAGTATCATCCACATTTAAATAGATAAATGGAAATCATTATTTTTTTAAGCCAAGTACTATAGAAATGTGTCCTTATAATTATGTGGAAAAAATATCCTAAGTCCACACAACTGTATTACAAAGTCATATCCCTTCCAAGAACCATCTACTGTAATAAAATGAATAAAATCATCAGGCTCTTATTAGAATGAAGATAATTATTTCCTAGGTGGGAAAGGAAACCATTATTTCTAAGGCTTTGGGGACTGGCATTTTAAGTGTTTGTACTGTAAATCTTGCAATATAAGAACTATGACCCTCAGAGAGTAGTGGGTTCAGTAAAATGTGTTCAAAGCCATGTCTAGGATGAGAATGATTGGATAGCTGTCTCTCTCGGTGCTTTTGTTTTGTTACAGAACAGAACTAGATCAAGGTCTGGGTGCAAGGCCTTCACGATAATGCTTCTCTCCTATGTCAAAGGTTGCCTTAGAAAATCAGCTAACTGGTTTTCTATGTTCTTGGCCTTAAAAGTGATAACGAAATGAATATGTGTGCTTTAATGCAAAAAAATTAATTGATCTTTGAAAATAAATGTAAACAGTGAATATCACTGATAATAGAGTATGCAAAGAATATGTTTAAGTGTTTTATAAATTATTTTAAAATAAACCTAGTTTTTCTTTATTTTTTAAATACATTTTTATTGCTTTCAGAGAAGAAAGGAGAGAGAGAGATAGAAACATCAATGATGTAAGAGAATCATTGATTGGCTGCTTCCTGCATGCCCCCCTACTGGGCATTGAGCCTACAACCTGGGCATGTGCCCTTGACCAGAATCAAACCTGGGACCTTTCAGTCCAAAGGCCGACACTCTATCCACTGAGCCAAACTGGCTAGGGCTAAACCTAGTTTTCCTTAAAATATATAGTATTTGACAATCAAGTTTGATCCCACCCTGTTCCCATATTTTCTAAGAGACATAAGCAATATTTTTAGCTAAGATTCCTGGCTCAAAATTGAAAGAACCGAAGTTCTCCTCCATTTGTAAAACTAAGTAAACTACTATGAGAGTATTCTCTTTATAACATTATCCTTTCCAGTGCCATCTAAGGTGGGTGCTAGAGCTTATTTTGTAGTAAATATACAAACCTGAGGAACAACAGAATCTGCTTTAATTATATCTTTGCTGTCTCTTCAGTGTGTCCAAACATTTTGCATTTTGTTGCCTCCTTTTTACTTCTTTTTTTCATACCTTGTCCCTTTTGTGTGAGTGATTCTCCACCCCAAAACTAAATTGTATGGGATCCCCAACTGTGTTCTTAGATAGACACTTACTCCCATCAGATAAACTCATCCTGTGATTGCTTTACGTAATCCTTCTTCCTGATTAAAATTCACCATTCATGGGTTCCATCCCTTAAATATCCTACTAAAGGCAAATTGATGTTAATACATGGTCCTCCTACATTGTATATTTGCATTTTTGTAAATTTAGCTCTAAAACACTATCTCTAAGGTTGAGTACTGCATATGTAGTAGGTAAGGAGGGAAGATATTTGGATCAAGCTCACCCTTTGATTCTGTCAAAGAAAAATTGCACCAAGTACAGTTAATTTAAACAGGCAAGGGAGAATTTATTCAGGACTATTGCAATAGGTAAGAGAGACTATTGCAACAGGAGATAAACCCTGAACTCAACTCGGAATACAACAGGTGCAGCTGGGACTTATAGCCGATGAGCAGGGTCAGGAAGTCATTGAATAGAAAAATACTGAGAGGAACTTGATTAGATCAAGGGTGGGGGAACTCCTTCTAAACTGGCTTCGTGGGATTTTCACAGAAGCTGAGCTCACCCTGATTCTTTCCTAAAATTTGACTCAGCCAGCCAAAGACAGGGCCTAATCAAAAAGAGGGCTCAAATGAGCCTAACTAAAGTTTGGTCAAGAGGGAAGTCCTGTGAGGTTGTAAGTATTAAAGTGCCTTCTCAGCTGTATGAGGCCACATCTTATCAGACAATTGTGTGATTATCCCAATTGCTCATCTAAGAGAACTTTAGTCAGAACCTCCTATTTTTCAAATATGATTTTGTCTATTTTACTTTTATAGTTTCTGTATTCTTCCCTGTTGCCTTTACCTTGAGGTAGAAAAATCTAAGAATACTTTCTGAAATAAGTTATCCAGATGAGTAACATGTTTTTCTTAATGTATGTTTGGTCTCCTCCCTAACTATACGAAAAGTGGTACTGACAGGGATTTAATTTTACTTTCTTGCTACAATTAAAATTCAAGTTGGGGTAGGGGAGGGGGAGAGATCAACCGAAGGACTTGTATGCATGCATACAAGCCTAACCAATGGACACAGACACCAGGGGAGTGAGGGCATGAGTGGGGGGAAGGGGGGACGGGCAATGGGGGGGATAAGGATACATATGTAATACCTTAATCAATAAGGAAAAATTTATATAAAAAATTCAAGTTGGAACTGGATACTAATAATAGTGTTAACTTAAATTTTGAGAGATAACAGAATATTAGAGAGGCTGGTGCACTGTTGATGTTGCTGATTGCAAAAATATATCTGAAGTTGGCATTTGACGACTGAAACTCGGGACAGGAAATGAGAAGAACAGATGTAAAAGCCAGGCTTGACTCTAGATGTGCTGTGAGGCCTTTGAGCTTTTACGTAGGCTTTGGCTTGGTAACATAAAAGTAATGATTATTGTATCTAACATTTGTAAGTGTCTGTCTTACAAGGAATGCACAATAAGTATTTATTGAATGAATAATGCTTTGTATGTTTCAAAGTTCTCAATGTTTCAAAGAGAATTAGTTTAGAATATCTGAATAGTGATTATTATGCATTATATAGGCATTAATGAAAAGCTAAAATTCATTATACATATTCAATTTTTAGAGGAGGTTGAAAGGTAGGGAAAGGAAAAAATGAAACACTAATACAAAGAGGACTGGTAGGAAGGCTAAGAAACTATGAATATGTTTCTCTGAAATTTAGAGATATTAATGGTGGTGTGAAAGGCTACAGTGGTTCTCAATCTTCTGGCCCTTTAAATACAGTTCCTCATGTTGTAACCCAACCATAAAATTATTTTCATTGCTACTTCATAACTGTAATGTTGCTACTGTTATGAATCGTAATGTAAATATCTGATATGCAGGATGGTCTTAGGCGACCCCTGTGAAAGGGTCGTTCGACTGCCAAAGGGGTCGCGACCCACAGGTTGAGAACCGCTGGGCTAGAAGCATAAAGGAAGTAGAGGATAATACTGTGATTAGTTTTCTCACCTTACCTCTTCTGAATAATAGATTTCAGAAAAATTCTTGTTACTTTTGTTTCCCTCAACTTTAAAATCATAAGTGACTTGAGAACAACAACAAAACCCTATCTTTCATGTATTTCTCAGTTCAAGGAAGGGGTTTGATACATGTATAAGTGAAGTACCCTGTGCTTTCCATGTAAAGTGCTTTATGTTTCAACTATATTATGTCATACTACCTGGAATGAATACCAACAGCATGAATATGTTTTCTTATGCAGGTAACATGCACATTTTAAAAAAGAATCATAAAACCCTAACCGGTTTGGCTCAGTGGATAGAGCGTCGGCCTGCGGACTGAAAGGTCCCAGGTTTGATTCCGGTCAAGGGCATGTACCTTGGTTGCGGGCGCATCCCCAGTGGGGAGTGTGCAGGAGGCAGCTGATCGATGTTTCTCTCTTATCTATGATTCTAACTCTCTATCCCTCTCCCTTCCTCTCTGTAAAAAAATTAATAAAATATATTTTTAAAAAATAAAAAAGAATCATAAAACTGTTATTAAAGAATTAAATTTCTCCATCGCTTGTGGGAGTGAGGTGGAGGTCTTGGGGTGCTGGTGAAATAAGCATTTTCAGAAGCCGCCAGGGAGAATGAGACGTGGAAAAAGGCTTTATTTGTGTTGTTACATTTCTCTGGTTCCAAAGTCCCCTGCCCCGTAAGCCCGTCCTGGAAAAGAGGCCGCTGGGCTTCCAGGGCCAGTGTCCAGAACTTCCAGGCATGGTACAGCCAGGCACGCTGCAGCGTCCAAGCTAAAGTCCGTGAGTCCATGTGTGGGGTCCCACATGGCCATGAGCCACATGGGCGCAGGGGAGCGTGCCCCTGCAACAGGAGTCACAGGAGTCAGGGCCCTGGGGCCAAGAAAAAGTGGCTCCTTTGTCTAGAAGTTTATATATTTAGATTTGACATGATTTCAGTGGCCATGCCCATCCTGGCCACTAATTTGTTCCCAGGCATGACTGGCAGACAGGCAGGCACCTTCCCACATCACTCAGACCTACTGGGCATGCGCCTAAGCTGCCTTTGTCCAGTCTCTTCCTCCATGGACCAGTGGGGAATAGACTTGGAGAATGTTAAATGCAGCTTTGTGGCAAAACTATATAAATGACATGTCTATATTATTTGGTCTTTTCTTTTCTCCTTTTTTGTTAAATAATGACCAGGTCATTACAGCAGCATCAAGACCAGGCTATTTTTTAAAACCAGACGGATATGTAGTACATCAACCTCTAGGTTTGTAAGATACCACAATGAAAAAATCCAAAAGGAATTCTAAAATTTATGAGAGTTTCAGTAATCAGATGTGTTTAGTACTACATCACTTTAATATAGTGTCATTCATTTCAATCACTTATTTATACCAAAAATACTTTCCTGCGTTACTTCATCCAGTCAGGTACAGGGAGAAGGGCAGGGGTGGGTGGGTGGGTCGGGGGGGGGGGGGGGGGGAGGCTGTTGGCCAGCATTGCAAAGTAGAACTGAGAACAATGTGTGTCAAAAAGAGACTATTTAGAATTCAAACTGTTGGTGAAATTTGAGTTGGCAGTTATAATTGTAGGTGGAATTTCTGTGAAAATAATGTAATTATCCAAACTGCATTTTAACCAGCACACCTGAACACTTCAAAAAATATATTTTAATAGCATAAGTAAATACCTCCTTTGTCCCATTTCTGACTGGAAAGATACCTGTTCTGGGATGGGTTGAATTCCTGGGATTTTGCTTTAGTTCTGCTCAGTGGGAAAAGTGCCACCTACTGAATTGCCAGTCTCCTGCCTGTGGAGATATTTGATCATGCAAAGGAAATCATTACTAGGTGTTTGATGGTTATTAGTGTTTGATATCTTAGAAATCTGCGTTCAAATACTTTTCATTTTTAGGTAAGTCAAAAGTTTTAAATTCAAACTCTATCAGGGACACTATGAAGGGGACTGATGTCAATTGGCCTGGTTAGGGGAGCCTGAGAATCAGTTTTCTTTTTGGATCTCAATTAAGAAAATATCCCACCAATTACAAGAAACAGTTTAAGAGTCCTTTCCAGCCCAGCATATCTGAAATAAATCTCAGTTGGTCATTGTTAGGGTCGCCAAAGGAGGAATGCATGAAGCCAAAAGGGGTAAAGAATTAGGCATTTATTAGGTCATCTGAAAACCCAGATGGGCTGAGCCCCAAAATGGCTCCAGCCCCGAAGACAGGCAGGCAGAGGTTTTAAAGGACTTCTAGGTGGGCGTTTTTTGGGCAGAGAATTATCTGGGAGGGTCCTAAGGGAAAGATAATGGTCTTAGCAAGTAGAATGTGGTCTTAGCAAGTGCTAAGCGAAAGGGAATGTCTATAGTGAAGTGGTCTAAGTCAGTTCCCAGGGGAGGGGGTGTCCATTCAAATATTTGATTAGACCTAACAGTCATGTTATATGATTTCTTTGGTACATTGTTGAATTTGATTTACTAATATATTGTTGAAGATTTTCTGTCTACATTCATGAGAGATATTGATTTGTACTTTGCAGTATTTTACAAATAAACTTCAAGACTTTTCTTTGAGTACATTATTCAAGTAATTATCTTATACAAAGCTTAAGTTATGATCTTTCAAGAGAAGAATCCAATGGGCTATGTATAGAATGGAAGGCAGAGCAATTTGATTTGTGTTACTTAGGAAATAGTCAAACCCATATATTTTATTCTTTGAATTAGCATTATGATAAAAAAAATCAAAGTTAATACTGAAAGATTCTTCCTTATATAAAAGTCTACTGTACTTTTATTTCAGTTTAATTCTCTAAACAATAAAAAATAAAATTTATTGATCCAATAGTGAAGACATTTTAAAACCTCTTTTATTCAGTAAAAAATGTGTTTAGCTCTTTGAATATTTTTATAAGGGAATAGTGATAATTTATGGCACGTATTTTAAATTGTGTATACATTCCTTTTGAGATAATATTGGGAACATTTGAATAAGGGAAAGAAGCACAAATCAAATAAAATCTTCAAATTGAAGTTTGACGAGACATTTCATTTTAATACTAAATTTTGTTTGCCTAATATATGTATATGTGTATGTAGTTAATAGATATAGATACAAATATAGATTATATCAATATGGATGTTAGATATATTACATAATATATTAGTAATAATAATATGTAGTATAATATTAATATACTAAATATAAATATTTCAAAGTTTACTTATATTTGATTTTCTAAAGATAAGTAAACCGATAGACAAGTTTTAAGTTTTTGTGTGAGATTAGTTCAATGTGCTAAAATTTTATGTATTTTACTTTGTTTCAAAACTGATGAGCTCATGATTAATATTCCTAGAAAAAATATTTGAGAGATGATTGCTACGTTAGTGAATTTTATTATATTTAGAAGAATCATACATTTTAAAAGACTGTAAAGAAAATATTGATTGGAAAGTCATTCATTTCCAAGAAACTCTCATTATTGTCCAGGTAACAATAGTAGAAATTCTCATATTTTTATGATATATATTGCTATTTTAGAGACTTGAAATGGACTTGGAAGGAAATGTTTTAGAGCTAACTAGTTCCATATTAATGGATTTTCCTATCCGGGAGAGAAAAGTATATAAAAACTGGATAAATATGATGACTCTTGGCCGTCATTTTAGTTCCCTTGAGTACAATAAAGCTAAAAACATCATGCAACACATACTGCATATTTTTTACCATAGCATTTCTAGTTGACAGTTAATGTAATAATGCCAGATTCAAGGAAACATGAGAATCACAGAAACAAACTTGGCAATGGAGTCTCTTGATGATTTTTTGGTATGTGTTTACAACTTATTCATTCATATTGCATCTTTAAACAATAATTTGTTCTAACTATTGGTGAAGCACTCAAAAGTCTACTTAAATCTCCATCTATCCATCTAATATTAAATCAAGTTCAATTGTGCTGATTATGTGTTTGAGAGGGAATAAACCCTAGACAAGTACATTACATCAATCTCTCTGCAAAACACCTTCTGGGAAAAAGTTGAAATTCGTGTCTCCATTCTAATGGAATGGAAGTGTGCAGTTGAGAGATGCTATTGGTGCCAAAACTAAGGAAATAATAGCTTACTTGCACTGTTCAACATTTTACAATTATTGAGGTTTGGGTATTTTGTGTTTAGAGGAATGTCTTAGTAGTTAAAAAACTGTGAAACTTTGTTGTCACCACTGTAAATGAATTTACAATTCCTATGGGAGAAAACCCACTTTTACAATCCTCAGTCCATTTTATCAGACATCTTTTTCAAAGATATAAGAGAATATTGAAACATAAAGTGTGCAAGACATTTGATTTCAAATTATTATTTGACAACAATACTATCAACACTGCCTACAACTCAGAGCAAGGATAAATAAGCAACTAGGAAAGTAGTAATATTCCTAAAATGCTTTTTCCAATAATGTCAATGCTTTATTCCATTTCTATAAAAATTGCCTTCTACCCTCTTTTTTAGCCTCATGGTTTTCTTTTATATCTATGCAGAAAGACTGAATGCCAAGAATAGAATTGACATCACAGCTCATGTTTTTCATAACAAATGAGAATATCCTACTATTAAAAAAAAAATGACTGCACTCCCAAATACATTTTTAGAGTTGTATTGCCTGCCACTTCAGATATGTTCAGTTTTGGAATGATCCTGTCTGCAATCTGTTCACTTTTCTTTTACTTCTTTTTTCCTTCTGTACTGTATCCCTATCTTTTCAACATTCCTGCTGGTTTCATTTTAGCATTTTCCTTTGAGTTCTCACCTTTACCCTCTTTTCCATTCTCAGTTTTAGTTTAATAGTGTGTTTTTTTATCTTGGCTTGCTGGGATTCTACCAAGTCACTCTGGCTTTATGTATGCAATGGGCAGACTAAATCTGACAAAAACCTGTGAACTGTTCATCCAGTCACCTTTTCAACACATACCAAGTGATGTGGGAGCTAAGGAACAGAGGTTTTACTTGCATGTTAGTAGGGAGGATTGGGGATGTTTTATGTGAGGGTTAATGTTCTACCTTTTTCATTTTAGCATTTGTCTCTGATATCTACTTAAGGCAAATTCTGTAAACATCAAATAAAATCCCTAGATATTATGTGCTAAAAGCAGCTAGAAACAAGGAAGAAATAGTTTTATTCATTTGAAGTTTGAAGGATAATATATACTAGGGGCCCAGTGCACGAATTCGTGCACCTTGAAAGGAACTGTGGGCCACAAGGCTGTGGTGGGCATAGGGGCAGATCTTGGCCCATCCTCCGTGCCCATGACTGGCCCCTCACACCATGGCCCTCAGTCCAATGTCTGCCTGCATCCCTGCTCCTGCTGCCACTGCTCCCATGCGCTGACAGCGCGGCGAAATTGGGGCCGGTGCCAGCAGCAGGTGCAAGTGGCGGCTGCTGCCCCAATTGCCCCTCAGGAACAGGGGGAGGGTGGAGAAGCCCTCAGGGATGATCAGGGCTGACAGCCACCACTCACACCTGCTGACGGCGCCAAGAGACTGGGACCAGTGCCAGGTGCCAGCAGCAGGTGTGAGTGCTGGGCGGGGCCGTGGCCCACAGGAGTAAAGAATTTTCAGTAACCACCAGAGACTCACCCAGATGACAGCAACCAGCACCCCGCCTTGGTCTGGTGCCCCCGCTCACCTGCTCCACCATCCTGCCGCAGCCAACGCTCACCACATTCTGAACTCTGCTGCCTGTTGCCGACACCCACCATGTTCCACATGTCCCCCCACCCCCAGGTGGTCAGCGCACATCATAGCGACTGGTTGTTTGGTTGTTCTGCCATTCAGTCTATTTGTATATTAGCCTTTTATTATATCAGATTGGTAGACATAAACACATACCACATATACAGTGATGGGTGATGAATTATAAGAAGTTGTACTTATGAAAATAGTATACGAGAGATTAGGAATATAAGTATAGTTATCCAAACTAGATAAAGTATAGCAGAAAATAACTATCCATATTCATAAATCCTGGAAGAAGTGGTGAATTGAGACATAATTTGAATGGGATTTTTAACCATACATATCAATATTAAGTTAAAATTGTATATTTGAGCTACTTAAAACAACAGAAAATTTCTTCTTGCAGCTAAAACCTCTTAGTCTTTAAAATAAATCTATTTTACTAGTCATGTCATGGGACTCCAAGTGCAAAGTGTACCAAAGCAAGATGAAAACACTGATTAATACATAAATGTGACTTTTCTGATGTCTTGATCTCTGAAAGTGTATGTCTTCAGAATGCATAGCATTTGGCAATCTATTCTGGTGTCTACTACCTATTTTAACAAGTTAAACAGGTAGGGAAATAGGTGAGCAGAAAAGGATCAGAAAAATACATTGAAAACTAAAATTTAAATAGCTTCACTTTGTAAAGTACAGGGTAGGGCAAAAATAGGTTTACAGTTGTTTGTATGAAAAATAATACAATAACTGCTAAATAATAATATAAAAATAAACTCTGTGTTTTACATACTCACAGTTGTAAACCCACTTATGCCCCACCCTCTGCATAAAACAGCCCATAAAATTATGAGAATAGTTTTTAATGTATTAACCTCCCATTAGTGTGGGGTTACTACTGACAGCCCAACTAAACTAAACATGTATTGGGTTTTAAAGTAACTGAATTAGAGGAGTTATATCTCAGGATTGCTTTAAAAATACCAAAGATGCCTTTTTAATGAGTAAAATATTGTCAGTATTCTTACTAATATTACATTCATTATTAGTGGAAAAAAATCAGTGTGTCCTGGTCAAGATGTAAATAGGCACCATGACACTCACACTAGAGAATCTATTCTTTATGTCTAAGCAGGCACCTTCCAGTTAGTAACATAATGTATTAAGCCAGTGGTTCTCAACCTTCCTAATGCCGCGACCCTTTAATAAGTTCCTCATGTTGTGGTGACCCCCAACCATAAAATTATTTTCGTTGCTACTTCATAACTGTAATTTTGCTACTGTTATGAATCGTAATGTAAATATCTGATATGCAGGATGTATTTTCATTGTTACAAATTGAACATAATTAAGGCATAGTGATTAATCACAAAAACATGTAAATATATATGTGTTTTCCAATGGTCTTAGGCGACCCCTGTTGTTCGACCCCCAAAGGGGTCATGACCCACATGTTGAGAACCACTGTATTAGGCATTGTTTCTTAATTCACTGAAGTGGTGCCATCTTTGCTATAACTGACTAAGATTTTTGGATGTTTTAGAACAACTATTCTCAGTCTACATGAGCCTAGTGTCACCTTGAATATTCACCATTCACAGGATAGCACTTTTGCCATGGGAACTCCCACATGTGATTCATTTCCATGGCAACCCGTAAATTACAGAACCAAAGTCAGCTGCAAGGAAATGAAAATAATAAGGATCCTTGCCCTAGTTCTTTTAGAGTTATCCTGGACATCTTTGAAATCTTTTCGGTTTTGTTTCAAAACCAACTCTATCATAAGGTAGACAGGAAAGTTGTGCTTTCTACCACTGTATATGTGGTATGTGCTTATGTTTACCAATATATAATATTATCCTTCAAACTGCAAATGAATAAAACTATTTCTTCATTGTTTCTAACTGCCTTTATCACAGAATATCTAGAGATTGGCGATTTGAACCAAGCTATCCTATCTAATAAAAGAGAAACATGGTAATTGGCATGTGACCGCTACCCTTCCCATTGGCTAATCAGCGAGATATGCAAATTAACTGCCAGCCAAGATGGCAGCCGGCAGCCAGGCAGATTAAAACTAACATGAGGCTTGCTTGCTTCAGTGACAGAGGACTCCAATGTTCCCCGCCTGCCTTGCCGGCCTCTGAGCCTGCAGTTTAAGAAACATTGTAGGAGGGAGAAAATGGCGGAGGTATAAACGGACGTGTCCTGTGCCTTGTCCTGGAGCAGATAAGGGTGAGCAGCTGAAACGGGTAACATACAGCCAGAATAGGCTGAGGATTTTCAGCTGAGAGACTATCTGAAGCTGGGAAAGACCGAGAACCCCCAGAAAAAAAAGGACGGTTGGAGACTGCGGCTGAAACCTCTCTCGGTGCGCCAGCTCAGCAGTGGAGACTGCGCCATCTTGGGTTGCTGTTGCTGGCATCCAGAGACCAGCTACTAACCTGGAAACAAGGGATGTCAAGCAGCGTGACTGCGTGAACTCAGACGAGCACTGCTTCTTCTCACGGAAAGCAGAGAGAGAACTACATAACCAAACACCTGGAGAAGAGAGATCATGGTGAAACAAAGAACCAACCCACATATGAAAGAAAAACAGGCATCATCAGAAAAGGAAGTAAACCAAATGGAGGCAATGGAGGCAAGCAACATGTCAGAGAAAGAATTCAGAGTAATGGCCATAAGGTGGATGAAAAGAATGGAAGACAAATTCAGCAATATATGTAGGAACCAAGAGGAAATGAAGAAGAACCACGAGGAAATGAAGAGAAACCAAGAAGAAATGAAAAATGACATCACTGATATAAAGAACTCAATAGAAAACATCAACAGTAGACTAGAAGAAGCAGAGGACCACATCAGCGAGCTAGAAGACAAGGTAGGAAAAAATACACAAACAGAACAGCTTCTAGAAAAAAAAATTAAAAAGCTGGAGGAGAGCTTAAGAACTCTGGGACATTAAACGAAACAACATCCGAATAATAGGGGTGCCAGAAGAAGAGGAAACTGAGCAAGGAATAGAAAACCTGTTTGAAAAAATAGTAACAGAAAATTTCCCTGATATAGGGAAGAAAAAACTCACACAAATCCAAGAAGCTCACAGAGTCCCAAACAAAATGAACCCGAAAAGATCGACGCCAAGGCACATAATAATTAAATTGGCAAACACCAACGACAAAGCAAGAATCTTAAAAGCAGCCAGAGAGAGACAGAAAGTTACCTACAAAGGATCCCCCATCAGACTAGCGACGGATTTCTCAACAGAAACAAATCAGGCAAGAAGGGAATGGAATGAAATATACAAAGTCATGCAAAGGAAAGGTCTGAATCCAAGAATACTGTACCCAGTGAGGTTATCAATCAAAACTGAGGGTCAAATCAGGAGCTTCACAGACAAAAACGGTCTACGGGAGTTTATTACAACCAAGCCAGCAATGCAAGAATTGCTAAAGGGTCTGCTGTAAATAGAAAAAATAGGAAACAAAGAAGGAACGCAGTGGTAAAGAACAAAAATGGTGACTAACAAGTTACTATCAATAATAACTTTAAATGTAAATGGATTAAATTCCCCAGTCAAAAGGCATAGGGTAAATGAGTGGATAAGAAAACATGACCCATATATCTGCTGTCTACAGGAAACCCACCTCAGAAAAAAAGATGCACACAAACTGACGGTGAAGGGATGGAAAAAGGTTTTTCAGGCCAATGGAAGTGAAAAAAAAGCCGGGGTAGCAATACTTATATCTGACAAATTAGATCTCAAAGTGAAGGACATAAAAAGAGATCAAGAAGGCCACTTCATAATACTAAAGGGAGCAGTCCAACAAGAAGAAAGAACTCTGGTAAATATATATGCACCCAATATAGGAGCACCCAAATACATAAGAAATCTTTTGGAGGAGATCAAGGGAGAGATTGACAGCAATACAATCATAGTAGGGGACCTTAACACCCCATTATCACCACTGGACAAATCCTCTAAACAGAAACTCAGCAAAGAAACATCAATCCTAAATGACTCACTAGATCAGATGGAATTAATTGACATCTTCAGAACATTTCACCCAAAGCCTCAGAATATACATTCTCCTCAAGTGCACATTTGTCATCTTCAAAGATAGATCATATATTGGGTCACAGACAAAGTCTCTTCAAATTCAAGAAAATTGAAATCATACCAAGCATCTTCTCAGACCACAAAGGCATAAAACTGGAAATCAACTACAACAAAAACAATCCAGAAAAATCAAACACATGGGGACTAAATAGCATGCTATTAAACAACGACTGGGTTACCAGTGAGATCAAAGAAGAAATAAAAAACATCATGGCAACAAATGACAATTAAAACACAACAATCCAGCAAAAGCAGTCTTGAGAGGGAAATTCATAGCTCTACAAGCCTACTGCAAGAAACAAGAAACAATGAGAATAAATGACCTAACTCTACAACTCGAAGAGTTAGAAAGAGAGCAACAAAAAAAGCCCACTGTTAGCAGAAGGAAGGAAATAACAAAGATCAGAGCGGAGATAAATGACATAGAGACCAAAAAAACAATACAAAAGATCAACAAAACCAAGAGCTGGTTCTTTGAAAGGATAAACAAGATTGATGCACCTCTAGCCAGGCTCACCAAGAAACAAAGAGAGAGGACCCAAATAAACAAAATCAGAAATGAAAGAGGAGAAATAACAACAGACCCCATAGAAATACAAAGGATTGTTAGAAAATACTATGAACAACTCTACTCCAACACACTAGACAACCTGGAGGAAATGGACATATTCCTAGAAAAATACAACCTTCCAAAACTTAACCAGGAAGAATCTAAAAATCTCAATAGGCCAATAACTATGCAGGAAATCAAAGCAGTAATCAAAAAGCTTCCAGCAAACAAAAGCCCAGTACCGGACGGCTTCACAGGGGAGTTTTACCAAACATTCAAGGAAGAACTAAAACCTATCCTCCTCAGACTATGTCAAAAGATCCAAGAGGAAGGAACACTTCCGAGCTCATTCTATGAAGCCAACATCACCCTAATCCCAAAACCAGATAAAGACAATACAATGAAAGAGAATTATAGGCCAATATCCCTCATGAACATAGATGCCAAAATCCTCAACAAAATCCTAGCAAATCGGATCCAGCAGTACATCAAAAAGATCATACACCATGACCAAGTAGGATTTATCCCAGGGATGCAAGGATGGTACAATATCCGCAAATCAATAAACGTGATACATCACATAAACAAATTGAGAGAAAAAAACCACATAGTCATATCAATTGATGCAGAAAAAACATTTGACAAAATCCAGCACCCTTTATTGATAAAAACTCTCAGCAAGATAGGAATTGAGGTATCATACCTCAACATAATAAAAGCCATATATGACAAACCCACATCCAACATCATACTCAATGGGCAAAAACTAACACCATTCCCCCTAAAAAAAAAGGAACAAGACAGGGATGCCCCCTCTCACCACTCCTGTTCAACATAGTACTGGAAGTACTAGCTGTTGCGATCAGACAAGAAGAAGAAATAAAAGGCATCCAGATTGGAAAAGAAGAAGTAAAACTGTCCTTATTTGCAGATGACATGAAACTGTACATACAGAACCCTAAAGACTACATCAAAAAATTATTAGACTTAATAAATGAATTCGGCAATGTAACAGGATACAAAATTAATGCTAAGAAATCCATGGCATTTCTTTACACCAATAGTGAACTTACAGAAAGTGAAACTACAGAAGCAATCCCATTTACCATTGCACCAAAAAAATTAAAATACCTAGGAATAAACTTAACTAAGGAAGTAAAAGACTTATATGCCAAAAACTACAGGACGCTGAAAAAAGAGATAGAGGAAGACATAAACAGATGGAAGAATATACCGTATTCATGGATTGGTAGAATCAACATCATCAAAATGTCCATACTACCCAAAGCAATTTATAGATTCAATGCAATCCCCATTAAATTACCAACGGCATATTTCACAAATCTAGAACGAACGTTCCAAAAATTCATCTGGAATAAAAAAAGACCCCGAATAGCTGCAGCAATCCTGAGAAAGAACAAAGTAGGTGGGACCTCAATACCAGATATCAAACTGTATTACAAAGCCACTGTTCTTAAAACAGCTTGGTACTGGCACAAGAACAGACATATAGACCAATGGAATAGAATAGAGACCCCAGAAATCGACCCAAACGACTATGCCCAATTAATATTCGACAAAGGAGGCAAGAGCATACAATGGAGTCAAGACAGTCTCTTCAATAAATGGTGTTGGGAAAATTGGACAGATACATGCAAAAAGATGAAACTAGACCACCAACTCACACCATACACAAAAATAAACTCAAAATGGATAAAAGACTTAAACGTAAGACGGGAAACCATAAAAATACTAGAGGAATCCACAGGCAGAGAAATCGCAAACATATGCCGAAGGAATTTCTTCTCTGATAATGCTCCTAGAGCAATGGAAACTAAAGAGAAAATAAACAAATGGGACTACATCAAAATAAAAAGCTTTTGCACAGCAAAGGAAACCATCAACAAAACAACAAGAAGACCCACTGCATGGGAGAACATATTTGCCAACGATACCATCGATAAGGGTTTAATTTCCAACATTTACAGGGATCTCATGAAACTAAGAAAAGGAAGATAAACAATCCAATAAAAAAAATGGGCAACGGACATAGATAGACACTTTTTGAAAGAGGACATACAGAAGGCCGAAAGACATATGAAAACATGCTCAAAGTCACTAATTATATGAGAGATGCAAATCAAAACGACAATGCGTTATCATCTCACACCTGTCAGAATGGCTATCATCAACAAATCAACAAACGACAAGTGCTGGAGAGGATGTGGAGAAAAAGGAACCCTTCTGCACTGCTGGTGGGAATGCAGACTGGTGCAGCCACTGTGGAGAACAGTATGGAGCTACCTCAAAAAACTAAAAATGGAACTCCCATTTGACCCGGTGATCCCACTACTAGGAATATATCCCAAGAAACCAGAAACGCCAATTAGAAAGGATATATGCACCTCTTTGTTCATAGCAGCACAATTCACCATAGCTAAGATTTGGAAACAGCCTAAGTGCCCATCAGCAGATGAGTGGATTAGAAAACTGTGGTACATATACACAGTGGAATACTATGCTGCGGTAAAAAACAAAAAAGGAACTCTTGCCTTTTGCAACAGCATGGATGGAACTGGAGAGCATTATGCTAAGTGAAATAAGCCAGTCAGAGAAAGATAAATACCACATGATCTCACTCATTTGTGGATTATAGAGAACAACATAGACTGATGAAAAGGGACAGACCCAAAGACTGAGAAACAGCAATCAGGCTATCAATCCCCAGAAGGAAAGTAGGGGAGGGCGGGGGTAAGGGGAAGAGATCAACCGAAGGACTTGTATACATGTATATAAGCCAAACCAATGGACATGGACAACGGGGGGATGGGAGCATGAGTTTGTGTGTGTGGGGGAGGTTGGGGGTTAATGGGGGGGGGGGGGGATGAGGACACAGTTGTAATACCTTAACTAATAATAATAAAAAAGAAACATTGTAACATATAGAAGCTAAACAAAACCCCAGAAACCAGCTTTCAGCCGGCTGGGATCTCAGAGCTGGAGTTGATACAGAGTTTTGATTATAGAACCGAAACAAACCAGATACCTGCTTTCAGGAGCGGAGGCCTAAGAGCTGGAGCCTCAGAGCTAAAGCTGGCCCAGAATTAAAAAAAAAGAAAAAGAAAAAAAGGAGCAGTTGGGAGTTTCAGTCCCAGCCTGAAAGCAGCCCTCAGCCCCTCACCCAGACTGGCCAGGCACCCCAGTGGGGACCCCCACCCTGATCCAGGACACCCTTCAGGGAAAATCAGCCAACCCCCACACGTGCACCAGGACTCTACCCTATATAGTAAAAGGGTAATATGCCTCCCAGCACCGGGATCAACGGAGCCGTGAGGCCTCCTGGCACCGGGATCAGCATGACAGGGGGCAGCGCTCAAACCCCCTGATCGCCCTGCAGCTCTGTGTGTGACAGGGGGTGGGGCCACAACCTCCCTATCAGCCCTGCTCTGTTCGTGACAGGGGAAGGCGCCCCAACCCCCTGATCAGCCCTGCTCTGTGCCTGATAGTGGGGAGCTCCCCAACCTCCTGATTGCCCTGCGGCTCTGTGTGTGACAGGGTGCGGCGCCCCAACCCCTCGCTCCCACGGGCCCTGCCCTGAGTGTGACAAGGTGCGGCACCCCAAACCCCTGATCCGCCCTGCTCTGTGTGTGACAGGGGGCGGTGCCCCAACTCCCCTATCGGCCCTACTCTGTGAGTGACAGAGAGGAGCTCCCCAACCCCCCGATCGACCCTACCCTGAGCATGACTGAGGGTGGCATCGCAACCTCCCAATCCGCCCTGCTCTGTGCATGACAGGGGTGACGCCCCAACTAGCCAATTGGCCCTGCTCTGAGCCCGACCAGGGGCTGCACCTAGGGATTGGGCCTGCCCTCTGCCACCTGGGAGCAGGCCTAAGCCAACAGGTTGTTATCTCCCGAGGGGTCCCAGACTGCGAGAGGGCACAGGCCAGGCTGAGGGACCCCCCCCTTCCCCCTGAGTGCAAAAATTTTTGTGCACCGGGCCTCTAGTCTTCTTATAAGCAAGAATCTCCAATCACACCTACAATCATCTTTATTTTTAAACAAATATACTTCTCTGCATGACTGTCTACTTTGACAGCAACCAGATGTTAAAGCCAAAACAATTTACATGTGACCTTCTGTAAGAGCCTCCATGAACCAAGTACCTACCTTTGCACTAGATGTTATTATGTTTAATCTTCATACCAGTTCCAGAGGGAGGGGTTTCATTCCCATTTTTTAATTGAGGAAACTGAGGCTCAAAGCTGGTAAGTAACTTGTTCAGATCATCCACTTATGAAGTAGAAGAATCAAAATTCAAAGCTGGGAGAGGTCAATGGGGGAAAAGGGAGTCTCATGTAATACAATAAAGAATTTAAATTTTTTTAAAAAGTCAAAGAATCACTTGAATGAGTCCATCTTTAAATACAGAATTCAGAGTAAAAAGTACGATTTACTCACTTTTGTATTTTGAAGAACTCCTTTTCAAGTTAATTATTTATTGAGATTTTTTTACATCACACATTTTCAATAAATGATAATATGAGCATCTTAATGCATCCATCTGGCTTATTAATGGCTTCACTCATTTAAAAAAAGGAAGAAAAGAAATGCAGGCATTTGCCACATAACAAGTCATTGTGCCTTTAGTATTAATTGACTTTCTGCACATGTAGTTCTAGGACATCCTAGGGCCTAATATAGAGACTCTTCTTGATGTATATTTTATTACCTATAGAACAATAGATTACAATATGCCTTTTGTTTCCGATAAAATCAGGACATGTAAAGCAGTGAGGTACTGGCCTCCATGTGTTGCTAACAAATTTATACAGATTTTTAATTGATTCCCCACTCTGAAAAGCCTGGATAAAATAGTCATTGTGCCATACTGGGTTTGTTTGAATCCTGTGTTGACATCAACCTTAAATAACTGTGAAAGCAGTGCTTTTACAGATGTATGTGAGCTGGTCTTTTCTTAATTCATTTAAATGTTGATGAGCTGAAAATGCAGTCAGCTAGCTTTATGTGATTTTTTGTCCTTTTCAGGATGCATTCCTAAATTAAATCATATTTTAATTTAATTATATATACATGACTATATTCAATTACCACAGAACAATTTTGTTTTATTTTGTTCCTGCCCAATCATAACTTGAAGCCAATCTTCATCTAATACTAATTACTTTATCTCACTAATGTTAACAAAAGAAATCCTGAAAACACTATTGCTTTCCTCTTTCTACATGATAGACAACTTCTTTCCTCTTGTTTAAAATATTTCTTTGAATTCCCACTGCATATACCTAAAGTTGAAATTCCCATGACAAACAAGGCTCCTCACCAGTAGACTTCCCTTTACTGTCCACTCTTCCAAGAGTCAGAACACAGGCTTTAAAGCCTGTTAGACCTGAATTTAAATCCTGCCTCTACCACTTTCTGCCTATGTAAATTTGATATTTTTTTGTTTTATTTTTACCTTAACTGGGCTTAGATTTCTTTGGGGCATTATCAGACTAATAATACTTGGCTCAGAATTTTTGTGAGGAGTAAATATTGGAGAACATAACATTGAGAACAGTGACTGGTCATTGCTGCCCACATAGCATCCCATCCAACCCTTTCCCACTCCCAGTTCTTCCCTAAATTCCCTTCTACTCACACTGTTCTTTAACCACTGAACAATTTTCCTTTCCTCAAGTAATAACTGCTTGCCTACTTCCTACCTTGACACATAACAGGCACACTGCCTTTACTCCCTTCTTCCCACTGCACTTCTGCTTTGGTCATCTGGGTCGCATCTCCTTTATAATGCCTTATTCCACAGAGTTCTGAGTCTACTTTTTTTCTGAACTCATGAAGAATCTTTAAATACCTCTGTTATGTAACTCAGGATATAATGGCATCCTTACCTCTATTAACCTTGTAATGGGGCGACCCGCAGAGACGAACACCAGGGACTCAGATCAAGATTTAGGAGCCTTTATTAAGCTGGCCAGCGACTACAGTTACAGCACCCTGCCAAAACAGAGGCTGAACTGCAGTGCCGACTACAGGAGTTACAGCGTTTTTATTTGCAAAAACCACAAAGTTAGTTACAAAACCTTGTGTACACAATTAGTTCCCGACACAGTACAGTGTCAGTACAGTGACTACCTTCCTATCTATGTGTTCTAGGAACAGAGAGCACAGCGTGCCCCGTCTGGCCGAAGCGCCAGATATGCAGCCCAGCACAACCTGAGCTCTTTCCAGGCAGAGTTGCACCCTAAAGCATGTTTGTGGCCCTAGTACCTAGTGCTCTTCACTTGTTGAACAAAAGAATCCTATGATCAGGAAATTCATGGCCACTATATTCCATATTCTTTTTAATTGTTTTTATTGTGTATTCTGATCCACAAGGCAAGACTGCTGTCTTGGTCTGGGACTAAATGCTTTTGTCTAATGCATTTAGTAAGCATTAGACAAATATCTGTCCAATTAAATATAGTGTGAGCAATAGGAATTCGTGTTGTTGAAAGTAGGAGATTGATAATGGAGGGAAGGAGAAAAATTAAGAGGACTTGAAAAGAGAAGGGAACATGGGAACACTACCTTCATTTATCACCTCCATTTTAATTTCACTTTTGAAAACTTGACAAGTATGTAGCAGCAAATGTGTGTTGTGTTCTACAAAAGATAGATTTCTTTTTTCCCCTTTTAACTTTTTAAAAATCATGCTCTAGGAAGAATGCAATTGGGAAGTGTGTTTCATTTTTAAAATTATGAGATAGGTAGCCTTTAAAAGTCTTGATGATGAAAAACAGCATAATAGAAGGTAGACGGTTTCCCTGAGCTAAGAACATCAAATTTCCTTCTTAAAATCAGTCAGAGGGGTCTAGGGTTAAAATTAGTATGTATTCTGGAAGGAGAGCTATATCATGAAATGTACTCCCATATGAAAAGTCTCCTTTAGTCTGCTGACCCGGGCAGATGCGCAGGTTGATTGACTCGATCTCTATCACCAGCAGAGGAAAAGGCGGTGGTGACTGATGACTTTCTCACTATCCACATTTTACTTAAAGAAGTCAGGAAGATGTCTTGAAATAGATGCTGAACTAGGTGTCATCTGTCTTTTTAATCTGATATGGTTTCTTTAAGAACCTGAAGATTCATAGTTTCTTAAGAATCTGAAGTCAAGAAAATTGAAAAAAGCAGAACAAGGGTTCTTAATGAACAGATTAAAATTTTTGCTAACTCCTACTAATTTTTACATCTTGAAATTTCCTTAAGCATATACAAAAGATATAAATAGCTAAGATGATAAAATTATACAGACACATTAATGTGTAAGTGTGCTCAAAGATAGGTCTACCACTCAAACACCAGTAGTATATTTATAAGTTGATCTTTGAGATGTAACGAATACTAGATGTTTCTTCTTGAAATTGTCACACACATACACAAGCCTTAACGCTTTTGTCTCTAATCTATCCAATCCATCTGTACAACAGATAAAATTGTAAAATACAGGTCTAATAATCTTATACTTCTGCTTAAAACTTAATCCACAGAATGTAATCCAAACTTAAAACCATACACAAACACTCCCAGTTTAGTTTTTATAGTTTTTTTCTCACTTCTTCAAAATATGACCTGCAGTCAGACAAACCCTGCTAGACATTATGCCCTTATATGTTGGAGAACTCAGTTCCCATAATACTCTCAGCTGCCAATTTTCTTTTCTATTGATTGACTTTTCAAATTTTCTGCAATTGTCTTTATTTAAAACAACTTTAATTATACATTTATTAAATTAATTAATCTTTGCATAGAATTTCAAATAATTTCAGTGACTATAAAGTTCCCCTAGATTTTTATCCAATCCCCTTCTCTTCCCAGAGGAACCATCACTATTATAAAAACACTAGAGGCCCGGTGCACAAAAATCTGTGCACTCAGGGGGGCGGGGGTGTCCCTTAGCCCGGCCTGTGCCCTCTCACAGTCTGGGACCCCTTGGGAGATAACGACCTGCTGGCTTAGGCCTGCTCCCGGGTGGCAGAGGGCAGGCCCAATCCCTAGGTGCAGCCCCTGGTTGGGGTCAGAGCAGGGCCAATTGGGGAGTTGGGACGCCGCCCCTTGTCATGCACAGAGCAGGGCGGATTGGGAGGTTGCGATGCCACCCTCAGTCACGCTCAGGGTAGGGCCGATTGGGGGGTTGAGGTACCTCCCCCTGTCACACTCAAGGCAGAGTTGATGGGGAGGTTGTGGCGCCACCGCCTGTCACACACAGAGCAGGGCTCATCAGGGGGTTGGGAGCTCCCCCCCGTCAGGCACAGAGCAGGGCCCATCAGGGAGTTGAGGAACTCCCCCCTGTCACTCACAGAGTAGGGCCGATAGGGGAGTTGGCACACCAACCCCTGTCACACACAGAGCAGGGCAGATCAGGGGGTTGGGGCGCCTTCACCTGTCACGAACAGAGCAGGATGGATAGGGAGGTTGTGGCTCCGCCCCCTGTCACACACAGAGCCGCAGGGCAATCAGGGGGTTTGGGCGCTGCCCCCTGTCACACTGATCCCAGTGCCGGGAGGCATATTACCCTTTTACTATATAGAATAGAGGCCTGGTGCATGGGTGGGGGGCCGGCTGGTTTGCCCTGAAGGGTGTCCTGGATCAGGGTGGGGGTCCCCACTGGGGTGCCTGGCCAGCCTGGATGAGGGGATGATGGCTGTTTGCAGCTGGTCACACACCCTTCAGGGTGGGGGTCCCCACTGGGGTGCCTGGCCAGTCTGGGTGAGGGGCTGAGGGCTGTTTTCAGGCTGGGACTGAAGCTCCCAACTGCTCCTTTTTTTCTTTTTTTTAAATTTATTCTGGGCCAGCTTTAGCTCTGAGGCTCCAGCTCTTAGGCCTCCGCTCCTGAAAGCAGGTATCTGGTTTGTTTCGGTTCTCGAAACTGTATCAACTCCAGCTCTGAGATCCCAGCCAGCTGAAAGCTGGTTTCTGGGGTTTTGTTTACCGTCTATATTTGTTACAATGTTTGAAACTGCAGGCTCAGAGGCCTGCAGCTGCAGTCGGGGAACGTTGGTTTCCTCCGTCACTGAAGCAAGCAAGCCTCATGTTAGTTTCAAGCTGCCTGGCTGCTGGCTGCCATCTTGGCTGACAGTTAATTTGCATATTGCCCTGATTAGTCAATGGGAAGGGTAGCGGTAGTACGCCAATTACCATGTTTCTCTTTTATTAGTGTAGATTAGAGGCCCAGTGCATGAAATTCCTGCACAGGTAGGGTTCCTAAGCCTGGCTGGTGAACAGGGCCAATCTGTGGCAACAGGCGGGGTGGTCGGGGTGGCGTCCCCTGCTGGCACCCACCTTAGCTGGCCTAGCACCGCCCATTCACCGGGCTGGGGGCAGCTCCTGCATTGAGCATCTGCCCCCTGGTGGTCAGTGAGCATCATAGGGACCAGTCATTCTGCGGTTCAGTCAATTTGCATATTAGGCTCTTATTATATAGGATTGTCTTGTATTTCCTCTCTACTTCTATGCAACTTTTTTCTACTTTATTCATTTTTACTCAATCCCCTTTCTTTGCTTATGATATTTATTATCTGATTAAACAGTAACTGTTAGAACATACATTCATTAATTGATAACATGTAATATCATAGGATGAGTCTTTCTAAAAAATCACATTACAAACACATTGAATTTTTTTTTATTGCTGTAGGACTTAAAATATAATGTGGCTGACTCTTCTTGTGGGCTATTGCCCTTGTGAAGCACATTCAAGCATGAGTGGAACAAAGGTTATGTTTCTATACTGATGTCCATTGATAGTCACAGCAATCTCAAGAAAGGGGCTCTAGGAAGTATGTTTTGAAAGAAAGCACACCATTTCCATTTGTATTCAATTTATTATTTAAAATTAAATTACTCAGTACATTGGGTCCTGGATAAAATATTCTAAATAAGATATAGAGAATGTGAATACCATTATTTCTTTGTGTGTGTGCTAAGTAAAATTCACAGAAGCAAAACCCTAGGATGCAATGTTAAGCAAGGCCTTCAGAAAGCTAGCAATAGCATATGTTTGGAAAATAAAAGGCAAGATGTGTACACCACAGGAGCTAAAACAGAAAAGCCTCCTATGAACGTCCCTTATCATAGCAATATTCTCTGGAGAGGATGGACAGTCATATCTGTCGTTTTTAACCACGTTCCCACTCCTGAGTAGTAGCACTGTCAACATATAATATTAAAGCCATCAATACACGCTGACAGGTGGTGAGAAACTCTGTCATCTGAAGAAGGAAAAACAAATATTAGGAGTAATATCTTGTACTGAGATGAGAAGTATAGCAAACCACAGAAGAACAACAATGGAAATAGGAAGTGATGTAAATAAGAGAGAAAAAATAACTGACCATTTAAGGAACAGAGGCAATACATCCATGTGTATTTAAATAAGAGTAAAAGCATTTGTTTTATTATTTATTATTGGACTTCTCATGCAGATGGTTGTTGGGTATTATACAGAGTAGAGCAAAAGTAGGCCTACAGTTGTGAGTACGCAAAACAGAGTTTCTTGCATTATTATTTATTAATGATTGTATTATTTTCCATATGAATGACTGTAAATCTACTTTTGCTCCACCCTGTATTACCCATGTATAGCCATCCACTGAAAAGACTTTTCCCCTAGTTGAATAATTATTTATATAGTAGTTTTCTCCTGTGAGCAAAAAATATAACCTGTTTAATTCTGAACTATAATTGTGGAAAAGCAGTTAGTGAATGTGGAAATGAAGTCACTTCCCAGAGAGGTAACTAATAACTAAGACACAGGAATGTAAAATGACTTCTCTGAAAAGGCACTCTACCCATAAATAGAACAAAAGTCTACTTGTTTAATAAAATGTACTAGTTATTTTGTTAAGTCTTTATGAAGCATGGTTCTGGAAAGCTTATGTTTAGATTCAGAAATTGAAACAGCCCTGGCTGGGTGGCTCAGTTGGTTGGAGCATCATTCCATACACAAAAAAGGATTGTAAGTTACATTCCCAGTCAGGACACATACTAGGTTGTGGGTTCGATCCCAGGTTTGGGTGTTTGGGTGCATATAGGAAGGCAGCCGATTGATGTTTCTCTCTCACAATGATCTCTCTCTCTCTCTCTCTCTCTCTCTCTCTCTCTCTCTCTCTCTCTCTCTCTCTCTCATAAATATATCCTCTGGTGAGGATTAAAAAAATAAAATTCCAACAAACATTCTGCCCTTGAGAGATTTAACACTGGTTAGTGACCCATGGTCCACACACAAAGTTCAGATACACACATCAAGTCAAACGAGCACAGACCGTATGTACTTAAGAGAGTGATTTAGCCAGTAAAGTATCATTTCCACCAGTTTTAAAATCCAACCTGTCTCTAATTCAGCTTTATAAATTAAAAGTATGGGAATTGGAATAATTTCCAATTGCTATTAAAACTTTTTAAAAAACATGGAAATATTAATTTGGAAAATAAAGAAATTAAATTCAACAAGTATTTATTGAGCAACTACTGAATATTGGGAGCTAGAAATTAAAAAGGTAACTGGAAAATGATTCCTTTCTTAAGAAACTCTCTGTCTTATGACGTCTATTTGAGAGGGTTCTACAGAGCTGAAGAGACAGAGGATCCCAAGAAAGACATTGAATTCTACTTGAACAGCAGTTATTCAAAGAAAGAATTTTCAACAGAGGGAGCATCATATGCATAGACACAGAATATAACTAGCATATGAGTAAAAGCTATAAGTAGTACTGGGTCACATGTGGAGAAGCAGGAGTCACATATGAGAATCAGAAAGTGTTTAATGGCCCCTGGTCACTCTATTTTTCTCTGAGAAGCAAAAAGAAGGATCTCCTTCAACTTCTCAGCCTCTCTCACAACCTTATACCCACATCACTCTTCTCTCTAATCTTCATTGCGTTGGATAAATAATCCCTTTTAGCTCCTAATCAGATTCTCGATCATCACCTCCCTGGCCTTACTTTACCACTTACTTCTCTTTCTCTGGCTTCAGCTTTATTGGCATCTTCCTCAAAGACTGTAAACACACTCCCACCCTTAAAAACAAAACAAAACAAACCACCACCTCCAGGGGCTGCCTCTCTTCTCTCTTCATGACCACATGGCCTCAGAGCTCTTCAAAAGAAGCCTCTCCATCAACTTCTGTTCTCGTTCCTCCATTGACCTCTTATTTGATTTTTTTTCTGCTCTTGACATTACTGATCACTCCTCTGATGTTCTCTTGGTTATTGTGTTCATGCCCGTCCAAAACAATGCCATTACTTTTTCCTTCCCTTCTTCAGGTGTTTCTTTTTAGCCTCCTTCTTTACTGTAGTCCCATGAACTACTACCATGACCCCTTCTCTATACTAATCCTAAAAGAAGCCCTTCCGTGATAATACTTACCCCATAGTAATAGCACTTCCCCTTAAAATTACAATGATGTTTCTGTTATTTATAAACTTTGTTCTTCTCAGACAATCTATACTTGTCCCCGTTTATATTTCTCAATCTGCCTTTACTTTACCCAACAATTTGAAATTCCAACATTAGACTGTTCTCTCAATCACCAAAAGATTTCTTCCGAGCCTTTCCTTTGCTCAATCACTCTATAGCAGTCAAAACTTTGTTCTTTCCTGGAACTTTCCCATTATTTAGATCCATGACACTCAGAATATCTCCTGGTTCTCCCCTAACCGTTCAAATTAACCTTGTTGCTCAACGTCCATCCAAAAATTACCCTCCCATGTTCAGATTTCTTGCCTATCTCCCAGATGGCCCAGCCTGATAGCTTAAGAACATCCCCCTAGCCAAAGGCACCAACCTATGAAGGAATGGTTGGCAGAACATTTAATATTTGAAAAACATTTTCTTCAACCACACCTACTAATTGACTTTATAGATTATCTTTAATTCTTCACCAAGAGAAACAGGCAATGGCCTTGATAGCCCTTAAATTATTTCCCATTGTGTAACAAAGTTTAAACGCTTAGCTAAGCATGAAAAGCCTCCCACTCTGGGCCCATATCATCTTTAAATTTTACTATAGCTACTAGTCACCTAATTGCACAAACTAATTACAACCAACTTAATTATAAAGATATGAATGTTGAAGCAGGAAAAATATAAAGTTTGGCTTGGGTTCAGATATAGCCTGTATCAATGGACATGTTAATTAGCTTGATTACAGTGATTATTTCACAAAATATAGTATATCAAATCATCAAATTCTACATTTTAAATATATATAATTTTTAGCTGTCAATTATACTTCAGCTTTATAAGTGTAGCCTGTACTATCTTTAGGAAGTTAATTAACTTTCCTAAGAATAAATATGTAAAACTGTGAGGATACCTAATTCTTAGTCTCCTGATAGAATTAAATTTCTCCATATGGAATGATTGGCACAAAATACAAATATGCATAATGACAACTAAAACTTGTTTTTATAATTACAATAATATCCATTACTATGGCCAGGTGCTATACATATGTTAGCTCATGTAATGCCCTCAGAAACCCTTTGAGGTAAGTACTCTCACCACACCTATTTTACTGATGAAGGAACAAAGACACAGAGAGACTAAATAACTCAAGAACATAGAATTAAAAACGCTCTATGGACTAAAATTTTGTGTTCCCCCAAAATTCATATAGTAGCCCTTTTAACCTTGGTTTCATTTTCCATGGTTTCAGTTAGCTACATCCAATCACAGTCCAAAAATATTAAATGGGAAATTCCAGAAATAACTCATGTTTTAAATAGTATACTGTTCTGAGTAGTGTAATGAAGTTTTGAGCTGCCCTGCTCTGACACACATGAGATGTGAATCATCCCTTTGTCCAACTGGCCCATTAATCACTTAGTAGCTGTTTTGGTTATAAGACCCACTGTTGTAGTATCACAGTGACTGTGTTCAAGTAACCTTTATTTTAGTGTTATAATTGTTCTATTTTATTATTAGTGTTGTTAATCTCTTAATGTACCTAATTTATAAGTTAAACTTTATCATAGGTATGTCTTTATAGGAAAAAAACATAGTATGTATAGATCTCAGGTATCCACTGAGGTCTGGGAACATATCCCCCATGGATAAGGAGGGACTACTGTGTATTGAAGCTTAATCCCTGATGTAATGGCATTAGGAAGTGGTGCTTTGGGAGGTAATTTGGTTGTGAGGGTAAGCCCTTGTAAATGGGACCCTAATGCCCTTATACAAAGAGATATGAGAGGGCTTGCTTTCTCTTTCTACTGTCTCCACCATGTGGTAGGTACAATGAGAAGACGGCCACCTGGAAACCAGGGAGCAGGTTCTCACCAGACTCTGGTTCTGCAGACACCTTGATCTTGGACTCCACAGCTTCCAACACTGTGAGAAATAAATGTTGTGTAAGCCACACAGACTATTTGTTATATAAGCCCAAGACAAAAGTGGCATGCAGTCAGCACCTATCAGTCCTTGAATGAATTGTTAAATCTAAAATAAAGCAACATTCTCTAGATGCTGCTTTGCTCACATAGTTCCCTTATGGGGAATTCTATTTTGTCTCTTCTCCACTTCATATTCAGCTGAAGGCAGGCTCTCCTTTCATTGTCCATCTCAAACCCAACTCAACACTCGTCCCTTTCTCCAATAACTTCCTACTGGTAATTTGTTCATCGCTTATGGAACTAACTTATATGAGTTCCCATTCACCATATGAAGATACAATTAAAAGTCTGTGACCTGCCCTAGCCTGTTGCTAAGTGGTTAGAGTGTTGGCCTGCACACCGAAGGTTTTAGGGTTCAATTCCTGGTCAAGGGCACATAACTGGGTTACAGGTTCGATCCCGGCCCAAGTTGGAGCATGTTTGGGAGGCAACCAATCGATATGTCTCTCTCACATCTCTCTGTTTCTCTGTCTCTCTTTCTCTTTCCCTCTTCCCCCTCTCTCCCATTCTCTCTCTAAAAAATCAATGGAAAAAATATCCTCAGGTGAAAAAAGTCTGTGACCTAGAAGAGAGCCCTCATTTGTCCTGGCACTATGATCTCAAACTTCCAGCCTCCAAAATTATGAGAAATAAATTTCCATTGTTTAAAAGCTACCCAGTGGTATTTTGTTATAACAACCTGAATGGACTTACATATTTCATGGAGATACATATTTATGTATATATCTACTTTTGCAATTAGCTTGAGAGATCTGAGAAGATGGAGATTATGTTTGTCTTTTGTTTTTAATTTTTGAACCCTCCACAACAGTCTTGTACAATGCATTGCCTCAAATAAGTGTGTTCAATAAGTAGTTGTTGGATTCAGTTTTAAGATTACCAGAATAAATCTCCTAGGAAAAATCACAAAACCTCCCTCCACACTTCTGTGACATTTATGAATTTTCAGACTAAGCTGGGTGTTTCATGCAGACACAATTGAGAGAATGGGCCTCGAGCTTTGTGATGTGATTTTGGTAGCAAGCCTCTTCCTTGGTCAAAGAGTTCTCCATCAGATTTTACTGTCCATGTGAATGCATTAATTGAAAAACAGACCTCCAAAATGACTGGCTGAACCATGCCGGGTTTTAGTCACGCACAGATAAGTAACTACTTACTGCACGACATCTACTTAGTCTCCTAGTATGTATGAGCCTTTCCAAAGTGCACAAAGAACTAAAAGCTGCTGTGTACAAACATGTTCTTTATCTAAGTAACACCAGTGCCACCTGCAGGAAAAGCTCAAGCAGCAGTTGTGGCTTTTGTTTTGTTTTTCACATATTTCTCTTAGTCCCATCAGAAGATTTAGTCATGCTTTTACCAGATGAAAAACAATACAGGGCTCAGCTCCTATCAAAGATTTCCATCCATTCTCCTTAGTGGATGAAGTAAATGCTGTTAAAATATTAGAAACCATAGTACAGCTGAACTAGAGGAATCCTAGTGTTCAAAAGATCACTCGAATATGATTTAAGAAACAAACAAAAGCTTGGATGTAGATGGAAGCCTTTCCTATGCCGGCCTGCAGAGTGAAGTTTCAGAGTAGCTTTCTTAGACTGAAATATTCAAAAGCAAGGCATGTGAGAAAGTGCCATTTGTTTAGAACTATTTTTAAAAGAACTTTTTATTATGTAAGTTTGTATTCTAGCATGCACAACCAAGTTTTCCAGCCTTCTTTCTGTCTATGTTTTCCTTTTCTTTTTTTCTAAGCTTCAGGTACCCAAATTCTGGGTTCTATATAACATTTACCCCACAAAATCCATTAACACTTATTTGGGTAGAACTACTTCTAATCTTAAGTAGTTTGTATAACAGATCACCTCTTGACCTGCCTATAATCCTGTAGAAATCCAGTAGTCCCCCCCTTAATTGCAAGGGCACATTCCAAGACCCCCACAAGGATACATGTAATGGCAGACATTACCAAGCCCTATGCGTACTGTTTTTTCCTATACATACACACTGTGAAGTTTAATTTATAAATTAGGCACAGTAAGAGATTAACAACAATAGCTAATGATAAAATAGAACAATACATTATGATAAACGTTATGAGACTATGACCTCTCTCCTCAAAATGTCTTACTGTTCTGTACTCACCCTTCTTCTTGTGATTCATCGGTGGAACCATTCCGTAAACAAGAAGACTGTCACCCCAGTTTTCTGACCACGTTGCCAGAAGACAAGCTTTTCAGAGAACGTGGGTTCTTCGCTCTGTATACTAAGCTCGGCTTTATCGCAGGCCCAGCAGCACTGCCACACAGTACAAGAGCTCGTCTGCCCTTCCATGTCTTATGCCCTGATGCTTCTTTGCACTTTTATGAACGGGGCATCTTCTTCCACTACAATTGAAGATTTGCTTTCAATGGTATTCTCTCTCCTTAATCAACTTCTTTAACTCTGTCAGAAATGTGGCAGCAGATTCTTCATGGACAGATGCAGCCCCTCCAGTGATTGTTGTATTGCTCAGTCTAAACCTATTCCTGAATCCATGTATAATCTCTTACTTGCAGCAAAAGGTTTGGTGTCGCTTGTTTCAGGGGAACCCTTGCTGAAGTCATTATATAGGCTCAATGCTTTCTGGCACAACATAGCCATCAATCAAAACACGTTTTCTATTCTTGTCTTCTACCCAGAAATGCAGTGCTTTTTTCATCTTCACTAAGCACTTGTCATGCACTGTGGTTATAACTTCTGCAGTTTGGGGTGTGACAGCAAAACTAGCATGGATTTCTTTTTCCTTCTTCACAATTTCACAAAGAGATTTGTTCTTACCATAGATCTTAGTAACTTCAGCATACAGTTTTTTTTTCTTTCCTTACTAAATCAAGAACTTTTACCTTTTTGCTTAAAGAAAGCACTTTACAGCTTCTCTTTGACATATTCAAAATGCCAGCATCAGTATTCTTGCACTTTGGGGGCATTATTTAGTAAAATAAGGATTATTTGAACACAAGCACTGCAATCCCACGACAGCCAATCTGACAACTGAGATGTTACCAAATGATTAACAGGTGAAATATCATACACAGCATGGATATGCTGGAGGACAGGATGGTTCACATCCCGGGTAGGACAGAGTGGACAATTTAAAACTTATGAATTATTTCTGGAATGTTCCATTTAATATTTTCAAACCATGGTTGACTGTGGATAACTGAACCAGCAAAAAGCAAAACCATGGGTAGAGGGTATACATACTATAATTCTCACAGCAAAAGTAGTCATGTTTCAATTCCATCTCCAATAATGTAACATTATCTTTACCGCCCCCCCTAAAATAAGGAAGTCAATATCTCAACTCTGTAATTATAATTACCAAGAAAACATTTTTGAATAAGAAAAGCACAGTTACAGCATGGATGAAAGTGGCCAGGGAAACCACTTCACAACTAAATATTTTGTCACAAGACTTTGTAGGATTACAAACTCTCTTTTTCATTCAGTTCTCATAGCACTGGGAATGAACCAATATTCTAAAACAACAATAAGCAAAAAGACTAAAATCACTGTGTAAAACAAAACCAATCACATCTATAATAATAAAAGCGTAATATGCTAATTAGACTGGACAACCTTCCTGATGAAGTAGAGGGGAAGGGGGGATTGGGGGCCCAAAGCAGAGGCAGCCTCTGCGGCAGCAGGGGCTAAGCCCCTTGCACGAATTTTGTGCATCAGGCCTCAAGTTAAAATAATGAAAGCAAACATTCTGTTCATATGAGCACTAACATTTGAATCATCACAGCAAGATGGAAAGTAGATCCACAGAAAAGAAAAATCTATTGAAATAAAACCTATTTCACAGGTAAACTTGTCATGACCTTTAAAAGCATAAATTAGGATATTAAACTAATGACTTATCATAAATAATTCACTTCACTTGCTTAAATAAATTAGGTTTGCATGCTCTCCATAAATTAAATAACAACAGTCATCTATACTTACAGAGCACTATAATAGGACTGATCTACGATAGCAAAAGTAAATTGTGTACTATCCAGAAATAATCTCATAATACCACCTTTCATTCCTTTTATTTTGCAGTTCTCTCCAAATACATTCATTATGGTCCTTGTTTTGTTTTACAATGGATGAGTACAATTCTGGTCTCAGTCTGATGATGTCCTCAAACTGTGATTTACAGGAAGAAAAATTAATCAATTTTAGTGTGTGCAAAGCTTGCCAAGTCCCCAGCTGGGTACAAGGTTAGCACACTTTCCCACTTTTTCTTCCTCATACTTTCTGCCACTCTTCTTAAAAGAGGGCTCTTGACTGGGTTCATACATTATAAACAGTTACCCCTGAATGTAGAGTAGTAAATTATTTCTGAGTGTTATTGAGAAATGCTAAAAGTTACATTCTGCCCAACAGGCCTCTCCCATCAGCCTGCCAGAAAATCTAACCAGTGAGCAGGTGTCCAACAATTACCATGAGAAAACAATTTTAAAGATCAGAAATACTATTTACAATTACAGATGTTAACATAGACATGTAGCTATGCACAAAACCCTGAAAATCAACAAGACTAAATTGAAATGAACATCAAGCTTACATGGATAATATAGGATAATAACTATGATCATGTAGGTATTAAAGATTCCAATTCTGACAATTTTTTTAAAGTATGTAGTTGTGTAGAACTGATGCTAGAAACTACTAAAATAAGTCAATCCACCAAATGCTGAGCCAACTCTTTTTCATAATGTCTACACTGCTGAGCATATATGTCCTAGCAAGAAAGAAAACTATGCAAAACTGCTTCTGTGTTATTCTGTCATGAGATGAAGTCTGTAATAAGTGAGACTAGTAATAGGTGAATAAACATTAAGCTGTGTGAAAGTTAAAAAGAAGCAATTTCCTAGAGTGTAAAAACTTCATGTTAGCTCTATCTAGCTAAGGTGTAGATAGTAAAGTGACCAAAACTATATAAGAAAGATACCTAACTATTAACCAAGAGAAAATAATGGGAAGAATAAAATGTTTCAGCAAATAGGGAGGAAGAGGAAAAGACAAAAGTTGGAAGTCTGTAAATATAATGTAGTAATTTGTAGTCAACTAAATAGCCTTAGTACATTATGTTTTATTTAGATAAAACAAGGGGAAAATTTTAATATGCATAAGGTGATTTGCTCTAAAAATATGGTGCCAGTTATGACATACATAAAGAACGGTTAATCCAGTGGCATCTAAGTATAAATGAGTGGGTAGCCTGCTTGATCTATTCCCACCACTTAATTAAGCACTTGTCATGCATTGTGTTCAGCCTCTCAACTCCAACATGTATACTCTCACTCACTCTACACCCATAATTCCACGCATCACAGTCACAGCACTCTGGGTTCACAGGAAGCCCGTGACATAGAGCACATCTGTGCGCTAAGGGAAATGATTTTCAAAGTGTAGTCCATCTGCAGCATCTGCCCAGGGACTGGTTGAAAATTAAAGCTCTCAGACATCACCTTAGATCACCCATTTTCAATATTTTCCATCTCATGGCACACATAAGCTAATTACTAAAATTCCCCAGTTGAATATGGCTCCCCTAGACCCATTGAATCAGAAACTCTAGATGTTGGTCTAAAACACGTCCAGGAGATTCTGATGCAGCCCAGAGTTTGAGGGTCATCATTATAGAGTAACTGATTTTGGCCGCTGTATAAAAACTAACCCTCTTTCACGGACCTTTAGCCCTTTGTGTTAGGTCTGCCTGACCAGCCTCTATCTTTCCTCAAGGTCATTTTATTTCTTGAGCTGTTTCCTGTTCTTGCCACTGGATTGACTGAGGCTACCTTGAGAGTCTCTAGTTCCAAGTCTTGGGGAGAAGGGATGAGGAAAGTTCTTAGGGCAAACTGACCTATCTCCTCCCCTGGGACGCTGAGGCCATCCTTCTCAAACCTGTGATTATAAGGAAAAGCATCTTGATGAATCCGAACCCCAAAATATGTTTCAACTGAATCCTATAATAATAGCTGCAAATGTCCTCTAAACTTGAATGACTAAGAAGGCCAGGCAGGTAATACTTCCTCAAACAAAGAAAATCCAGGCAAAATTAAGCCTTCAAACAAGTTCTCCTTTTTCGATGGAAGTGCGTGATTCCTACTTATCCCCTAACTCCAGGAAAGCTATTGAACGGCTGAACACAGACAAGCCCTGGAGTCTGAGTCTGTACATAAACTCTTCTTTTTCTACACTTCCACCCACAGATTCTATAGCAACAAGTTAGTGATAATAAGATTACTTAACCTTGTCAAACACTTTGTAAATGCTTAGGTATTTTCTCTTTCTTATATATATTTCCAAAGAAACAAATGTACTACATATATTGAATAATCAATTTATTGCAAAATTTTCTAATAGTCAGTATTAATTTATAGTCAATATCCAATCCATAAAGGAAACTAAAAAATGCTTAACTGGAATGTAAAGAGAGAAAAATCAAGAATATGGTTATTACTCTCTCCCAAACTCATTAGCTTAAAAGATATACAGAATGGGAATTAAATAACAATATTGATTTGTGGTTCAAAATTTTCACAGAGGATGGCCAAGGGTATATATTTTATAGCTACCACAATAGTCAATGTTGCTTTGCCTTCATCTAAAATTTATCAAGTGACAAATTTCCTTTAAGCAGAAACTTCACAGCACACTGCATGATATTAGGTACTACTGATAGTGATACAATCTTGTGGCTACTGCTGAGGATTTTAAACATCAGCATAGCCAGGTCATCCATCAAGCGAACCAGCACGCCTCAATTGAGACCCCACCACAGGAGCTCGCCCAGAACTGTGACGACTGTTTTGTGGCTGTTGGCTCTCCTCAGAGTAACACATGAAGTGGGTTGCTTTAAGGATTTACTTTATTTCCTCATGAAACCATTAGGGCAATTATGAACCATTATAAGCAAATACAACTTAGTTGTTGTTTTTTTATGTTTAAAAGCAATACTGTATTCACTTGCTATATGAGACCAATTTAGAGATTAAGAAAACTAAATTCAATTCAAGAAATCATTGAAATAAAGTATGGTAATGTACCATTAAATGAAGCTGAAAAAATAATAAACAAAGTTCATTCTAATCAGAAAATTCCATTTCCATTTTCATCAAAAGTTTTGCCGAGGCTGTTAATAATGAACAAAATTAATTAAACTGCATTATTACTTCTAGCATACATGAAATGGCCGAAGGGTAGCAGCAAGAAAGAGAAAAATATGGGATCTGGAAACTTCAAACCAGATGATACTCAATGATTCAGCGTTGTTTACAAGTGGCACTTGAGTTTTCAGCATTGCTGATGTTTTATAAAGCAGACCTCTTTAACATATCCTTTAGCACTGAGCACTTTTTGCCATAGCATAATAAAACTGAAATAGCATGTACTTTGGGACAGATAGATCTACAGTACATAGAAGTTTCCACTGTGTGACCTTAGGCAATTCACTCAGTGTCTCTGAACATCATCGTATTTACAAACTGCTCTCCTTCATAAGGGCTGGTACGAGAATTCATTAAATGAGAGCAGTAAAGCACCTCATGTGGCATCTGCCACCCAATAGCATTTAATAAATGCTAAGTACTCATGTAACTTTAAATAAAATGTCTAAATGATCCTTTCCATTCATTCTGTCATACTCCACCCTGAACCACACACACAAATAAAAAGATGTGAAGCTCTTTCATCTCTGTAATTAGATTAATTGCAAAACAAAAATATCCACATAAATTAATGCATGCAGCTGTGTCTTCCGTAGGGATGGTTGGGATGCCTTTACTAGTCTTACCTTCTTATTTTCCTTACAGTTTTGCTACTAGAATCTTAATGGTTAATTAAAATTTTGAAAAGACAGATATTTTAAATGAACCACTTTCTGTTGAAATAGGCCTAACTGTCTAGAATAATTAATTCTTTGTAGCATCCTAGTAACAGCAGGAGGGCTCTGCCGAGCTGCTTGAAAACCAGCCAGGATGCTAGCAGGTAGGTGCTCCTTTTAGGTCACCAGCTAATACAGGTGGTTTGGGTTTCTGGAAGCTTTGTTCTCAAAAGAAAAACATTTCAGTGAATCTGAGAAAGCATTAGGGCAACCATAATGAGTCTGAGACCAGATGCCAGTCGTAATTTTAGGCCAGCTGCTACTTCCTTTCAATTTTGAACAAAGACCTACCCTCTGAGAGCACAGTGCTCCCCCGCCCCAGGATTGCCATCACAGAGAAATTCATGAAGCAGATTCTGGCAGGACTTAAACATCACACTGGGCTGTAGCATAGCTGCAGTGGAATGAGGTCTTAAGTGGGGTGGGGATTTGTCAAAACTGTGCGTGAAAGAAGCCAGGCCAAAAAGTACAGTTGGTCAATAATAAAGTATGAAGTTTAGAGAAACAGTAGTTCAAACAAGACCCTCGGAACCTCAGTTAAGTTTTATCCCCATCTGACATGCTAGAGTAGCTAATACCCAAGCTTTAAAATCAAACAAATAAGTATAAAGCTACACACTAGCAGGTGATTTGGGGCAATGTATGAACCTTTCTAAAAAATCATTTTCCTTGCCCATTAAATCAGTGGAAATAACAGTACCTATGTCATAGGATTACTGTGATGATTAATTAAGCTAATAATATAAAGTTCTTAGGCACCATGCCTGAAATATAATCGGACTCAATAAATGGTGACTGCATTAGTATATAACAGTTGTATGAACATAAATAGAAAATAAATTAGCCACAGGTTAAATAAGAAAAAATATATATTTTTCTTCCACATAAAAGAAGTCTAGAGATGGGAAGCCCGGGATTCTTCCTATTTTTTGTTTCATCATCCTAACAATTACTGTCCACCCGTAATGGCATTCAATGGTCAAAAATGACTGTTGTATCTCCAGCCATCGTAGTATTTCCAACGTCCTGGAGACAGAAAAGAGGAAGGGGAGACACAAAAAGGACTCATCTCAGCTGTCTGCTCACTTTTAAGACTCCTCATTCTATCAACAACTTCTATCTAACTTTTTCTACTTACATCTCATTGGCCAGAACTGAATCAACTCTGGCTATAGAGGGAGGATAGAAAATATACCAACTTATGTACACAATAAAAACTTGAGTTCTGTAAATGGGAACTAGAAATATTGATTGGGTGGAAAACCAGTAGATTGTTCCACAACATGCACCATTGGTTTCCATCTATCACTTTGATCTTTCATTGCCTTTAACAATCTATCATCTCTTTTTTCTATCTGAAATAATTATTAACTCACAGGCATTTTTTTTCCTCTGGTATTTTCCCTCAAGATTTCCTGTAGTACTCATCATCTCTATAAGCGGTAGCTCAACAATTTAAACTTCTAGCCTTGCCTGAATCAGAAGTCAGCTGGAGGATTCAAACCTCTTGCAACAAGATAAGATGTTCAAATACTACTTTTAAGATCCGAAGCCTTCCCCAAGACTTCTGCCAACTCCTATGGCCTTCATTCTCCTGATTATATTTGTTTTCAAGCTCCTGCTACCATGAGCATCCTCTGTTCTATATGTCAATCCAGTTGTAAACCAGACCCTTTCTTGAACTAAAACAAACAAAAAAAAGATACACACACACACACACACACACACACACACACACACACACACTCCCACAATATATTTGTGAGTGAATGGGCTTGCATGGATGGATATCTGAAGCAGAAACAGAAACATGACAACAATTTCAAAAGTATTCTTTGACATTTACCTTCTTAAAATGTCCCTTATCGCCCTAGCCGGTTTGGCTCAGGTTCGATTCCGGTCAAGGGCATGTACCTGGGTTGTGGGCACATCCCCAGCAGGGGGTGTGCAGGAGGCAGCTGATCGATGTTTCTCGCTCATCGATGTTTCTAACTCTCTATCCCTCTCCCTTCCTCTCTGTAAAAAAATCAATAACATATATATTTAAAATGTCCTTTATCCACTACACAATGGGAAACCTTCATTGGCCAGTTTCCATATGGACTTTCCTTATACTGTCTCTCTACTCTCTCTCATCTCAGACGAAAAATAAATTCATCTCATTTTCTCACCTGGATTATTGCAATAGCCTCCTAACTGGTCTCTCTACTTCCATTTGCCCTCCTGCTGTACATTTTCAACACAGAGCCAAAGGACTCTGAAAATGTGTTAGTTCATGCCACTCCTCAGTTCAGAATATTTCAATAGCTTTCCATCACACTCAGCAGAAAAGCCAATGTCCTTATAATGTTTCCTACATGACCTAAACTCCCTAGTAACTGTCAGACCTTTCTCCTGCCAACTCCTGCCTTGTTTATCAGCTCCCAATACAAAAGCCTCTTTGCTGTTCTGGAACATTCCTGCCTCAAAGCTTTTTTCCCTCTGCTTAGAACACTCTTCCCCTAGTTACCTATGTGGCTTACCCCCTCTGCCTCTTCACACTTCTGCTCAATCGTCAGCTCAGGGAAACTTTTCCAGATGCCATTTTTATAAGAGCTACCTTTCATCTCCTAATTTCCTATCCACCTTCCCTGCTTCATTTCTCTCCATAGTGCGTATCACCTTCTGACAAGCTATATAAACTGTTCATTTATTTGTTTACTATCTTTACCTTCTAAAATGTAAACCTCATGAGGGCAAGGACTCTTGTCTGTTTTGATGGTTGCTCCATCTTCACAATATCTGGCATGCCCTACATGTTTAGTAAATATTTGCTTAAGTAACTCAAAAAGGATTTTTCTACTCAGGGCATCTTATCTCTCATTTGTATTGCCTGGCCTTCTACAGACATCCTTTTTATATCAATTGGTTTTTTTAAATATTCTTTCAAATAAAAATGTTTCCTCCTTAAATGGAATGCTTTGCTGACTATTAAGAAAACAACCTCTCCACATCTTTAAACCAAGCTCTCCTGCCTTTGTGGCTGTCATGGGGGAGTGTGGCTCAGATTCCCTTTAAAAGAAGTGTAGTTGTCTGACAACCTCCACCTTCAGGGTTCACCACAGCATTCACACTCACACTGAGGCCTCATCTTACCAACTGCTCCCTGCCAATAAGCAAATACAAACGGCATATTGGTGCTGGGCTACACCTGCTCAACGCAGGACTCTGAGGGACAGTCTCTGCAGTGGGGTTTCCATTGTCTTGGCCAAGACTTGCTCAAACTTCACTGTAGTCTGAGGCTCTTCCTACCCAACCTTCTCTCTTTTCACAGGTGTCAACACATACATCTCTCTGTAGGTTATCTATGAATTCCTGATCCCTCCTCTCTTATCTTCTACAAGTACTTCCTTAATAATTCTCTTGTACCTCAAATTCTGCTCCTAGGAGGGCCCATCCTGACATTGTCTTCTAGGCACTTTCACTTAGGCATTTTTGTAGTCAGCACAAATTCAATGTGTTCAAAACCAAACTCTAAAGCAGTGGTTCTCAACCTGTGGGTTGAGACCCCTTTGGGGGTCGAATGACCCTTTCACAGGGGTGCCTAAGACCATAGGAAAACACATATATAATTACATATTGTTTTTGTGATTAATCACTATGCTTTAATTATGTTCAATTTGTAACAGTGAAAATACATCCTGCATGTCAGATATTTACATTATGATTCATAACAGTAGCAAAACTACAGTTATGAAGTAGCAACGAAAATAATTTTATGGTTGGGGAACATGAGGAACTGTATTAAAGGGTCGCGGCATTAGGAAGGTTGAGAACCACTGCTCTAGGGGCTGTTGTGAAACTTGGCTCAGAGCATTGTGGATTAAGTCGGAGCCACTTGGGGACTGAGACAAGTTGTGGGAAGAAAATATGGCACTGAAAACCATCTCCTGGGGCAGAGAACAGCAGCACCCCACGCCAAGGTTCTTCTGGTAGGAATGAGTTACTCATATAATTGAACTGTTCATGTCTGAAGAAGTTCTAGGTTTTGCATAAAAGACTCCAGATATTTGAAGTAGCCATTTTTAGAATATAATGGTTTTGAATAATTTTGACCCTAAAGTTTATTAAAATAATAGTCGAAATGAATTTTTAAAGAGCACATTTTAGGTAATTTTAATGAAAATTATTAAAATAAAATGAAATAATAATAAAGTCTTTATTTTTCTAAATCTGAACATTTCTTTCATATTTAAAGGTCCAAAACAAGTTAGATAAATGATAAAGCATTTAAGCTGGTGGAATTTTTACCTTCTTTCCTGTTGTTAGTATTCTTCAGCCAGAGCTGTTAAGATATTTGTAATCTGTGTGTCAAGAATTTAAACAGCTTCAAATTACTGTTTAAATGTTGCTGAAGTTTCATGTTAGACATTTTTACCTTTATTAAAGTTACCAAATTTCTGGCGTTAGCTTGTTCCATGTCACAATAGGACAACTTTTTTAAATGAAGACTTGAAAGGATAAATTTATTTAAGATGTTGTATTTCACAGGAAAATGGTAGTTCAAGGAAAGCCACAAGTCTTCATGATGATTTGGAGAGTTCTTTCTTTCAGATGTGAAATTTCTTTGGGTTTTTGCTTTTTAGCCCCTGAAATATGTTTCAACTGGACAGGATATGTCAACCCTGCTAGTACATGGAACTATATAAAAATAGACATCAGAAGACACTGTAATCTTAAATTTGAGAAACTTGGCCAATTTGGGAGACAGCCACATAAGAATTTTTAACAGATGTACAGGTAACTGACTTGAAATAACTCTGTCAAATAGCTTTATGTTAAGTATCTTGAAAAACAATCTGGACAATATTTCAAAGGAAACAATAATTTAAAAAACAAACTTGAAAACATAAAAATTTCAGAGAAAAAAATCTAACACCTTTTTGTGCAGTCCTATTGAATTTTGGACTTGCCATGAGGTGTTGAAGTCTGTTTTCAGTGAGTCAGAGAGACTTCACCTAAAATAGCATGGCATAACATTGCTCTAGCCTGGGTTAATTATTCTTCTCTACCAAAAAATCACCATTGAATTTTGAGAAACATTGTGAATACTTTTTATGGACAGAAAATTGTTATAATATGAATTATAGATAATAAAATTTTTCTTTTTTAAAAAAATCCTTATTGATGAAAGTATTATATATGCCTCCTTTTTCCTCCATTGTCCTCTCCTAGCCTGCCCCTACCCCCCACCTCAGGCCTTCACCACCCTATTGTCTGTGTCCATGAGTTGTGTATATATGCATACAAGTTCTTTGAATGATCTCTTCCCACCTACCCCTCACCCCTGCCTTTCCTCTGGCTACAAGTTCTATCTTCTACTTACATCTCATTTGGGAATTTAACTGTCCTCCTGGCTCATAGTGGACGTTCAACCACTGAGCCATGGGGGTTAGGAGCACTAACCCCCATGCAGTTGAAAATCTACATATAACTTTGACTCAAAAAAAAAAAAAAACTTAACTGCTAAGCCTCTTATTGACCAGATGCTTTACCAATAACATAAAGTCAATTAACATATTTTGTATGATATATATGTATATATATACTATATTCTTACAATAAAGTAAGCTAGAGAAAAGAAATTCTTAAGAAAATCATAAGAAAGAGAAAATACATTTACAGTATTTATTGAAAAAAAATCTATGTATAAGTGGAACCATGTAGTTCAACCCGATATTGCTGAGGGTCAACTATATCATCACATTGGGAATTATGGTTTCAACATAAGAGTTGGAGGGACACAAACATTCTGTCCATAAAAGATACTGTAAGTTCCTATTCTTATTGGCAGCGCTTTCCATTCTGGAAAAAAAAAACAAGGACTGTAGAGAAATAATGTCCTGGTGTAGGGTTGGGGGGGGGGGCGGGTGGGAGGGGAGATAAGAATACAAACAGTTTGAGGCTGGAGACTTTGTATGTTTAACTCCTGAACATGAAAAGTAACTAAATCAAAATCAGTCTTTAGCTACAGGTAATGGGGCCAAAATGCCCAAACACAGAAATACCCAACCAAAAGTCTCCTAAGCTTCTTCTTAGAATAGCCTCCAAAAACCTATATCTAGAGAAGTAAGAAGCTTGATTATTGAGGAAGATAATATAAAAGACTGGCAGAAATCTGGATTTCAAGGAGTGAACAATGTTTAGTCCAGGGGTGGGCAAACTTTTTGACTCGAGGGCCACAATGGGTTCTTAAACTGGACCGGAGGGCCGGAACAAAAGCATGGATGGAGTGTTTGTGTGAACTAATATAAATTCAAAGTAAACATCATTACATAAAAGGGTACGGTATTTTTTTTTTTTTTAGTTTTATTCATTTCAAACGGGCCAGATCCGGCCCGCGGGCCGTAGTTTGCCCACGGCTGGTTTAGTCACACAGCCAGTTAAGAACAAGACTGTTCCCAGTAGCATAAAGGCTTAGTCCTTCTGTAGAAGCTCAGCATGAAAAAAACCAAAGTAAAGAAATTAAAGTTGGGACTTTTATTCATGAGTCTCCCTATGATATTGGCAATATCAATACTTTTAAATCAACTGCGAATAATGTTAGTGCAAAAAAAATAGTAAAAGAGTATAATTGCTCAAATTCTTCTTCATTTGTTGGCAAAATTAATCAACCACCTCATCTACTCAAACTAATTTGAATGGCACTGATAAAAAATGCAAGTTATTCAAAAAGGGACCGAGTGGAAGAGAAATGTGAAGATGGGAGTCAAGTTGTTTCTGATTTAGCATGATAGCAATAATATTCTCTAGAAAAGGATGTGAACCAAAACTGAGATGAAAATTACATTCCTCAGGACAATGGCAGTGCTGCCATCATTTCCCAACAAATCATTTAGTCTTTAAACTCTTCATAAACTATGTTAATACACTGAAAGCATTTGGAACAGTACTTGGTACACAGCAAACACTTGACGATGTTAAATATTATAAAATGTTGAAGAAAATATGGCTGCTGTTGGCTCAGTACTTGGGCATGTTGGCTAGTTACTCAGAGGTACCAGGTTGAGAACTAGGCTCTGGAACTTACAATATGATAACAAAACATAAGATGAGCACTCAAAATTACAATGGGCATGCCAAATAATAAAAAATTAAATTGTGTGGGACAAACCAATTCCTCATAAAATTTGAGAAGGGGAGGAAATCAAAGAAGCCTGGAATTTAGGATTTCTTGGAAAATTTGGAAATGACTTCAAAGGAAGAATTCTGTTTTTAACTTTTTAAAAAATATGTTTTAATTGATTTGAGAGAGGGGGAGAAAGAGATAAAAACATCAATGAGAGAGAAACATCAATCGGCTGTCTCATGCAAGCCCCTACTGGGAATGGAGCCCACAAACCAGGCATGTGCCCTGACCAGAATCAAACCAGTGCCCTCTTGGTGCATGTGACGACACTCAATCAACTGAGCCACACCGGCTAGACCAAAGGAAGAATTCTTTTTGTGCAGATAGAATGTGTATGGGAATGGGCATTTAATTTGAAATAATATGAATAATATGCTCAGTCATTTTTAGAAAATAGTCTCTTTTTTCAGCTGCATGCTGTTTACTTTTCACCCCTTTTAAGCAATAAAATCAGATTAAGACAAATGCTCAGTGATACAGAAATATAAACTGTTTCTTTTAATTAAGAATTAACTTCAAAAATTAAAAAAAGTCAACATCTTCCTATATATTTTGAATTTCTATAAGTAATTCAATATGAATTGGATTCGGTAGACTATTCCAAATCTTAGAAAAGCATGGAAAGATGGACAGACTTCTTAAATCACTCAGGCAAATTACTGCCATGTGTCATACCTCACAGCAAATTTATCCACATGTTATTTTATTCTCTCTGTGGTCTGGCCCCAACAGAACTAGTCTACAAAACAGATTCACTTAAAAACCAAAAACCCAAACATGCATCATGGCCCTATTCCCTTTTCTGACACAGGACAGGTGCGTCCTGTTTGTTTCACAGAACGCCAGCTAACAGAGACAGCAGGCAGAACCAGCACGCCCTCCCTGGGCTTCTGCGAGAGTGCTCCTCCCTGGCTGAACCCCAGGGATCCGGAAATGGGATGAGAGTGAGCAAAAGGAGAGCAATATAAATGGAGGCTTGGAAGCCTTTCTTTCTGAATGGCTGAGGAAACTTCTTAGAAATAGCTTACTAACAAAAATCACTTCATATTGAGGAAATTAAACATGATGTTGATAAAATATACAGCTTTGTTAAATCTATGAACAATGTAAAAACATGTATTATCTCCTAGCTAAGAGATGAAGTGGTTATGTAAACAAAAAAAGTGTGTCAAGAGGAGCTATGACATCAATCTCATTGGTCTTAGAATTAGGTTTGGGCTGGTATTCTACTTTCCATTCTGCTGGCCATGTGATTTCCAACTCCACTTACTCATGCGTAAAATGGGAATAACATTGTCACCCATTTCACAAACTATTGGAGGATGTTAATAGGTTGACTATGGTCCCTAAAATATATGCCCAAGTGTTACCAGTGCGGATCGCTCCATTTCCCCACCTCTTGCTGGGGATGTGGGCTTCTTGCGATGTCATGAGAAACAAAGACTTTTCTGAGACTCGCACCGGAGGACGCGCTGTTGCAGAAAGCTTTGTTTCCATGGAATTACACCCCTGAGTCTCCAAGGTCCCGTTTCCCTTGGTCCCGCCAAGGAAGAAGTCCCATTTTGCTTTCAGCAGAGCTAGGATTACAGCCGTTGCCCAGAGTTTCCGTTACATGTTGGGGCCCAGTCAATCCAGCATCAGGCTAGCTCCTCTTGCCTTTCCAGCTGCAATCCATCAGTCCATTGCATGTGGGGTCCACATGGCCATGGGCCATGCAGCCTCTAGGAACACAGGGGAATGCAAGAGAGCCACGAGAACCAAACGCTCCAAGTGCCAAGAGAGTGAACTCCTTTGTTTCCGGGATCATGTGTTTCCAAATTTTCGCATGCCTGCAGTAGCTCTGGCCCCTCTGGCCAATGGTCTTTGTTTCAGGTACACTGACAGGCACCTTCCCTATGTCGCCCAAACTTCACTGCGCATGAGCCCATCTCCCCTTTGTTGGACCCCTTCCGCCAGTGTTCTGCAGAGAATGGACCAGTGGTTCCCTGGAGCATGTGAAGTTGCAGCTTCCTGGTGAAGCTGCCCAAATGGCCATGCTTATAATGCCTGGCCTCTCCCTTTGCTTCTTTCCCATTATTAATAATTAGCTAATTACAATGGTATCACAACTCCTAATCCCCAGTACTTCTTGGTGTGACCTTATTTGAAAATAGTGTCTTTGCAGATAGAATTAAGTTAAGAATCTCAAGTTGAGATAATTCTGGCTTGTAAGAGACAGAAATGGAGAAGATACAGAGGGGAAGAACATGTGAAGACTAAGACAGAGAATGGAGTTACTACCCAAGAAGTGCGAAGAATTGCCAGCAGTCACCAGAAATTAGAAAAGAGACACTTATTTAACTGATTTTCCCTCACAGCCTTCAAAAGGAACCAAACCTTGTCCACACCTTGATTTAGGAATTTTGGCCTCCAGAGCTATGAGAGAATAAATGTTTGTTGTTTTAAGTCACCTATTTTATGCTAATTTCTTTAAAGTAGCCCTTACATAGACTCAAATGAAATATTATACGTATATGAGAGTGGGCATAACAACTGCGAATGGCAGTCACTCTATTTTTTACTGAACTTTATATTCATCTCTTTTGAAAGAGTTATAAATATTTTTGGAGTACAACAATGAAATTTGTGCTTTTGCCTGAGGGAGACATCTTCCATTACCTCTTGTCATAAAGAGATAGTGTAACCATGTCAAGTATATTGTTAAGTTATTTTAGTTGCAAGCGGAATCAACTCAGGCCAGTGCAAACAAAAAAAAAGTAAAAAACTACTAAATAAGAGATGGGAGCATTGAAGGGAAGACACAAGAGTATCTCTGAGACTCATAGGAAGATTTGAACAATCAGGATTTAAACTCATTAGAAGTTGTTTCTGGATTTTAACCATCAAATCCTAAAGTATGTGATTCTTTATCCTGGACTGAAACATATTATTTCTGCATTATTTCCCTTCTAGAAAAAAATGACAATTGAGATCTAAAAAAATCAACTTGTAAGGGAAAAGAATCTCAATTGTCAGTGTTATTTGAAAGAATTCAAAGCTTCCCTGAAAAATAACTTTCACAGATAGAGATTTGTAAGTTTAACTTTTAAATAGATCAAGAAGCAATCCCTTTATTCCAAATCCTTAAAAATAAACACTGTTTGGGGGGTTTTGGGTGTGTGTTTTTTGTTTGTTGTTGTTTTGTTTTTGTTTTCCTTTCTATTTCCTTTGGTAAGAGAAGCACATGGTTTGAATGTTGATACTCATTTGAATGAAAATGCAATCAAAACTTTTGAACTCTATGACCCAGGCTAACAAGGCTGATGTCTTAGGAAATACTTAGATAAACTACTTATTTTAAACTCCTTTTGATGAAATTATCAACGTTTAAATTATTTTTTGAGTCGCAAACAGAAATAGGGTATTTTGCAACAGTATATTCTATTTTCCTTTGGCATTTGCTTTCTACTCCATTCAGAATTCTCAGTAAGGGAAGAGTTAGTGCAACTGGTAGGTTTCCTGCTCTGGAGATTTAAGTGAAAATAAAACTTAGATTCCAAGTGATGGATTGAAATCAATGTGATGGATTTCTTTAAATAAAATTAAACTCAGCCACCATTACTTGGAAAACATTGGCCCATGGAGTAATAAAAAGACTAAGCTTACAAATATTTTTCAGATAGGGAAATAAGACATTGATTGGAAACCCAAAATATGTAAGAAGAGGGGTAGAAATTTTTATTCCACAAGATTTTGAAGAAAATTTAAATACATGAGCTACTTAATATCGCAAAAAAAAAAAAAATGAATTTTATAATCACCTAGAGATAGAACCATTAGTGTTTCAACAACCACAAGTTAAATAGTTATGTAGACATATACAAAAACAAAATGACCTCTGTTCTCTAGATGCTTTTGTCATAAATTAGCACAACACACCCCTCAAATACAGTCATCTTCCTCTGTCCAGTTCCTAACATACAGCCATAGTTTGTGGATGGTAAAGATACAATATATTAACTGACATTTTTTCAGTTCCAACTGACAAACACTCAGCTCAAACTGGCCTACCTTTTTCCTCTTCCAGCATTACTTTATATCGGCTTCATTTTTATGAAGACTCTCCACTTATAGGCAAAGATTGCTCCCAGATACCCCAGGTTTACATAATTTCAGGAGAGAGTGCCTCCTTCCTGGTAGTGGTAGAGAAATCAGTCTGGTGCTGAGTCCCTCCATAAACTAATAACTCAAGCTGTAGGGATGGATACTGTGCCAGGTCTGAGTCCTGTGCCAATCCATGGGGCAGTGGATGGATTTAGCCCTGTGAGGAAGGGTGTTCTTAAAAGGAATTTTCAGCCAAGGAAAAGGCAGAGATAGTATAGTCATTTACAAGGGTTTTCCAAAGGGATAAAGGAAGGGAGCAGTTACTAAAAACAGGAAGCAGAGTCTGAAGAGAAATCACCTTGAAAGGAGCAAAGATCTTCCGTGAGGCAAACAACAAACCCAAAGTGACCTCTCAGAAGAGAGCCTTGGAAATAAACCCTCTCTTCCTCCAGTCTCCTTCCAGGGCTCCCCACTGACTAAACTCAACCAGGAGGCAGAGGATGGGCTCCAGGGCAGACAGCAGGGTAGGTAAGAGCAGAAAATTAATATGACAGTTGCCATACGTGAGATAGAATACTAATTGCTAAAATTTATGGCACCTCACTATATGCCAGGCACAATTGTAAGAACTTACATGTATTAACATTTTTAGTCACTAGATCATGAAAAGCACAAGTAATTACACAGAGGGTTTAAAATACAGCTCTTAAGTATATAAAAAGAGAGATGGGAAAAGGAGAATCCAAGAAGTTAGAAAGAGCATTATACTTTGGTATTAAAGACCTTGTTAAATATTTAAATTGTTAAATATTATACTGTTTCTGTGAAAGGATGTTTCTTGCAATGCTAATGAAAGTGAGCCACACAATGGCAGTACATATGCATCATATCAGTGTTTTCCAAACAATGGTGTCTATTAGAAACACCCAGACAGCTTAGCAAAAATGCAGAGGTTTGAGCCCCATCCTACTCAACAAGCCTGGTTCTCCCTAGTCTTTATTAGCCTAGCCTCCCAGTGGTTCAGAATCACACAGAAGTTTGGGAGAAGTTTGGGAATCACTGAGCTATGTAGCATTTGCTGTTGTCACTCACACGACTTGCCAGTTACCCCCAGCTTATCATGGGGAGTTCTGGTAAACTTGGCTGACCCTCTGCTGTCCAAAAAATAAAGCTTAAGCTCTTTGAGGGACACAGGACCTCTAAAGTCTAGGCTGGCCCAAGAATCCAGTCTTACTGCCCACAATTCCCACAGTTTTCACTGTCCTCCCAACCCATACAAACACAACCCGCAGCCTCAATTATTGCATTTCTTCAAACTGAGCCAGTGCAATTGGATCTTTGTTTTGCAAATTTGATTCCCTCATTCTGGAAAATCCTCTCCCTACTTCACTGCCTAGAAAATCATATTCATCTTTCAAGACCCACCTGAGAAGTCCTTTCCTTTTTCTTAAATTTTTTTGTCTTGTATTCCTTTGCTATCACATCTCTTTGGGAAACAAAAAGCACTTTCCATATCTCAGTTATGACACAGCATTTTGCATTATGTATTTATATTTTAGCTTACATATCTACTCTCACCCCACATTCTCAAAATTGAAAGCAGAAATTGCATGTTACTCACCTCTATAGCCTTAGTATCTAGGCATAGATGGTGCTCAGAAATGCTTATTTGATGAAAGAAGCAAGTGCTATAAACTTTCTCATATATTCTAACTGAATTCTTATGTACACAATGAGCCTTAGGGTTATAATTTTTTTAGTCAATTTATCCTTAAGTGTTACTTATAAGTTTAAAATGTTGAAATTGATCCATATACCCAAGACTAGGGATATGGCTAAACATCACACATATACACACAAACTATGGAGTTATTAAAAATAAACATTTTAGGTGATGAATATGTGAGCACAGGGGATGTTTAGAAGAGTAAAATTATTTTTTATGATGATACAATGATGGATACATGTCGTTAAATAGTTGTAAAACCCACAAGATATAAAACACCAAGAGTGAACCCTAATGTAAATTATGACCTTTGGGTGATAATGGTATGTCAATGTTGGTTCAATTATAACAAATAAATGTACCATTACAGTGTGTGAGGTTGTGAGTGTGTGGGAGCAGAGAGGACAAGGGAACTATCTATTCTTTCTGCTCAATTTTGCTGTGAACTTAAAACTACTCCAAAAAATAAAGTCTATTTAAAAAATAAATAACTAAACATTTCAAATATATCAATATGTTGGAAGGATGTGTTTAAATAACACCATTAGATTTTACAGAATGCAAAACGGTGCATACAATAGAATCACATAATGTATATAGTTTCTTAGATACTAAATTAATGGAAAATAAGAAAAATAGAGCTAATTTCACTTTTTTAATTTTTCTTTACAGTTATTGAATTTCATAGGAGGAAGGGGAAATGAAAGGAAGAAGATAGGGCAGAAGAAGGGGAGAAAGATGGGAAATCAATTATGCCAATTTTCTGTATGTGAGATATTTACATCAAAATTCTAAGAACCACTTTTTCAGGGAGCAGTTCTCAGCCTTATTCCATTGTCATTATGATTATAGGCTTGAAATACACTTTTTGAGAATATTAGATTATTTTTGTTCATAAAGAATGCTGTGGTGTGGGCCTAACTAAAAACAGCTTTCTCAAGCAAAGAAATACAAACTTCAATATTCATTTCAATCTGCCTACCTCATAGAAAGCATCCATTATCCATTATGAATACAAGCAAAGAAAATAGTTATAGGCTAGATTGAGCTGGCTCTAAAAATGCAATTGCAAAATTCACAATCTGCTCTGCAGGCCTTCAATCCTACTTATGTAACAATTCCACACACACAGCAGTTTTCAGTATGTTCAGAGGCAATTAACAGAAATGTTGCTAACTTATGTGTTTGATAAATCTGTTTTAAAGATGCAAAAAGCTAACAGTTTAGCATTGTAAAGGTGGATCTTCTCCAAGTTCATTCTCCAGGTAAGATGAATATTAAAATGGGTATATTAGATTTTCATTTTCATTAACATATAATATTGGTATAAGTCATTTTTTCATTTTTTAGTTATTTTTTTCTCAAAATAATTCTTATAAGTAGCATTTTAAAAACAGCCATGTGTTTCAAAAACCTATGCAATATATGGTAGAGAGACAATCCATAGATAGGTTTATTTCTGTTTTCCTTTCCTAATTGGAAAGAACAGGAGAACCCATAATATTTCACAGAGGCACAGTAACATAAATGTGCACACATTTTAGGATGTACATAAGAAGTGACTACATACTTTTTACCCTTGAGAGTCACAAGGGTGTAAAATCATTTCGGTGCAGCTCATAATTGAGGTAAAGCAACAGGGGTTAGCATTTGCACTGAATTTTACTCTTGGGGTTTCTAAACTAGCTATTTGCTTCAAAACACAGACTGGCAAACAGATTGGCAAGCTTTCATCTTTCCCTCCACAAGATCCTGGCCACTGTCTTGCTGACACAGCTGTACCACCTGGGGCAAGGGGACAGGGCTATGACCTCTCTACATAGACCTTCTCATTCACAACTCTGCAAGCAGCTAAAGTAATGAGGGAAAATGAGGGAAAGTCAGGATTGAAACTTTAATAAAAATGTATTAGCTCATAAAAATGGAAGGAAAAACTAACTCAAAATTGATATTTTAGGGATGAAATTTTTTTAATTAGATATAGATAAGATCGAAGTGCTTGTTCACAGAAAATCAACCACATCGCTTCTTGTACTACCCATATTAAAAAGACACAATCATTCAAGTGATCTCTTTAGGGACATATGCAAAATAATACCTACAAAGAAAAATTATCTGGCCTTAGGAATGGGCCTTGGAAGCAGCTGCCTTAAATGATGCCACCTGGGGATACTATCGCATGGCACATAGATAGCTTTTTGACACTACTGAGAATCCATATCCCTTGGCCCCAAATTTACCCTATTAGGATTTCCACCACAGGTATCATGTTCATGTAGCATGTTGATATTGCATAATTACCTACAATGTGCCAAGAATGTACAACGTGCCAGCAATTCAAAATGATTAGGATGTGGTACCCCCTGACACTGCTTAAAGTATGGTGGGAACAGGTAAGTAAATACTAGTTCAGTGTGTAAAAAACTTGATTTGCATGTACAAAGACCCTTAATAGAGGATTGCACATGGTTCTCTGCAACAAAAATCATATCTAACTGACCAAGCACGGTGTCAGAAAAACGTGTAGGTTGGGTATTGACAATTATCCCAGAACAAGAATGGCATTCCCAGCAGAAGGAGCAGAAACCAAACACACAGAATGGCAGGAGAGAGTTGGTGTTCAGAGAGCCATCTGTGTGACTGGACTGCAGGCCAAGTCACGGCAACTCTAGGAACTGCTCTTCTCCTGAGACAGTAGTGGGAGCTAAAGCCCCCTGGAGGCAACTGCTCAAACACAGAGCAACAAGCAGGGAAAGGAAAAGCCAGGTGACCTTTGGTTGTAGTCCTCCGTCTGACATTTTCAGCAGAACTCAGGAGGAGTCTTAGCACAAGAAGGTTCAGTGAAGAGAGCTGGGAACCTGCAGCCTTAAAGGGCACTAGGCATTGGGTCACAGCAACATGAGATGAAGCCTCATTGCTAAGTTGGGATGGAGTGTCGCAGCACGGGGCTTGGACAGTCAGATGGCAGCACCAGAGAACTGATGCCAACCAGAGGGAGCGAGTCAGCACGAAAAGCGACTGAGCCTGTGATGGAGAATAGCTGGCCACTGGGGGCACAGAAGCAATCAAACAACAAAAGGAAAATAAATATTAGATTGTAAGTAAAATAAAGACCAAAAGGACAGTAGTTCTCTGGGTAAATTTATCTTCCTTCTCTTTTCCTCTTTCTGTTTCCTTCTCTTAGAGGGAGACAGCGAGAGAGAAGATACAGCCCATTTGGAAACAGTGAATAATTATACACACATCACTCAAACAAAGAGAAGATAAAACATTTTCATGTCTGGGAAATTCCTAGCTAAATGAGGGTAAGAAAACTCAAAGAATGAAGTCAAATGTATTCATTGCTTATGTCTTTTAGTACAACCTATACCCTATTGCTACATATTTCTCTTTTCTTCTCTCCCCCTACTTGTGGCCCAAACCAATCTTTCCATTTTCTCTCCCAATACAAAGAAAAGATGGGCAAGATTCAGAGAAAGTATGACATAGATGAATATTGCCATTAATGGCAACATGGAAAAGTCATTCTAAGTGAAATAATAGAAAAGGTCAAGAGCCATATGGTTTCACTCATATGTGGGATATTAAACAAAAAGCAACAGACAAACAAACTCAAAGACACAGGCAATAGTACGGTGATTACCAGGGGAATGGGGGATGGGGAAAGGGTGAAAGAGGTAAAGGGGGTCAAATATATGATCACAGAAGAAGACTAAGCAGATAATGTATTATAAAGCTATACACCTGAAACCTATATATGTAACCAAGGTTATGCCAATAAATACTTTTAAATACATGCAGAAAGTATAGAGATCCATGAAGACAGGCTGGGTGGCTAGGGAAATGACAAGAGGAAAGGTTGAGAGAGGGAGAAAAAGGATGGGCCGCAAAGAGGGGGGAAATGACTAGTGCATCACAGTTTGGTTTGTTTTTAAATATTTTAAGACTTTTTTAAAGAAAGTGAAAAATAATGAGGAATTGAATCAGGTCAGGATGCAATGGTCAACCTCTGCCCATTGTGTCTAAGTCTAAATTCAAAGAAGTCACAGCCTCTTGTGGGATCAACACTCATATCCTTCCATCCTAAATTAAGACTGAAAATGAGAATGGGATTTAAGTCTGCTTTATATAGGCTATCCCTCAAAAAATGTATACACACACTTTGAAATAATTATAAAGGCAGTGTTTTTAAAATACATTTCATTTTCAAAATTGAACTATCAGCTGTTAAAGTGTATATACATTTTTTGGGGGGGAGGCACTCTATATATTAATCCTGAACAAAGAATTGCATTCCCCAAATTACTAAATTTAAGTCTGTGAAGTTAGAAAGGAATGGTGGTCTGAAGTGTTTTTATTTCTTAAAATGTTCTAAGAGGCCCTTTAACTATGGTTCCACAGGAAAGGAAGCATTAGCAGCACAATCACCATCTCATCAGATCATTGTCAAGGTTTTGTCACTTCTCCAGGCTACAAGAGGAATGCTTTTCTTCTCCCTGGCTTATCATACTGGTAGAATAGCCAGTTAGACAAATATGAACAGAGCAGGAGCAATAAACCAGGTATGGAATGTCACCAGGGTGGAAAGTCACAGGTGCCTTGAAATGGGAAACACTAGAGAAAAGGGGTATTATATTAAACCCTCAGGACAATGAGGTTCTGACCTGCATCAAATAATCTTAGGAACAAAACCTCTGGTCTGTTGACCACAGAGACAGTTTTGGTCAAACTAGAGTTTAACTTCCAGGCCTCAGTTGTATTTTAGCTCCAGGCCCAGAAAAACCAGATGAAGCAATGCAGTTGCTGACATTAAGACTAGATGCAATGACCCCCATCCCTACGGACCAATCAGTAGAGACCATGACCCTGAAAGGACACACCTGGAAAGCTGATGAATATTTTATTGAAATATTTCAATACTCAAATTCCTGCCTTTAGAAAACAGGTAAAAACCCCCTTAAGACAAGGGACCCAGTGCTCGAGTTCTGGCTAGAACCAGATCATTCCAAGATGGAGGAAAAATTGACCAGAGAGTGACCCCAAAGCTCATTACACCATCATTATAATGAAAACTGACACAGCAAGTAGAAGGGGGTAGAGGAGGGAAATGCAATGACAATTCCAGAACCAGACCTTGTTAGGAACAAGCCCCCACCCCAACCAGAAGGCAGAATCAGAATTTGGCGCCACAAAGCTTGGAGACAACCCTCGACCCGTGGTAACACATAAAAACCCCAAGAACTAACTGACCACGTGCACTACTCACTCCCAAGTTCGGCTGCATCCACTCATATGTGTACTTTTCGCTTCTTTCACAGCGGCACTCATGCTGCATTAGATGGTTGTCAGTAGCTTGGATTTGCCTTCCTTTCCTGTTACAGTGAGATGTAACTTTGAGTGTAAAGACCACACATTTAAAAAAAAACACAAAAAAAAACACACAGATTTCATCAGAAATACGGAATTAGAATTGCCTTTGAGTTCAAAGGGACCAACAATCTGAACTGCTATGTCCACAATCCAAACAGATCCAATACCCCTTCTGTGAAGAGCTGCTGCTGTCATTTCATATTCAGTCCTCTTAAACTTTTTTCTGCCTCAGTAAGTGTCTACACACTTTCATCAACTTCATGGTGATGTTTAAATGGTTGCACCAAATTAGTTAAAGCTCAGTTAAGACCAAAGCCCAAATAAACTGCCAATGTAAGGATTCAGAAGACCTCTGCGTGTTGACAAAGGGCTGCCCTTGAATACTGAATTAAAGTATTTAGCCTGTCCATTGTCAAACCTAAGTCTGTGGGCTAGTTGGAATCTATACCTAAACATGGCAAGATTATTTTTTGATTTAATTTTATTTTTCCATCACCTTTTATCCCCTCTATGCCCTCTACCACATTCACCCATCCCTCTCCATCCCCCCAATCACCACACTGTTGTCCAAGTCCAGGAGTTCTCTTTCTTATTTTTGGTTCAATCCTTCCATTCCACAACCCTACCCCCTCCAAGTTGCCTGCCTCCTCTCTATCTATGAAAAAGTGGCAAGAGTTTTAAATCCTGGTTAATATATTGTAAAAATTATTCACTGGCTTCAGTTCTTTTCAATTAAATAATTCCCACCACCACCCCACCCCCATGTATAATTATTTCTATTTTCATCTTTGACTGGAAACATTTTTACATTTCATTCTTGTGCAACAACCCCATTGAAATTTCAGCTCTTCATAATTCTTTGGAAACAAGCAAATTTGTGTGATTTTCAATTTTTTAAAAAATATATTTTATTGATTTTTTACAGAGAGGAAGGGAGAGGGATAGAGAGTTAGGAACATCGATGAGAGAGAAACATCGATCAGCTGCCTCCTGCACACCGCCTACTGGGGATGTGCCCGCAACCCAGGTACATGCCCTTGACCGGAATCGAACCTGGGACTCTTCAGTCCACAGGCCGACGCTCTAGCCACTGAGCCAAACTGGTCAGGGCTGATCTTCAATTTTTGGCAAAAGAAAAGAGTAGGCAGTAAAAACGATCATTTCTCAGTTATTGTTCTCAATCTTGATAAAAGCAAGGCCCATAAAAATGTCTAATCAACATATCTAATACAGCAGGATGTCTTCAGATACACTGGTAAGAGGTAATATATTACTTTTGGTGGATCTCCCATTTACTGGCCTCTCCTGGTAATTACAATTTATTATCAAAAATTATCATTAATAGTAATATTTTTATGTTCTTAAATTTATGTCAGCTCCCTCCACTGCTAGGTCTTTTCTCAAGGGGTTTGCCCCACTGAACCCAACCTTCATTTGTAATCACCTTCAGCTTTCTGTTTAAATGCCATTTACTCAGCAGAAAGTTTTTTTGAGTAGTCCTCACTTCTTCAGGACTACTCAAAATAAATCTAGCTCCCTTTTACATGCTCTCATAAGCTTGTCATAACTATATGTAAAATAACTAAATTGAAACACCTATCTCTCCACCTAAACTACAACTTCTGTAAGCATAAATATCATACCTGCTTTAGTAAGCTCCTGAGTCTAGCACGCAGCACAGAGCCTGGCCTACAGTCAATGCTCAATACAAAGTCCATCTGCATATATGTGCCTGTTTGAGCTATGAAGCCATCATGGAAGAGGTCTGAAGCATATGTATAATGAATTATTAATAATGAAATATAAAAAATAGCAAATATTTTATTTGAATCCTATACTGTTACATGGGATATTTTACCACATCACTATCATTGTTGAAAAATGATTCCTAATCAAATCCAGTTAAAGATAATCATATAATCACTGGTTAAGGCAGAGCAGCATAAGAATTTTTATTTATTATTAAGTTTGCAAATAAAATGTATTCATATTTGAAATTATAGCTGGACTATAATGTCATTATAAATATGGCCAGACTGGTAACTTTTCATCAAGAAATTGGGTTTAAAAGTTTCAGTTTTATTTTTATGGTTGCTCAATCATCTCCAAGTACATGAGCTCAGCCCTGCTATTTCCTCGTCAATGCTAGCATGTATCCCTCAGTCACTGCTAATGGCAAACTAGGTTCAAGGAATGAATCAACCAGTTAACTGTTAAATAACTTTAATTATTTTCAAATTCAAAAATTGCAATCTTTCAGAATATAATCAACCAAGAGGAAGAAAAATGTTGAATGAATAAAACAACGCTAATTCAATCATAATTCTTGGGGACATAGTTCCTCCTTTATCCTCTGTTCTCTGTGCCATTGTTGGAGTACTTACTCCTTGAACCACAAGTCCTTCATTCTGCTGGACTACAGCAATTGTTAGGAATTCAGTTCCTTTATCCTGCTCCACTACACCAACTGTCAGGTCTGAGCTCCTCTGCCAGGGCTTGGGCCTTCTTGGATGCCAGGTGGTAGATGGAGAAGACATAAGAAGTTGGAGGTGTATAAGAGAATCTTTATTGTAGGAGCTAGTGGCCATGTAGCCATTGCTAATAAGGAGCCACTAGACCAAGCATGTCAAACTTGCAGCATGTGTGCCATATGCAGCCCACGATGAATATTTTTGCGGCCCAGCCAATATAACGGTATGTAAGAAATGTTTCAATAAAAACTTTGTAACTTAATTTTTACAATATCCTATTATACATAACTAGAGGACCAATGCATGAAATTTGTGCAAGAGAAGGCCTTCTTTCCCCCGGCTGCCAGCACTGGCTTCCCTCTGGAACCCGGGACTTGGACTTGCCTTGCAGCCCAGGCTTTATCCAGAAAGTCATCCAGAAGGATGTCCAGAAGGACATCCAGTCAAATTAGCATATTACACTTTTATTATTATAGATTATTAATAACAAACTACAACGTTCACTAATGACTGATTACTATAATCGTGTTGCATTCATTTCCCTTATATGCCTTGCATGCAGGTGCACCATTTCTCTCCACTAACACTAGCAGCAAATATTTTAGCAGCCAATCGCCACATCATTAGTCTTGGAATGACTTGTTTGATGTGCGTAACAGGAAATATTTCACTTTCGGAGAACAAGAAAAATAAGTTTATTTGCTTTACACTTATTAATTTGTGTAGTTATTCAGTGTCTGGTAAGTTGATGTTCAAGAAAAAATATTAGTGTTTATTAAAATGTTCTATTATTTTATGTTAACGATTACTCATTTATTTCAGCCCTTTGTATTCAGCATGTCTCTATTGAAATAAGCCTATGTTTCTATGAAAATTGAAGCTTTTGTTTTTTTGTGGCCCACATAAACTTAAACCTTGTTTATTTGGCCCATGTTAGCCTTGAGTTTGACATGCTTGCACTAGACAAAGCAGTTCTTCAAAGCAAAGCCCCATACAGTAGGTAGCCGCACACTGGCTAGGTAACAGTACATCTTTCCTACAAAGCAGTAGCCTGCTTCATAGGAGCTAGTTATACAGAAACCATCCCTAGAGCCACAGCCTCACCAAGTAGCCACTCCCTGCCAGCTAGTCAGTAACATATCTTCTCCATTATGCAGCCTCCGTACCTATAGCCTCACCAAGCAATACAGCCTTACATAGGAGCAGCTCTCCTCCTCACCCTACAGTAGCTGTACTGGCTGGTCAGCAAAAACTTTATACTACTTAGACAAAAGAGGCTTCTATCAAAATAGTGACATCAATCATTTGGGTTATAGAAGGGCATACTTTCACTGTGCATAGATTGCTGCGTCCTTGCACATGCTTGAATGCTCTGATTAAGATTCTCTCACCCAGAGTGGCCTTGAACATCCTGCATACTCAGAATAGGGCTTCTACACTCTAGTTGGCCTTGAGCATCTGGCATGCTCTGAATAGGGTCCCTACAATAATGAATGATTGGAAAAGAAAACAAGTATCTCTCAGGTTAGAAAAATGATGGCGATAACTAAAATCAATCTATTTCATTATTAAATGTATTCCGTTATAAGTTAGGTGTGTGTCATTTACTTTTAAATACAATAAGTGAACTTTCTTGAATTTGAAATATACTCACGCATAGAAATCCTAGCTAATTTAGTTTATTAAGCTTGTCATTAACTTCACACATTAATATATTCTTTCTTAAAATTCCATCACTTAATATCTTTCTCTAGTAAAAATACTCAGAAGGACAAATGTTTTTATTTAAAATGTCATCTCACTTAACTTTACTCTTTAAAAAATTAAGCTGCATCAAATATATATATATGTATATATAGATGTATTTATATATTATCAATATGAATGTCAGTTATTAAGAATCCTCTGATCCCCTTCTTCTTGAGTCTTTTTTATGGCCACTCTCATTCTGCTCTCTGTTCTCCAGCTATAATAACTTTTACTCACTTTCTTAAATATGCCATATTCCTTCCTACCCTGGGGTCTTTGCCTTTCATTAGAAAGTTTTTCCTCTATACTATGCTTCATGATTTTCTACTTCTTCCATCCCAGTTTAGCTCATGTTACCTTAGAAAGGAAGCCATTGTGTGCTCTTCAACCAAATCATTGTCCTGAAGTTTACCCTCTGAAGACTCAATTGCTTTCTCCTACAAAGTATGCATAACTGTAACTTTTAAAATACTTAATGATTGTTTAGCATCTGTCTCATAAGAATAAATAATTAAATTCACTAATTTATAAAATTGGAATAAATCCAATTTGGTCATGGTATATGATCATTTTATAGAAACAAGACAGAAATGTCTGCTTTCACCATTCTTATCCAACATAGTAATGGAAGTCCTAGACACAATGACCAGAAAAGAATAATAGTAAAAAATAAAAGGCATTCAAATTGGAAAGGAAGGTGTAAAATTGTCATTATTTGCAAATGACATGGTATAATACATAGAGATCCCTAAAGACTCCACCAAAAAATCTACTAGATTTAATAAATTAATTCAACAACATAGCAGGATACAAAATTAACAACAAGAAATAGATGTAATTTTTTTTATTTTTTTTTATTGCTTACAGTATTACAAAGGGTATTACATATGTGTCCCTTTTTTCCCCCCGCCCTTGACAATCCCCTGGCCTCCCTATCCCCCAGTGTCTTATGTCCATTGGTTATGCTTATATGCATGCATACAAGTCCTTTGGTTGATCTCTTACCCCCCTCCCTCCTGTCCCCCAACCTCCCCGGCCTTCCCGCTGCAGTTTGACAATCTGTTTGAGGCTGCTCTGCCTCTGTATCTATTATTGTTCAAAAGTTTATAATGGTCTCTATTATCCATTAATGAGTGAGATCATGTGGTATATTTCCTTCATTGACTGGCTTATTTCACTTAGCATAATGTTCTCCAGTTCCATCCATGCCGTTGCAAATGGTAAGAGTTCCTTCTTTTTTACAGCAGCATAGTATTCCATCGTGTAGATGTACCACAGTTTTCTAATCCATTCATCTACTGATGGGCACTTAGGCTGTTTCCAGATCCTAGCTATGGTGAATTGTGCTGCTATGAACATAGGGGTGCATATATCCTTTCTGATTGGTGTTTCTGGTTTCTTGGGATATATTCCTAGAAGTGGGATCACAGGGTCAAATGGGAGTTCCATTTTCAGTTTTTTGAGGAAACTCCATACTGTCTTCCATAGTGGCTGCACCAGTCTGCATTCCCACCAGCAGTGCACAAGTGTTCCCTTTTCTCCACATCCTCTCCAGCACTTGTCGTTTGTTGATTTGTTGATGATAGCCAGTCTGACAGGTGTGAGATGGTGCCTCATTGTTGTTTTGATTTGCATCTCTTGGATGATTAGTGACTTTGAGCATGTTTTCATATTTCTCTTGGCTTTCTGGATGTCCTCTTTTGAAAGGTGTCTGTTTAGGTCCTTTGCCCATTTTTTGATTGGATTGTTTATCTTCCTTTTGTTAAGTTGTATGAGTTCCCTATAAATTTTGGAGATTAGGCCCTTATCAGATATGACATTGGCAAATATGTTTTCCCACACAGTGGGCTTTCTTGTTGTTTTGTTGATGGTTTCTTTCGCTGTGCAGAAGCTCTTTATTTTGATGTAGTCTCATTTGTTCATTTTCTCTTTAGTTTCAAGTGCCCTAGGAGCTGTATCAGTGAAGAAATTGCTTCGGCATATGTCTGAGATTTTGTTGCCTTTGGATTCTTCTAGAATTCTTATGGTTTCCTGTCGTACATTTAAGTCCTTTATCCATTTTGAGTTTATTTTTGTGTATGGTGTAAGTTGGTGATCTAGTTTCATTTTATTGCATATATCTGTCCAATTTTCCCAACACCATTTATTGAAGAGACTATCTTGGCTCCATTGTATGTTCTTGCCTTCTTTGTCATATATTAATTGAGCATATTGGTTCGGGCCGATTTCTGGGCTCTCTATTCTATTCCATTGATCTATATGCCTGTTCTTGTGCCAGTACCAGGCAGTTTTGAGAACAGTGACTTTGTAATACATCTTGATATCTGGTATTGAGATCCCACCTACTTTGTTCTTTCTCAGGATTGCTGCAGCTATTCGGGGTCTTTTTTTATTCCAGATGAATTTTTAGAGAGTTCGTTCTAGATCTCTGAAGTATGCCGTTGGTATTTTAATGGGAAGTGCGTTGAATTTATAGATTGCTTTGGGTAGTATGGATATTTTAATGATGTTGATTCTACCAATCCATGAACACGGTATGTTCTTCCATCTGTTTATGTCTTCCTCTATCTCTTTTTTCAACATCCTGTAGTTTTCTGAGTAGAGGTCTTTTACCTCTTTAGTTAAGTTTATCCTAGGTAGCTTAATTTTTTTGGTGCGATGGTAAATAGGAATGTTTTTATAATCTCTCTTTCTGAAAGTTCACTATTGGTGTATAGAAATGCCTTAGATTTCTTGGGGTTAATTCTGTGTCCTGCTACATTTCCAAATTCATGTATTAAGTCTAGTAGCTTTTTGATGGAATCTCTAGGGTTTTGTATGTATGATATCATGTCGTCTGCAAATAAGGACAGTTTTACTTCCTCTTTTCCAATTTGGATGCCTTTTTATTTCATCTACTTGCCTAATTGTGATGGCTAATACTTCCAGTACTATGTTGAATAGGAGTGGTGAGAGTGGGCATCCCTGTCTTGTTCCTGTCCTTAGGGGAAATGGTGTTAGTTTTGTCCATTGAGTAGGATGGTGGCTGTGGGCCTGTCATATATGGCTTTTATTATGTTGAGGTATGATCCTTCTACTCCCGCCTTGCTGAGAGTTTTTATCAAAAATGGGTGTTGGATTTTGTCAAATGCTTTTTCTGCATCAATTGATATGACCATGTGGTTTTTTTTTCTTTCAATTTGTTTATGTGATGTATCACGTTTATTGATTTTCAGATATTGTACCATCCTTGCATCCCTGGGATAAATCCTACTTGGTCATGGTGTATGATCTTTCTGATGTACTGCTGGATCCAATTTGCTAGGATTTTGTTGAGGATTTTGGCACCTATGTTCATGAGGGATATTGGCCTGTAATTCTCTTTCATTGTGTTGTCTTTACCTGGTTTTGGTATTAGGGTGATGCTGGCTTCATAGAATGAGCTTGGAAGTGTTCCTTCCTCTTGAATTTTTTGTAGTAGTCTGAGGAGGATAGGTTTTGGTCTTGAATGTTTGGTAAAACTCCCCTGTGAAGCCGTCTGGTCCGGGGCTTTTGTTTGATGGAAGCTTTTTGATGACTGCTTCAATTTCTTCCATAGTTATTGGCCTGTTGAGATTTTTAGATTCTTCCTGATTGAGTTTTGGAGTGTTGTATTTTTCTAGGAATTTGTCCATTTCCTCCAGGTTGTCTAGTTTGTTGGAGTAGAGTTGTCCATAGTATTTTTAATCATTTGTATTTCTGTGGGGTCTGTTGTTATTTCGCCTCTATTGTTTCTGATTTTGTTTATTTGGGTCCTCTCTCTTTGCTTCTTGGTGAGTCTGGCTAGAGGTTTGTCATTTTTGTTTATCCTTTCAAAGAACCAGCTCTTGGTTTCATTGATTTTCTGTATTGTTTTTTTGGTCTCTATGTCATTTATTTCTGCTCTAATCTTTATTATCTCCTTCCTTCTGCTCACTCTGGGGTTTTCTTGTTGCTCTCTTTCTAATTCTTTGAGTTGTAGAGTTAGATGATTTACTACCATTTTTTCTTGTTTTTTGAGATAGGCCTGTAGAGCTATAAATTTCCCTCTCAGGACTGCTTTCATTGTGTCCCATAGGTTTTGGATTGTTGTGTTTTCATTGTCATTAGTTTCCAGGATGTTTTTTATTTCTTCTTTGATCTCATTGTTAACCCAGTCAATATTTAATAACATGCTATTAAATAACATGCTATTCAGCTTCCAAGTGTTTGAGTATTTGGGGTTGTTTTTATTGTAGTTTATTTCTAATATTATGCCATTGTGGTCTGAGAAGATGCTTTTTATGATTTCAATCTTCTTGAATTTGGGAAGACTTTGCTTGTGACCCAATATGTGGTCTATTTTTGAATATGTCCCATGAGCATCAGAGTGGAATGTATATTCCATGGCTTTGGGGTGAAGTGTTCTGAAGATGTCAATTAAGTCCATCTGATCTAGTGAGTCATTTAGGATTGCTGTTTCTTTGCTGATTGTTTGTCTAGAGGACTTATCCAGTGATGTCAGTGGTGTATTAAAGTCCCCTACTATGATTGTATTGTTGTCGATCTCTCCTTTGATATCTTCCAGGAGTTTTTTTATGAATTTGGGTGCTCCTGCATTGGGTGCATATATGTTTACCAGAGTTATATCTTCTTATTGTATTGATCCCTTTAGTATTATTAAGTGGCCTTCCTTATCTCTTGTTATGGCCTTCACTTTGAGGTCTATTTTGTCCGATATACGTATTGCTACCCCGGCTTTCTTTTCCTTTCCATTTGCCTGAAAGATATTTTTCCATCCCTTCACTTTCAGTCTGTGTGAGTCCCTTCTAATGAGGTGGGTCTCTTGTAGACAGCAGATGTCTGGGTCATGTTTTTTTATCCATTCAGCCACTCAATGTCTTTTGGTTGGAGCATTTAGTCCGTTTACATTTAAAGTTATTATTGAAAGGTACTTGTTTGTAGCCATTTCTTTCTTTGTGTGGCTTTTTTCTTTCTGAGCTTTTTATTTCTTCTTTTTACAACAGTCCCTTTAGCATTTCTTGCATTGCTGGCTTGGTGGTGATAAACTCCCTTAGCCTTTTTTTGTCTGTGAAGCTTCTTATTTCCCCTTCAATTTTGAATGATAGCCTAGCTGGATAGAGTATTCTTGGATTCAGTCCTTTACTTTGCATCACTTTGTAAATTTCCGTCCATTCTTGTCTGGCCTGATGTGTTTCTGTTGAGAAATCATTTGATAATCTAATGGGAGATCCCTTGTATGTAACTTTCCGACTCTCTCTTGCAGCCTGTAAGATTCTCTCTTTGTCCTGAACATTTGCCATGGTAATTATGATGTGTCTTGGTGTGGGTCTTTTCGGGTTCACCTTGTTTGGGACTCTCTGGGCTTGTGTGACTTTTTTCTTCCCCACCTCAGGGAAGTTTTCTGATATTATTTCTTCAAGTAGGTTTTCTAATCCTTGTTCATCTTTCTGTTTTTCTGGCACCCCTATTATTCGTATGTTGTTTCGTTTCATGTTGTCCCAAAGCTCCCTTAAGCTCTCCTCCTGTCTTTTAATTTTTTTCTCCAATTGCAGTACAGTTTGGGTGTGTTTTGCTTCCTTTTCTTCTAATTCACTAGTTCGGTCCTCCGCTTCTCCTATTCTACTGTTGATACTTTCAATGGTGTTTTTTGCAGCTATATCGCTCTTCATTTCTTCTTCAGTGTTACTTAAGTTGTTGATTTTTTCATCTGTTTCTTCTAGCTTCTTGCATATGTTATTGATTTTTTCCTCCGTCCGGTTTATGCACTCTAGGACCCTTATTCTGAATTCTTTTTCTGTCATGTTGCATGCCTCTGTATCACTTAGCTGATTTTCTGGAGAGTCCTCTTTTTCTTTCCTTTGGGGGTTTCTTTGTCTACCCATGTTTGATCTCACTGACATATCTAGACGTTGAGTCGTTCAGTGGCTGCTCCCTGGGTGGCAGTGACTCCTTGGTCTGTGGTTACTCTTCAGGCGGTTGTGGTAGCAGCTGCTCCTCAGTTGGCAGCAGCTCCTCTGGTGGGTGCTGTTCACAGCTGTGGTGGCTCTTCTGGCTGGTGGGGGAGGTTTCACGTACAGCTGCTGTTCCTCAGACAGAGGGTGTGGTGCTCAGGAGGCTGATGTTGCTTGGATCTGTCGCGTTGATTTAAAGGCACAAAATACAACACAACAAGGCACCACTTACCAGGCACTAAGCACAAATATATTCATGATATTAATAACCCCATATAAAGGCGACCACCTGAATTAAGAGAATTAGGGGATAATGAAGAAAGAAGAGAAAAAGATGAAAAAGAAAAAAAGAAAAGAAAAGAAAAGTAGGGAGCAAAAAAGGAGTGCAAAAATGAAATTGGGAAAAAGGAGGGGGGGAAATAAAAGAGAGAAGAGAAAAGAAAAGAGCGAAAAGAGAGAATGAAGTGGAAGAGGGGAAGAAACTATTTATATGAGGAGAAAACTCCTATAGAACCGTCACTAATCCCAACAAATTCCAGCAACAGCTCCCTGGAGATGAATGCAAACTAGAAACAACCTATAATATCAAGAGAGGCAAGGGAAAACAGAAGCACAAAAATAACCAGGGGGGATGGGTGGAGGGAGGGGAAAAACCAGCAGAAAAAGAAAAACGAAAAAGCAAAACAGCCTCACAACCAGTCCTAAAACACACACACACACACACACACACACACACACACACACACAGACACACAAAAAAAAACAAGCAACAAAAACAAAAAAAACAATGTACTCAACAATCAAGAAAACAGCAACAAAACAATAGAAAGATAAAAGAAGAAAAAAAAAATTTGGATAGTGAAGAAAGATAAGGGATATGTGTATAAAGATTTAGAGCAGTGGATTGGAAATAGGATATATAAGTAGGGTGAAATTTTGACAGGAGGTAAACAGAAGGAATAGGGAAAATCTAAAGCAGGAATAGGGTAAGAGAAACAGGACAACAAAAGGGGAAAAGTGAGGGAGAGGGTTTTAGCATAGAGGTAAAATTGAGGTAGGGAAAATTGTTGCTAAAGGAACGATGAAAATAGAACAGAGAACACTAATCCCAAAATAAAATAAAGAGAAAATAAAATGGCACTTTAAAAAATGGTAAAATGGTAGCAGTAATAATACTGGTTAAAAATAAGAATGTAGTAATTAAAAGGGTAAAATCAGGTGATGGAAAAAGAAGAAAAAAAATTGGTTTCTTAGTTAAAAGGTGAAAAAAGAAAACAAAAATTTGCAGCAGTGAAGGTCCTTCGGTTTTTCTACTCGTCAGTCTGGCTCGCCTTAGTCCTGCCAGGTATTCAGGAGAGTGTTGAATTTCCCTGCAATACACTGTTCCTCTGTGTTGGAAACCACGGTCCTTATTTTAAAGCAGGCCATATTTGTTTCCCAGACTGCCTTATTTTGTGTTTAGCAAAGAGTCAGTTTATGGCTCAGCCTCTGGGTGGCAGTGTTCTGGGATTGGCCTCTGAGGCTATACGGCTTCTATATCACACTTAAAACTGATTTGGGGAGGTCAACTATCCAGAGCTGTTTCTTTAATCGTTACCCTGCTCTGTGTTGTTGCTGGGATTGAAAATCCCTCTATAGGCCAGACCCTGTTAACTCCCAGGGACTGATCAGGTTATCTTAATCCTTGATCTCGTTCAGGGTGGAATCTGGGTGTGGCTGTGCTCCTTGCCTAGGGGCTAGGTAGGGGAGTCCCACCCTCCAGAGAGAATGGCTGCCCCCATCCTGGGCCCAGGGGTGTCTCAGCACTCAATTCGCTGCCACCTCTCCCGGCCCCCCCTCTCTCCTCAGTCTCTCCCCAGATTCCACTAGTCTGCACCTTCTCCCTCTCTTCAGCACAGGTGAGTGCCTGTATCCGAAATGTCTTATGAACAGGATTCAGTGAAAATAAACAAGGAAACGCCGGCCGTGGAAACGGGGAAGGCTGACTTTCTACAAGCTCTTCTATTACCGGCACTGCATGCTCTGGTCAGCTCTTCAGGCTGCCCCCTTTAGGCTCAGTCCCCATTTTTATATACCAGTAATGAATTTTGAGAAAAAGAAACTAAAATAACAATCCCATTAACCTTTGCAGCAAAAAATGTAAGATACTTAGGAAGAAACTTAACCAAGGAGGTAAAAAACATGTACTCAGAAAGCTAGAGGACACTGGAAAAAGAGATAGAGGAAGATATAAACAAGTGAAAGAATATATGGTGTTTATGGTTTGGTAGAATTAACATCATCAAAATGTCCATAATAGCCAAAGCAATCTACAGATTCAATGCAATTCCTATTAAAACACCAATGGCATACTTCACAGATATAGAACAAATACTCCAAAAATTTATATGAAACCAAAAAGGACCCTGAATAGCCACCACCACCTTGAGAAAAAAGAACAAAGTTGGAGTTATCGCAATACCAGATATCAAGTTATACTACAAAGCCACTGTACTCAAAACAGTCTGGTACTGGCATAAGAACAGACATATAGACCAATGGAACAGATCAGAGACCCCAGAAATCAACCTAAGCCATTACACTCAATTAATATTTGACAAAGGAGGCAAGAGCATACAATGAAGTCAAGAGAGGCTCTTCAATAAATGGTGTTGGGAAAATTTGACAAATACATGCAAAAAAAATGAAACTGGATCACCAACTTATATCATACACAAGAATAAACTGAAAATGGATAAAAGGCTTAAATATAAGTCATGAAACCATAAAATCTTATTTAAAAAAAACCATAGGCAGCAAAATCTCACACATCTCTCATAGCAATGTGTTTATGGACACATCTCCTAGGGCAAAGGAAACTAAGGAGAAAGTAAACAAATGGGACTACATCAAAATAAAACGCTTCTGCACAGCAAAAGAAACCATCAACAAAATGAAAAGGGAGCCTACTGCATGGGAGAACATATTTGCCAATGATACATCTGATAAAGGGTTAATATCCAAAATATATAAGGGACTCATACAACTTAACAAAAGGAAAACACACAACCCAATTAAAAATAGGTAAAGGACCTAAATAGACACTTCTCCAAAGGGGACATATAGATGGCCAAGACACATATGAAAAAATGTTCAAAGTCATTTATCATCAGAGAGATGCAAATTAAAATAACAATTAGGATATCACCTCACACCTGTCAGAATGGCTACCATCAACAAATCAACAATGACAAGTGCTGGCAAGGATGTGGAGAAAAGGGAACCCTAGTACACTGCTGGTAGGAATGCAGACTGGTGCAGCCATTATAGAGAACTGTATGGAGTTTTCTCAAAAAATTAAATATGGGCCCTAGCCAGTTTGGCTCAGTGGATAGAGCATCAGCCTGCAAATTGAAAGGTCCCTGGTTTGATTCCAGTCAAGGGCACGTGCCCAGGTTGTGGGCTCAATATCCAGTAGGGGACTTGCAGGAGACAGCCGATCAATGATTCTCTCTCATCATGGATTTTTCTATCTCTCTCTCCCTCTTCCTTCCTCTCTGAAATCAATAAAAATAATATTTAAAAAAATTAAATATGGAACTGCTTTTTGACCCAATGATCCCACTTCTGGGAGTATATCATAAGAAACCTGAAACACCAATCAGAAAGAATGTATGCACCCCTACGTTCATAGCAGCAAATTTACAACAGCTAAGATCTGGACATTTTCCAAATGCCCATCAGTAGATGAGTTGGTAAAAAAAACTGCGGTATGCTTACACCAGGAATACTTTGCAGCAGTAAAAAAAAAAAAAGGGGGGGGATCTTTTGGACAGCATGGTGGGAACTGGAGAGTATTATGCTAAGTGAAATAAGCCAGTCAGAGAAAGACAAGTATCACATGATCTCGCTTATATGTGGAATCTAGTGAACAAAATATATCCAGAATCACAGAAGCATGGAACAGACTTTGGAATCTCAGAGGGAATATGGGGGAGGTTGGGTGGGTGGGTAGGAAGAGATCAACCAAAGAACTTGTATGCATATATGCATTGTCCATGTACCCAGATAGTAGTGTGGTGAAGGCCTGGGAGTTGTGGGTGCAGGGTGGGGAGTCAATGTGAATAAAAAGAGGGAGCACATCTGTAATACTTTCAACAATATAGTTAAATTTTTAAAAATTACAATATAAAAATAAATAAATAAATTCACTAAAATTCATTAAAAATTAAGTTGCCATCCATTTTCCTAGAGTTGCTTATTTGCCCTTAATTTTATGGGAAAGAGGTGTGAGGAGTGAAGTGTAAACAGAAATCCTGAGAGTTTCCAGATGAAATGTTTAACTTATATGTATAAAGTCCTATAAAATGAAATCTAACATTTTAAACTCTTTAGCTCTTTTAGAATAAAGTTGATCTAGGACCACCAAGCAAGCCACCTCTAAATCCCTACAATTAGTCAAGTGTCCAAGAGAGTAGGCCACTGCTGCCCTAACTAATCCTCTGCTCCAATCTTTCTTGGTCTCTACTCTGCAATGGACGTAAGGGAACATGCTACCAGACAGTCACCTAATTACCCTCTGGGGAGGGGGGGTATTGCATCTTGCTTTTTCCCCCCCAAATGTTCTTACTTTTATGCAGTCTTCTACTGCTCATTTGAGTTCATTAACACTACAGCACATGTAAGAACAGCCTTAGATCGTGATCAAGATCTCACAATGGGCCCTGGCCAGGTAGCTCAGCTGGTTAGAGCATCATCTGATACACCAAGGTTGTGGGTTCAATCCCAGGTCAGGACACATTCAAGAATCAACCAAAGAACACATAAACAAGTGGAAAAACAAATTGTGCTCTCTCTCTCGCTCTCTCTCTCTCTTCCTAAAATCAACAAGCAATTTTTTTAAAAAAAGATCTCATAATTGGACAAGGAATAACAACTTAAGTCAAATGGAGAAAAGAAAAGTGTATTTAAAACAGATATGCTCATCTGAAGTTACTTTGTCATTGAGTGGGGACTATGTAGTAAAAGAAATCCTGACCAGAAGTCAGGCCTTAAAATCTAGTTTTGGTTATGCCATTAGCTATAAAACCACAAAAAAATCATTAACCTCCCTTTGCCTCTTCTCTTCTCAAAAGTAACACAGATGAGCTAACTTACTATGTAACCCTTTTCCATGTTTGTGATTCTACCTGAATTCTTTTTTTAACAATCCTAAATGCTTATTTTTTTTCACTCAACATTATTTCTTAAATCGAAAATACTAAGTTATTTCCTCTGTCCCTTACCCATTTAGCTAAAAAGGAAGGAGCTGTCTCTAGCACCTTTTTTTCAGCTGGCTTGTTACATCTGCATTCTAACCATTAGCTTGTTTTTGGCAGCTTCAGTTAACAGTGTAACTTGTCGACAGCACTTGCATATTTACACTATAACTGTACTTCATAGCAAATATGATATCAATAGAACTACTATGATTTCAATGCCCCCATAGACACAGCTAGCACTAGAGATGAAATGTTTATGAGACATTCTCAAGCTGATGCACAAAGCAGCAGTATTTCCAGATAAAAAAAGTTGAGGCTTTAAAAAACATTGTGTTTTTAAAAGACTAAGGAACATTGACATATACCAGCCTGTGGTGTCAGTATGGAAAGAAGCTATCTACTTAAACGTGTTTAGAGAAAAAATATAACAAACATATATCATAGTCTACTTGGTGGCTCTACAACTGCAAAACATGCTTCTTTGGGCCAAAATTATGAAACTCTAAGGCAAAAAAAAAGTGAAACTATCATATTCAACTCATATTAATATTAAGTGATTGAAATACTATGACATTTTACATTGTCTGAAACCTTTAGATAAGATATCCTAAAAATTATGTTTCTCTCTCATCGATGTTTCTAACTCTCTATCCCTCTCCTTTCCTCTCTGTAAAAAATCAATAAAATATATTTAAAAAAAAAAAGATATCCTAAAAATTAAAATCAAATACGCATTCATAAGTTTTACATCATGGGGCGGGCGGGGAGTGTGTTGTGTGTGTGTGTGTGTGTGTGTGTGTGTGTGTGTGTGTGTGTGGTCTCCATGACATGGCCTTTGTTATATCAAGTCAAGGAAGTGAGTGAAGGAAGAGTTGAGCGGCTCTGAAAGCAGAGTTACTAGGGAAGAGAATATGAAGATATGGAAGGAGAAATCAAGAGCTGGAGAGAATTTAGGGAAATTACAGAGAACAAACTAGGAGAGTTAGGGAACAGAGTCACTTCCTGAGAAATGGGGGATGTGGGAAACTTAGCTGGGCTTTATTGTTGCAATCCCACTTCGGTGTGCTTTGTGGGACTTGAGTGACATTTTCAATTGCCTTTCAGAATATTCACCCTTTGGTCTGGTTTTATTCTTTGTGGCTATTATCTCAAGAGTAGGCTTTAAAGCTGTTTAGATTTATATGTATGTGAGTCATGTTTATATTTTACAAAGTAATAAAAAACAGTTTTGAAAAGGCTAAGAGTTCCAAATACAGTAAGTTTTTGGAAGGATGGTATAGTTCATCTCACCTCACATTCCCATTCTTAGCCAGAGTAGGTGCTGAACAAACATTTGAGAAATAGAAGATGAATGAATGGGTGGTTTCCAGATTCACGCAGTAGAAAAGACAATTTACAGATAATCTAAGAAAAAATAAAGACCTCCAAATAATTGTTTTTTCTATTATCCCAAAGTTTTGAATTATTGCAGATAGTTTTCTCAATTCATTATTTTACTCCCTGTGACTAAGTCAATGTTTAATTTCATTAAATAATATTTCTATGTGCAAAAGTTAATTAGAAAACAGAATTCGTTCACTGCCATCTGGGTCTATCTAAATTTTTCTGCTTTTTCAGTATGTTTTAAACAGAAATAGTGGGTTTGGTTCAAGTCAGGCAGTAGGTCTATGACAGAATAAGAAGGAAAATGCACACTTTGTTTACATCTGATGCTGACTTGCCCTTGACCCACAGTAACTTTCTGCCAAAGGCAGAGGATGTTTTGCATCTTTATCATATTTTCAGAAATTAATTTATGACCTAAAGTTCATATTAAGCAGGGAAAATATTCACCATGGCAACAATCTAATATAGCATAGGTTTGAAAGTTATAATAGCATAATGTTATCTCACCTTCTACCACTTTACCCATATAATCAATATACACACATTCATCCAAACTGTGAAGTAAACAAATTACCTGTGATGTCCACCCAGGGTCAACCTTACCTTCACCTGTTCATGGCTCCCACTTCTTCTCTAGAGAAGAAGTGCCCTTATTATCTGACTACCTCCCCAGTATAGATGGCAATTTGAGGGTGAATAGATATACTTATTGATACATTCATTCTAGCTAAGGCCATTAGTGAAAAGTAGTTTAACACACTTGAAATTACCAGAGGTCTTCTGTGTTTTAACCCAAAGTAGCCATTAATTATGAGGATGTTGTGTTGGCATCAGGGGTGCATTTTGACACTTTCAGGTTACATCATCCCGCCTTTACTTATGTCTAGAATATTTCTATATATACCCTACCAATCTCTCTGCTGCCAACATCATATTACAAGAAGTTATCTGTTCCTTTAAAATACCCAAAATAGTGTAAATGTACCACAGCATTTTTTTATCCAGTCATCTACTGATGGAATGCTATGCAGCTATAAAAAAAAAAATCTCTTACCCTTTAAAACAGCATGGAGGAACCTGGAGAGTATTATGCTAAGCAAAATAAGCCAGTCAGAGAAAGACAAGTATCACATGATCTCACTCATATGTGGAATCTAATGAACAAAATAAATCCAGAGACATAGAAGCATGGAACAGACTGATGAATCTCAGAGAGAAGGTGGGGGTGGGGAAGTTGGGGTAACCGGGGAACTTATATGCATATATGCATAACCCATGGGCACAGACAATAGGGTGGTGAAGGCCTGGGGATTACTGGGTGTGGGATGGAGGAGGTCAATGGGGAAAAAATGGTGGGACATCTGTAATACTTTCAATAATAATAAAAAATAAATAAAATAAAATATCCAGAATATCTCAAGTGTAATTATCACGTACCTTACCACAACTTCATAATTCAGAATGAGGGGGAGAACAATAAAAACTAGTAAGCTTTATCTTCTATTTTGTGTTAAGGAATTAAAAGCTTACTAATATCTGGGGTTAATATAAATTTTGCCTCATCGAGATGTGCTCTAACAAAAAGTTGAAAATTATTTCCTATCCATAAATCATTTATATATTAATCTATGCCAAAATATTTAGAAATAATCTTGTCATTTTACATTAAATTTCTTAAATTTTTATTTATATTATTTGGTTATAGCAGTTTTACAGATAATTAAAAACCAAACTTCATCCTGGTCTAACTATTCCAAAATATTTCATCTTGTTAGTGACTAATGTGCATTTTTCCCCAGAGGGAAGTTTAAAAAAAATTGGTATATTTTGGCTCAGTGGATAGAGCATTGGCCTGCAGACTGAAGGGTGCCAGGTTCAGTTCCAGTCAGGGGCACATGCCTGGTTGCGGGCTCAATCCCCAGACGTGTGTGTGCAGGAGGCAGCCAATCAATGATTCTCTCTCATCATTGATTTTCCTCTCTCTCTCCCTCTTCCTTCCTCTCTGAAATCAATAAAAATATATTCTAAAAATGCCTATATTTTGAAACCAAAACAAAATATTATTTGTCCTTTTAGGTTTTGCTGGAACTGTCTAACTTTATTGCCATCTTAACAAGAGTTTAAACATTAATTTGTTTTCATTCAAACTGAATTATAGCTATTCCAACTGTCTACCCAGAAAAGAAAGCCAAGTGATAATGCAGTTTCGAAAGGGATTGCACAGTCTGAACAGAAAAGTCATACTTTAAAATAACCTTGCTAAAGTTTCTTTAATTTTCTCCTTGTCTCCCCTTACCAGATAGAAGTAGTCCTGTGTTTATAAGATGACTGCCAAATTATTTGAGATGCCCTGATAATTACATAGTTTGACATGTCCTTTAATTTTTTATCTTGAAAAATTAATTTTCATTCTGTATTTCTTCTGAAACCACAATTCTTTTAACTGAGAATGGGAATGAGAATTTTCTTGCCAGGCAAGTATATACAGATATCAAACTGATCATGTCTTAACATAGATAGGATTTCTGAAACCTTGTCCCAACAGACTTCTTTGGAGGGAATGGTTGACAATAGACACCAAGTCAAATAACTCATTAAATTCCCCTAGAGTCCACTGTCCTCACTATCTCACATCCAAGCCTATTGCTTTATCCCACAACCATTAAGTAACATTATATTCAGCTTGCAAATACGTTTCCACTTTGAAAAAAACAGAAGGTAGGTAGAGAAGGGCAAATTTTGGATCTTCTGGCCAGATCCCAGGCTTATCACATCTTAAGGTTAAAAATTATTGGGCCAGGCCCTGGACTGGTAGCTCAATTGGTTGGAGCATCACCCCAATACACCAAGATTGCAGGTTCAATCCCCAGTCAGAGCACAAACAGGAGTCAACCAATGAATGCATTCCGATTTATATTTATATTGTGAACTCTAATGTCATTTCTGAAAGCTTTGTGAATATTCAGTTCCATGGAAATTTTCAGAAGTAATAGAATCATATTGAGTTACTAAATTCCTCTTGCTATTTACACTACCCTTTGCTAACCTAGTAAATATCCTTAACAAGAAAATAAGTGAACCAGTAGTAATGGCCTTCAAACCCTGGAAAGACAGGAGCAGAGAGATTTAACTTAAGGAAATAATCTCAAAAGTAAAACATTTATTTGAAGAAGTAAATTAAAGAAATCATTTTCATTGAAATAAATTACTAAAAATTTGGTATAATTTCAAAATACTGTTCTCATTTTAAAAGCTGAAGTGATTAGAATGTATCACTGAAAAGATCTTCAGTTTCTAGGTTATCTGGTTATGGATTCCACAGTGTCAATTATCCCATATGACAGGAGATTTAAAGTAATAGTTTAGTTTTTAACTTCTAAATATGTATGCCTTCTAAATATGTATTCTCTATAAAAGGTAATAGAGAATTTTTAACACATCACAACCATCAAATCCCTGATAGTCATTTCCATGATTGGCCTGATGCATGACCCAGTACAATTAACATGTCACTCAACCTTAATTTCATCTCCACTATAAAAAATAAGACAAACACTTAACATGTGCATATGGTGTCTCTTGGAAGTTGAATAATACATAAAACACAACAAAAAATTTTTTTTTAAAAAAAGGATATTTTAGCCTGGCTGGCATGGTTCAGTTGTTGAGTATCAACTTATGAACCAGGAGATCATGGTTCAATTTCTGGTCAGGGCACATGCCCAGGTTGCAGGCTCCATCCCTAGTGTGGGGCCTACAGGAGGCAGCTGATAAATGATTCTCTCTCATCATTTGCCGGAAGCCGGTCCATCCTTGCTGCTTGACACAGTCGCTGCAGGAAAGAAACATCTGCACAGCATATGTTTCAAGGGACCTGGCGTATATAGCATACTGTTCTTAATATGTTTGCTCCCCTTAGCGCTGTGTGTTTTAACCAAGGTCACCTCTCCGAGAAAGGTTGTTTCCCCAGGTAGGAATTTTTCCCTGAAGTCAGGGAGGGGATGAAACTCCTTAACTAAGTGCCAGGCGGGTAGTTAATCACTACAAACAATCATGCTTAAACTACATAATCTTTACTCCCTGGAATGGAGATAAGAGACGCCCTAACCTTTGTAATAGAAATTGACAGTATTAAAATCAACTGGGATAAATATAGATGTAACAAGACAATAAACAGCAGAACCTCTCTGGAGATCCAGACCAGAACTTGGCTGGAGATCCTGGCTAGGCTGCTGATCAACTGAACGCTGTCTCTGTGTCATTCCTTCTTCGCAGACTCCGTCTACGCCTTTGGGAACCCCTGGACCTGCTGGGGTTGGACCCCGGCAATCATTGATATTTCTATCTCTCCCTCTCCCTTCCTCTCTGAAATCAATAAAAATATATTTTAATAAACAACAGGATATTTTATCCTTTTGGTTGCAATTGTAAATGGGGTTGTTTTCTTCATTTTCCCCCAATATTTTATTGTTAGTATATAAAGAACACAACAGATTTCTGTGCATTGATTTTATAGCCTGCAACTTTACTATATTTGCTTATTGTTTCCAATAGTCTTTTGGTGGAGTCATTAGGGGTATATAAACATATATATATATATAACAATGTCATCTGCAAATAGTGACAGTTTTACTTCTTTATTTTCAATTTGGATGCTTTTTATTTCCCTTGTTTGATTGCTCTGGCTAAGACTTTCAGTACTACGTTGAATAACTGGCAAGAGTGGGCATCCTTGTCTTGTTCCTGATCCTAGAAGAAAAGCTTTCTGTTTTTCCACATGGAGTAAGATATTAGCTGAGGGTTTATCATATATGGCCTTTATTAACTTCAGGTACTTTCTTCTATGCCCATTTTATTGAATATTTTAATTATAAGTAGATGTATCTTGTCAAATGCTTTTTCTGCATCTATTAATGTGATTATATGATTTTTATGGTGGGGGGAGAATGAATAGGGTAAAGAGGGTCAAATATATGGTGACAGAAGGAGCTTAGATTCTGGATGGTGAGCATACAATGCAATAAACAGATGATGTATTATAAAATTGTACACCTGAAGCATATAATGTTATTAACCAATATTACTCAATAAACTTAATTAAATAAAAAAGAAAAATGGGATAGAATATGTTCTATGCTTCAGTGTTTGTGCATTTCTAAATAAGTAATGTCCTTACCTAGTTTTTTTTATAATTAGAAAAGTACATGGTGATGAAAAAAATCACATTTTTCCTCTCATACCTTTCAGCTGCTTTATGTGTATCCTTTACTTTATATATTTTATATGTATTTATATCAGTCCTCCAGAATAAATGTTTTAGTTCTTCCAGGAATTTTTTAAAGTGAACAAAATGCTTATCCAAACCTCCTCAAAGAGGAAGGCTTTCTAAGTATAATTATTTTTATGCATCTTGCTTATCATTTTGAAGACAAAATAACTATGTTTGTAGATTCAAAGCCATTCTCTTTTCAGAATGAAATAGGGGCTGTCTTTAATTCCAGTTGCAAACTGCTGAGGAATTTAACTTTCTTTCATTAATAGTCTCTTGTAACAGAAATTCTAATTCATAGCAGAGGGCCAAGCTAAGGTCAGCAATTATGATGGCAGAGTAGCAGAGACTATTAATGACAGGCAATATTGCAGTTGCCTTAATGCCCAGTGACAGCAGCTCATGTCAGAGTGTTAAAGAGATCTAAAGGCACATAGTTTGCATAAAGCACCTTTTTAAAATCATTTGTTTAAAGCATTCTATTTCACAGTGTAAAGAGCTTACAATGAAGATATGTATAGCCTGTTATTAATAGTCTCTGCTTCTCTGCCAATAAATAAACAAATAAATAAAACCCTCAAATTGCTATGCAGTTCACTGAGACAGTATCTTTTTGAAGTTAAGAGGACATTTGGGTATAAAATCAAGGTAAGAAGGTTAGAAGACTAAGAAGAGTTGAGTAGATCCTGGTATCTGTGTCCACAGAAACAGTCTATAAAAGCTTTACAGGAATAGACGAATGCCACTCCCAGGAGATGAAATGGAGAACTTAGAAATTTTACCACACTCTTCTACTACTGATTTAAGCATTAAATAAGGCCCAACAAGAGGGGCTAAAATAGTATCATTGTCAGCCCAAAGACACTGTGGCAGTGTCACATTAGATCAGGATTGCCCTATCTTCATAGTCCTGGAACTGAAAACCCTCCTAGGCAATTAACCATAAGGTGCTCTCCACCTCTCCTTAACATCTTTCTAATTTTTTGAGAATTTCAGTTTATCCATTGCTAAGAAACTCCCTTAAAGTTTTCCTTATTAGTGCACAATCATCGATTTAAGGAAATAAAAGCATCAAATAATTTATAGAAAAGATTTTAGACTTTACTTCTCTTCCAAGAAGATGTATTAGCCTGTTAAACATAATCAAAAGCTTTAGAAGAATCTAAATCCACCTAATAATAACAGATTTTGTATTGGCACATTTTGGGAGCCTTGTTTATCCCACAAATAAAGCCATTCATTATATGCTTTTGTTTCCCAGCATCACATTAACTCATCTTAAAGCACAGCACACCTAAAATAGTCTTTCCTGCTTTTTCTTTACAATTCAGAATTATCCTTTATAATAGTTTTCAAATACATCAGGGCCCCATTTTAAGATTAATGGGAAATATTGAAAATGTAAATATGGTCCCAAGGAATAACTAGAGAATAGATATTTTTCTCCCCTTGTTCATTACTGTATTGTGATATACAGGATAAAATCATAGTATGCCCACTCATATCAAGCAGCTTTATATTACTACCTACCTGAGGAGAAAAGATACCTACAAAACAACAGTTAGAAGTACAAAGAGTATATAGTAAAGCCCTGAGATTGATATTGTAGTATATAATGTTATCATTTAGAATACAGAAAAGTCATTGAGTATTAGAGTCCAAAAAGCAGGTTTTAAGAAAATAAGTGTCAAAAAAATAAGTATCCCCTAAGATAGCTATTATGTGGATAGAGTGATTCAAGACATAGGGACCCACCTCAGAGAAGAACAACAGTGTCAAACAGTGAGCTATCTCTGCTTGGAGCGAAGGGTACTAGGGAAAGTCCTGGAATACCTAAAACAGGTGAATGCAAACATAGAAAACAGCATTCTCATTATTGTATAACAATTATCCTAAAAGTTAGTGGCTTAAAACAACCGTTTTAATTATGATCATGCATTGGTGGGTCAAAAGTTTTAAAAAGATAAAACAAAAAATGGCTCATCTCTTCCCAGCTGAGGCCATGATGGCGATGGCCTCAGCTGGGAAGACTTAAAGGCTACAAGTTGGGGTCATCTTAAGGCCCATTTACTCCCATTCATCTAGGATGGGATGACTTGAAGATTAGGACTACTGACCAGATACCTACATGTGGCCTCTCCATATGGTTTTTTTTTCCTCCTAACATGGTGGCCCTAAGGTGCCAGTTTGGTGTTCCAACCAGGAGTGTCCCAGGAAACCAGCTGTATCATCTATTGCCCCAACCTTGGAAATCACAGTACCATTTCTTTCATACTCTATTGGTAAAGCAGTGACAAGCCCACCCATATTCAAGGGGTGGTATCATAGACCCCCACCTCTCGATGGGAAAAGTGTCAAGGAATTTTGAGACCATGTTTTACTTCAACAAACACAGGTTTTCTGAGTATTTCTCCCACAACATCTAAAATACTTCACAATTGAAAAAGAATAGAAAAGAACTATTCAAAACTAGAATGACCACATGTCTTAGTTCTCCCAGTTTATACATACCAATGTAATATCAGCTCTTCCTTTTGATCTCAAAAGTTCCCAGTTGAGTAAGTTATATAATCATCCTACTTGATGTTAAGTTGCCCTAATTCAAAGACCCTTTCTATACAGAGTGAAATTCATATGCACACCTCTCTTCCAAATAACTCACGTTAAAATATCCAATTATATGAAAATTCAAAATGCACTTACTTTATGAGCAACATGCCTCTTGCTTTACCAGATGTGAAAGTGCCAACTAGCAGTTGATGGTAAGAATGAGGCAGAACCAGCACCACATGATTCTAAGGCTCCCTCCCTAATTCAGGTCCCGTAACAGGTAACAAGGCAGAGTATCAATCAGTTTTCTTTGTTCATGTAAGGAATCAGAGTATCTCCTATGCTCATCTTTGTAGAATATTAAATGTTGCAAAGTAGTGGCCTCTTCATGCTTTCTAAAGCTGAAAGTGACAAAACACCAAAAAGAGCCCTATAACTAAGCTGCACATTATCAGTTTCAAAGGGAGATTTTCCTACTCTGCTTTAGAGAATGGTAAGTCAAGAAAGATCATCTCGTAAAGACTGAAACTTGCTTATTGTGATTTTGTAAGTAATGGGGCTTATTTCTCTAAAGAAATTGCCTTGTCCCTATTAGACGCTGACTGTAAAGCCAAACTACATGCAAACACTAAATTACAGGTATTTACAGTCTCACTTAGCACCTTGCCTTAGATGTAAGGCCATTTTGCTTTGGCTTCTAACAGAGTTAGCTACAATGAAATCACCTTCTTTAACATAAAAATAACATTCAGCAAAAAGGAAAGGCGAAAGGAACTTTGTTTATACTTATCTAGGGCAAATGTATTATATTAACTATGACTGCTTAACGTCAGGCCTTAAAATTATTGCCATGCCAGCAATGGGGTCTTCTTCCCTTATCTGTACCTACAGAGCTAGAACAAGAAGTTTTCCACCAAAATGTCTATTTAGGGATTTTCCATTCTAGCTTTGAATACTCATTTTCTTTTCTTTTTCCTTTCTTGAATATTATGAAAGGATTTGTGAAATTGTGAAGTATTTTAGACGCTGTGGGAGAAATACTCAGAAAACCTGTGTTTATTGATGTAAAACATGGTCTCAAAATTCTTTGACACTTTATCCATTGAGACGCTACCCAATAATCCTTTAGCAGATTAATTTCACCAGATTCAGATCATGTTGAAAGTGGAGGGGGAATAGATGGCCTCTAGCCCATCTGATTTTTTAAGTTATATATATATATATTGATTTCAGAGAGGAAGGGAGAGGCAGAGAGGGATAGAAGCATCAATGATGAGAAAGAATCATCAATGCTGCCTCCTGCAAGCCCCCTACTGAGGATTGAGCCCACAACCTGGGCATGTGCCCTGACCAGGAATTGAACTGTGACCTCCTGGTTCATAGGTCGATGCTCAACCACTGACCCACACTGACCAGGCTTAATCTGATTTTTAACACTAAAAATAATGTTCTCACATTAGAAGGATCACAGTTCATTCAAATTTCGGGACCAGGTTTTCAAGGGATTCAATACTAGTAGAGAGTTATTCCAAATTCATCCCTGGTTTAAGTTCCAGAGTGTACTGTACTCCACATTATAACTCTCACTTCATCTATTTCAGTGAGGACTCTGTGTTGGAGGTCCCCAAGTCCATCCCCACATTCAATGATTTGCTAGAATTCACTGAATTCTAGCTAGGACTTTTAGCTCTGATTTATTACAGTGAAAGGACCCAAAGCAAAACCAGGGAAGGAAAAAGGCACATGGGGTGAAGTCTGGAGGAAACCAGGCACAGGCTTCCAAGAGTCTTCTCCCTGCATAGTCAGATAAGACAATTCCTGAACATCAAACTGCGTGATATGTGTGCCATGTTGTCTACCGGGGAATCTCATTGGAGACTTGGTGCCCAATGTTTTTCTTGGGGGTTGATCATGGGGGCACTTCCGCCTAGCACATACCAGCATTTCAGACTCTCGGGGTGAAACCATACGCCATATTGTTTGCATAAACACTTTAAGCACAGTAAACCAACCTTATCAGTTATGGAACGGGGGAAATAGTCTCAAAATCTGAGTCCCAGAAACCAGGCAAGGCAAGCAGACTTTTCTAAACATACCAGTAGCAGTCCCAGGCCAGCTATGTTAACTTCTCCATACGGGTTCACTAAACCTGAAATTTATATCTTGAACCCCCTTCCATATCCCTTGCCCTCTATAAGATCAAGCCTCCCAAATTTTTGCAAACTGCCGAGGGCCTTTTCTTAAGGTCTTCGGCTGGATTTTTCAGTTGCTTATTTTGCCTCAGCTGCCTCAACACCTGCATGGTAATCAAAGCCAGGACAGTCTTGTGCTCCCTCTGACACCAATAGTCAAGGTATAATAAAGGCAGAGAGCCGGTACAAAGAGCCTACACACATTTGTGACAGTCATGCTCATTCCCCTGAGCTCTTTGCCAGAGCTATCCCTCTCACCACTTTCTTCTCTCGCTTCAAGCCGCGCTTTTCCTATTAAAATAGGGGTGGCAAGCGAGACAGAATTATTTTAGGAATCAAACCATGCCCAGGCAATTCCCATGAGAGAATATACCACATATCATAGCATACTTGTGAAATCCTCCACAGACTGGTCTCTAAAACAAAGAGGCTGCTTTGGCACCCGTTTCAGGTTTCTTATCAGGCTTTCATATAACCACCTTCCCTATGAGTTCTGCTCAGCCACCTGGAAGGTGAACAAAGATTGCAACATTTTAATATACTCTACATAAAATTATCCTTCAGGGAATTTCCCAGGTGCTCCTACATTTGAAAGCAAGAAATGAACCTTTTACAGAGCTCTGTGGCCTCAAGAAAGAAACCTTAGGCAGAAACTTTTCTGTCCCTCTGGGGCACCATTTGACACTGTAATTTTGTAACAACCTATTATTTAAGAATATCTACATCAGCATGGTTCAAAATCCCATCCTGGCTATATCAGATCTCCGTAACACAACATCACATTTGTTCTACTTCCACGGAACTCGAGTTGTACTTTAGAAACTGCTTTTTTCCCAAAGATTATTTTTAATTCAATTTAAATTAAGCAAATACTCACTTGAGCAGTAAAGCTCTCTTAAGGACTCTTAAATTAAAGATAATTATTTAAACATTCATGTACTCACATGCAGTTCTCCTGATTTATCCTCCAATCAACATAATTCAAAATTATATCCATGGAAAGAGAATTAGTTAATCCATTCATATCCTTTATGGGAGAAAAAATATTTATGTTGAGGATTATTTTAAAGGAAATAAAATGATTGACATTGACTCTTAAATTTTTTTACCTCCACATCACACAGTTATAAGGTAGTATATCAATCAGCCTTGGGTAAAGTTTTAAAACTTAGAATTCTTGTTAAAACTAAAAAAATAAGAATATAAAGCCTTTTTTTAATCCTTACCCAATGATGTTTTTATTGATTTTGAGAGAGAGAGGAAGGGAGAGAGAGAGAAAGATCAATGTGATTGGTTGCCTCCCATACCCACCCAACTAGGGATCAAACCTGCAATCAAGGCAAGTGCCCTGACTGGACATCATTGTCTTCAGGTAGCCCTTATTAATGTGCACATGTTTCCTAGGAACTGTAAAATATTAACCCATTGAATGGTTAGTCAAACTGTGGCACATCAATATGATAGAATTCTATTCAGCAGTCAAAAGCAATGAAGTATTGATTCACACAACTTGGATAAATTCTAGAAAATTATACTGAGTAGGAAAAACATTCCACAGATTACATACTGGATGATTGCATTTATATAATATTTTTGAAATGATAAAATTATAGAAATCCCAGTATTATACTATAGTTTTGTACAATCATTAAAATTTGCCTGAATTCTCCTCTCTCCTACTATAGGTTTGCAAGTGTTATCATTGGGGAAACTGGAGTAAAATATACACAAGATTTTTCTGTATTTTTTCTTAAAACTGCATGTAAATCTACAATTACCTCAAAATAAACATTTAACTTTTTATTATTATATATTGGTTTTTGATATACGGCTAAGTGGTTAGACAATCATATACTTTACATACTGTTCCCCTCAATATTTCCAGTACCTCAACTGGCACCACACATAGCAATCACCATGTTATTGACTATTTTTCCTATGCTTTACTTACTTCCTTGTGACTATTTTGTGACTATCAATTTATGCTTCTTAGTCACCTCTTTCACTCTGTGACACAAATCCCCTTCCCTCTGGCAACCACCAGTTCTCTCTCTGAGTTTGTTTTAATTCTGTTTGTTCATTTATTATGTACTCTAGATCTCACATATCAGTGAAATCACTTTCTGTGACTGACTTATTTTACTAAGCATAATATCCTCTCTTGCTGCCTTATTTTTTGCTCTGAGTGACTTATTTCAACTAAGCATACTACCTCCAAGTCAATCCATGCTGTCGCAAATAGTGAGATTTCATTCTCTTTATGGCTGAGTAATATTCTATTGTATATATATACCAACACTTGTTTTATCCACTCATCTATTAATGGGCACTTGGGTTGCTTCCATAGCTTGGCTATTATAAATAACACTACAGATGAGAAACCAAGAAGGTGGCATAGGTAAACACCGGAAATTGCTGCTGCGCACAACCATTTCAAAAATACAACTAAAAGACAAACAGACATTATCCAGAACCACAGGAAGGCTGGCTGAGTGGAAATTCTACAACTAGAAGGAAAGAGAGAAGCACACTGAGACTCAAAGGAGGTGCAGAAGTAAAGGGCAGAGGTACGGAGGCGCATTCGGAAAGGGCTGGCAACTGAGGACACGGTTGTCTTTCTCAATCGGGAGGGAGACACAAGCTCCCAACTGCTCTGAATTCCAGTTATGGGCAAGTCTCTGGGGACCCAGACTCATACAGGGAGAAACTGGACTGTCTGGCATTGGTCGGAACTCGAGGGCGGCTTTCTCTCAGAGGTGCTTGCAGCGATTACCAGGACACTGAGACACGGGGCCTCTTAGGATAGGACTGAGGAGCAGCCATAGCTGCTTGCTCCACCCTGTTGATCCCCTGAGAGCCTGCCCCACCCAAGCTGTGTGCAGAGGTTTTTGCATGTGAAAGGCCTGGCCCTTTGCAATCTGAAAATTACCTAACAAACTGCAGCTGGGTCAGAGAGACCCAGAACTTCCAAAAGAAGGCCCAAGGCCCCACAGCAGTTTGCACTGTTTCACAGCTGGGCCTCATCCGGGCACCTCCAAACCCCAAACAAGGAAGGGGAATCTGCAGATCTCTTCGTAGCTCCTGCTGGGTAGTCTCAGACTGAGGCTAAATTAGCACCTCCTTAGAGATCCAAAAGCCAGTGTACCCAGTAGTCAGAGTGGGGCCATCCAGGTTACAACTCCTCAGATCCATAAGGGACACACTCAGGGGGCAGACTCAGTGAGAACCAAAGCCCCACTGAAGCAAGCCTACCCCCAGAAGGGTGTCTCCAGCACAGGAGTCCTCCCACTGCAGACACAGCTGATTCTCACAGCCAATTGGCCTGAAGGTCAATTCCACCCAGTGATACCTACAACAATCAAGGCTTAACTACAACAAGACTGTGCACAAAGATCACAAAGTGGTGCACCAAGAGTGTCCACCTCAGGTAATTGGGGAGGCTGAGCCACTGGGCTCTATAGGACACCTAGCACACAAAGCCACTCTATCAACACAGGGAAGCAGCCAAAATGCGGAGACAAAGAAACAGGTCACAAATGACAGAAATGGAGGAAAGCAAACTACTGGATATAGAGTTCAAAACCAGACTTTTAAGGTTTTTCAAGAATTTTCTAGAAACCACCGATAAATTTAGTGAGACCCTCAAGAAATCTAGTGAGACCCTCGAGGTTATGAAAAAGGACCAACTAGAAATTAAGCATACACTGACTGAAATAAAGAATATTATACAGAGTTCCAACAGCAGACAAGAGGATCACAAGAATCAAGTCAAAGATTTGAAATACGAAGAAGCAAAAAACACCCAACCGGAAAAGAAAAAAAGAAAAAAGAACCCAAAAATATGAAGATAGTGTAAGGAGCCTCTGTGACAACTTCAAGTGAACCAATATCCGAATTATGGGGGTGCCAGAAGAAGAGAGAGAGCAAGATATTGAAAACCTATTTGAAGAAATAATGACAGAAAACTTCCCCTACCTGGTGAAAGTAATAGATTACAAGTCTAGGAAGCGCAGAGAACCCCAAACAAAAGGAATCCAAAGAGGACCACACCAAGACACAACATAATTAAAATGCCAAGAGCAAAAGACAAAGAGAGAATCTTAAAAGCAGCAAGAGAAAAACAATTAATTACCTACAAGGGAGTACCCATATAACTGTCAGCTGATTTTTCAACAGAAACTATGCAGGCCAGAAGGAAGTGGCAAGAAATATTCAAAGTGATGAACAGCAAGAACCTACAACAAAGATTACTTTACCCAGCAAAGCTATCATTCAGAATTGAAGGTCAGATAAAGAGCTTCACAGATAAGAAAAAGCTAAAGGAGTTCATCACCACCAAACCAGTATTATATGAAATGCTGAAAGCTATTCTTTAAGAAGAGGAAGAAGAAGAAAAAGGTAAAGATACTAATTATGAACAAGAAATACACATCTATCAAAAAGTGAATCTAAAAATCAAGTGAATAAATCATCTGATGAACAGAATAAACTGGTGATTATAATAGAATCAGGGGCATAGTAAGGGAATAGACTGACTAGTCTCAGGGGAAAGGGGTGTGGGGGGTGCGGGAAGAGACTGGACAAAAATCGTACACCTATGGATGAGGACAGTGGTGGGGGGGTGTAAGGGCAGAGGGTGGGGTGGGAACTGGGTGGAGGGGAGCTATGGGGGGAAAAAAGAGGAACAACTGTAATAATCTGTACAGTAAAGATTTAATTTAAAAAATAAATAAATAAAAACACTACAATGAGAATGAGGAGAATATATTATTTCAAATTAGTGTTTTCAGTTTCTTCATATAAATCCCCAGAAGTGAAATCACTGGGTCATAAGGCAGGCTCATTTTTAATCTTTTGAGGAAACTCCTTACTGTTTTCCATGTGGCTGCACCAATCTGCATTCCCACCAACAGTGCACAAGGGTTCCATTTTCTCCACATCCTTGCCAACACTTGTCATTTGTAAATTTACTGATGATAGCTATTTTGACAGGTGTGAGGTGATAGTTCATTGTGATTTAATTTGTATTTCTCAGACAATTAGTGATGTGGAACATCTTTTCCTATGCCCATTGACCTTTTGTATATCCTCTTTGGAGAGGTTTCTATTCAGATCCTTTGCCCATTTTTAATTGGATTATTTGGTGGGGGGTTTTTTGTTGTTGTTGTTGTTTTGGTGCTGGAGTAATATTTCTTTATAAATTGGGGGCATTAACCCCTTATCAGATATATCATTGGCAAATATGTTTTCTCATTTAGTTGGTTGTCTCTTCTTTTTTTTATGATTTCCTTTGCTGTGCAAAGACTGTTTAGTTCAATTTTTTCTTTTGTTTCCTTTGCATGAAGAGATATATCAGGGAAAAAAATGTTGCTATGAGAAATGTCCAAGGTTTTACTGCCTATAGATTCTTCTAGGATTTTATGGTTTCAAGTCTTACATTTAAGTCTTCAATTCATTTTTACTTTATTCTTACATAACGTGTAAGAAGGTGGTCTAGTTTTATTTTTTGGCACATATCTGTCCAATTTTTCTACATCATTTATTGAATAGACTACCTTAATCTATTGTACGCTCTTACTTCCTTTGTCAAATATTAATTCACCATATTGGTGTCGGTTTATTTCTGGGCTCTCTATTCTGTTCCATTGATCTATATGACTGTTTTCATGCCAGTATCATGCTGTTTTGATAACTATGGCCTAACAGTACAGTTTGATATTAGGTAGTGTGATTCCTTCAAATTTGTTCTTCTTTTCCAGATTGCTGTTCCATGTACACTTGAAAAGAATGTATATTCTGATGCCTTGGTGCAAAATGATCTGAAAATATCAATTAAATCCATCTGTATAGTGTTTCATTTAAGGCCATTGTTTCCTTGTTTATTTTCTGTCTGGAAAATCTATCCATTGATGTCAGTGGTGTGTTTAAAATCCCCTACTATTACTGTACTACTATCTATCTCTGCCTTTATTTCCATAAAAATTTGCTTTATATATCTAGGTGCTCCCATGTTGGGTACATAAATGTTTACATGCTTATATTATCTTGTGAGATTTATCCCTTTATCATTATGTAGTCTCCTTTCTTATCTCTTATTATGGTTTTTCTTTTAAAGTCTATTTTGTCTGACATAAGTATTGCTACCCCAACATTTATTTTTATTTCCATTTGCATGATATATCCTTTTTCATCCTTTTATTTTCCATCTGTGTGTATTTTTCATTCTAGTTGGGTCTCTTGTAGACAGCACATATATGGTTCTTGCTTTTTTATCCCTCCAGCAACCCTATGTCTTTTTATTGGAGCATTTAATCCATTTACATTTAAGGTGATTATTGATAGGTATGTATTAATTTACATTTATGCTTTATAATTATGTTCTTCCATTTGTTATTTTTCTCCTTGTCCTTTTCCTTATCCTTCTCCTTCTCCTTTTGATTATCATTCTCCTTATCCTTATCCTTATCCTTATCCTTATCCTTTCTCCCTTCTTCTTCTTCAAGCCCTTTAACATTTCTTGCACTACTGATTTGATAGTAATGAACCCCTTGAGCTTGTCTGGAAAGTTCTTTATTTCACCTTCAATTTTGAATAATAGCCTTGCTCAATAGAATAGTCATATTTGCCGGTCCTTGTTTTTCATCACTTTGAATATTTCACATCAGTTCCTTCTGGCCTGAAATATTTCTGTTGAGAAATCATCTGACAGTCTTATGGAAGTTCCCTTGTAGGTAACTATCTTTCTCTTGCAGCTTTTATGATTCTCCTTTGTCTTTAACCTTTGCTATTTTATTTATGATGTGTCTTGGTATGGGCCACTTTGGGTTCATCTTGTTTGCAACTCTCTGCACTTTCTGGACCTGTGTGTCTTTTCCCTTCAACAGATTAGAAAAATTTACAGCAATTATTTTTTCAAATAGGTTCTTAAGTCCTTGATTTATCGCTTCTTCTGGTACCACTGTGATGCTTCATAGTGTCCCAGCGATTCCTTAGTCTATCCTCATTTTTTAAATTATTTTGTTGTTCTTGCTCTGATTGGTGTTTTCTGCTACCTTGTCTTCCAATTTGCTGATTCTGTCCTCTGCTCCATGTAGCTTGCTGTCAATTCCTTCTAGTGTATTTTTCATTTCTGATTGGTTCTTTTGTGTGGTTTCTATGTCCTTTTCTATGCTGTGGAAGTTCTTGCTAAGTTTTTTGACCATTCTTATAACCATAATTTTGAACTCTGTATCTGATAGCTTGCTTGCCTCCATTTCATTTAGTTCCTTTTCTGGGGATTTCTCCTGCTCTTTTATTTGGTGCATGTTTCTTTGTCTCCTCATTTTGCTGCTTCTCTGTATTTGTGTCTGTTTTTTGGTGATTCTGCTATAACTTGGCATGATGGCCTTATGTAATAGGTGTCTTGTGGGACTTAGAGGCACATCTTCCTAATTGCCTGAGCTAACTGCTCCAGGAATTTCCATTGTGTGGGTCATGTAAACCCTCCTGCTGTAGTTGAGCCTTGACTGCTGTTGGCCCATCCATGGGTGTGGTTGCCTTTCTGCTAGCTATGAAGATTGATCCTGAGTCCAAAGTATTAGCTGCTGTCAGGGGGCTGGCTCCACAAAACTAAATTCATCCCAACAGGGTCTGGCATCTGTTGAGATTTCCTTTGGTGTGTGCCCCTTGTGGAGCTAATTGGGTCATGTTCTTATGTGGTCTGAATCCCTAGTTGTGTTGGGTCTGGGGGCCCTTGGAAAAGGATACAACACCAGTTGATATTAGTCACTACCAGTGATAGGCCCTAAGAAACCTGTTTGGAGCTACAAAGTGATATGCAGTTTGTGGCTATTTGTACTGTGCCTGGGGATGCAGTTTGTGTCTGTTTCTACTGTGCTGGTTTCCCCCAGCCCCAAGTCCAGTGGCAGGTCAGCAAAAATCCCAAGTCTTTCCAAGGTCTGCCTTCGCTTGTTAGCTGTCTATGATGGCTTTGAAGCCACTCATCAACAGTCTCAGGTTACACCAAAGTCAACTGCCACCTGCCATGTGCTCACCAACCTTTGTGGTGGACTGGTTCCCAGGGATTCAGCAGGCTAAGGCCAGCAGTGTTCATCAGCCCCACACCAACCAGGGGATGGTGGCTCTGGTCTGGAGTGCACCAGAAAGATGGCCCTACCTAAGGGCCACACATCTCAATTTTTCCCAGAGTCTCCCCAGATCTGCTGGAATCTTCTGTACTGGGGAACTAGAATGGCAATACTGAGGAGCACAGGCTCAACTTGGTGGGACCACCAGGAGTCAGGAGAGTGGAGCTGATTGTTCACTCCTGATGGGGTTAGTGGATCTCCCATTGGGCTTAGGATACTGTAACTCAGGATGTTTGGGGGTGTGGGCAGGCCATTCCAGCTGGCAGGGAGCTCTGCTGGTAGGGAGGTGGATGCTTCCGACAGCAGGCAGCTGGGCTTCTATGATCATGAGACTGGATTCCCCAGCCTGCAATGGGTGGAGAGGACTACACAGCTCTGCCTCTGATTCTCTTTGAGGTTGTTCTCAAGAGTCCTTCAAGAGAGTCTATGCCACAGGCTCCGGCAGCAGCCTTCTCTGCAGGACATGAGCTCTGGCAGAGCAACAGTGCACTGGGGGAGTGGAGCTTGTGCACTCACCCTATATCAGTGGTCGACAAACTGCGGCTCGCGAGCCACATGCTGCTCTTTGGCTCTTGCGTGTGGCTCTTCCTAAGCCTTAGGAGTACCCTAATTAAGTTAATAACAATGTACCTACCTATATAGTTTAAGTTTAAAAAATTTGATTCTCAAAAGAAATTTCAATCGTTTTACTATTGATATTTGGCTCTGTTGACTAATGAGTTTGCCAACCACTGCCCTATACCAATGCAGATTGGAGGGGAATATTCACCTCAGGAAATATGGCTTCTGTAGGGATTGCAGGAGATGGACCCAGCCCAAAGACTCCAGTGGCCACACAGCATAGTCTGTTCTTGGAAGACTCTAGTACACTCTGACACTCCTCCATCTAATGGATCCCAGGGTGAGTGGTTGCGAAAAAGATCCTGTGCATCTGCCCTTCAAGAGGGCTCCTGGATCTCTGGCAGTACCCCCAGTCCCTGATGTACAGAGTCTTCCCTGGTCTCCACCACCAGATGTTATGTGGGCACCACCTCTCAGCTCTGTTTCTTGGGGCTGTGGAGTCCAGGGGGACCTTTGTAACTGAGATAGCCCTCTAAATACTCAACCTTGCACACGGGCACAGAGTCCGACTTCCTCAGGTCTCCGCTCTTCCTACCAATCTAATGTGGCTTCTGTAAATCCTTGGCTGTAAGGCTTCTGTTCAGCTCATCTTCCATTGGTTATTCTGGTCAATTAGTCTACGCTTTAGTAGTAATTCCAGGTGGGGGCTGGGAGAAGATGAGTGGAGCTTCTACCTAGTCTGCTGCCATCTTCAATCTCCATTAAACATTTAACATTTAAAATATTAACTCATTAACATAATATTGCATATTGACTATACTAGATCTTACCTGAAAACAAGGTCATGTGACAGAAATAAGCTAAATGAAGGTTGAGAAACCAGGTAGTCTAGCAAAATGGGCTTCAGAATTAGTCCCATTTTGACTCTATTGAGTCCCAGAGATCTCAGACTACTACATGCTATTAAATTATGTAACCTCTTGGGCCCTCAGCTTTCTCATCTTGAAAATGGAGCTAGTAGTGCCTCCTTTGCAGGGCTGTTGTGAGGAATAAATTAGATAACCAGTGTCTGGCACCTTGGTTGGCACTCAATAAGTGGGAGCTATTATTGTTAACAGGCGATCAATAAAGAGATAAAACATTGGAGCTACCCAAAAAAGACAGAACTGTGGGATATACTGTAAGGGGTCTTGGATGCTCAAGGCCAAGTGTAGCAAACAGGTGATGAAGCACTGTGGGGACCAAGTTATTTGCAACACCCACCTGTTCAATGCCCCTATAATGCTCTCCACAGACAACTACTTGGCCAGCTTCTTCACTTCATCCAGGTCTCTGTTCAAATGTCTGCCTATGGAGACACTTAACCTATTATTTACACAATAGCTTTATCATTGTCTATGCCCTGACTTTAGAAAGGTATTTATTTGCGCTCTCTCTCTCTCTCTCTCTCTCTCTCTCTCTCTCTCTCTCTCTTTCCCTCTCTCTCTCCTGTTCCCCAACCAGAATGAAAATGTAAGCTTCATAAGACCATAAACATAGATTGTTTATTGCTATGTTCCCAGGACCTCATAGCATCCATATAGCATATGCTTTATAAATATTCTTTGATTAGTGAATAAAATTATTGCTTATTGAAGCCTAAATAATATTCTGGTTGGTCATATTTCCAAGTATGTGACAATGTAGAAAGAAAAAGGGAATAAAGATCATAGTCACTGATGTCTAGAACAAAATAATTTCACATTTACCTTCTCCTAGTCCAGTGATGGCGAACCTATGACATGCAAACTCTTTTTTTTGGTTAATTTTTCTTTGTTAAATTGCATTTAAATATATAAAATAAATATCAAAAATATAAGTCTGTTTTACTATGGTTGCAAATAGGTGTCTTTTTTGACACATTCTCAGCTACTCTACTGTTGATTCCCTATAAATCAAAAAATTTCTATATGTGACAGGGCACCAGAATTAAGTTAGGGTTTTTCAAAATGCTGGCACGCAGAGCTCAAAAGTTTCGCCATCACTGTCCTAGCCTCTTCTTTATACATACCATTTCATTTTCATCCAACATAGTATCCACTGTGTGAAAGTTACTCAGGACATGAAGTGCCTTCATAAATATTTTCAATGTTTAAAACTGCCTCTTCTGAAAAATGTTTTGGTCTTTAGTAGGCTTTAGGATACTGCTGCCCATACTCTTGTTCTTAATGAAAGCAAAAGGACTACTCAAATACTGTAAAATTATAAAGCAGGCCATATTCATCTTTGATATTATTATAATTCCTTTATCAAGATACTTTACACGCTTCATCACTACAATATTATCATCACACTATTCCTTGGCTACTTAAGCCAGTGCAACATCTCACCAAGCCTGATCATTCTGGGGAGTCATCCAATACCCAGAACTTTTCTAAATTCTGTGTCTCCATGAATGTTAGCACCCTTCAAATTACAAGAAGAAAGTCATATATTTCCCCTTTTTGCATAAAGCTATGACTTTCACTGGATATTTTTCACCTAAGCTTATCTAAGTACAGCACAGTATTCTGACTGAAGGTAATATACATCACTTAGAATACTCTAAAACAAGGAAGTATGAAATTACAATACCAATTTCCAATTAGATTAACTTCCATTCTAGTGATTTGCAAAAACCAATATATTTCTCTAATAGGACATATTAATTTTAATGCCTTTCACTGTAACTTTTACACAACAGTCTATTCTGAAAAAGTCCAAATTTCAAATAAAACTTTCAACTCCAATGAAACGTTATATAATCATCTCTGGAAAATTATGCATGATTCCATTTCAAAAAGCAAAGAGCTTGAGATGTAACATCAGGTTGTAAATTATCTATATCAAGCCCATAGAAGCAATTCTCTATGCAATTAATCTTGTTAATAAAAATTTTCAGTGCTAGCTAAATTTCTTAATAAGATCAGGCAGCTTCTACTAAAACAAAACCCTAAACTGGTTAAATGGGAAATTAATATAGACATGTTACAGGAGGAGACTGCTGTGCCCTAACAGTTATTTTTAAACATTTCTAAAAAAACAAAAACTCACACAAACTTACTAAGAAGGGTGTTTGGGTGACTTCTAAGGTTTTTTGTTTGTGGTGTGTTTGTGTGTGTGCGTGCGTGCGTGTGTGTGTGTGTGTGCATTGCAGATTAAAGTATGGCATACTGAGGAAACAATAAATAGTAAGGTGAATGATAGTAGGGGAAAAAGTTATCAGGCTATGCTCTGGTTTTAAAATTCATTTCTTACCGAACTCTATTATTTTATTTTAGAGAGGAAGGAGAGAAAGAAAGAGTGAGGGAGAGAGAGAGAGAGAGAGAGAGAGAGAGAGAGAGAGAGAGAGAGAGAGAAACATCAACCAGTTGCCTCTTACACTAGCTTGATCAGGAATCGAACCCACAACCTGGATATGTGCTCTGACCAGAAATCAAACCTGCCACCTCCTGGTGTAAAGGACGGCACTCCAACCACCCAGGTCCAGAAGTATGTTCTTGAAAGCATTAAAAAGGCTCTAAATCAGGGGGTCAAGATGGCAGCATAGGTAAATGTGGTACTTGTCTCCTCCAGCAACCACATCAAAATTACAACTAAAATACAGAGCAACCATTATTCAGACGCTCCTAAAATCTAGCTGAATGGAAGCCCTGCAACTACAGAACTAAAGAAGAAGCCACCTTGAAATTGGTAGGAGAGGCAGAGGGGCAGAATGTGCTAGTTTGACATCCATCATCCATGTGTGGCGTGTTTTTAATCAGGAGGAATATCTTGGCTGTGGAGGTCCCCCATGAGGCACTAGGGGTCCCAGCCCCACACCAGACCCATCATCCCAGGTTTCTAGTGCAGGGAAGAGGCGTCCTGTAAATTTGGGCTGTAAAATCCAGTGGGGATTGAAGCTGATGAAGAGACAGGGCTGCTAATATTTCCAGGCAGTTCCTCTTAAAGGGCCCACACACGGACTTACTCAGAATCACTCCCTCTGAGATCCAGATCTGTGGCAACAGCTTGAAAGGATTGAGAGACATACAGGAAGAAACTAAATTGTCTGGCATCAGAGCAAGACCTGTGAGGCAGATTTCTCCCAGACAAAAGAGCTAGCAGAGTTCATTGTTCCTTTGCTGAGATCTCCCCAACACTGAGCCCACTGGCAAGCACCATAAATGAGTCTTAATCATCCTGGCACACATTGTTTACACTGCCCTGGTGATTCCCTGAGATCCTGTCCCACCCAATTTGCAGCCCCACCAAAGCTATTAAAGTGACTTTTCCATATGAATAGCCAGTCCTGGCTCAGGCTTCAGACTTTCCTAAAATAATTCAAACAAGCAGCAGCTAACCTCAGCATGCCCCATACCTCTAGATAAATGGCCCCAAGCCTGATACTAGCAGCAGCCTGCCAAGGTTCACAGCTAAGCCTTTCCTGGGACCTCCAAGCCTAACACAAGTATCAGCCATCTGCAGATTACTCTGTAGCTTGTGCCAGGTGGCCCCAGGTAGGGCACAGGCAATAGCTGACTTTGCACCTCCTGGGAGGTCCAAGAGCCAGTGCACCCATTGGTCAGCTTCAGACCATGCCAGATAACAACCCTACCACATCCATGTGAGCAACAGACACAGTAAGCACCAAAGCCCCCACTTAAGCAAGTCCTGCACCATAGGGTTGACTCATGGTCAGCAGCTCTTCCACTGTAGTTGCAGTTGGTCCTCACAGTCAATTGGCCTAGAGGTCAATCCCTGCCAGTGATGTCAACAGGAATCAAGGTTCAATTACAACAGCACAGTGCACACAGCCCACACAGGGGAATACCTAGAGTGTTCAGCTCAGGTGACTGGAGAGGCTGAGCCACTAGGCCCTTCGGGGCACCTACTACACAAGGCCACTCTACTAATTCCAGGAGATATGCTAGCTCTACCTACTACCTAGAAACAAACACTGGGAAGCAGCCAATGAGGAGACAAAGAAACATGTCACAAATGAAGGAACAGAATAAATCTCCAGAAAAAGAACTAAATGAAATGGAAGCAAGCAAACTACCAGATAAAGTTCAAAACAATGCTTATAAGAATGCTTAAGGAACTTGATGAGAACTTCAAGGAACTTAGTGAGGACTTCAAGGAACTCAGTGAGAACTTCAAGGCAAGCCATACAATATACAAATGATGTATTACAGAATTGTACACCTGAAGTCTACATAACTTTATTAACCAATGTCACCCCAATAAATTCAATAAATAAATAAATAAATAAATAGAAATAAAAATATTACTAGGTACATTAGTCAAAGCTATCAGGCCTATTAAAAATGTCCAATATTTTAATTATAAAGATAGAGATCCAAATTTTTACAAGTGTGCTTATATTCTGTGAACTTGATAGAGAAATAAAGTAAAACAAACCTCTTCCTATTGACAAGTATTTATAAGCATGAAAGGTATTTCTGCATAATGTTGCATCTTTCTAGGACTATCATCATTATTTTTCCCTGCCTCTTTTTTCTTTTCATTTTGTACACCCCAGACATTACATAACTTAATATATGATCATTCAATAAATCCTGCACCCATTCAGCACCACACCTAGTTATTACAATATTATTGCCTATATTCCCTAATTTGTACTTTATATCCCCATTACTATTTTGTAACAACCAATTTGTACTTCTTAATACCTTCACCTTTTTTGCCAACCCCTTAAACCCCCTTCCTAACTACCAACCAACAAAAAGTTTTCTGTATCTATTAATCTGTTTCTGTTTTGCTTGTTCATTTTATTTGTAGATTCAATTATTGATAAATATGTATTTGTTGCCACTTTATTGTTCATATTTTCAATCTTCTTCTTTTTAAATAAGACCCTTTAACATTTCATATAATGCTGGTTTGGTGGTGATGAACTCCTTTAGCTTTTTCTTATCTAGGAAGCGCTTTATCTATCTTTTGGTTCTGAAGGATAGCTTTGCTGGATGGAGTAATCTGGATTGTAGGTCCTTGATTTTCATCACTTTGAATATCTCTTGCCACTCCCTTCTGGCCTGCCAAGTTTCTGTTGAGAAATCAGCAGAAAGTCTTATGGGCACTCCCTTGTAGATAATTAACTGCTATTCTCTTGATGCTTTGAAGATTCTCTGTCTTTAACCTTTTGCATTTTAATTATGATGTGTCTTGCTGTGGGCTTCACTAGGTTCATCTTCTTTGGGACTCTCTGCAATTCCTGGACTTATAAATCTATTTCTTTCACCAAGTAAGGGGAGTATTCTGTTATTATTTTTTTAAATAGGTTTTCAGTTCTTACTTCCTCTCTTCTCCTTCCAGAACCCCCCCTCATGCAAAAGTTGGTGTGCTTGAAGTTGTCCTGAGGCTCCTTACACTATCCTCTTTTTTCCTTTTTACTGTTCTGACTGATATTTTTCGCTTCCTTATATTCCAAATCGCTGATTTGATTCTCAGCTTCATCTACTCTGTTGATTCCCTATAAATTATTATTTATTTCAATTAGTGCAGCCTTCATTTCTAACTGGTTCTTTTTTATGCTATTGAAGTTCTCACTAAGTTCCTTGAGCATTTTTATAACCAGTGTTTTGAACTCTGCATCTAGCAGATTGCTTACCTTTATTTTGTTTGGTTCTTTTTCTGGAGTTTCATTCTGTTGCTTCATTTGGGCCATGTTTCTGTCTCCTCATTTTGGTCAACTCCCAGTGTTTTTTTCTACTAGTATTTATTAGGTAGAGCTGCTATGTCTCCCAGGCTTGGTAGCGTGCCTAATGTGGTAAGTTTACTGTAAGTGGCACAGACTCCCCAATCATCCCAGTTGAATATTCAAGGTGTGGTCCCCATGTGGCCTGTACTCCCTCCTGTTGTAGTTGAGTCTTGATTACTGTTGGCACATCAATGGGAGGGATTTACCCAAGACAATCATCTGCAAGAACTGGCTGTGACCACTGATCACTGACCTCCAAACTACCTTTTGGAGGATCATCTGTGCAGGGACCCACCACAATGAGCAGGACTTACTTCAGCAGGGCTCTGGTACCCGCTGAGTTCAACCTTGAGGTCACTTATGGAGGTGTTTAGGTGGTGGTACTTTAACATGGTCTGAAGCTGTCCACTGGGTGTGCTAGCTCAGGGGCCTCCTTGCAGGTGCAGGTCGAGGTCAGCCACCACCTGTATTCTGCCCAGAAACACTAAGTACAGTGGGGCCTTGACTTACGAGTGTCCTGACTAATGAGTTTTTTGAGATACCCAGCTGTCTCTCAGCTGATTTTTTGCATTGAGTTGATAGAGTAATTTGAGTTAACAAGCTCCTTGACGAGCTCCTTAATGAGCTCGGTCTTGGAACGAATTAAACTCATAAGTCAAGGCCCCACTGTATAAACTACAAAGCAATCTACAGATGGTTGTTTCTTGTGCTGGGCTAGGAGATGCCCAGATGAAACCAACCTGTAAACCAAGGCTGGCTGCTGCTAGTGCCAGGCCTGCAGCCACTTAGCTAGAAGTTCAGAGCTCATTGAAGCCAAATGCTGTTTGTTTGAAATGTCTGAGGAAAATCTGAAGCATGAGCCAAGATAGGCCACTGGAAATGGCTTGGATGGGCCTAAAAGTTGAGTGGGGTGGGGTCTCAGGGAATAACCAAGGTGAGGCAAACAGTGTGTGAGTCAGGCTTATGGAGACTCAGATATGATGCCTGTTTGTTGGCTCTATGGGAGAAGGGCTCATCAAAGAAACAAAGGCCTCTGGCAAAACTTCTGTCTGGAAGAAAGCTACCCTGCATCTCTTGCCCTGATGCCAAGCAATTCAGTTCCTCCCTGTGTATCTCTGGTGCCTTTAAAACTGCAGCCACAGTACTGGAGCTCAGAGGAAGTGATTGTGAGTAACTCCATGCACAGCCCTTTTAAATGGAACTGCCTGGGACTTCAACAGCCTTGGCCTCCCTCAGTCTCCATTCTGGCTGGCTTTTACAGCCCAAAGTTAAGGGTATTTCTCTTCCTGTAACTGGAACCTTGAACTGGGGGGCCTGTTCTGGGACTGGGACTCCTTCCTCTTGAGGTGGGACCTCCACATCCAAGGTATCCCTCCTGATTTTTATCTGCCACATGTGGGTATGGGACCAGCCCATTCAGCACCTCTGTCCCTCCAACCAGTCTCCATGTGGCTTCTTCTTTTGTTTCATAGTTGTAAGGCTTCTATTCAGCTCGACTTCAGGTGGTTCTGAATGATGCGTGTTCTGTAGTAATATATATATATATATATATATATATATATATATATATATATATATATACATACACACTAGGGGCCCGGTGCACGAAATTCGTGCACTGGGTGTGTGTGGGGGGGGAGTGTCCCTCAGCCCAGCCTGCCCCCTCTCACATACTGGGAGCCCTCAGGCATTGACCCCCATCACCCTCCAATCGCAGGATCGGCCCCTTGCCCAGGCCGGACGCCTCTGGCTGAGGTGTCCAGCCTAGGCAGCGGGGACCCTCAGCTGCAGCAGCCCCGCGATTGTGGGCTTCGCTTTAGGCCCAGGCAAGGGACCCCTAGCTCCTGGGACTGCCAGCTTCAACCGTGCCCAGCTCCCATCGCTGGTTCCACCCCTACTTCCTGCTATCACTGGCCAGGGCGGAAAAGGCACCTGTTTCTCTGATCATGGCTGGGGGGCTTGTATTTCTGATGGCTGGGTTTCCGATCACTGCCAGTGGCAGGGGGCTTCTTCCTGCTTTCCCTTTCGCCTCCCTGCATTGTGCCTACATATGCAAATTAACTGCCATCTTGTTGGCAGTTAACTGCCAATCTTAGTTGGCAGTTCATTTGCATATAGCCCTGATTAGCCAATGAAAAGGGTAGCTCGTACGCCAATTGCCATTTTTCTCTTTTATTAGTGTTGAGATATATATATATATATATATATATATATATATATATATATATATATCTTTATTGATTTCAGAGAGGAAGGGAGTGGGAGGGAGAGATAGAAACATCCTATCTAATAAAAGACAAAAAGGGTAATTAACCTTACCTCCGCTACACTTCCCATTGGCTAATCAGCAAGATATGCAAATTAACCACCAACAAAGATGGTGGCCGACAGCCACACAGCTGAAGCGAGCAGGAGGCTTGCTTGCTCCAGTGATGGAGGAAGCCAAGGTTCCCCGCCTGCCAAGGCCTGCTCTAAGCTCCCAAAGCAACAGCTCCAAAAGCAACCAAGTTTCAATTATAGAAGCTAAACAAATCCTAGATACCTGCTTTCAGCCAGCCGTGGCCTCAGAGCTGGGAGCACCAGTGACGGCAACAAAGTTTCAATTATAGAAGGTAAATAAATTCCAGAATTTAAAAAAAAAGGAAGAAAAAAAGGAGAAGCTGGGAGCTTCAGTTGCCAGCCAGCCTGAAAATGGCCTTCAGTCCCTCACCCAGACTGGCCAGGCACCCCAATGAGGACCCCCATCCTGAAGGGGGTGTGACCAGCTGCAGACAGCCCTTAGCCCCTCACCCAGGCTGGCCAGACACCCAAGCGGGACCCCCACCCTGATCCGGGACACCCTTCAGGGCAAACCAGCTGGCCCCCACCCGTGCACCAGGCCTCTATCCTATATAGTAAAAGGGAAATATGAAAACTGACCCTAACAGAAGAAAGACTGGGAATGACTAATCACTATGAAGCACACTGACCACCAGGGAGCAGATGCTCAATGCAGGAGCTGCCCGCTGGTGGTCAGTGCGCTCCCACATGGGGGAGCTCTGCTCAGCCACAAGCCAGGCTGATAGCTGCCAGCATAGCAGTGGTGGTGGGAGCCCCTCCTGCCTCCTCAGCAGCTCTAAGGATGTCCGACTGCAGTTTAGGCCTGCTCCCCACTGGCAAGTGGACATCCCCGGAGGGCTGCTGGGCTTCCAGAGGGATGTCTAATCCTAGCTTAAGCCCAATCCCCCAGGGAGCGGGCCTAAGCCAGCAGGTGGTCATCCCCGGGGGGGTCCCAGACTGGGCTGAGGGACCCCCCCCCATCCCCAAGTGCACAAATTTTTGTGCACCGGGCCTCTGGTCAACGATAAGAGAGAATCATTGATTGGCTGCCTCCTGTATGCCCCCTACTGAGGATTGAGCCCACAACCAGGGCATGTGCCCTTGGCCAGAATCAAACCTGGGACCCTTCAGCCCGCAGGCTGATGCTCTATCCACTGAGCCAAACCGGCTAGGGCTGTTCTGTAGTAATTTTGATGTGGTTGTGGGAGGAGGTGAGCACTGTGTTTACCTATGCCACCATCTTGGCCAGAAGTCCTAGAGCAATCATTTTTAAATGGACTTGTCTCTTACCACAAGTACTATAAATGCTAAACATTCTTTATTTATAAATCTGTATATGAGATAAAGTTTGCTTCATTAGGATGTGGTCATTATATACATATAAAGGAAAAAGTAGTCTTTTAACACAACTGCAAAATATGTCTGGTCACCTAGTGCACTGCTGACCTTCAATAAGGAGAATCATTACTGTATAGCAGGAGAAAGAAAGGGGGCTTAGAAGTGGGATGCTTATGAATGTCATTTCTGGGGTTGCCTTTTATTCACCTAAGTATGCTACATTCAATTCAGGATTAAACTGTTTCAACCTTTCCATGTAGGAGGTGAGTTCCTGTAATTATTTTTACTTGCTAATCAAGCTGCCATGTTGAAATTGCCCCTAAAAGTACGATATGGATGATGAGGTTCATTCTCAACCCAATGACAACAAGATTGCAGCAATACATTTAAACAACTGGCAGACCTACCACTAGAAATATACAGGTAAATATAAAACTTTTTATACTAAATAGAGGCAAATATAAATATTTTACTTAATTCAAATTACTTTCCAAATTGTCTATATAAAGTGCCAAAGAATCTACTTATATAAACACGATGGGTGGTGTTCATCACAACCACCAGAACCTCAACCAAGTGGAAGGAAGTCAGTCCTGCAGGGGTTGTCTTGGCAACGGCTGCACCCTCCCCCCAAGCTGTTTCCGGCAAGGGTGGGGTTTGAGGCAGGAACCCACCCTCAGAGCGTGGACTCATTGAATCCTGGGTCACTTTGCCAAGGGCTGCGCCCTCTCCGAGCTGTTTCCCGGAGCTGTTTGGGTGTAACATCAAGCCAGAAGCTTGACCAAGCGGAAGGAAGTCAGTCCTGCGGGGGTTGTCTTGGCAACAGCTGCACCCTCCCCCGAGCTGTTTCCTGTTTCTGGCGAGGACGTGGTTTGAGGCAGGAGCCCACCCTCAGAGAGTGGACCCACTGAATCCTGGGTCGTTTTGCCAAGGGCTGCGCCCTCCCCAGCTGTTTCCCGTGTGGCCTGAGGAAAGAGCCTACCCTCAGAGCACCAGGAGCGCCTAGCAGCAGTCAGTCCTGGGTTGCTGAGGTGGAGGCCATGGTGTGGTAGAATTCTGGGCCTGGCCCAACAGGGGGCATGGGCAACCTTCAAACCAGACCCTGACAGTAGAAAGGAGGGAGCCCCATTCCTCACAGAATACGCTGTTGAATAGCTTGCTGTCAGTGACCTGACAGCCAGGAACCCCATTCTCCTGCACCCCGGACCCTGACTGGAGGGAGGAGGGAGCCCCTTTCCTCATGGAATCGACAGGTGGCCAGTTTGCTAATTAATTCCCTTTTTAAAAATATATATTTTATTGATTTTTTTACAGAGAGGAAGGGAGAGGGATAGAGAATTAGAAATATCAATGAGAGAGAAACATTGATCAGCTGCCTCCTGAACACTCCCCACTTGGGATGTGCCCGCAACCAAGGTACATGCCCTTGACCGGAATCAAACCCGGGACCCTTGAGTCCGCAAGCCAATGCTCTATCCACTGAGCAAAACTGGTTAGGGCAATTAATTCCCTTTTAATGTGCATGAATTACGTGCACCGGGCTATTAGTGGTTAAATAATAGCAATAAAACTATATGATGTGTCCATAAAGATATTAAAACTTAATACAAAAGTATCTAATTCTAATAGTTATAAATGCTAAATGACAAATATTATATCCCTTATCCCAGGCCTAAAATTCTACTAATAGCCTTTTCTAATTTCCCCATTTTGAGCCGCTGCCAAGTTTCTGTCAAGGTAATGACTTTCTTACTAAAATGAGTTCTAATAAACATAGTTTTGCTATATTAACAGCTTGTCTGAGGAAATATTGGGCATTCAACAACAATACATATATTATGATTCCACATAGGAACAGTATTGACTATCAGAACGTATAAATAAGGATTGTATTAGGTGCTGATGTTATAGGTGAGATAGTTTTCTTTTTTACTATTATCTATATTTTCAAACAGTCTTTATAGTCTTGGTTCATATTCTTACTTTTTAAAGAAAACATTCATTTTAATAATTTAAGGGCCTACACAAACTCACTTTCTTAATTGATTATTTTAAGTCTTAGGCAAGCTATTGTCATTGACATTGAACCCAATAAATTACTGAAACAAAACTCCTGGTTAATATTTATTAGAATAAGTTTTGGAAATGGGTCTATTATTGTGACACAAGGGTTCTCTGCATTCTCAAAATTAAATGACATGAAAATATTGTCTCCCTCTCTTTCTTTCAAAATTGAAATTACTAATATAAACTAACAATGGCAATATAGTTTTACCAAAACTAACTGTACATAGAGATAAGCAAAAAATAGAAAACAATGCCCTAAATTGGGTTGCTATTATAACAGTGATTTACAACCATTTCTACTTAAAAGATCACTCAAAGTAATACATGACCCAAAGGAAGTATCTGTCACATGCTTTATAACTCATGTTAAGCCATGCTGAATATGTTCAGCCTTATGTATTTCAGGTTTATGTATTTTAGTTATATGAGCTATATATTACTTTTAAAGAAAAGTATGAAAATGCAATAAAGCTACTTTTAACAAGGCATTGTTCTGAACTAAGGCTTTATTATCCCACTTAGCACATTATTCTTAAGATCAAAGTTTGTTATCATCTTTCTATGACACCAATCTGTCCCATAGTATTCTGTTCAATATCTTCCATTTAAAATTTTCTCTGCTTTCAAATCAAAGAAAATATTAAGGTACATGATGTGTCTCTGAAGATCTAAGACTCCAAATGCTTTGGGCCTTTAGAAGTGTAACTATAGAGAAACCACAAAGGGTTACGAAGCAGCATGAAATATTATCCATGGCCCTTGTATAGAATATAGCCAAAGGAGAATATTTGGCTTGAGGGACTCAATGATTTATTACTGCTTAACTAACCTCCCAGGAAAATATTGCAATGTCTCTGGAATAGACTTTAGAAACACCTCTAGGTATCAACCACAAGAGAAGGGGAGAAAATGACTTGGCATATACATGGAGTCTATCACAGTCAATAATACTATAAAATCATTATATAAAATATTTCCAAGTCCCCTTGAGCTAGTAAGAGAGACCAGGATCTAAGCTCATAAGCTTTTAAGATCCTGATTTACTGTCACCGTTTTCAACACATTGGCTCACTTGCTCATAATAAAGTTGAAATCATGATACTCCTTTTATAAGAAATAATCATTCTACTTTCATGCTTCCTGGTTCAGGAATCAAAAAATAGCTGGAGAAACATGGTGTTGAGTGTATGGCTCTGTGGTAGGAATACAAATGTAGAGAATGTGGCAGTGATAAATTGCTGATATACCAAACTCTGCTACTGACAGAACAGTTAACTGCTTTTATACTAGTTATTATCTTAGTAATGAAAATCCCAACCACTCAGCCATGAAAAAGAAGGAAAGTCTGCCATTTGTAATAACATGGATGGAACTTGAGGACATTATGCTAAATGACATAAATCAGACAGAAAAAGACAACTACTGCATGATATCACATATATGGATTCTACAAAAGCCAAACACAGACCCTGGCTGGGCAGCTCGGTTAGTCAGAGCCTCATCCTGATGCACCAAGGTTGTTGGTTCAATCCCTGTCCCTGGTCAGGGCACATACAAGAATCAAACAATGAATGCATAAATGAGTGTATATTTATGTTTTTTGCCTGGCTGGTGTGACTCAGCAGTGGAGTGTTAACTCAGGAACCAAGAGGTCATGGATTGGATTAAGCAGTCAGGGCACATGCCCGGGTTGCAGGCTTCATCCCCAGGAGGGGGCAAGTAGGAGGCATCCGATCTATGATGATTCTCTCTCATCTATGTTTCTATCTCTCTCCCTCTCCTTTCCTCTCTCTCTAAACAAGAATCAATAAAAACATTTTTTAAAAAATCAATGTTCTCTCTCTCTCTCTCTCTCTCTCTCTCTCTCTCTCTCTCTCTCTCTCTTCTCCCTCTTTCTCCTTTCCTCTTTCTAAAAAATAAATTTTAAAATATCCTTGGGTGAGAATTAAAATAATTTTTTAAGAATATAAGGATTGAGGAGAACCAAGATGGCAGCATAGGTTAACGCCGGAGTTTGCTGCCTCGAACAACCACTTCAAAAATACAACTAAAAGACGGAACGGACATCACCCAGAACCACAGAAACGCTGGCTGAGTGGAAGTCCTACAACTAGGAGGAAAGAGAAACGCATACCGAGACTCAGAGGAGGCGCAGTGCTGAAGTCAAATACTAAGGTGCGGAGTGCATGCAGAGGGGGCTGGTGGCTGAGGGCGCAGTTGGCGTTTTCAATCAGGAGGGAGTCGCAGACTCTGAGCTCCAGATCCGGACGAGTCTTTTAGAGACCCAGACTCAAACAGGAGAAGCGGGACTGTCTGGCTTCATTCGGAACTCGAAGGCAGCTTTCTCTCCGAGGTTTGCAGCGGTTGCTGGGACTCAGAGAGGCAGATCCCCTGTGGACGGGACTGACAGCAGCCATAACTGCTCGCTCTGGCCCGCCCTGTTGATCGCGTGCAACCCGTCCCGCCCAAGCCCTGCACAGAGCCATTTGCCAGATAGCCTCAGGCAAAGGCTAGATTAGCACCTCCCTAGAGGACAGAAGTTCTCTCACTGCAGACACAGCTGATTCTCACAGCCAGTTGGCCTGGAGGTCAAATCCCCGCCAGTATTACCTACAACAATCTAGGCTTAACTACAACAAGACTGCGCATAAAAACCACTAGGAGTTGCACCAAGAAAGCATAAAAAATGCGGAGACAAAGAAACAGGAAGCAGATGTCAGAAATGGAAGATATAGAGCTCAAAACCACACTTTTAAGGTCTTTCAATAATTTCCTAAAAACTGCCTATAAATGTAGTGAGATCCTCAAGAAATCTAATGAGACCCTCGATTTTGTGATAAAGAACCAACTAGAAATTAAGCATACACTGACTGAAATAAAGAATATTATACAGACACCCAACAGCAGACCAGAGGAGCACAAGAATCAAGTCAAAGATTTGAAATGCGAAGAAGCAAAAAACACCCAACTGGAAAAGCAAAATGAAAAAAGAACCCAAAAATATGAAGATAGTGTAAGGAGCCTCTGGGACAGCTTCAAGCGTACCAACATCAGAATTATAGGGGTGCCAGAAGATGAGAGAGACCAAGATATTGAAAACCTATTTGAAGAAATAATGACAGAAAACTTCCCCCACCTGGTGAAAGAAATAGACTTACAAGTCCAGGAAGCGCAGAGAACACCAAACAAAAGGAATCCAAAGAGGACCACACCAAGACACATCATAATTAAAATGCCAAGAGCAAAAGACAAAGAGAGAATCTTAAAAGCAGCAAGAGAAAGAAACCCAGTTACCTACAAGGGAATACCCATACGACTGTCAGCTGATTTCTCAACAGAAACTTTGCAGGCCAGGAGGGAGTGGCAAGAAATATTCAAAGTGATGAATACCAAGAACCTACAACCAAGATTACTTTATCCAGCAAAGCTATCATTCAGAACTGAAGGTCAGGTAAAGAGCTTCACAGATAAGGAAAAGCTAAAGGAGTTCATCACCACCAAACCAGTATTATATGAAATGCTGAAAGGTATCCTTTAAGAAGAGGAAGAAGAAAAAGGTAAAGATACTAATTATGAACAACAAATATGCATCTATCAACAAGTGAATCTAAGAATCAAGTGAATAAATAATCTGATGAACAGAATGAAGTGGTGATTATAATAGAATCAGGGACATAGAAAGGGAATGGACTGACTATTCTTGGGGGGGAAAGGGTTGTGGGAGATGCGGGAAGAGACTGGACAAAAATCGTGCACCTATGGATGAGGACAGTAGGTGGGGAGTAAGGGCGGAGGGTGGGGCGGGAACTGGGAGGAGGGGAGTTATGGGGGGAAAAAGAGGAACAAATGTAATAATCTGAACAATAAAGATTTAATTTAAAAAAAAGAATATAAGGATTGATTTTTATTTTACTGTGATAATTCTGTTAAAGTGCATATTACCAACACAACTGTACTTAATTATTAAATACTCTTCATTCAGCCACATCTATTCATTACATATTTATGGAACATCAGTTATCAATGTTTGCTCTGGGGATGCAAGAATAAAGAATAAAGGAAGAAGGTTCTGGTAGAAAGGAATAATTTTTTAACTATACCTTAGAATTGTAAGATAATTATTATAATTAAAACAACTACTCAGATTTTGTAATAATTATAACAATCAAGATTTTTTAAATTCTAAAATGAAAAATAATCTGTCAGTTAATACTGAGAAAATGCTTTATTTCTGTTGTTAAATTCAAAGAGAACTAAAATAAATAAACAAACAAACAAACAAATGTTTTGAAATTGCTCTGCATTTAGAGAAAAAGTTCTTCTCCTTCTAGGTAACCATAAAAATAGCATCAGTAATGTTGTTTTAAGTGAAAGCTGCCTACAAAAATGTCATGATTTTTTTGCCATTTCATAAAAAAATATTATCTACACCCTAATACCTTAAACAATGGACTACAGAAGTAATTTATTACCATGTCAACACCTTCATTTTTATCCCCCAGAATAGAAAACAATTGCTAAATTCATAAGAATGAAAAGAAACATTAATTTGCAAAAAGCTGTTTATTACATTCACAGCTGGAAAGCTAATAAACTTTGGAAAGATATTTTCCATTCTAGACCAACTCAAATGATAGTGTCTACATCTTCATTTAACAGAAACTAAGTCTAAAGGAAAGAAATTAATCTCTAAATCCCTGCCATTCATCATCAAGGACAAATTAGGTAAACTGCTTGCTTCTTGTTTCACCATTTCAATAATTCATAAGATTCTCCTGGAAAGATAGCAGCTAAATCTCTAAGAGTAAAGTGTCTTTGCAGCTGAATACATGTGAGGTGGTTTAAATAACTGACTTTTACATTTCATGAACTAAGCTAAAGCCAATCTGAATGGGTTGAAACAACATTCAGCTACCAAATTCAGTCCTGACTAAAACTGAGGAAAGAGGGGTTTTGTCTTTGAGGTCTTCTCAGGTCCTTGTCTTTCTCTTCACTCACCTCTTTACTTCCCGTCACTCCAGTTGCCTGGGGCCTGGCCATCCTCTGGACGTTGGTGACTGTACTCCAGAGTTAACTCCTGTTTCCTCCAGTCTATTGAGGACTCACATTATTTAAAAAGAAGTTTTAATTAATTTTCACTAAAATGTGACTGACTAATGGTTTGTTCTGTGTTAACTCTCCCAGGCGTATTTGCCTTTTAAGAACAATTGGCAGGGGTGGGGAAGAGCGAATGAATGGTTGTTAGTGCTAAATAACCAGTCTTTTATTGTGATTATTCAGGATGCATAACATAAAAAAATTTTAAATTCAAGCAGTTTGAATAGGGTAGAAAATATTGGACTGAAAGACTTCTTAGGTAACCCCTCACTCCAACAGGGTTTGTCTTGTTTAAGGTTAATAAATAAGTTAATCACTCCTCCTATTTCTTTGGTATACTATAAATATCTCTGTTTATTTACTCAGTTGTAAAGTACTCTATTCATAGAACCCTCAAATGTTTGTCAAATGCATATTCTGTTCCAGACACTCTCTCGGGCCTAAAGGTGCAGGGGTGGAAAAGAAGAGTGGACCTGCAATCGTGGAGGTTCTGGTAGTAAAAACCAGGTAATATAAAGGTAAAGAAATAAATGGACGAGATAAGTTAGTTTTGAGGGACATATCTATAAAATGACATTCTTGAGACAATAAGGACATTTTTAATATAGCTTGGATATTATATGTTATTATTGGATTATTATTAATTATTTCAGGTCTGATCAAGGTATTTTGGTTATGTAAGCAACTGTCCTTGTTTTCAGGAGATAAATGTTAAAATATGTAAAGGTATGGTATCATGACATCTAACTTAACTTTCAGATGAAATGGAAAAAAAATTTTAAACATATCTCTGTGTGTGTGTGTGTGTGTGTGTGTGTGTGTGTGTGTGTGTGTGTGTCTAGAGAGAGAGGGGTAGGAAGAAGGACAGAAGAAAATGGAGGAGTTAAGGACATGCAGCCCCAAAACATGTTGCTTTGGCATAATGATTATGATTAAAAGCACTTGAAAAATAGCAGGTGCAAAATGAACATATGACCTCCTCTTTTCTTTGTTCCAGATGAAACTCTCAGGTGAAAGATGCCTTTCATATACTAGGAGAAAAGAAACAAGAAAATCCTTACCACCAGAAAAGGGAAGTTCAGACAGAGAAATCTGTACAAACAGACGTTATTAAGTAACTTTTCTCTTCCTTGGTTTCCCATATATTTTAGTTACTTTTCCCTGATTGACAGTCTTTGTTCAACTTAATCTAATGTAATGAAAGAGAAACATGCAAATTGACTGCACCTCCTCTATGCCCCAAACCACACCCACCAACCAATCAGAGTGACTATAGGCAAATTAACCCAACCAAGATGGCGGCCGGCAACCATGGAGCTGGAGCAAGCAGGAGGCTTGGTTGCCCCAGCGATGGAGGAAGCCAAGCTTCCCACCTGCCCTGGCCGGCTGTGGCCTCCGCTCAAGGCAACAAAGTTTCAATTATAGAAGATAAATAAATCCCAGATACCTGTTTCCAGCCAGCCTCCATTGGGAGCTTGGGTGGCTGGGGACCATGGCCAGCCTGCAAACTGCCATCAGCCCCTTACCCAGGCTGGCCAGGCACCCCAGCGGGGACCCCTACCTTAAAGGGGTTATGGCCAACCTGTACACAGCCATCAGCCCCTCACCCAGGCTGGCCAGGCACTCCAGCGGGGACCCCCACCCTGAAGGAGCTGGGCCAGCCTGCAAACAGCCATTAGCCCCTCACCCAGACTGGCCAGGCACCCCAGCGGGGACCCCCACCCTGAAGGGGCTGTGGCCAGCCTGCAAACAGCCCTCAGCCCCTCATCCAGGCTGTCCAGGCCCCCCAGTGGGACCCCCACCCTGATCCGGGACACCCTTCAGGGCAAACCAGCCAGCCCCCACCCATACACCAGGCCTCTAGCCTATCTAGTAAAAGGGTAATATGCAAACTGACCCTAACAGCAGAATGACTGGGAATGACTGGTCACTATGACACACACTGACCACCAGGGGGCAGATGCTCAATGCAGGAGCTGCCCCCTGGTGGTCAGTGCGCTCCCACAGGGGGAGCTCTGCTCAGCCACAAGCCAGGCTGATGGCTGCCAGCACAGTGGTGGTGGTGGGAGCCTCTCCCATCTAAAGATGTCCGACTGCAGCTTAGGCTTGGTCCCCACTGGCAAGTGGACATCCCCCGAGGGCTCCCGGGCTGCCAGAGAGATTTCTGACTGCCAGCTTAGACACAATCCCCTAGGGAGCAGGCCTAAGGCAGCAGGTGGTCATCCCCCATGGGGTCCCAGACTGTGAGAGAGCACAGACCGGGCTGAGGGACCCCCACAAGTGCACAAATTTTTGTACACCAGGCCTCTAGTGTATAGTAAGCACTTAGGCCTAACCACTTTTTGGGATCTTATTTTTCTTGTGAGGATTCCCATACACATATAAAATTTTACTAAATAAAATCTGTATGCTTTTCTCCTGTTAATCTATTTTATATCTGTTTAATTCTTAGAGCAGCCACAGAACCCTGGAGGGTAAAAGGAAATGTTTCCTCCCCTGTGGAAGGAAGGAAGGAAGGAAGGAAGGAAGGAAGGAAGGAAGGAAGGAAATAGAGAAGATTCCTTTTAACTATAACTTCTCAGTGGTAGCAGAGCATTAAAATCATGTAAATATCCCTGACTTTTTATTGGCCTTTTTTTAAAAATTTTTGTTTTATAGCTTAAAGTATTACAAAGAGTATTACATATGTCTCTCCACCCCCCTTGACATTCCCCTGGCTTCCCCTACCCCCCAGTGTCTTGTGTCCATTGGTTATGCTTATATGTATGCATACAAGTCCTTCGGTTGGTCTCTTACCCACCCCCCACCCACCCAACCCTACCCGGCCTTCCCGCTGTAGTTTGACAGCCTGTTCGATACTGCTCTGCCTCTGTATCTATTTTTGTTCATCAGTTTATAATGGTCTTTATTATCCATAAATGAGTGAGATCATGTGGTATTTTCCTTTCATTGGCTGGCTTATTTCACTTAGCATAATGCTCTCCAGTTCCATCCATGCTGTTGCAAATGGTAAGAATTCCTTCTTTTTTACAGCAGCATACGTAGTATTCCATTGCGTAGATATACCACAGTTTTCTAATCCATTCATCTACTGATGGGCACTTAGGCTGTTTCCAAATCTTAGCTATGGTGAATTGTGCTGCTATGAACATACGGGTGCATATATCCTTTCTGATTGGTGTTTCTGGTTTTTTGGGATATAATCCTAGAAGTGGGATCACAGGGTCAAATGGAAGTTCCATTTTTAACTTTTTGAGGAAACTCCATACTGTCTTCCATAGTGGCTGCACCAGTCTGTATTCCCACCAGCAGTGCAGAAGGGTTCCTTTTTCTCCACATCCTCTCCAGCACTTGTCGTTTGTTGATTTGTTGATGATAGCCATTCTGACAGGTGTGAGATGGTACCTCATTGTTGTTTTGATTTGCATCTTTTGGATGATTAGTGACTTTGAGCATGTTTTCATATATCTCTTGGCTTTCTGAATGTCCTCTTTGGAAAAGTGTTTATTTAGGTCCTTTGCCCATTTTTTGATTGGATTGTTTATCTTCCTTTTGTTAAGTTGTATGAGTTCCTATAAATGTTGGAGATTAAACCCTTATTGGTGATAACATTGGCAAATATATTCTCCCATGCAGTGGGATTTCTTGTTTATTGGCCTTTATATTTGTTTGTAACATTAAAAAGAAGAGAGGAAAAGGAAATCTCCCAAGTCCTAACAATCCACTGAAGAATCCTTAGTAGCTCCAAGTGAATCTGTTGCTTTACTTCACACTACTATTAATACAGCTATACTTCAGTGCTCACTCCAGATTTATTAAATACCAATTGGGTACATTCTATATTAGATGTCACTGCAATTTCAACCATGCATATGCCATGATTGCTGCTATGATGCCATGTTCTCAAATAATTGCAACTCAAGGAAGGGTAGGAAAGTGCCCTGTAAGGGAATTTACATGCTAAGGAAGTTCTGAGCAAATCATTTCCAATCTCATTGAGAAAAGCATTTAAAGGACATGGTGGTATCTGAGCCAAATGGAGCAAGATCAGAAGAATTACAAGCCACTACTGATGGATGCACAAAGGAAAAACTTCCCAGCAGAGAAGAATGAAATGCAGTTCACATAATCAGATGTGTAAGAAATGGACACTTATTTTCCACAGCAACCCACGCCCTCATGGTATGAACTAACAGAAAATACTTCAAGCTAATTCTATCCTTTCCTCAAGTTACATGAGTGTGAATGCACTGAGGGTTGTGAATGTGATGGCTAATATGGAATGGTCCAGTCCACACAAGTGGGCTGCCACTGTAATATCCATTATCTCTGATGACATGGCCCCTTCAGCTGCTTTTGCAGTATGCATTTCCATCCCATACTTACAGGAAGATAAATCCTCTATAATGCTGTAGGGTTGCCATCTGCCTAGGTGCGACAGACAACCACTTCCTCTCTAGAGTCTTGAAGTGGCCCTAATGGCCTTGGCAGCCAGCAGGCCCTGGGTCCCTCTTTACCTGGGTCCCACAGGCCTCTCCCTCTTTCCTCTCTTCCTACCTGACAGAAGTTCTTTCTGTCTGGTATAGATTATGACCTTGCTCTCTTCCCAACTTCTGATGTTCTATTACCATAAATTTTCTTCCCAAAAAGATCTAGGGTTTTGAAACATAAAGTTCAGAGACCTGCATGGCTCATGTCTATTTTTTGTCCAGCTATGCTCCTCCTCTGAAGTAATGAGCCCCAAATTGACTGCTTGCTTGAATAGGGAGATGAGAAAGGGGGAGATGCAGTGAGAAAACACATGGGAGAATGTTTCAAATATAATGCAGGCTGTAATATTGCTAAAGGCTTTCAGATATCAAGAAAACCTTCCCCCGAGGTTATTAACCTGAGAGATTCTCTTCTCCGGTGGCAATAGTGTGAGCAAGGAAAGGTCTCATTTACCTGAAAACACACACACACACACACACACACACACACACACACACACAATAACCTGCTGCATACCAGCCTGACTTCGTTACATTGTTATTTTTACAGTTATAGGGGAAATGAGCCCAATATATCATTAAGTCACATTCTCTAGGAAGATTCAGAATAAAAGCCATTGGCGCTAAGAACATGAACTATATCAGTATTAAATCACTTATTCAAGGTATAGCCAGGAGGATCTAAAAGTAGGATCCCCTTCCGTGGCCACGAAGCAAATACAGCACCAGGACAGAGGTCAAAAAGAAAAGCTTTATGTAGAAAATGAATCATAAGTGCCACCTAGTGGTAGAGTTGAGCAAAACCCTGAGGCTTGGGTCTGTCAGTGAAATCTGAGCAGTGAGAGTTCCCCAGAGAACAGTACCTGTATCAGTACATCTCGACATGTTCCAACCAAGGAAACAAAGAGCTGTTTTCAACAAAACTCCGCAGCTTGGAAACCTGGAAATAGCACCAAGTCTTATTTTCATAGTGTTCAGATCTTAGAAGCTACCTCGCCATAAATTCCCTCTGACTTCTTTTAACTTTATACAATTTCTATTCTTTAACTTCATTTCATTTCTAAAATTACTAAAATTACTCTGTGTCTCCTCCAGTGTCCAGGTTTACCAATCAGAATCTCCTAACAATATCGCAGATAAAGAAGGCAACAGACTAGGTACATGTTCATAGACTTAGACCCTCTGAGGCAAAATCTCCATCTGAGGCCTCAGATGTACCCCCTCTTTCCTTGCCACGGTGATTTGAGAAACTGCAGGCAATCCTTGTAGAATATTATGGCTGGAAAGATACCTATCATTTTACTGATGAGAAAACTGAAACCCAAAAACATTTTTAATATGTCCAATTTGACACTTAATTCGTGATACAGTTGAAACTAGAAGTCAAGATTTTAAATTTCCAGTCCAGTGTCCTTTCTATACAATGCCACAGTATCTAACTTCTCTCTGGGATATTTTTAGAATAGAAAGTAGATTGGCCTAGTGGAGTGAGAACCAGTTCAAAGAAAATTGCTGTGAGTCGTGGCCCATGTCCTAAACTTAAGTTTGCAGAATGGGGTAACATTTAGTATGTGATCAACAAAGCTTGCCTCCTAAATGAAGTTTTCATCATTAAGCAATGTCTCACACTGCTATTCATTACCAGGCACCACCAAATTGTATTTGATGCTGTTTTATATAATACTAGAAACCCGATACACAAAATTCGTGCAAGAGTGGGCCTTCGCAGCTAAAGGCAGCCGCCTGGATCCCTCCCTCACAGCCACAGGCAGCTGCCTGGATCAGGATCCCTTCCTCGCAGCCGCTGTGGCTGCCTCGATCCCATGGCTGCAGCCCTGGCTTAGTCCAGAAGAACACTCAGAAGAATGTGCAGTCTAATTAGCATATTATGCTTTTATTATTATAGATTCAGCCCCCAGGCATGTCCCCATGTGTATTCCCCTTCCTATCCTGTTCCCAACACATCCTGGATTGCTGCATTCTGTTATTTTGTTATCAGAAGTTTATGATTATCATCTTAAATGTATTTTTATGTCATACTTCTTGCTTTAGAGCAGTGGTTCTCAACCTTCCTAATGCCGTGACCCTCATGTTGTGGTGATCCTCAACTATAAAATTATTTTCGTTGCTACTTCATAACTGTAATTTTGCTACTGTTATGAATCATACTGTAAATATCTGATATGCAGGATGTATTTTCATTGTTACAAATTGAACATAATTAAAGCATAGTGATTAATCACAAAAACAATATGTAATTATATATGTGTTTTCTGATGGTCTTAGGCAACCCCTGTGAAAGGGTCATTCGACCCCCAAAGGGGTCATGACCCACAGCTGGAGAATCGCTGCTTTAGAGGGAAAATTTTTTCAAATGTAATTATTGATTTGCATCTTACAGAGGACATAATTATAGATTCTCTCCTAAATGGAGAAGGTATCAAAAGAAGAACAATTGGAGAACCAAGATGGCGGCATAGGTTAACGCCGGAGTTTGCTGCTTTGAACAACTACTTCAAAAGTGAAACCAAAAAATGGAAGGGACATCACCCAGAACCACAGGAACGCTGGCTGAGTGGAAGTCCTACAACTAGGAGGAAAGAGAAATGCATACGGACACTCAGAGGAGGCGCAGTGCTGAAGTCAAATTCTGAGGTGCGGAGTGCGCAGAGCGGGCTGGCGGCGGAGGGCGCGGCTGTTGTTTTCAATCAGGAGGGAGTCGCAGACTCTGAGCACCAGATCTGGGCGAGTCTTTAGGGACCCAGACTCAAGCGGGAGAATCGGGACTGTCTGGCTTCGGTCAGAGCGAGTGCAGCTTTCTCTCCGAGCTTTGCAGCGGGTGCTGGGACTCAGAGAGGCAGAGCCCCTGGGGACAGGACTGAGAGCCGCCATAACTGCTCTCTCCGGCCCACCCTGTTGATCCTGTTCGACCCGCCCCGCCCAAGCCCTGCACAGAGGCATTTGCGGGATAGCCTCAGGCAAAGGCTAGATTAGCACCTCCCTAGAGGACAGAAGTTCTCTCACTGCTGACACAGCTGATTCTCATAGCCACTTGGCCTGGAGGTCAAACCCTCCCTGGGATTAGCTACAACAATCAAGATTTAACTATAAGACTGCGAACAAAGACCACTAGGGGGTGCACCAAGGAAGCATAACAAAATGCGGAGACAAAGAAACAGGACAAAATTGTCAATGGAAGATATAGAGTTCAGAACCACACTTTTAAGGTCTCTCAAGAACTGTTTAGAAGCTGCCGATAAACTTAATGAGATCTACAAGAAAACTAATAAGACCCTCGATCTTATATTGGGGAACCAACTAGAAATTAAGCACACACGGACTGAAATAACGAATATTATACAGACTCCCGACAGTAGACCAGAGGAGCGCAAGAATCAAGTCAATGATTTGAAATGCGAGGAAGCAAAAAACATCCAACCGGAAAAGCAAAATGAAAAAAGAATCCAAAACTGCGAGGATAGTGTAAGGAGCCTCTGGGACAGCTTCAAGCGTACCAACATCAGAATTATAGGGGTGCCAGAAGATGAGAGAGAGCAAGATATTGAAAACCTATTTGAAGAAATAATGACAGAAAACTTCCCCCACCTGGTGAAAGAAATGGACTTACAGGTCCAAGAAGCGCGGAGAACCCCAAACAAAAGGAATCCAAAGAGGACCACACCAAGACACATCATAATTAAAATGCCAAGAGCAAAAGATAAAGAGAGAATCTTAAAAACAGCAAGAGAAAGAAACTCAGTTACCTACAAGGGAATACCCATACGACTGTCAGCTGATTTCTCAACAGAAACTTTGCAGGCCAGAAGGGAGTGGCAAGAAATATTCAAAGTGATGAATACCAAGAACCTACAACCAAGATTACTTTATCCAGCAAAGCTATCATTCAGAATTGAAGGTCAGATAAAGAGCTTCACAGATAAGGAAAAGCTAAAGGAGTTCATCACCACCAAACCAGGATTATATGAAATGCTGAAAGGTATCCTTTAAGAAGAGGAAGAGGAAGAAAAAGGTAAAGATACAAATTATGAACAACAAATATGCATCTACCAACAAGTGAATCTAAGAATCAAGTGAATAAATAATCTGATGAACAGAATGAACTGTTGATTATAATAGAATCAGGGACATAGAAAGGGAATGGACTGACTATTCTTGGGGGGGAAAGGGGTGTGGGAGATGTGGGAAGAGACTGGACAAAAATCGTGCACCTATGGATGAGGACAGTGGGTGGGGAGTGAGGGCGGAGGGTGGGGCGGGAACTGGGAGGAGGGGAGTTATGGGGGGAAAATAAAGAGGAACAAATGTAATAATCTGAACAATAAAGATTTAATTAAAAAAAAGAAGAAGAACAAAATTTTGCTGATATATTTATTAGCAAAAAAATTTTGATATTTATTTTCTTATATTTCTTGTTCATCCTCCTCTGAGAGACTTCACACCAAAGGAAACTAATATTTTCCATATTTTTAAACCAACCTTCCATAAATGTAGATGGCTTTCTAATGTATAAGAACGTTGATTCTTATTATATTTTAATTAAAAATAATACAAGAGCTCTATCTGGCTTGGCTCAGGGGACAGAGTGTCAGTCTGTGGACTTAAGACTCTCCAGTTCAATTCCACTCAAGGTCAAGGGCACATACCTTGGTTGCAGGCTCAATCCCAGCCCTGATCAAGGCATATGTGGGAGGCAACCAATTGATATATCTCTCTCATATCAATGTTTTTCTCTCTGTGTCTCTCCCCCCCCCTTCCACTTTCTTTAAAAATTAATGAAAAAATATTTTCAGGTGAGGATTGAATAATAATAATCTATACTAATAAAAGGGTAATATGCTAATTAGGGCAGACTTCTTTTGGACAGACATCCTTCCAGACAAAGCCGCAGCAGCTGCCCGAGGCTCAGGCAGGCCACGGATGGCAGCTGCCACTGCCAGGGCCGGCCCGAGGCTCATGCAAACCATAGATGGCGGCTGCCACTGTGAGGGCCCAAGGCTCAGGCAAGCTGTGGCAGCTGGCAGTGGCAGCAGCAGAGGCGTGATGGAGGCATCGCTTTCCCCTGATCAGCCAGTTGCCTCCCTCAGAGAACATCCCCTGAGAGCTCCCAAACTGTGAGAGGGGGCAGGCCAAAATGAGGGCACCCCCACCCCCAGTGCATGAATTTTCATGTGCCAGGCCTCTAGTCCTATATAATAAAAGGCTAATATGGAAATCGACCAAATGGCAGAACAACCAGTAGCTGTGATGAGCACTGACCACCAGGGGGCAGATGCTCAATACAGAAGCTTCCCCCTGGTGGTCAGTGCACTCCCACAAGGGAAGCGCCGCTCAGCCAGAAACCGGGCTGATGGCTGACGAGTGCAGCAGCCATGGCGGAAGCCTCTCCTGCCTCCACAGCAGTGCTAAGGACCCATTAAGGACCCAAGGGGTCCCAGACTGCAAGAGGAGGGCTCAGGCTGGGCTGAGGAACTCCCCCACCCCCCAGTGCATGAATGTCATGTACCGAACCTCTAGTAATAATAATAATATAAATATTTAAAACCAGTCGTCCTTGGCTCTTGCTCTTTTTTTTTTTTTCAGTTTCTAATTGTTCTTTTTCTAGGCTAATTAATGCTTAGTTTTACATTTTCACCTCAGGTAAATTTCATCCTTTTTTTTTTTTTTAATCTAGTCACTCATTCATAAGAACAGACATAGTTCAAAAGAAAAACATTGAGCCCAGTATTCCAATCACTTAAACCTCCTGAAAAATAAATGCTTTTCCTTTTCTACGTGCTCTGTAACCATGAGAACGGAGCTTTTACACCAGGGTGAAGGGTGAAAATTTACAAGTCATGATCTTGACAGCCCAGAAGCTAATGAGGGCAGGATCTGAGCTGATGTAAGCTAGTCAGCATGGTACTTTCTTATAGGAAATAGCCAAGGGTCATTATTAAATCTCAAATGGTATAGCTGGAGACTTAATAGCCTCTCCCCAAGCCATTTTTATGTCTTTTCCTAAATACACTTTGCTGAAATTCCCTCTGCTGTGAAGAGAAATTGCTGATTAGTCAAATGGGACTCACAGCTTCCTTCGCTGGCCTAGTAAATAGGACTCCCTGGCTATGTGCCACTCACCCCCTCAAGTGTTTCTGGGCACGACTTCTTGAACCCACACACCCTCAGCATCACCTCTCTATAGCTCCACCCCAATGAAGATAATGATGATGCTAGGCCATGCTATTAATTTATAGTTCTTCTATAAATGAGGTCATATTCAAGAATGATAAAATATCTGGCTAAGAAAAATAAATCAGCTTTCTATGTACCCTGTTCTTTATAGTACATACTATCTGTTCTCAATCTAAGCTAAATAAATGCCATTTTCATAAATATCAGGCAGAGTCTAAGGTAGCTTGAAAAGCATTTATTGGCCTTCTTTCCTTCACCATCCCCCTGGCCTCACCACCACATAAAATTCTGAAAGATCCCAATTCAGGCCCTTACAGAAAAACATTTTACATGATGAATTTTTTTACTAAATTTTAATTCCTGTCAAGTTTCCACGTGGATAAAAATAACTTCCAGAAGGATTACAAATTTGGAAGTCAATGGTTAGAAATTTCTTAGAGACAGAGGAAGATCATGAAAGAAATTAAAAATATTGCTAGCATTTCATATCTGTCTCCATGGCAAAATGAGTAGTTTCTGAATCAGTGGTGGAGGAGGAAGAAGCTGGATATCAAATCTCCTGGGCATCGAATTCATCCACGGAGTCAAAACACGACTACAGCAGGGAACAAGAAGCAAGAGAAGGGATACGTGGGTTCAGACGAAGAATGCTACCTCTGGTTTCTGGCACTAAGGGGCTTGCAAGATACGTTTTGCACAGAACCCAGTTTGAATACAAAGTAGAGATGTTCCGAAGAAAGTTGCTTTGGGCTGTAGGTAGGAAACTCTTCACGGGTCGCCTGTGGGCAGTTGCTGTCATCTATCCAAATAGGAGAGCCCTGCTTCATCACACAAATGTTTGTTCTGATGGCCGAGGTACTAAGCGAGCAGGGAACCTCTTCGCTAAAAACGGAGAACGTTTCGCCTGCTCAGAAAAGATATCCCCCTGTGGCTAGAGAGGAAAAGACACAAGGAGAAAAGTGCCCTGAAAGGAGAAACGAGTCCCTACCGACCAGTTACCTCCCACTCGCTGTCTCTGCAGAGGAATCTCTGCCCCTCGGTGCCTCTCCGTTTCTCAGTGCCCTCGGCATTGCCTCACTTGGAACTTCTGATGAATTTTCTCATCTCTGGGGTGGCTTGGCTGCATCATGGTTAAGAACAGACTGAAGTACTTACATAGCCCCTTCTGAGAAAGGAAGCAGTTGGAAAGCAAGTCACGCATGTCAATGAGAGACTTTTTATCCTAACAGCCAATAGCTAGACCTACAGGGAATCCAAATGCCTATCACAGCTGAAGCATCCCCTCCCTAAGTGTATGGGGGGGATACAGCCGCGTCACAATTCTCAGCCGAGACTCACCTATTTGTTAGCTAACCAGTTGCAGTATAGCTCAAATATTTATTGAGCTGGACTTTGCATTAGGCACAAGATAAAACAGAGGGAAAGGCAGACCTGAACCTTCCTTTTGGAATTTAAGAATCTAGGGCAAGTGTTTTCTACAGCTACTGTGGAGGCCTCTCTGCACAGGCCTCTATTAACACAGGCCACTCGGGCTATGTCTGGTTGAGATGAGTCAGGGCTGAAATCCAACTTGCACTCTGCTCTCCCAAGCTCTGCCCTGCCCAGAAGGGACACCTTTTAAAAAGTCACGCAAAGGCAGCGCCAGGCGCCATGCCCTGTATTAACGCAGTTTCTCCTTCCACGGGAGTTGCTGCACCTTTCCTTACCCTGGGGTTTCCCAGCACAGCAGAAGCCACACTCACTTGTTAGACCTCCTCCAGGCCCTGCAGGCTAGGGCTGAGGTGAATTAATAGGAGTCGGCAGGAGTATTCAACTTACAGGAGAATGTAAAAATGTATACACTAGTGGGACAATAATAGTGCGGCTGGTCTCAGATTTCTTAGACCTTCTGACCTAAGCCACTCTTTCTTAGTTGTCATTTTATTTTAAAGTCTCAGTCCAGCTTTTCTCTCTGAGCTGAATAGCTCTCTGAAGTCCAGAGTTCTTTGTTCAGAATCCAGTCCCTCTAATATATATTTTTCCCTCCTAATGAGGACAAGAGCCTTTCTCCAACTGATTTACAACATCCCTGGGTTTATAATCGGTAAAGATGCAAAAGAGCAAAACATGACTAAGAAGGAAGCCAAGTTTGAAGGAATGATTTGTACATAAAGATAAGAAATTCCTTTCATACAGTTAATCTGCTGCTAGCCAGCTCTGCAGTTCGTAGAGGAGGGAAATGACACACTTTTATTGCTCGCCTGCTGCCTCTGTTGCAAAAATAAACACTTAATTGGCAAGCCTTGAACATCTAATGGCATTTTATGTTATGGTCCGATAGAAATAATCTGCCCAGGCTTCATGACAAAGTTGTTTTATAAATCCTTACTAATAGTGGAGGGAAAGACCTGGTCATGTGTATGTTCTTATTTTGGTATTAAAATTTTACACTAGCTTTAGTTAAGACAAATTCTGACCCTGTCACTTGAAAATGTAATTCTTAGCAGTCTTTCAATCATAGAGTTAGTGGCAAAAGCTCCTAAAGGTTCGTTTTACACGTAGCTCTCTGGCAGCTTATTTATGGTTCTTCTGGGAATCGTTTGAAATCTGTTTAGCCCAGTGGTTCCCAACATGGGGCACATGCCCCACAGGGAAGCAATTTGATTTTTAAAGGGGGCAATTTGAGAATGAGTTATTAACAGTGAATTTTTTGCAGTCCTTATGGTTCTAGGGGCCTCACATATAGTATATAAATAAGTATATTGTGACATATTTATGCATTTTAGTTCTCTATTATATGTTTTGAAACTTTATTTGCTATTTTTTATATCACTTCATATTATTTTTTAAACAATTTCTTAGTGATTTCTTCCTCAGTACTTCAACAGTCCTTTCATTCTTTTATTTTTCTCTTTCATGGATGCCATGTTCTTTGGAAGCTTGTTTAAACCAAGTTGGTGGCCTTTTAGGCTTCCTCCATGTGAATAGGAGTCACTTTTTGAACAATAAGAATTATATGTCACAGGGAAGGCATCAGGATTTTAGAGATGCTTAGGTGGGGCATGGCCAAAAAACGGTTGAGAACCATTTTTCTATCCAAAAAAATCCAAAGTACTTTGTATTTTAACCCAAATTATGGATTGCCTCCCACTGCCTTGTGATTGAAAAGCAATTGGAAACTGTGCCTGAATCCAGTTTTTATCTATTATTAAACACGAGTTTCATATACACAAGTAAGCAGCAGTCAATACATGGGTTAAATGATACCTAATAATCATTATCTTTCCGATTGTTTCATCAAATAAATTACACTTGTCATTCTTTCAACATAATATGCCTTATTAAAATACCAATGGCATATTTCACAGATCTAGAACGAACCCTCCAAAAATTCATCTGGAATAAAAAAAGACCCCGAATAGCTGCAGCGATCCTGAGAAAGAACAAAGTAGGTGGGATCTCAATACCAGATATCAAGATGTATTACAAAGTCACTGTTCTTAAAACAGCTTGGTACTGGCACAAGAATAGGCATACAGATCAATGGAATAGAATAGAGAGCCCAGAAATCGGCCCGAACCAATATGCTCAATTAATATTTGACAAAGGAGGCAAGAACATACAATGGAGTCAAGACAGTCTCTTCAATAAATGGTGTTGGGAAAATTGGACAGATACATGCAAGAAAATGAAACTAGACCACCAACTCACACCATACACAAAAATAAACTAAAAATGGATAAAGGACTTAAATGTACGACGGGAAACCATAAAAATTCTAGAAGAATCCAAAGGCAACAAAATCTCAGACATATGCCGAAGCAATTTCTTCACTGATACAGCTCCTAGTGCACTTCAAACTAAAGAGGAAATGAACAAATGAGACTACATCAAAATAAAAAGCTTCTGCACAGCAAAAGAAACTATCAACAAAACAACAAGAAATCCCACTGTGTGGGAAAACATATTTGCCAATGTCATATCTGATAAGGGCCTAATCTCCAAAATTTATAGGGAACTCATACAACTTAACAAAAGGAAGATAAACAATCCAATCAAAAAATGGGCAAAGGACCTAAATAGACACCTTTCAAGAGAGGACATTCAGAAAGCCAAGAGACATATGAAAACATGCTCAAAGTCACTAATCATCTGAGAGATGCAAATCAAAACAACAATGAGGTACCATCTCACACCTGTCAGACTGGCTATCATCAACAAATCAACAAACGACAAGTGCTGGAGAGGATGTGGAGAAAAAGGAACCCTTCTGCACTGCTGGTGGGAATGCAGACTGGTGCAGCCACTATGGAGAACAGTATGGAGTTTCCTCAAAAAACTACAAATGGAACTCCCATTTGACCCAGTGATCCCACTTCTAGGAATATATCCCAAGAAACCAGAAACACCAATCAGAAAGGATATATGCACCCCTATGTTCATAGCAGCACAATTCACCATAGCTAAGATCTGGAAACAGCCTAAGTGCCCATCAGAAGATGAATGGATTAGAAAACTGTGGTACATCTACATGATGGAATACTATGCTGCTGTAAAAAAGAAGAAACTCTTACCATTTGTAACGGCATGGGTGGAACTGGAGAGCATTATGCTAAGTGAAATAAGCCAGTCAATGAAGGAAAAACACCACATGATCTCACTCATTCATGGATAATAAAAACCATTATAAACTTATGAACAAAAATAGATACAGAGGCAGAGCAGCCTTGAACAGACTGTCAAACTACAGTGGGAAGGCCGGGGAGGGTGGGAGGGTGGGAGGGGGGGTAAGAGATCAACCAAAGGACTTGTATGCATGCATATAAGCATAACCAAGGGACATAAGACACTGGGGGGTAGGGGAGGCCAGTGGATTGTCAAGGGCGGGGGGGGGGGAAGGAGACATATGTATTACCCTTTGTAATAATTTAAGCAATAAAACAATTAAAAAATAATAATAATGTGCCTTGCTGCCACAATGGGCTTCATATGATATCATATGGAACTCTCTGTCTTTTTAAGAAACCAACCAACCAACAAACAAAAAACCTTAGTCTTTAGTACAAGGAAGAGTCCTGAGAAGGTTAACCTAATAGCATAGGTTATGCCTTATTGCATTTCTTTTATCTGGAGCAGCTCCCTCAGGACAAGACCTCTCCCGCATAAAACTAATCAAAACCCTTCTCATGACTCTTCTTCAGCCCCTACATAAATTCCAAGCAGCCATGAAGCAAAGAAAAGTCTTAACCCAAACTCCTTGAATGCCTGCTCCCTCTTCCTCAGCAGACTGTGTGTCTCTGGTCCTTCAAGATTTCCCTGACACATCCTCTCTCAAACCCTTTATCTAACCCAACAACTCCTCTTCCAACTTGGGTTGGAGTGGCTCCATCTTATCACTTACTACATATTCACAGACATCTGCTTAGTTGTCTTTCTCTCCACTAGAATGTGAATTATTTGAGGCCAATGATTGTGCATTTGAGTGTCTATATTCCTAGTGCCAGCCATGCTGCCTAGAACATAATAAGTGCTCAGTAAGTGTTCTACCCATTAACTTCCTGATGAACTAGCTACATTAATACAAAATATGGGTTTCCCTTCAAAGCTCCAATCACTTTCAACTCCCATAGCATAGTTATCTCACTTTCAACAATGATCATATAGAAATGTGACAAGTACCTTTAGTTCATTAAACAGTTACACCTCCCACTTGTCAGGTCAGTCCAGAAGAGCCAAGATAACAGAATGCTACCCACAGTTTTTCTTATGGAAGAAGCTAGCAACAGGAATTTTTACCAATTCACCATTTATCTGTGGATTTCTAAAATCCTCTAAATCATTTTCTCATTATCTTGGCTTCTAAATTCTGAAAGTCCTGAGAATCTTGCTTATTTTGACATGCAGGTAAAATTGTCATTTGTGCTCCTTAGTCATTCATGTAAACTGAAAGAATATGCTTCAAAAATAGTACTTCCTGGCTATTTGCTTTTATTTAACCACATGTACCCTTTGTTAAGCTCTTGAATGAGTTTGAAATTCAACCTCTGTGCACAAATCTGGCCTCATAACAATCTTGATGGTCCTGAAAATTGCATTGTTAGTTCTTTAATGAAAAAGAGGCACATATTTCCTTTGGCTACATTGTCTTCGTGTAGATTTATGAAATTTGGCAACTTTAAAAAGTTGGATCTTGGTGTGTCTGTCTTACAAACCCATGCAGTTCTTTGATCTCCACATTGAATCACTAAGGTAAGCTGCTCACAAGCTGACACCACAGCGATCATCTTTCCACCTGCTGCACAGCACCCCAGAGAAACCATGGGCCCAAGAAAAGTAAAGGACAGAAAGGGAAAGAATGTCTCACTGTTTGCTTGTTTTTACTTAAATGCCTGGAACAAATCAAGCCCAAGCGTCTAGCTGCTACGGGAAAAGGAAGAGTCATTGGCATTTCCATGGAGAAGGTGGGTCAGGTGCCCGGATGCTGTGTGAGGGGTCAGTGGGCAGAGTAAAATCAACACAAAGCGATTCTAAATCAGTGTAATGTTAAAACCCTAAAACAGTAGGTTGATCATTAAGAAGACTCTTTTTAAGAGCTCTCTCTCCCTTCCTTGGCTGTAAAATTATTCTTCCTGAGAGTCTCTAGAAGTGGACCAAGAAAATGTGCATCAAAGAGTGAGAAAATATATTCAATTTCAGGGGATATGAACACACCATTTGACATGTGGCTCTTCAACCAGCTCACTACACCATGCAAAGTTATAAGTAAAATCCTAGGTGTTGTGTGTCCAAATTAAAAAGAAACCAGCCTGCTGACTCCTTGACCAAGGTTGACAAACTCTCCAGACTAAAGTCTGTGGCCATGAGAGCTGCAATTGTCTATTATTTTCCCTTCTTTTTGTTATTATTCTATTCTTAGCTGGCAGAGTTTCTCTGTCAGCATAAAAGCATCAGTCAAACTTCTGACTGACCCAAAAAGCATTGACTAATATGGACACAAGAAGAGTTCTGTTAAAACTGCAGGCTCTCCCTCCACACAGCGCAAGGACACAAAGCCAAACTTGCTACTGCGGTAACCAGCTTACACAGCACGTTATTTTTAATTGCATCTCTTCTGTAGTGAGGTCTCTCCTTTGGAACAGTGGATTATTGTTCAGCAACTTCTGAACAAGAGGGGTGTGCACATAGTCCAGCAGGCGGCCAAGAGGGCTCTCAGTGCCTCTCTTGTTAGACGCACTAATCAATTCACCAAGGCTAAAATGAATGTCAAGGTTCACAGTGGGCATTGGGATCTTAATTTTAGGCAAACAGCATTACCCACACAACATAACACATCACAAATTTAAATGCAGAGATGCTGATAACTTACATTTCAAAGCCCATAACAATTAACAGGCTGTAAAATTCATAGTGAACTCTAAATGTTTTTAATATGTTGTTGATCAACATTTAGGAGAGCTTATGTACCTCTATCTTTTGTTTGTTTGTTTATAATGTTAGTGTTGTGTAAGTTTGGGGAAGCAGTTCTCAACAGGGAGTAAGGCCATCTCCAAGGGGATATTTGACAATGTCTGGAGACATGTTTGGTTGTCATGACTGGGGGGAGGAGTGAAGGAGTTTATTGGTGTCTGGCAGGTAGAGACCAGGGATGCACAGGATGGCCCCACAACAAAGAATTATCTGGCTTAAGGTGTCAATAGTACCATGGCTTTTTAAAAAATAAATACAAAAAAGAGAAATTAGCCCTGGTTTGGCTCAGTGGACAGAGCGTCAGCCTGCGGACTGAAGGTTCCCAGGTTCGACTCCGGTCAAGTGCATGTACCTTGGTTGCGGGCTCATCCCCAGTAGGGGTTGTGCAGGAGGCAGCTGATCGATGTTTCTCTCTCATTGATGTTTCTAACTCTCTATTCCTCTCTCTTCCTCTCTGTAAAAAAATCAATAAAAACAATTAAAATATTTTTTTAAAAAAAAAAGAGAAAGAAGTATTTTATTTTTTAAATATTTTTATTAAACTAATGCAAGGTCATAGTTTTAAAAGTTGAATAGCACTAATAAAACTTCCCATGAAAATTAGTGGCACTCTGCACTGTTTCTTCCCCTCTTCAGTCTCTCTTCCCACACATTTCATTATTTCAACTGGCTACCCACATTTCTAAATATATCAATAGTTCTTATTTAAGCAAGTTTAGATAGGATTGGTGACTCTTATTTTTGTAATAGAAGGATTTAGCACTCTTTCAACACCTCACTCCTTCAATTCATTCTTTAATTTTCTTTTTTCTTTTGTTTATCTCTTTCTGAAAGGTTTTCCTAACTTTATTTCCAACTCTTTTATGTCAGCTGTTGCACTTTAATGTTTATTCCCAAAGTCTTTTTCTTGATGTCTTTTGTTTTTTTTAATAGCAGCCTGTTTTGTTTCATGGATAAACTATCTCCTCACATTCTGCTAGGACTATAAACTACATTACTTTTAAAATTTACTTTTGTTCACTGCTTTGTTATTGTTTTCTCTGAGATCTGTGTTTTGTTTGTTTGTTATGGTCCATCTCTTTAATACAGAAACGTTTACTTAAATATCCGGTTATCTTTTGCTATCCATTTATGCATAAGAGACATCTAAGCATACATGGATAGGGCTTGTCCCCTGTGGACTTCACAAAGCACAATCTGGTGGCAATCAGCAGAATTGAAGGCAGTTCCAACTGCTGGTATTTGTATGAGTCAGGATAGGCTATGGAAGCAAACAACCCCTCGGTTTCTGTGGTTCAAACCACTGGGGCTCTATGTCTACTGCGGGTCATGTGGTCTGTAGGCAGCTGGGTCCTTCCTGGTGGCTTAGGCATCCAGGCTGCTTCCAGGTTGCAATTTCCTCATGCCAACGCACAGTTTCCATGGTCACCACCACTGAGTGACCCGTATCACTTACCTTCATGGCCCATTGGCCAGAAACAGTCACCTGAGTCCATCCAACTATAAGGGGGTAGGGAGCATATAAATATTTCCTGAGTGGCCATTCACCTTCTCCTTTGGCCTGACTCATGTACAGATCTCTCTTAAAAATGAGAAAAGCATGCAGAAATGAGGTTTTGAATATTAGAAAAGTTTAAAACATTCACCAGGAATATACCTGCCTTTACTCTAATCCAATTTGACATATTCTTTGCTCCCTTTGCTTTTTGAATTTTTAAAGTACAATATTATATTAGTTTCAGATGTACAACCCCATGATTAGACACTTATATAACTCATGAAGTGCTCACCCCAATAAATCTAGTACCCACCTGACACCATACACAGTTATTATAATGCTAGGAGCCCAGCAAGTGATTCGAAATCGCGTGGCACTACCCAACCTCAAGTCACCGGTCCAGCCCTGCCTCACTCCCTGGGCCCCACAGCAGCCGCCACCACTGCCGGTCAGGCCCTGCCTCCTTCTCCAGCCCTTGAAGCAGCCACGGCCATTGCTGATCAGGCCCTCCCCCAGCACAGGTGCATGGAGGCCCCTGCCACCCCGTCCCCAATGCTGCGCACACAACCTCCTCCTGTCTGGTCCACCCGTTACAGTGTCCCGGTTAATTAGCATATTTCTCTATTTTATTTATATATATACTAGAGGCCCGGTGCACAAAAATTTGTGCACTCGGGGGGGCGGGGGGGTCCCTCAGCGCAGCCTGTGCCCTCTTGCAGTCTGGGACCCCATGGGAGATAACGACCTGCTGGATTAGGCCTGCTCCTGGGTGGCAGAGGGCAGGCCCAATCCCTAGGTGCAGACCCTGATTGGGCTCAGAGCAGGGCCAATTGGGGAGTTGGAGCGCCTCCCCCTGTCATGCACAGAGCAGGGCGGATTGGGAGGTTGTGATGCCACCCTCAGTCACGCTCAGGGTAGGGCCGATCGGGGGGTTGGGGAGCTCCCCCCTGTCATGCACAGAGCAGGGTCAATCAGGGGGTTGGGGAGCTCCCCCCTGTCACGCACAGAGCAGGGCCCATCAGGGGGTTGAGGATCTCCCCCCGTCACTCACAGAGTAGGGCCGATAGGGGAGTTGGCGCACCGCCCCCTGTCACCCACAGAGCAGGGCCGATCAGGGGGTTGGGGTGCCGTCACTCTCACACTCAGGGCAGGGCCTATGGGGAGGTTATGGCTCTACCCCGTCACCCACAGAGCAGGGCCCGTGGGGTGAGGGGGTTGGGGCGCCGCACCCTGTCACACACAGAGCCGCAGGGTGATCAGGGGTTTGGGGAGCTCCCCCCTCTCAGGCACAGAGCAGGGCTGATCAGGGGGTTGGGGCGCCTTCACCTGTCATGAACAGAGCAGGATGGATAGGGAGGTTGTGGCCCCGCCCCCTGTCACACACAGAGCCGCAGGGCAATCAGTGGGTTTGGGCGCTGCCCCCTGTCACACTGATCCCGATGCCGGGAGGCCTCTCAGCTCAGCTGATACCAGTGCTGGGAGGCATATTACCCTTTTACTATATAGAATAGAGGCCTGGTGCATGGGTGGGGGCTGGCTGGTTTGCCCTGAAGGGTGTCCTGGATCAGGGTGAGGGTCCCCACTGGGGTGCCTGGCCAGCCTGGATGAGGGGATGATGGCTGTTTGCAGCTGGTCACACACCCTTCAGGGTGGGGGTCCCCACTGGGGTGCCTGGCCAGTCTGGGTGAGGGGCTGAGGGCTGTTTTCAGGCTGGGACTGAAGCTCCCAACTGCTCCTTTTTTCTTTTTTCTTTTTTTCCTGGGCCAGCTTTAGCTCTGAGGCTCCAGCTCTTAAGCCTCCGCTCCTAAAAGCAGGTATCTGGTTTGTTTCGGTTCTATAATCAAAACTCTGTATCAACTCCAGCTCTGAGATCCCAGCCAGCTGAAAGCTGGTTTCTGGGGTTTTGTTTAGCATCTATGTTTGTTACAATGTTTGAAATTGCAGGCTCAGAGGCCTGCAGTGGCAGCTGGGGAACGTTGGAGTCCTCTGTCACTGAAGCAAGCAAGCCTCATGTTAGTTTCAAGCTGCCTGGCTGTTGGCCACCATCTTGGCTGACAGTTAATTTGCATATCTCGCTGATTAGCCAATAGGAAAGGTAGCAGTCGTACGCCAATTACCATGTTTCTCTTTTATTAGATAGGACATATGTATAATGGACTATATTTCCTATGCTGTACTTTACATCCCCATGAGTATTCTGTAACTACCGATTTATACTTCTAAATCCCTTTACCTTTTTCACACATCCCCTCCAAGCCCTCACCCCATCTACAAACTGTCAAAATGTTCTCTGTATCTATGAATGTGTTCCTGTTCTGCTTGTTTGTTTTTTAGATTCCATAAGTAAAATAATATGGAATTTGTCTTTCTCTGTCTGACATTTCACTCAGCATAATACCCTCTAGGTCCAGATGGCAAGAATTCATTATTTTTTATGGCTGAGTCATATTATATATGTGCACCACTTCTTTATCTATTGATGGACACTTAGGTTGCTTGCATATCTTGGCTATTGCAAATAATGCTGCAATAAATATATGGGTGCAAATGTCTTTTTAATTTAGTGTTTTGGGTTTCTTCAAGTAAATACCCAGAAGTGGAGTTGCTCTTGGTACAGCCTTTGTTTTTTTGTTGTTGTTTTTTTTTGTTTTTTGTGTTTTTTTTTAAATATATTTTATTGATTTTTTACAGAGAGGAAGGGAGAGAGATAGAGAGTTAGAAACATCGATGAGAGAGGAACTTCGATCAGCCACCTCCAGCACATCTCCCACTGGGGATGTGCCCGCAACCCAGGTACATGCCCTTGACCGGAATCGAACCCGGGACCTTTCAGTCCGCAGGCCGACGCTCTATCCACTGAGCCAAACTGGTTTTGGCGACAGCCTTTGTTTTAAAGTCTGCTTTGTCTGATATAAGTATTGCTACCCCTATATTTTGTTTTGTTTTGTTTACATTTTCATGAAATATCTTTTTCCATCCTCTACTTTTAGCCTGTGTGTGTCTTTTGATCTGAAGTAAGTCTTTTGTAAACAGCATTGACTTAGCCTTGATTGGAACTCTCCTTTTTTTTTCTTCTTTAAGAATGAAATTGCTCAGGAGAGGGTAGAAAGAAGAAGAAATCTATTCCCTTTTTTTTAATCTTTATTTGTATCTCTATACCAAGAATTGCTTAGAAATACAAATCAATACAGAGATGTGATTAATATGACTGTGACCATCAAATAGATTATTAAGGAAAGGGAAGTGATGTTTTTAAGTTTTCAAACATAATTTTTTATACTTTAATCACTACATTTACAAAATCTGCTGCCTTTAACACAGAGAAATGGGAATTCCAGTTATCTATTTCTTCTGAATAAATCAACTCAAACTTAGTGTCTGTGATGGTTAATTTTATGTGTCTACTTGATTGAGCCATAGATTGACCAGGTATTTGGTAAAACATTATTCTGTGTATGTCTGTGAGGATGGTTCTAGATGAGATTAAAATTTGAATTGATAGACTTAGTAAAGATGATTGTCTTCCAGTGTGGGTGGGCCTCATCCAATCCATTGAAGACCTGAATAGAACACAAAGATAGAGTAAAGGAGAAACTGATTTCTCGGGGAGATCCAAAATGGCGGAGGTATAAGCAGACGTGTCCTGTGCCTTGTCCTGGAGCAGATAAGGGTGAGCAGCTGAAATGGGTAACATTCAGCCCGAATAGGCAGAGGATTTTCAGCTGAGAGACTGTCTGCAGCTAGGAAAGACCGAGAATCCCCAGGAAAAAAAAAAAAAAAAAGGTCGGTTGGAGACTGCGGCTGAAGCCTCCCCTGGTGCGCCAGCTCAGCGGCGGAGACTGTGCCATCTTGGGTGGTTGTTGCCGGCATCCAGAGACCAGCTACTAACCTGGAAACAAGGGATCTCAAGCAGCGTGACTGCGTGAACTCAGACGAGCACTGCTTCTTCTCACGGAAAGGTTGGACATCCCCTAAAGGTGCAGTTTGCAGTTCGGGTTGGAGGGAAGACCGAGCGCGCACGCGCAGGGCAGAATCTGCGCCCCACAGAGTCCGCAGCCCTTGGGACCAGCGTGACCCGCGAGTGGGGAAGGGGCCCCACAGGGCTGCTGGCAGAAGGGAACGCGAAAAATGAGCCCATAGCTGGACTGGATGTAAAGGAGCAGCCTTGGACTTTGCCAATCTGCTGGCTGCTTGGTGCCAGGGGCGAGTGGGCGCGCGGAGACTGTGCGCAGACCTGGAAGGTAGAGGCTTGCGAATTCACACAACTATCAGGCTCTTGTTACAGTTCCCCTTTGATCCGTGCATTTGATTATTAAACCCAGTGCATGGGATTCCCCAGTTGGGGTCATTCGCAGAGCCTGTAGGGGAAAGTTCTTTTTGGGGAGCCTGGGAAACAGCGGGCAGTGGCAAGGAACCAGCTCTGGGCAGTGGTCTTTCCTGAATCAGTTCCGAATACCATAGAGGAAAAAAAAAAAAAAAACCCTACTGATAGAGAGGACTAATAGCCTCGGAGGTCAATCCAGACACACTGCCACCCAGAGGCAGAGCCACGAACTGTCTCTTTTCCGATCACAAATAAAGGCAGTCTGGTAAACAAATACAACCTGCCTTAAAATCAGGTCTGTGGTTTACTGCACGGAGGGACAGTGTATCGCAGGGAAGTTCAACACTCCCCTGAATGCCTGGCAGGACTGAGGCATGCCAAAAGAAAAGTGGAAGATCTGAAGCACCTTCACTTCCGAATATTTTTATATATTTTTTTTTAAATTCTTGTTTCACCATTTCATCAAGAACCTATTTTATTTTATTTTTTTCATCACCTAATTTTACCTTTTTAATTACTACATTTTTTAACCAGTATTATTGCTATCCTTTTACCATTTTTTCAAGTATCATTTTATTTTTTATTATTTTTTTTATTTTTTTTCTTTATTTTATTTTGGGATTAGTGTTCTACACTCTATTTTCATCGTTCCTTTAGCATCATTTCTCTCTATCTCTCATTTACCCTTAAGCCAAAACTCTCTTCCTCACTTTTCCCCTTTTGTTGTCCTGTTTCTCTTACCCTATTCCTGCTTTGGATTTTACCTATTCCTTCTTTCTACCCACTGTCTAAATTTCACCCTACTTATATATCTAATTTCCAATCCCTCGCTCTCCCCATACAAATAGCCTCTTCCCCACCTCTATTTCATTCTCTTAATTTTGTTGTTGTTGTTGTTTTTTGTTTTGTTGTTTTTTGTCTTTTTTTTTTCTTTCTCTCTCCCTTTTCCCAATCTCATTTCGGCACTCCTTTTAGTTTTTTATTTTTCTCTTTAATCTTTTTCTCTTTTTTCTTCTTTATCCCCTAATTCTCTTCGCTTGGGGGGTCACCTTTATTTGGGGTTATTAATATCGTTAATGCATTTAGTTTGGTGCCTTGTACGTTGTGCCTTGTTGTGTTGTATTTTGTGCCTTTGAATCAGCGCAGCAGAGAGAGAACTACATAACCAAACACCTTGAGAAGAGAAATCATGGTGAAACAAAGAACCAACCCAAGTATGAAAGAAAAACAGGCATCATCAGAAAAGGAAGTAAACGAAATCGAGGCAATGGAGGCAAGCAACCTGTCAGAGAAAGAATTCAGAGTAATGGCCATAAGGTGGATGAAAAGAATGGAAGACCAATTCAACAATATGTGTAGGAACCAAGAGGAAATGAAGAAGAACCAAGAGGAAATGAAGAGAAACCAAGAAGAAATGAAAAACGACATCACTGCCATAAAGAACTCAATAGAAAGCATCAACAGTAGACTAGAAGAAGCAGAGGACCGCATCAGCGAGCTAGAAGACAAGGTAGAAAAAAATACCCAAACAGAACAGCTTCTAGAAAAAAAAATTAAAAAGCAGGAAGAGAGCCTAAGAGAACTCTGGGACAATGCTAAACGAAACAACATCCGAATAATAGGGGTGCCAGAAGGAGAGGAAACTGAGCAAGGACTAGAAAACCTGTTTGAAAAAATAGTAACAGAAAATTTCCCTGATATAGGGAGGAAAAAACTCACACAAATCCAAGAAGCTCACAGAGTCCCAAACAAAATTAACCCGAAAAGACCGACACCAAGGCACATAATAATTAAATTGGCAAACACCAACGACAAAGCAAGAATCTTAAAAGCAGCCAGAGAGAGACAGAAAGTTACCTACAAAGGATCCCCCATCAGACTAGCGACCGATTTCTCAACAGAAACACATCAGGCAAGAAGGGAATGGAATGAAATATACAAAGTCATGCAAAGGAAGGGTCTGAATCCAAGAATACTATACCCAGCGAGGCTATCAATCAAAATTGAGGGTCAAATCAGGAGCTTCTCAGACAAAAACGGTCTACGGGAGTTTATTACAACCAAACCAGCAATGCAAGAAATGCTAAAGGGTCTGCTGTAAATAGAAAAAAACAGGAAACAAAGAAGGAACGCAGCGGTAAAGAACAAAAATGGCGACTAACAAGTTTCTATCAATAATAACTTTAAATGTAAATGGATTAAATTCCCCAGTCAAAAGGCATAGGGTAAATGAGTGGATAAGAAAACATGACCCATATATCTGCTGTCTACAGGAAACCCACCTCAGAAAAAAAGACGCACACAGACTGATGGTGAAGGGATGGAAAAAGGTTTTTCAGGCCAATGGAAGTGAAAAAAAAGCCGGGGTAGCAATACTTATATCTGACAAATTAGATCTCAAAGTGAAGGACATAAAAAGAGATCAAGAAGGCCACTTCATAATACTAAAGGGAGCAGTCCAACAAGAAAAAATAACTCTGGTAAATATATATGCACCCAATATAGGAGCACCCAAATACGTAAGAAATCTTCTGGAGAAGATCAAGGGAGAGATTGACAGCAATACAATCATAGTAGGGGACCTTAACACCCCATTATCTCCACTGGACAAATCCTCTAAACAGAAACTCAGCAAAGAAACATCAATCCTAAATGACTCACTAGATCAGATGGAATTAATTGACATCTTCAGAACATTTCACCCCAAAGCCACAGAATATACATTCTCCTCAGGTGCACATTTGTCATCTTCAAAGATAGACCATATATTGGGTCACAGACAAAGTCTCTTCAAATTCAAGAAAATTGAAATCATATCAAGTATCTTCTCAGACCACAAAGGCATAAAACTGGAATACAACTACAACAAAAACAATCCAAAAAAATCAAACACATGGAGACTAAATAGCATGCTATTAAACGACTGGGTCACCAGTGAGATCAAAGAAGAAATAAAAAACATCATGGCAACAAATGACAATGAAAACACAACAATCCAAAACCTATGGGACACAGCAAAAGCAGTCTTGAGAGGGAAGTTCATAGCTCTACAAGCCTACTGCAAGAAACAAGAAACAATGAGAATAAATGACCTAACTCTACAACTCGAAGAATTAGAAAGAGAGCAACAAAAAAAGCCCACTGTAAGCAGAAGGAAGGAAATAACAAAGATCAGAGCGGAGATAAACGACATAGAGACCAAAAAAACAATACAAAAGATCAACAAAACCAAGAGCTGGTTCTTTGAAAGGATAAACAAGATTGATACACCTCTAGCCAGGCTCACCAAGAAACAAAGAGAGAGGACCCAAATAAACAAAATCAGAAATGAAAGAGGAGAAATAACAACAGACCCCATAGAAATACAAAGGATTGTTAGAAAATGCTATGAACAACTCTACTCCAACACACTAGACAACCTGGAGGAAATGGACATATTCCTAGATAAATACAACCTTCCAAAACTTAACCAGGAAGAATCTAAAAATCTCAATAGGCCAATAACTATGGAGGAAATCGAAGCAGTAATCAAAAAGCTTCCAGCAAACAAAAGCCCGGGGCCAGATGGCTTCACAGGGGAGTTTTACCAAACATTCAAGGAAGACCTAAAACCTATCCTCCTCAGACTATGTCAAAAGATCCAAGAGGAAGGAGCACTTCCCAGCTCATTCTATGAAGCCAACATCACCCTAATCCCAAAACCAGATAAAGACAATACAATGAAAGAGAATTATAGGCCAATATCCCTCATGAACATAGATGCCAAAATCCTCAACAAAATCCTAGCAAATCGGATCCAGCAGCACATCAAAAAGGTCATACACCATGACCAAGTAGAATTTATCCCAGGGATGCAAGGATGGTACAATATCCGCAAATCAGTAAACGTGATACATCACATAAACAAATTGAGAGAAAAAAACCACATAGTCATATCAATTGATGTGGAAAAAGCATTTGACAAAATCCAACACCCTTTCTTGATAAAAACTCTCAGCAAGATAGGAATTGAGGGATCATACCTCAACATAATAAAAGCCATATATGACAAACCCACAGCCAACATCATAATCAATGGGCAAACACTAAAACCATTCCCCCTAAAAACAGGAACAAGACAGGGATGCCCCCTCTCACCACTCCTGTTCAACATAGTACTGGAAGTACTAGCCATTGCGATCAGACACGAAGAAGAAATAAAAGGCATCCAGATTGGAAAAGAAGAAGTAAAACTGTCCTTATTTGCAGATGACATGATACTGTACATACAGAACCCTAAAGACTCCATCAAAAAATTATTAGACTTAATAAATGAATTCGGCAATGTAGCAGGATACAAAATTAATGCTAAGAAATCCATGGCATTTCTTTACACCAATAGTGAACTTACAAAAAGTGAAACTACAGAAGCAATCCCATTTACCATTGCACCAAAAAAATTAAAATACCTAGGAATAAACTTAACTAAGGAGGTAAAAGACTTATACGCTGAAAACTACAGGACACTGAAAAAAGAGATAGAGGAAGACATAAACAGATGGAAGAATATACCGTGTTCATGGATTGGTAGAATCAACATCATCAAAATGTCCATACTACCCAAAGCAATTTATAGATTCAATGCAATCCCCATTAAATTACCAACGGCATATTTCACAAATCTAGAACGAACCCTCCAAAAATTCATCTGGAATAAAAAAAGACCCCGAATAGCTGCAGCAATCCTGAGAAAGAACAAAATAGGTGGGATCTCAATACCAGATATCAAACTGTATTACAAAGCCACTGTTCTTAAAACAGCTTGGTACTGGCACAAGAACAGACATATAGATCAATGGAATAGAATAGAGACCCCAGAAATCGACCCAAACCACTATGCCCAATTAATATTCGACAAAGGAGGCAAGAGCATACAATGGAGTCAAGACAGTCTTTTCAATAAATGGTGTTGGGAAAATTGGACAGATACATGCAAAATGATGAAACTAGATCACCAACTCACACCATACACAAAAATAAACTTAAAATGGATAAAAGACTTAAACTTAAGACGGGAAACCATAAAAATACTAGAGGAATCCACAGGCCGCGAAATCGCAAACATATGCCGAAGAAATTTCTTCTCTGATAATGCTCCTAGGGCAATGGAAACTAAAGAGAAAATAAACAAATGGGACTACATCAAAATAAAAAGCTTTTGCACAGCAAAGGAAACCATCAAAAAAACAACAAGAAGACCCATTACATGGGAGAACATATTTACCAATGATACCACCGATAAGGGTTTAATTTCCAACATTTACAGGGATCTCATGAAACTTAACAAAAGGAAGATAAACAATCCAATAAAAAAATGGGCAACGGACCTAGATAGACACTTTTCAAAAGAGGACATACAGAAGGCCGAAAGACATATGAAAACCTGCTCAAAGTCACTAATTATACGAGAGATGCAAATCAAAACGACAATGCGTTATCATCTCACACCTGTCAGAATGGCTATCATCAACAAATCAACAAACAACAAGTGTTGGAGAGGATGTGGAGAAAAAGGAACCCTTTTGCACTGCTGGTGGGAATGCAGACTGGTGCAGCCACTGTGGAGAACAGTATGGAGCTACCTCAGAAGACTGAAAATGGAACTCCCATTTGACCCAGTGATCCCACTACTAGGAATATATCCCAAGAAACCAGAAACGCCAATTAGAAAGGATATATGCACCCCTATGTTCATAGCAGCACAATTCACCATAGCTAAGATTTGGAAACAGCCTAGGTGCCCATCAGTAGATGAATGGATTAGAAAACTGTGGTACATATACACAATGGAATACTATGCTGCGGTAAAAAAAAAGGAACTCTTGCCTTTTGCAACAGCATGGATGGAACTGGAGAGCATTATGCTAAGTGAAATAAGCCAGCCAGAGAAAGATAAATACCACATGATCTCACTCATTTGTGGATTATAGAGAACAACATAGACTGATGAAAAGGGACAGACCCAAAGACTGAGAAACAGCGATCAGGCTATCAATCCCCAGAAGGAAAGTAGGGGAGGGTGGGGGTAAGGGGAAGAGATCAACAGAAGGACTTGTATACATGCATATAAGCCAAACCAATGGACATGGACAACGGGGGGATGGGAGCATGAGTTTGTGTGTGTGGGGGGGAGGTTGGGGGTTAATGGGGGGGATGAGGACACATTTGTAATACCTTAACTAATAAAAAATTAAAAAAAAAAGCCCTTTGAAAGCTAACCGCTTCCAACAATGGGCAGCTATGATAGACTGAAAGTTTCCATGAAGGGATTCATCCCACATTAAAATAAAAAGCCCTACCATTAAAAAAAGAAAGAAAGAAAGAAAAAAGAAACTGATTTCTCCACCCCTCTTTTTTTGAATTGGGACATCTGTCTTTTCCTGCCTTCAGAGTCAGACTTAGACTGGATTTTCTACATGTGACCTCTCCACTCACCTGTATGGACTTCCTTACAGCTTTGTTGTGAGAGAAAATATTCCAAGAGAACAAGAGAGAGGTATGTTGTATATGTATGACCTAACTTCAGAGTCATGTAACCTCATTTCTTCCAGACTCTCTTGGTCAAGGAAGTCACAAAGGACAACCCAGCTTCAAAGGCAGAGGACATAAATTCCAACCCTTAGGGGAGTGACAAGGTTCTAGGAAAGCATGTGAGATGAGAGATATTGTTGCCTAAGACATAGAAATAAGGATTTACTATTATAGTCCTGCTTAACCACTCATACAAGAACTTTACTAATGATCAAATTCAATTATCATTTATGCAGCCTCACCATGTCCTGCTGAATGAAATAGTCTCCAAGAATCAAAACTCAGCAATTCAGGGGAAATTAAAAACCAAAACTCACAAAAAGTGAGCTCTAGTGTGTAATATTCAAAAGGTAGCAATGTTAGCCATCATATTCTCACTCTGGCAGTACTTACAAGAGTAGATAAAGGGAGAGATAAGTCTGTTTGTATCCCAAGTATAGATAATGACCTATTTTACAAAAGGAAGCTCTACTTTTTCATTTCCTTCAATATATAAATGTCACCAGGAGATCAGGATAAGAATTAGGACTTCACAAATAGATCTTTATGCTGGAATTTAATTGATAAATTCATTCATTAAATTAATTCAAAAACATTTTAATTTCTACAACATAGTCATCCACTGACCACCCACTGACTCCCACGCCCACCAAAACTTTGTCACCATACTAAACCTCATATATATCCTTAATAAATCATATATTCTCTCTAATATTTACACTAATTTACTTTTGTCACAGTTTACATAGCCATATCCATCCTATTAAGCCAAAATATCTCTCTGGGAAAAGGTCATTTCTAAATTTACACTATACTTCTATGACCTAGCACAATGCCTGGCTCAGTAAATGTTGAACGAACAAATGAATGAATTAACAAATTCAGAACAACAAGCAGTTCCTGCAATACATTATCTTGTGCAGCAGAGTGGACATTAAGACAATGGACTTTAGAGTCATAGGAATATAGGATTAGGTCCTCATTTTAACAATGTATAGGTAGTTTGTCTTTGGAAAGTTGGTAGCCTCGCAAATTTTCAGTTTCCTCATCTATAAAGTATTAAATGGGGAAATGTATGTAAAAGAACCCAGGAGGAAATTAGCATCTAGCAAGGACTTAATACATGGCACTCAGTATTATTATCCTATATTTTGCCCATATTGTTCCCTCTGCCTGATGTTCCCCCTCCCCAGGATATCCATCCTTCATTTATTTAATCTACCTAGCACCTTGTCTTCCTTTAAAACTCAAGGAGGCTATTGTCTCCTTTAGGAATCTTCCCTGGCTTCCCCTTGTGATTTAGGTGGTATTCTTCTTTTCCACTTTTCTCATAGTACCTTATACCTTCTCTCCCACAGTACATACCATACACAGCAAGTGTCTTTTTGCTTTCCCAACTCTTGTATTAGTTCATGAGCTTGATAAAAACAGGAGCTATGCTCCAGAACATAGCAATACAGGTACTTTGTACTCAATAAATGACCATTGAAAGGAGAAATACTGTCTATTAAAGTATACGAATATGGTGGCCTCACAAATATTTCTTAATGATTTGATGGGATCAAATGGGTGATTTTTTATTTGAAATAGATTATATCAATTCCAGAGTGAATTAAATGGTGCCACCAAGAATAGAGAGAAATTAAGAGGCCAGCTATGATATTTCATTTCTGTCTATATTATAGGAATTGTAGCAATTCATGAACAAGATATTGTTTGGGTATATTTGAAGCTCTATCTACAGCTAAGTTCATTGAAGTAGAATAAAGATAGATAGTAAACTCATTTAGTCCCAAAAGCTAGTTCTTTCCAGCCATTTTATTATTATTATCATTATTAAAAGTGTTTATTGTTTTATTCTCCATTCTGCTTAACATAAGTGACTTAAGACTATGAACCCTTGTCTTAATTTCCACACACATCACTATAATGACAACTGCAGAAAATAACAAATTTAGTTCATTAATTTAAGGTTTGATTTATAGTTGGCAAAGATAAATTCTTCCCTGAAAACAGCATGGAATTCTAAGATAATGGCTTCAAATATTTATTTACAATTGAGAAGGCAGACAGACTCTTAATCATGGTATGGCTTAATTATAACAGCATAAGCATAATTATAATTAGCACTGTTGCAATATATTCCTAATTTGTAAGATAAATTATCTTGCTTTGTTTTTCAAAATAGATAGTATTCATACAACAATTTAAAGTATTCATGAATACTTTAAATGTATTTCACATAGTTCTCAATACTATTATCTAAGTCATTGATACATGGATGGAAATCAGCAGTATGAATTTATGCCTACAGTATGTAATATGTAGTGAGAAGGGCAGAAAAAATGCCTTGGGGATTATACAAGTCAATGGCTTCAAAAGTACTCTATAGATATTCCTAATTCTTCAGAGGTAGTATAATTGAGTATTGTTATAAAAAATGCCTTGCTTTTGTTTTCAGCTTCATGCTCAGAATTCATTTTTTAAGTGGCATAATTTTATTTTAGCCATCATTTTGCCATTTAGAAAAGAGACCACAAAAGCAAAATTTTACTATTTTTAATGTCACCTGCTTCCAATAGTATTTTCTCTTTATTACTTTTGTCATTTACTATAGAGTATATTCCAGTAACAAGCACTAGGCCAGACACATATTACTGGAGAAAGATGCTTTTTAACATGATTTTTGCCACAAATCATAGACATTATTTTTTCCTTTAAAAAAAGGAGAGCTTGGGGGAAAAGAAGTTGCCATTGTTGCATCAGAGACCAGAAAGTTCCTACAAAACTAAATAAAGTATTGAAACAAATTTCAGGATTATCTAAATTTCAGTATATGCAAGCCAAGTGGGTTTAAGGAGCTTGAGTTCTCCTGAAAGTTGAATCAATGCTCCAACTCACTTTCAAATTGTATGGGACAATATATTGGAAGAGTTTATACATTTAAGCCTTGAGAAATTCAACAAATAGATCAGGTTATGAGGTATTTTATGAGAACAGAGATGTAATCATTCCATTTTGGATCCCAACCTGTTTCACTTCAGAATCACTCATCAGCCTCATATCAGCTGTGCAAATGAGCTTTCTGTACAGGCTCATCACAGATGTCTCTCAGATCAGCATGAATGAGACATGTGACTCGGCCAGGACTTCAAGAATCCAGGCTCTGTGACACAGCACTGAAACAATTTCCTACAATGAAGAGCCCTGGAGAATCAAAGGAGAAAAACTGATTAAGAAATTCCATTTGAAATTAATTACAGAAATTATAAAATTTACAGAGATTAACCTAATTAGGTTTTTAGCTTGATTCCCTCCCCCAGAGTAATATACCACAGCCTAGCCTAATTCTTCTGCATATTTCATTATAGAGTAACTAGAGGCCCAATGCATAAAATTCATGCAAGAGTAGGCCTCCTTCCCCCAGCTGCCGGCACCAGCTTCTTCTGGCACCTGGGACCCAGGCTTCCCTCGCAGCACGGGCTTGGTCCAGAAGGTTGTTTGGAAGGTCATCTGGAAGGACATCCAGTCTAATTAGCATATTATGCTTTTATTATTATAGTTACTTTCCATTTATTGTTTAGATTTTTAAATTTTCATTTCATTTCATCATGAGGTACAAATTATTCAATTAAATATTTTTATTTAAAGACAAATTAAAATGTGCAATATTATTGGTCTTTTTATTTACTTAATCTCCTCCTAGACACTCTGATGGCTTCTTCTTGACACTACCATTCTCAATATCAGACAGAACAATGGAAGTCTGACGTAGATGTGCAGGGAAGAACATCACTTAAAGCTGACATAGTCATATCATTGACCTTGAGCTGCTCCTGAAGAAAATGAACTTGTTTACTGAAGCAGTCAAGTGGAAAGCAGAAACCATAATTTTGTAAAGGTTTTCAAGGTAGAAATCCTCAGGGACAATCTTTGGTCAATGTCTAAGTCCTGATTAACTATCTTAATCCACTATGATTAATGATTTTTAAAACTCTGGGGCACCAAGTTTCTTTATATATTGTATTACATGAACCTTGTAAGTAGGATGTTCTTCAGATGAATGTCATAATCTATACACAAAACACATCAACAACTATAACAGATAATTATGCAGTATGTCACTCAGCATGAAAGACACTTCAGGTGAGGGCCCTCATTCATTTAAATATAAATTTCAACTTCTCACCCAAAATACATATCTCATCACACAGGGAATTTTTCCTTTATCAGCAAATGACATCCCATTCTTCCGGTTTCCACAAGTGACTAGGACTTTTCGAACACCCACTAATGATTCATTTTTCTCAAACTAGGATTTGTCATATCATTTCAAAATCTATTTCTTAACTGCTGGTAACTATAAAATATAAAATAGAAGAAATAAATATGAATGCATATGTAATGTCAAAGCTCTGAATATTCTTAAAAATAAAGTTCAAGTTCCAACATCGATGCAAATTATATAAAATTTGGTGAACTGCTATTATCTAAAGTGAATAGAACAAAGGCTTCCACCTTTAATCAAAAGTAGGATCAATCACAAACTTTTGCCACAATTATGAAACTGGTAAAAAAAAATGCATTGAAATGTTAATCTTTATCTGTGGGATGAAGAGAATGAGACCCCAAAACTTTCTGCAAACCCCAGTATAGTCTTCAAACAGATGCTAAAGGTGACTGCACTGAGGTAGTAATCACCTTTGTGGTAGACTACTCAGACTTCCATTTTAGTTTCATTCACCCTCACAAAGCCAATTTCAGGTCCATATCCATTCAGGAAAGTAGACAAGCCTCATGCTTCCAGGTTCTCCTTAAGTGTATCAACAATATACAACTCAAACTCTTGGATCTACTTATTTCTCCCAGGCTTTAGGGTAAAGATATAAATAACATCATGACAAGCAACCAAAACTACTCAGACTCCAAAGCACTACCTCACCAACACTACTGCTTTAAAGGATTTGTTCCAGAAGCATACAGTAACTTTAGAAAGGGGTATGTCACACTTAGTATGAAATTGGTATGATGTGTGTATCATATGATCATATGAAGCCTTCAGAAGTTACCAAGATTAAAGAACAAAGACAGGGAAATTTTACAAGGAAATAAAACCCTTATTCCACTAACCTCCTTCCCTTAGCAAACTTGAATAACTGTAGCTAGTGAAACAATTATAAATTATAATTTTGATCACCCAAGTAATTTAAATAGAAATTACCTCTTCTCTAAAGTTTGTGTATTTCATTCTTGGTAGAGAATTCATTATTTTAATAATTTTTTTTCTTCCAGAAGGAAACAATGAGATTAATTTTGCATGGCTGATATGTATTTAAGATAGTTTTAAAATTAAAACCACAGCCCTGGCAGGTGTTGTTTGGTGGTTACAGCATTGGCCTGCACACTGAAAGGTTACGGGTTCAATTCCCGGTCAAGAAAATGAACATAAAAACCGGTTTGGCTCAGTGGATAGAGCGTCGGCCTGCGGACTGAAGGGTCCCGGGTTCGATTCCAGTCAAGGGCATGTGCCTGGGTTGCGGGCACATCCCCAGTGGGAGATGTGCAGGAAGCAGCTGATTGATGTTTCTCTCTCATCGATGTTTCTGACTCTCTATCTCTCTCCCTTCCTCTCTGTAAAAAATCAATAAAATATATTTTAAAAGAAAGAAAGAAAGAAAGAAAATGAACATGGGTTGTAGGTTTGATCCCTCATCCTGGTTGGGGCCCGTGTCTCACATCAACGTTCCTCTCCCCCACCTCTTTCCCCTTGCCTTCCTCATTCCCTCCCTTCCACTCCATCTAAAAGCAAAGGAAAAATAACATCGGGTGATGATTAACAAAAAAATGAATGCGACAGGTCTTTATTCATGGAAAATAAAATTGTTTCAGAGAATACATTGGATAGCCATTAGATGTTTTCCCTACATCTTTTCCATGTTAAGCTTACTTGATGATGTAGCTCAGCTCTTAATAATGTAAAATTTTTTGATGTCAATAAAAAAAAGACACATATTAATTCATAGGGGAAAGAAATGAATACACAGACACATGATCTTTAAGATGTTGATAAACCCTTTGTAATACTTTAAGCAATAAAACAATTTAAAAAATAAAGAAAAAACTCTGATAAGAGAAAAAAAAAAAGATGTTGATAGATGGTCATTAATCCTTCTAGGAAGGTTAAAATGGGAAAGCCCCAAGTGAAAATCTGCAACATTTTCTTTAGCACAAGGTCTGTGACAGATGAAAAATTCATTCTATTTCAGCCCTTGTTAATAAAATGCACTACTTATACATCTGTAAAACTAAATCTCTAGTGACTGACTTTCTGTACTGTAAATCAAGAAAAAGTGTACAGAAGTGTAGCCTTGGGAGTAAATGACCTTGAGATATTTATTCATTGGATTATCTTACTTTTAAAGTAGTATCATTTTGAAGAAAGTAAAGGTCTATGCTAAATAAATGTCTGTCCCTTTGTGCAAAAACCTACATAACAAAATATTTCATGTTAATAAAATGTTATAATTCCCATACAATACGAGCTACAAGGGACATTTACTTTATATATTTACCAACTAGTAAAAGATATAAATGGAGATTGTCATGCTTGTATCGCTTAGCTATTGCTGATAACAAACCTCAACAAAACTCAATGGCTTATAACAATAGTCATTTATTACTAGAGTTAACATGTCTATGAGTCTGCTAGAGGTCAGCTCAACTCAAGGGGGCTCGCCTATGCATCTGCACATAGGGATTCTGCTCTAGGTTGGCTTTCGCTGGGACAACTCTGCTCCAGTATATTTCATCTTCCTCCTAGGACCAGCAGGCTAGTCTAGGCACAACTTTCTCCTGGTCTTAGCAGAATTACTAGAGAGAAAAACTTAAAATACACCATCACTTTTTCAAGTTTTTGCTTATATCATGACTCTAGCATAGTAATATGACCTAACCCAGATTCAGTGGAAAGGGAAATATATTCTGCCTCTTGATGGAAGGAGTGGTAAACTCACCTGGAAAAGGGTATGGCTAACAAAGAGAAGTAAATAATGAGGGTCATTAAAGCAATCTACCATATAACTGATAAAAGCCATGGACAATAAATGGGATGAATATAAAGTCTACAAAGCAAAGTCTCAAATATTTAGAAAATACTGGAAAAGCAGATAATTTTCTTCTTAGCCTTATTTATAACAGCTGCACTTACTTGTCTGTATATGTATATCCTCTGGGTAAAAACTAATATAAGTCAATTTGACCAATAAATGGTAGGGTTAGAATTCAAATCCAAGCAAATTTTATTCAAAAATCCAATATTCTTAACTACTCTGCTACACTGTCTTTCATGATTCTGAGTCTACAGATTTAAACTTCTGACACTATTAAATGCTTCTGTCCTGATAAGCTTTGTGTCTACATATTAATGTCATAGTAAAAGCTTCAACTGGCACTAGAAGAGAAAAATCTCTAAAAAGTTTATGAATTGGAGTTCTGTTAACATATCTACTTTATATAGATTATTTTATAATTTTTTATCCAAATCAAGATACTTTGGGGGATAAAGGGAGTACTGTCATTATTATATACTAGAGGCCCAGTGCACAAAATTTGTGCTCGGGGGGTGGGACGTCCCTCAGCCCAACCTGTACCCTCTTGCAATCCGGGACCCCTCAGGGGATGTCTGACTGCCAGCTTAGGCCCAACCCTGTGGGATCAGGCCTAAACCGACAGTCGGACATCCTCTTGCAATCCGGGACTGATGGCTCCTAACTGCTCACCTACCTGCCTGTCTGATCAACCCTAACCACTCACCTGCCTGCCTGATCACCCCTAACTGCTCACCTGCCTGCCTGATCATCCCTAACCACCTCTGCCTGACTGCCTGATCACCCCTAACCACTCGCCTGCCTGCCTGATCACCCCTAACTGCTCGCCTGCCTGTCTGCCTGCCTGATCACCCCTAACCACCTCTGCCTCAGCCTCCACTGCCATGGCTTCATCTGGAAGGATGTCCGGAATGATGTCCAGAAGGTCATTCGACTGTCCGGTTAATTAGCATATTATACTTTTATTATTATAGATTACTGCATAGCAAATTACCCCAAAATTTAGCAGCTTCAAACAATAAATATTCATTATCTCACACACTTTCTCAGGGCATAAATCAAGGAGAGGCTTAGCTCAGCGGTTCTGTCTCAGGGTGTGTAATGAGGTTACAGTCAAGATATAGACCCAAACTATAGTCATCTGAAGGTTTAACTGGGCTGCACAATATGCTTCTAAACTATAAATGGCTGTTGGCAGGAAACTTCAGTTCTTCATAAGAACTTTTCCATGAAAACTAGCAAGACATCAGGCTTCCCTGAGGGTAAATAAGAGAGAGAGAGAGAGAGAGAGAGAGAGAGAGAGAGAGAGAGAGGAGGTATGAATCTCAGAAACAATCAGTTTTGCCTTATTCTACTGGTCAGACAGGCCACCTGGTGCAATGTTGGAGGAAATATGGACACTGGAAGGCAAGGATCATTGGGCACATCTTGGAGGATTGCTACCTCAGGTGCTATTAATAACAACTAGCCAGGACAACAGGTATAAATGAGGATAGTCCCAGACAAATGAAGGTTTATGGTCACCCTACCTTTACTCATGTCTTGATTTATATTTATCACATCAGAGAGTAATTTTCTATCTATAAAATTATTTATTTCTATGACTAAGTTCCTAAAATTCCATAATTGCCACAATCCTGCCCTCCTCACTCCCACCAAATTCATCTCATGACATTGCTGTGGAAGCCATTAGCAGTGAACAATAGTGGTTTCCAACAAGTTCCCTTCTCTTCTATTGCAAATACTGGATTGTTGCTCCTCTCTGTCCCTCACCATTTCACCCAGGCCCTCCAAAATTCATATGTATGTCTTCAGAAGTCTTGGAGGTTCATGAATAATAAGAGTTCCAGGCTCCTTGCAAAACATTAATAATATTAAAAATAAAGTACTCTACAATTTAAATAGTCTTGATAAGGCTAACCCTGAAATTATAACCATAATATTTACTTTTTTAATTAAATCACTTTATTTCATAAAAAAAATTAGATGGACTGAAAAGAGCAACACCTTTTAAAAAAATAAAATGTTTATCTTAGGAAATTTGCTTCACTAAAACCATGCTGTAAATAAAATTCATCAAAATAATTACCTTGCTCTACACTTCATTCTAAAGTGGTATAGAAATTTAGTTCTGGTTTAGAGAACCAACCAGTCATTTTGTGAGAATAAACTCTGGCAAACTTACCCCTATTTATGTAAGAATTTCATTTGTTTATAATTTAGAAAGTAGTTTCATTTTAAGATCTATCCCCCAAGTATTGTTTTTAAAATGAATTGTCAAATTTCAATTTTTAACAAGCCCTTTTGGGCTAGTAATAATAGCCCTTATAAAATCAGCAACTGATTTGCACAGAAATTAATAGTTTAATTATTCTTTGAGAAGTTGTCTTTTTAAAGGAAGCATTAGAGTAACTAGGTCCCCACTGCTTCTGGTTAACAGGTTAAATGACACACACAAAAAGCACACCCTAAAAAGAACCAAATATTTATTCCATTAATCTAAATAATTCCCTTATTTTATATGCAAGAGAATTTATATTCAAGAGGCCACTTGAATGAAGACTATTTTTATATTTGTATCAACCTGGCAATTTAAAAAGCTTATCTCAAGGTTTTCCCTAGAACGAGGACTGGCAGGTTTAATGCTTCTGTTATAACTAAGTCATGCTTATTACAAAACTGCAAAATTTGAGGTCACTCCCTTTCTTTCTCATCAAAAACTGACTTTACCCTAAAGACACCAACAATGAATTATGTACATGAGGCCACATGTCACTCAACATGAACACTCATGGTTATTTGCAGGAAAGTTTTAAAAATTGTTCAAAATGTTTTGGATGTGGTTCCAAAACCAAGTTTCAGCTGAACAATTTTACTAATGTACCTAGTAGTTTTAAATGTGTAATATAAATTTGCGGGGAAACAAGTGGTGTCATCAGGTTTTACTGTGAGCTACAAACCTTACCCAGCCAGAAACCTTCGTATTTAAGATGGTAGGAAAGACATTCCTCAATTAGGCAAGAAGGGTTTTCATTCAACCCTTCTCTGCTGAGTTTTTAGAACCTTCTGCTACCATATCCACCACTTCCACCACCAGATCCATATCCACCACCATAGGGGCTGCCCGAGCTTCTTCCACCAAAACTGCCTCCCTTCATGGGTTTATAATTTGATTGCTGTTGTTCACTGTAATTTCCAAAATCATTATAGTTTCCACCTCCACCATAGTTACCACCCAAATTCCCCCCTTCATTGTAACCATTTGTAAACTCCACCACCATCACCATATCCACCACCCTGGTTTCCATATCCTGGTCCACCACCACCATAGCTTCCTCTACTGCTATAACCAGGACCACCGCCATCGTTGCCACCATCACCTCCAAATCCATTATATCCACCATCACCTCCTCCATAATTACCTCTGCTGCCACCTCCACCGCCGTAGCCTCCTCTTTGTGATCCAGCAGACTGCATTTCTTGTTTGGAAAGGGCCTTTTCCACTTCACAATTATGCCCATTAATAGTGTGGGATTTCTGAACAACAATTTTATCACCTATATCATGATCATCAAAACTTACAAAAGCAGCCTAACTGCTTTGGCTCAGTGGATAGAGCGTCGGCCTGCAGACTCGAGGGTCCCGGGTTCGATTCCAGTCAAGGGCATGTGCCTTGGTTGCGAGCACATCCCCATTGGGGGGTGTGCAGGGGGCAGCTGATTGATGTTTCTCTCTCATCAGTGTTTCTGATTCTCTATCCCTCTCCCTTCCTCTCTGTAAAAATTAATAAAATATATTTTTTTAAAAGTTACAAAAGCAAATCCTCTTTTTTTCCTACTCTGCCTGTCCTCCATAACTTCCATGGTTTCAATCTTGCCATAGTTTTCAAAGTAGTCTCTCAAATTATATACTTCTGTATCTTCTTTAACACCACCAGCAAAGCTTTTCTTCACTGTTAAATGGGCACCAGGCTTTACAGAATCCTCTCTAGAAACAGCTCTCTTTGGTTCCACTACACACCCATCAACCTTGTGTGGTCAAGCACACATTGCTACATCCACCTCTTCAACACAAGAGTAAGTCACAAAACCAAATCCCCGGGAACATTTTGTTTGGGGGTCTCTCATCACCACACAATCTGTGAGTGTGCCCCATTTCCACCACTTAAAATGTCCTCTTAAACTGTCATCTGTAGTTTCAAAGCTCAGGCCACCAATAAACAGTTTTCTCAACTGCTCTGGTTCCTTAGGATCATGGCCCTCCATTTTGAGACCCGACTCGCCTCTTCCAACTCGAGGTTAATATGGGACCCCATAATATTTTCTATGATAGATCAATCTACCGGGGAGGGAAACACTAAAATCTAAACAGGATTTACTAATAATTATCGGTGTTTCCTACCCTGGGCATTTTTGTTCAGCAATTAATTTGACCATTATGTTATCTTAATAACTTCCAAGTGAACTTGGCCCTGGTGCTAAAGTCAACTCTAACTCACCTTCTAAGTTTTTATAGAACAAATACTAAAGCAGAGGCAGCATGTCTAGGTTAAGGGTTTGGTTATTAAGGTTAATTAATTCTACTTTGTTCTGGAATATAACACTAAATATTAAGCAGATCCAGCTATACCCTGATATAAGACAAAAAGAAAAATAATAGTGAATGGTACCATATTATTATTTATTAAAACTGAGTTAAGTAAACCAAGCGAGAAAAACAATCTTTTGCTCCAATAACCATTAAAGTACAGGCAACAAAAATAAAGAATTGTAGACATTAGGATTATTCAAGAGAAACTCAAACTATTCTTTTTTACCCTGTGCATATTACTATCTGTTCAGAGGTGAGCTCATTAAAGCTGGAGAATGTGATGGCTGTTTCAAATACAACAATAACCTTCAACATACCATAGTCAGAGTGGTAGTTTGGGAGTCAAGCTTAAGACCAGAGAGTCCATTTATGATTCAGTGCCATCAATATGTTGTTATGCTGAGGAAAGAGAAAGAAATTGATATTGAGAGAGAGAAAAAAAAAAAACAAGCAGAGACTATACCTCTTTCCGCTTAATTGTTTGTTCAACCTCATGACAGGGATCAAGCACTAACTAGATGAAGAATGAAAATGGCTATATACTTCCCATGAAAGTCAAACAAGAAACAAGAGAGTGGTGAAGGCCTAGGGCAGGGGCGGGGGAAGCTAGAAGGGGTCAATGGGGGAAAAAGTGGAACACATGTAATATTTTCAATAATAAAGATTTAAAAAAGAAAAAAAAACAATGAGCTGGGAGAAATAGAAATAAAGCAGTTCACTGATGCCTATCATGATTCATAAAATTTCCAGAACATCTTGACAAGCCCTGTTAGTAAGGATAAAGAAATTTGTTTGACCAGGATACATTAAATTGCTTTCCTTCTTTCTCCTTTCAGTTGTGTTGGGAAAACAAGTTGGTTGCTATTTTCTAATTTTTTCCCCTGTTGATAGTATATCTTTCCATAATTTGTAAGTACAGATCCTTTTTCTCCTTTCAGTTTTAAAACAAACCTCCTGGCATTTGAAGCTGACTTCGCCTTGCTGAAGGCTGGGTAATTCCTCAGGCAGTAGACTGTCTCATTAGTTACTTGAATGTTGTTTTCCTTAGTGGAGTCATGTCAACAAATGATTTGTTCTTGCTCATTTATTCCCCTCTAGTTCAGAGACCACTATTGATTTATCCTAACTTAAGTCAATTTACTCCAAAATTTTTCTAGCTGTAATTTGGGAATATTCTTTTTGGTGCACAGAACATGCACCATGAATCACATTTACATGTGTCTTTAATCTTAGACCTTTAAGCACCCATTAGAGTTATTCTTGTTTCTTGTTTTTGCAACACACATACACACACACAAATTATTTAATGGGGAAGTAAACTGTAAACTTCCTCTTTGACTAGAATAGGTCATAGAATACTAGTAGATATTGCCACGCAAAGAAAATGTTTTGGGACTTTATAAACTGCAGAAAGGAAAGGAGTATTCACTCCTATTTGAAAGAAATTGAAAACTAACCTTATCCCTTAGGTTGTGTTTCCTAATCAAACTAAGTTACTTTTCTACTCTGTTCAAAATTTCCCAGTTTTTCGGTCTAGATTTTCTGGACTTTATAATGATATACCTTGTTCTTAGGCTGACTTTCTGATTATGTACACAAATTCAATAAAAGTAGCTGTTGCCCATCAAACATAGTCCATATTGTCCTTCACTACTGGTTGTCACAAGCTATATGGAGTGGAAACCGGTGCCAAGACAGATATGGTGCATTGTGTTTTCACATTTCCTTCCCATGTGCACATTAAATTATTGCATTCATGTAACAAATATGGGTGGAGTACCTGGTATATGTTAGATAGTAAAAAGACAAAGAGACAACATCCTTCCTCTCCAGGCAAATACAACTTCTGAAATTTTCAGTTTATTTTATTTTATTTTATTTTATTTTATATCTTAACTTAGTGTTTTTCAAACATTCTTAGCTGGATTACTTTTTTTTTTTTTTTTTGCAAATCTAATGTGCCTTAATATATATGACATCTATAAACTGAAAATGTGAGTTAGCAGCAGGCTCAGCGGAGGGCAGCCCATCTGGAACCCTGACACTGAGCCTCCAAAGCAGATGATGAAGCACCTCTGAGGACCGTGGGGCCTCATAAGCTCCTTTAAATCCAGAAACATAGCCACTCTGCTTATATTTTAGGTTAAAAAAAAAAGTGAGCTTGAGGCACTGTATAACTCATGGAGAGCCACCAGCCAGCCAGCGGCATATCCAGAACTATTCATGTCTCCTAACCCTCAGGTTCTGGGTTCTTCCCAGGGAGCCATACCACTCTTACTTTGAGTAGCGTTGATACTTTGTCAGAAATATTTCTGTTTGTAAATATTTGCCTTGTAAGGCTTGATGAATTCTTAAGATAGATTTGATTACATCCTAGAAGAAGAAGAAAAGCTTTCAAAATTGCTCATCTCTGATGTTAGACCTTCAGTTGACTTTTAAAAGCCTGGTCTCTTCCATAAAATAAATGAATGAGAAGAGGGTGGTCCATCAGCCCCTCCCAGAGGAAAGAAAAGATTTATTCACCTTCAAATCACTGAAAGGAATTCCTATTACTTTTACCTCTCCTAGAAAGCAGCAATCCTGCATACTTCCAGGAAAATAAATAATGAAATGACAATGTTGTGTGCCCAAGGCTGCTCTCCTTCCCAGACAATTTCTCTTCTATTGCTTTGCCCTTTTGTACTCTTTCCCTACCTTCTCACATCCTCTTTCAATACCTACAGTGAAGTTATCCCACAACCACCCCCACCCTTTTGCCCTCTCCTATGCCTCACTGCTAATAACACATTATTCCCATTGTTAAGAATACAATGGCAGCTGGGACACAGTGGTGAGAACAGGAATAATGCCTCCCACTACATCATTGCTCATTATTGATCATAGCTATGCACATAACTGAACTACTATAAAAATTAATTTGAGCTGTCTTCATCTCTAGCTTTTAATCAAAATAAAGCATTCTTTCTCCCTTCATTAATTAGTATATATTCATAGCCAGGAGTCTAGCAGAATTTTAAAAAGTCAATTCTGATTCTTTATTTAAAATAAAAACATTATTCAATTTTAAAATAAAGAAAGAAAAGAAAAACAATAATTGTTACCCCATGCTATGCTGGTAAAACCTTAAGCCCAACTTCCTGAGGTACATTGCTTTTATATTGTAGATATCAAAATGTTACCCTTACCATTATAGACTGATTAAAAGTGAGATTTTATGGCATCCCAGCATGCAGTCTGCTTTTAAAGATTGTTTTTAAATGAAGAGTGAAGAATAATGAATTACAAAGGCAGTTGGAACTATCAAAAAGTGCTTAATTTAAAAGTATTTCCCATAGTTGTGGTTCAAGATGCTAATACCCAGCTTAGATTACAACTCACCTGTATTAAATTTCTTAATCATTGCTATGTATACTGTTCAAAGAGGCCAAAAGAGTGTCTGATAATTGCTTTCTTTTTTGTTTTTAATATACTTTTAATTCCTTGAAACAGCCAATCAAATATATAACAGATTGCTTCAAAATCTGTTGTGTTAGCCCAGACACTGTGGCTCAATGGTTGAGCCTTGACTCCTGAACCAGAAGGTCATGGTTCAATTCCCAGTCAGGGCACATGCCTGGGTTGTGAGCTCGATCCCCAATAGGAGGTGTGCAGGAGGCAACCTATCAATGATTCTCTCTCATCATTGGTGTTTCTATCTTCTTTCCCTCTCCCTTCCTCTCTATGAAATCAATAAAATATGAAATCAATCATATTTTTCAAAGACTCTATAGTGTTAGGTAGCTAATATATTTTGGAAATTTTCCTAACAATATTCAGAAACCATGGACCTTAAAATCCTTGATGTATTATCCCTTATTGCACAGTTATCTGATGTAAGGAATAGCTTCTTCTTGTTGTTTTTTTGTTGTTTAGTTGGTTGGTTTTTGGGTTTTTTTTAATATATTTTATTGATTTTTTACAGAGAGGAAGGGAGAGAGATAGAGAGTTAGAAACATCAATGAGAGAGAAACATCGATCAGCTGCCTCCTGCACATCTCCTACTGGGGATGTGCCTGCAACCCAGGTATATGCCCTTGACCGGAATCGAACCTGGGATCTTTCAGTCCGCAGGCCGGCGCTCTATCCACTGAGCCAAACTGGTTTCGGCAGCTTCTTGTTTTTTTATATTTGCGTAAAATAAGTCATAACATCATTTTTTCATAAAAGTGTTCACTATGTTAATGATTTTGTTTTACAACTGCACACAAAATTTTTCATAATTTTGCTATCCCTGCTGATTTAACATCATATATGTACAAATTAGGCCTCTCTAAATGTTTTGAATATGGGAAAAGAAGCTATGTTATGTTTACAGTAAAACAATATTAAAACAGACCCAACCTATGTTATGTAAAGTAGCCTTATAATAAAGAAAAAAGAATATCGAGTCATCCAAATGCATTGACAATGCCATAGGACTTTGTTACACATAAGGATATGTCCTAAGACCTTCATCATTCCCAACTTTGTGAATATACTAAAGCAAATCATTTCCTCCATAAAATTCAATGAGGTATTTAGATGATTACTTCATACTTTTAATGATTCCATAAATATAAGACTGGAGTCATTTGTAAAACTATTAAAATGAATTCTGCCTCTAAAATAAACTCACCACTACATTACATCCTGTCATTACTGTAGTAATGTAACACAAAATTAACTAAGTGTCTACCTTCTGATAGCTTAAATTGAGCCCTGCCCAGGCAGGCATGGACAAGTGCTTGTGTGGGAGCTGAAGTCCACTAGCCAGGCTGAGTACTACTCACAGCTGTAGTTAGCATCAGCCTAACCTTTTTCTAACTCTCACAAAGGCTCTATAGATCCTACTGATGACCCTACTTCTACTAACTCTGGACAAGCCAAGATTGGCAATAAATCATATAGTTAGAGCTCGGATTGTTTTTCCTCATCTACCTGTTAGCACTAACAGCGGTTCTCAACCTGTGGGTCGTGACCCCTTTGGGGGTCGAACGACCCTTTCACAGGGGTCACCTAAGACCATCGGAAAACACATATATAATTACATATTGTTTTGTGATTAATCACTATGCTTTAATTATGTTCAATTTGTAACAATGAAATTGGGGGTCACCACAACATGAGGAACTGTATTAAAGGGTGGCGGCATTAGGAAGGTTGAGAACCACTGGTTTAGAAGGAAAAAGCAAGTACCCTGGAATCCTAGCTTGGGGCAAGATGGCTGCTGACTATCTTACTCCTGTGTAAGGATTCTGAACAACCTAGGCAGACAGATGCTTGGATTGTTCAGCCTCTCCTTCCATCTCCCAAGGGAGGGTGAGTGGATGGGTCACTCTCTGTGGTACCAGGTAATATAGCTCATAGACCTGCACTGAAGAGGATATGAGAACTGGAATAGTGCCTTGTGTATTCTCAGGGATGTGTCCTCCCCCTAAAAAAGGTGATGCTAAATACAGGCCAGTTTATACTTGATCTATTTGAAAAATCAGTGGGGGTGAAAGGTTGGAGAGATGAGGACAGTAGTCTTCTCAGGTGCCCATGATACTGGCCAACAAGATCAAGGCAGGGAAAGCAGAGAACAAGGAGTCTTTCTGCAAGGGGTCTATCTTAGGATGTCATAAGAGCCTTAAGAGCTGGAGAAGTATAATAAGCATAGAAACCTGGAATGCAGTGAAGCTGGAACAGATCATCTCTGTGCCTTCTTGGCTCGAGGAACTGTGCCAAGGACACTAGGAGGAAAAAATGAAAAGAAACTTCCCTCCCCTCCTTTCAGTGGAGAGGGTGAGTGTGAGCACTATGGATACGGGATGACTGGGGCAGATCTCCAGGTAACGTTCCCCAGGCACTTCCAAGTACACCTGGCCACAGGCCCCAGGGGGTTGAATGCCAGGAAAGGTGATATCACTCATACTAGAAGGCAAGTCAGGAACTTGAGCCAGATTACTTGAGGACTGATTTCCCAGGTTCTGGATCCAATCCCTGATCAAGGAGGAATGGGAGAAGAGGGAGCCTAAGGGTGGCAAGGGAAAGCTTCTGATCTTTTTCAAGGAACTCTGCCCTCAGAGACAAATGAGAGAAATCTCTAAGTTGCCAGACATACAGAGGCCCCAAAAGAACATTGCATGAACACCAAAGGTTTCAAATGGTGAGGGAACTATAATTGGAACTAAGAAAAGCTCTATTTTACTGGAGTTTTCTGAAGAGGTACCTAAGCAATGAAGTTTCTAAGTTAATGTTTTATCTATGAGTATTAAAATGCAGCCACCAAAACTTTCTTCCTGAGTCTCTGAGATTGGTTTACATGTGTCAAGAGATTACAGAATTTGCTTCATTGGGAATATACAGGGGAGGGCAAAGTAGGTTTACCTACTTTGTGAATACGCAAAACACAGAGTTTATTCTTGTATTAGTATTCATTTATTATTTATTTGTATTATTTGTCTTCTTCTTCTTAAGAAGAATGTGCCATGTGACATTCTTTTGAGTTAATAACACTATTATAATAATCATAACCTGCATGTCTTTTTCCACACAAACAACTATAAACCTTCTTTTGCCCAATCCCTGTACATTTCCTTTGATAAAATTAGAAATAAACTTTTTGGAAATTTTCTGCTTGGAATAGGTCTATGTGGTGAATATGGGGCCTGACCAGGTAGACTGGTTAGATATTTGGTCTGAATATATGGGACAGTGAAAATCTCTACATTTAATCATTTTCAGGATGGCCCAACATTCCCATGTGCTAGTATACTGCATTGCAATGGTCTTGAAAAAAATTAAACTAAACTATTGGTATAAATATAATTGTTTTAAATTACTAACATCTCTATTTCAGGGATAAATTGTTTTGGCTTAGGTCTGAATCACATCTGACAAAAAGATGGGAACCAAGGGGAACATGAAGCTTAGGCTGACAGCTATGCTATGAGTAACCAAGTCGTGTCTTCCAGCATTCGTGAAACTGTGCAGGCAAACTTATGAATTTGCAAACAGGATAAAACCTTAGACCCACACTGTAATTTGGGGGTTCTCTGTGTTCCCCTGGAGAAAATGGAATTTTTTGTTTTTATTGTTATCTCAGAAAGTTTAGACTTGAATGATGCTGACAAGATGCTCTTGGAGCCATTTCTAAGAAGCTGGATCCAAGGTTCAAAAATGAAAAAAGAAAAGGAAGTGGAGACTTTAAAGCTTAAAAAGCAACATTGCAATTTAAACTCAAGTTGGAGAGCTGAGAGGTAATACAGCATATATTAAAATTAGCTGACAAAGGGAAAAGCAGTAGTTAGTAAAAGCAAAGAATTAAATAACAAGCTCTTGAACCTCGTAAAAGCTGAGATAAATTAAACCATTAATCTCCAGACACACTTGTGACCTCTTCTCTTTGAACCTCATTCTTTGTCTAACCCGTGGGCCCTGGTTTCTCTCTGTCACCTGGCATTCCTTTTAGGCTCACAACCCCATCTAGGGGCTTGAAATAGACTATCAACTGCCAGCAAGAGATTTTTTTTTTGCATGTATTTAATTTGTCTTTATATTACCTTGATTTCTGAGCTACCTCAGAAAACTATAGAATGTGATGGCTGGGAAGGAGAGGAATGAGTAAATGCAAGAGAGAAAATTCATCAAGCTTATGCCTCTTGTTGTATAGATGAGGAAAGAAAGAGCTAGAGAAATTAGAATATATTATCCAAGTTGAGATTGCTGTATTTGCATCTCATTATGAAAATCCAGGAATTCATATCACAGGGCCCTCTGAAAGCAAGTCATCACTTCAGTTAAAGAAAGACAAGTATCACATGATCTCACTCATATGTGGAATCTAATAAACAAAATAAACTGTTGAAAAAAAATGGATCCAAAGACATAGAAGCATAAACAGACTGCCAAATCTCAGAGGGAAGGTAAGGGTGGGGAGAGATTAACCAGGGAATTTATATGCATACTAGTGCCCCGGTGCACGGATTCGTGCACATTGAAAGGAAATTAATTAGAAGGTGTCCATGGGGGTGGGACTGCATGAGATGGGCTTGGACATGCCCTGGAGTCAACCTCTTGCAGTCCCTCCCCCGCTGGCTGCACCTGCGGTGGAGTGCGCGAGGTCCCTCTGGCAGGTGGGGTCCCTCAGCCTGGCCTGAGGGGATCAGGCTGAAACCAGCTCTCCGACATCCCTTGAGGGGTCCTAGAGTGCAAAAGGGCACTCTGCAAAGTTTCTGTCATACAGAGTGTGGAATGCAAACACCAGTGTGCAGTAAACCAGATTCCAGCCGACAGTGCCCCAGCAACAACATAACCCATGGCTGAGTTGGAATTGCATGGCCCCACAAGGAATCGGGCTCCCTTCTCTATAGTTTTGAAGTGCGTCATCCAAGAACTGCCGCTGCCAAGTTACTGCAGCTCGGCAGCTCTTGCGTTGAGCATCTGCCCCCTGGTGCTCAGTGCGTGTCATAGCTACTGGTCAGATGGACATTTAGCACATTCGCCTTTTATAGAGAGAGATATGCAGAGCCCATGGGCACAAACAATAGTGTAGTGAAGGCCTGGGAGGGGCAAGTGTGGGGTAAATGGGGTTACTGGGGAAAAGGGGGAGGGAACATCTGTAATACTTTCAACAATAAAGATAATTTTTTTTTAAAGAAAGCAAGTCATCACTTCTGATGTCTTTATTTGACAGTATCATTGAATTATTTTGGCAAATATTCCTGTTTTTCTAATATGGTCTTCAGATTAAAGTTGCTTAACTTTGAACTATAGAAAATTACATTTAAGATTTTGGAGACTTGAAGATTTTTTAAAGAGTTTTTGTTTATAGTATTATTTATTCTAATAATAAAAATTATAAAATGTTATATTTTAAATAGTTTTTTTAAACTGGGCTAAAAATTGTGAGAAATTTTAAAAGGATGCCATGCAGTGAAGAAGGATCAGACTTTTCAAACAATCAGCCCCAGATCTGTCCCCGTGTTCCAATCTCCCCAAACATAGACAACTTTAGGTGTTTTCTAGGTCTCTTCTGATATATAGTTTTCAGCATATCTCAATATCTATTAGTGTTCTTCAGGGTCAGCTTCTTTTTCTATTCACCATTCTACCTCCAACATCACAAAATAACACTCATGTAGTAATTTGCAGGAGTGATACTAGGCACCCATGATTGTCACCACTGCTTGGTCAAATGTCTTTCCTAGCCTCTTTTTCTTTTATTCTTTTTCTGTAACTATCTTTTGCTTGGTGCTTTGGACTAAATCTACCAACTCTCCAACCTTAGCTCAAAACCCACCCCATCTGATTGTCCATTTTAACTTACTGAATCAGTCTTCCAGGCTTCAGAGCAAACAGTACTAGAGACTTAAGACAGGAAGACACCACCAGCAGTCTAGCTCTTTGTCCTCTCAGGGGTCATTCTGAAGACACTTCACTTGAAGACAGTAGGTATCCTCTTACATTTTCTTCCCTTTCTTAGGGCCTTATAGTCCTCCTTCAAATATTTGTTTTATCCATGCCAACTATAAGATCATTTTCCTCACAGAGAAGATGAAAGCCAGATTTGATTTGTGAATTCTTTCTCCCTTTTACCCTTTGGCTTTTTCCCATTAGTCCTGAGCAGGACATGTTACTTCTTTGACTTTTTAATCCCTAAATTTTTAAAAAGCCTTTTCAGTCTCATCATATTTTTTACAAGTCAACTCATGTGAAGATACAGACTTTCTGATTCTATTCTTAAAAGTCTGTGACAGTCACATTCATCCCTAGTCTTGTGCTCTTCCTTCTACCTTTTGTTCATGGTTTTAAAAACCTGAGCTCATCTGAGAATCCTCATTGTATCTATGCTGATTTTTTTATTCTCCTTTTCCTTCTTCGTTATTTGTTTGTAATCATGTGGCAAAACTGCTTCTTTGATAATATTCTAAACTTTTAGCTCATTTCTATTTCAGGGATTCATACCATAATTATGCCCATTTATTTTCCTGTCAACTTTGTAAAATCTGAGTTCCTAAAACCTAGGCTGTTTATCATGCCCAGTGTTCCTCTCACTGGTTATCATTCAGTCTGCATGCTTGCAGTCACAGACAGTAGGCAGAGAGTCAGAAAGACCTAGATTGTAATCCTATATTTTATTCATAACTTGACTGTGGAAACCATTATGTAACTTCTCTGATGAGCAATTTTGTCATTTACTTTAATACCTACCTCATAAAATTAGTGGGAGAATTAGTGCAAAAAATATAGTGTATGTAAAATGACTACCATGTTGCTTTTATTTTTTTTAATTTTATTTTCTTGTTTAAAGTATTACAAATAGTGGTACATATGTCTCCTTTTTTTCCCCATTGACCTTCCCCTGACCTCCCCTGCCCCCTTGCACATGCCCTTACCCCAACCCCCAGTGTCTTGTGTCCATTGGTTATGCTTATATGCATGCATGTAAGTCCTTTGATTGATCTCTTACCCCTCCCTCAACTCTCCCCAGCCTTCCCGCTGTAATTTAACAGTCTGTTTGATGCTTCTCTGCCTCTGTATCTACCTTTTTGTTCATTATGTTATAATATTCTTTATTATCTTAAATGAGTGAGATCATGTGGTATTTTTCTTTCACTGCCTGGCTTATTTCACTTAGCATAATGCTCTCCAGTTCCATCCATGCTGCTGCAAATAGTAAGAGTTCTTTCTTTTTGGAAGATAAACAATCCAATCAAAAAATGGGCAAAGGACCTAAATAGACACCTTTCAAAAGAGGACATTCAGAAAGCCAAGAGACATATGAAAACATGCTCAAAGTCATTAATCATCCGAGAGATGCAAATCAAAACAGCAATGAGATACCACCTCACACCTCTCAGACTGGCTATCATCAACAAATCAACAAACGACAAGTGCTGGAGAGGATGTGGAGAAAAAGGAACACTTGTGCACTGCTGGTGGGAATGCAGACTGGTCCAGCCACTATGGAAGACAGTATGGAGTTTCCTTAAAAAACTGAAAATGGGACTCCCATTTGACCCTGTGATCCCACTTCTAGGAATATATCCCAAGAAACCAGAAACACCAATCAGAAAGGATATATGCACCCCTATGTTCATAGCAGCACAATTCTCCATAGCTAAGATCTGGAAACAGCCTAAGTGCCCATCAGTAGATGAATGGATTAGAAAACTGTGGTACATCTACATGATGGAATACTATGCTGCTGTAAAAAGGAAGGAACTCTTACCATTTGCAACGGCATGGATGGAACTGGAGAGCATTATGCTAAGTGAAATAAGCCAGTCAATAAAGGAAAAGTACCACATGATCTCACTCATTCATGGACAATAGAGACCATTATAAACTTTTGAACAATAATAGATACAGAGGCAGAGCTGCCTCAAACAGATTGTCAAACTGCAGCGGGAAGGCCGGGGAGGGTTGGGGGGCAGGAGGTAGGGGGGTAAGAGATCAACTAAAGGACTTGTATGCATGCATATAAGCATAACCAATGGACATAAGACACTGGGGGATAGGGGAGGCTAGGGGACTGTCTAGGGCTGGGGGATAAAATGGATACATATGTAATACCCTTTGTAATACTTTAAGCAATAAAAAATAAATAAATAAATAAAAAATAAAGTAAAAAAAAAATTTAAAAAAAAATAAATAGTGGTGATGGCTGCAAAAAAAAAAAAAAAGAAAGAAAGAAAGAAAGAAATGGAAGTGATTGCCAAAGGGAACAGGATTTATTTTAAGATGATAAAAATGTTTCTAAATGGACTGTAGTGATGTTGTGCAACTCTGTAAATATACTAAAAACTGAATTGAATTAAATGGGTGAGTTTTGTGGATTTATGTGACTTATATCTCAATAAAGCTATTTTAAAAAAAAAAGAGTTCTTTCTTTTTTATAGCAGCGTAGTATTCCATTGTATAGATGTACCATAGTTTTCTAATCCACTCATCTGCTGATGGGCATTTAGGCTGTTTCCAAATCTTAGCTATCATAAATTGTGCTGCTATGAACATAGGGGTACATATATCCTTTCCTATTGGTGTTTCTGTTTTCTTGGGATATATTCCTAGAAGTGGTATTACTGGGTCAAATAGGAGTTCCATTTTTAAATTTTTGAGGAAATACCATGTTGCTTTTAAATATCCTTCTTTACTCATCACTAGAAATGTCTCTTCTTAATCAGAGTTAAGTTCCAAGTAGCAAATCTCTTCATTAGTTGAATGAAGTTATTAGTATAACCGGTCAAGAACATGTCAAATGTTTTGTGTTTATAAGAGGTTTAGAATGTTATAAAGGAAGTTTTTGTAATCTGATCATACAAACTAACCATCCATTCATTTGGCAAAATAATCAGTAGTAAAATTCCACTATAATATTATTTCTCTCTTTTCCTTCATTCCATGGATCTTCTCGTGGGCTTATTTATAATAGCTAACACCAATATTTTTCATTCCTATCCTAACATGACTATTCTTTGGAATAACATATTCTGTCAACTGACTATATTTCAGTCCTGAGTTTCAAACCACCCATGTTTCCCTTTCACACGTTTATTTTGTTGATACTCATATCTATACAATGCTAACAAGAAATCTGAGGACACAAGTAGCAGTCTTGATCTCTTCTTAAGGATTATATCATCTGCATGAAGCAACTTCTTCACTCTTTGCTTCAAGTTATATATGATATGATCATTATCCACTATTTTCACCAGTCTATCTGATTATTTTTCTCTTTCTTCCTTTATATTCAAGTTAACACCCTCTCCTTAAATTAATTTGGCACAATCCACACATATCTCCTTCTATTTTTAGGAAATGCACTAACCAAGAGTTCAATAGACTAGTATTTTAATCCACAGGACATAAATACAACTCCCATTAATGATATGCATATGCACTCTTCATTACCCAGGTCATCTCTCTTCGTATGCATCAATATTAAGTAGGACTAAGTCAATAAATTAAAAGCTGACACTTAATTCCTTCTGCTTCTATAATGCTTACATATTTTACAGTGGGCATATTTTCCAGACAGTCTCTGGCTTCCAGTGTTTCAACTTATGATTTTTTTTTACTTTACTAGTACAATAGTGCAAAAGCAATATACATTCCGTAGAGAGCATACTTCAAATTTTGAATTTTGCTCTGTCCCTGGGTTAGCAATATGTGGTACAATATTCTCTGAAATGCAGGGCAGCAGCAGCACACCGCAGCTCTCAGCCAGCCACACGGTCACAAAAGTAAATGCCTGACGCCCCGCAGGGACTCACTGTTAGATGATTTTGCTCAACTGTAGGCTAATATAAGTGTTCTGAGCATGTGTATGATAAACTCTATTTGGGTGTAAATTACAAAAAGCCATATATATCAATAGATAGAAAACTATTCTTAAAGGCACAAATCCAAGTGAACATATGAATGACATCATCATCTAACCAGAGGCTTAGTCTGTAACTCAGAAGTCATTCTTTTTTTTTCCAGTTTTTTTTTATTTCAAGAAAAACGATTTTAAAAATAATAATGTTACATGCAATAAACCTTAATATTTCAAGAAAAATTACCTTAAATATAATAATGTTACATGCAATAAACATTAATATCTCAAGAAAAACTATTTTAAATATGATAATGTTACATGCAATAGACACCAATTATTCAGGAAAAATGATCTTACATATAATACTGTTACATGCAATAATCATTAATATTTCAAGAATAAAAGGATTTTAGTATAATAATATTTCCACAACTGTACTAGCATAGTAGATATCACAAAAGTTATAGGAAATATTAAAAATCTGCAAATAACTGGATTACTTCTATTATATTCTGGAATATTTTTTCCCTCTGGCTTTATTCTTGTTCATCAGTTTATGTTGTTCATTATATTCCACGAATGAGTGAGATCATGTGATATTTATCTTTCTCTGACTTGCTTATTTCACTTAGCACAGTGGTTCTCAACCTTCCTAATGCTGCGACCCTTTAATACAGTTCCTCATGTTGTGGTGAGCCCCAACCATAAAATTATTTTCGTAGCTACTTCATAACTGTAATTTGCTACTGTTATGAATCATAATGTAAATATCTGATATGCAGAATGTATTTTCATTGTTACAAATTGAACATAATTAAAACATAGTGATTAATCACAAAAACAATATGTAATTATATATGTGTTTTCCAATGGTCTTAGGCGACCCCTGTGAAAGGGTCATTCGACCCCCAAAGGGGTCGCGACCCACAGGTTGAGAACCGCTGGCTTAGCATGATGCTCCTAAAATCTATTTTGTCAGATATGAGTATTGCTGTTCCAGCTTTTCTTTTTCTTTTCCATTTGCATGGAAAATGTTTTTCTATTCCTTCACTTTCATCCTGTGTGTCTTTTGTTTTGAGGTGGGTCTGTTGTGGACAGCATATAGTTGGGTCATGTTTTTTTATCCATTCAGCTACCCTACACCTTTTGATTGGAGCATTTAAAACATTTACATTTAGGGTTATTATTGAGAGGTACTTATTTAGAGCCATTTTAGTTCTGTATGGCGAGGTTTCTCTCTCCATTTCTTCTTCTCAGCAATCCCTTACAGCAATCCCTTTAGCATTTCTTATAATGCTGGCTTGGTGATGATGAATTCCTTTAGCTTTTTTTTTTTTTTTTTTTTGTCTAGGAAGCTCTTTATTTGACCATCTATTTTGAATGACAGCCTTGCTGGATATAGTAATCTTGATTGCAGATCCTTGCTTTCCATTACCTTGAGTACTTCATGTCATTCCCTTCTAGCCTATAGAGTTTCTGATGAGAAATCAGGTGTCAGCCTTATTGGGGCTCCTTTGTAGGTAACAGTTTATTTTCTCTTGCTGCCTGTAAGATTCTCTCTTTGTCTTTAATTTTGGGCATTTTAATTATGATGTGTCTGGGCATGGGTCTGTTTGGATCCTTCTTGTTTGGGGTTCTCTGTGCCTCCTGAACTTGTGTACCTTTTTCCTTTACCAGGTTAGGGAAGTTTTCCACCATTATTGCTTCAAACAACTTCTCTATTCCTTTCTGCCTCTTCAGGCACACCTACTCTTAATATTGTTATGTTTCATGTTGTCCCACAGCTCCCATAAGCTGTCCTCCTGTTTTTTACTTGTTTCTTCTTTTTGGTTCTCTAATTGAGTGATATTTTCAACTCTGTCTTCTAATTCACTGATTCAATCCTCAGCTTCTCCTATCTGCTGTATTCCTTCCATTGTGTTCTTATTTGTGTTATGTCATTCTTTATGTTAACGTAAAAAAACCATTGAAACCTGTAAAGAATTTTTGTGAGTTTATTTGAGCCAAACTGTCAACATATGCCGGGAAGCAGAACCTCAACGAATTGAGACAGTGCTCCGGAGAAAGGCAGGGTTACATCCGTATTTATACATTGCAATCAAAGGAGGAACATAGGTGGGTTACATGAAATTAATTGGTGACAGATTTAAGGAGGAGGGATAAAGCAAAGCAGGGAAACCACTGGGATTGGATAAAAAGTAAAATGATGGACACACACTTAGGTGGGTGCAGGAACAATTAACACGATGATGAAGGAATTTGTGGTATCTGCCCTGGCGCCCAGCACATTTGGTTGTGCCCCAGGGGCTCCAGATAAAGGGAAGTCACAAGTTACCCAGACATTTCAAGGGTATGTTATCATAGATGCAGAAAGACAGATAGGCTCAGTGAAGGTAAAGGTTTACCTTGTCAGTGAAGATACTGGCTCTCCTCTTCTCTCCTTTCCTCTCCCCTTCCCTCCCCTCTCCCCTCTCCTCTCATTTGGCAATCCCCCCCTCCCCGTCTCAGGTGTCTATGTCATCCTGCTTTTTGAACTCTCTTCCCTCTCTCATCCCAGGAAGGAATCAGATATTAGTAATTTACAGTCTAAGTACTGATTGATTATTCTCCGACTGGAGCTTGGCCAGGCGTTTGCATTTTCTGTCTTTTATCCCTCATTGTGGCACAGAAGACATTTTCCCCTGTTAAAGGAATTTGAGAATCAGCGAGTAGGTGAAGAGCTCAGGGGGCAGGAGAGGGGGGCCTGCAGTCCCGTAGTCCGATGTTGCTAGTCTGGGGGGAGGTGGATTGTTGCAATCGCCTTTTACGTTGCTGGAGCTGGAGCAGCAGTCAGAGGGCTGCCCACGAAGGGGCGCCTACTCTGGAGGTCCAGGTCGGGTGGGGAGAAAGCCAGCACCACCCGAGGCTGTTGATACCCCAAGCCATGTAGCCATAAAAGAGTAAGAGAGATCCGGCCACTATCTTTGGGACCTAAAGCTTTGCTGACTCTGGGAGGGGTCGCCACAGCCACTGCCTCCTGCCACCCCACCCCCTTTCTGGTTTGAGCTCAGCTCTGCCTCCTCCAGGACTGTAATTTTAAATTCATTTACAAAATTATCTAACTAAAGTCTATCTTCTCTTCTAAACAAATGTTGAATGTAAGCAGAAAGTATACCTACATCAATACATATTTCTTTAATTCATAAATGAATAAATAGCAGACTTACTGAAATCTACAAGGATATTACAAAGGCCTTAGAGAACAACATAATTTTTTCTGCACGGCAACAATTCCTGAAAAAGTGGCTCCCCAGTGCCATGAATACAATCTAAATGGATAAGTGTCCTGAAATAATGTCAATACATAAAACACATGGAATTACACAAATAAACATAAGCTATAATGGAAGTAAACTCTGACCTGGCACACTTAGGATTTTATGTAACCTAAGAAATACAGCAGATTTTTACCATATTTTACATGACCCACCCCTAATCCTCTTGTACTCTTATTTTCATCTTTTTAAATAACAGCACCATGCTGAGAACAGACTCTGAGGAGGTTGATAAAAATGCAAAAATCTCTTCAATAAGTGGTCTCCTCTTCCATTTCCTTCTGAGCAAAAAGAAGTGTCATCTTCACAAAGCTTCTAGTCAGCAGCAGCCAGATAATCCATCTGGGGTGTGTGTGTGTGTGTGTGTGTGTGTGTGTGTGTGTGTGTGTGTGTGTGTGTGTGTGTTTAATTAAACAGACTGAACATTGCTTCACTGAATTGGACACTTTCCAGTTTTACTAAAGTTTTTCTCTCCACAGAGCAGCTTATCTATTTTTTTTTTAATTCAGGAATGATACCTCATTTTTCACTCCTTTACTAAAAGTGGAGATACTGATTTGCCAATGTATTTACTTCCTTATCCCATTTTTAAACCATATGCTACCTCCAGAAAAACAATGATTAATGTTTTAATTTAACTAGGGGGGGTTAAGTGCTATTAAGTATTTTCTTTTTAGATGAGTACCAAGAACAAAGTTACAAAGTTTCCAGTAAACACTTAGCAGAAAAATTCTTTTATTATCCTATTAACAATAACTCAGTTAGTCACCCTACAGCTGTCATGTTCACCAAGGGATCAATTGCCCGCCTCCATTCATTCATTTGTACAAGAAAGGTGTATATTAAATACTTGTCAGGCACTTGACTTAACGAGGGGGAAAGATGAAAGTTACAGAACCTGCCTTCAAGGCGCTCAGAGTCTAGTCCAAGAGAAAGAAAATTGGTAGAGGACAGTAAAGAATTCAGCCTTGTCAGGTGAAAGACAAGGAGAGTTACCTTAACAAAGAAGGGGACTAGGACACTTGGGCTGCGGTAACTACATAAATGTCTGGAAGTCAGAGAGGTGTGGAAATTATAAAAGGTGAAAGCAAAGGCTAGAAATGTGAGCAAGATTTATGTTTAAAAAAAGAAAAGACCTTGAAGAGTTTGTATTTTATCCTGAAATTGAAGAGAAAGGATCACCAAATTTCTCATTTTGAAAAATTACCTTGGCAATGATATGGAAGACAAACTTAAAGGCAGAAAAAGTTTCAATAAAGTCTAAAAACAATAATTCCTAAAACAAGACAGCTTCACATTACCATAAAATAAAAAGGGGAATATTACACCTAAGCTGACTATCTAGAGAAGTTTGAAATATTGTTCCTTTATAATTTGTCATAAAAATTCAGCAACTCCAACTATTTAACACTTTAAAAAATTAGCCTCTAACTTATCAACTGTTAATATCTAACTTAATTTTCAGTATGACCAAGACAGACTTAACATTCCCCTCAACTTCACTAAAGCCTAGACAGGTTTCTTTCTGAATTTAGGCCCCGCCTGTGACCTCCCTTTTACTTGGAGCATTTACTTTAGTAACCTTGCAATTGTAAATTCTTTCTTTGCTCTTTTGAGATATAAATCTTCTCCCAGGGTCTTTGCCAGTTTTTTTACCAAGGAGTGTCTTTCTGGAGGATCTAAAAGCCATCCTTCTGAAATGTAATCATCAAGATATTGTCCTTATATCCCAGTCTCTGGGAGGGTAGGAGCCAATTAGCAAACAAGAAGTGCCAATTAGCAGACACAGATGACCTAATCACACTGATCACCCTCTGCCCTACGTCCTCCAGAACTTTCCCACTAGGTACCCCAGTGCTTAAAGAACTCTCCCACCTTTTGTTTCAGTGGAATTGAGTTCAGTCTCTTACCTCTGTGGCTTTCCTGTTCATCTTTCACATCTCAGCTTAAATATCATTTCCACAAAGCACTCTCTGCTACCAGCCCTCCATGTCTCGGTCTAGCTTCTTCCACCTTATCTTGTATAACATTCATTAGGGACTGAAAGTTTGTATCCCCCCCAACCCCCAGAATTCATATGTGAAGACCCTATTCTTCAGTGTGATGATATTAGAAGTTGGGGACACTGGGAGATGGTGAGGGTGAGGTGAGGTCATCAGAGTGGAGTCCTCGTGAATGGGATTAGTGCCTTGTAAGAGTTATGGAAGAGCTTGCTTCCCCTCTGCTCTCTGCCATGCAAGGCTACAATGATAAGTCAGCAGTCTACAACCTGACAAAAGACCCTCGGCAAAACTGTATTTGTTAAATTTTAGTAATTGCCAGTCTAGTTGTCTCTATTCCCTACTAAATTAATAACTCCATTAGAATAAGGAACATATTATTGTGTTCTTCATGCTGTATATAGTATTAATGAATAAATATGCGTCGAATGAAGTAGTAAGTGATTAGGAAAATAGCCCAGCCTTCCATTCACACCAGAGAACTGATTAGGCTCCTGAACTTTTAAAGTAAGGTGATAACTATTTCACATCCTTGTTTGTTTTCATGCTCTGTGGTCTTGCCTTCAGTCTTTAATAGAAAGCACCAGCATGCTATGCTCTTGTCAAAAAATACAACCTCAAGTTATCTGTTCTTTTTCTTTAGAAACTTAGCCAAGAGAATTCAAGACAAATTGACCTCAGAGTAAGCAACCTGCCTTTTCCTTTACATGCTCTAAGCTATCTATAAAATCTAAGAGGAAAACAGTTTCATAATAGTATAAAAATAAAAAGATAAATCAAGCTGAACCAACAAAAGTCTACATATGTGTACCATACTACTTTAGTCCCTTAAAGACTCGCCTGAGGCCACTACATAGGAAAGTTCCAGGGGCATTATGCACTTAGAATTCCATGTGAAAGGCACACTCCATCCCCCCAATCCCACCCATTACACACACTTTAGAGCAAGCATGTCAAACTCAAGGCTAACACAGGCCAAATAAACAAAGATTAAGTTTATATGGGATGCAAAATAACAAAAGCTTCAACTTTCATAGAAACGTTTTTATTTCAATAGAGACATGCTGAATACAAAGAGATGAAATAAATGAGTAATCGTTGACATAAAATAATAGAACATTTTAATAAAAATTAATATTTTTTTCTTGAACATTAACTTACCAGGCACTGAATAACTGCACAAATTAGTAAGTGTAACACAAATAAACCTATCTTTCTTGTTCTCCAAAAACGAAGTATTTCCTGTTGCGCACACCAAACAAGTCAGTTCAAGACTAATGGCAAGGCAATCGGCTGCTGAAATATTCGCTGCTGGTATTAGTGGAGAGAAATAGTGCACCTGCGCATAAGGCGTGTAAGGGAAATGAATGCAACACGATTATAGTAATCAGTCATTAGCGAATGTTGTATTTCGTTATTAATAATTATGTATAACAGGATATTGTAAAAATTAAGTTACAAAATTTTTATTAAAACGTTTCTTACATACCGTTATATTGGCTGGGCCACAAACATATTTGTTGTGGGCCACATGCAGCCTGCGGGCTGCAAGTTTGACATGCTTGCATTGGAGCATTTGAATTTTATATTAAACAGTATCCTGGGGAGTTATATAATTCAGGGATCCTAGAATCACCTCCACTGAGTTGCTCACTTTGTTAAGCCTCTGGCTTTTATAAAAAGCAGGAAATGGACAGAAGAAATTCACTCCTGCATCTTCAATATACATGTTCATAGTGATATTGTCCTCTTCAATAATTAATGTACTCTATATGAATTCCCACAAAGAAATGTATTTTTTAATTTGATGTTCACACAAATCTAAACCTAGCTTTTTCAAAGAAAAGTAATAAAATAGATAAAACATTATCAAGCCTAGAGGACTAGTGAGTCCCCCACTCACTGTGTTCCTAAGGAGAAAGAATCTTGCTGTGGATTGGTCAAATTCCAAAGTAATCTTTGAGTTATAGTAGGTATCTTTTGGTAATGTCTAACCTTCATGATACTAGAGACATAAGACAGGACCAAATGTTTCACTTGCTTAAGAAGAGTATTCCTCCCCCATACTTTACTGCCTTCTTTCCCCTTAGAAAGCCAAGTTGAAACCAGAGTAAACCTGTGGGAACAGGAGTGTACTTTGATCTGCCTATCCAAGGGAAAAGAAGTCCACCAGAACTAACCTAACTCACTAGCTCTAGGGACCCAGCTAGGTTTTGAGTAGAAGCTCAGGTAAAAAATATATATATTTACTTTTCTGGTATTGTCCCCATAGATAAATTTCTCCTGAAGGGTAGTGATGGAAAGATGAATTCAATATTTAATACATTGCTTTATTTCCACAGAAATATCCATTTTGTCAGATATAGGAATAGCTCAAAATTTTCAAAAAAAGGAAATTAATGAGATTTTAAATATTAAAACATATTACCCTATATAATAAAAGGCTAATATGCAAATTGACTGCACGGCAGAACAACCAGTTGCTATGATACGCACTGACCACCAGGTGATAGATGCTCAGGGAGCGCCACTCAGCCAGAAGCCAGGCTCACGGCTGGCAGTGGTGGGAGCCTCTCCTGCCTCCATGGCAGCACTAAAGATGTCCAACTGCCAGCTTAAGCCCTCAAGGGCTCCCAGACTGTGAGAGGATGCAGGCTGGGCTGAGGGACACACACCCGCCCGCCCCCCCCCCGCCCCCCCCCCCCCCAGTGCATGAATTTTCTGCACCAGGCCTCTAGTAAAGCTATAACTGTTAAAATGTGATACTTCCATACAGGTAAATTGAACAGAATAGTTTTAAGCAAGGGAGTGACATAATCACATTTGTGTTTTGAAAGACAATATGAAGAATGGATTAGAAGAGGGTAAGAATGGACTCTGGGATAACACTTTTTAAGCTTTTCTGGTAATCCAGGGGTTTCAACAATGAAATGGCAGAGGGAATGGAAATATTGTACAGATCCAAGAAATATTTTAAAAATTAGCCCTGGCCAGTTTTGCTCAGTAGTTAGAGCGTCGGCCCTCAGACCAAAGGGCCATGGGTTGGATTTCCAGTCAAGGGCATGTACCTCCATTGCAGGTTCAATTCCTAGCCCCAGTTGGGGCACATGTGGGAGGCAACCAGTCAATGTGTCTCTCTCACATTGATGTCTCTCTCTCTCTTCCTTCCCTCATCCTTCCCTGTCACTTGCTCTAAAGATCAATGGAAAAAAATATGCTTCAGTGAGGATTTTTTAAAAATTAGAATCACCATAACTTTCTAGTTAATTAGATGAGGGCGGTAAGAGAGAGAAAAGAGGTGAAAATAGCTCTGAGCTTCCTAAATTTACCACCTGGTGGATAATAGTGCCAATCACAGAGATTGAAAACATAATAGGGGTAGAAAGACTGGAAGAAAAGTATTGAGTAGGGCTTTGTGATATTATTGGTACATAACTGCATGATAAACAAAGATACGGAGGTCATTGTTGAGTTACCATGACAGTAGAAGTGATTTTTTTCTAAAGATATGGGTAAACAACACGATTTAACAGTCTTTGAACGTGGGATATATTGGAATGTGAGTGGCTAGATTATTATTACCACCTGACATTTGTAGGTTGCCGGGGTTCTTGTCCCAGCATCAAGAAGGATTCAGGAATCTGGAAAAGGCTGTGCATAGATTACATAGGAATCCAGAGACTAATAAAGAGTCCAGAGATGAGATATAATTTTGAAAGGCATTGGGGGTCAGAGGACCTTCAGCTAAAGCAGTGGTCGGCAAACTGCGGCTCGCAAGCCACATGCGGCTCTTTGGCCCCTTGAGTGTGGCTCTTCCACAAAATACCATGTGCGGGCACGCATGTACAGTGCCATTGAAACTTCGTGGCCCACGCGCAGAAGTCGGTATTTTGTGGAAGAGCCACATTCAAGGGGCCAAAGAGCCGCATGTGGCTCTCGAGCCACAGTTAGCCGACCACTGAGCTAAAGGAACTGAAGACTCCCTCCTTGTCTTGGACCCTTGCTTTTATTAACACAATTTGTCCTAAGGTAAGGTGGAGATATACACTTCAAAGGGTAAGGTTTCAAAGGGTACAGAGTCCATTGTCAGTTTGGGGAATGGCCTACGGCTATACAGGTGTTTGGCCAGTAGGAGGCAATAACATGTAGATTAAGATGCCCTTTAACTGTCTGGCAGCCACAATCAGTTTCCTATTCAGGTTTGGGGAAATGCCTTTAGCCATTCCCAACAGGTGACTACATGTGTGACTCAACCCTGTTGAGTCCCCAAGTCTCATCAACCTTTTGATGAAACTCTTGAAATTATGACATGCTGGAATTGGTCTGTGGCACCCACTGAACACAATCTACATAGAAACTTAATCTAACAAAGAATAGAAAATAGTTGCTATGATCTAATTTACAAAATAAACTTTTCTTTCTAAAATAAATACCCATCATTGGAATTCAAATAGCAGAGCAGCAATATACAAATCACAAACCAACTTCAATCTAATAGTTCTAGTTTGCCTCTTCAGATACTTTATTTTAATTCCAAGATAAACCAGACTTAGATTTATATAATCCCACCATGCATTAGCTGAACAATAAGCAATGATATCCTAAATCTGAATACAACTCCCTTGTATTTAATAATGTTCATTAAAGGATGAAATATTTCATACAAATAAAAATGTATAGACCCCTAAGATATAAAATGCACTATTTTTCAGCCATGACTATTTTAAAGAGGCATCTTTCTAAAAATACCTTGGGCTTTATTTCAGAAAACAATAACACACACTAATGCAAACAGATACACTGCCAAGTCATTATTCCCATCCTTATTAAGGCAAATAGCACCACAGACTAACCTGAAGCACTATAAATAATGAGAGTACTAAACTGAATCCAATGAATAATTCATGAAACCGAATTCTTCCACTTTCGTTGGCAGTTCTCTCACAGCTGGCTGAAATAATGCAGAATGATTGCAAAGATGTATCATCTGTATTGTTGGGGTGTATGCCTTATCTATTAACCTAGCTCATTTATTAAAAAAAATAATCATCATCATCTCACGGCTACTTTGCATTCTAAATGTTTATTTTTATAGAATAATGTGATGCAAATGAGTCTTAAAATGAGATAATGTCCAGTATATGTCTGCTTCACTCTTGAGACCTGATTTAGGTGTGAAGTGAAGCTCCAAAATCAAAATGGCACAGACAGTGACTGAGAGGCATTGTGTGCCCAGCCCAGCCCTTCACCAACATGAAGAAGCATAGTACCCTCAGAAAGGGTCCTGGGGGTTAAGCGAGCTGAGGCACCAGTTCTGTTTCTGGATCTGCCATTGACTTGATTTGACCTCAGCTACATAAGCAAACTTGTCTAGACTCTCTTCTCTTACTTTATCATATTAGAATATCAAGTGGAATAACTATGAGGTTCCCTTCATTCTTCATATTCAACCAACTACACCACCAACAAATTGATCTCCCAGCTTCCAACCATATTCTACTAGATTATGAGATTCATGACACCAGAAATAGGTCTATTTTGTTCACCAGCGTATCCTCAGTGCCTAGCATAATGCCTGAGCCATTTGACTATTTCAATAAATATTTATTGAATATACAAAATAAAGCTATTTAAATTGAGAAACATAATAGAAATCCCAAGTTTGTATTATTCTTTCATATTATATTTAATACAGCAAAAGTTCATTAACAGCCAAAACCCCAAATTACCAATAGCAGCTAAGCATAAGAGAATTATTACATTCAGCAACAAATATCTTAGTATTTGTTTTTCTTACCAAGCAATCAGAGTAACATATTTTCCAGATTTTATTGTGAAGCAAGGATTGGAATGTGTCTTTCTATTTACTCAGTGTAGCTAACTTTAGAACTGGCATTCTGAATAATCAACTGACTATCCTTTTATACAGTAATCCTAACACACACATATGTACGCATATGCACACAAGTCTATCTCTTCTCAAAACACAGGCTCAAAACTGTACACACTGAAAAAAAGTTTAAAGTAGATACCATGTCCCTGGTCAGGGCACATACAAGAATCAACCAATAAAGGCATAAATAAGTGAAATAATAAATCTCTCTCTCTCTCTCTCTCTCCCTCTAAATCAATTTTTAAAAATTTTTTTGCCTGGCCAATGTGGCTCAGCAGTTGAGCATTGGCCTATGAATCAAGAGATCAAGGTTCAATTCCTGGTTGGGGCACATGTCTGGGTTGTGGGCTCGATCCCCAGTAGGGGGCATTCAAGAGGTAGCCGATCAACAATTCTCTCTCATCATTGATGTTTTTATCTCTCTCTCTCTCTCCCTCCCCCTTCCTCTCTTAAATCAATAAAAATATTTTTTAATTTTTTAATAAAATTAAAAGTAAAAAATAAAACTGTAAAGTTGATACCATGGAAGATTCTAGAAGAGAATACTCTGTAACTTCTGCCAGCTTCATGCCTAGCTATTTTGCATTTTATCCCCACTGTTTGATTCCACCTCTGTTCTATAGAACTATGGCATTGTATCCAAGAGTTGAGGATTAACACTGTGTTTCCTCCCTCAGGAATCCTTCCTGACATGGGACAGCAGTGTATGAGAGAAGCATTTCAAATTTTGGATTCCAGTATGTCTGAAATTTATTAAAGCAGACTATTGCAATCACTCAAAATATGAAAGACATTTATAGCTAATAAAACCCTCCATAACTTATACATTGTCCTATATTGTGCTTTGTGTAATAATGATACAGCATAAAAGATTTTAACATAAGCCATAAAGTATAGCAGATAACCTCAGAATCACTTAATAAAATTGTGGTGACCCTTATAACAAATATCCAATACTTGTTTTTCTATTATCCCATTGAGTAATAGAAATAGGGTTACAGAAATATATCTAATAGCTCAAATTTGTCAATGGTTGGCTCAGGAATGAGTATGTGGCATAATTGTTACCGATTAGACATAAGAAGAGAAATGCTAGAAGTTTCTACAAATATTATTCTTTTTAAGATGGAGGCAAAAAACAAAAACAAAAACTGGTGTCTCTCTATATTTAGGCATGAATAAGAAAACATGTAGCCCAGATCACAGTCAGTTAAAATAAAAAAGGAACCAGCCTTAGTTTGAAGTCCAATATCACTTATAATGGAAAAACAGAAAGAGCCTAGATCCATGATGACATTAATGAGTTACTAAAACAATTAAATGTGTAGCCTATTCTACTTCTGGGTGTTCTTTTATTTGAAACTAGAGAACTGGTGCATGAATTCATGCACCGGTGGTGTCCCTCAGTCTGGCCTGTGGGGATCGAGCTGAAACCGGCTCTCTGACATCCCCTGAGGGGTTCCAGATTGCAAGAGGGTGCAGGCCAGGCCAAGGGACCCCACCGGTGCAAAATCAGGGCCAGGAAGGGATGCGGGAGGGCTCCAGGGCATGTCTGGCCCATCTCACCCAGTCCCAATTGACCACACCCCAGCAGCAAGCTAACCTACTGGTCAGAGCGTCTGCCCCCTGGTGGTCAGTGCATGTCATAGCAGCTGGTCGAATGAACAGTCAGACACTTAGCATATTAGGCTTTTATTATATAGGATTATAAATTTCCTTATTATTTAGGTCAATTGTTAATGGCTTTGTTACTTGCAACCCAAAGAATTCTATCTGATATGCTTAGTTATCTATTTGTGGATAGATAATTTTAAATAAGCATATAATTAAGGTGATTTAAGATGACTTAACAAAACTATCTTTAATAATAAAAGCATAATATGCTAATTAGACCAGACAGCCAGACGACCTTCCAGACGTCCTTCCGGACGACCTTCCGGACAAAGCTGGGGCTGTGAGGGCCTAGCCCCTTGCACGAATTTCGTACATTGAGCCTCTAGTTTTAAAAATAATAGCAAACCAGTAAAGAGTTCAGCCCTATGTAACATTTTTTAAAATTACACCCAATAGCCCACTCTGAGCACATAGTATTCTGAGCAAATATTTCCTATTTTATCAATCAGGTTTTTATTTGATTTTTCACAAATGATTTTTTTTAAGTTAATATAAAAGGCATCCTAAGAATACAACTTTGTGTTAGTCTGTCATTGTAAAAAGAACTCTATGGAAGTTAGAAACAGAAAAGGCCTGTCCGGTTTGTCCCTTTGCCATGGCATGAATTTCCTACCATATATTTGTTCATTAAAATTATACAAAGGGTCACAATCTTGAGTCATTAATGAATAAGCTTACTTCTAGCTAGAATTGAAGTGAGATTTACTTTTTCCCTAAGGAAGAGTACTACAAATGTGATCAAGCAAATTACTGAGCGATTTCACCCTACTCTATAAGACTCCTGGTATATTCCAAGGTGATCATTTCTAAATACAGAGAATAGGGAAAGGGCAAATATTATGAGTCTTTAAGAGTAAACTGGAAACTCAAAAGAGAAATTAAATTCAACAGAAAGAGTTGCAAAATGCTCTCATTTCCACCACAGCCACAGACATATATAGATTCTGTGTGCAACTAAACTTCCTAAAAGATTGCTGCTATTATAAGGGCCATAAAACAACCTCAATAATCTCATCACCTAACACCCATCAATCCACTAAAATAGTCAGGCTTCTCAGTTTCTTACAATACACTTATTCTTCCATGTTTTCATTTGTGCTGATTCCTTTGTTTAGGATGAACTCCCTTCCCACCCCACTCCTTCTCTTCCACGCTCCTCTCCTCTCCTTCCTCACCTCTGTTCTTCTCTCACCAATCCTATCCTCCACTCCTTACTCCAATTCCCACTCATCACTTCAGGTCTAATTCAAGTCTGACCATCTACTGGAAGCTCTCCCTGAGCATTCATCTCCTCTGAATGCCTATGAAGGAAAGACCTTGCCACACAATTATAACTGATTTAATGAGGCAAAGTGGTGTAATAAGCATAGTGTTTAAGAGGAAACAGGAATTCAAAGGCCAGTTCTGACACCCAGTAGCAGACCCTCACTAAAATAGTACTGATTATTATTATTAATGGCAATAACAATTAACAATTATTAAAACCTGATTCTGCTCTTTAGTAATTTTATGATCATGAGCAACACATTTAACCCACCAAAACCTCAATTTCCTTATCTGTAAAATGAATAACATCTGTCCCATTCACTTCATAAGGTTGTGAGACTTGAAATGAGATAATGTGTGTGCTAATGCTCGTAATGATTTTACAAATTTCTACATGATTCTAAGAGAGCTATTAAATATATTCATTAAAAGATTATAAATGCCCTGGCTGATGACTCAGGTGATTGGAGCATTGTCCCATACACCAAAAGGTTGGGGGTTCAGTTCTGACCAATGTAGCTTGGTTGGTTGAGCGTCATCCCATGAATTGAGAGAGTTCACTGGTTCCATTCTCAGTCAGGGTGCATGCCCAGGTTTCTGGCTCAATCCCCAGTAGGGAATCATGCAGGAGGCAGTCAATTGATGTTTCTCTCTCTCTCTCTCAAATCAATTAAAGTGTGTGTGTGTGTGTGTGTGTGTGTGTGTGTGTGTGTGTGTGTGTGTGTGTGTTTAAAGTTTGAGGGTTCAATTCCCGGTCAGGACACATACTAAGATTTTGGGTTTGATCCCCAGTGGGGATGCATATGGAAGGCAATCATGGATGTTTCTCTCTCTCATTCTCTCTCCCTCCCCCTTTCTCTCTCTCTAAAAGCAATAAAAACCTATTCTCAAGTGAGGATTTAAAAATAAAAATATATAAAAAGTAAAATATTATATCCCAGCTGGTGTGGCTCAGTGGTTGAGTATGGACCCATGAACCAAGAGGTTCAATTTCAGGTCAGGGCACATGTCCCGGTTGCAGGCTCAATTCCCAGTAGGAGGGTGTGCAGCAGGCAGCCAATCAATGATTCTCTCTCATCATTGATGTTTCTACCTCTCCCTCTTTCTTCCTCTCTGAAATCAATAAAATCATATTTTTTAAGAGAAGCTAATACTTCTTGAATTTAAAAAAAAGTAAAGTATCTATACTAATAAAAGGATAATATGCTAATTAGAACAGATAGACCAGATGTCTTCCAGACGTCCTTCCAGACAAAGCTGTGGCTGCGAGGGCTGAAGCAAGCCACCATGGCTGGGAGGGCCCATCACAGAGCTCCAGCAGGGTGGGCAGGGCAAGCAGGGCCTCCCTGTGGGCGATGATCAATGGCAGAGCCCAGGAAGGGTGGGTAGGGCCTCCCTCTGCTCTGCAATTGATCCCAGAGCCCCAGCAGGGTGGGCAGGGCCTCCCTGTGGGTGGGGATTAATGGTGGAGCCCAGGCCGGGTGGTCCCAGACTGCAAGAGGGTGCAGGCTGGGCTTAGGGAACACACAAATTTCGTGCACCAGGCCTCTAGTTATTAATAAAATGGGGAGTGCTTATATTGTGACGTCCAACTAACAGAGAAAAATAGACAAATGTTCAACAATATAAGTAAAAAAAACACATTAAAAACTTCATTTTACATAAAACTCTGACGAAATATACCAAATCCATAATAGTAGCTTTCCAGGCAGAGACTAGAATGACACTAGTGAGATGCCTAGAGCACAAAATTTAAGGAGGCCAGTGCAAGTGCAAGGTCAGCCTCCTTACATTTGGTGCCCAAGATAATATTCCAGGCAATGCTGGGGCAATGCTGATGGGAACAACAAACAGGAAGGGAACAATCCCTTCTCCCTACCTCCTGCCTTGCTGTCCCTCTAGCGCCCCCTCTGGCACATCCTAACAACAGAGAGCAATTGATGAATCTGGGTCTCCAGCATTACCAATGATAGAGTCATTTGCCCCTGAAAAACAATGGCTAAATAATTGGCACACCAATTAACTAATACCCCCATTAGGAAGACTATGTCTTAACTGTTTTTCGCCTAATCAGTTTCTAAATCTAAATTCTAACAAAGGAGTGATAAGGGGGAGAACCAAGATGGCGGCATAGGTTAACGCCGGAGTTTGCTGCTTTGAACAACTACTTCAAAAGTGAAACCAAAAAACGGAAGGGACATCACCCAGAGCCACAGGAACGCTGTCTGAGTGGAAGTCCTACAACTAGGAGGAAAGAGAAATGCATACGGACACTCAGAGGAGGCGCAGTGCTGAAGTCAAACTCTGAGGTGCGGAGTGCGCGAAGCGGGCTGGCGGCGGAGGGCACGGTTGTTGTTTTCAATCGGGAGGAAGTCGCAGACTCTGAGCACCAGATCCGGGCGAGCCTTTAGGGACCCAGACTCAAACGGGAGAAGCGGGACTGTCTGGCTTCGGTCAGAGCGAGTGCAGCTTTCTCTCCGAGCTTTGCAGCGGGTGCTGGGACTGAGAGAGGCAGAGCCCCTTGGGACAGGACTGAGAGCCGCCATAACTGCTCTCTCCGGCCCACCCTGTTGATCCTGTGCGACCCGCCCCGCCCAAGCCCTGCACAGAGGCATTTGCCGGATAGCCTCAGGCAAAGGCTAGATTAGCACCTCCCTAGAGGACAGAAGTTCTCTCACTGCTGACACAGCTGATTCTCATAGCCACTTGGCCTGGAGGTCAAACCCTCCCTGGAATTAGCTACAACAATCAAGATTTATCTATAAGACTGCGAACAAAGACCACTAGGGGGTGCACCAAGGAAGCATAACAAAATGCGGAGACAAAGAAACAGGACAAAATTGTCAATGGAAGAAATAGAGTTCAGAACCACACTTTTAAGGTCTCTCAAGAACTGTTTAGAAGCTGCCGATAAACTTAATGAGCTCTACACGAAAACTAATAAGACCCTCGATCTTATATTGGGGAACCAACTAGAAATTAAGCACACACGGACTGAAATAACGAATATTATACAGACGCCCGACAGCAGACCAGAGGAGCGCAAGAATCAAGTCAATGATTTGAAATGCGAGGAAGCAAAAAACATCCAACCGGAAAAGCAAATTGAAAAAAGAATCCAAAAATGCGAGGATAGTGTAAGGAGCCTCTGGGACAGCTTCAAGCGTACCAACATCAGAATTATAGGGGTGCCAGAAGAAGAGAGAGAGCAAGATATTGAAAACCTATTTGAAGAAATAATGACAGAAAACTTCCCCCACCTGGTGAAAGAAGTGGACTTACAGGTCCAAGAAGCGCGGAGAACCCCAAACAAAAGGAATCCAAAGAGGACCACACCAAGACACATCATAATTAAAATGCCAAGAGCAAAAGATAAAGAGAGAATCTTAAAAACAGCAAGAGAAAGAAACTCAGTTACCTACAAGGGAATACCCATACGACTGTCAGCTGATTTCTCAACAGAAACTTTGCAGGCCAGAAGGGAGTGGCAAGAAATATTCAAAGTGATGAATAGCAAGAACCTACAACCAAGATTACTTTATCCAGCAAAGCTATCATTCAGAATTGAAGGTCAGATAAAGAGCTTCACAGATAAGGAAAAGCTAAAGGAGTTCATCACCACCAAACCAGGATTATATGAAATGCTGAAAGGTATCCTTTAAGAAGAGGAAGAGGAAGAAAAAGGTAAAGATACAAATTATGAACAACAAATACGCATCTATCAACAAGTGAATCTAAGAACCAAGTGAATAAATAATCTGATGAACAGAATGAACTGTTGATTATAATAGAATCAGGGACATAGAAAGGGAATGGACTGACTATTCTTGGGGGGGAAAGGGGTGTGGGAGATGTGGGAAGAGACTGGACAAAAATCGTGCACCTATGGATGAGGACAGTGGGTGGGGAGTGAGGGCGGAGGGTGGGGCGGGAACTGGGAGGAGGGGAGTTATGGGGGGGAAAAAAAGGGAACAAATGTAATAATCTGAACAATAAAGATTTAATAAAAAAAAATAAAAAAAAAAAAATAAATAAATAAATTCTAACAAAGGACAAAGTCCCAACTCCCAGCTAGAAGAGAACATAGAGCAAAGACAGGAGCCTAATGAAAGAGCCTGCCTGGAATTTTGTTTATGACAATGCACGTAGTATAATGTTGTGGTTGGCAGCATGAGTGTTCAAGTCAAATGACCCAGTTTCAACTCCCAGTTCCATTTATGGGCCTAGTGATTTAAAGCAAGTCACTTAATTTCTTTGTGCTTTGGTTTTCTCATTTATAAGACAAATATAATAATAGCACCTACCTGATAGTGCTACTGTGACTAAATGAGTCAATCTATATGCAGTGATTAGAATAATGCATGGAACATGGTAAATGCTTAATAAATCTTGACCATTATTGGTTGCTGATTATTTAAATACTTCCTCTAGTTTAAAAAAGAATAAATGCCTCTCGGGATAACACTGTGGCTTATGATCAGTTATTTACACAACAATGTAAATAAAGGTCTGAGGGCAGACTTGGAAGAAATACGTGAGCGAACAGGGGTGGAGATTTAGGAAAATATGAGAATACTAGGTTTATAAAAGATAAATGGTAGAAATAATACACTGTAAGATCCACAATACTTTTGCTCATGGTTATATCCCTTGCATAGTGTCTGAAATACAACAATTCTCACTAATTATGTAATAAATTACTTGAATGAATTTAATTATTTAACAGTATTGAAAGTAAACTTAATGCAAGTGACATTTCTGCTTCAGTTTGATCTAGAAGGAGGTTGTTCAATGCTTGAAGTGAGTCTCTAATAGGTACTATGTATCATTGCAGGCTGATTGGCTTAAATGTGGAACAGAAGGACCTAGTATTCCTTCTCTCCCTTCCACTAAATAAAATAATAGAAAGTATTTGGAGAGATTCTAATGGTTACCTAGAGCTGTGCAAAAGTGTCCTTAAGAAACTCAGTGGAGTCCTGGCTGGTATGGCTCAGTTGATGGGGTGTCAACCTTGTGCACCAAAAGGTTGCTAGTTTGATTCCCAATGAGGGCACATGCTGGAGTTACAGGCTCCAGCCCCAGTAGAGTGTGTGCAGGAGGCAGCCAATCAGTGTTCCTTCTCGCATCTCTCACATCGATGTTTCTCTCTCTTCCTCCCTTCCTTTCCTCTCTCTCTAAAAATATTTTTAAAAGAAACTCAATGAAGGAGACATAATTCATAATCATGAAATAGAGATTATCATCAGAGAGCATACAACAAAGAACTAAATTGTCTGAAATAAACAATTAAGTACCATAGAGTTTAATGGTAGAAGAGACAAATCATCTAACTTTTTGAGGCTACAAGGACCCACTCCCCTGCCCCAAACAACACTCCCCAATATCAGGGGCTCCAAAAGTCCTCGGAGAACATAAATTAAGTCAGAGATCATTTGGCTTGCAGAATCTGAGATTTTATTGGCACCTTCACACCATGGAGATCAAAGATATGTCTCTTAGAATGAGACAGAGAAGCTTTCATGATGATCTTCTAAGTCCCCACATTACAACTTTATGTTTTCCCAATGTTCCACCTTCTCCATATAACACCTATATCTATGTAGCATGAGAAGGGAGATGAAGCTGGAGAAGTTTGGTCAGGAAAGAAAGCTTGCTATCTTTTTCATAAGATGTTTCCAAACCTGTCTCAATAGTTTTATCTTATTTTTTAATCTTTCAAATAGGCCATGACAAGACTCCTTGATCCCACAAGACAAGCTTCACAAATCTTAAATGTATAGATAGTGAAGGAAATCAATCTTTACCATTTCACCTTAGGTTTATTTTCAGACAAAGTAACTGATGATAAAAAAAAAAAAAATGGGCCTTTGCCATGAACACAAGAAACACCATTTTCACGTGTGGTGAAAGCCAGGGGAGAGGGGCTAGGGGGTTGGGGGGTTGAGTGGAGGTGGGCAAAAGGGATGAAAATGGGGGACATCTGTAATAGTGTTAACAATAAACAAAATTAGTATTCTGGAAAAAAATGGGCCTTTGGATCTCAACTAACTAGTTTTCAATTAGTAAAGTGCTTTTCAAACAGTACTTTGCAATTGTTTAGTAGATCATGAAATCCATTTTTTTAAATTGTTATATGCCCTGCCAGAGTTGAGCATCATCCTATGCACCAAAAGGTTGCCGGTTCAATTCCCAGTCAGGGCACATACCCAAATTGTGGGTTCAAACCCTGGTTGGGGTGCATATGGAAGATGTTTCTCTTACACATCAGTTTCTCTCTATCTATCTATCTATCTGTCTATCTATCTATCTATCTATCTATCTATCTGTCTATCTGTCTATCTTCCTTCCTCTTCCAAAGCATGCCCTCATATAAGGATTAAAACATTTTTTAATAAAAATAAAAATTGTTGCCGAAACCGGTTTGGCTCAGCGGATAGAGCGTCGGCCTGCGGACTGAAGGGTCCCAGGTTCGATTCTGGTCAAGGGCATGTACCTGGGTTGCAGGCACATCCCCAGTGGGAGATGTGCAGAAGGCAGCTGATCGATGTTTCTCTCTCATTGATGTTTCTAACTCTCTATCTCTCTCCCTTCCTCTCTGTAAAAACTCAATAAAATACATATAAAAAAAAGTTAAAAAAATAAAATAAAATAAAAATTGTTATATATTTGTATTTAGGTTTACATGTATTTAGCTGGAGAAGTTTGGTCAGGAAAGAAAGCTTGCTATCTTTTTCATAAGATGTTTCCAAACCTGTCTCAATAGTTTTATCTTATTTTTTAATCTTTCAAATAGGCCATGATATAAAATGTGTTCGTAATATGGGCCACAAGCCAAAATATTTGAAAAACAGTAGTCTAATCTATTAACAGGGAATGAGATTTTTTAAAAAAAGGAAATACATCATATTGATACTTAACCATACAAAGCCATATTGATATAATTTTCAGCAAATGAGAGCAGGGGTTAGATCATCTGATTTGTCAGACCTCCTTAAAATATCAGAGTATTATCAATTATTAATGATAGTCGATATTATCACAGAAGGATCTGGAGAGAACTGCAGACTTGTATGTTGGTTTCATTATCCCTCACCATTTACTATATCATGGTTGTCATTTTCCCAGGTGTGTAAATAAAGGCATATGCTTATGGGTGCTGAAGAGTTCATATGTCCATATACAAAATATGTGAATGTTAAAGTTTTGTGTCTACGTACAGAATATATAAGTGTACATGGTACTTTTTGTTATAGGCAAAGCTGGATCTGTTCATAATAAAGTTTGTTAAGGAGACTTTATCTGGTAGAAGACGGGCAGCACAGGCAATTACCTCAGAGGCTGTGGTGGAGAATGCCCTAAAGAAACAAGCTGGCCGAAACTGGTTTGGCTCAGTGGATAGAGCGTCGTCCTGCGGACTGAAAGGTCCCAGGTTCAATTCTGGTCAAGGGCATGTACCTGGGTTGCGGGCATATCCCCAGTAAGAGATGTGCAGGAGGCAGCTGATCGATGTTTCTCTCTCATCGATGTTTCTAACTCTCTATCTCTCTCCCTTCCTCTCTGTAAAAAATCAATAAAATATATTTATAAAAAAAAATAAGAAACAAGCTGCAAGTTATGATAAGCTGTCTGCAGTCAGGTGGCCAACAAGACGGCTGACAAGTAACACAGATCGATGTATGTGTGAAAGGGCTTCCTCCTTCCTTCCTGTTCTGCTGTTTCTTGCTTACGTACCTTAGAAAGGTCAGCCCCACTAGTGCCAAACTGTCCTGAATGTTAATCCAAGAATAGATAGAGCAGTTGCCTTCATCCCCACTACTGCTTATTATTTTATCATTCCTCTTCACCTCTTGTTAGATGATGCATATTATATGTCTATGCTATACATGCTAAACTGACAAATTCATAAGATTGATTGTTTGCCTCACTTCCAGACTGTGTATTGTTATTTTGACATCTTTATAATAAAAGCATTTTCTCATCCATACATTTCTTATCTACACAAACTCTAAATCTAAAATAAATGGAAAAGTGAAGGAAAACCTATAGAAATTCCCACAGAGCAGAATAAATCAATTTCACTTTAGTCTCACCTCTTTATCCCCAAATACAGTCATTACACTACCTAGAACTGACATAAATAGGAGAAAGAAATGCATGAGAGAGGAGAGGCTGGGTGGAAGTACTATTATATGCCATTTTCATAGCTTTTAGCAATTTCACAACAGCGCTTACATATGCATTATAACACTTAATCCAGACTGCATTTTGGTGTTGTAGATAATATTATTTATCTTCATTTTTCAAATAAGGAATGTAGGCTCAGAAACAAAGCCAACACTCAAACACAATCCATCTGACCCTTCCTTCTACTACACTGCTCCCCTACTGACTCAGACACTATGGACTTGTTCAAACAGGATGAGTTGAAATTTATATATATATATATATATATATATATATATATATATATATATATATATATATATATATATATTGTAGGGTGGTATATCATCTCAATCCCTTTTGACCTTACCTGCAATCCTACACAGTGTTGTGAAGTCCTCATTAATATTTGCTTTAGTCACAGGTCCTTGTTACCACTAATTACTGTGTTTTATAGCCATTCAAAGCAGTAGTAATAACTATGTAGAACTGAGCAGCACTTGCCCCATTGTCTCAGAACAAACCTAATTTCCACACCTGAACCAAAAAATTAGTTGTGATATTAAAAATTCAGGATCAAAATCAGGAAATTTTGTCATGTTTAATCTATCTGTAAAATATAAATACCGGATAACAAATGAGCCCAAGTTGGTCCTAGGATGTTCTCCCACTTGCATGGGTGTGTTTTCTGGGAAAATCAGTGTAGATGTAAAAAAAAAAAAAAAAAAAACTTCTCTAGCAATTCAATCTTTCCCAATCTCTTATGTCCTAGAGAATATGTTAAATTATTAAAAGAAGATAACTTTGATGGATATAGCTTTTTATTTTTTTAAATTATTGAACATCTCTAATATGCATGCAAAAATAGTGATAGTGGTAGAGCTCCAGAGACCCTATGGCAGGCCCATGGCAAAGGAAGAGTAATTGGTTTTTGCTACCATGCCTTGATGCTACCTTTTTTGTCCATGTCTTGCTTTCTTCACCATACTAACAGGCTGTAAATTTGACTCGGAACTTAAAGTTCCTAACTGAAACCACTTATGTCTACATAAATGTCACAGATAGAATAACTCTAAATCTATCTACCCTTGCCCTGATTTAATAGGTAAATCTCTGAAAGATTTTTAAATTTTGTACAGTTATACGTTGTTGGGGGGAGTTTTTCTGTTTGTTTCTTTGGGGTTTTTTCCTTTGAGTTTTGTTTTATTTTGTTGTTGTTATTGTTTGGTTTCTTTTTACAATTAAAATTCTATATATAGAGTTTAGTAATGAAAAAATTCCCAAGAATGACATAATGAGATTACACACAGTACACAAATACACATATACACTACATAATTTGAATCTAAGTTCAAAATAGTCAGGACCCAAGAGGAAAAATATAAGAGACACTGGAGAATAAACTAGACTTGCCATTGCAATTAATAAAGGTTTTATCTTTTCGTTCCTACCATATTGATATTTTTATCATATTAGTGATTATTCATCCTATAATACTATTTATTCTTTAACAGATAGAAGTACTACTGTTGCTTAAAGTTTTTATTGTGCATTACAAACAAATCTTCTATTTTAACCATTTAAAATTAATTGGGAACACAATATTTAAAGTTATCCAGTGGTAAACTTTTTGTTAAGTGACTATTGCAACAATGGATAAATTTGAAATTTCATACATTGGGCTTCATGTTGGCTGTGTTCAGAACTTACATAGGTCATTTTGAAGTTCCATATTCACAACTAATGCTGTACTGACTGCCAATAGGGTTGAGTGTGTGGCCATCAACAATTCATGTTAAATGGTTGAAACACCACACAACTGTCTTGACCTATCTCATTCCTGCTCATTCCAAGTGGCCCAGTAATGCATTACAGATGCAACAATGTTAACAAAACACTATAGTGTCTGGTTCTTGTAGATAATATTTCTCACAAGAAAATTAAAACTGACAACTTAAGTTGGTGTGAAAAGGTACAACCTAGCAGTCTGAGATATCACTCTTTCTTTCTGACCTCAATCTATCATCCAATAACATTATGTTACCATAAGTGAACTGAGACTAAGATTTATGCATTCAGAAAATTGTTTAGCGTTTCTAGAACAGCACATGTCATAGTGCGTGGAAACTTCTCTGATTTAGAAGGATCAACTTCAAGAGTCACTCTCACCCCGCTTAGGTAAAATAAGATTCTAACCTAGCCACACCTTATTAACGGAAAGTCTCAGAAAAACAGCCACTCATTTTCTTTCCTGGTTCTTTCCAGAGAGGTAATGAGACAGACAATATAAATAAAAGGAAATGGGCTATGGATCTCTACCTTGGGGAAGGTCCTAGAGAGAGGCTGATTTATTTTTATATTTTTGTTCTAAATTCTGTTTTCCCAGTGGCTTAGGAGAAAGTAGAGAGAAAAACTGTAAATCATAATAAGAGAGAGCATTTCAGAAGATAGAAAACATCAGAATCCCTCAAAAGATTTTCTAGGTCAACTTCAGATTAATATAGTCATCTTAAATTAGAAAGGGAAGAGAACCGGTGCTGGGGAAAAGACAGAAATGAAGGCCCTAACTCCAAAGGGGATACTCCACTTGTCCAGCTCTTCTCAAGGCTGTGGCACATACAATCCACCGAGCCAGCAATGAATCAACAACCCAGAGACCCATGTGCACGGGGAGTTCAGGCCCTGGCTTGTGCCTGACTTAGCCTCAGCACCACAGCTGTTTGTCTCCCAAACTGAACTGAACTGGCTTGATATGTTTTACTAAGTAGCAGTCCCATTCCTCAAATGAGGAAAATCTGGCATTTAGTGTCTAAATCACAGACACCAGGTAAATGATAAATGTCTCCTTTTCTCTCTGCTCTACAGGTGTGGCATATACTACAATAATTTCCTAAGAGCCTTTCAACCTCTCTCTTACATTAAGACATGATCATAAGTTTAACAAACAGTTCTAATCAAATAGATTAGACTCAAACTTTGTTCAGATAAAGAATTCAATGGCTTTAGTTTTTCCCGATCCACATATGAGAGGTGAAGGACTTAACTTTTTTAAGCTTTTTAACTTCTTAGTATTTTTATCTTTCAGAAAACATAAATGCTGGTTTATATATTATTTTCAGAACAACAAATCATTATGTAAGATGAGCAACAGAACTGATGATTTTTGAAGCTACAGGTTACTTTCCCAATGCATGAAACCAAGGCATCTTACAAGACTCCTTTGTTAGAAATGAAATTTGTAAGAATGGTCTTATGACAAAAATAAAATTATGTAATATTTCTGCAGCTATAGAGGAAGATGATATATTTTATCCTTCTTATCTTGCTAAGATTGTCATCAGCAGTTAAAAATCCCAACAGTTTTATTGCTAGAATTTCATCAAGACAAAAATAAAGACTAGCTGAGAAGCTCAAAACTTACAAAATGAAAACAGGGAAAGGGCCAAGTGAGATTATTAATAAGTGAAAATGGGGGCCTGTAATGTTTTGCACCTTCATTGGAAAACTCAGTAACATTGAAGTTAGAAAAATAATAATAATTGCTCGTATAAAAGCGTCTTCATTGCATGGGAGAATTTTAATAATTTGCATGGATAAAGCTTCAAAAGTCTGACTTAACCACAAAATTTGAAGTTAACATATTAATTCTAGATATTTCTTTCATTTAAAAGTTGGCATCTATATATATAAAAGCCTAAGCAACCGTTTGACTGTTTGACCATTTGACCTATAGCTATGACATGCACTGATCACCAGGGGCAGATGCTCAATGCACAGGCATGGAAACATGGAACAGACTGATGAATCTCAGAGGGAAGGGGGTGGGGGAGGGGAGGAAGAAATTAACCAAAGATCTTATATGCATACTAGAGGCCCAGTGCATGGATTCATGCACCAGTGGGGTCCCTCAGCCTGGCCTGCAGGGGTAAGGCCAAAATTGGCAGTCTGACATCCCCTGAGGGGTCCCAGATTGTGAGAGGGTGCAGGCCAGGCCGAGGGACCCCACAGTACACAAATCCATGCACCAGGCCTCTAGTAAATATATAATGACTTCACCTAAAATATAAATAAAATTTTAATTCCATAAAGGTATTTTGCATTATATAAAAGGAATTAGGAATTAGTATGCAATTCTGAGAATCACAGCCCTTTCTAGACACATAGAATATTCAATTAACTATCTTGCAGAATTTTTAATGTGACATTGAAATGCTAAGCAGAGCATTAACATCAAGTATTCTTTATTAATTAATATTTTCCAGGACTGCACACACTGTCAGTTCTATAACAACACTTTAGGGCAGTATTTATGGTTTGAGTTTCATTTCTCAACCCATATTAAAGGGTAGTCTTTAATTCTGACTAAGCTACCTTTCATAACCAATGAAGCATAGTTTCAAACAAAGGAAACATATTTGCTTAATATAAAAAGGAGAGTATTTTTTACTATATTATGAGAACTTATTACATAATTTCAAAATCAATAAGATGTTCCCAATTCCCAATGCTGTGCTATAAGGAGTTATTACTTTAATGTGCTTTCTGGCTCATTTCTTCCCTATACAAAAAAAAAAAAAAAAAAAAAAAAAAACAGGTCCTCCACCCCACTTACAGAGATCAAGCCAGCTCTGCACAAAAGTGCAATCAGCACAGTATTGAAGTACCCTGAAATAGAGTGTTGTTGAAGTTCCCAAAAACAAAAACTTCAACAAAAATAGGTGACACCAAATACTGGTGAAGAGCCAGGGTTGTAAAGTCAGAAAATCAGACAGTGCCAATCTAAATGCTGGTACTCACCAACTTACTAGCTCTATGATTTTGGGCAAGTTTACTTAACCCCTTTACACCTCAGTTTCTTCATCTGTAAAATGGAAATAATGATAATAACCTATATCACAAGGCTTCTGTGAGAATTATGAGATAATGCAAATAGAACTTTGAACTCAGTGCCTAGTCCCTAGGGAGTGATCGACAGATGTTTTATTTTTATTACATTTAAACTCTGGCCCTAACCAGTTTGGCTCAGTGGATGGAGCGTCGGTCTGCGGACTGAAAGGTCCCGGGTTTGATTTCGGCCAAGGGCATGTACCTTGGTTGCAGGCACATCCCCAGTGGGAGGTGTGCAGGAAGCAGCTGATCGATGTTTCTCTCTCATCGATGTTTCTAACTCTCTGTCCCTCTCCCTTCCTCTCTGTAAAAAATCAATAAAATATATTTAAAAAAATAAAAATAAATAAAACTCTGATCAATCATATAAGGCCTATATTATAGTCACTTCTAAGGTCATTGTAACTATAGGATAATAAACAGGTTTGAACTTGTTTGTAGCTCCAATCAATTGGCAGCAGCTCTGTGGAGCATTTTTTTAAGAATAACCAATGAGGATTTTTGGTCAAGATGATGGAGTAGGTAAACTCTGTACTTACCACCTCCCACAATCACATCAAAATTACAACTAAATTATAGAACAGCCATCACTTATAACCACCTGAAGACTAGTTGAATAGAACTCTTATAACCAAGGATATAAAGAAGCCACATCTACACTAGTAGGAGGGACAGAGAGGCAGACCAGACAGATCCCACACTCACAGTGTGGTGATTAAGAAATGGGAGGGAAATCTCTATTGCACACGTCCCCATTTCTGAGGAATGAGGGGTCCCAGCCTCCCACCAGGCTCCCCATCCCAGGGTACCAGTGCCAGGAAGAAAAGTCTCCATATCATTTGGCTGTGAAAACCAGAGAGGATTTTGCCAGAGAAAAACAAAAATCTGCTAAAGACCAAGATATTCCTCTCAAAGGGTCTGCACACCAACTCACTTGCTCACCAACTCACTCACTCTAAGTTCCAGCACAGGGGCAGCAGCTCGGAAAGCACCAGAGACATATGGGAGAAAGAAAATTGATTAACTTCATGGGGAGGTCTTCAAGGACACGGTTGGGGGAGCTCTGGATATCCAAATGTGGGCAGGTACCATTGTTCTTTTGTTGAGCTCTTCTTCTTACCCAGACAACTGGGTGTGGGGTGGGTACCAAATCTGTGCTCTCCATTAACCTGGCTAACACTATTCACCCTGCCCAGGTGATTCCGAGACCACACCCAACCCAAGTCACTGACCTGGCCCAAGCCTCTTCCAGCAATTGTTCCACATATGTGGCCTATCTCAGCTCACTGTGGATTTTCCCAAAAATCTACAAAAACCTGCATGAGTGGTGGCTTCCCGAGGCTTGCACTGAAGTCTTTAAAAAAGATAAAACAGGTCCTCAAATCCTACACTGCTAGCGGCCATTCTCAGCTCACACTACAGACTCTCTCAAAGTCCACAAACCCCAAACAAGCAGCACCCACCTCAGTATGCATTGTACCTCCTGCCAAATAGCCCTAAGCCCAGCATAAGTAGCAACCAGTCTCAACTCCCATCATGTAGCCCCAAGCCTGACATAAGTGACAGATAGTCTTGACCTGTAACATAGGTCCAACTAAGTCAGGGATGGTGAACATCCAGACTGAGAACCATATAAGGCCCACAGAATCATTTGGTCTGGCCCTGCCAAGGCATTAGAGGTGAGTTAAGTAAATGTTTGACCAAATTTTTAAGTTGATAATTTTGTATGGCCCACAAATGATGTTAGAAATATTCAACTAGCTCTTGGCAGAAAAAAGGTTCCCCACCTCTGAATTAAATGGTCACAAGCACAGGACAAGTGGCGCTGACCTCAGCCCACATCACAACACAAGCAGCAGCTAGCCCCAGGTCACAGCATAGCCTTTTCCAAGCTGCTGCAAGCCCAGCATAAGCAGCAACCAACCTCATTTCACATTGTAGCTCCTACCAAATGGTCTCAAGCCGGCACAAACAGTGGCAAATATTGGCCTGTACGAGAGCCCCTCCCAAGAGACTCCAGATCCAACACACCCAGTGGACAGTTTTAGCCAACACTAGAGCCCTACCCAACTAGCTTCACAACACACACATCTGAAGAGCAACCTTAGCTGGTACCAGAGCCCTGCTCAAGACACTCCTGCTCCTTGGGGTCAGCCATTGAGAAACAGCTTGTCTGCTACAGTCACAGCAGCCATCACAGCCAGTAAGTCAGAGGGTCAACCACACTAACTGATGTGCCAGCATCAATCAAGGCATAATTACAATGGGAGGGCACACACAACACATACATGGGACACCAATGGAGCACCTAGCTAATGTGCCCAGGAAGCCTGCACCATTGGGCCCCTCAGGACACCTTATATATAAGGCCACTCTGTCAAGACCAGATATACCAGATTACCTAATATATCAAAACAAACACAAGAAGTCAGTCAAAATGAGCACTCAAAAATCATATCCCAAATGAAAGAATAGGACAAAGAACTAAATAAAATGGAGACAAGCAGTCTACAGAGTTCAAAATACTGGCTATAAAGATGCTCAATGAATTTGGGACAAGAATAGATGAACTCAGACAGAACTTCAACAAAGAGAAAATATAAAAAAGAGCCCGTCAGAACTGAAGAATGTAATAACTAAAATGAAGAATATACTAGAGGGAATCAACATCAGATTAGATGAAGCAGAGGATTGAATCAGCAATCTGAAATACAAGGTAGCAGAAAAAAACACAATCAAAATGAAAAAAAGATAAAAGAACCTATGAACCAGGAGGTCATGGTTAGATTCCCAGTCAGAACACATGCCCCAGTTGTGGGCCTGATCCCCAGTATAGGGCATGCAGGAGGCAGCCAATCAATTATTCTCTCTCATCATTGATATTTCTATCTCTCTCTCCTTCTCCCTTCCTCTCTGAAATATATATATATATATATATATATATATATATATATATATATATATATATATATATATTAAAGAATTTTAAAAATGAAGATAGTTTAAGGGACCTCTGGGACAACATCAAGCATAGCAACATTCACACCATAGGAATACCAGAAGAAGAGAGACAAAGGGATTGAATACCTATTTGAAGAAATAACTAAAAACTTCTTTAACCTGGTGAAGAAAAATGGCATAAAAGTCCAGGAAACACAGAGAGTCCCTAACAAGATGAACCCAAAGAGGCACACACAAAGATACATCATAATTAAAATGGCAAAGGTTAAAGCAAGAATCTTGAAAGCAGCAAGTGAAATAGTTAGTTACCTACAAGGGAGGCCCCATAAGACTGTCAGAAGATTTCTCAACAGAAATTTTGGATAGAACTTGGCTGAAGAACCTAGACAGAACTTGGCTGGAGATCCTGGCTAGAGATTCTGGCTAGGCTGCTGATCAACTGAACGCTGCCCCCGTGTCATTCCTTCTTCGCTGACTCCATCCACACCTTTGGGGACCCCTGGACCTGCTGGGGTTGGACCCCAGCATCTGGCGCCGAACCCGGAACCCTTCAGTCAGCTGGCAAAACGGTGAGGCTACACTCAATTTTTTGAGGCCTTGTTTTGGCAGGGCTAATCTTGTGGTTATAGAGAAAGACGACTTCTGTTTTTTTAACTTGGGCTGCCCTTCATATCAGCAGCCCGTAGAAGCGGAGCTGTTGGCTCAGATCCACTACCTAACCCAAGTGGCCACAGGGCAGCCCCACGAGGGCTCCAGCTACTCTTCAAAGAAGGACTGTCAGATGGCACTAAAGCGAGTCGACTATGCTCTCCTCAAGCTCAGCTATGTGGCCCGAACCTGTGAGCAGATGCTGGGAAACTAAGCCAAGTAGGCAGAGAGACATATTGGAGGCAGATCACCACCTGCCCCCCAGGGACAGAACCTGGGGACCTGTAGATTGAGGAGCACAGGCTGCCATGCATGCCCTGCTGGTCATATATGAGGACAAAGAGGCAAAAGGTGGGAATGGAGAAACTTAAAGCCCACGCCTGCCCACGACTTTGTGCTGGCTCCTCCAGCAGGTGCTCCTGCTCTGACTTCACCAAAGTGCTGACAAAGCTCAGACAGGAGATAGTCAGTCACCCAACCCACTTCCTCAGATACTTCATGTCCTTTTCCTCTTCCGCAGACTTGACCCAATGAAGACACATTTTTCTTCATTGGAAGAGATAAAACAGGAACTAAGGGTTTTAATAATAAAAAAACAAAAAAGAAAGAAGAAAGAAGGAAAGAAAGAAAGAAAGAAAGAAAGAAAGAAAGAAAGAAAGAAAGAAAGAAAGAAAGAAAGAAAGAAAGAAAGAAAGAAAGAAAGAAAGAAAGAAAGAAAGAAAGAAAGAAAGAAAGAAAGAAAGAAAGAAAGAAAGAAAGAAAGAAAGAAAGAAAGAAAGAAAGAGGACTTCTAAATTAGAACACTTCTCTAGTTTCATTATTGGTGGCCAGGGCTGGCAGTTGTCACGTGGGCTGGGGCCCCGCCCACTTCCTCCTATGTGAGGCAGTGCCCCACAGTAGGACAGGTTGGCCTGACCTGGTTTCTGCTACTTTCCTCGTGAATGTCTATCTACATGGATGACAGAATTGGGCCTGAGATTTGCCTCCATGAAACCTTGGTGTAAAGTTATGCTGGACAACTCCCCCACCTGGAACTTAGCAGCGACTGTTACCCTGACAGGGGCTTCAGTCAGTTCCCTGCCCACAGACGCCACCCTTCACACTCACTGGGGTGCCGGGCACTCACTCTTATCTGCAGCTGCTTCTACTTTCTTTCTAACAGAGACAGCAACTATCATGACATGATTTTTAAAAGTGATAACCTTGCCCTGTCCGGTTTGGCTCAGTGGATAGAGCCTCGGCCTGTGGACTGAAGGGTCAAAGGTTAGATTCCAGTCAAGGGCATGTACCTTGGTTGCAGGCACATCCCCAGTGGGGGGTGTGCAGGAGACACCTGATTGATGTTTCTCGTTTGTCGATGTTTCTAGCTCTCTATCCCTCTCCCTTCCTCTCTGTAAAAATCAATAAAATGTATTTTTTTAAAAAATAAATTAATTTTAAAAAAAAGAAAAAGAAATTTTGTAGCCTAGATGGAATTGGCATGAAATAGTCAAAGTGATGAAAAGAAAGGACCTACAACCAATATTGTTCTAAAGAGTTTCACTGACAAGAAAAAGCCTAAAGAGGTTCATCACCACTAAGCCAGTATTACAAGCAATGTTAAAGGAACTTCTTTAAAAAGAATAGAAAAGATCAATAATATGGATAAGAAAATATAAAAAAGAAAAAATTTCTTCCTGACAAAAGCACTTAGTGAAAGCAGAGGATCAACCAAAAGTAAAGCTAGAATAAAGGTTAAAAGACAAAAGAAGGAAAATCATGTGTAATTACAACAATAAATTAAGGGATACACACAAAAAAAATTAAAAAGAATGACAGAAACATAAATGTGGAAGGGTGAGTAGAAATTGTAGTGTTCAAACATAAGCAACTATCAACTTAAAATAAGCTGCTGTTAACATAGCTTGGTATATCTGAGGAACATGGCAACCACAAACCAAAAATCTATAAGAAATACACAAGAAATAAAAAGAAATGAATTTAAATATAACACTATAGAAAGTCATTAACATACAAGAGAAGTAGCAAGAAAATGAGAAAGGAAGGGAGAACTACAAAACAATAAAAAAACAATTAATAAAATGGCAACAAATAAAACCAATTAGGAATCGTAAAACTCCCAACAAACAAAAGTCCTGGACTGGATGGCTTCACAGGTGAACTTTACCAAACATTCAAATAAAAATTAATTTATCTATTCTTCTCAGGCTATTCAAAAAACAATTGAAGAGGAAGGAAGGATCCCAAACTCAAGGCATAATGCCAACATTACCTGATACTAAAACTAAATAAAGATATTACAAAAAATGTATAGACCAATATCCCTGATGAGCATAGATACAAAAATCCCCAACAAAATATTAACAAACTGAGCTAAGCAATCCATTAAAAACATCATACATATAATCAATGGGGTTTATTCCAGAGATTCAAAGTTGGTTCAATATGCACAAATCAATTAACATGATATACCACATAAACAAAATGAAAGATAAAAATCATATGACCATAGATGAAACTAGACTGCAATTTGTTCCCATACACAAAAATTAGCTCAAAAAGATCAAAGACCTAAATATAAGACCTGAAACAATAAATTATGTACAAGAAAACATAGGCACTATAACTTATGAGCCTTGGTCTTAGAGAGGATTTTATGAATTTGACCCCAAAGGCAAGGGGAAAATAAATAAAAGAAAAATAAAAGCAAAAATAAATAAAGGGGACCATGTCAAACTAAAAAGCTTCTGCACAGCAAAAGAAGCCATCAATGAAACAAAAAAGCAACTAATCAAATGGGAAAAAATATTTTCAAACAACAGCTCCAACAAAGAACTAATGTCCAAAATATATATATAAAGGACTCACACAACTCAACAACAATAAATGAACAACAAAAAACAAACAACATAACTTTAAAATGGGCAAAGGACCTGAATAAACATTTCTCCAAAGAGGACATACAGATAGACTTATGAGAAGATGTTCAACATCACTAATCATCAGAGAAACACAAATTAAAACCACACTGAGATATCACCTCACATTGTCAAAATGGCTATCACCAACAAATCAACAAATAAAAAGTATTGATAGGGTGTGGAGTAAAGGGAACCCTCATGCATTGTATGTGGTTTGTAAATTGGTGTAGCCTCTATGGAAAGCAGTAAGGAGGTTCCTCAAAAAAATTAAAAATAGAACTACCATATGACTCAGCAATTCTACTTCTTGGTATTTATCCAGAGAAATTCAAAACACTAAGTTGAAAAGATATATGCATCCTTAAGTTCACTGCAGCATTATTTACAACTAGAGGCCCAGTGCACAAAAATTTGTGCACTCACGGGGGGGGGGCGGGGGGGGAGGTGTCCCTCAGCCCGGCCTGTGCCCTATTGCAGTCTGGGACCATTCGGGGATGTTCACCTTCTGGCTTAGGCCCGCTCCCCTGAGGAACAGGCCTAAGCTGGCAGTCAGACATCCCTCTGGCAGCCTGGGAGCCCTCAGGGGATGTCCACTTGCCAGCAGGGAGCAGGCCTAAGCTGCAGTCGGGCATCCTTAGCACTGCTGAGGAGGCAGGAGAGACTCCCACCACCACCACTGTGCTGGCAGCCATCAGGCTGGCTTGTGGCTGAGCAGTGCTCCCCCTGTGGGAGTGCACTGACCACCAGGGGCAGCTCCTGCATTGAGCATTTGCCCCTGGTGGTCAGTGTGTGTCATAGTGACCAGTCATTCTGCTCTTAGGGTCAATTTGCATATTACCCTTTTATTATATAGGATAGAGGCCTGGTGCATGGGTGGGGGTCGGCTGGTTTGCCCTGAAGGGTGTCCTGGATCAGGGTGGGGGTCCCACTGGGGTGCCTGGCCAGCCTGCGTGAGGGGCTGAGGGCTGTTTGCAGGCTGGTCAAGCCCCCCAGTGGAGACCCTCACCCCATGGGGGTTTGGCCAGCCTGGGTGAGAGGCTGAGGGCCATTTTCAGGCTGGCCACGGCCCCTTCAGGGTGGGGACCTTACTGGGGTGCGTGGCAAGCCTGGGTGAGGGGCTGAGGGCCATTTTCAGGCTGGCCACAGCCCCTTCAGGGTGGGGGGCCCTACTGGGGTGCCTGGCCAGCCTAGGTGAGGGGCTGATGGCCATTTTCAGGCTGGCAATGGCCGCGGGCTGGAAGCAGGTATCTGGGATTTATTTATCTTCTATAATTGAAACTTTGTAGCCTTGAGCGGAGCTCAGGGCCGGTAGGGCAGGCAGGAAGCTTGGCTTCCTCCATTGCCGGGGGCAATGCTCCAGCTCCATGGCTGCTGCCATCTTAGTTGGATTAATTTGCACATTTGCTCCTGATTAACTGGTGGACGTGGCTGGTGGGTGTGGCTGGTGGGTGTAGCAGAGGCATGGTCAATTTGCATGTTTCTCTTTTATTAGATTAGATAACTAAGATATGGAAGCAACCTAAGTATCCATTGATGGATGGGATAAAGAAGATTTGGTACACAGTCTACACAATTAAATACTACTTAGCCATAAGAAGGAATTAGTTCTTGCCCTGACTGGTTTGGCTCAGTGGATAGAGCGTTGGCCTACGGACTGAAGGGTCCCAGGTTTGATTCTGGTCAAGGGCATGTACCTTGGTTGCGGGCATATCCCCAGTGGGGAGTGTGCAGGAGGCAGTTGATCGATGTTTCTCTCTCATCGATGTTTCTAATTCTCTATCCCTCTCCCTTCCTCTCTGTAAAAAATCAATAAAATATTTTTTTTAAAAAAGGAATTAGTTCTTGCCCTTTAGGACAAGGATGGAACTCAGTCAAACAGAGAAAGACAAATATCATATGATTTCATTTACATGTAGAACCTAAAAAACAAACTAAATGAACAAACAAAGCAGAAACAAACTCATAGATACAAGAAAGTAAACTAATAGTAGCCAGTTGGGAGGGGATTTGGGGGATGGGGGATAAAGGTGGAAGGAATTAAGTACAAATTAGCAGTTATAAAAATAGTCACGGGATGTAAAGTACAGCATAGAGAATATAGTCAATAACATTGTAATAACTATGTATGGTGTCAGACGTGTACTAGACTTACCAGGGTGCTCACTTTGTGAGGTATATAAATGTCTAATCACTATGTGTACACCTGAAACTAATATAATATTTTATTCAGCTGTAACTGTAAAATATATCTTTTTAAAAGAATAACCAAAGAAGCATCGTATGAAACCAAAGAAAGATTACATGTGCTTAATAAGAGAGGGGGTGTTTTTAATATAACAATGTCATACAAAATCTCAAAATCAGTGAGATTTTCCAAATGTGAGGGTGGACTCAGGAGGAAAAAGTTCAATTATTATTTTCTGCTATAGGTCTAGAATGGTGTAAATCGTGTTTTTCTATCATTGGTACAGGTATGTATTTGTTGTCAAATAAGTAATATTTCCCATTGATGAAATTTTTTGCTTTTCACTTAGTTTACCTTTGTGTAAGTAGTAAAATCCATCCACAGGTGTGAAGGAATGACTGTGAGCAGTTCCACAGAAAATTATTAAATTAGCTTTGGTCCAGAATATTCCAATTCAAACTGCCAATGCAACACAACCAAGAATGTTTGAATAACTGCCAGATCATCATGAGAAATGCTTAGCCTTTAAAACGAATATATCTGTATAAACATTAGGTGAAATAGTTTTACATATTGAAAAATAATGTATATGTTTCTTGTTGCAATGTGTGAGGGAAGCTGGAAATCGCTTGCATTAAGGTATTCTGAAACAGTGGTAACTTTTTTTCAAGAAATGAAATAAACATTGAAAAGCAATAAGCCACAAGCTCCATTCTACAACCCTGATGCCAACTTCCTTAGTATAAAAATGGTATGATTTTAGAAAAGTAAGCAATGTAAAAACTATATAATTTTAGAGCAATTTTAAAAACAGCTTGTCTGCTAAACTCATATTACATAAATTCATTAGATTTGCAAAAGATGTTTTTCAACAGTTCAAATTGAATCCTATTCAATATTTATGTTCTGCTGCAGAGAATTTATCAAAATATGGATTTTGTTACATTAAAGTAGCTTAGTTAATATAGTATCAAATAAGGTATGAAAGATTAAGCCAGGTTCTCCAAAATATCTACATAATCAAATATTCACATAATATGTTTACCAACTGAAAGTTATTGCTAATTCTATCCCCACATACAGGGTAATAAAGAAGTTTTATTAGAGTACAATGCTACCATAATTTGGCTAATAGGAACTTTCTTTTAAATTTTCTTTTATGTTGTAACATATCTTTTTTGGTGAGTGAGCAGAACATTTCTACTATCACCTACAAATTAATATTTTCTTCATGAATGGTCCTATGAAGTACTTATTATAAAACCAGTAGTCTAAGGAAGTTTTATGCAATGCTTTTCATTATGTTATTATTTTTTAAAAAAGAAAACCCTTGCATATTAGCATTAGAATAATTCTACCTAAGCATCATAGAACTTAAGGTTGGAAGACTGCTTAAAGCAGTAGTTGACAACGTTTTTACCACTAAGTAGCCCTTTTTAATTTTATCTAATAAAATTCCATGTTTTGAAAGTTTTTCTGTATAAAAAAAAGCATTTAGAGAAGTGATTAATTTTCCCACTTTTTTAAAATATGTTTTTATTGATTTTAGAGAGAGAAAGGAAGGGAGAGGGAGAGAGAGATAGAAACATTGATGAGAGAGAATCATCAGTTGGCTGCCTCCTGCACGCCCCCTGCTGGGGATCAAGCCCACAACCCAGGCATGTGCCCTGACCCCTTGGTGCATGGGTCAACACTCAACCACTAAGGCACACCAGCCAGGCAATTTTCCCACTCTTAATAAATATATGGAACTATAAATGCCCACTATCCAATGGGCTTTAGGAGTACTAAACATAGTTCATGAGCCAGTGTGAGCATAGTGTGCTGATAAAAGTGTGATTTCTGGAACCAGATGCCTAGGTTCAATCCTAGATCCACCACTTAGTTTTGTGATCTGTGCCTGTTTCCTCAATAGTATCCTATGTAATAAAGAGGTAATATGCAAATTAACCCTCACACCCTCACAAGATGGCTGCCTACAACCAGGCTGGCAGGGGGGTTAGTGAGGGACTACCAAATGACTGAACAAGCAGGCTGCATGGGGCAACCAGGTCAGCAGGGGGGTTAGTGAGGGACGACCAAATGACTGAACAAGCAGGCTGCATGGGGCAACCAGGCTGGTGGCGGGGGAGGGGGGGTGGCGGCATGAGTGGTGACCAGGCTGGCAGGGGGGAGGGGAAGTTGGGGGCGACCAGGCCAGCAGGGAGGGCAGTTAGGGGCGATCAGGTCAGCACGCAGAGGCAGTGAGGCGCGATCAGGCTGGCGGGGGGGGGCAGTTAGGGGTGACCAGGCAGGCAGGCAGGTGAGCGATTAGGAGCCAGCAGTCCAGGATTGTGAGAGGGATGTCCCAGATGGGAGAGGGTGCAGGCTGGGCTGAGGGGACCCCCACCCCGTGCACAATTTTCGTGCACTGGGCCTCTAATAATGGGAATAACGAGAATAACTACCTTATAGGAATAAATACTAATACATGTAAAATCTTAAAATAATGCCTGGCAGATAGTACTGTTCACTAAGTGTTAATCATTATATTAAGACAGTATTACCCTTGTAGTCCCTATGGAGGGAACTATCTTTGGAACTTATCTAGTCTAAGTGTCCACACAAGTATCCTTTTCTATAACAATCTTGACTGACAGCCATCCATCCCTTTCTCAACCAATAGGTAATGTCAACTACCTATTGCCACAATAGTAGTGTAAAACAAACCACCTATAAGTATTTATTTAGCTCATAATAAATAAATGGGTCAGCAATTTAGACTGGGATTTCCTGGGCAATTCTGGATTCAGTTGTATCCAACTCAGATGTCTAAAGGTCAGTTGGCCCTCAGCTGAGTTAGAAAGGCCTCAACTGGAATGACTAGGATGACTCACCCCACCCATGTACATCTAATTCTCCAATAGTCTAACAAGCATGCTTTCATGGTGCTGGTAAAGGTGTAGGAGAAAACAAACCCCGATGTGCAAGCCTACTTCACATCCATTAACATCCCATTGGCAAAGCAGCAAGTCACATGGTTCAGCCCAGAGTTAAGAAGCAGCAGATCAGCCTTCCCATCATGGGAGGGACTCCTAAGTTACATGGCAAAGGATGTGCATACAAGCATGTTGGAAAGTTGGGTCATCACTATCATCACACATAGGGAGCTCATTAGATCAAAAGGCAGTCCTTTGCAATTATCAGACAGATATGCTTGGAATGGAGCCTAAACTTCCCTCTAAATTCTCTAAATTCTCTGATTTGTTCTAGTTAATTATCTGGAGCCACAACTGTGTAAGTCTAATCATTCTTCCACATGACATTAAGTGCCACTAAAATATTTGATGAGGTTCCTCATAAATCATAACTTTCGCAAGCCAAAAAAAAGCACTCAGTTCCTTCTATTGTATTTCATATCATTTGAAAAATCATCTTGCTTTATGTCAATATTTCCTTTAAATCATTATATTTTATATGTGCCAGATACAGTCTGATGTTACTTCTATTATTCTCATTATTCAGGGTACTATACATCTATTAATGCATTTTAAAAATAGCACAGGCTTTTTAGGCTATCATATCACTCTGTAAACTCAGACTGAGTTTGAGTTCAAGTAAAATCCCCAGGTGTTTTGCATGAACTACTGTTCAGGAAAGTTCCTCTTACTTTAAATTTCCCACTGACCCAAATAACAGACTTTCCTGAGCATATGATTTAGTTGACAACAAATCAACATAACATCATCATGGTTTTCTTGTTGCCAACTTGAAGTGGCATGTTTATAAACTCACTGATCAGCCTATCCCAAATGTTGGTCCCTAGTCAATTGCCTACCATCTACTGCCAAAGCGCTTACCATGTTGTGTTGTGAATGATTTGTCTTTACATCTGTCTTTTCTATGAGCTCCAATGGGCAGCAATTACATCCAACTCATCTTTATATTTCCAGTACCCAGCATAAGATTTTATATGTGGCATTTTGTTGAACAAGTGAATGAGTGCAAGACATTCTTCACCACCCTGCATCATCCCTCTCCCCTTCTCCTCACTCCCACCTGCCCAGCAGACTGACTCTGTGACGATTGCATAGGCAAAGTTTGACTTGGTGCGTGTCTTGTTACGATTATTTCTCCTTCTGTCACTATTTCTCTCTCATTGTAAGCACCCACTTTGTGTCCCAATGTTCACTGTACCCCTGTCTCCTTTAAGATGCCCATGAACATCAGCAGAAATCATTAAACGCAGAATAGCTTCTACCAGGTCCCTAACAAGTAGTTGACAAGTCTCTGCATGAATATTTGAGCTTTTAGTGATGGTGAACTTCCTCCTAAAGCCGCATCTCCACTTTCAAGTAACTCTTTATCCAAAATATCCCACTCTCTCCAACACTCTCTTGGGCTTCTAGTTCTGCCTCTGAGGCTTTCTGGAATAAATGTAAGTCTTCTATGTGACAATCTTTCAGCTATTTAAAGAGAGAATCAAGTAAATCTAAGTTTGTCTCCTCCATCATATACATGTTTCCATTATTTCAACTATACCTTGTAGATGTGGCTTCAGCTCACTTTTCTCTGGATACACTCCAGTTGGTAAAAGTCATTTTTAAAAAGTGATGCCCAGAACTAAACACTACCAGATTGTTTTACAGGGAAGAGAGACTCTTATTTCCTTGTGATAGGACCAGTGACTGCATTACTACTTTATTTTTCAACTACATCAGACTATTGACCTAACTTTAGAACAAACAATAACCTTAAGATGTTTTCAATGTAATATATTGCCCACAGGGGTTTTGTTATAGTTTTTAAACCAAAGTACAGCATTTTATTCTTAGTGTTGGGAAATTTCACTTTCTTAGATTTAACCTTCCATCTCCCATTCCAGCTAATCAGGATTACTTAAATTTTAACTCTATCATTTGACATATTAGCTATGTCTCCCAGTTTAATAAGTATTTTATTTTAATAATATAATTGTTACATGTTAAATCTAATATTTCAAAAGACATTACCAGAGATATACCTTAGGCACTATTTAGCGACATGGAACTGCCATTTGACCCAGTGATACCACTTCTGGTGTAAGAATGTAAGAAACCCGAAGCACCAATCAAAAAGAATGTATGCACCCCTATGTTCATAGCAGCCCAATTTATAATAGCTAAGATCTGTAAATAGCCCAAGTGTTCATCAGTAGATGATTGGATAAAAAAAGCTGTGGTACATTTATACCATGGAATACTATGCAGCAGTAAAAAAAAAAAAAAAGAACAAGAAGCATTTCTTACCCTTTGAGACAGCATGGAGGGAGGACCTGGAGGGTATCATGCTAAGTGAAATAAGTTAGTCAGAGAAAGCCAAGTATCACATGATTGCAGTCATATGCGGAATCTAAGTAACAAAATAAACTGATGAACGAAGTGGATCCAGAGACAGGGAAGCATGGGACAGAGTTCAGAATCTCAGAGGGAAGGTGGGGTAGGGTGGGTGGGTGGGAGATAATCAATCAAAGATCTTGTATACATATAAGCATAACCCATGGACACACACAATAGGGTGCTGGTGCAGGGGTGGGGGAAAGGGGTGGGCTGAAGGGCTCAATGGGGGAAACAGGGAGACACATGTAATACTTTCAACAATAAAGAATTCTTTTTAACAGAAGAAAGAAATGGTGTCACAGGAGGTTTCACCATTGGGGAGTTGCCACCAGATGGCAACAGAGATTCTTGGAATCTAATTTTCCTGAGCAAGTTTAAGAAAGGTCCACCTAGGGCCCCTTTCTGATAGCAGCAGTTCCTATGACAAGTGCTGTTTCAGAGGCTGGCTGACTTGGGAATCATGGTCATATTACATTTGGGGATACCATAATATCACATGTGAATTATACTCCTTTTATGAATGCCTGGTTTTTGTTTTTAATTGATAGGGATTTTTCTGAGATTAAAAATTATTTTAAAATATGAAAGATGCAGTAAAATTAATATAACCAATTGGAGGGAATTTTGATATTTACTAAAATTAAAAATGAGAGCTTTCCAACTTGGGCCTGGCAATAATGACTCCCACAAAGAAGGGCAATGAGAAGAAGAAGGGACATGCTGCCATCAACGAGGTAGTGACCAGCAAATACACCATCAACCTTCATAGGCACTTTCATGGAGTGGGTTTCAAAAAGTGTGCCCCTCGGGCACTCAAGGAGATCTGGAAATTTGCCAGGAAGGAGATGGGAGCTCCAGATGTGTGCTTTGACACCAGGCTCAACTAAGCTGTCTGGGCCAAAGGAATAAGGAATGCCCCACACTGTAAAGGTGTGGTTGTCCAGAACACATAATGAGGATGAAGACTCACCAAACAAGCTCTGTATGTTGGTCACCTACATACCTGTCACCACTTTCAAAAATCTACAAACAGTTAATGTGGATGAGAGCTAACTGCTAACTGTCTAATAAAGTTATAAAACTGTCCCAAAAAAGTCCCATTTCCCATAGGCCAGCCATAGAAGAAGTGTAGCTGTGGTTTCAATAAAGCTAGAAGCAAAGTCAGTGTCCAGAGTTTCCTTTCCGTGTTGGAGCTGTGTCTAGCTCAGCAGCAAGCTAGTTATAGTCCATTAGTCCATTGTGTGGGGGGGTCCATGTGGGTGAATGCAGGGAAGCAGGAGCAAAAGAGCCCCAGAGCCACACTAGTCACACGAATCCCAAGAGAGCCAAGAGTACAAGAGAGCGAACTCCTTTGTTTAGGGGTTATGTATCTCAAATCTTCCCACCCTTGCAGTGGCCACGCCTATTCTGGCCAACCATCTCTGTTCCCAGGTATGATTGACAGGCGAGTATCTTTCCTATGTCATACCAGCATTACGGGGAATGATCTATCTTCCCTTTGTCCAGTCCCCTCTCCCTACTGTTTTGCAAGGAACGTACCTATAATGTCCAGCCTTTGGTTTGCTCCTTTCCTATCATTAATAATTAGCTATTTACAATGGTATCATTTCTATCTTTGTCTTTCTCTGCAGCACATTTGCAGAGTTTCATGTCATTTGTTGTCTTACATATGCTTAAATAGGCAACATTGTCCAGACATTATTTGCTCTAATACAGTGCTTTGCAATCATTTGTATTTCTTTATGCACGGTCTTTCATTAAGATTATACCAGAAGGTTTAACTCTTGAAGGGGACAAAAGTTTGGCCACCCTAAAGCTGCTTTCTGGGATACTGATTTTAAGCTGTATACTCAGGGGGGAAAGGCTCAGAAAGAACCATTAACCCTCCCCTGCATAAGAGATTTAGATGGAAAGGCTTACTCTACGAAGGGAATCTTGGGATGTTGCCTTAGGCTAATTTTGATTAAGTATGTTGAATAGGAGGGCTTCAGGCTGGGTCCTGTTAGCATGATATCCTGTGTCCAATTGTTTCTGAGTTGTCTAACAGAAACAACTCAGGTGTGTTCCACCCTTCTTCAACTACCTGCAAATCTCCAATTTTCACTTCTGAATCCCACTCTCCACCTCTATCCTTTGTCCAAAATAGCATGTATTCTTAATGCTGCCTCACTATCTGTGGCATTTCCATGCATATGTAAATTCCTGATGTGCATACATTAAAATTGATTTTTCTCCTGTTAATTTATTAGCCCACCCAGAAGAACTTTGAAGGTGAGAAGAAAAGTATTTTTCTTAGCCCCCAAACCCTGATAATGTCTACCACAGAGAAGAAAATAATCTTATATAATAAAAGGGTAATATGCAAATCGACTGAACAGTGGAATGACCAGAATGCCCTCGGCCCCTTGCCCCGGCCAGCCCTACCCCCCAACGAGCATCCCCACCCCAATCAGGGGCAGGGCCAACCGGCAAACCATGGCCCCTTGCCCCAGCGGCCCCACCCCGATCGGCCCCCAGTCCCAGCTGGCCTGCCCCTTCTGGCCCCCATTGGGCAGGCTGGCTGGACCCCACCAGTGCATGAATTCCTGCACCGGGCCTCTAGTTACTAATATTTTTGAACACTGCATGTCAAACATTGTGCTAAGTGTTTTAAGTTGATTTATTATAATTTATTTAAGGGAAACACTAAGATGTAGTGGTTAAGAGAATAAGCTCTGAATCAAACTATCTAAGCTTAAAACTAGACAGTTTATTTGGGGCTAATAAATTATTTAATCTCTCTAAACCTGTTTCCCAATCTCTAAAATGAAACTAATAAAAATACCTAATGTCATTTTTGGGGAGGGGAGCAAATGAAACAAAGTATTAAAAAACACCTATGAGGCTCTTGGTGTTTGTCAAATGAATTAACGAATATATGTTCTCCAAATAAAACTTTTAACTGAAGTTTAAATAGCTTGATTCTAAATTTGACTAAATTTGTGGACAGTGTTTTATCATTTTTTTATACAAGTGCAGCTGTCTCATGCAAAGATATAGGTTTCATATAGCAACCACTTTTTAGCTTGATGCCTCTGAGAAATTGAAAGAGGAAGCTTGCCATCTAGTGGAATCCTGTTGAATTCCAGAGCTGCTTCTGAGTTCTGGGAATTCTTAAATTCCAGTGAATTGTTAATTTTATATCTTTTGTGAGGAACTTTCTTCATGTAGTTTTTTTGTACACATTTATGAGGAAAATGTTCTGTGGTAGAGCAAAATAATAATAATAATCTGGCTCAAATTATCTCTGATCAAACAAAATATGCTCTACAAGAAAACACATATCGCCGTAGACGGTTTGGCTCTGTGGATAGAGCGTCGGCCTGCAGACTGAAGGGTCCCGGGTTCGATTCCGGTCAAGAGCATGTACCTTGGTTGCAGGCACGTCCCCAGTGGAGGGTGTGCAGGAGGCAGCTGATCGATGTTTCTCTCTCATCGATGTTTCTAACTCTCTATCCCTCTCCCTTCCTCTCTATAAAAAATCAATAAAATATATTAAAAAAAAGAAAAAGAAAACACATATCACAGTATTTTCAAGTCAGGCTCGAAAGAAAATTCCAGAAAATAATTAACAACAGAAAAAACACATACTTGTTTAAGGAGAATTTCTTCCACATTGCCCATGTAGAAGGGCCAAGAATATAAGTAGTTTCATGCTCCAGGCTTCTATCTGACCTTAAGGTCCAGTTTCTCTATAAATAATCTCCTTTCTTTCTCTCTGCACTTATCTTTTGTCTATGAAAGTCTAATCATGAAGTTCCAACCCATTTTGTCTTTCAAAAAATCATTTCCTTTTACCATCAAAACATAACCTAAACAATTTCCTTTTCTTTTAATAGGTTATCGTGTTTAATAAAACTTGGTTTGAACTTAATATTATTCCTTAAACACCATTGAGATAAAACCCTGAAGTAGCCAAGTCTTATAAAACTAACTCATATCTCAAGAAACAAATTATAGTGGTAGAATCATGAGCTGTGGCAATGATGTACAGGTCTTGAGTAAAAAAGTAACTAATCCACATGTTGAATAAGGTTCCTTCTCTCTAAAAATGAGGAAACTTGACAAACTTGCGGGTAATAATTCTTAAAAGAGATAAGTACATGGGTTCCATAAAATTATTTGAAAGGTTAATGGTCGTAAAATATAATGAGGCAAAAGGATGGTTAGGAGAAAAAAAAATTCACCACTGAGATAGGAAGAAATGCATTTGTGCAAAGAATAGGCTACCAGGGGTGGGCAAACTTTTTGACTCTTAAACTGGACCGGAGGGCCGGAACAAAAGCATGGATGGAGTGTTTGTGTGAACTAATATAAATTCAAAGTAAACATCATCGCATAAAAGGGTACGGTCTTTTTTTTTTTAGTTTTATTCATTTCAAACGGGCCGGATCCGGCCCGCGGGCCGTAGTTTGCCCACGGCTGGAATGGTTCCCGGACCTTGTCTTTCAAGGCCTCCTTTAAGTGAGGCCATTTTAGTTTCACTTACATACTGAGCTGACCCATCCATAAACCAAGCTGAGGGTATTTTCTTACCCTTCAGGTAATCATAGAGAATCCCCCATGGAATCCCAGGCATGAGCTGAGGGAAGGGCACTGATATAGCTATGCTACAGTCATCTGGGTTACCTGCTCATGAAGCTTGTTTGTGCCATGCGGTCATGCTTGTACTTGCTCCCAAATGTACCACTTCCATCTTGCAATGTGCTGTTGCTGAGCCTGTCTGATCTTTTATAATTTGGGGAATCTGACAGAATCCAGTTCATTACAGGAACATATAGATAAGATAGTCCCTTGATGCTCCAGGGCCAGGCAGGACCAGAAGCACATTAAAAAAATATATAATTCTCCACTGAAAATGGAATGGCCTTGTTTCAGAACTCAAGGGGTTAATATTATAATTGCCACCCCCCCCCCCCAGTGGTGTTTGCCACAAATTCCATGCAGCATCTTTGCTCACCAACACCTTTAATACCATAGATTCTGCCAAATTGTAGGGCCCAAGTGGCAGAGGTGCATGCATCACAGCCCGGACCTGTTGGTGAGCTATTTTCTAATGTAGATCCCATATAAAATATCCAGCCTTCAATGTATATGGGCCAGAGAAGTATCCTGAGGTATGGAATTATGCTGCCTCCAGAACTCAGAGGCCCACCAATATCGCGCTTCCATTTTAATGTAGGAGATACTAGTACAAGATGAAACAATTTTTCTTTTACATTGGAGGACCTATCCAGGCAAAACACTGACCCCTAAAATACTTATAGATGCGGCAGGCACTTCACTTTTTGTAGGATTTGTCTCCCACACTCAAGATCACATGTTGTACCAGTACTTTCACTGTGATGTCTCTAGCAAACCCAACCCAACATAATGTCATCAAAGTAATTGGTTAAAGTAATGTAGTGCAGAATGTCAAGATTGTCCAAATCTCCTCAGAATATATGACAGAAAGCCGGAGACTAAAAGAGCCCTAGGACAAATCTATAAATGAATATTATTATCCATCTCATATGAATCTGAACTGCTTCTTATTCTCTTTTTTGGATTAGAAAATAATGCATTTTCCAACTTTATGGCCACTCAACACATATCTGTAGCCAAATTAATGTACCCCAGAAAAAGTTGATTAAGTACACTGAGTGCAATTATTTATCTGAGTTGTGGTAGTCTACAGTTATTCTTCAAAATCCATTGGGGTTTTTTTCAGGTGCCAGGTAAATTAAATCTACACTAATAAAGGAGAAACATGAAATTGGTGTCACTTTGCTATGCCCACCAGCCAATCAGGATGAGTATTCAAATTAATCCAACAAAGATGGCAGTTAATTTGCATACACAGGCACGGAGGGAAGACTGAAGGCTCCAGCCCAAGTGAAGACTGAAGACTGAAGAGGCTTGGCTTCTCCGCTGCGGCCGGAGTGAAGGCCTGGGTCCCGGGTGCTGGAGGAAAACCGGTGCCAGCAGCCAGGGTAAGGAAGGCCTATTGCACAAATCTCTTCGTGCAATGGGCCTCTAGTAGACTATAATAGGGGCTACTACTCCAGCAACCAACTAGGAGTTGCCAAACTTTTTTGTAAAAGACAAGATTGTAAATATTTTTGTATATGACTTTGTGGGTCACACAGTTTCTGTGGCAACTACTCAACTCTGCCATTATAGTGTCAAAGTAGCCATAAACAATATATAAATGAATGGCCACTGCTTTATACCAATAAAATGTTATTTACAAAAAGAGTTATCAGGCCAAGAACTTAGTAATGGCCATCCAATCTTGTTATTTGTATAAAGGTATATTAGGTCTTTAATCTATAAATCTCAAATACCTACTATATTTTATCCACTAGCACATTACCTTCAGCCAGTTTACCCTCCCAGCTCACTAAATGTGAAAGCTTAACAATGAGCCATCACTTTGCCAAGGGCTGTTTGAGCTCTTCATTGTCTGCCAGGCAATGAATGATCCAGCTATAAAAAACCATCTTATCCACTGTTTTTCCAGCCTACGCTCAGCACTAACTGCCAGCAACTTGAGTTCTTTAGCAGCAAATGGACCAAAGTTGGAGGTATAAGATGTTGATTAAAGATCAACATCTATGAAAGGAAAGGAAAAAATAATAGGATTGGGGAGAGGAAGAAATTAAACCATGGCACAGATCCAGCAAAGCCTCCGCCCGTTTGGCAGGAAGCCCAGGAGCCAGTATTTCCATTCAGAATAGCCTGGGCTGAGCCAAAATGGCCAGGCATTTATGTGAGAAAGTGCTCACCTGTCTGAATTCAAATAATGGACTCAAAGACAGAAGTATGGGGAAAACAAGACTTTTAATACGTTCTCAAGAGCGGGTGTCCATCCCATTGTACAGGCACACCTGGTGCAGGGAGCATAGCCTATCTATTTAGTCCCTCCTCCGAGTCCTCATTGGCTGAGTACTATGGGGCCACCTGTTTCCTCATAGGTCGCCTAGGTCTTGTTGTCTCCCATTGGGCCATTTAGAAAAATTGGGCTGAGGCCTTTCTAGCTGCCTCCACACACCCTCCCTGCCCGCCCGCCCCACCCCCCCCCGCCCCCCCCACCCCCCCCCCCCACACACACACACACAACCCTGTCTAGCTGAGGCAGATGCCTCAGGGGTTTCCACCATGATGCTGCCCCCCCACCTCCCCTGCACAGTTCTTTGTTCCTCTTCCCTCCCCCCTACATTCTGTTTGCCCTGGAGGAATTCAGAAAACCCCATCAAAAGCCGACCATGCTGGAGTTAGATCACAGAGGTCCATTTCCTACAATTTATACCTGTTCCACTCAGCCACCAGACACAAGTGCCCAGAGAGGGTGTGACTTGAGGTAAAGTGGTTCTATGCAGCCAAGGCAGACACTGAAAACAGACAAGAATGGTAGATTGAACAATAGTCTCCAAATGTGTCCATGTCCTAATGGAATCTGTGAATGTTAACCTGTAGGTAAAAAAGACTTTGCATATGTGATTAAGTTAAGAATTGAGAGGGGATAATGTATCTTGGATTATTGGGAGAAGGAGCAGGAGGGGAGGCTGGTGTAATCACTGGTTCTTAGAAGAGGGATGCAGGAGGAGTCCGAGTCAGAAGAGAAAGGTGTGATGATGAAAGCAAAGATTAACATCGTAGGCTTCAAAGATGGAGAAAATGGGCATAAGCCAGGGACACAGGTGACCACTAGAAGCTGAAAAAGGTAAGAAAACAGATTTTCCCCTGTCTCTTGTCTTTAGCCCAGTGAAACTGGTTTTGGATTTCTGATCTCTAGGACTATAAAAAAAAAAAAAAGATAAATTTGTGTAGCTTTAAACCACTAAGCTGTGGTAATTTGTTTCAGCAGCCATAGGAAACTCCTATAGCCAAAAATCTAGTTGGTGCAGGTCCCTGCCCACCACACTGTGATAAAATCATGAAGCCTCAGTCTCTGGTTCTTAGAGGACATGTGTAAGCTCCACTATAACACCTGCATCCAGAAAACACTTTACTGGAACGAAGAAAAGGAAGCAGAAAGAAAATATGATGCCACAATATTAAATACATTCTGTAAATCACTACGTGGGAGAAGTGAGGATCAGTCATAGTCCTCCACTTATGGGTAGAGGACCCTAGTGATCATCTGGAGACAAAAGGCAATGTTGGTCGGGGATAGTAGCAGCCAGACTTAGATGTCAGGAACTCCAAATGAGACCAACTCAGACACTACTAGATTCTAAAATACAAATACCAGTTGACATCCAGAAATATCACCGAATCATGTGCCTGATGGGAGAATGTGTGCATTACACATCGAGGATGTTATATGTTGTGGGGGAGAGTCCGGCACCCTCTGACCACAGTGAGCATCCCCAGGACATGGCCGAGGGGGTCTGGGGGTGAGGGTTTCCTGACAGGGTTGAAGTTCCCTTTCCTGTGAGAAAATGTGTGCTAGGAATTTTCCAATTTCCCTCACTCTGAACCCCAACATCACTGATAACACCAGACTGAGAAATCATTTCACTTAACAGGCTGCCATATCATTTCAACATATTAAAGATTCACAGTGGTACAAATGCATAATCACTGATCTTATTTCTATTATTTTCTCTCTCTTAAAATATGGTAATTTCTCTTGTGATTAGTTTGAGGTCCCTGCAATATGCCATGGGCTTGCATAAGGTCAGAGTTAGTACAGTGTGTTATAACACAAGAAAAAGGTTCCAACTTCAAGAATCAAGAGTCTCCCTTTTTCCTGTACTTGGGAAGCAGTTACTCATATCAAAGCAACCTCATAAGTGAAGACAATGTAACAGAAAAAACGGCTGTACTTTTCAAAATTATTTACACCAAGTGAACATAATTAGCATATACTAGTAAGATGACAAAGATAAACATTTGGTAATTGTAGATATGTGTAAGTGCTGGATTTCAGAAACTGAACAAATGCTAATCCCTATGAAATATATTTGAAGATGAATGAGAATTTACCAATGTAATCAACTCATCTAGCCCAACATTTCTTCTGCTCATATGAGGTTGCCCTTGACTTAATCCCAATGTGCTTCATGACCCAGGTGGCCCCTGTCCCTGACTTACCTGGTGAGTGAGTTCAAGGGAACTCAGAGACCACCTGGACTTTCATGACCACCTTTGTTGTTAACACACAGAATCGGGTCTCTTCAGGGAAGTTCAAAACCCCTTCTTCTGATATCTAATTATTAGGTAAATGTCAGTTAACAGCTTTGCACTTTGATTCTCCCTCCATCTGTACTCTTAGCCCATCATGAGCTCACAGTCCCCTTCCCAGAAAACCAGACTCCAGATTCCCTTCCCCACAGGTGGACACTGGGAGGGCGGGTCTCAAAATGACTCTCTGTGACCAGGATAAGGTACATGTCCACACCCATGTCAGAGCACCTGCTGGTCCAGAGTAAGTGCCCATGTCCCTCTGGGAGAAGATGATTCCAGAGTCTCAGAGCCTCTTTGTGGTCAAGGACCTGGGAGACCTTCCTGAGCTGCTCACCTGTGGGAGGGGCTGACTACTTGGGAGAAGTGAGGGAAGAGAAGGGACACAGAGTGTAAACCTGTCTCTGTTTCACGGCCTGGGCTGGACTCATGGGAGGCAGGTCCTCACCAGCATGGCCTGTTCCCTGGACCTGGGCAGAGACAGAGGCAGCCCCTGCACTATCACCTGTAGGCCCAGGAACCTCAGTTAGGTCAAGGGAAGGATTTTTTTACTTTACAATTATTTTTATATCAAAATTGACATTATAATGTTATTTTATATGAAACTAGAGGCCCAGTGCACAAAATTCATGCACGGGTAGGGTCCCTAGGCCTGGCCAGAGATCAGGGCCGATCGGGGCCTTCCAGCTGCTGGCTAGGGCCTTCTTTTGTTCCACACTGCCCCCTGGTGGTCAGTGCATTCATAGCAAGCAATTGAACTCCCAGTGGAACACCTGAGGGGACACTTTGCATATTAGCCTTTTATATAGAGAAACTAGAGGCCCGGTGCACAAAAATTTGTGCACTCGGGGCGGAGGGGGGGTCCCTCAGCCCAGCCTGTGCCCTCTCGCAGTCTGGGACCCCTCGGGAGATAACGACCTGCTGGCTTAGGCCTGCTCCCAGGTGGCAGAGGGCAGGCCCAATCCCTAGGTGCAGCCCCTGGTCTGGCTCAGAGCAGGGCTGATTGGGGAGTTGGGGCACTGCCCCCTGTCACGCACAGAACAGGGCCAATCAGGGGGTTGGGGCGCTGCCCCCGTCACACAAAGAGCAGGGCCAATCAGGGGGTTGGGGCGCTGCCCCCTGTCACGCACACAGCAGGGCCCATCAGGGGGTTGGGGCACCGCCACTCTCACACTCAGGGCAGGGCCGATGGGGAGGTTATGGCTCTACCCCATCACACACAGAGCAGGGCCCGTGGGGGGGGGGGGGGAGCTCCCCCCTATCAGGCACAGAGCAGGGCTGCTCATGGGGTTGGGGCCCCGCCCCCTGTCACACACAGAGCTGCAGGGCGATCAGGGGGTTTGGGCACTGCCCCCTGTCATGCTGATCCCGGTGCTGGGAGGCATATTACCCGTTTACTATATAGGGTAGAGGCCTGGTGCATGGGTGGGGCTGGCTGGTTTGCCCTGAAGGGTGTTCTGGATCAGGGTGGGGGTCCCCACTGGGGTGCCTGGCCAGTCTGGGTGAGGGGCTGAGGGCTGTTTTCAGGCTGGGAGTGACTGAAGTTCCCAACCGCTCCTTTTTTTCTTTTTCTTTTTTATTCTGGGCCAGCTTTACCTTGAGGCTTGGCTCCAGCTCTTAGGCCTCCGCTCCTGAAAGTAGGTTTCTGGCCTTTGCTTACAGTGTTGTGAATCTGCTGGCTGAAGTCCGGCGGTATTTGTTACAATGTTTCTTAAACTGCCCGCTCAGAGGCCTGCAGCCGCAGGCGGGGAACGTTCGTTTCCCCCAACGATCCTCCATCACTGAGGCAAGCAAGCCTCATGTTAGTTTCAAGCTGCCTGGCTGCTGGCCGCCATCTTGGCTGACAGTTAATTTGCATATCTCGCTGATTAGCCAATGAAAAGGGTAGCGGTCGTACGCCAATTACCATGTTTCTCTTTTATTAGTGTAGATTATGATTATCCAATCTTACTATATTGAACCTATTTTAATGTTTCTTTGCACTTGGAAGTAGACCCACACCACTGAGTACAGGAGAAGGAATGTGCTCAGGACCCATAAGGACATGTCTGACTGGCCTCAGTCCCTCCCTACTTATGGGAACAGAGCTCCCATAATCTGCAAATATCTGTTCAAACTCCAAGGTAAATCCTCTCCTGGGCTGAGCAAACTCACAGCTTTCTCCTCACACAGGGCTGAAGTCTCTGGGAAGACAGAGCTGTGGTCCAGAAGAAGATGAGACTGCTGGGTCTTCTTATGTGCCTGGTGACAGCCCCCCAGGTGAGGGGTTCAGGTGTCAGACAGGGGTTACGGGATGGTTGTGACTGCACTTGACTGACAGGGGCTGATGCTCCTTGTCCCCAGGTGTCCTGTCCCAGGTGCAGCTGCAGGAGTCGGGCCCAGGACTGGTGAAGCCCTCCCAGACCCTCTCCCTCACCTACACTGTCTCTGGGTTCTCTTTAACGAGCTGTAAGCCCCTGGGAAAGGGGCTGGAGTGGGTCGGGATTATATGAACTGATGGAGATACAAACCATAACCCGACACTGAAATCCCGACTCAGAGTCACCAGGGACACCTCCGAGAGCCAAGTTTACTTAACACTGAACAGCCTGAGAGCGGAGGACACAGCCATGTATTACTGTGCCAGAGACACAGTGAGGGACATCAGTGTGAGCTCAGACACAAACCTCTCTGCAGGAGAGGCTGCGACCACCAGGGGGCGATCAGGACACCAGGGGGCGCTCAAGACCTGAAGGAGACAGTAAGAACACCAGGGGGCGCTCCTGACTCACCAAGCCCACAGAACAGCCCCAGGAACTGGGCAGAGGGAGGTGGGGAAGAAAGGGGCTTTGTGTTGGGAGCAGGGATTTCCTCTCAAAGCTCTCAGCTGCATCCAGAAAGGATTCTTGCTTTTTCTCTGTGGCTCTAATTTCCCATATTCTCACTGCAGACAACAAAGGAGGAGGTAACACTGCTGTTTGCAGATGACATATCGGCAGTGACTGGGGACTCTCCTTCACCATGTTTCTGTGTTTTCTGCTTTTCTTTCTACAGTGACCATCCTAAGTGCTCTCCTCAGCCTGTGTTTGGGAAATTTCCCACCAAGAGAAACACCAGCACAGTCCAGACTGAGCTGTGTGTTGAGCTCAGGGTCTGTCACCCAAAGGCCAACCTGTCCCCATAGGGGCCCTTCCTTCCGACAGTCCCACAATAAATAAAACATATGCACGTCCCACGGACAGTGGGAGCTAGATAAAATCCATCCAAATGGTGCAAAGGACCCTTGAGGACTGCTCCCAGTCACCTCTCACCTTTACAGGTGCCCAGGATTTGCGGTTTCTGGTACAACAGGAGCAGGAAATGACTCATCTCTCTTTATAAAGGTGTCACACCAGCATTGATGTGAGATGATACCAGAGTGCCTATCCCAGATATTGTCGTTTAATAGGGATGTTTAACAAAGATTCATTGGGAATCATCTCATTTCTTTCTTTCTTTTTTTCTTTTTTTCTTTCTTTCTTTTTAACCGGTAGCTCTTTTTTTTCAGATATTTTTTTTATTTCAAGAAAAATTATTTTAAATATAATAATGTTACATGCAATAAACATTAATATCTCAAGAAAATGATTTTAAATATGATAATGTTACATGCTATCAACACCAATTATTTGAGAAAAATGATCTTACGTACAATATTACATGCAATAAACATTAATATTTCAAGAATAAAAGGATTTTAAGTATAATAATATTACCAAGACTGTACTAACATAGTATGATATCACAAAAGTTGTAGGAAATATTAAATATCTGCATATAACAGGATTACTTCTATTATATTCTAGAATATTTTCCCCGCCTCTGGCTCTATTTTTGTTCATCAGTTTATGTTGTTCATTATATTCCACAAATGAGTGAGATGGTACAATATTTATCTTTCTCTGACTTGCATATTTCACTTAGCATGATGCTTTTAAAGTCTATTTTGTCGGATATGAGTATTGCTACTCCAGCTTTCTTTTTCTTTCCATTTGCATGGAAAATGTTTTTCTATCCCTTCACTTTCATCCTGTGTGTGTCTTTTGTTTTGAGGTCTGTTTTAGTATATAGTTGGCTCATGTTTAGTATCCATTCAGCTAGCCTACACCTTTTGATTGAAGCATTTAATCCATTTACATTTAGGGTTATTATTGAGATGTACTTATTTAGAGTCATTTTAACTCTGTATGGCTAGGTTTCTCTCTCTGTTCCTTCTTCTCAGCAATCCCTTACAGCAATCCCTTCAGCATTTTTTGAAATGCTGGCTTGGTGGGGATGAACTCCTTTAGCCTTTTTCTGTCTGGGAAGCTCTTTATTTGACCGTCTATTTTGAATGATAGCCTTGCTGGATATAGTAATCTTGGTCTCAAATCCTTGCTTTGCATTACCTTGAGCACTTCATGCCATTCCCTTCTGGCCTGTAGAGTTTCTGATGAGAAATCAGGTGTCAACCTTATGGGAACTTCTTTGTAGGTAACAGTTTTCTTTTCTCTTGCTGCCTTTAGATTCTCTCTTTGTCTTTAATTTCTTGGCATTTTTCATGATGTGTCTGGGCATGGATCTGTTTGGATCCTTCTTGTTTGGGGTTCTCTGTGCCTCCTGAACTTTACTAGGTTAGGGAAGTTTTCCACCATTATTGCTTCAAACACCTTCTCTATTCCTTTCTCCCTTTCTGCCTCTTCAGGCACACCTACTGTTCTAATATTGTTGCGTTTCACATTGTCTCACATCTCCCTTAAACAGTCCTCCTGTTTTTTAATTGTTTTTTTTCTTTTCGGTTCTCTAATTGAGTGATATTTTCAACTCTGTCTTCTAATTCACTGATTCGATCCTCAGCTTCCCCTAATCTGCTGTGTATTCCTTCTAATATGTTCTTTATTTGTGTTATGTCATTCTTTATTTCAGACTATTCATTTTTCATAGTTACCATATCTTTCTTCATACTGCTGAGCATTTTTAACATCATTACTCTGAACTCTGTTTCAGATAAATTTCTTATCTCTGCTTCATTTATCTCTTCTGGAGAATTTGCTAGTTCTTTCATTTGGGGGATTGTTTCTTTCTTTCCTCATTTTGGTTATCTGTTTGGGTTTGTAACTCTGTATTAGGTAGATCCTCTATACTACTCAATCTCTAGTGCAGAACAGTGTTTAAAGGCTGTTGCTGACTAATTGGATCAGGCTAAGACTCAAAGCCTCCAGAGTTCGCCTCTGTCTACATAGACTAATAGGATTCGGACTTGAATTGCCTCCAGGCAATCTTCCTCAGGTGTGGGGGTAGTTTTCAACAGGGCGGGGCAGTTGCTTCTGCCTGGAGGCTGTTACTTTTAATCTCTTATTGGCCTCAGGGCAGGGTGTTTTCCAATAGGGTGTGTCAACTGTCTTCCCCTCAAGCAAGGCAGATGTCTGTGTGGGAAAGATTCCTCCGCTGTGTGAGGGAATGACTCAGCCCAGGAAACTTGGAGTGTCTGCCTTCTGAGCTCTATCTCCTGAGTCCCCAGTCCTGGTTCTGCTCTCACAGCTCCAGTCACTTCACCCTCCCTCTGCCAGAGCACAAGGTCATTGGCTCCACAGGGAATTTTTGTGCGTTGGACCTTTAAGAGGGTGTCCGAACTTTTAGCTGCCACTCCCTGGCAGACAGCACCCCACAGCTTTTCACAGCCAGATGTTATGTGGGTACCTTCCTCAGTTTGGTGCTTTCTTCTAGGGAGCCCATCTTTGGGATTAGATCCCAGAGTTCTCAGTGGCTCCACCCTACAGCTGAGATATCTCTCCAGGACTTCAGTTGCCATTTGTGGATGCCCAGCCAGCCCTTTTGCACCTCTGCCCCTCCTACCAGTCTCTATGTGGTCTCCACCTTCGGTCCTTGGTTACCAGGGTTCTCTCCTGTGAGTTTTCCATTGATTATTCAGGAAGCCTTTCCATATTTCAGTTGTAATTCCAGCTTGTTCCTGGCATGTCGTGCAGCATTCTTCTACTCTGCCACCATTTTTAGTCTTGGAAATCATCTCATTTCAACAAGCAGCTGTCTTGAGAAATCAAATATCTTGGTGAAGGAGACAGCTATACAGTTTTCCCTTCTTTTTTACTTAAAATCATTGGCTAAACTTTGACATTTCATAATAACGACTTTGAATCCTCCATAGATTATTCCTTTGAGAGCTCAGCTGAGAAAATAACCCAGGTTGAGGCTGCTTGTTGGGCATCATGATCTATTGTAGCATTTGCCTAACCTCCATGTTAAAGGTTTTGTAGTGACTCCTACTGTTATGGGTTCACTCAGCAAGGTAGACCACTGACTCAGAATTTAAATTTAAGAGCCTTTATTAAGCTGGCAAGCTGACTACAGCTACAGCACCCTGCCAAAGCAAAGGCTGAACTGCAGTGCCAACTTCCATGGCCAGCGACTACAGTTACAGCACCCTGTCAGAGCAGAGGCCAAACTGCAGCTCCTACTACAGGAGTTACATTTTATTATTAAATTCTGTGGAGTCCCAGGGAAAAATGTGTCTTTCAAATTCTGGGCCCCCAAATATGGAGGAAACTCTCTTTATTTATACTTTTCCAGTCCTTTGTCTCCCAAATTTGGAATGAGACTTCCGGGCCTTCTGAAAAAGAAGGCCTGCGTGCTGGGAAGGGGCCATGAGACCATATATCAAGGCCTGGCCTGATGTCAGTACCTTCCCATCTATGTGTTTTAGGAACAGACAGCACAGCATGACCCATCTGGCCAAAGCACCAGATATGCAGCCCAGCACACTACCTTCACCTTACATTTCCAGGATGGAGGAGATCTCCCACATTTCCTCATCAGGCTTCCTTGATGTGTTTCCAGGAGCTTTGAGAACCCACTATGTCTGCAAAGCTTCCCCAAGTCATGCACTGCTCCCCAGGCCTTTGGTGTCTACCCTGGTCTCCTTCAGACAGCTCTGGTGACTACAGAACCTTTCACCACTAAGGAATGCAACTTGGTGAAACCAAGAGTTGCTTCTTTGAATAGATCAAAAAGATTGATGAATCATTAGCCAGACTCATCAAGAAGCAAAGAAAGAGGACCCAAATAAATAAAATCAGAAATGAAAGCAGAGAAGTAACAACTGACACCACAGAAATACAAAGGATTGTAAGAAAATACTATGCACAACTATATGCCAACAAGCTGGACAATGTGGATGAAATGGACAAATTCCTGGAAAAACACAATTTCCCAAAACTGAAACAGGAAGTTTCCAAAAACCTGAATAGGCCAATAATAACTGAGGAAATAGAAGCAGGAATCAAAACATTCCCAGCAAACTTTAAAAGCCCTAGTTCAGGTGGCATCACAGGAGAGTTTTAACAAGCATTCAAAGAAGAATACCTCTATTCCTCAAACTATTCAAAAAAATCCAAGAGGAAGGGACACATCTAAGCTCTTTTTATGAGGCCAGGGTTATCCTAATTCCAAAACCAGATAAAGACATCACTAAGAAAGATAATTACAGGCCAATATCCCTGATTATCATAGAGGCTAAAATCCTCAACAAAGTATTAGCAAATAGGATCCAGCAATGTATTAAAAAGATCATACACCATGACCAAGTGGTATTTATTCCAAGGATCCAAGGCTGTTACAATATCTGCAAATCAATAAACATGATACATCACATAAACAAATTGAAAGACAAAAATCACATAATCATATCAATTGATGCAGAAAAGACATTTGACAAAATCCAACATCCTTTCTTGATAAAAACTCTCAACAAAGTGGGAATAGAGGGATCATACCTCAACATAATAAAAGCCAACATCATACTCAATGGGCAAAAACTAAAACCATTTCCCCTAAGAACAGGAACAAGACAGGGATGCCCTCTTTCACCACACCTGTTCAACATAGTACTGGAAGTGCTAACCATAGCGATAAGACAAGAAGAAGAAATAAAAGGCATCCAAATTGGAAAGGAGGAAGTAAAACTCTTATTATTCACAGATGACATTATATTGTACTTAGAAATCCCTAAAGACCCCACCAAAAACTACTAGATTTAATAAACAAATTCAGCAATGTAGCAGAATACAAAATTAACACCCAGAAATTGATGGTATTTTTATACACCAATAATTAATTCTCAGAAAGGGAAAACAAACAAACAATCCCATTTACCGTTGCAACAAAAAAAATTAAGATACTTAGGAATAAACTTAAACAAGGTGGTAAAAGAATTGTACTCAGAAAACTACAGGATGTTGAAAAAAGCGATAGAGAAAGATATGAACAAGTGCAAGAATATACTGTGTTCATGGATTAGTAGAATTAACATCATTCAAATGTCCATACTACACAAAGCATATTCCACAGATCTAGAAAAAATACTCCAAAAATTTATATGGAACCAAAAAAGGCCCAATTAGCCACAGCAATTGTGAGAAAGAAGAAAAAGGTTGGAGGGATCACACAATACCAGATATCAAGTCATACTCCAAAGCCACGGTAATCAAAACAGCCTGGCACAAGAACAGGCATATCTATACTATCTAATAATAGACAAACATGGTAATTAACCATACCTCCGACACGCTTCCCATTGGCTAATCAGGGCGATATGCAAATTAACTGCCAACCAAGATGGCGGCCGGCAGCCAGGCAGCTGAAGCGAACAGGATGCTTGCTTGCTCCAGTGAAGGAGGAAGCCAAGGTTTCCCGCCTGCCGCTGCTGGGCTCTGAGCTTGCACTCTAAGCAACTATGTTGCAATTATAGATGCTAAACAAACCCCATGCTTTCAGCCAGCCGGTCGAGCTGGAGTTGCAACAGAGTTTCAATTATAGAACCCAAACAAACCCAGATACCTGCTTTCAGCAGCCGAAGCCTCAGAGCTGGAGCTGAGCCTCAGAGGTAAAGCCAGCTCTCAGCTCCAGTGACAGCCATAGAAGGTAAATAAATCCCAGAATAAAAAAAAAAAGAAAAGAAAAAAAGGAGAGGTTGTGAGCTTCAGTCACCCGCCAGCCTAAAAACGGCCCTCAGCTCCTTACCCAGACTGGCCAGGCACCCCAGTGGGGAGCCCCACCCTGAAGGGGGTGTGACCAGCTGCAAACAGCCATCAGCCCCTCATCCAGGCTGGCCAGGCACACAAGCGGGACCCCCATCTTGATCCAGGACACCCTTCAGGGCAAACCATCCAGCCCCCACCCGTGCACCAGGCCTCTATCCTATATAGTAAAAGGGTAATATGCCTCCCAGCACCGGGATCAGCAGAGCAGCGAGGCCTCACTGCCCCAATGTCAAGCGGAGCCACGAGGCCTCCCAGCACTGGGATCAGCAGAGCTGCAAGACCTCCTGGCCCCTGGAGCAGCGTGACAGGGGGCAGCACCCAAACCCCCTGATCACCCTGCGGCTCTGTGGGTGACAGGGGCCAGGGCCCCCGCCTCCCTATCCGCCCTGCTCTGTTCGTGACAGGAGAAGGCGCCCCAACCCCCTGATCAGCCCTGCTCTGTGCCTGATAGGGGGGAGCTCCCCAACTACCCTATCGGCCCTACTCTGTGCATGACAGTGGGGAGCTCCCCAAACCCCTGATTGGCCCTGCTCTGTGCATGACAGGGGGGAGCTCCCCAACCCCCTGATCGGCCCTGCTCTGTGTGTGACAGGGTACGGAGCCCCAACCCCCCTAATGGGCCCTGCTCTGTGCGTGACAGGGGGCGGCGTCCCAACCCCCTGATCGGCCCTGCTCTGTGCGTGACAGGAGGTGGCACCGCAACCTCCCCATCAACCCTACCTTGAGTGTGACAGGGGGCGGTGCCCCAACCCCCCAATCGGCCCTACCCTGAGCATGACTGAGGGTGGCATCGCAACCTTCCGATCCACCCTGCTCTATGCATGACATGGGGCGGCGCCCCAACTCCCCAATCGGCCCTGCTCTGAGCCCGACCAGGGGCTGCACCTAGGGATTAGGCCTGCCCTCTGCCACCCAGGAACAGGCCTAAGCCAGCAGATCGTTATCTCCTGAGGGCTCCCAGACTGTGAGAGGGCACAAGTGGGGCTGAGGGACACCCCCCCCCCACCAGTGCACAAATGTTTGTGCACTGGGCCTCTAGTCTATATATAAAAGCCTAAGCAACCTTTACGACTGAACAACCAGTCAACCAGTCTCTATGACATGCACTGACCACCAGGGGGCAGAACTGAATGCAGGAGCTGCCCCCTGTGGTCAGTGCACTCCCACAGCCAATCTCCTGTGGAAGGCCAACCTCCTATGGTCCCTCTTCCCCAGCAGGCCAGCCCCAATTGGCCCCTCCCCCCAAGCTAGCTGGCCAACTTCCCATGGTCCCTTCCCTCCTCCCCCAGCCTGCTAGCCCAGATTGCCCCAATAGGAACTGGGCAAGATGGCCCCAATCAGCCCCAATTACTGGCTAGGCCAAGGGACCCCACCCATGCATGAATTTGTGCACCGAGCCTCTAGTAGATCAATAAAACAGAACAGAGACTCCAGAAATCGACCCAAGCTATTATGACTAATTAATATTTGACAAAGGAGGCAAGCTCATACAATGGAGTCAAAACAGTCTCTTCAATAAATGTTGTTGGGAAAATTAGACAAATATATGCAAAAAAAAATGAAACTACACCACCAACTTACACCATATACAAGAGTAAACTCAAAATAGTTAGAAGACTTAAATGTAAGTTGGGAAACCATAAAAATCCTAGAAGAAACCATAGGCAGCAAAATCTCAGACATCTCTCCTAGCAATGTGTTTACAGATACATCTCCTAGGGCAGAGGAAACTGAAGAGAAAATAAACAAATGGGACCACATTAAAATAAAAAGCTTCTGCACAACAAAAGAAACATCAACAAAATGAAAAGGGAGCCCACTGTATGGGAGAACATATTTGGCAATGATACATCTGATAAAGGGTTAATATCCACAATATATAAGGAACTCATACAACTTAAAAACAGGAAGATAGACAATCCAATAAAAATATGGGCAAAGGACCTAGACACTTCTCCAAAGACACCACACAGATGACCAAGAGACATATGAAAACAATGCTCAAAGTCACCGATCATCAGAGAGATGCAAATTAAAATGACAATGAGGTATCACTTCACACCTGTCAGAATGGCTAACATCAACAAATCAACAAATGACAAGTGCTGTGGAGGATGTGGAGAAAAGGGAACCCAAGAACATTACTGGTGGGAATGCAGACTGGTGCAGCCATTATGGAAAACAGTATGGCGTTTCCTCACAAAATTAAAGATAGAACTGCCATTTGACCCAGTGATCCTATTTTTAGGAATATATGCTAAGGGATCCCAAACACCAATCAGAAGCAATGTATGCACCCCTATGTTCATAGCAGCACAATTTACAATAGCTAAAATCTGGAAACAGCCCAAGGGCCCATCTGTAGATGAGTGGATAAAAAAAGCTGTGGTGCATTTATATCATGGAATACTATGCAGCAGTAAAAAAAAAAAAAAAAAAAAAAAAAGGATCTCTTACCCTTTGAGGCAGCATGGAGATACCTGGAGTGTATCATGCTAAATGAAATAAGCCAGTCAGAGAAAGACAAGTATCACATGATCGCACTCATATATAGAGTGGATACAGAGACTTGTAAGCATGGAACAGAGTGCAGAATATTGGCGGGAAGGCGGGGGAGGGTAGGTGGGTGGAAGGTAATCAACCAAGGACCTTGTATGCATATATGCATGGCCCATGAACACAGACAATAGGGTGGTGAGAGCCTTGGGTGGAGGGCTAGGGAGGGGGGCTGGAGGGGGTTAATGGGGAAAAGGGAGGGACATATGTAATACTATCAATAATAAAGAATTATTTTTAAAAATGATAATAATGAAATAAATGCTATGCTGTTATATTTAATTTTGAAGACATCAAATAAATTTAAAATTTGAGAAAAGTTGATGTAGTTAAATAATTCCACTTGTGTGTTGAAAACATTCAACCTGAGATTTTATACATTAATTACTTTTATATCTGCAGGATTCTAATGTCTCTTTTTAAAAATATATTTCTACTAGGAGCCCGGTGCACGAAATTAGTGCACTGGGGGTGGGGGTCCCTCAGCACAGCCTGCCCCCTCTCACATACTGGGAGCCCTCAGGGAATGTCCTACTGATGTCTTAGGCCCGCTCCTGCTCCCCTTGGGGAGCGGGCCTAAGCCGAAATCTGGCCTCTCTTTGTGGGAGGCGACCGGGCTGATGAGGAGAATGCACCAGCCCCATCACCCCGCTGCTGCAGCCACTGCCAGTCACCACAGCCAGCAAGGTGTTTTCATCAACACTGACTCCAGTCCCTTAACCATGAAAAAATGACAACTTTCTTTAGGCATTTTCAAGATGTGTCTTTCATAGGATATGACATTTCTTTCTTATTATTTTTTTTATCCTCACCTGAGGATATGTTTCCATTGATTTTTAGAGAATGTGGAAGAAAAAGGGAAAGACAGAGATAAATATCAAAGTGAGAGGAACACTTTGATTGGTTGCTCCTGCATGAGCCCTGACCTGGGAGGAGCCTGCAACCTAGGTACATGCCCTTGGTCAAAATTGAACCCAGACCCTGCAGTGGGCAGGTCAAGGCATTATCCACTGAGCCAAACTGGCTAGGGCAGGATATGACATTGCTTAGCCTTCGTTTTTTTCTCCAGGAGTGTGGTGAAAAACCCTAGGTCACCTTCTTGGATTCTTATTACCCAAGTTACTAAGAATATTACCAGTGGCATACAGGGAGCTTAGCCAATGAGCGGTCAGAAAAGGTGTTTCCTCTGTAGTTCACACCAATCCCTGGCTCAGCCCCTGCCCAGGCCTAAAGCCTCGGGGCCTGGGCAGGGGACCCCCAGCTCCCTCCCATCTCCGGCTCCACCCCTGCCCATGCCTAACGCCTATGGCTGAGGCTTTAGGCCTGGGCAGGGGCCCCCTCGGCTCTAATCACAGGCACAGGCCCTGCCCAGGAGCCCCCTGGCTCAGGCCCTTCCTAGGCTGTTCAGGGCCCACACATGGCCCACCTCGGAGTGACCTGGGTGCCCAATGATGTTCCCAGGACCCAGGGCGCTGGGCACCTGTGTATGCAAATTAACCACCATCTTTGTTGGGTTAATTAGCATACTCTCCTGATTGGCTGGTGAGCATAGTGGAGGGATGATCAATTTACATGTTTGTCTATTATTAGGTAAGATTGATTTCAGAGAGGAAGGGAGAGGGAAAGAGATAGAAACATCAATGATAAGAGAGAATCATTGGCTGCCTCAGTTGGAGATTGAGCTGCAACCTTGGCACGTGACCTTACCAGAAATCAAACCATGACTTCCTGGTTCTTAGATTGACTCTTAGCCTCTGAGTCATGCAGGCTGGACTGATTTCCCTTTTATAAGCTATATTTGATCATAATGTCGTGGTCATGGTATGCTCTTCGGGTTGATCTTTAGTGAAAGGGTTCCAATAGGGAGTTTACAGGTTAAATTTATTATTTATTAATTAAAGGATATCTCCTGTCTATGGGTGCTGGCCTCTGTGACGTCATTGTTCCCTCCTGCCCCTCCGCGCCTTTCTCTGGAGTCTTCTAGCATTTAGTGATTGCACTTTAGCAATGACTTATGTATATTACACTCTATCCTGCCTGGTCCAGCTCACCCGCACCCACAATTGAACCAGCCCCCCATAACCTGCTCTGCACCTCCAAGTTTCCTCTTCCCGCTCCTGTTCCTCATAGTTTAATCTTCTACATCTAGTGGCCAAGTGGCTGGTCACACCTGCTAGTTCTGTCTCGGAGTCTTCCCTCCCAGGTCCCACAGGACTGCGTTTGTGCAGGTCTCACTGCCTGACTGCCCCTTCCACACCGCTCCATGCCTCCACCTCATCCTGCTTCCTCTGCTTCCGCCTCTTCCTCTAGGCTCAGCGAGCGCTGCAGAATGAGTACTGTTCGATGTGCAGCCTTGCAGACAGAGATGTGTGGTGGTCTTTTTCCAAGGAACCCGATGGCTGCTGGCCAAAGCAGTCCACCTTGACTTAGAAGACGAAAGGGTGTCCTTACAGGGGAGGTCCCAGTCTGTGGCTGTGGTGGATTGCTCTGTGCTTCATCCACCTGTCCGTGTGGCTGTGCATCAATACTGTACACTCAGACTGGTTTTTACAGCATATGCCCCATGGGAGTGTGTATCCTACCATGTGTATATTTATGCGTTAAGTTTAGAAGTGCTGCCTCTTTCCCTGTAAACATTTCAGCTGATTGAAAAGAAGGGTCCCTGAGAGTAACTTGCTGCCATGATTGTCAGGTGTTTGCGATGACGTTTGTCTGTTTCATTTGTGCAGGTCAGTCTGGAGGCCGCGGTGAGGAAGTTTGATGGCGTCTGTAAAAAGAAAGTGAGCGCAAAGAGTGTGGCAACCTGTTCACCATCATTGCCCATTTGTATGACTCCCACCTGGTACAGTCTTTCCTCATCTTTGACATTTTGCAAAAAACTTACTGGAACTTTCACAGAGAAAGATAGGAACTGATCCTGTTAATGCTGAGAAATGGTGGCTTTTCGTGGAGAAAAGGTGATGCTTTGTCACTGGAACTGATCTCAGAGACCCAGGCCAAAGCCAGGGGGGCAGGCAGCAAGCTCCAGGACCAGACCAGGGTACGATGGGTCCCTCACCCTGCTTCCTAAGCTCAGAAGCTGACCAACAAGTAAAAATAAGTGGGGTAAATATTGTTTCATGTCCTAGCAATCTGTTATTGTCTGCTTGTATGATTGGATGTTTTTATCTTTAGTATGTGAGCAAACTTTTGTTCATTTACTAAGAACTCAGGTATTTTGTGAGTTTAAGAATAGATTTAACACTCATCTGTTCAGAAAGTGTTTACTGAGGAAGGCCATGTGGCTCGGGGCTCAGGTGTCAGCCACCTGCACTTCTGGCTCAGCCACTGACCTGAGTCTTCCAAGCCGCAGTTCCCCTTCTAGAAAACGGGGCTGAGCACAGCTGCTACCTCATTTCCTTTTCTGCAGATCAGAGATAGGGGAGCTCAGGGAAGCCCCTGGCGATGTGTGAGGAGCAGGAAGATGATTCGTGTGGGGCCCGCATGGGAGCAGGGCAGAGGCCTTTGCAAGGAGTTGGGCTTTTATACTGGGAGGCACCTGAAGGGTTCTGAGTGGGAAAATGGCCTGGGAAGTGTTCGTGCTAATGGTCACTTTGGCTACAACGTAGAAGACGGAGGTGGTCAGGCAGGGAGATCCCCCTTCAGGGGTCGAAACCGGTGGTGGCAGGATTAGCTCAGTTGCAGTGGACGTGTGTGTGGGAGGTAGGACCGACCAGGTAGGGTACGGGTGGGAGGGAAAGCTGGGGTCAGCCCATGTTCTCAGTTGGGACTTCAGTGCACAGCAGTACATGGAGGACACACAGACTCAAAAGGGAAGACGGGATCATTTCTGAAATCCCAAAATGTTCACTGGGAGGAGGTGTGGTCTGAGCCCTCTGAGGAGGTCCTGAAGCCCTGAGGTGGGAGGCCTCAGGGCTAGAAGCACTGACATTCAGACATTTGGGAGGAAGAGCAGAAGGAAGGTCACAGGATCCAGGCCGGAGTGTTCCAGAGAAGTTTCCCCTATATCGAATGCCCAGTGGCCTAGTTTAAAACACAGAAGTTGGCCGGGCCTACATGGCTCAGTGGTTGAGCATTGACCTATGAACCAGGAAGTCCTGGTTCGGTTCCCAGTCAGGACACATGCCTGGGTTGAGGGCTCCATCCTCAGTGTGGGGCATGCAGGAGGCAGACAATAAATGATTCTCTCTCATCATTGATGTTTCTCTCTCCTTCTTCTTTCCCCTCTGAAATCAAATATATATATATATATATTAGAGGCCCTGTGCACAAAATTTTTGTGCATGGTGGGGAGGGGGGCAGTCCCTCAGCCCAGCCTGCATCCTCTCACAATCTGGGACCCCTCAGGGGATGTCAGGCCTAAACTGGCAGTCATACATCCCTCTCACAATCTGGGACACTGCATGCACCAGTGACCATACTTTTCATACAGGTCAAAGGCATCTTGCTGTTATATGGGCAGCTACATTTTTTTGCCCTGATTATAAAAAGTAGTACATAACATGATCCTTCTGAGACAGTAATACCATGTACCATTTTCCCCATCTTATGGGTGGAAAAACTGAAGCAGAGAGAATTTAATTGGCTTTGTCACATTGTTATAAGTGTCAGAATCAGGGCTGAGCACAAAATGTGCAAGCCAGAGTCCATGCATGTCATCACTGCATTATCTGTGTTCTCAGTGTTAGAGTAGCCTTGCCAGGTTTTAATTTTTAAATCTAAGAGACTGTTCCCAATATATAGCATAGAGTTCCTAGGCCTGGCCAGCGATCAGGGCCATCTGTGGGGCAACCAGCGGGCAGGGTGATCAGGGCACCCACGTTTACTGGCAGCCTGGCACCACCCACTGGCCAGCCTCACTCCCTGATCACCACCATGCGTCGCCTCCCTCTTGGGGAGCAGATGTTCAACACAGGATCTGCCCCTGTTGAGTATCTGGACCCTGATGGTCAGTGTGCATCATAGCAACCAGCTCTTCTGCCAGTCATTCCACCAGTTGGTCAATTTTCATATTAAGATTTTATTATATAGGACTAGAGGCCCAGTGCACAAAAATTTGTGCACTCGCGGGGAGGGGGGGTCCCTCAGCCCGGCCTGTGCCCTCTCGCAGTCTGGGACCACTCGGGAGATAACGACCTGCTGGCTTAGGCCTGCTCCCGGGTGGCAGAGGGCAGGCCCAATCCCTAGGTGCAGCCCCTGGTCGGGCTCAGAGCAGGGTCGATTGGGGAGGTTGTGGCGCCACCCCCTGTCACTCAGAGAGCAGGGCCCATCAGGGGGGTTGGGGCTCTGTACCCTGTCACGCACAGAGCAGGGCCAATCAGGGGGTTGGGGCGCTGCCCCCTGTCACGCACAGAGCAGGGCCCATCAGGGGGTTGGGGTGCCGCCATCTATCACCCACAGAGCAGGGCCAATCCGGGGATTGGGGCACCGCCACTCTCACACTCAGGGCAGGGCCGATGGGGAGGTTATGGCTCTACCCAATCACACGCAGAGCAGGGCCCGTGGCGGGAGGGGGCGGGGGGGGGGGTTGGGGCACCGCACCCTGTCACACACAGAGCCGCAGGGTGATCAGGGGGTTGGGGAGCTCCCCCCTATCAGGCACAGAGCAGGGCTGATCAGGGGGTTGGGGCGCCTTCCCCTGTCACGAACAGAGCAGGGTGGATAGGGAGGTTGTGGCCCCGCCCCCTGTCACACACAGAGCCGCAGGGCGATCAGGGGGTTTGGGCGCTGCCCCCTGTCACGCTGATCCTGGTGCCGGGAGGCCTTGCGGCTCCGCTGATCCTGGTGCTGGGAGGCCTTGCGGCTCCGCTGATCCTGGTGCTGGGAGGCATATTACCCTTTTACTATATAGGATAGAGGCCTGGTGCATGGGTGGGTGCCGGCTGGTTTGCCCTGAAGGGTGTCCTGGATCAGGGTGGGGGTCCCCACTGGGGTGCCTGGCCAGTCTGGGTGAGGGGCTGAGGGCTGTCTTCAGGCTGGGGGTGACTGAAGCTCCCAACCGCTCCTTTTTTTCTTTTCTTTTCTTATTCTGGGCCAGCTTTAGCTTTGAGGCTTGGCTCCAGCTCTTAGGCCTCCGCTGCTGAAAGTAGGTTTCTGGCCTTTGTTTACAATGTTGCGATCCTGCTGGCTGAAGCTCGGGACTAAAGCCAGTTTCTGGGGTTTGGTTTAGCTTCTATATTTGTTACATAGTTGCTTAGAGTTGCAGGTCAGAGGCCTGCAGCGGCAGGCGGGGAACGTTGGAGTCCTCCATCACTGAAGCAAGCAAGCCTCATGTTTGCTTCCAGCTGCCTGGCTGCCGCCCGCCATCTTGGCTGGCAGTTAATTTGCATATTGCCCTGATTAGCCAATGGGAAGGGTAGCAGTCGTACGCCAATTACCATGTTTCTCTTTTATTAGATAGGATACTAGAGGCCGAGTGCATGAAATTCATGCACCGGTAGGGTCCCTAGGCCTGGCCAGTGATCAGGCCAATCTGGGCCTTCTGGCTGCTGGCTGGGACCTCCCTTTCTTCCGCGCCACCCCCTGGTGGTCAGTGCACATCATAGCGACCTCTTGGTGCATGGGAGGAGGCTCCACCAACTGAGCCACACCCTCAATAAAATATTGAGATATTTTACATTCTTTTTTTAAAGTGTTATTAAGTCCTCAGAACCTGTTGTGTATTTTGCACTTATGGCACGTCTCAGCTCAGACTGGCTGTGTTTTCAGTACTCAGTGGCCACATGTGGGCGGTGGCTGCCTGATTGGCTGGCGCACTTGGCCATCCCCATGTCATGGGCTGTGTTGGTCCTTCTGACTGGTGTAGATCATACCGAAATGGCCATCTTTGTGCACGTGGCCTTTTCTTCTTTTGGAAACAGATCCCCAGCAGTGGAGTCACAAGGGCATGTGGTGTTTGAGACATTGTTGATCTGTGTTTTAAGTGCTCACCCGAGTGAGGAAGGACTTGGAGGAAGAGAAACATCACCTCAGGAGCCACATTGAGACATTGGCGGAGCAGAACTGGAGCTCTCTAGAAGAGAGTGTGGGGAACAGGACTCAGCACTTGTAATGGGTCTGGACTGACTGACACCTGTCCACAAAGGGCTCCCTCCAGGCTTCCAGCTCCTCCATGCCTAACCCTCGACATTCTGGGCACTGGTGTCCCAAGGGCAAGGAGACACGCCATCTTCCCAGCTCATCCTTCTCTTGTTTCCCTGGAATGGTTCTAGATTTCTGCAAGCAGGGCTGATTGGCTTTTGTTGGCTTTTCAAAGACACTGCCCACTGCCAGACACTTCTTAATCTGCTTTTGGAATTTAGTTCAGTTTAAAAAATATGACAGAGGTACAGGAGGTACCTAGGGAAAGAATTCAGATCGGGGACTGAGCCCTTTCTGTGTCTGATTTCCTCTTAATGGACGGGAGAGCTGGTTGTTGGTGAGCCGTGGTTGTGCTCCCTCTGTGGACAACCTTGTGGCCAGGAACCAGGACGGGTGATGGTATGTGAGAAGAGCTGTGTGCACACCAGGCAGACATTGGGGAGCTCCATGGAGGCATAGAAGGAAGCGTGGTGGTGGGAATGGGGGTTCTGTTGTTGACCGGGATAGGGACAGGGCTTGACAGTCGAGTAGGAGGTTGGGGGGACATGAAGGTGGAGCACAGCGTGGTCTGGATGCAGGGAAGGTGCAGGCAGTGGCAGAAGAGAAGGCTGGAGCAGGTGGCGCTCAGCTGTGGAAGGCATCCATACCGCCCTAAGGAGTCGGATTCCCTGGGAGTGAATGTTTAAGGGATGCCGGTCTAGAGGGCAAGGGAGCTGCCAGAAATGAGGGCAGGAGGAAGAGCCTTGGTGCTGGAAACCTTGTGGCTGGAAGTCAAGTAATCTGAGATGTATCTGGTGTGTCCAGGGTGGTCTTCACCCCTCGGTGCTCTGCTGCCAGGAATGTCCTTCCTTGTGATGGGGAATGGCTGACCATGAGGGATCGAGGGATACGGTCACAGTGACCACAGGGTCACTGTCCCAGGACCCCAGGGTCATGATGCTGCTTTACTGTTTCCTGGATTCTTCTGCTCATCTATAGGTGACTTGCTACTTACCAAGGATGGACACTGTAGTTTTGTGGCCTGAAGTTGGCTCTCTGTAACGCAGTGGGTAAAAATGACCAACAAACGTTGGGCAGGTGCCAACTAGAAGATTAGGGGCCTGGTACCCAGGGGGGTGATCTGATGATGGTTTTGCATTAGGCAGTGTCTGCAGGAGGCCAGGGAGTTGGCAGGCTTCCTGAGCCTGCCCTGAGCGGAGTCTTCCCCATGACATGGGTGCCTGCCCTCTGAGTTGTGCGCCTAGGGGTGGGGGTTTGGTCAGAGCCAGTTATAAAAGTGCTCTAGCGTAAGGCAAGCAGCACAGTGTGGGAAGAGAAGAACACAGAACAGATGCGAAGCCAAGGGTGCTGGGAACAGAGCAGGGTCGGTGTCAGGGGCCCAGGGGTTTGTGAGCCATCACTTTTCAGGGGCTGCTCACTTCACGGTGAACTCTCAGAAAAGCCCTCGTATTAGGTGTGACCTTGGCAGCCTCATGGCCAAAGGAGCCTGAGCAGCTGCCTCGATCCAGGGGATTCATTGTCAAGCAAGGAAACCAGGGTATGAGCTGTCAAGACCCACGGGTTTCTGAGCCTGAGGTTCACATGGTTCGGGGTTTGCTCTCCTGAGATGAGGTACAGCCTGATTCTCGGCACTTCAGCAGGTCTCCTCGACGTGTTAGGGTTCCTGGACCCACGCCACATGCTTCCATCCCCATATTCCCACCTCTGTAATCATGACGGTCATGAGCACCGTGATGTCTGAGTCCCATGAAGATGCCGGCCCTCCTCGACCAGGTCCCAGCCTGGACTGATGAGTCCACTTACATGTTTTATTTTAAAAACCAGATTTTTTTTCTTTTTTCTCTGTTTACAGAGACAATTTCAAGGCCTTATATACAATAACAGAGGAAGTGGAGGAAATAATCATGTACCATACAAGTCCCAGCACCCTGCTCCCAAGACATGAGTTGATTTCAGCAGCAGTAAAACACAGACCAGAAAGCTTGCTTTTTTATGAGTAGGGAAAGCTGTAGCCATCTAGAGCAGTGACTAGTTTGTTGGGCCCACATCTTCCCCTCTGTGGCAGGTCCCCTGTGCGCAGGTCCCTCCCAACCCTGAAAGAATTTAGAGTTTCTTTCTGTCCTGCCCTCAGGGTTATCCTATGAGGGATGGCGAATGCCAGCTGGCCATGAGCCTGTTTAAGTGGGCAGAGAGTCTGTGGTTTACAGCCACTAAAGCAGGACTATCGGGTTGTGTCTCAAGGTTTCAAAACCTAGAAAATGATTTTTCTCTTTTGGGAAGGACCGGCACCCATGGTCTTCAATCACAGGAACCTCTTGGTTTTACCTACATTCCTCTGGAGTCACTGGACCCCAGGGTGGTTCACAAACACGTCCCCTTCTCCAGAGAGCAGCAGCCCCGGTGGTGGGCCAGCTCAGTCCCCAAGATTGTGAACCTCCATTCAGCAGGGCTTCCACTGGGCCTGGGCTTGAGCCCCAGGAGCTGGGCCTTCAGATTGTTCTGGCCCAGCCAAGCCTTGAGGTAAAATTGCCGTGAACCCTGCAAGGCCTCTCTGTTGAAATCACAGAACCACAGAATTTCCAACCGTCTGCCTGTCCCTTGTGTTGACAGGGAAATTGAGGCATCAATGAGGAAAGTAAGCGAGTTGAGTAAGCACAGTGCTGTTTCGTGGCAGAGCCAGGATTAGAACCCAGATGAGGTTCTTCTTGTGACATTAGAATGCCTCCATTTCCGGTTAGTTGCAATGTATTACTTACCCTTTAAATTCACTGTTTTCATTTATTTTTACTTTACTTTCTTTTAAAATATACTTTTATTGATTTCAAGAGGAAGGGAGAGCGAGAGAGAGATTGAAACATCAATGATGAGACAGAATCATTAATTGACTGCCTCCTGCAAGTCCCCTACTGGGGACTGAGCCCACAACCAGGGCACGTGCCCTTGACCTGAATGGAACCCAGGACCCTTCACTCTGTAGGCTATGCCAGTGGTTCTCAACCTTCCTAATGCCGCGACCCTTTAATACAGTTCCTCATGTTGTGGTTACCCCCAACCATAAAATTATTTTTGCTGCTACTTCATAACTGTAATTTTGCTACTGTTATGAATCGTAATGTAAATATCTGATATGCAGGATATATTTTCATTGTTACAAATTGAACATAATTAAAGCATAGTGATTAATCACAAAAACAATATGTAATTATATACGTGTTTTCCAATGGTCTTAGGCGACCCACAGGTTGGCGACCCACAGGTTGAGAACTGCTGGCCTATGTTCTATCAACTGAGCCAAATCGGCTAGGGCTATTTTTATTTTTTTATACTTCACCTGAAGATATTTTTTTCATTGATTTTTAGAGAGAGTAGAAGGGAAGAAGGGAGCATGGAGAGAGAGAGGGGGTGAGGGGAGAGACATCGACTGGTTGCCATACTGAACACGCCTCAACTGGGCCCAGTGATAAACCTGCAATCCAGGTACATGCCCTTGACCCAGAATCAAACCCTTGACCTTTTGGTGCTCCAAATCCTAAGGCACACCAGCCAAGGTTCTTTCTTTTTCATCCAAATGGCCCGCTGGGCCCTGTCTTTTTCCCCCTCAGATTTTTCAGTGCCCAGAAGGGGTAAGGTGTGCCCACCTATTTCACCTATTATTAGCTCTAGCTGGAAATGAGGAGGTCCCTGACTCTTCCTGAAATGGCCCTTGGATGGAAAATTGCCAATACATCTAGATTAGCAGAGCACCTCTTCCTGTACCTCACAGTGATCAAGAGCTGAGAGCTGTATTTAAAGTTTTGTTTCCTGAGAGGCTAGTGTGGATTTCTGCCACAATGAATGCTTCTGCCTTCCCTGGGTCTGTGCAAAATAACTGCAAATTATATTCCACCCCCTGAGCCCCACAGGTGATGATCGTGGTGCTGGCGAAGAGCACCATCCTTCTGAACCCCAAATTAACGGCGACCACCCTGGCTGGAGGGGCGGTGAGGATTGGCAGTGTCCTAAAACTCTACTTCTAATAGAAAAAGGCGCTGGATTAGAGCCAAAGCCTTGGTCAAATTCTTCAAACCCCAGAGAGATGGTTCCAGAAAACAAGTGAAGTCAACCCCAGACAGTCCTCCCGGGTCCCTGGATGCCATCCCATCATGCTCTCACTGGGTGGAAGAGGGAGATGCCTGCAGCAGGACCGGGAATGGGTAGGAGGGGCTGGCTAGGCTGCAGGTGGGAGTGAAAGGGAGGATCTCAGGTCTCCTCGTGGGCAGGGCAGAACCAATGAGACTGGGAGCTGGGTGTGCACATGTGTGTGTAGGAAGCTGAAGTGTGTGTGTGCGTGGGGTGCTCCACACACCCACGTCTTCCCCCTTAGGTATGTGAACAACCAAGTAGAAATTATAAACCCACGTCCCTGTTGTGGCAGTTTCCTCCAGGAACCATTTAGTTCCTATACCTGAGAAGCCTCACCTATCACGTACACTATGGTGGGTCCTCAAATATCCAAAGCTGATATCCATACCGTTACCAAGAGAGCATGTTTTTGGGCTTCCTTGTATCTGCCGGGATCAGCCATTTCTGTAGCATCCCATAAACACTCCCTCTCAGGGAATCCGACTCCTTAGCGGGGTATGGATGCCTTCCACAGCTGAGCGCCACCTGCTCCAGCCTTCCCTTCTGCCACTGCCTGCACCTTCCCTGCATCCAGACCACGCTGTGCTCCACCTTCATGTCCCCCCAACCTCCTACTCGACTGTCAAGCCCTGTCCCTATCCCGGTCAACAACAGAACCCCCATTCCCACCACCACGCTTCCTTCTATGCCTCCATGGAGCTCCCCAATGTCTGCCTGGTGTGCACACAGCTCTTCTCACATACCATCACCCGTCCTGGTTCCTGGCCACAAGGTTGTCCACAGAGGGAGCACAACCACGGCTCACCAACAACCAGCTCTCCCGTCCATTAAGAGGAAATCAGACACAGAAAGGGCTCAGTCCCCGATCTGAATTCTTTCCCTAGGTACCTCCTGTACCTCTGTCATATTTTTTAAACTGAACTAAATTCCAAAAGCAGATTAAGAAGTGTCTGGCAGTGGGCAGTGTCTTTGAAAAGCCAACAAAAGCCAATCAGCCCTGCTTGCAGAAATCTAGAACCATTCCAGGGAAACAAGAGAAGGATGAGCTGGGAAGATGGCGTGTCTCCTTGCCCTTGGGACACCAGTGCCCAGAATGTCGAGGGTTAGGCATGGAGGAGCTGGAAGCCTGGAGGGAGCCCTTTGTGGACAGGTGTCAGTCAGTCCAGACCCATTACAAGTGCTGAGTCCTGTTCCCCACACTCTCTTCTAGAGAGCTCCAGTTCTGCTCCGCCAATGTCTCAATGTGGCTCCTGAGGTGATGTTTCTCTTCCTCCAAGTCCTTCCTCACTCGGGTGAGCACTTAAAACACAGATCAACAATGTCTCAAACACCACATGCCCTTGTGACTCCACTGCTGGGGATCTGTTTCAAAAAGAATGCCCTGACTCAAACCTAGAATGCCCAAGGTTTGGCTCAGTGGATAGAGCGTCGGCCTGTGGACTGAAGGGTCTCAGGTTCGGTTCCGGTCAGGGGCATGTACGTTGGTTGCGGGCATATCCCCAGCGGGGGCTGTGCAGGAGGCAGCTGATCGATTATTCTCTCTCATCCATGTTTCTGACTCTCTGTCCCTCTCCCTTCCTCTCTGTAAAAAATCAATAAAATATATTTTTAAAAAAACAAAAAGAAAAAGGCCACGTGCACAAAGATGGCCATTTCGGTATGATCTACACCAGTCAGAAGGACCAACACAGCCCATGACATGGGGATGGCCAAGTGCGCCAGCCAATCAGGCAGCCACCACCCACATGTGGCCACTGAGCACTGAAAATACAGCCAGTCTGAGCTGAGACATGCCATAAGTGCAAAATGCACAACAGGTTCTGAGGACTTAATAACACTTTAAAAAAAGAATGTAAAATACCTCATTAATAAGCTGCCCGGAGGGTGTGGCTCAGTTGGTGGAGCCTCATCCCATGCAACAAAAGGTCACTGGTGAGATTCCTGGTCAAGGAACATGCCCAGGGTGTGGGGTCCACACCCAGTTGGTGGCGTGCAGGAGGCAGCCCATCAAAGATTCTCCCTCACCAAACCGGTTTGGCTCAGTGGTTACAGTGTCGACCTGCCGACTGAGAGGTCCCGGGTTCGATTCCAGTCAAGGGCATGTACCTTGGTTTCGGGCACATCCCCAGTGGGAGGTGTGCAGGAGGCAGCTTGTCGATGTTTCTCTCTCATCGATGTTTCTAGCTCTCTATCCCTCTCCCTTCCTCTCTGTAAAAAGTCAATAAAATATATTAAAAAAAAGAAAAAGATTCTCATCATTGATGTTTCCATCCCTCTCTCCCTCTCCCTTCTTCTTGCTGATATCAGTAAGATTTAAAAAAACACACACCATATTTTTAAAAAGTATTCTTGTTTCACAGACATATAAAAACAACTCCTGCTGTAGAATATCGTCCCATTGGTGCGGCAGGAAAGTTCCAAACTTTGGCTTCAAACAAACTGGGTCAGACCCACTACTTAATAGGGATGAGGATGGGTACCCCAGCTCGCAAAATCATTGCGAGAATTAAATGAGATGACATGGGGGAGTACAGAGCAAAGTGCTCAGCCGAGGGGACGCAAATAAAATGGCACTTGGCTGTTTCCATGCACCACCTGACCCTGGTGGTGCACATCCCACCAGCCAACAAGCTTGTCCCCATCAAATGCCTCTGGCTTCCTCTAGGCCTCTGTGTGACATTCACACCCAGTCTTTGAGCACAGATGCCATTGAGGACGCTTTCTGACCTGGCTGAGAGCCCCAGGCTGTCAGCCCAGGGCACACACCCGGTGTCCTGAGGCCCAACAGCCCCAGGTCTCACCTGGCACTGGATACCCAGCTTTGTCAGTGGGATTTCCATGGGCAATTGCTCCGCCTTCAGGCAGTGGTCCTGGACCTGCCAGAGCTCCAGCTCCTCCTGCAGGTTCTCTAGGGAGCCTGCAGCTCCTGGCTCTGGATGCACAGCTGCTCCTGCTCCCACTTCAGCTGCTGGTTCCAGGAAGTGAGCCTGGGGGTGGAGAGCCACATGGCCCAGGGCTGAGGAGCACGCCCAGCCTCTCTCCCAGGTGTGCACTTTAATCAAATCCACAACCTCTCTGGGCCTCAGGTTTTCCCATGGGTAAATGAGGGATGAACAAAATCAGCGGTTTTCAAACTGTGTCCGTTGGGGTTCTATGAGGCTACCCCAGCTGCCCCACTGTGGGCTGGGGGAGACAGGACAGGCAGGCTCAGAAAGCACTTCAACAGCGCATCCTGTGAAAATCCTTTCCATGTAAGGCTTTGCATATCTGCCTCCTTGGAAAAAGCGTTCTTCGACTGAAACACTTTTGAAAAACATGGAATCAGAACATTTTTTCTCTAAAAATCTATGTCTATGCACAGCTCTTCTCCCCACTTGCAAGTCCCTTTCTAATTTCAACTTCTGAGACAAGTAAAATATGAGAGTCTGGAGTATTATGTATAGCCACTGAAATCATCATCATAATAATTACCCGACTGTGTTTCCGGGGTGAAGATTTATACCAGAAATTTCAAATGACCAGAGTCTCATGGACTCAATGTGAACACAGATGTGCCCTGTTTGGCCTACACAGTTGTTTTTAAATTAAATTCATTAGTTAATGAGTATTTTTAAATGTTTAAGTTTCACATCAACATTCAGCTATCTAGCTTCTCGGAGGGTGAGGAGAAGCATAAACAGAAGGCCCTGGCAGGTGTGGCTCAGCAGTTACAGTGTCAGCCCTTGTATGAAAGGGTCATGGGTTCAATTCCCAGTAAAGGGCGTGTATCTGGGTTGTGGGATTGCTCCCAGGTATGGTAGGGGTGTGTGCTGTAGGTATCCAAAATCTCTCTCGCATTGATATTTCTCTCTCGCCTACTCCCTCCCTCCCTTTTACTCTCTGTAAAGGTCAGTGGAAAAATTATTCTGGGGTAAGGATTAAAAAAAAAAAAAAAAAAAGCTGGGGCGATGCGGCGGGGCGGGAAGTGAGAACTCGCGGTCCAAGCTGAGTGCTGCTCCTGCGGGCTGGAACATGGGCGATTTGCAGGAAGATGTAAAATTTATAGTGGATGAGACCTTGGACTTCGGAGGACTGTCACCATCGGACAGTCGTGAGGAGGAAGACATACCAGTGTTGGCAACTCCAGAGAAACCCCTTCGGCGGGGCCTCTCCCACCGGGGCCACCTAAATGCAGTGGCCCCCACCCCCCAGGGCGTGAGGTTCAGCTTAGGCCGCCTCAGCCCAGCGAAGATGGAGGTCCTCGATGAGGCCAACAGGCTAGCGGCGCAGCTGGAGCAGTGCGCCCTGCAGGAGCGCGAGAGGGCAGGCGGGAGCCCGGGCCATGCAGGGTGAAGCCAGGGCCTCGGAGGGAGACCTTTGTGCTGAAGGACAGTCCTGTCGGAGACCTGCTGCCCACGGTGAGCTCTTCCGCTCGGAGCACCCCCTCTCCAAGCAGCCTGACACCCCGACTCCGGGGCAGCGATAAGAAGGGGTCCGTCAGGGCTCTTCGGGCAGCATCTGGAAAGAAGCCCTCCAGCGTGAAGAGGGAGTCGCCCACTTGCAATCTGTTCCCCACATCCAAAAGCCCAGCATCTTCTCCTCCAGCCCGATCAGCTCCTCCAGCCCGATCAACTCCTCCAACCCGATCAACTCCTCCAGCCCAATCAACTCCTCCAGCCCGATCAACTCCTCCAGCCCGATCAGCTCCTCCAGCCCGATCAGCTCCTCCAGCCCGATCAGCTCCTCCAGCCCGATCAGCTCCTCCAGCCCGATCAGCTCCTCCAGCCCGATCAGCTCCTCCAGCCCGATCAGCTCCTCCAACCCAATCAACTCCCCAACCCGGGGGAAAGCTGGGCCCAGTGGGAGAGCAACAGCAAGCCCGCCAGTCCCTGTCAGACCAGTCTTGGCCCCACAGCCTTCTACCAGCAACTGTCATCGCCTGTCTTGGCCACAGGGAGCAGCTGCTAAACCTTCCAGTCGACTACCTGTCCCCTCAGCCATCCCCAAGCCTATCAGCCGAGTGCCACTCAGCAGCCGGAGTGTACCACCCAGCAGAGGTGCCCTAGCTTCAGATTCGGTGTCAACTCGGAAAGGACTTCCAAGATCAGGTGCTGCAGGGCACAGAGTTCCTGTTTTCCAGCGACCAAATCTTCCTGGTGCCACTCGCAGCCATCTGCAGCACCCCCGGAAAGCTGCAGCCATAGGACCTACCAGGTAAAGAGATAAGGACAGCAAGCAAGAATTCAGTAAACCAACCACTACAGTCCCTGCCTGGACTCGCCTCCTGTCTGGCCTCCCAAGCCCTCGCGTTGGAGGCAGTTCCGGACTCCTGCAGATTCTGGCTCAGGGGCAAGAGGAAGAGATGCCACCACAGCTGGTGCCCAGGGAGATGGGGTGGATTAGGGTGGAGCTGGAGGGGATTCAAACCCTCTGATTGGAATATTAGGAAAAAGAAGTCACCTCCAGGCAGTGAAATGAACAAACAGATGAGAAGTGGGTTGTCCTCATCCACCCCACTCTGTGTTCACCCCCAGGCCGAGGGTCACTGGGCATCAACATGGGAATGGCCTCTGTCACTGACCTCCCTGCTCTCCCAGGAGCAGTCCTCCTGAATCACATCCCCTACTGGACTCCGGCCTGTTTGGCCAAGCAGAGGCAGGCACCTGGCCTCCGGAACTTGCTTCCTGTGAATTCTGTGAATCATAACAGGCCAGTTTATGATAAACTGACTCCTTTGGTCTATACTTTTCTAAAATAAAGTGTGTTTTTATATTAAAAAAAAAAAAAACTTAAACAAAAGGATGACCTGGCAGCCAGGGCCTGACTCCCAGCTGACAGCCCTTCAGAGGGTGTGTATTCTCCACGAGGGCTTGCTCTATCGCTGACACTCCTCTCTACACCTGCTGGACCTGCCTGGCCACCACAGGTACCTGAGTTTGCAGCCCCCCAATACACAGTAAAACAAGGCTATGGGAAGGAAGGCTTCATGTGGTCACGCCTCGGCATTGAGACAAGACCTGGATTTGAATCCTGACTGTGCCACTACACTCAGGATTGACCTTGAACAAGTTCTCTCTGAGCCTCTTTCCTCATCTGTTTGAAAAAAACGGATAATAGCTCAGTCAATTCTTATGATTTGCCATATAATGCCCTATCAAACCACCTCCAACACTGAATTAGTGTACACTAAAACTGTTCCCAACAGTTCCTGTGAGTGTCTGGCCACATCTTTGTCAACCAATCAAGACATAAAGACGCTTTGTGTAATATACAGCCAACGGCACCTAGCTTCGGGCCTGAATGACCCTTATGTGCCACTTGTATATTTTCCCTGAGGCCCAGCGCAGCCTTGCACTTGGGGACACTAGATAGCACTTCAGCCCTCCATTTGGGGGCCATTTCAAACAGCAAAATTGCCACCAAAAAGCATGAAAATAAAGCTCCATGGCACTCAATGACCACAAAAGGGATGCTCGTTTGCAGTATGAGAGCTGAAACAAGTCAGGAGTCAAAGGCCTTGTTCAACCACAGCTGCAAATGAACACATCAGGCAACTCCTGCATCTCGCACTCTGGACTGACCCATGAAAGTACCAATTTGGGGGTGACAAGTGCATTTCAGCAAGGAGGTGAATTCACCGATAGGGAATGTGTGAATGACTTGGAGCGAGCATATGTCCTTCCCAGGATCACTGGTGTCAGAGGATGAAGGTGCCTTTACCTGATAGTTATCACCATCGTCAGTGTGGGAGGGGCAGTTATTCAAACCCAGACAATGTTCCATCCTAGTTGTCACTAGTCCTTCCGTCCCAGTCATCAGCTAGAGTCCCTGTTTCCATGCTGGAGTTGGTAAAAGTACCCCATTACCAGGGGGTACTTGAGCTGAGCTCAGCGAATGCTGAGTGAGTTGGTCTGAATGAAATCCCGCATTATGCTGCTGCAAGGGCTATGGAGGTTACCTGTCTACCTCCTGCCAAAGGTTCTCGTTCTCTTGGGCGGCCAGGGCCTTGGACTCCTGCTCCTGCTGCAGGGCCTGGTCAAGACCTTCCTCAGCGGGGATGGGCAAGGGTCTCCTCCAGCCCCAGACCCAAGTCCCGCACCTCCCACCCGACGTGTCCCCAGGGTCCATTCCAGTCCCTGTGAAGCAGTGGGTACTGGGGAAACACGAGAAGCCAGGGTGAAAGTGGGGCAGGAGCCCTGGGGAGCCCGCCAGTCACTCCGCCAGTTGCCGGCATGCACATAAGTCTGTCCACCTTGCTCTCCATCTCCAGGGACTCACACAACAGCATTTTGGAGCAGCTGTGCTCATCCATGAGGGCCTCGTCCTGCCCCAACAGGTGATCAAGGGGCACCCCAGGCAGGCGTTGTCCTGCAGCAGGGCCTCCTGGACTTCAGTCAGCTGCTCCTGCTGCTCTCCCAGCTCCTCAAGCTCCCTCTCCTTGAAGGCCCTGCTGGATCTCAGAGGCCAGAATGGAAGGTTCCACCTGCCAAGAGGGAAAAGGTGATGATGCCTCACTGGGTGCAGGCCACGGGGAGCCAGAGACTAAACATCCCTGCACCCCCACACACAGTGAGGGGCCAAGAGCAGGCAAGTGCAGACACCAAGATAGCAGGGACCCTCAGGGCAGGCAAAACCCAGCCTTGCTGAGGATGGTTCCTTCAGGAATTAAGGAACTGTGCTGGGACAGCCCACGACATAAAGGGACTATCACATGGCGCTAAATGGAGTCCTGCGCCCCTCTCCACACACGTGACCTTTTTGGCAAATGATGCCCGTTCTCTGGATAAGCTCCTTGGGTACCCTCTTTGATTACTTTTAAAAGCCTATTTTAAGAAAAGTACCTAGAACATCACTATGAATATCTGAACAACACTATCAACCAATTTACCCTGATATTTCCAGGAACAACCACCCACCCAGCACAGCCAGCAGCACCTCCCTTCTCCCTCAAGTCCTGTCAATCAAAAACAAGATTGCCAGTGTCCCTGGAAGGCAATAACTGCCCCCGTTCCCCTGCCACTGCTGAGAATTGCTGGTCTGAGCTGCAGCTGAGCAAGGAAACTGGTCATCCAGGAATCACTGATCAATGACCAGGAAACGGCTGTGATCCTGAACACTCCCTCTTGCAGGCTGTGGCGCCAGGGGGGCATGCGCTCTGGAGGGCCTACCTGTGGGGCTTTGTGCACCTTCAGGGTGTGTACAATGTTGAGCAGCTGCTCTAGGTCTTCCTCCAGCTCTTCACTGAGGGTCTCCAAGTGCTGGCTCTTGGCCTTTTGCTGCTGCATTTGCATCTCCAACTCTTCTACCTGCAGAGCCTAAGACCCAGCCCCGCCAGTCAGTTCACAAAGTGAAGTTTGCTTTAAAGCAAACCCCACACCTGTCACTGCACGGGACACCTGGTGACCGGCTTGCCCGTGTGTTCTGGACACCGCCACTACCTGCTTCCGGAGCTGCTGGGTCTCCTTCTGAAGCTCTCTGCACTTGACGTTGCTCTCCCACAGCTTCTGCTCTGTGGCCTGGTTGTCTGGTTTTCTTCCTCCAACTCCAGGATCTGGCTGGAGGCTGCAGAGCAAAGTGGAGTCAGAGCCCAGATTCCAGGGCCTCCTCTTCCACTCTCTGCCCCCATCCCTGAGACAGCCATCACCCCGAGCCCTAGGTTTGAGGGGCCGGGGATGGTCAGCTGGGTGCCCTCCATTGTTCACAGGGTACAGTTGCTATGGGTTATGGCCCCTCTGCTGGCTCAGCTGGGGTCTGTTAAGGGAGCAACCCAGGGCTTAAGAAGAAAGCAGGTGACTCTGGAGAAGCCAATGCAAAAGTTCAAGATGGTGGAACTGCCGGAACTTCCCACTTTTTGCCAAGTTCTAACTTGACTGTCAAGTCAAGGATTTCAGAGACTCACAGAGGTGGCAAAGAGATGGTGTTGTGTGTGCCAGTCCTCAGAGTGAGGAGGCTTGGGGCTCTCAGCTGAGTATATGGGGGGCACAATAATTGGCCGGTATGTCTGCGGTGATAGAGGCTCTGGGGGGCTTGTGCCTAGAACTTGCCATCCCTGGCTAGGCTCTTCGGGAGAAGATGGCACTTAGTAGCCCCTTCCTAGGGAGACAGAGAACAGGCTGCAGTCATCTGCCCGATTAAGGAATGAACGGAGGAAATCATGCCCAGGGTACTGTTATAATGGAGGTTAGTGGCCACTGGGGAAGCCTCCTGCCATCCAGAGCTTTCAATCGCCCACGAACAGATCTGGGTGTCAGCGTGTTGCCATCTGGAAGCTCCTGGGACTGTCCGCATGGGAGCTGAGAAATCTGGCAACACTTAACTTTGTAGTTCATGTCCGACTTCAAGGCTGCCAGGCCCTTCATGTTCTCCTTGGGGAGAAATGCAATGAAACAGTTCCAAATGGCCCTTGAATAAAACCCTATTTACTTGGGGGTGACGATGGGCTGACACAGGAGATTCAGAGCCAAGGACTCAGCTCCCTGGATGAGGGAGAAGCCGCAGCCAGGCTGGCTCCCGGGCACCAGGGGCTGCTGCCTACCATCTGACAGCTGCTCCAGCTCCCAGCTCAGGTGGTCAGACTGGTTCATCTCTGAACCTGTTCATCCTCGAGGGCCATGTTGTCACCCAGCATCTTCTCAAGGAACTGCTGGAGGCTGTGTTCAGGGTCCTAGTGCAGGAAGAGGGGTGGGGCAAGATGGGCCCCAGGGCACCCTCTGGGCAGGCCCAACCTCCTGCATCTACCCTCATTCCCCCAATGAAGGGCCTCCATGCAACAGCTCACTTCTAAAAGCACAGCCACACAAAAGTGACTACAGCGCAGGGCCCAGCTGTGAGACTCACAGCCACTAAAAGACATACTGGCCTAGGTGATGAAGACACCCAAGGTCTCTGAGTGCTGTCTGAACAAAGTGACATGATGACCAGCAGCTGTGGCCCCTTAGCAGGTTTAACACGTCTTGGAAAGCCTGTAGGGACTCCCAAATCACAGCTCAACCCACATCCTAAACACCAACAGAGACCCTTTTTGCAACAGTCACCCAGCTACATCCATCCTTACAGAAAAGCAGCACAGCAGTCAGGCCCTATCTGTTTGTTTGTTTTTAACATATATAGATATATTTTTTTCATATATTTTTATTGATCTCAGAGATGAAGGGAGAGGGAGAGATAGAAACATCAATGATGAGAGAGAATCATTGATCGGCTACCTCCCACAGGACACCCCTGGGCATGGAGCCTGCAACCTGGGCAACCACCCCAGCCAGGCAGGCCCTATCTGTTTTGAGGGCCTTAAGTGGTGCCCACTCAAGCCACTGTGTTGGCAGCAGCACCAACCCACTAGCGGAAAATCAAAGAAGGACACAACATAAACCTAAATCTGCCCCAATCTGTTGTTACACACAGTCCGAGAGTATCTGACATGTACAGGCTCATCTGATTGGACCAGTGCACCTGCTGACAGGTATGGGACTTCGCTGAGCTCGGTTCCTTAACAAGGAAGGGGTGGGGCTAAGGGTCTATTCCGGGTTTAAGGGCGGAGCCTAGGCCTCTCAATTCCACAGTCACTGCACTGATCTGGGTCCTGGGAATAAAGGGCTATTCCGGCCAGCTTTTGTTCAACACACGGCTCCTATCTGAACATTTTGCATACGTCCTCTTGCAAAACCAAAAGCTCTCGGTAATTTCCTGGAAATGAGGGCTCACAAGCAATACTATGGGACTCTGTGTGTCAGGCACAGGCTGGGTGTGGGGCGCAATGGCTGGTCCCTCGCAGGGCCCCTCACTGGAGGATCCGCAGGGCTTACTCCTGTCCCACTGCCCCCCAGCACACACCGGGGAGCCGTTCAGCTCTTTACCCTCATCTCTGCTCCTGCTCCAGGAGCCCTCCCAGAACCACTGGGTGTCCTAGGGGGCTGAGTGTCCCCTGAGTGCCTTCAGAGTTTGGCAGCACGCCTACACGGGATGTGTCCGTTTCTCTCGGTGGGCGGTTTTCCAAGGTTGGCCCCACTCACGGGTTCTAACAACTGGGAGTGGGCGGTAGCTCCTGCTTTCCCATCTCGTGTTCATTTCCCCTGCATGGGCCAGAACCCAAGATTCTTGGTAGAAGGGGAGCCGTGGACACAGATCTGATCAAAGCCTGGCAGCGGGAAGGGTTTGCTCGCAGACTTTGGATTCACCTGGGCACCGTCTCTCTGCCCATCCCCAGCCCTGCACGAGGTGCCCTCTGTCCTCTCCACATTCACTCTTCACAACAGCCGGGAGGGGGAGGCAGGGACAGTCCTTACACATGAAGAGGATCTGGACTCACCGACTCGGTGCCACCGACAATTCACATGACTCGATGCCCCCTGACTCTGCGCGCCACCCGCCCTCCCCCCCCCAAACGGCTTTATGCCCTGCATTCTAAACGGCTCTGCCAGCGGCTCACGCCCCATGCTAACTGCTTTAGAAGACACAAAAATTAGGACACTCTCCCTATGAAACTTAAGATCTATCAGGGCATAGAAAATATAAAGAAACATAAAGGTTATATTAAATATACCATATTATTATAAATGGAAAATAACCGCTTAATTCTAATTTTGCCTATCCACATTTCTAAAAATTATTTTTTTCCCCATCAGCCGAATTACAGAAATTTGATCCATTCCTTTTAGGTAACGCATTCATTTTATTTTGTGGAGAGCTCAGCTCGGAAATTCTTCTCACCACCAACTGTGAATAGTTCATACATTAGAACGCCTGAACTTCACCAGTCAACTGCCTAAAAAACAATTTGACAGACCATTCACTAATGCGTAATTTATAAGAAAAATGAACAAAGTAAAGCTGTATATTTGGAAAATATTTATTTTAAAAAATATATCTTTATTGAGTTCAGAGGGGAAAGAAGGGGGAGGGAGGGATAGAAACCTCAACAATGAGAATCATCAATCAGCTGCCTCCTGCATGCCCCATAATGGGGATCGAGTCCCCATGTGCCCTACTGGGCATCAAATGGTGATCTCCTGGTTCATAGTATGAAGCTCAATCACTGAGCCACACCAGCTGGACTGGAAAATATTTTAACAAAAAGATTTTGTACATAGCTTTCTGGGCAAGGAGTATTAAATTAGCACATGCAAGAAAGGCAATTAGAGAATAAATACACAGGTATCCTCAGAAGAGAATTTAAATATTTAGGCTGTCAATTAATGAACCAAAAGTGTTTTTAATTCCTTCTAAACTAGTAATGGTTTTACTTGGGTTAATTAAAAAACTCATCCTTAATTTAAAATAAATTTAAATTGGTTTAAGTAGATGAAATCTTTGGACTTATGATAGAGGAGGGAAAGGTACTGATTAGCATTTATATTAATTATCCAGCTCCAATAACTGTTATAAAATTGCTTAAAGTGAAACCGGACAACCAGTGGGTCCAGGCTGCTGGTCACTACTTGAGCCAATGAAGCAGAGACAGGGTTGACTCATATATGAGCATTTATTCCATTAATGCAGGTGGAATGGGAGAGCAGCAGGTCATCCACAAATGTCAATCTGGTCCCAGAGGCACCCCTCCCCATAAGCCAGCTGCTTATCTTGGGTAGAAGAACAAAGATTCCATGGGAAAGTAGAAATTACAGGCATGGGAGAGTAGGCAAGGTATAGTGGTTACAGGATACATGCAATGCAGGCTGGGGGGTTCCCAGAGGGTGGGTGCCTCTGGGACCAGATTACAGGTAACAAGGTTGTTAATCTAGGCAATTCTCAGAAAAGACAGCCTGCATTCCCACGTTAGCTCCCATGTCCCAGGGCCTACAACTCTCAGCCAGATTAGAATGTGCTTTCTCTAATCAGAACAGAACAATTACGGTTAACAGAGCACATTAATATTTCTTATAATTATAGCTAGTCCCCAATATTCTATTCCTGCCCCTAACAAAAGAACAAAAATGAAAAAAAAAATCCCACCTAAAGGTATTATTTTTTCATAACTATCTCAATCAATTCCTCAGATAGAACCTATCCCATAAATCCAACAATCTTCATTTGTGGGAAGCATGATGAGATTTAAAATAATGTCAAACAAAATGTGATCTAAACTGGAAATAAATTTATAGATGTAGTGACCTGAACTGAGAACAGAGCAAATGACATATAATTTAAAGAGTCTTGATATATTGAAAATTACTTATTTTATCATTATGCAAATCAAGATTTCAATATCAGTTGAATTTATGAGCTTTTGCCAATGAGATATTTACTGGATGCTAAATTTTTAAACACTCTGCTCCCAATTTTCAGGGCCAGCATTTCAGAGAAATGATGCAAAATTTATGAACCTAGAGCTATTTTAAGGAAAATACATAACAATGACACTGAAAACAGGATGAGGCCAACTGAAACCACAAAAGAGTGAGTGCAAGCCTGGCACAGTGGTGAGCAGGTTGCATACATTACATCTCATTTAATCAACTCAAAGTCATCAAGGCGTTTCATGAATTTACATTGACTTAGCTGTGTTTTAGACCTCAGATATGCAGAAATCTTAGGAATAATATAAGGTTTTCTTTCCTAAAAATTGGTTCCATGACCTGGCTGGTGTGGCTCAGTTGGTTGGAGCATCATTCTGTACATGGAAAGGCTGTGGGTTCAGTTCCCAGTCAGGGCATATACCTAGGTTGGGCATTCAGTCCCCGGGAGGGGTGTGTATGAGAAGGAACCAATTTATGTTTTTTTCTCACACTTATGGTTCTCTCTCTCTCTCTCTCTCTCTCTCTCTCTCTCTCTCTCTCTCTCTCTCTCATCAATAAGCATATCCTCGGGATAGGTTTTTAAGAAAAAGTGGGTTCCATTAGGTCTTAGAAGGTAATTTTCAAATTTTAAGTTATAAATTCTTACCAAATTTCCCAACAGTTTCAAAGAATACCTTGAAGCGCACTAAACCAGCAATACCATTCTTTCATTTATACAAGCAGTTTTACCAGCACCTGAGCCTGGTCGGCCTGGCTCAGTGGTTGAGTGTTGACCTATGAACCAGGCGGTCACAGTTCGATTCCAGGTCAGGGCACAGCCCCGGTTGTGGCCTCAATCTCCAGTGTGGGGTGTGCAGGAGGCAGCCAACCAATGATTCTCATCATTGATGTTTCTCTCTCTCAGTCTCTCTCTCTCTCTCTCTCTCTCTCTCTCTCTCTCTCTCTCTCTCTCTCGTCTCCCTTCCTCTATGAAACCAATAAAAACATATATGAAATAAGCATTCTCTTTTTAAAAAATAAATATAAAAATAAAAAAGGAAAGATAGAGGACTCGACCTGACTGGAGAGGGCAGTGGGTCTCTGCTGTGGCCCCATGTAAAAAATCCGGAGAGGTTTAACAGACAAGCCTCCTCCCCTCCTGCCTCTGGTCCTGGTGTGGCCTTCCAAAGTGATCAGAAGGTTCTATGATGATTCTGCTGCACAGCCGAGTCCAGCCCCACTGGCTAAGTGTTGGGGGTGCTTAACTCACAAGGACTGCCCTGCACAGGGTCCGCTTGCAGGGTCTCACCACAGAAACACAGTTGCCATTTGATCCCTCAGAGCTCTTGCTGACCTGGCGGGGCACCTAACTCACAGCTGCAACTACCTCCCAGACTTCCACAGCGGGTTCACATCCACAGGGAACTCAAAGCAGTTAGGAGTAAAAGTGACTCACCAAAGCTCTTTGCGATTTCCTCAGTTTCTCTACAGTCTCAGGGTCATAGGCCGGAATCCTCTGCATGTCACTTTTCTTCAGTCCGAACATCGTTTCCAGCATAAAGCGAATCTTAAAAATGTAAACAAAAGAAAGAGAAAGCCATCATTTCAAATTGTCTAAACAACTGATCTTCAACTTGGGAGGAAGTAAACCCACTCTGCTTGTGGCCATCACTGCCGATAAACCAGACGGTCTCACGCAGACCATCCCCACTCCTCCTCTGCAGCCCTTAACATAAATCTGGCACTGGGCCTCCACCAGGCCTGAGCACTACCCACAGATCTCCGGTTCCCTCTTCTGCTCCCCCCGACTCCTCCCACTGATCCTCCTCCCTCCTGGCCCTGTGCTCTGAGTCACCCCTCCTCTCCACGACAGTTGCCATTCCTTGGCCACTCCTGGCTTGTTCACTTTTTTAACTTTTAAACTGGAAATAATGTCATATAAGAGAAAAGTTGCGAGAACAGTACAGACACCTCCAGATACCCCTTTCTGAGATTAATCCAAATATTCACTTTTATTGATATAATTCACATACCATCAAACTCAACCATTCAAAATGTACACTGAGTATATTGATGGTTGTGCATCCATCTCCACAATTTTAGAAAATTTTCATAGCTCACCAAAAAGAAGCTTCAAACACAATTTAACAGCCACGCTCCAATTACCCCCCACCCATCCAGCCCTAGGCAACCAAGAAAGTGCTTCCTGTCTCGGCTGACTTCCGTGGGGTTTTTTTAAAATTTACTTATTTTTAAAAAAATATGTTTTCATTGATTTCAGAGGGGAAAGAAGGAGAGAGAAACATCAATGATGAAAGGGAATCATTGATTGGCTGCCTCCTGCACACCCCACACTGGGGATGGAGGCTGCAACCCAGGCATGTGCCCTGATTGGGAATCCAACCATGACTTGTAGGTTCATAGGTCGATGTACTTCCCTTTTGAGTCTGTGTGTCCTGCATGTACTGCTGTGCATTGAAGGCCCAACTGAGAACATGGGCTGACCCCAGCCTTCCCTCCCACCCGTACCCCACCTGGTTGGTCCTACCTCCCACACCCACGTCCACTGCAACTGAGCTGATCCTCCCACCACTAGTTTCGACCCCTGAAGGGGGATCTCCCTGCCTGACCACCTCTGTCTTCTACGTTGTAGCCCAAGTGACCATTAGCATGAACACTTCCCAGGCCATTTTCCCACTCAGAACCCTTCAGGTGCCTCCAGGATAAAAGCCCAAGTCCTTGCAACTGAAACAGGAATTTTTTTGGGGGGGGGGGGGGAGTGAAAAAGACAGGTTTTAGGAAATTTTAGAAATTAAGGGGACCATGGAGGAAACTCAGGGCTGCAGAGCAGCAGAAGGTATATGTCCACAGAATAGGGGAAGCTGAAAAGCTGCAACAGTAGAATGAGGGAGCTGGGAACAGCAAAAGGTCTATATTTACAAAATAAAGAGAAGGAAGCCCTTCATCCAGAAGAAGAAGAAAGCCCAAAGGAATAGGAAAACAATAAAGAAGGAGGGGGGAGGGGAGAACCTCACACGTCCCATGTCCCATGTGAGGTTCGACCTTTGAGCCCAGAAGTTACTACAGTAACAAGTCCAAGGGAATAGTGACCAATCAGAGGGGATATCAAGGCACAAAGATCTGCAGCCTTTATAAGCCTTACGGGAAAGGAACTCAGTGGGACTCTTCACCTCCCCACCGGGGGAGTCTATGCTTGTTCTTCAATAAACCGCCACCTTTGCTATATCACCTTCTGTCCGTGGATTCATTCTTGGGCTCTGGCAGACAAAGAATCCAGGTTCCAGTCCAAAAATTCTGCATCACAACAGCCTTGGCCCTGCTCTCCTGGGGGCTCCACATGAACCATCTTCCTGCTTCTCACATCCCTAGGGTTTATTCTTATTTCATAGAATGGAGGTTAGATTCCTTCTGAAGGATGGTTTGTGTGCTCATATTTTACAGGAAGGAGTTGGTTTCCACTGAGCAGAGTTTACTCTCCAAGAGAGCAGGGACAAGGGAATGAGACAGTGGGCAATGGGTCCTAGCTCTGGCAGTTTCTAGCTGTATTGGGATTTTTGGACCGGAACACATGGTGTTCCCCTGAGCAGAATGGTTCCAGGGTTCTTGGTCCATCGGAGTTGAAGAATGAATCTATGGACGGAAGATGGTATAGCAAAAGGTGGGCATTTATTGAATAACAAGTACAGACTCCCACGTGGGGAGGGGGAAAGGGTCCCACTGAATTTCTTTTCCCTACTTATAAGGGCTTCAGATCTTGGTGCCTTGATATCCCCTCTGATTGGTCACTATTACCCTAGACTGATGACTGTAGCAACTCCTGGGCTCAAAGGTCGAACCTCACATGGGACATATGAGGTTCTCCACCCCCCTCCCCTTCCTTATTGTTTTCCTATCCCCTTTGGGCTTTCTTCTTCTTTGTCTGAATGAGGGGCTTCCTTCCCTTTAATTTTTAAATATAGGCCTTTTGCTGTTCCCAGTGTTATGCCCAGATTTCAAGATCCCCAAAAGACCACACTAGGGAGCCAGCCAGTCCGATGCAAAAGCAGAGGGTCCTTTATTTGAGCTAGCTCAACTCCCCCTCCTGGCCAACGCAGCAACAGGAAGCAGAGTGAGGCTGCCGTGGGAAAAACAGGGTTTTAATAGGGGGTGGAGTGAGGGAAGGGGAGCTGACTGTGGGCCCTGCCGATTGGCCAGGCGCAAGTCGGGTCTTGTTACACAGGATGTGGTCATCTCTATGGCGCGCACATGTCCCTTGATTGTCATTGGTTAGTTTAAAGAAATCCCGGGCGTGGCCAGCAGAGGCCTGGGCTTCCGGGAAGAAGGTACTTTCCTGAGCACATGGCAGCTGCCCCAACATGGAGGGTACGGGGCAAGATGGAGGGCATAACCCTCGCCCTTTCACCAGCTCCCTCATTCTATGGAAATGTACCTGTTGCAGCTTTTTGGCTTCCCTATTCTATGGAAATGTACCTTCTGCTCTGTAGCCCTGTGCTTCTTCCATGGTCCCCTTAATTTCTAAAATTTCCTCAACCTGTCTTTTTCACCCCTAAAAATTCCTGTTTCAGCTGGTTCTGGCACATTCTAGCTGGTTCTCACACTTTCTACCTATTGTCCATGACAAGACTCTTTACTTACATTAACCTCAGTTCCTTTCTCTGTAAAATGAGATGGACAATGGGAATAGGGATTCTCTGTGGAACTGATTGAGAAAATGCAAGATGTTTACAAATTGTAAAACCTTATCCACCCTCAAAAATAAGCACTATCAGAAAATAACTGCAAAACCTCTTAGTCCAGGGCAAGGCACTGTGGCAGGCGGCTTTGTCTCACATTGTGTTGGTTGCTTTCCTTATGCCTTCCCCAGCCCCTCGTTCACAAACACACCTGTGACCCGGAGGGCGAGAAATTTGCTTTGTATTTACCAGAACAGGCCTCAAGGGACTCTTAAATGGAATTCAAATTTGAATCCAGCAAAGGCTTGCCTGGTTCAGTCTGCACCAGGCTATGGGTCACATAGAGAACCCAAGGGAGGGGTCTCAGTCACCTGACTCTTGGGTTTCCTGGGGGGTGAGGGGAAGAGAGAAGCATCCTTATCTTAAAGGTGGGCATCAAATGTAAGAGTCAACCTTATCTCAGAAGCCTTCCGAAGCAAAGAGGAGTGTCTTAGAGTTGAAGAAGTGTGGTCATTACATTGCCCACTTTAAGTGAAATTCTCCGAGGGCAGAGGTGATATGGAGGAGGGAAGGAGGGTTCCAGGGAGCAGCCACCTGAGCCCGGGGGTGATGTCTGAGCTGGAGGGTGAAAGACCACGGCATTGATGAAGCTCGATGCGATCCAAGGAACTCAGTAATTCCACGTGACTGGTGTGTAGACAAGGGAGGAGGAGGAGAGAAGCCAGACAGGCTGCGGGCCAGGAATGACCACATGCTACAGCACCCAACTGGCAGGCATACAGAGAACCCGCACTCCGAACACACACACACACACACCAGACAGCTGGTTCAAGGGGGCGGGGGACGACTTAGAAATGCCTTTGAAAGATCCCCCCTCAATGCTGCTTGTGTCTTTTTGTCAGCAGTTTGGGGTTCCAGGGTGACCCCAGCTGGCATTGGTTTGGACATGGAGTCAAGATAGCCAAATATTGCAGACCCCTCAACCGTCCAGGGAAGACTTTCTGGTCCTCCTCCTTCAGATGACCTTTGGAGACTCGAATTTGCCCAAGACTTGCCTGGGAAGCCGGGGGTGGGGGGGCGCAGAGGGGGCGCGCAGCATTAAGTGTCACTCTGGCAAGTCATTGAGGCAGGGGTCTGCAGCAGTGCTAGGCACTTGGGGAGCTGGAGGGTGTCAGCATGCAGACAGCAAGGACTGCTCTGCAGATGGCACCCTAATCACCTGTGGGATACTTGGCCCAAGTGCAGGTCCTCCTGTGGAAAGAACTTATTCCTGAGATGCCAAGGAAAGCACACCCTACAGGGTGTGGCTCTGGCCCCAGGGCCGCTGCCGTGGCTGCAGCAGGTGCAGGCTCCGGAACACCTGCAGAAGTGGCCCCTTTGGAAGTCAGCGCACTGAGTTCCACAGAGCTCATCTTCAGGGCTCAGCGCTGGCCCCAGACCTCAGTAACCGTGCCTCCCAGCAGTGGGCAGACAGACAGCTGCCTCTCTCATTTCTGAGGGTCCCTTTCTATCCCTAGACATGCATTGAGCACAGACAGTCCAAGCTTCCTTGGTTATTGTGGTCAGTGTGATGCCACTCCTTCGGGGCTCTCACATCTAGTGAGCAGAGATGCTAATTGTGTGCAGGTCTCCACACGACCCACCTCCTTCCATCTGGACCAAGGACAGGCCTTATGTATTTCAGCATTTGGACAAGTGTCATGATGCCCTCTGGACGTACCTGCCTTTAATGGTCAGGTTTCTCAGGAGACTACATTGGGGAAACTCAATTTAAATGTACAGAAAATTACTCCAAGGCTGTATCTCCCAGACCAGCCAGCGAGAAGAGGGGAGATAAGCAAGATCCCAAGACCTCTTTACTCTGTTACTGCCTCCCTCTCTCCCTTTGCCTGGGAATAGAAAGGGAGGCTCAATTGGACTTGATCTAGCCCCTGTCAACCCTTCACATTTCCCACCAGTCCCTCCTGTGTCCTCCAAGTTCCTGGCAAATGACATCCATAAACGTCACAAATTTTCCCTCCTCCTCACATTTGCTCACACCATTTCTCTTCTCTCCTCATTCACCCAGATCCAATGTTGTACCATTCTTCCCCGTTTTCCTCTCAAGTAAAGGAATCACCTTCTCTGTCCGCCCATGGTCGTTTTGTAAGAGTCAGAGCTAGTTCAAATTCCAGTTGACACTAACCCAGTTAGTTTACCTCTGTGGACCTCAGTGTCCCTGTCTGAAAAACAGGGTTGATAATACCCACCTGTCCAAGTGAAAGGAATTATATGATTGTGTAATGGGTTTGAACACAGGGTCTGGCACATAATAGATACTCAATAAACATTAATTGCTTCTCTTCCTTATAGCAATTTCCATTAGTATTATAATGACCTGCCTCATCCACTAGAATTTGAATTTCACAGGGTTTTTGCTTCAGTCATTTGTGTTTGCCCTAGAAGAATAGTTTTCAAACCTTTTTTATAAATGAGTCACAATAATGTTTTTCTCCAAATGTGGGAAGTTTTCAGCTAGTATTTCTTTAAATGCTAGTACTTTTCCTGCCCCCTTTTCTTTTCTTTTTTTCTTCTGGCACTTTTAGGCTTCTGAGGCTGTTTTACATGTCCCCAAGGCTCTGTTAATTCTATTCCATCTTTTCTCTCTCTCTCTTTTTCAAATTAGAAATTTTTTATTCATCTCTCTTCAAGTTTACTGATTCCTGCCTTCCCCCATCATTTCCATTCTCATTCTCAGTTCATCCAGTGAATTTTTTCATTTTAGAAAGTGTGGTTTCCAGTTATAAATTTTTTAAAAGTGTATCTTATCTTATTTTTTAAATATATTCTTATTGATTTCAGAGAGGAAGGAAGAGGGAGAGAGACATCGATGATGGGAGAGAATCATTAATTGGCTGCCTCCTGCACACCCTCCACTGGAAATTGAGCCTGGAACCTGGGCATGTGCCCTTGACTGGAATTGAACCTGGGACCCTTCAGTCCACAGGCTGACGCTCTATCCACTGAGCAAAACAGGCTAAGGCCAGTTCTAAATTTTTTATTTGTCATTTTAAGTGTAAGACTCAGTGGTTTTTGTATATTCACATAGTTGTGCAATAATCACCACTAATAATTCTAACACATTTCATTACTCCCAAAAGAAATCCAGTACCCATTAGCAATAATGCCTAAACTCCCCTTCTTCCCAGCTCCTGGGAACTGCTAATCTACCTTTTGTCTTTAGAGTGTTTCCTATTCTGGAATTTTCTGTTAATGGAATCATACAATACATGGTGTTTTGTGACTGGCTTCTTTCACTTAACATAATGTTTTCAAGGTTCATTCATGTTATAGCATGTGTCAGTATTTAATTTTTTATAACTGAACTAGAAGCCCAGTACACAAAATTCGTGCATGGGGGGGATAATCTCTCTCAGCCTGGCCTGTACCCTCTCCAATCTGGGAACCCTTGGGGGATGTCCAACTGCCTCTCACAATCCAGGACCGCTGGCTCCTAACCGCTCGCCTGCTTGCCTGCCTGATCACCCCTAACTGCTCGCCTGCCTGCCTCATTGCCCCTAACCACTCTGCCTGCCTGATGCCCCTAACTGCTTGCCTGCCTGCCTGATCACCCCTAACCACTTTGCCTGCCTGATGCCCCTAACTGTTCACCTGCCTTCCTGATCACCCCTAACCACTCCACCTGCCTGATCACCCCTAACCACTCGCCTGCCTGCCTGATAGCCCCTAACTGCTCACCTGCCTGCCTGATCACCCCTAACCACTCGCCTGCCTGATCACCCCTAACCGCTTGCCTGTCTGCCTGATTGCCCCTAACTGCTCGCCTGCCTGCCTGATCACCCATAACCACCTCTGCTCGGCCCCCGCCACCACAGCTTCACCCAGAAGGATGTCCGGAATGACATCCGGAGCGTCATTCAGCTGCCTGGTCTAATTAGCATATTATGCTTTCATTATTATAGATGTTTGTGTATTTGTATAATATCTCTATCACACTGCAATCTCCTTGGCAATCTTTTCCACTGAAGGGTCCTCCTCTCACAAAGCCTGCATACCCTCCCTGTTGACTCCATTTTCATCCTTCCTCTAGGCCCGTGTTTGGCAAACTGCGGCTCGCGAGCCACATGCGGCTCTTTGGCCCCTTGACTGTGGCTCTTCCACAAAATACCATGTGCAGGCACGCACGTACAGTGTGATTGAAACTTCGTGGCCCATGCACAGAAGTCGGTATTTTGTGGAAGAGCCACACTCAAGGGGCCAAAGAGCTGCATGTGGCTCGCGAGCCGCGGTTTGCCAAGCCACAGTTTGCCGACCACTGCTCTAGGGCAAGACAGGGCAATAGTGGTTGTACAATTGTATTTTATATAAGAAATCACAGCTGAGAAAGTGAGAGGAGACTAAAATTGTACTTCAGAGCTACATCTTCCAAGTGTAGGATTTCTCAACATTGGCATTATTGACATTTTAGATTGGATAATTCTTTGTAGTGTGGTGTTCATCCTGTACATTACATATAGTCCTGTATTCAATGGTCCCCTTCTCAGTGTGACATTTACATTTAAACTAGAGACACAGTGCACGAATTCGTGCACCAGTGGGGCCCCTCAGCCTGGCCTATGGGATTGGGTTGAAACCGGCTCTCTGACATCCCCGAGGGGTCCAGGATTGCAAGTGGGCACAGGCCAGGCCAAGGGATCCCACTGGTGCACGATCAGGGCCCGGGAGGGATGAGGGAGGTTGGCCAGCTGGGGAGGGACTGTGGGAGGGCTCCAGGGTGTGTCTGGACTGTCTTGCTCAGTCCCGATCAATTGGCCAGACCCCAGCAGCAAGCTAACCTACTGGTTGGAGTGTCTGCCCCCTGGTGGTCAGTGCACATCACAGTGAGCGGTTGAGCAGCCTCAGCATATCATTAGCATATTACCCTTTGATTGGTTAAAAGGATGACCGGACAACCAGACACTTAGCATATTAGGCTTTTATTATATAGGATGTCCCTAGATATTGCCAAATATCCCCCAGGGGGTGGAATAGGGGGCAAAATCACCTCTGGTTGAGACCCATTGGCATTGAAAAAAAACCACATCTTTTTTTCTAATTCTCCCCAAAATGCCATATGGTGTATCCCTGATGGAATCTACTAAGGTCCTGAGGATATTCCTCCAGGCTCAGCAGACCCAGGTGCCTGGGCAGCAACTCCCACAGTGTGAGGCTTTCAGTCCCTTCCTCCTATGTCTATCCTTTGGACCGTAAGTGGGTCTGCATGTGTCCTCATGAGTTACGGACTTAGGACTGGACAGAAAATTCCAGGTGGCTGACTATGACTCAGAGAAGCTCTCCCCTCCGGGCAGACAAACTTAAATGAGGGCCCATCCAGGACATCACCATTTGGTGTTCCAGTGGACAAATGAACATTGTCTCTTGGCCTTTATGCCTTCTTATCACACTTGGTAATCCACCAACTGTTTTATCCAGTTTTGCCTAGAAAATCATTAGTCATGTAAATACCTGTCGCTTTTCACCCCAAAACATGCTATAGTTACTTCTCCCATGAGAAGTGGCTAATTAAAAAGAAAATCTCTGATTCTGAGTGTCTGTCCTTACCATGTCAAGGTTCCTATTTTGGCTTAATGTGTGAGCCATGGCTATCTCCATCTGAGACACAGAAACCTCTCAAACCTCTATTTCAGATGCTTTTGAGTATGAACGCCATCTCTTCGAAGTCCCTTTATTCCCCAAAGTGTATTTCATACATATCACATAACATATATTTTAACTGTGGCTTTCCCCACAAATTTGGTGCAAATCCATGTCCTGGCATTTCCTCATTATGCTGCACAGGTAGAAGTTCATGTTATCTCTGGAGATTTGCTTCCCTCCCCCCAAGCCCAACTGGTTTCATTTCCTTACTTGCCTTCATTTGCTTATATTTTGGATTCCGTATACTCGGTGTGCTCAAGACTTGGTGGATACAGAATTTAGAAGAGAGGATTGTGAAAGTCACTTTAAAAAAGCTATTACAACCGTGTCAGGCCACGCTTAAGGGAGAAATGCGATATATGACTCGAGTGCTGAGGAATTTTCATGGAGATATAGATGAACTCTTGTCCCAAATGCGGGGGCTGGGGTGGGGCACATTCCTGGAGAGAAGACTCAGGATGGGAGCTGGGAGGGGTTTGGAGCTGAAAACCCTTGTTATTCCTCTGGCTCTTCTCCTCGCGCAAGACTGACACTAGGAGCCGGGCACGACGCTTGCAGCCGCCGCCGCGCTGCTGGGGGGAGGCGAGGGTCCGCACCGCGGCGGTCAGTCCGAGCACCGCATCCCTAGGCGCCACTGCAGCTGCATCGCAACCCAGAGTCCTCGAGATTCAAGGTTTTAGGATTCGAGAGAAAGTTAAAAAAAGTCACACTTCCTGGGGGAATAGCTCAAACCAAATTGCAAGTATAACTGCATTGAGTCCATTATTTTTTCTCGGTCTCAAATATCTGACGGCCTGAGAAAACTAAAAGCGCTGGGCGGAGGGGGGCAATAGGAGGAGAAAGGGGCTCATCTGTAATACTTTCAACAATAAAGCTAAAATTTAAACAATTATCTCAAACACATTCAGCAGGCTGTTCCCTCAAACACGGAAGAAGCGGAAAACTCCCGGCCACCAGCGAGCACACCGGGAGGCAGGTGGTGGCCGGGAAGGACCAAACGTTGGAACCGTCAGCAGCGTCCGAGCGCGCAGGCGACGTCCGACGTAGACCTGTAGGACGTAGTTGCCTGCCGCAGAGCATGATGGGACGAGGGGCGGAGCGCCGGAAGGCGCGCGCTGTGTGAAGACCAAACGGATTCCTCGACTGTAGAGAGTGGGGCGCGATCAGTATCCGTGGCAACTTGGGGTTACCTACATTTTATGGAAATGGCATTGCCCCCGTGGCGCGGGGGTCGCCCCCAGCTTCCGTGGTCCGCGTGAAACGCACGGTGACGCCATTCCTGAGCGCTCCAATGCCGTCCTGGCCGGGGGGCGGGCTCTTCAAATTTGAACTCACCTACTGTTGTGGACCGTAGGGAACCCCGGTTGCGGACTGGGGCCGACGTGGGCCGGGGGCGCGACTCCGGGGCCCCCGACACCCATCACACGAAGTCCGGCGGGACTGCCGCCGGCTGGCCCTGGCTGGCCCTTCGCTCCAGGTATGGCCTCCCTTCCCCTTCCCCTCCCCTGCCCCTCGCCTCCGGCGCTCGGTCCAGCCCTTCAGCATTCTGGGCTCCCCCGGGCTTTGGAACATTTCTGGCTTTGGCAGTGATTTCACAACTCCTCATTCATTCGGTGTGTGCATTTGTTGCGTGTCTAATGTAGTTGTCAAGAAAGTAGGCCACTTCCAGGTTCCTTTCGATGATGAGCACTGCAGACCTTTGTTCTAAAATCACTTCTAGGAAAAAACCTTTACTTTAGAATGATTACCGGGTAGGAAGGTTGTGTGCGTCACTGCCCGATTTTTCACCATGGAACCCAAGATCCACAGGGCTATCGAGACAATTGATCCATCCCGCTTGTTTCCTTCTGATTAAATAATATATTGTTTGCAAACATCTTCAGATGTTAAAATTATTTAGAAAATGGAAGGCCCCTTTATTCTTTTCAAAGATAAACACTATTTACAGTTTGGTACACTTCCAGACTTTTTCCCTGTGCTTATGCTTGTGTGTGTGCGTGGGGTGGGGGGGACACGGTTATTACGGAAAGCAATTGTATGGTCTGTTCTGCTGGCTCCTTTTTAAAATGTAATACATCCTGGCTACTTTCTGTGTTATTACATATATATGTTGTCAACCTAAGAAACATTAAAACCTGTAGAGAATTTTTGCAAGTTTATTTGAACCAAACTGAGTACAATTGTTGGAAAGCAAAATGTCAATGGATTGAGAAAAATGCTCTGGAAAATGGCAGTTCTGTACCCTGCTTTATACATTACAATCAGAAGACAAGTGGGTTACATGAAATCCATTGGTGATAGATTAGGGAGGCTGGAGAAAGCAAAGCAGGGAAACCTCTGGGATTGGATAAAAAGTAAAATGATAGACACATACCTCTTTTATGTAGGTGGGCACAGGCTAGTTAAAAGTCCACCAGTGACAATAACAGGATTTGTGATCTCCCTCCTGGTGCATTGGTTGTGCTCTGAGGGGTCTGGGAAAGGGAAGTTACCCTGACATCCCAAAGGTATGTTACGGTATATGCAAGAAGACAGTAGACCTGCTCAATTTACTTTTGTCAGGAAAGATTTTAGCCTAGGACAGCGGTTCTCAACCTGTGGGTCGCGACCCCTTTGGGGGTCAAACGACCCTTTCACAGGGGTCGCCTAAGACCACCGGAAAACATGTATATAATTACGTATTGTTTTTGTGATTAATCACTATGCTTTAATTATGTTCAGTTTGTAACAATGAAATTAGGGGGTCACCACAACATGAGGAACTGTATTAAAGGGTCGCGGCATTAGGAAGGTTGAGAACCACTGGCCTAGGACTTGACTGCCTGCCATAAACTGCTTTTAGTTTAAAAGTTTTAATTTCAGACCATCCTTTGTGATTACTCTAGGTCTCTGAGTTATGTAGGCCTCCCTGAGCTTGTCAGGTTTAGTGTGTGGCCCCTTTTTATCCACAAGATTTTTATTGAATACATAGAATTAAGTTGTATAGATAGATGTAGCAGAATTTAGTCCCATATTAGACATTTAAATTGTTTCTAATTTCCTTCATACTTTAGTAAATGTCTTTATATAGTGCCTGTTTAAAACTTGGGCTTTGAGCCCTGACTGGTTTGGCTCAGTGGATAGAGCGTCAGCCTGCGGATCGAAGGGTCCCAGGTTCGATTCCGGTCAGTGGCATGTACCTTGGTTGTGTGCACATCGCCAGTAGGGGGTGTGCGGGAGGCAGCTGGTCGATGTTTCTCTCTCATCAATGTTTCTAACTCTCTATCCCTCTCCCTTCCTCTCTGTGAAAAATCAATAAAATATAGTTAAAAAACAAAAACAAAACTTGAGCTTTGAAATTAGATAGTCTTGGATCCAGTTCTTAATCATTGTCAGTGGGAGTTTGGTCAGGTTATTTAACCATCCTATGCCTTAGTTTCCTCATCTCCAAATTGGGAATAATAACTGTACTTTTCTTAAGAATTGCTGTAAAGTTATGTAGTGTCTGGCATATATGCAGTAAATGTTGGCAATTATTACCACATACATGTATATATATATATTTGCATTATTTAAAAAAAAAATTATTGTTGAGAGTATTACAGAAGTTCCCCCTCCCTTTTCCCCTCAGCCCCTCACCACCTGGTTCCTGCCTGCCCCAGGCCTTCACCACCATATTGTCTGTGTTTCTGGGCAATACATATCAACACTAATAAAAGAGAAAAATGGTAATTGGCGTACGACAATACCCTTTTCATTGGCTAATCAGGGCTAGATGCAAATTAACTGCCAACTAAGATTGGCAGTTAACTGACAACAAGATGGCAGTTAATTTGCATATGTAGGCACAATGCAGGGAGGCGAAAGGGAAAGCAGGAAGAAGCCCCCTGCCACTGACAGTGATCCGAAACCCAGGGGGGAGCTAAGAGCTGGGGGGCAGGGCAAAGGCAGCCCTGGAGCCGCCTTTACCCTGCCCCCCAGCCGTGATCGGAGAATCAGGTGCCTTTTCCGCCCTGGCCAGTGACAGCAGGAAGTAGGGGTGGAGCCAGTGATGGGAGCTGGGCACGGTCGAGGCTGGCAGTCCCAGGAGCTAGGGGTCCCTTGCCTGGGCCTAAAGTGGAGCCCGCGATCGTGGGGCCTCTGCAGCTGCGGGTCCCCGTTGCCGGGGCCGGACGCCTCAGCCAGAGGCGTCAGGCCTGGGCAAGGGGCCGATCCTGCGATTGGAGGGTGATGGGGGTCAACGCCTGAGGGCTCCCAGTATGTTAGAGGGGGCAGGCTGGGCTGAGGGACACTCCCCCCCCCACACACACACCCAGTGCACGAATTTTGTGCACCGGGCCCCTAGTATGCATATAAGTTCTTTGGTTAATCTCTTTCCATCACCCCTTACATTTGTATTCTTATGTAGATGTTTCTATAAAAAAATTATCTTTTTTTGTTTGTTTTTTAGAGAGAGGGACAGAGAGAAACATCAGTTTGTTGTTCCACTTATTTATGCATTCATTGATTGGTTCATGCATGTGCCGTAACTGGAGGTTGAACTGCAACCTTGGCTTGGGGCAAAGGGGGCGGGGGGTGCTCTAATCAACTGAGCTACCCTGCCAGGGCAGAAGAGGAATTTCTTGATCAAGGGCATGCACACCTATGTTTTGAAATTAATCTTTATCAATCTGGTAAATTAAGAAGTCTTCCTCTTTAGATTTGCAACTCTTCATTTATTAGTAAATTGGAGTGTCATTTCACTCATTTGTCTTTGTAGTCTTTCTGTTAATTGCCTTTAATGTCCTTTGTCCATTTTCTGTATTGATCACTTTTTTTTGATTAGTTAAATCTTTATTGTTCAGATTATTACATTTGTTCCTCTTTCCCCCCCCCCCCCTAACTCCCCTCCGCACAGTTCCCGCCCCACCCTCCTCCCTCACTCCCCATCCACTGTTCTCATCCATAGATGCACGATTTTTGTACAGTCTCTTCCTGCATCCCCCTCACCCCTTTCCCCCCCAAGAATAGCCAGTCCACTCCCTTTCTATGCCCCTGATTCTATTATAATCACCAGTTCATTCTATTCATCAGATTATTCACTTGATTTTCAGATTCACTTGTTGATAAATGTGTATTAGTTCATAATTTGTATCTTTACCTTTCTCTTTTTCTTCCTCTTCTTAAAGGATACCTTTCAGCATTTCATATAATACTGGTTTGGTGGTGATGAACTTCTTTAGCTTTTCCTTTTTTAAAAAATTTATTTATTTATTTATTTATTTATTTTAATTAAATCTTTATTGTTCAGATTATTACATTTGTTCCTCTTTTTTCCACCCATAACTCCCCTCCTCCCAGTTCCCGCCCCACCCTCCGCCCTCACTCCCCACCCACTGTCCTCATCCATAGGTGCACCATTTTTGTCCAGTCTCTTCCCGCATCTCCCACACCCCTTTCCCCCGCAAGAATAGTTAGTCCATTCCCTTTCTATGTCCCTGATTCTATTATGATCACCAGATTATTTATTCACTTGATTCTTAGATTCACTTGTTGATAGATGCATATTTGTTGTTCATAATTTGTATCTTTACCTTTTTCTTCTTCTTCCTCTTCTTAAAGGATACCTTTCAGCATTTCATATAATACTGGTTTGGTGGTGATGAGCTCCTTTAGCTTTTCCTTATCTGTGAAGCTCTTTATCTGACCTTCAGTTCTGAATGATAGCTTTGCTGGATAAAGTAATCTTGGTTGTAGGTTCTTGGTATTCATCACTTTGAATATTTCTTGCCATTCCCTTCTGGCCTGCAAAGTTTCTGTTGAGAAATCAGCTGACAGTCGTATGGGTATTCCCTTGTAGGTAACTGAGTTTCTTTCTCTTGCTGCTTTTAAGATTCTCTCTTTGTCTTTTGCTCTTAGCATTTTAATTATGATGTGTCTTGGTGTGGTCCTCTTTGGATTCCTTTTGTTTGGGGTTCTCTGCACTTCCTGGACCTGTAAGTCTATTTCTTTCACCAGGTGGGGGAAGTTTTCTGTCATTATTTCTTCAAATAGGTTTTCAATATCTTGCTCTCTCTCATCTTCTGGCACCCCTATAATTCTGATGTTGTTATACTTGAAGCTGTCCCAGAGGCTCCTTACACTATCTTCGTATTTTCGGATTCTTTTTTCATTTTGCTTTTCTGGTTGGGTGTTTTTAGCTTCTTCGCATTTCAAATCTTTGCCTTGATTCTTGCGCACCTCTGGTCTGCTGTTGGGAGTCTGTATAGTATTCATTATTTCAGTCCGTGTATGCTTAATTTCTAGTTGGTTCTTTATCATAACATCGAGGGTCTCATTAGATTTCTTGAGGATCTCACTACATTTATCGGTGGCTTCTAGACAGTTCTTAAGAGACCTTAAAAGTGTGGTTCTGAACTCAATATCCTCCATTGACAGTTTTGTCCTGTTTCTTTGTCTCCGCATTTTTTATGCTTTCTTGGTGCACCCCCTAGTGGTCTTTGTGCGCAGTCTTGTTGTAGTTAAGCCTTGATTGTTGTCGGCAGTTCCGGGGGGTGATTTGACCTCCAGGCTAACTGGCTATGAGAGTCCGCTGTGTCTGCAGTGGGAGAGCTTCTGTGCTGGATCTCTAGGGCTGTGCTAATCTAGTGTTTGCCTGAGGCTATCCAGCAAATGGCTCTGCGCAGGGCTTGGGCGGGGCGGGTCCCCGGGGATCTACAGGGCGGGCCGGAGTGAGCAGTTATGGCTGCTCTCAGTTCGTCCCTAGGGGTTCTGCCTCACAGAGTCCCAGCAACCTCTGCAAACCTCGGAGAGAAAGCTGCCTTCGAGTGCCGACCGAAGCCAGACAGTCCCGCTTCTCCCGTTTGAGTCTGGGTCCCTAGAGACTCGCCCGGATCTGGAGCTCAGAGTCTGAAACTCCCTCCCGATTGAAAACAACAACCGCGCCCTCCGCCGCCAGCCCGCTCCGCGTGCACTCCGCACCTTAGTATTTCACTTCAGCACTGCGCCTCCTCTGAGTCTGGATATGATATTCTCTTTCCTCCTAGTTGTAGAATTTCCACTCAGCCAGCCTTCCTGTGGTTCTGGATGATGTCCGTTCCGTCTTTTAGTTGTTTTTTGAAGTGGTTGTTCGAGGCAGCAATCTCCGGCGTTAACCTATGCCACCATCTTGGTTTCCTCTGTATTGATCATTTTTAAAAATTGATTCATTTGGTCTCTTTGAATGTTATATATTTTAGTCCTTTGTGTGTCAGGTACTGCTTTGGCGGGGGGGGGCACGATTCAAATTTGCCAGTTATTTTAAAGTCCTCTCATTTTTCCCAACTCTACCTACCAGTTTGATTAGTGAGCTTTGGGATTTTTGACCCATTCCATTTTAATAAATAGTAGTAGTACTGCTACACTACAGTAAATTCCTATAAATGTCATGTCTTTTTGGGAAGAAGAGTAACAGTTACATTTAGCATCATGTTCATGATAACAACAGTTGTTTAATCTTCTATATTTACATTTACTGTAAATACTCATAGCTAGCCTGTTCATGTAATGGTTTTCCCATGCCCGAGTTTTTACTTTGAATAGATCACAATTTTTCCCTAGTACATTGGCATTTGTCAGTTTTCAGAATCGACTTTCCAAATAGCTTTAAACAGTTAGTGAGTGTTAGAGACACCGCTCACATCAGAGGTGTTATTCAGTCCCCTGAGTCAGTGGGAGAGAGGGCTGTCTCCAAATTCCATTCTTGCCTTCTCGTACAAATGAATTTATACGAATGAGACCCTGACTGCCTTATGATGAAGCCAATTTTATTGAAACAAAATATGCACCTTCATTAAAGAAGCAAGGTAAGCAAATCTGTACATCTGGCTTATGAAGCGCATAAGGGCTCTCAGCTAATCTGAATAGTGAGTTGTGTGGAGGTCTGGGGTGTTATACAGTAGCTCCTTGGGTTACGTCGGAGATCAGTTCCTACGGCACGACGTAAAGCGATTTTCATGATAAGTCGGAACCCACCTACATAAGCACCTATGTCACTCACATGGAGCACATACACAGCAGTAATGAAGTGAAACAGTAAAAAAATTGAAACGAAAAATAACGATTCTTGACCTTTACTTGTGGTAAATAATAAAAACCATAAAGCACATATGTACATACATCAAAATGACTGAACTTTTTTTTCTTTAATAAATAAATGGGAGACGGCGACATAACCACAAAATGATGTACGTCAAGTCCGAGGTAACCTGAGGACTGTCTGTATATACTCTCCTGCCTATAAGTTTCAAAGTTCCTCTGCTGAATAATTTGTTACCAGATTAGCTCTCAAGGTCCCTTTTTACTTTGTTGTTACTTTCTCAGAACTCATGAGAAGTACCTGGCAATTTTATCTTGCCAAGCCTTGAAGTCTGGCTTCTCTGCTTAGGGAGTAAAACTATCCTTTTTTCCCTTTTCTTAGGTCCAGAGCCAGGCCAAGAGACATTGTGAAAGTTTAAGAAATTTTATTGCATTCTCTCAGCCAACACAGCTGGCTGAGACCAGTGTGTTGGTTGTCAGCTCCAAAGGGACATCTAGGTTCTCTTATATGGGGTAGAAGTGTGAAATATAGGGTCAGGGTATGGGTGCATGAGTCAGTCAAGCAGAGAGGAGGGCATGAGTTGGTCAAGGGAGGAGAATGCGGAGGACGGTCAAGCGAAGGAGGATTCATCTTATCTTGCTTCTGCAGGTGCCAGCTGTCTGCGCCAAGCTATGGGAAAAGGCTTGTAATATATATTTCAGAAAACATGTCCATACAGTGAGGCATTTGTCCTTGGCTGGGGAAGATAATCGCTTGTTATTTGCAAGCTGGCTGCAAATTGCCCACACTGTTTGGCCTTGTTTTAACTTTTTATCTCAGTGTCCATATTCCTCCTGCCTTGAATCCTCCAACAAAAGCACAAGCTTATCATTTTAGAATTCACCTTCTCTTCCCCAGTCCTAGAAGAAGCTAACCATTTCTTATTTGTGACCTCTGTTGGGTCAAGTATGCTTGGCCTCTAGGACATCCTGTTCCTTCCTTAATTTGAGGAATGCCAGTTACTGAATCCCCATTATCTAAGGTTTCTTTGTTTCATTAGAGTCTGAGCAACTTTTCTTCATTTTGCTCTTCTTTTAGTAGGCAGAGAATGGAGGTTCAGGTGTTTCCTGATTGCCTTTACCCAGTGGTGTTTTTTATTCTGTATCTTTTCTGCAAATCTTCTATAGTCAGAGAAAATCCTGGATGATTTTCCTCTATTGTCCTTTTTTGTTCCATCAATCACACTGAAGCTGAAACCAGATAACCAACAACCAGTTGGTCCTGGCTGCCTGTCACTAATTGAGCCAATACAGCAGAGACAGGATTGAATCATAAATGAGCGTTTATTCCAATAATCCCAGCAGTATGGGAGAGTAGCAGGTCAGCCACGAAAATCTGCTCTGTACACCCTCCCACCCCCCCATAAGCCAGTTGCTTATATGGGGTACCTGGACAAAGATAACATGGGGAAGTGGGCAAAGGAATAAGAATGTGTATGATGGTTACAGATTACAGGCAATGTAGGCAATGTGGCTGGGGGTTTGCAAAGGGCTGGAAGCATCCGGGACTCCATTGTTTGCTTTCTGCAAAAAGGCTGTTAATCTTTGCATGGTAATAGGCAGATTTGGGATGGGGAGGGTGGGCTACATTTCCAGATGACCTCGCAGGTCCTGTGTACAACTCCCAGCCAGGTTAGAATGTGCTGTCTTTAATCAGAACAAAACAATCACAGTTAACAGAGCATGATTAATATTTCTTACTAACATTTCTAATAGCTGTTAACATAAAAACACTTCAAACCTGAAAAGATTTTTTGTGAGTTTATTTGAGCCAAACTGTCGACAATTACTGGGAAGCAGAACCTCAACCGATTGAGATAATGCTCCGAAGAACTACGGTTACTTCTGTATTTATACACTAGAGGCCCAATGCATGAAATTTGTGCAAGAGTAGGCCTTCTTCTCTCCCCTATCCTCCTGCTGCTGGTACCCAGGACCCAGGCTTCCCTTGCAGAGGGAGGCCCCACCCACCTGCTGCAGCCCACCAGTCAGTGTCCTGGGCCTCCCTCTGTGGGGTGATCATGGGGCGATTGCCCGGCCCCCAACCAATCGCATCACACCTGCCTTGGCTGGCCTGTCCCCAGTGAGTGTCATAGCGTGGTCCCGGATGGTTGTTCCGCTGTTCGGCCTTTTGGTTGATTTGCATATTGCACTTTGATTATATAGGATAGGATTGCAGTCAGCGGAAGGAAGGGATATAGGTGAGATACATAAAATCCATTAGTGATAGACTAGAGAGGTAGGAGAAAGCAACACGGGAGTTGGGGGGACCCCTGGGATTGGATAAAAAGTAAAATGATAGACACATACTTAGGGTGGGTGCAGGAACAATTAATATAACAATGAAGGAACTTGTGGTATCTGTCCTGGTGCCCAGGCACATTAAGTTGTGCCCCAAGGGTCCGGAAAAAGGGAAGTTACAACAAGTTACCCAGACATTTCAAGGGTATGTTATTATAGATGCAAAAAGACAGGCTCAGTTAAGGTAAAGGTTGACCTTGTCAGTGACGATACCGGCCTAGGAAGTAACTACCCACTATAACTGCTTTTAGTTAAAGTTTAATTTCAGACTCTTCTTTGTGGTTACTTTAGGTCTCTGAGTTTGCAAGACCGCCATGCAGACCTTCCCTGAGCTTGTCAGGTTAGCATGTGGCCCCTTTTCGTCCACATAGCTAGTCCACAGTATTCTATTTCTGCCCCTAATAAAACCACTGTCAACTATTGGCAACTCTTTAGGCTTCTATTGAGTTGCTATTTATCACATAGTGGGAAAGAGGGGCTCATAGAAGAACTGTGTCTTCCTGAAGGGGAATGAAATTTGAGGATCTTTAAAATCTTGACTACTCACCTCTCCATCCTGCTACATTGAGAGGGAAGAGGTTGGGCAAAGTGAAAGAGGAATTATGGGGCTGGTCTTGGAGCCTTTCAGTGTGACCATAATTATCTGCCTTTAGGTGAAAACAGTTATGTATGTCTCTACTACACATTGGGCTTCTTTTCAGTTTTGGTAATTAATTTGTAAATTATACTTCTGTTGAGCATTAGGTTCTGAAGAATTTTTGAGAGTTTAAAGTATATGGCTAGTGAGTGTTATAACTCCCAGCACACTAGCCCATTGCCATATATATATATATATATTACATATTTGCTGAGTTAACATTCTGTGGAAGAATTCAATGGTTTTTGTGTCATAAGGCTAGACTCCCAAGATACTTTTCTTTGTCTGCTCTAGTTATTGAGAAATATTTTCTTCTGTTTTTCTCTTCTAAACTGTTGGATAAAATAGTAGTTTGTATATGAATTTTTAACTTGAATATTTATTTCTCACAGAAGTTAACTATAGCTAAAGATACTTGATGTCTTTGGTCCGGCATGATTAGTATTTCCTTTTTTAAAAAAATATATTTTATTGATTTTTATAGAGAGGAAGGGAGAGGGATAGAGAGTTAGAAACATCGATAAGAGAGAAACATCCATCAGCTGCCTCCTGGACACCCCCTACTGGAAATGTGCCTGCAAACAAGGTAGATGCCCTTGACCGGAATCGAACCTGGGACTCTTCAGTCCGCAGGCTGACGCTTTATCCACTGAGCCAAACCAGCTAGGACTGATTAGTATTTTCTGTGATAGGTTTTTTTATGTTTATATGATGTCAAAGACTTATTGGAATAGTTATAAATTCAGCAATAAGAGATGCTTGAAATCTAGACTAATAAGCTCTTTGGGTTGAAATAATTTTTTACTAAGTATTAAGAATACAATTATATGGTTTATCGCATAGAATTTTAATTTGTAGGTGTCAAATATAAAATCTGTACATAAGAAACAAGCTAAAACAAGTCTAAGACTATGTATGCTCAAGTATGATGCCCTCAAAAAATTTTACATAGCACTAAAAATTTTTAAAGTTAGAATGGATATAATTTACTTTTGACTTGAGGGTTTTTCAACTAAAACCTCATAATTGAAATGATCTGCAGCATAACAAAATCAGGACTGGGGATTGTTTAACTAAAAAACTGAATAGATATTTCAGCTTTCATTAGGATATATGATTGTATCTGCTGCCTTAAAATTTATATCTAGTGGAGAAAATCATGTTCATAAAACTTAATCTTTTATGACCTAATTAGTGGGCCAGTGCACAAAATTCATGCGGGGGTGGGTTAGAATGTGCTGTCTTTAATCAGAACAAAACAATCACAGTTAACAGAGCATGGGGGTGTCCCTCAGCCTGGCTTGCACCCTCTCCAATCTGGGACCCCTCTAGGGATGTCTGACTGTCTAAACCAGCAGTTGAACATCCCTCTCGCAGTCCAGGACTGCTGACTCCTAACTGCTCACCTGCCTGATCGCCCCTAACCACTCTGCCTGCCGGCCCGATCACCCCCAACTGCACCCCTCCTCGCCAGCCTGATCACCCCTAACCACCTCTGCCTCGGCTCTGCCTCCATGGCTTTGTCCAGAAGGATATCCGGAAGATCTCCCGGAAGGTCTCTTAGTCTAACTAACATATTACCCTTTTATTAGTATAGATGTAATGCCATATGCAGAGTCATTGAATGCTTTTTGATGCTAATATTAGGTGGGAACCTATAAGACTTTAGGTTCAAGTAAATTTCAAAAACAGATGTTCAAAATTCAATTCTTAGAGCTATTAAGTAGATGTTTTGGTGAATACCCCTTCCCCACCCCAAATCTTCACCTAAGGATATGTTGAGAGAGAGAGAGAGAGAGAGAGAGAGAGAGAGAGAGAGAGAGAGAGAGATCCATTGCCTCCCCTAAGCGCCTGGACCTGGGATCAAATCTGAAAACTTTTGGTGTATGGGACAACACTGACTTGTGAGCTACAGGTTATCCAGTGTTATTATGAACCAGTTAAACCTTTTAACTAGTATAATGTTATTATGGAAAGCAAACTTAACTTTTTCTGCACCAAAGAATGATAATGGTTGATTTCACATTGAATTACAGGTTCTTCTGGGCCCCTGCTGAAGATCTGTTCTGAAAATTGTGATTAAGTACATTTTTTGATAGAGCAAATTTGTTGCTTCTGTTAATCAAGATGATTACAACACCTTCAAAACATCCAGGAATTCACTTGTCTTCAGAGACCTCTTCTCAAAGGAGAAATATGCCCATTCACGCAGTCTTTTTTGACAGCATCCCTTCAGGAACACTTACACCTGTAAAAGATTTGCTGAAATATCAGAACTCCTTTTTAAAATTGAATGACCAGAAAAAGAATCAACTCTCAGAAATGACATTTTTTCAAGATAAAAATGTATTTCATTCTACCATGCTAGCAGAGCCTAGCACCTCTAACAGTCTTCTTAATATTGATATAAGTGCTATAAAGCCCAGTAAGGATGGATTAAAAAATAAAGCAAACTATGAATCACCAGGAAAAGTATATCAAAGAATGAAAGAGAAGGTAATGTGTAATAAGCAAGAAAAAGCATCACCAAAAAGTGAAAGTAACAAAATTTTTATGCATAATGGAGCTGAGAAAAGAGTTTTGCAGCATACCTACCTCTGTGAAGAAAAGGAAAACAACAAATCATTTAGATCAGAAAACAGCTTATTAAGAGGTTAGTTATATTATGTGTTGGTTAAGAAGCTCTAATGTGTTATTTATTATGTCTGGCACTGTTTTAGGTACTCAGGTGACAGCCGTGAACAAGATGGACAAAAATCCTTGCCCTTTTGTAGCTAACTCACATTCAGGTGGTGAGGATCAGATACAGTAGGTCATTTTTATGGTACAGTAGAAGTGTTATGGAAAGAAATACATAGCAGGTTAAGGATGATAGGGAGAGTTAGAGCAGGTTGTAATTTTCAATGGGGTAGTCAGGATATGCTTCCAAGAGAATATGGCATTTGAGCTGAAAAAGTGAAGAAGGTGATAGATACAGATAGGTATCTTGGAGAATGGGGAAGGATCATCCAGACAGGTAACAGCTGGTACAAATGCCCTGAAATTTCTGTTATTTCAGGAGTGTGCCTCACAAATTCAAGGACTAGCCTTGAGATTAATGTATCATGGAGTGAGTGTACAGAGCTGGGGAGGTAGGGATAAATAAGAGGGTCAGGTAATGTAGAGCCTTAATAGGTGAATGTAAGAGTTTCAGCTTTTATTGTGAGCAAAAATAGGGAATCATTGGGAGGTTTTGAGAAGAGGAATGATAAGATCTGACTTACATTTTTAAAGTATCACTCTGGCTGTTAATTTGAAATAGTTATTGCAGTAATCCAGGTGAGAGATGGTTTTGGCTTGATCCAAGTGGTAGCAGTGAAGATAAGAAGTGGTTGGATTCTGGATATATATTAAGAAAAGCCAATCACATTAGCCCATACAGGGCATGTGGAATGTTAGAGGGGTTATAAAGGCTGACTCCAGAGGGTGGTTTTTTTCAGTTGTTGTTTGGCTTTTTTTTTTTATTACCCAAGCAACTGGAAACATGTGATTTATCTGAAATGTAGCAGATTGAAGGAGAAGTGGGATCAGGATCTCAGTCATTTTTGTCATGTGAATTTCTATATGTCTTTTAAAAATTTAGGTGTAGATGTGAATTAGGCTGTTGAAAACAATTAGTTGGAATTAAAGGGCATAGTCCAGGTGAGAAAAAAATATATTTTGGAATTACTAGTACCTAAATGGTCTTTAAAACTATGAGATGAGATGTGATCATCAAGGAGTAAGTGTAGAAAGAGAAAACATTCAATAATGAGTCCCAAAATTTACAAGTTAGAATAAAGGATAGAAAGTAATATGGCCACTTAGAAGATAGGAAGAAGAAAAATTAGGATTGATACTTTGGCAGCCAAGACAACAAAATGCTTTAAAGAAAGTCATTAGCTGTGTCTAATACTGCAAAATCAGTCAGGTAAAATAAAGGTTGAGTGAGAATTGACCATTGGGTTTAAGAATGTGGAGGTCATTGGAGACCTTGATTAGGATAGTTTTGGTGGAATGATGGAAGCAAAAATATGATACAAGAGTGTTTAAGAGAGAATAGAGAGAGAAGTTGACAGTGGTGAATATAGACAACTGTTTTTGAGAGGAGCTAAAAAATATGACAAGATTGGTTTTAAAAGATTTTATTGTTTTTAATGATTGGTGAAATAACATTTTTGTATGCTATTGGGAATAATCCAGTAAGGAAGGAAAAACTGAGATTAGAAGTCTGATACCCTCCAGTAGCTGAGAAAGAATAAAATATGAAAGTGGAGATTTGGCAGCTCTAGCCAGTTTGGCTCAGTGGCTACAGCAGTGATGACAAACCTATGACACGCGTGTCAGAGGTGACACGTGATTTTGGTTGATTTTTCTTTGTTAAATGGCATTTAAATATATAAAATAAATATCAAAAATATAAATCTTTGTTTCTCTGTCTCTCCCCCTAACTTCCACTCTCTAAAAAACCAATGAAAAAAAAATATCCTCGGGTGAGGATTAACACACACAATAATAATAATAATAATAATAATAATAGTAATAATAAATAAAAGTGGAGATTTAGGAACATAAAACAGATCATCAATCAAACAGGAAGATAGGCAGTGTTGTATTACTTGAGAAATAATCTGAAATAGGAAGTAAAGTCAGCAGCTGTGAGTGAGTATAGGAAACAGGTATTGAAATTTGAGGAGGTATGGAGGTTTGAATAGTGTAGGAGAGTGGAAGAGTGAATGGTCTAGGCTTAAATTTAATTTTCTGGGCAACATTAAGAACATAGCTGAGATTTGTGGACATGAATTTAAATAAGACCGATCAGTATGGTTGTGAGTATTCCTGTTGCCCTATTAGCTGTATAGGTGCTGGTGGGGAATAGGCAAGGAGTTGGATTTTAACAGGATTGTAATTTTGCTAAATAGGATGAAGTGAGAGAAAGACAAAGTAGTTGGAGTTGTGTGTGCAAGGTGATAACCACAATTGGCCATGTAATTTAAGTTGGTTAGACAAGGAAAAGAGGACACTGAAAGAGATGAGGAAGTGTGAAGTGGTGTAGGTCATATTGGGATGGTCAGTGGATTTGAGAGAATGATCTGAAAGATAGAAAGTGGTCAAAAATGGGACATTTGAAATTGAGATTTTAGTGAGTTCAGTAATTAATAAAGATATTTTACATCTGTTAACTCATTTAGCCCTTTGAGCAAAGGATATGCTAGATGCTACTTTAATAGACTAGGAAATGGAACTTACAAAGAGGTTTTATCTGCCCTATGTGTCACAGATAGTAAGTGATGGGCTGAGAATTAAATACAGGTATCTATTTGAAAGCCCACAGTCTTTACTACTACACAGTAGATTGTGGGTGCATTGTTATGTTTCAAAGACAGTTATATATTTTGACACAAAAAGAGTTCTCTAGGTGAATTTAGGCTGGAGGTGGGGGAGTACACAAAATAGTCTGTTTCTCATACAGCCTGGGAGAAAAGGGAGAAGCAAATGGAATATGCACATGAAAGCACATATTATATGTAATTTGGAATTAGAAGAAGAAATGAGTAACTGACTGCTTTGATAATCTGATGACTCTCTCCCCAGATAAGACACATATATACAACACAACTTTTGTATGTAGTTTCAGAGACCCTCTGCATGGATGTTGATCTCTGAAATAAATGACCCAGGTTATAAACAGCATGTTATATTTGATCAAATTATCTGCTTTTCTTTACTGCATTGCCCTGCCATTTCTGTAGAATAAGTTAAATAGAAATTTATCCTTTTATAGCATGTCATTATAATAACATCTTTATAGCCCAGCTGGCGTGGCTCAGTGGTTGAGCGTTGACCTATGAACCAGGAGGTCACGGTTCAATTCCCAGTCAGGGCACCTGCCAGGTTGTGGGCTCAATCCCCAGTGTGGGGTGTACAGGAGGTTGCCGATCAATGATTCTCTCTCATCATTGATGTTTCTTTTTAATTTTTTTTAGAGAGGGAAAGGTAGAAACATCATTGTGAGAGAAACACATCAATTGGTTGCCTCCTGCACATATCCCAACCAGGTCCCGGGCTGGGGAGGAGCCTGCAACCAAGGTGGGTGCCCTTGACCAGAATTGAACCCTGGACCTTTTGGTCTACAGGCTGATGCTCTACCCACTGAGCCAAACCAGCCAGGGCTCATCATTGATGTTTCTCTCTCTCTCCCCCTCTGCTTTCCTCTCTGAAATAATTAAAAAATTATAAAAAAATAAAATCTTTGTATTATGATTTCTAAGGCCAAAGTTGCACACTTAATAAAGCCTATTCACTCCTGATTTTTTTCAAGTATAATATTTGAAATTAAACATAAAATAATTTAGTTTAATGCTCTAGGTCAGCGGTTCTCAACCTGTGGGTCGCGACCCCTTTGGGGGTCGAACGACCCTTTCACAGGGGTCGCCTAAGACCACTGGAAAACACATATATAATTACATATTGTTTTTGTGGTTAATCACTATGCTTTAATTATGTTCAGTTTGTAACAATGAAATTGGGGGTCACCACAACATGAGGAACTGTATTAAATTAGGGTCACGGCATTAGGAAGGTTGAGAATCACTGCTCTAGGAGGTATAGCAGAATAAAATCTAAGCAATACTCAAAGTTCTTATTGTTTAGTTGATAAGCCTACCATATTTGTGCATTTGAAGATCTGCTAAAGAGCTGTCAAAGGGGTATAAATTATTACTGAATTTGCTATTGAGTTTCAACATTTTGATTTTTAAAATATAAGTTACAACTCGTCAACTCTTCTTTTACATTTTAGAAATTTACAGCACCCAGAAGCAGAATTTTCAAAACTGGATGGTACTTCACATATTATATATACCTGATTTTATTCCAGATCTCTAGGCTTCTAAGTTCAGTAGTATACTTTTGTCTAAAGTTGGCAAGATGTAACATGAAATTTTTAAAAATGCTTTCTCAGCCCGCCAGTGTGATTCAGTGGTTAAGCGTAGACCTATGAACCCCTGTCAGAGCATATGCCCAGGTTGTGGGCTCTATCCCTGGGAGGTGGAGTGCATGAGGCAGCTGATGAGTGTTTCTCTGGCATCATCCATGTTTCTCTATCTCCCTTCCTCTCTCTCTAAAAATCAATTTAAAAAGCATATATATTTTTAAAAAGCTTTGAAAGGAGGTTTAAAAAGAATTCTCAGCATGATGTAAGTATAGAGAATGGGTTGAAGGCATGAGAAAATAATAAAGGAAAAAACTTATGTAACTAATATATTATAAAAGTCTATGTGCCTATATTTGTCTGGTCATTATTAAACCTAAATCTTTATTTAAATATTTTTAAAAGATATTTTTTTCCTTCTCAGTGACTAACATATCTCAACTTCTTTCTAAAAAAAAAATCTCAACCTCAGTCCAAGAAGTTCCTCTAGAACCATCAAATATCTTACTCCCGGTCAAGCCAAAGATTCAATGTCAACAGGCAAAGAAAGCGCCTCTGCACAATTTAACTTATGGTAAAGTGCTATTGGTTTTGTTTTATTTGACTGTATTGTTGAATATTCTAGATAATTATTTTCCCCGTGTAGGCAATAAATTTTGACTGTGGATGAAAGATCTATACTAATAAAAGCCCATGTGGTTGTCACGCCCTCACGCTGTGATGCCCTCATGTCATAACAGTCCATCACCAGGAGGCTGCATGCACAGTGGGCTCGTGCGGAGCCTCGGAGGCGGGTCCCAGTGGCATTGCGTGGCAAGGCCAGGGGTCCTGGCGGCTCTATGTGGTGAGGTCGGGAGTCCCGGCAGCTCCGCCCCTGCACAGCGAGGCCAGGGGTCCCAGCGGCTCCGCACTGAGCTGCTGAGGTGAGACCCCCTGTGTGGGGTCCCCCGGCTCCAGCTTATCTCTTTGGGGCAATCCATCAAGGAGCCCCAGATGGGTGGGCAGGGCCTACGTCTTTGGGGAGATTGATCTTGGGGCTCCCACACTGAGAGGGCACAGGCCAGGCTGGGGAATCCCACCCCACCCCCACCCTGTGCACGAATTTCATGCAGCAGGCTTCTAGTGAAATCATAAAAGGCAGAAGCACTCAGACTGGGCAGGAGGGTGGAGTATTCTTAACCTGAAGACTTCTTTTTAATATTAAGTTTTAAATTTTCCTGTTTCTCTTTTAATTTCATATGATTCTTCTGAAAATTTTATTTGACTTTGTATTTTTTTTTTGCAGAGCTTCCAGTTCTGAACCAAGAACATGAAAGTGTTTCAGCTGCAGTAGTCTCCAACAGGGCATTAACTAGAGCTCAGTTGGCAAAACAAATTCTTTTAAAGGAGAATACAGCTGCAACCACTAAGTTTAAAAAGAACACATTTGTTTTAGACGACATTAACTCTACCTATGAAAAATTCCAAAATACTACTGATGAGACTCTCAATACTAACTGTGTTTCTGTTAAAAATGACAGTCAATTAATGATTTCTGATAATGAGGTCAGAATAAAAGGGACTTCACAACAGGAAATTAAGGGAAGAAATGAGAAAACAGTGCCCAGAGAAACTGATCTTCCAGGTTCCATAAACGACACATGTAAAATTGTGCTTGCAACTCCAGGGTTTAATGTAACAATACCTCAGGGATCAAAGAGATACACTTCAAAGCTTCTTCCAAGTATATGCCAAACTACTACAAATGGAGTTAAAAATAATAAGGTAGGAAAACTTTTAAGGCAGATAAGTATTATCCCCTTCTTTAAGAGCTTGAGCTCTTATGCTCTCATTACTACTATTTAATGTAGAGGCAGTGGGTTGAAAGCAAGAAGGCCCAGGTGTTAAGTCTTACCTTGGTTGATTATTAGTTGCATAGCCTTCAACAATTTACTTACTCCCTTTCGGGATGAACACTGATTTTATTCCTTTTTTTTTTTTTAATATATTTTATTGATTTTTTACAGAGAGGAAGGGAGAGAGATAGGGAGTTAGAAACATCGATCAGCTGCCTCCTGCACACTCCCCACTGGGGATGTGCCCACAACCAAGGTACATGCCCTTGACTGGAATCGAACCCGGGAATCTTGAGTCCACAGGCCGACGCTCTATCCACTGAGCCAAACCAGTCAGGGCTATTCCTATTTTTAATTCCTCCCTCCCCCTCCTAATTCTTGAGGTACTATTAATGACAAGAGAAAGGAATTACGCATAGCACCTAAAGATCTGAGAATTTTTTGTGTTGTAAAGTAACTGATCAATAAAAGACTTCAGACCATCCAACTATTAGGACATCATTAGGACAGTGATGGCAAACCTTTTGAGCTCGGCGTGTCAGCATTTTGAAAAACCCTAACTTAACTCTGGTGCCGTGTCACATATAGAAATTTTTTGATATTTGCAACCATAGTGAAAAAAAGATTTATATTTTTGATATTTATTTTATATATTTAAATGCAATTTAACAAAGAAAAATCAACCAAAAAAATGAGTTCGGGTGTCACCTCTGACATGCGTGTCATAGGTTCGCCATCTCAGCATTAGGACATTTGCTGAAGAAACTGGAATGGAACAGTAAGTTCAAGGAGAAAGAGATAAAAGGTTAAGTTTATAGTTGTTAAAGGTTTGTCCATTAATTTTTAAAAGGATGATGGTGGGCATTTTCCAGATAGAAGCCAGGGTCTTTATGAAGTTCTCAATTTCTACCCAACAGCTCCTTAAAATATTAAATCATGTCATGTCATCCTCTGCTCAAATTTCTCTAGTAATTTCTTATCTCAAGAGAAAATACTAAGCCTTTACCATGGTTTACAGAACTGTACAAAATTTAGTTCCTGAGATATGCAGCCTCATCATATAGAGCTCAAATATTTGCTGAGTGAATATTTTGACATTCTATATAAGCAATATTGTATGGGGTTCTAAAGCCTGAATTCCAGTTTTGTAACCCATCTGTGCCACTAACTAGCTATGTGTGACATGGGCAAGTTATTTATATTACTTAACTAGGCCTTACAGAGTTTCTTTATCTATAAAATGAAGTTACTATCTCCCAGTGTTAGGAGAATAATCTGAGTCAATGCATCTAAAGTGCTTGGGACACTATCTAGTATAGCTTTTATTTTTACTACCATCTGACTTACTTGATATATGTATCTCAGGTGGTTCCCAATGTGGAAGTAGAAAGAATTTTATTGCCTCTTCCCCAAATCCTACCTATAATTTTTAAATGAACATAAATGTGAAGTACAATAACTAAGAGCACTGTTCCATTTTTAACATCTTTTTCTGACTCAACATAAACTACCACTGGAGAGTGTCTTTATATATAAACTTATTATTTTATGTATAAAGTAAATGACTTGTCAAATTAGTCATTTTATGACCTTGGGCTACATATCTCATCAGAATTAGTTCAATGTTAAGTTGTTACATAATAGAAACAATTTCCTACCACTGGTGTAAACAGAAATTTTCCTTATAATAGAATTTTACTTGTCCTAAAATAAGGAATTCTCTGTTATTCAGATATTTGCTTTGGGATACAATGCTGTTAAATATAGATTCCTAGCAATTACCTTTATAGTTTATAGAAAATTGAATGCAACTTCAAATCAACTTTGCAAAGAAAATTATGTGCTGTGAGTTTTTAGGAGTAAGAGCGATGGTGACATATATGTATATTACACAACTAACCCCTTTTCTCCAAGTTATTGGGTCTTTGGTGGGACTTAATGTTTTAATGACTACCTTAGGATTTTAGGTGATACTCTCCCTCCCCCCGGGATTGAGATACTAGATAATAAGAATATAGTAAGTATAATTGATTCTGGATTGGAAACAAACTATGCAATATGATTTAAGCGCAGTCTTTCTCGCCATTCATCTTTTCTGTTTTATTGTTTACAAGAATTTTATCTTATTGCTATTTAAAATAGAGTATGATTTTTATATAGATGCGCACTAAGGAATCATTTGGATTACTTATGAGTTTTTTCTTTTAATGTAAATTGATTTTGTAATGCTTATGCTACAACTAATGCAGAAAATACATACTTTATTTTATGTTTAATTAGGTAGTCCAACTACAGGAATGGATGATTAAAATCATCAACAATAATACTGCTATATGTGTAGAAGGAAAATTGATGTAAGTATAACATTTGAATATTCATATATATATATATATATATATATATATATATATATATGTATTATACTATATTACCATTGATTTCAGAGAGGAAGGGAAAGAGAGAGAGACAGAACATCAATGATGAGAGAGAATCATCAGTCAGCTGCCTCCCGCACATCCGCCACTGGGAATGGAGCCCATAGCCCAATTGGGAATTGAACCATGACCTCCTGGTTCACAGGTCAATGCTCAACCACTGAGCCACACCAGCTGGACCTGAATATTCTTTTAATAAAATAAGACACTATTTATAAGAGCTTAAAAGGAGAAGCATGAGAAATAAACAAAGACTGTCTAGATTGCAAAGTAAAGGCAAAAATGGTAAAATGACTATATATTGATTGTAACCAGCTTTCTTATTTTTGCCTTATAGGTTATTTTTAAAATAGTGACAGCTCAAATTTTTATACACAGTGCTTGATTTTCCCCCCAGAGGTTTTAATAAGTTGACTGGTATTTGCTGCTTAATTATATTTGGTTAGTTAATATTTACTTACATGCATTTTAATTCAGAGTCTCACATCTAAATTTATATCTGGGATAACCAGGTATAAATTATTGTTTCAGACAAGGAATCAAAATTATTTTAAAGCTTTGTCATACAGCTACATATTAAAATATGGCACTTTCTGGTTCTCCCTAAAGTGAAAGCATCAACAGGTAAGGGCTTTGCTTAATTCTGCTAATCTTTTAGCACCATTTCCTATTCTTCAAAATCAATATCTTAGTGATAAAGAAGTTTTTTTTTTTTTTTAAACAAACATATAATGAAAACAATACAGGATATTACTATTCAAGGTACTGGCCTGAAAATTTATAAGTTGAATATATAAACTCTGTCTTGCCCACTCCATTTCTGCCTGCTGTGTGCCCATTTTCTGAATATCCAAGAGGCAGTGTAGCTTGCCTTGGTTGGAATTCTATTGCTGCTGCTTACTGACTGTATGACTTGGGCAGTCTCAGTTTTTTCATCTGTACAGTGATAATAATATTACTACTTTTGAGGTTATTTTGAGGATTAAATGAATTATATTTTTAAAACTTGAGAACAGAACTTTAAAGTGCTATTTAAGTGTTAAATAAAATTAATAAAGCAAAAAAAAACAGGATGAGAAGTAATATCATATTAAGATATAATATATGAATTTAGTCCCATTTGATCAAATGTATAGAATTTTATTTTCTTATTACACTTAGATTTAGTAAGTTTATTCTTAGTTATCTAGTAAATTGGGGAATGTTCAACATTTATCTAATACATCTTCATATTTCATTCTATTTTATACTAGTGGCCCAGTGCACAGATTTATGCACATTGAAAGGAAATTAATTAGAAGAAATATTTTAATATTGCTATTCGCCCTTTCTTTATAATAGAAGTGTCAGAGATGAAAGAAAATTAGTAAAATGTATATGAAAATAATATATAAATTGATTAATAAATAGTAACAACATGATATAACAACAAAAACATATAAAAACAACAAAAACATAAAAACATGAAATAAAACAACATTGATAAAAACAATGACTGATTAAAATTGATTAAACTGCGTGCTCGAGTCAGAGTTTATTTTTAAATTGCCAGTGTGTGTCATATGTACTGGATGGATGGACGGTTGGTCACTTTAGCCTTTTGTATATATAAATTTATCCTTAGCTTCATTTGAGGAAATATAAAGGGTAGATTTATGGGTAAATGATTTGATATTGCAGCTTGTTTTTTCCCTGGAACTTATTCGTACTTTCCAAAGAGGAGGGTAAAAACATTTGGCTGTATAGTGAGGATTGAAAATCCACAAGCGTAGATGGATCCAAGCTATACAATTGCATGAAAGCTAACACAGTATAGGCCCCGATAAGAGAGTCAGGAAGTCATTCTTTGGAAGCTGAGCATCAGGATGGAATCGCAAACATTGTCAACACCAGATATTTAGAGATACTCCCTGCTTCCTTACTAATGATATATTTTATACTAGAGGTATGTTTGATCAGCACAGTTTTTTTGCACATACTGGTACTCTGAGGATCACATTAAGCATGCAGTTGAGTTCTGCTACAATGTTTGGCCCTCAAATGTTTTATAGTTAGATTATAACATTGTTAATGTAGCTGGAATGCAAATTTATTACTTTCTATTATAATTTGATATACTTATCTATGTTCATTGTGACTGCTGTGAATATTTTGGCCTTAACTAAGCTATTTTTTCCTCCTAGAGACGTCACTAATATCTATTGGCACAGTAACGCAATTGTAGAACGGATTGAACACAACAAACTTAAGACATTATCAGGCAACATTTATATATTAAAAGGGATGATAGACCGGATTTCCATGAAAGAAGCAGGTAATGACTCGTTATTAATTGATAAGTCATTTTAATAAGTGAAGCAATGAACCATATTTCTAATAGTAATATATATTTTTTACTTTTAATTAGGTGTTTTAAAACTGAATCACTCAAAACTAAAAATTAAAAACAGAATTGACCACATTATGTAAAACTATTTGACAGTTTAAATAAGTCTAGTGATTTTTATTTATTTATTGTTTTAATTAAGGGAAGTGTTCCTTATTTGGGAAGAATTGCTTTATAAGAATATAATGTAACTCCCTAGGTCCTCTTTTTGTTGAACCTGCCCTACACAGCCCCAGTCTTGGTATAATCTGATTTTCTGTCTGTGACTTGCACACAGCTAATAGGATTGAAGAAACCACATCTGAGCAGTCCAAAGGTCGATGCTCTATCCACTGAGCCATACCAGCTAGGGCTACTTCATATTTTTACAAGCATCTGCTCCCTCCTCTTAGGAGGGGGTAGGGATAGGGGAAGGAGGGTATGACCTGAGCAATAAGAACAATCAGAAGAACGTTTTCTCATATATTCTCATTTTCTTGCACCTAGAGCTGCTTTTATATGGATGAATAGTCCGTATTTCTGTCTGTGTCAGCATCTGCATTTGTACCTTAGCTCCTATTTTCCCTTTTACTCAAAGATATCACTGTAGTAATTCTCCCTTCTCCTATCAAAAACAATTCCTCTTTTCTTTTTTTAGAGAACAGTCTTTTTAACCACATTTCTTTTAACTACTCTCAATTACAGCAAAGCAACTCAGAAGATTTGTTATATCTAATTCCTCTTGAGCTTTTCCCCCATTTTTCCCTTGAATTCTCTTTAATTATGCTTTAATCCCCAATTCTTCACTGAAGCAGCTCTTATCAGAGTTACCAATGGCTCCCACACTGCTAAATTCAGTATAAACTTGACACAGTTAATCTTACCTACCTCTTTGAAACACTTTTTTTTAATCTTTATTGTTGAAAGTGTTACATATGTCCCCTTTTTTCCCCCATTAATCCCTATTAGCCTGCCTCTGTCCCCTCACCCAGGCCTTCTCCATCCCATTGTCTGTGTCTGTGGGCCATGTTTATATGCATACCAGGTCCTTGGTTGATTACCTCCTACCCCCCCTTCCCTCCCCTTGCCTGCCTTCTGAGATTCCTCACTCTGTTCCATGCTTCCATGTCATTGGATCCACTTAGATTCCACATATGAGTGAGATCATGTGATACTTGTCTTTCTCTGACTGACTTATTTCACTTAGCATGATACTCTCCAGGTCCTTCCATGCTGTCTCAAAGGGTAAGCAATTCTTTTTTACTGCTGCATAACATTCCATGGTATAAATGTACCACAGCTTCTTTATCCACTCATCTACTGATGGGCACTTGGGTTGTTTATAGATCTTAGCTATTGTAAATTGTGCTGCTATAAACATAGGGTGCGTACATTCTTTCTGATTGGTATTTCGGATTTGTTAGGATATATTCCTAGATGTAGAATCACTGGTCAAATGGCAGTTCCATTTTTAATATTTTGAGGAAACTTCATACTGTTTTCCATAATGGCTGCACCAGTCTGCATTCCCACCCGCAGTGTACTAACTAGGGTTCCGTTTTCTCCACATCCTCTCCAGCACTTGTCATTTGTTAATGAAAAACTTAACTTGGCTTCTAAAATACCATATTCTGAATTTCATGCTGTCTCACTCCCTGTTCCTTCTTTGTTTCTTTGCTCATTTTTCTTTGCCTCTTAATAATGGGGTAGATTAGGGCTTTTTCTACATTCAGTACTATGCTGATTTCTTTGAGGCTTTAAATCTTAATCTATGTGGTGACAAATGCCAAATTTATATCTCTAACAAAAAATACTCTTCTGGCCACTCAACTTACTTTCCATCTGCCCATTTGACATCTCCATTAGGATGCCTACAGGCATCTCAAACTTAATATAGTCATGTATCACTTAATGACAGGGATTGATTATGAAAAAACATTGTTAGGTGGTTTTGTGATGTAAACATTATAGAGCGCACTTACACAAACATAAATAGTGTAGCCTACTGTACACCTAGGCTGCATAGCAGAGTCTGTTGCTCCTAGGCTACAAACGTATACAGCACGTTACTGAATACTATAGGCAATTGTAATGCAAAGTTAAGTATTTGTATATCTAGATATGTAGAAAAGGTACCGTAAAAATATGGTATAAAAGATAATGGTAACCAGTGTAGGTAATTTACCATGAATAGAGCTTACAAAATGAATTGCTCTAGGTGAGTCAGTGAGTGAGTGTTGAGTGAATGTGAAGCTAGGACATTACTGTACACTACTGTAAACTTTATAAACACTGTACACTTAGGCTACATTAAATTTATAAGAAAACATTTTTCTTCAATAAATTAACCATAGCTTACTGTAACTTCAACTCTAAACTTTTTAATTTTCAGCTCTTGGAATAACTTACCTTAAAACACAAACACATTATACAGCTGTTTAAAAATCTCTCTTTAGAACAGTATGGAGTTTTCTCAAAAAACTAAAAATGGAACTCCCATTTGACCCAATGATCCCACTTCTAGGAATATATCCCAAGAAACTAGAAACACCAATCAGAAAGGTTATATGCACCTCTATTTTCATAGCAGCACAATTCACTATAGCTAAGATTTGGAAACAGTCTAAGTGCCCATCAGCAGATGAGTGGATTAGAAAACTGTGGTACATCTACACAATGGAACACTACGCTGTGGTAAAAAAGAAGGAATTCTTACCATTTGCAACAGCATGGATGGAACTGGAGAGCATTATGCTCTCATAATATCACATGGTCCCACTCATTTCTGGACTATAATGAACAGTATAAACTGATGAACAAAAACAGATCCAGAGACAGAGAAGCATCGATCAGACTGTCCAACCTCAGAGGGAAGGTCGGGGAGGATGGGAGTAAGGGAGAGATCAACCAAAGGACTTGTATGCATGCATATAAGCCTAACCAATGGACACAGACACCAGGGGCGTGAGGTTATGAGTGGGTAGGTGGGGGGGGGGGGGGGATGGGAGGATAAAGACATAATGTAATACCTTAATCAAGAAAAAAATTAAATAAAAATAAAAAATCTTTATATCCTTATTTTTTAAAATATATTTTATTGATTTTTTTACAGAGAGGAAGGAAGAGGGATAGTCAGAAACATGGATGAGAGAGAAACACTGATCAGCTGCCTCCTGCACACCCCCTACTGGGAATGTGCCTGCAACCAAGATCCATGCCCTTGACCTGAATCGAACCTGGGACCCTTCAGTCTGCAGGCTGACACTCTATCCACTGAGACAAACCCATCAGGGTTATATCCTTATTCTTTATTAGTAGCTGTGAGTAATGCATTGCACTGTGACATCATAACACTGCACTGTCACTAGGTGATACCCGTTTTTTGATGTCACAATTACAAAGTCACTAGGCAATGCACATTTTTCAACTCCATTATGATCTAATGGGACCACCTTCATATACACACGCAGCCCATCATGGTTAACCAAAATGTCCTTATGCAGTGCATGACTGTATATCTAAAACCTGATCTTCTCCCTTAAATCTGCTTAATCTACAGACTTCCCCCCTCTTTCCAGGCTTCCAGTGGCTAGCTAAAATCCTTGGGGACATCCTTAAGTCCTAGATTTCTTTCCCGCACACATTAATGTGTCAGTATGTCCTATTGGCATTATCTCCATAATATATTCAGAACCTAGGCTTCTGCTGACCATTGTGGTCCAAACCTCTCTCTTGTTTTGAGTGATTGCAGTAATCTCCTAACTGGTCTCCTTGTTTCTCCCATTTTCTCCCATTATACTTCTATAGACTCTTCTCAAAATAGCAGCTATTACAGTCCTATTAAAGTCAATAGCTTAACTTAAAACCCAAGGACATTATACAGCTCCTCTGGTCATAGCATTTCCATAGCTTTCTTTCTCACTCAAAGTAAGAGACTAGGTCTGTAAAATGACTCCAAGGCCTTATAATCTCTTATGCTCCCACACTACCTTTGTTACCCATCTGAGTATCCTCCTGGTACTAGTCTCTCCTCACTACACTTTAACTTTACTAGTCACTTTGTTCTACAAAGGCAGCCTTTTGTTCTCTCTGCTTCCAATGTTTTAACCTTATATTGCCATGTGGCTTACTTCAAGTCTCAAGGTTTCCGATGCTATTTCAGGAAGAATATTTCTATCCTTTTTTTTTAATCTTTATTGTTGAAAGTATTACAGATATCCCCTTGTTTGTTTTTCCCATTGACTGCCTTCACCACTCTATTGTCTATGTCTGTGGGCTATGCATATAAGTTCCCCCGGTTAATTACTCCCCACCCACTCCCGCTATCCCTCTGAAATTCGTTAGTTTTTTCTGACTATACTTTTTTAAAATATATATTTTTTTCATTGATTTCAGAGAGGAAGGGAGAGGGAGAGAGAGATAGAACTCTCAATGATGAGAAAGAGTCATTGGCTGCCTCCTGCACGATCCAGGGGAATCAAGCCTGCAACCCAGGCATGTACCCTGACTGGGAATCGAACCATCACCTCCTGGTTCATAGGCCATGACCTCCTGGTTCATAGGGCTATGCTCAATCACTGAGCCACACCAGCTGGGCTTAACTATCCTTTTTAAAGATGCTGTCTGCATGAATACACTGATATTTCTGTTCCCCCTCAACTGCATAATTTTTCTCCATAGCATTAATAATCATTTAACAAGATATTTTACTTGTTGGTTTGCCTTCTGTTTCACACTAGAAGGCAAGTTCCATGAAGGTATGGATTTGGGTTGTTTTGTTAATTGCTGAATCCTTGTATCTGCAACAGTGCCTGACTGGCACATAGTAAACAATGTGTGTGTGTGTGTGTGTGTGTGTGTGTGTGTGTGTGTGTGTGTGTGTGTGTTTTAATGAATTAATGACATGTCTTCAAAATTCTAGGTTTTTAGATAATTTTGTTTGTTTGTTATTACATAGGCTATCCATATTATCTCATAAGGAAGTTTATGTTTGGCTTTCCAGAAAATTGGAAAGAGCACATTGATACTTTCCTAGAACAATTAAGGTAAAGTACTTTTTATATTAAAAAACAACAACTTTATTGAGGCATAATTTTCATTTGATAAAATGCATCCATTTTAGGTGAGCTTTTAAAAATGTATACTTAACCAGTATGAAGTGGTTTTAATTTCTTTTTTATGGAAAATAAAACCTTGGACATTTCAAGGAGTCATCCTTATTCTATCCTTTGAGAGTCAAATAGCTGTTAAACAGGAGTCTGAAGTTCATGGTCCTCTTTTCTTTCATTCATTCCCTCTGTAGTTACTCTGTTGGCACTGGGGAAAACAAGGGAGAATTTGGTTAATTCTTTCTTTTAAGGAACTCATAGGGATGGAGTGATGTAAGTTAATTAGTCACAAAACAGGGATTGACAATTTTTTCTGTAAAGGGCCAGATAGTAAGTATTTTTATGGACATGCTCTACTACAACTGCTTCAACTAGAGGAAAAGCAGCATCAGTTCTTAATGAATGTGGCTATGTTTCAGTAAACTTTATATTGTACTTGAGTTTTTTGTGGGAAAGGGGATGGAAGCCATGAAGGCTTAAATTATGTAAGGTTAAAAGTAATCTTTACTATGGTGAAGAACTTTGAGGGAATTTTTTTTTATTTTCTGGTGTAGTGTTAGTGTTAAAGGTTAGTTAGGGTTTGGTTTGAGTTCAAAATTATGGTTAGACTTAGCTTTAGGATTAGGTATAAGGTTAGGGCTAAAAGTTAGTTACGTTTAGGATTAGTCTTTGGTTTAGGGTTAGTTTAAAAATAAGGTAGGGCTAAGGTTAGTTTTGAGGTTAGATGTAATATTTGGGATTAGGGCAGGGGTCCTCAATCTACGGCCTGAGGGCCACATGCAGCCCGCCGAAAACATTTATCCAACCCGCTGGGTGTTTTTGCCGCCGCTGTGTGCATAGGAATTTGTTCATAGTTTTTTTTTAAACTATAGTCCGGCCCTCCAACAGTCTGAGGGACAGTGAACTGGCCCCCCTGTTTAAAAAGTTTGAGGACCCCTGGATTAGGGTTAGGGTGATAGCTCAGTTTAGGGTTAAGTTTTAGAATTATAGGCTTATTGTTAGGGTTAGTTTTAGAATTAGAGTAAGGTTTCTGGGTAACTTTAGGGTAAGGATTAGGATTAGGTTTAAAATTAGGAACAGTGTTAGAATTAGAGTTAAACTTAGGGTTGGTATATTATAGTTAGGGTTAGAGTTAGTATTTTATTTAGGGTTGAGGTTAGGTCATAGGAGAGTTTCATTTTTTTGTGGGTCTTATTTTTTTGTTTTCAGTTTTTTGAGAACCAACATTAGAGGGAAAATAATGTATGTTTTTAGGGCTTGTGAAAAGAAAAAGAAAAAGGCCAGACAAAAACAGAAAAGTAGAAGATTTGTGCCCGACATAGGAAAGTCAATGAAAAATGATGCAGGAGTAAACCAAACAGATGGCCTCCAAAGAACCAGCACCATTTATGACCTTGATTGTAACCAGATGGGTATGTTTGCTCTTTTCTTCTCTATTGGTACAGTGGTGTATTCTTACATGAACCCCACGTTGTTAATTGTTTACAGTGCATATAGTCTTGAGTTCTCATCTGGTCCTAAAATTTGTGATTTTTCACTACTTGGAGAAAAACTATAAAGCAGATAGCTCATAGTTAGCATTCAACTTACTTCATTAAATGTTACCTTTTAATTAACCTGATAAGCATATCAATGAAAGATAATTGTTCTTTCAGTTTCCTAGACACAGGGTATTTAGGCTGCTAACCTACCTCAAACCTATATATTAAACTAGAGGCCCAGTGCACAAAAATTTGTACACTCGGGGCAGGGGCGTTCCTCAGCCGGGCCTGTGACCTCTCGCAGTCTGGGACCCCTCGGGGGATGTCCACCTGCTGGCAGTCAGACATCCCTCTGGCAGCCCAGGAGCCCTCGGGGGATGTCCACTTGCCAGTGGGGAGCAGGCCTAAGCTGCAGTTGAATATCCTACCACTGCTGTGCTGGCAGCTGGCAGCCTGCTTTGTAGCTGAGCAGGGCTCCCCCTGTGGGAGCGCACTGACCACCAGGGGGCATCTGCTGCATTAAGCATCTGCCCCCTGGTGGTCAGTGTGTGTCATAGTGACCAGTCATTACCAGTCGTTCTGCTGTTGGGGTCAATTTGCATATTACCCTTTTGTTATATTGGATACTGTATGCCTAATTTGTACCAAATTTTATTCTTGTTAATAGACAATACCAGTTTGATTTTATGGGGGTAATGGCATGTTTTTTGAATGACCATTACTAGAAGGTAGCTGGCAAAACTGTTCTGTGTCACCTCTTTGCCAAAACTATAATTTGCCTCACAGCCTTTTCTAGAAAATACAGATGAATAAAAGTTAATTAGAATCTGTTGTATAAATTTCTGTCTATTCTACCTTGACCTTATAACAAAGAGTTTTACAGGATTGCTTCTACCAAAATCATGGCACCATATTGAGTATAAGTTCCCCACTGCACCCCACTTCCCTGTGTTCATAGGGCCCTCCTTTGTAATTTTGCTTATCCTTTCTAGTACAAAGGAATGGATTAAATATGTAGATGACTGCTTGCTCAGAGCTAGCTAAAAGTCACTCTATTCTAGTTTCTTCTCAACCTTTCCTCATTTTTTCAAAAGTCATCCTATTTGCCTGTAAATTTAAAATATTGCTCATTGTCATTTGCTAGACCATCTTCAGTATTCTGGAGCCCTGGGGCTACAGCAACTGCTATATACTTTTTACTCTTAATATAGAAGTATATCTCACTTTTATCATTTATTAATCTTCTTTAGTCTTAGATCTTAAGCAGTGTTTTTCATAAATTTTTAAATTGTGAATGTTACTGGTGAAGTGTTTGAAGATACAAATGTAAAATGCTAAAGTTTGGTAAACTATCTTACATGCTACCTGTGTCCATAAGAAAATAATTCAACAAATAATTTTTAAAGCATTTCCATGGACCTTGATCTTTGTTAGCTGTGAAGCTCAGGTTAGGAGCAAATATTAGTGGATTTTTTTTTTTTTAGGTGTATCATTTTTCCAGTGTGATTTATTAAATCTTTGTTTTGTGAAACTGTTAAGACATTGTGTGTCCTCATATTACATAAGTTATTTTGAGTGGTGGTGGTGGTTGGTGCTGTCTTTTTTTATGGGAAAACCACTGAAATAAAACCACGTCTAACATTAAACAACTAAAGGTATGCAAAGGCGCTAATCAGTGATAATTTAAGTTGATGTGATCGTGTGTGTGATTTATCTAAAATGTGGTTTTGCATGTGTAGTGCTATAATCTGTATGTCATAGTATTGTATTAAAATACTTAATGTCTGTTATACTTAACCAGAATATATTATAAGTGATCTATTATAATAGCCTTCTTCACCATACTGTAATAATCTCAGAGGAAGGACCATCCATATGTATTTTCAAATACAGCTTCTAGAATAATAATAAAAATGTTTCTATAGTTTTACAAGTCCTTTTTAACTTATCTAGAATTTTAGCTCAATAGCTGTTTCTTAAGCCTATATTGTATACTATAAATTTGGTTTTGCTTAAAATTTTAATTAGCATGAATTTAGTTATACATTGGTATACATAAATTAATTGGAACATAAGAATTCAATATACATGAAGAAATATAAGGGAAATAGAGTTATTCACTTTTTGTTTAGTTGGTACAGAGTTTGGATGAACAGGAATTTGTATTTACAAAATGGTTTAATGTTTCTACTTTGCTTTGATGTGGCAAAGGAGATTCAAAACAGATAATAAGAAATATTATGGCTGTCCACTTCTTTTCTTTTCTCCTTCCTCCTTTCCTTCCTTCCTTCCTTCCTTTAGAATAAAAGTGATTTGAACAAAATATGGCCCTATGCAGATTGGTTCTGTCCAAATAAAATTGCTTTATGTCATAACCAAATTTAACAAATATTTGTGACATTGGATTAGACAGACTTTTTCAGAGTGAGTTCTTAATGGGGATGAGCAGCTTAACTTTTATATAATCATTTATCTAAACCTTCATCTTTGTACTCATAGAACTGAAGAAGAATAAGCACAGTACATTGCCAGGAGCTGTAGAATTAAACATTTGCCAGAGTAATCCTCAAAATAAACTACCAATAAGCTTCCCAGATGACCAAATAAAGACTACTGTTCAAAATGGGGGAGAATATGACTTAACTAATCAGGTAAGCTTTTATTGTATACTGTACAGGGGTGGTGTGATACTATTGAAAACATTAGCCGAGACCGGTTTGGCTCAGTGGATGGAGCATCGGCCTGGGGACTGAGGGGTCCCAGATTCGATTCCGGTCGGGGGGATGTGCCTGGGTTGCAGACACATCCCCAGTGGGAGATGTGCGGGAGGCAGCTGATCGGTGTTTCTCTCTCATCCGTGTTTCTGGCTCTCTGTCTCTCTCCCTTCCTCTCTGTGGGAAATCAATAAAATATATTTTAAAAAAAAAAGAAAAAAGAAAAAGAAAACATTAGAGACCAAATGAGAAATCATGAGTTCTCTTCGTTAAGTTTTGCTTTTTATTAGTTTAGGCATAGTAGGTAAATGTCCTGATATTTATTTTCCTGGTAACTCACTGGAAAAGTGCAGACAAGAATAACAAAGTTTTAGTTATAGAGTAAGGTTTAAATAGATAGAGAATGAGAGAGAGAGAGAGAGAGAGAGAGAGAGAGAGAGAGAGAGAGAGAGAGAGAGAGTGTGTGAGAGTGTGTGTGTGTGAGTGTGTGTGTGCGCGCACGCACATGCACATTTTAAATGATAGTATTAAATCGGTAAAGAAAAGGTGAGAATGTGGTTACCCACATGGTGCTTCCAAAGCTTGAGCTTTGAATACCTCTGCTAATAAAATTTCTGTAAGTGCCTAGAAATTTGTGTGCTTGATTCAGACTGTAAAATGCTTGTAGTCATGTTTATAGGTAGTACTTGTTACAGTAAAAAGTTATCTTTTGATTTTTAAGGAATTGATTGGAAAAAGTGAATGTAAGAAGTTATCTTCAAAGAAACTCAAAAATTGTGAAAGAACAAATAAAAAGATAATTAAAAATCAGGAGCAAGGTAATATATCCTTATTATTGTTTTATTTTATAACTAAAGGCCTGGTGCATGAATTCGTGCCTGGTTGGGGTCTGGCTGCCCCACCCCAATCGGGGCCAGGCTGGCTGGGGAGAGGGGACATGGAAAATTGGCCAGCCGGGCCCGCCCCCAGTCGAACTCCTGGTCAAGGGGACAATTTGCATATTAGCCTTTTATTATATAGGATAAGTAGAAAGTTACTATTTGAAATTTTTTAATATAATAAAAGTGATTTCATAAATTTCTAAATCTGAAATGATAGACCAACTGTTTTAATGCTTATTAAATATTTGGTGTTATCTTTTTACAGAAGATGATTTACAAAATGAAATAATTCATTGCTTTAAATATAGATTCACTTATAGGTTTGCTTTCTTTAGGTAGCTTTAAATTTTTAAATCACAAAATATATATTATTTAAATATGCTTCTAGTATTGTTTAAAGACAGTCTTTTTATTAAATTGTAATAGGCCATAATTTAGTTTTGTATAAGTGTGTATTTTTCAGAATGATTTCATTGAAATCCTGCGTACCTGAATATTTAGAACCTTTTCTCTATGCATTAGGGAGTTTAAAACTTAATGTTTAATTGAATCTATCAGCTTAATAGCATTTTTTTCTATTTTATTGCTTATAAGTGAAAAATGAAAGTGGAGAACATTTATAAGTGTGTAAAAAAGTAGACTGAAGAGCAATACTACTTACCAAGTTTATATGACTTAAATAAAAGTATCCAGAATAGGCTGTATCTTTATTCAGGTTATTTAATGAAATTAACAAAAAAATGTTTTGCTCGAAATTAGAGAGCATAAAATTTTTAAATTGCCAATTGAACATTTGAATCACATTTATAATAAGGAATTAGAAGAAAACACTTCAGCTCATAATGTGAAAATATATAATTCCATTGAGAAGTCTTGTGGAAACTTTCTTGTTTTTTGGTTAGTACCATTTCATGAATTATAATTTAGAAGCTTCTTTTATTTTTGTCATTCATCTTTTAAATGTCACATAATATGTGTAGATTGTTGGCAGTATGTCACTGTGATGATTGGCGTGATAATTATAATTATAGCTGGATAATTTAAAGTTAGAAACTAATAGTTTAGCTTCTGGTTTCTTAAGTTTTAGAGTTGAGAATTTCTCTCATTTAATTTGTTTTCTTGAAGTAATGATATGGTATAATAAAGACTCTCAAGTTTTGTTTTGGTTCTTTTCCCATGATGATTCATAGAGTTTTTGGGGATTCAGCAAAAGATTGCCTTGATGGCTACCATTAGGGATGAATGAGAATGAGGCTGTGCAAATGGAGTTACATGTTCTTCTAATTCCCTTCTTAACTAATATACCTTCTGTTTCATATGTTACATACCTAGTAAGGTTTTAGCAGCCCAACAAATATTTATTTAGCATCTACTACATATGTGACTGAACTAACTCCAGTAAAATGAAGACAATTCACAAATGAAAACAAAGTTGTTAAGTATACTTTTCAGACTAGTTGAAAGATTAGACAAGTGTAATTATATGCAGGGTGCATTGTCAAACATGGCATTATTTTAAAATATTCTGGAAATTTGAAAGAGCTTTCATTCAGTTGAGGAAATCAGGACAAAGTTTATGGACCAGGTAGGTTGGAGTGTAAGATTGAAACAGGTAGTGATTTGGTTTGTAAATGAGTGAAAGTAATTTTCCAAGTAGAGAAAATTTGAGAAACAGTGGTCTTACAGACATAGAATGTGGTTCAGACATGAATGCAGCGAATGAACTGTAATGAAGGCCAGGTAGAGGAGCTTATATGCACACTAAGTATACTATGAGAAGTCCTGGACTAGTTGGTATTAAAAAATAGTATGTTTACAATCAAAGGGATGGTGATCTAAACAGACTGGTGTTTCAGCAAGATTAATATGACAGTGGAGTTTGTGGTGGGAAAACAATATATTTGTGAAAACAGTTTTTTAAATTTTGTTCGTAGCTAATTTGAGATTTTGATCTTTGGTTTTATCTTATGAAATTAAAGAGCAAACCGAAGAATCGAAGGTATCCATTGATATTATCATCTCAGGGAAATCACCTTTCTCAAATGAAGAAAGAAAATATGCGGCTACTAATCAGAAGGAAGTCTGTGTTTTGGTAACACCACTTAAATCTAAAAATGTGATAGAGCAAAAATGCATGAAGTATAATGTATCGTCTGGTGCCGTTAAAGCAGTAACAGATTTTATAGTGCCAAAGCATCAAAAAGAAAGTGAATCAGACTTAAATGAAACTACATGTCCAATTAGTAAGCCCAGAAAGACTTTCAAAGATGTATATGAGAGTGACGTGGGTCATACAAGCGAAAACAAGGATTGCATTGAACGTGATATACTCACTGTCAACCAGAAAATAAAAATAACTAGTTCTAATAAGAAACAAATGGTCACCTCTGACTTTAAGAACAATACAAAGTTGTTATCAACATCGAAGAAAATTGAAAAAAATCAAGTAACAAACCAAGATTTGTCTGCTGACAAGAGTGAAACGGAAAAGAAAATTAGAATAAAAGCTGGGGATATTAAGAAGACCACAACAAGAAATACCAAAGAAAGAGTAGTTCACCAAAGAAAAAGCAGAAGGAACATCACTGGAAAAATCTCAGTGACCTCTGAATCTGAAACTGAAGAAAGTGAAACTGAATTTCATATCCTAAAAAAGAAAGCTAGATGTTCTGCTGAAATAAATCGTCAGAAATCTGATATTAGGAATGAGTTACCAATTATTAACAAAATGGGATCTGGTGAAACGAAGAGGCATTCCTTAGAATGTTTACCTGGTTTAATTCTGGATGAAGAATGGAATGAGAAGGAATTGGAGAAGCTTCATTGGTAAGTAGTTAGATTTGACTCTGAAATATCCTGAGTGGCCACAAAATAGTTGAAGACATGAAGAATCCAATGAGGGAGTGATTTAATGGTTTATAATCATTAAAATGGAATATGTCATCCAAAAACACATAAAGGAAAATTACAATTTATACAGAGAATGGAGGGAAAATATAGATAACTGCCATCTACATGTGGCCATTTATACAGTATACATATGAGCTTTTCATTCCCATTTAATACATTGTATGCGGGAAACATATTTATACGTTTTACGTTTTTATACGTTCTACCAATGTAGTAGAGCGTGGGACACGTATTAATATGTTTTTTATAGACTAGCGGTAGAATGCGGGTAACGTATAAATACGTAAACTAAAGTTATAATTTTACTGAACGTTGCCATTTGCGCAAAAAATTAGCAAAAATGGCCCATGCCACCTGTTAGCACACGATAAAAACTACCCGCAAACAATGTGTTAATATTGCAAGCATACACCTCCCCTTCCCACCCCCCATCTACTGAAGAAAAGTAACTATGTGAGGGGGTGGATGTGTTACTTGTTTGTGGTGATCACAATGTATGTATCAAATGATCATGGGTAGACTAAATATATATAACTTGTCAGTTATACTTCAATAAACCTGAGAATATATTTCAACATAGACAAATGCTGCTCTCTCACAGCCTCACATTTTAAGAAATCCTATATAATAAAGATGTAGTATGCAAATGGTCTTTATGCCATGAAGCATAATGACCGACTGCATAACTACTGGATCACAGATCAGCAGAAGGGTGGGGCAGTGAGCTACAAGTGGGCTGTGGAGAGCTACAGGAGGGGGCAGGGTAGCAAGCTATGAGGGGGGCAGAGGGAGCTACAGGAGAGCGGGGCAGCAGATGGAGAGCTACAGGAGGGGACAGAACAGCAAGCTATGAGGTGGGGGTGGGGGAAGCTACAGGAGGGTGACAGCGAGCTACTGGCGCATGGATTCATGTACAGGGCTACTAGTATTTTATAATTAAATTCACCATTATAAAATCTTCAAACACAGATTAATGGTCCCCCCCCCTCCATTTATTTAAAATTTTTTTAAAATAGATTTCAGAGAGGAAGGGAGAGAGAGAGAGAAATATCAGTGATGAGAGAGAATCATTGATTGGCTGCCTCCTGCACGCCCCCACACTGTGGAACAAGGCCACAACCCAGGCACGTGCCCTGATCGGGAATCCAACTGTGACCTCCTGGTTCATAGGTCGGCACTCAACCACGGAGACATATTGGCTGGACTCCCTCTCCCCTCAACCCCCCCATTTATAGAGAAGAAAATAGCCCCAGAAATTAGGTGATTTTTCCTAGATTTCATAACTACTGCTGCTGATAACTGGATTTGGCTACATGGACTTGACAAGCAATATCAGTAGTCTAGTAGTATTACAAGCCATAATTGAACAATGAAGAGTGAATGGGATAATAAAGACAACTTAGAGGAATAGCACAAGAAGTTTGGCAATGGTGGGAATAGAAAAGCATAGGTGATAGAGTGTGAAGAGAAGGAATACGTGTGTTTGGTTGCTTGCTTAATTTATAATTTGACTCATTGCCATAGTATGGTGGTTTGCTGATGGGAATTATCTAATAGAAAGGAAGATATGAGTGGTAAAAAAGAGAGGATAACTTAGAAACATAGCAATTCAGTGTTCCACTCCTTTTTGCACCCCCAAACGTTATAACATTTGGAATTCATTTTCAAATCTGCCTTCTTTAAATGTTCTTCTGAAGGCATCTCTGTGCCACTATACTCTTCCATTTTCAATTGCCTAAACGTAACTTCTCTTCTTCAGACACAGAAGGTAATCTTCATTCTTATTCTCCAGAGTGTTTGGGTTGGGTGCTTTCTTGCTTCTCAATGATCTTTTCCTTCCAGAGTTCTAACTTCTTTTGATGTACAGGGACTTCCAACTCTGTATCTTTGGTCTTGAATTCTTATATTTAGACTAGAGGCCCGGTGCACGAAATTCATGCACAAGGAGGGGGAGGAGTGTGTGTGTCTCTCAGCCCAGCCTGCACCCTCTCCAATCTGGGACTCCTCTCACAATCCAGGACTGCTGGCTCCCAACCACTGGCCTGCCTGCCAGCCTGATCACCCCCTAACCACTCCCCTGCCAGCCTGATCAACACCTAACTGCTCCTCTGCCAGCCTGATTGCCTCTAACTGCCCTCCCCTGCTGGCCTGGTTGCCACTAACTGTCCTCACCTGCAGGCCTGGTCACCCCCAACTGCCCTCCCATGCAGGCCTCATCGCTCCAAACTGCCCACCCCTGCAGGCCTGGTCCCTCCCAACTGCCCTCCCCTGCAGGCCTGATCTCCCACAACTGCCCTCTCCTGCCAGCCAACTTGTGTGTGGGAGTGATGGTCAATTTGTATATTACCTCTTTATTATATAGGATTTGTATTTTCCTTTGCCTACTGAAAATCTTTACATAAGTCTCACCTACATCTCTAAATATATCATAAACCAGACTTATTTCCCCTGTCTGTACATGGCCTGACATTCACATTCCTATTTCTGAAAAACGTAATTCTTTCAGTCAGCTAAGTTTAAACTTTTTATCGTTACTGATTTTTTTAAAATTTTAACTAGTTCCCAAGGAGCTATAGATCTTTTCATGGGGTCATTTTCCATCTGCACCCTTTTTCTTGAGTCTACTCTTTTTCAGATTTTTAATGCCTTTTGCCTGAACTATGGAAGTAGCCTTATATTTAAACTTCATTCTTTTCATATATGTAATCTGTTGTATACATCTCCATATGTCTTAATGTATGATTGTGGTTCTGACAGATCAGAAACTTTCATTGCATTCTTACTAATCTCCAAATTCTATAGATTCTTTTGCCTTACATTGTCAGCATATAATAATTGACCTCAGTTATTATTGCCAGCTGTATTCTCCAATCATTTCCTCATAATAAAGGTTCTCAACCTTTGCTGTATATTTATATCATCTAAGGCTATTTTTTAATGCTTGAACTGCTGTTCCCAGTGAGATGGAGAAAGCATACTCCATTCTAGCTTCTACTGCACAGCTATAAAAACAAGACAATGTATACAGCAGCTTTTTTTTTATATATATATATAGCAGCTTTTTGTTGACTTAGAAAGATAAATAGTAGCAGACCAATTCAGGAAGACTAAAATTTAAGTACTACCCAACTGGCTGTGAATTTCTAGTTTTTCCTCTGATATCACCCAAGCTAAACTCAAGGCTGACTAAACTGGAAGTGAGCACGAGGGCATGACAGAGTTAAAAGAAGCCCTCCAGTTCTGGAGCAGGAAAGGGGACTACTAAAGCTCAGAACATTAGAGGAAATGCTCCAGTTCTTTTTTTTTTTTTTAATATATTTTATTGATTCTTTACAGAGAGGAAGGGAGAGAGATAGAGAGTTAGAAACATCGATGAGAGAGAAACATCGATCAGCTGCCTCCTGCACATCTCCTACAGGGGATATGCCCGCAACCCAGGCACATGCCCTTGACCGGAATCGAACCCGGGACCCCTCAGTCCGCAGGCCGACGCTCTATCCACTGAGCCAAACCGGTTACGGCATCCAGTTCTTTCTTTTTCTCCTTTCTCATATCCCAGTCCATGCTGTCCTACAGGGATGAAAATCAGTGGAGCAAGTGGGGCCCACACATACCTAAACTCTGAAAGTGGGAACCTTCCTCTCAAATAAGAGAAGTAGCACTCTCAAGAGGGTGGGCATGTTGTGTTTTTGTCATTTTGTCCTTTGCTTGTTTCTGGAGAAAGGCGCTGTTTGTCAAACTTGGCCTCCTTGGCAGGAGGCGCCTGCCTGCATGTTCTCACTGGGAGAATTGTTCCCTTTGCAGTCCTTGGATCTGGGCTCAGTAACCTTAGCCTCACAGAACGATGGAGGGGGGAGGGGGTGTGTGCAAAGAAAAGGGGTCTGGGACCCATCAGTGTCTGCATTTTACCTGTGAATCCCGCCAGGCCTCCCACCTTCCAGGGCAGGAAAGATGAGGCCACTGGTGCTCCCCATGCATTTGGGGCGTGGTACCCAGTTACTTGCCTCTCAGTGCAAGCAGGACTCCGGCCTGGCTTGGGTTCAGTCACCACATGTCTCCAGAGGGCCCCTTGGCCACCGTCTTGGCGCAGAGAGCGAAGGCGCCTTCCCTGGGCCTGACAAACCCACCCGAACGTGGCCTCCCCACCATTGTGTGAAACTTCACAGGTTGGGGTGGCCCTTGCTTGCCCGGCCCATGGGCAGCATAACCCCCGCGATGCAAGGCATAGCCCAGGAGCACTTGGGGCCCGCGTCACTGACCCGGGACGGGCAGGGTTTGCCAGTGTGTGGCTGTTCCACCCTCTCCTGCAATTCACTGCACTTTCCAGGTGCCTCCTCCTGGGATTTCCCTCTTCTCAGGCTCTCCTGGCCCTTACGGCCTCCTTCCCTCCAGGGCCCGAGGTCTGTCCGGCTAAGGGATGGGGGTTCTTCCTCTGGCCTCCGCCTGTGCTTGGCGCCGGCGCTGACCCCAGGCGGGAGCCAGGCTGGAGGCCTGGCCGCGCAGCCTGGGCCTGAAGCCAGCAGCCCTTGGAGGGCCCCGTGCCTGTCCGTGTCTGCTCGCAACCCCGGCCCGGGCTTCTCACCGGAAATGCACTTTATTATTACACTTTGGAAGGCTGGTAGGACACTCGCAGATTCCTTGAGCTCTGCTTCGATCAGGAAGGGGCGCCCAGGAGTGGGGCCCCTGTCTCCGGTGGGTGGGCCAGGGCTTGGGCGAGGGGATGGACACCGCTTGCCTTCTCCCCAGCCCCCGCCCGCCCCCGGGTCGCATTGGGATCTGTCTCCAGTGGGCGGGCCAGGGCTCGGGCGAGGGGATGGACACTGCTTGCCTTCGCCCCAGCCCCCTCCCACCCCCAGATCGCACACGGGAGTGGGCCCCATGTCTCCAGTGGGCTGCGAGGGCTTGGGCGAGGTGATCGGCACCGCTTGCCTTCACCCCAGCCCCCACCTGCCCCTGGGTCACACACGGGAGTGGGCCCTGTGTCTCCGGTGGGTGGGCGAGGGCTCCGGCAAGGAGATCAGCTATTGCTTTGCCTAACCTCCCACCCCCAGGTCGCACATGGGGGCCTGGATGGCGGCTTGTGCTGTCCTACCCTGCCTGCAGTATGCAAATTAGCTGCCATCTTTGTTGGCAGTTAACCACCATCTTAGTTGGCAGTTAATTTACATATCTCACTGATTAGCCAATGGGAAGCATATCAGAGGTACAGTTAATTACCCTTTTTGTCTTTTATTAGATAGGATAGTCTGTTCTATAAACTGTAATACTATAATGAAAGTAAGCCAAGCATAACACATAACCTGGAATGTATATGAACTCAGAGCTCATCTTTCAATATATTTAGTACCAGGAATATTTGAGCAACAACATAGAAAAGTTAGTCATGTTAGAGCCCCCACCCCCCAAAATCAAATCACTGATTTGTTGGACTTGGGAAGAAATACCTTGAGATTGGAGATAATTTTTCAGATTAAAACAATGCATCTACTAGATGTTAAATTATGTCATCATATTTTTAAGCAGTAGAGTAAGTTATTGAGTATAGGGTGTATCTTCTTTCCAAATAGTTAAGAAGAATGATTTTGGTAAAATTCCTTTAGCTCAGTAAATCTGATTGATTTAGTGGTATGCATTCAGGTTTTGTTTTGTTTTTTTCTTATTCTTTAACTGGATTTGGTCTTCCATAGTGCTTTTGCATCTCTTCCCAAGCACAAACCTGGTTTCTGGTCAGATGTTGCTATGGCTGTAGGTTCTAGATCTGCTGAAGAATGTCAGAGAAAATACGTGGAAGATCCCAAAGGAAATGGATTCCAGAAACATGTCACTAAGAAAAAGCCAATCAGTCCCAAAGGCCAAAAGAATGGTAAACTTTGTAGTAAATAGTTTTTTCCTATTTTTCTGTATCAACTTATAATAACTCACTAGATGTATTTTATATATATATACATACTAGAGGCCCGGTGTACGAAATTTGTGCACAGGGTGTGTGTGTGTGTGTGTGTGTGTGTGTGTGTGTGTGTGTGTTCCTAAGCCAAGCCTGCACCCTCTCCAATCTGGGACCCCTCAAGGGATGTCTGACTGCCCATTTAGGTCCGATTGGGATCTGGCCTAAACGGGCAGTTGGACATCTGCCTGCCTGCCTGATTGCCCCTAACCGCTTCTGCTTGCCATAATCGACGCCTAACTGCTCCCCTGCCGGCCCAATTGCCCCTAACTGCCCTCCCCTGCAGACCTGGTTCCCCCCAACTGCCCTCCTCTGCAGACCTGGTCCCCCCTAACTGCCCTCCCCTGCAGACCTGGTCCCCCCCAACTGCCCTCCCCTGCAGACCTGGTTCCCCCCAACTGCCCTCCTCTGCAGACCTGGTCCCCCCTAACTGCCCTCCCCTGCAGACCTGGTCCCCCCTAACTGCCCTCCCCTGCAGACCTGGTCCCCCCCAACTGCCCTCTCCTGCAGGCCATCTTATATCCACGTACGGTTGGCTATTTTGTGTGTTGGAGTGATGGTCAATTTGCATATTACTCTTTTATTATATAGGATATCCAAGTGTCTTATAGATTTTTTTTATTGTTTTGATTTTTAGAGAGTGGAAGGGAGGAAGGAAGGGTGGAGAGAGAAACATCAATGCGTTGCCTCTAACCTGGGCCCCGACCTGGGCAGGGGATTGAACCTGCTGCAGTGGAGATATGTACCCTTGACCAGAAATGGAATCCAAGACCCTTCAGTCCATTGGCCGATGCTCCAACCACTGAGCCAAACCGGCCAGTGCTGTAGATGTTTTCTTAAAACTTTAAAACTAGAAAGAATTGCAAAGATTATCTGTATTTGGATTATTCTAAGGGTCTAATTTAATTTCAGGCCACTTGGGTAGGGTCCCCAAGGCAGGTTTTTTGTTTTTTGTGTTTTTTTAAAAATATATTTTATTGATTTTTTTTTTTTTACAGAGAGGAAGGGAGAGGGATAGAGAGTTAGAAACATCGATGAGAGAGAAACATTGATCAGCTGCCTCCTGCACATCCCCCACTGGGGATGTGCCCGCAACCAAGGTACATGCCCTTGACTGGAATTGAACCCGGGACCCTTGAGTCTACAGGCTGACGCTCTATCCACTGAGTCAGACCAGCCAGGGCCCCAAGGCAGGTTTTCATTATCAGAATAAATTTCGTTTTCATGGCTTCCAGGAGTGCACTCTTCTGCCCAAGGTTTATTGTAGAGAAGTCCTATTCTAAACTTTGGGGTGTGTCCAGTATCCCTGTCATAATTAAATGTGCTTTATATTTTAGCAAAATCAATAAATTAGGTATCAGTAAGAGGAGTACGGGAGATAACCTTTCTCACAAGATTAAGACTTTTTTAACCAAACCCTGCCCAATCTTACATGTATGTTCTTAAGGAGTGTCTTGCGGGCTAAGGATATCGCACAGATCCCAGTGTAGAAAGGATCCCTTGTTACAGAAAAAACCTGTATATAATAGAGGCTGAATTTACTTAATAAGAATACACAGTTTAGATTTTGTCAAGTTTGTTAACTCTAGAGCAGTTATTCTAATGACCAGGTTCTTACCAATATGTTTTGCTGACTCTTAAGGCAAGAGAGATGATTCAGATAAGAAGCAAACTATTAAGATAACTGCCAAAGTGGGAACTCTTAAAAGGAAGAAGCAGATGAGGGATTTTCTGGACCAGTTGCCAAAAGATGACCATGATGATTTTTTTAGCACAACACCTTTTAAGAAACAAAGAGTGCTGGTAAGAGTCTTAAATGCATGATATTGTTTTTTCTTTTTTTTATTGTTTTCTTTATGTTGATTTTTATCTTACTGTTATATATGGTTAGTGCTCATCCCTAATGTTTAGGTGAAGGATTGATAGTCTTTGCAGACATGAGCCAGTACAGGCCATTCTCATTGTATAGAGTCTACCCTTCAGTGCGGTTCCAAGGTAACATTTGTAGAACCAAAAAGAACACCCAGAAATATGCCAAATGTATATATTTAAAATTTCATATACAATGAGACAAACTTTTTTTTGAGAGTGATAAAAGATTATTACTCCCTTTGTAATACTTTAAGCAATAAAAAAAAAAAAAGATTATTACTCACTGTACAGTAAATTACTATAAAGTAAAATCAGTGACAGCACAAGATTGACAGGTTTGAATGTCAAAGAATTTTTGTAGTATCAAAAATCACATAACTAAAAACTTCATGATTAGGATAAAATATTTGCAACAAATAAAACAAAGCCAATAATATGATATAAAAAACTCATTTTAATGTTACTATGTAAGTATACCTTCTAAATTACAGAATATTTTAAAAATAAGTTAAAATATCCACTAACAAAAAGCATTGGGGATGTTGATACAGTCATGCATCAGTGGATGCAGAGTTGAATCATACCTTTGGAATGATTCAACATATGAGAGCCATAAAGATTAATTCTACTCATGGGAGTTTATCATAAAAAAAATGAAATGATGCCAAAAATCTTCACAAAGATAATAATCATTGCAGGTTTATTTTTATACAGAAAGAAATACACCCTACAATGAATCCATATATCAACTAAGAATATTCTTCATAAACATAGTGAAATACAGTACAAATATTAAGTACAAATTTGAAACTGTTAAAGATATTAAGATTAAAGTAGTACGAAGATAGATGGATCTAGACAGCTGAACTATTAAGTGTAAAAATTGAGTTTTGGTGAGCTAGACGTAAGGGTACTTTTTTCATCTACTCATGTTTTTATTGATTTTTAGAGAGGAAGGGAGAGAGGGAGAGAGAGAGAGAGAGAAACATCAATGATGAGAGAGAATCAATGATCAGCTGCCTCCTGCACACCCCACACTGGGGATGGAGCCCACAATCAACTTGGAATCAAGCCGCAACCTCCTGGCTCATAGGTCGTCGCTCAACTACTGAGCCTCGCCAGCCAGGCCCATATACTCATTTTTTAATATTGTTAAATGATCTTCAATTTTTAAAGGCTACATAATGCTTTAATAATTTAGTAACACCATTATCTGGGCCCCCTTTTATCTATAAAGGTTATAAAGGTAGGTATTTTAAGGGAGCCATCTGAGGTTCTTACTATGTTCTCTGCACAACAGTGTGGTCCTTTGGGGCTGTACCCATTATCTTATTCCACCATCATTTCAGGTTCTATATATGTTTTGGCCAAAATGTAATAGTCTCAACAATTTAAAACTAAAGGTAATAAAATACAAATAGAAAACAGTAAAGTAGTTCATTTTCTGTGGCATAAGTCCACTTTTTGTATGGGTTTAATATAAAGGTAGGTAAAATCTTTAGGATTGAATTATTTATTGGATATATAACTGTATACACAAAAGGTTTAATACTACTTGATACTATTCAGTAAATGAATCAGTTTTATTTTGTTCTGTCTACACAGAGGTCAGCAAACTATGGCCCATGGGCCAAATCTAACATACCACCTTTTTTTGTTAACAAAATTTTATTGGAGCACAGACAGGAACATTGTTTACATGTTGGCTGTGGCTGCCTCAAGCTACAACCAGCATAATCGTGTAGTTGTGACAGAGACTGTATGGACCACAGAGAGAAAATTACTTATCTGACTCTACAGAACACATTTGCTGACCCCTGGTCTATACAACTTTTAGAAACAGGTATCATTGTCTTCATTTTACACAACCAAGTTTTTTAGAGGACAAGGCTCTCTTCTTTGCCTACTAATATTTTTCATTATCTCAGGAAATTATAAGGCAGAAAAAACAAAGCCCTCCAAAAACATTTTGTGATGAAGAATTTTATTATTAGGAGTGCCTGCTGATAATGAATATTTGTATTCTAGTTGCCAAATTTCCAGTACAGTCAAGAAGAGGATATTCTTCCAAATATGGACAGAAATCCAACAACTCCATCCTCAGTTATCTTTCCACTGGCAAAAACTCCTCAGTGTCAGCATGTCAGTCCTGGAATGCTAGCCTCTATAAACAGGTAAATATTTATGCATAAGATACTGTAATTCTGTGCATCAATATTTAACATTTCATGAGTTGAAGAGAATAAATGTCAGTAATGAGAAAAGTCATTATATATTAAAAATCAAGAATAGTTCCTAGAAGTCAAGGATGGAGAGTTTCAGCAAGCAGGTGTGTTATTCCGTAATGTTGGGACACAGCTCACACTTTACATCAGGACAAAGTCCCACTGGATCAAAGCTTTACATGTGAAAAATTAAACTATAAAATATACCTAAAATAACCTTGGAGAATTATTTTATAGTCTTAGATTAGTGAAGGTCTTTCTCACTATGATGGAAGACCCAGAAGCTACTAACAAAAAGAATGTAGTCCAGTATATTAAAAAAAAGTTTCATTTGGTACCTATCAAACATAAACAATCAAAGGACTGAAAAAAAATAGCAGTTGTTGGAGAGGATGTAGAGAAAAAGGAACCCTCGTACACTGCTGGTGGGAACGTAAATTAGTACAACCATTATGGAAAACAGGATGGAGGTTCCTCAAAAAAAAATAAGAATAGAGCTATATGACCCAGCAATCTCTCTTCATGGTATCTACTCAAAAAATGAAAATTTGTAAATATACCAGTACCCCTATATTCATTGTATTATTCACAATGGCCAAGACATAGAAACAACCCAGGTGTCCTTTGATGGATGATTGGATAAAGAAGATGTGTTACATATATACAATGAACTCAGTCATAAGAAAAGATGAAATATTGCCATTTGTGTCAATATGGATGTATCTTTTGTGTGTGTATGTGTGTGTATATTGATTTTTAGAGAGGAAGGGAGAGGAAGAGAAAGAAAAACATTGATGTGAGACCAGAACATTGACCAGCTGCCTCCTGTGCACCCCCCACCAGGGATCCAGCCTGCAATTTGGGCTTGTGCCCTGACTGGGAATGGAACCAGTAACCTTTTGTTATATGGGATGACACCCAACAAACTGAGCCACACTGGCCAAGGCTCCCTGGATAGATCTTGAGTATCATGCTCATTGAAATAAGTTGGACGGAAAAGGCCAAGAGTCATGATTTCACTCATCTGTAGGATATAAAATAGAAAGCAACAAATGAATGAACAAAACAAAAGCTCAAGAACACATGGTAGTTACTAGAGTGGGTAGAGGGTTCAAATAGATGGTTGCAGGAGGAGACTAAATTTTGGGTGGTGCGCACACAATGCAATATACAGATGATGTATTATAATGACCATTTGAAACCCATATAATCTTATTAACCAATATCATCCCAATAAATTAATTTAAAAAAACCACAAATGACAATTTGAGAAAGGAATATGTGGAACTCATCACAGGAAAAAGGCTAATTTCCCTGATACAGCACTCCTACGAATTTGGAAAGTCATTCTCATGAATTACTAGCAAAAAGGTAAATTAGTCAATCTCTGCAGGCAGCAGTTTGTCTCTATATATACCAAAGTTATAAATGCACATGCTCTTTAACTTAGCAATCCTATTTTTAGAATTGTGAATGTTCAGCTTATTCCTTGAAATATTATTTATAATGGCAAAATACTGAAAACAACTCAAATGTCCATAAATAGGGACTAATCAAGTAACTTCTGGTACATTATATAGCTATAGAAATTAGTGAGGAATTTCTTTATGTACTATTATGGTAAAATGTCCACAATATAGGAGGTGAAAAAGTTATATACTTTGAATTATGTGTTGCCATTTATGTACATAGGTATGATATACATGAGAGTGTATATGTGTATACTTGTACATAATTGCTTTAATTAAATATCTGTGAAAGGATACATAGAGAGAAAACTAAGATATCTTGGGAGACTTTGAATTTTGAACTATACAAATATAGGAACTATCCTATATAATAAAACCCTAATGTGCAAATCGACCGAACAGCAGAACAACAGGTCACTATGATGCGCACTGACCACCAGGGGGCAGATGTTCAGTGCAGGAGCTGCCCCCTGGTGGTCAGTGCGTTCACACAGGGGGAGTGCCGTTCAGCCAGAAGCCAGGCTCATGGCTGGTGAGTGCAGTGGTGGTGGCGGGAGCCTCTCCTGCCTCCACAACAGCCCTAAGGAACCTTCAGGGGATATCCAATTGCGGGCTCAGGCCCACTTAGGGGAGCGAGAGGGCACAGGCTGGGCTGAGGGACCCCCCCCCACCCAGTGCATGAATGTTGTGCACTGGGCCTCTAGTTTGAAATATAAATACTATCAAGAACAATGGGGATGGCCAACAGTAAAATGTTACACAGAAAAGATGGAAAGTGATAGGCCTAAAAATAGGCTATCCCATATGCTGATCTAGTAAGAATAATGTCCATAGAGTGTGAGGGGCAGGAGCCAAATGACAATGATTCAAAATACTGTATTCAGTATTCTCAATGAAGCCTGATGGAACTTTAATTTGCATTTATTTGACAAAAACAATTTTCCCTATCCATGCACAAATTATTTCTTGTTTACTTGTGATTTAGTATTTAGTGCAGGTGAAAGTATATTGAGAGGATCATTTTGGACAGTTTTTATTAACCACTTTGGCCAAATGAAAGGCATTAAAATACTAATTCCTTTTGGCCCTTTAATTAGTGAGTTCTGCCCTGGCTGTTGGACTGTCAGCCCATGCACGGAAGAGTGGCAGGCTCAATTCCCAGTCAGAGCACATACCCAGGTCATGAGTTCAATCCCAGTCAGTACAGTCACGTAGGAAAGGCAACCAATTGATGTTTCTTTCTCCCTCTCCTTTCCTCTCTCTCTCTGAAATAAATTTAAAAAAGAAACAACACATACCCCCAATAATATAATTACTGAGTTCTACAAAAATAAAAAATTGGGGCAAGTAGACATAGACATTTGTATGAGCAAAGATGTATATCACAAAGCATAATACTGAAAATTTGGAATTAGAATTCAATGTCCAATAGTAAGAAAAGTTAAGAAATTAGGAATTGTCCATATAATAGAATAATATGTAACAAAAGTCATGCTTCAAGAATTTTTAATGACAGAATAATGTTCAGTGAATAAAAGGTTTTAAAAGCTAGGAATCAAAACTACATTAATGATCTCAACTTACATAACACATTCATAAGAAAAAGGAAATTACTTGACCAAAACATCACCAGCTATTATCTCTAAATTATAGAATTATACTGGTGTGGGTTTGTTTTTAATCACTTTTACAATTAAAGAAAAAGGACATTTTTTCTTATAGAGCACATGATGGACTCATGTAATGAATATATTTCCTAAAACTTTTTTTCATATTTTACTTTTTAAATATATTTTTTATTGATATCAGAGAGAAAGGGAGGAAGGATAGAGAGAGAGAAACTTCAGTGATGAGAGAGAATCATTGATGGGCTGCCTCCTGCATGCCCCACACTGGGGTTTGAGCTCGCAACCCAGGTATGTGCTCTGACCAGGAATGGGATCATGACCTCCTGGTTCATAGGTTGATTCTCAACCACTAAGCCAAGCTGGCTGGGCTTTTTTCATAATTTAAAACATGAGTTTCCTAGGCCTTCTTCACTATTTCTTCAATTGAACCAGCTTTAGTTGACTCCCTGCCCCCCCCCCCCTTTTTTAACAGTTTTAAATTATGAAACAGTTTTTATTTCAGAAGTGATTCCTGGACTCTCATAGCCAGTTAGCCTGGAGGTCAAATCACCCCCACTATTGCCGACAACAATCAAGGCTTAACTACAACAAGACTGTGCACAAAGACCACTAGGGGGTGTACCAAGAAAGCATAAAAAAATGCGGAGACAAAGAAACAGGACAAAACTGTCAATGAAGGATATTGAGTTCAGAACCACACTTTTAAGGTCTCTTAAGAACTGTCTAGAAGCCGCCGATAAATGTAGTGAGATCCTCAAGAAATCTAATGAGACCCTCGATGTTATGATAAAGAACCAACTAGAAATTAAGCATACACGGACTGAAATAACGAATACTATACAGACTCCCAACAGCAGACCAGAGGAGCGCAAGAATCAAGGCAAAGATTTGAAATGCGAAGAAGCAAAAAACACCCAACCAGAAAAGCAAAATGAAAAAAGAATCCGAAAATATGAAGATAGTGTAAGGTGCCTCTGGGACAGCTTCAAGCGTAACAACATCAGAATTATAGGGGTGCCAGAAGATGAGAGAGAGCAAGATATTGAAAACCTATTTGAAGAAATAATGACAGGAAACTTCCCCCACCTGGTGAAAGAAATAGACTTACAGGTCCAGGAAGCGCAGAGAACCCCAAACAAAAGGAATCCAAAGAGGACCACACCAAGACACATCATAATTAAAATGCCAAGAGCAAAAGACAAAGAGAGAATCTTAAAAGCAGCAAGAGAAAGAAACTCAGTTACCTACAAGGGAATACCCATACGGCTGTCAGCTGATTTCTCAACAGAAACTTTACAGGCCAGAAGGGAATGGCAAGAAATATTCAAAGTGATGAATACCAAGAACCTACAGCCAAGATTACTTTATCCAGCAAAGCTATCATTCAGAACTGAAGGTCAGATAAAGAGCTTCACAGATAAGGAAAAGCTAAAGGAGTTCATCACCACCAAACCAATATTATATGAAATGCTGAAAGGTATCCTTTAAGAAGAGGAAGAAGAAGAAAAAGGTAAAGATACAAATTATGAACAACAAACATGCATCTATCAACAAGTGAATCTAAGAATCAAGTGAATAAATAATCTGGTGATCATAATAGAATCAGGGACATAGAAAGGGAATGGACTGACTATTCCTGGGGGGGGGGGCAGGGGAAGGGGGGCGGGGGAGATGCGTGAAGAGACTGGACAAAAATCGTGCACCTATGGATGAGGACAGTGGGTGGGGAGTGAGGGCGGAGGGTGGGGCGGGAACTGGGAGGAGGGGAGTTATGGGGGGGGAAAAGAGGAACAAATGTAATAATCTGAACAATAAAGATTTAATTTAAAAAAAAATAAGAAGTGATTCCTTTGTACAGGACAGCAGACTCATGAGATAGTGACCCTGAACTGGCTAGGCTTATTCATTTGCTACACAACAATATTTGTGGTACACATTACATTTTTTTTTCAATATTTTATTTTTAATTAATTACATTTATTGGGGTGACATTGGTTAATAAGATTCTATAGGTTTCAAGTGTACTTATCTATAATATACCACCTGTATATTGCATTGTGTGCCCACCATTCAGAGTCAAATCATCTTCCATCACCATATATTTAGTCCCCTTTACCCTTTACTTACCCTCCCCCAACCCTCTTCCCTCAGTATCCACCATACTGATATCTGTGTCTATAAGTTTCAGTTTTATATTCACATGAGTGAAATCATGTTGTTCTTAGCTTTTTCTGACTTATTTTGCTTAGCATGATATTCTCACCATCCGTGTTGTTGCAAATAGCAGAACTGCATCTTTTCTTATGGCTGAGTAGTTTTCCATAGTGTGTATGTGCCACATCTTTATCCAGTCGTCTGTAGGAGGATGCTTTGGTTGTTTCCATGTCTTGGCCATCATGAATAATGCTACAATGAACATAGGAGTGCATATGTCTTTGCGAATAAATGTCCTGATATTTCAGGTAGATACCCAGGAGAGGGACTGCTGTGTCATATGGTAACTCAGTTATTTTTTGAGGATCCTCAATACTGTTTTCCATAGTGATTATATCAGTCTACATTCCCTCCAGCAATGAAGGAAGGTTCCTTTTTCTCCACAACCTCTCCAACACTTGTTACCTATTTTATTGACAATAGCCATTCTAATAGGTGTGAGGTGATACCTCATTGTAGTTTTGAGTTGCATTTACCTAGTAGCTAGTGAGGTTGAACATCTTTATATTAACTCCTTGTCAGAGCTATTTGCAGATACTATTGCCCATTTGCTTGGATGCCTTTTTGTTTTGTTATTGGTTCCTTTTGCTATGCAGAAGCTTTTTAGCTTGATATAGTCCCATCATTTGTTTTATTTCCCTTGCTTTTGGGATCAAGTTCATAAAATGTTCTCTATAACCAAGTTTAGTAGCTGTTTTTGTCTATATAGTATATTGTTTCAGATCTTATATTTAGGTCTTTGATTCATTTTGAATTAATTTTGTACATGGGGACAAGCAGACGACTAGTTTCATTCTTTTGAATGGCTTTCCAATTTTTCCAGCACTATTTATTGAAGAGGCTTTTCTCCATTGTGTGTTTTCAGCTCTTTGTAAAAAAGTTTTTGCCCATATATATGTGGTTCTATTTCTGGGCTCTCAGTTCTGTTCCATTGGTATGTGTGTCTGTTTTTCTTCCAATACTATGCTGTTTTCATTATCGTTGAGTCACCTCTGGCTTTTTTTCGTTTTTCTCAGGATTTCTCTGGCAATTCGGGGTCTTTTGTATGGTTCCACACATATCTGATTATTTTTTTTGTTCTATTTCTTTAAAAAATGTCAGTGGTTATGGGCTCATGCACTGAAGGGTTGCAGGTTTAACCCTTTGAGTGCCAACCAATATCCTAGGAACTATGCTAAAATTGCCAAGGTATTTTTTGCTGATTTTACTGCAGTTTAGGAAAAAAATTATGAATCGCAAGTAAATGAAGTTACATATTCAAAAACTTAAGGAAACCTTTACTACATTGACATATTTAGCAATATCATCATCCTATCTAATAAAAGAGAAACATGGTAATTAGCCGTACATCCGCTACCCTTCCCATTGGCTAATCAGGGTGATATGCAAATTAACTGCCAGCCAAGATGGTGGCCGGCAGCCAGGCAGCTTGAAGCTAACATGAGTCTTTCTTGCTTCAGTGACGGAGGACTCCAACGTTCCCCACCTGCCTTGTCGGCCTCTGAGCTTGCAGTTTGAAACATTGTTAAAAATATAGAAGCTAAACAAAACCCCAGAAACCTGCTTTCAGCCAGCCGGGATCTCAGAGCTGGAGTTGATAGAGTGTTTCGATTATAGAACCCAAACAAACCAGATACCTGCTTTCAGCAGCAGAGGCCTCAGAGCTAGAGCCAGAGCTAAAGCTGGCCCAGAATAAAAAAAAAAAAAAAGAAAAAAAGGAGCAGTTGGGAACTTCAGTCACCTGCCAGCCTGAAAACAGCCCTCAGCCCCTCACCCAGACTGGCCAGGCACCCCAGTGAGGACCCCCACCCTGATCCAGGACACTCTTCAGGGCAAACCAGCTGGCTCCCACCCATGCACCAGGCCTCTATCCTATATAGTAAAAGGGTAATATGCCTCCCAGCACCGGGATCAGCAGAGCCGAGAGGCCTCCCAGCACCAGGATCAGCGTGACAGGGGGCAGCGCCCAAACCCCCTGATCGCCCTGCAGCTCTGTGTGTGACAGGGGAAGGCGCCCCAACCCCCTGATGGGCCCTGCTCTATGTGTGACAGGGTACGGAGCCCCAACCCCCTGATTGGCCCTGCTCTGTGTGTGACGGGGGGAGCTCCTCAACCCCTTGCTGGGCCCTGCTCTGTGCGTGACGGGGGAGCTCCCCAACCCCCTGATTGGCCCTGCTCTGTGCATGACACGGGGGAGCTCCCCAACCCCCTGATGGGCCTTGCTTTGTGTGTGACAGGGGGGAGCTCCCCAACCCCCTGGTCGACCCTGCTCTGTGCGTGACAGGGGGGAGCTCCCAACCCCCTGATGGGCCCTGCTCTGTGCGTGACAGGGGGTGGTTCTGCAGCCTCCCCATCGAACCTGCCTTGAGTGTGACGGGGCGGTGCCCCAACCCCCCAATCAGCCCTACCCGGAACGTGACTGAGGGTGGCATCACAACCTCCCAATCTGCCCTGCTCTGTGCATGACAGGGGGCAGCGCCCCACCTCCCCAATCGGCCCTGCTCTGAGCCCGACCAGGGGCTGCACCTAGGGATTGGGCCTGCCCTCTGCCAACCGGGAGCAGGCCTAAGCCAGCAGGTCGTTATCTCCCGAGGGGTCCCAGACTGCGAGAGGGTACAGGCCGGGCTGAGGGACCCCCCCTCCCCCCCCCAGTGCACAAATTTTTGTGCACCTGGCCTCTAGTCACTAATAAAAGCAGACTTAGAACTGGACGCCATTTTGAAGCTTTGATAGCGCTCCCGGCACTTTTGGCGAAAGACAGGAGGAGCGCGATCGCCGTCTTGGGCACTCTAGGCGTTAATACCTGACCCAGGTCACAGCACCTGTGGGAGGCAACAAATGGATGTGTCTCTTTCACATCAATGTTTCCCGCCCTCCACCCCCACCGTCCACCTCCACTGTCTCCAAAAAAATATTCTTGGGTGAGGATCGATCAAAAAAAGAAAAAAAGTCATTGGGATTTTTATGGTGATTGCATTAAACCTGTATATTGCTTTGGGTAATATGCAAGAGTGTTTGTGGTACACATTATATCTTAATACAGTTAACACATTTACAAATTTCTACATGTCACACCTTTAAGGTTGCTCCCAAATAGTCACAAAGGAACAGATAATCATATAGGATATCTTGGATCCAAGAAAAAGAATTAGAATTGGTGCTCAGCTGGTATTTACTGTGTGTGTGTGTGGGGGGGGGGGGGGGACGACTAGGAATTGTAGGGGAAAATGAGAACAACCATTCTGTTTGGCTTTAATTTTCATCTGTAAATTATGAATCAAGTCTGTATGCTAGGAAAGAGGGTTAAGAGATAAGGTATATCTCAGAGGGGAGGGGGAGGGGAAACAGGAACAGTTTAACCAAAGAATTCATATTCATATATGCATAACCAATGGATATAGACAATAGTGTGGTAAAGGCATGGGAGGGGGAGGGGCTGGGAGGAGGGGGATGTAGAGGAGGGTGGGGGGACATTTGTAATACTGTCAACAATAGGATAGCATTTAAATTAATAAGAATTATAAAAGAAAATAAAAAATAGATAAGGTAAAGCCCTGATGTGTCACAGATTCCATTCCCTGCTCAAGGGCACATACCTGGGTTGCAGGTTGGATCCCCAGTCCTGGTTGGGGCTCATGGAAGAGACAACCAATCAATGTGTGTGTCTCACATTATTTCTCTCTCTCCCTCTCCCTCTCTCCCCCTTTAATGGGAAAAATATCCTCCCATGAAAATTAACAAAAAAAGAGATAAGGTAAAAAGAAATGAAAAAAACTTCATAGATGTACACTGAATTGAAGACTCAACACAGTTTGATGCTATAAATTAAGGGTTTTCATCACCTTAAAGTTATCAACTTCAAGATTCAATCTGGATTAGGGAAGGAAGTGACCAGGAGAAAGGAGTGAAAGCTATAACAAAAGGGAATTCAGGGATAAGAAGTCACAGTGAGTTTTGAAAAAGGAGCAGCAGCAAGACAGAGCCTGGAGAGAGCACAAATGGGACAATGAACATGCAAATCCATAATTTCCCAGAATATTCTTATCTGGTATTTCCATTTCCTTTAAATCTTCGAAGCTTTTTGTCCATCTTCCTTGGTACACCATTGTCTTTAAAAATGTTAGTGAAAACGCACTGTTTAGAAATTGAAACACTAATTTTGTCAATTGTTCAGTCTATGGATAAAATTATGGTAATTAATGTTGACTTGCAATTATTTTGTATTCAAACAGGAATGACTGTGATAAATATGTTTTTCACATGCAAAAAAAACATAAAAATAAAGGTGGTGTTGTCTGGGGCAATATCAAGAAGAAAACAGTAAGTATTTTTATTCTTCACACCAGATTTATTCAACGTGTATTTATGGAACAACTATAATACATGGCAAACTGCGGGAGTTACAAGTTATGTAACAGGCCTTACCCTCCAGTTACTTATAGCCTAATTAATAATATAAGTAAATGGTAATATGAGGTTGTGAGTGAGGTAAGTACCTAAGTGCTGTAAATTACAGATGGCAGGTGATTGACTATAGTATTTGAGGAAAGTGAAAATGGTAAAAATTTTCATTCAAAGAGTCAGATAAGGTGGGAAAAGCACTTACAGGTCAGGGAAGGACATTTCAGGCAAGACACAAAAGCATATCTGTTCAATGATTGGGGAATCATCCAGACTGAGTTATGACTATTATAGAATAACAAACTTCATCAAATCCCGTGCAGCTTCTAAATGTTTTTGAAATTCAGCTAATATACATATGTAGATCAATATTAAAACTATAGAAAAAATTTTAACTCAGCCTTGCTTTAATAATGATCTATATCCCTTTAATAAAAAATTGAGAGAATCCTTTATCCTCTTGAATTAATTTTAAAATTTTGTTTGATTTTACTTTGGATAACATATTCATTCTAGAAAAGCTAATTCACCTCAGATTTCCTCAAAGTAAATAATCTTAGAGAATGACAGTTTATGGTGGTAGTAGAATGGGAAATGACTGCCTTATCCCCCGAAGGTATATTCCTTCTGACCAAGTTATGGACACCTCTTCCTCCCTCACTCATGTTGAAATATTTATATTGTCTACTTGCCTAGAGTAAAATCCCTCTCAGAGTCTGTAAACTAAACATTGGGGTTAATCACATCCAATCTGTGTGGGCTTCACTTGTCCACAGGAAATGATACCTCTGGGGAGCTTGGTTGAACATTAGCCTGGAGAAATCTCTGTAGGCAGCCTCCCTCTTGGTGTTTTCAGATTCCCCTTTTCGTCTCACATTCCTTATGAAAATGAAATTTTGGTTTGTTGTAAAGGACCAGGAATCACCTTAACATAGTGAGAAGACTTGTCTTTTAGTGTCTGTTTTGCCAGTAAGAAGTTGGGTTGCCTCAAACTTTAATGTGCATGGCAGTCACCTAGGGATCTTGTTAAATCTGATCTAGTGGGTTTGAGATTCTGCATTTCTAGCAACCTCCAGGCGATGCCCCTGCTGCTGATCCACGGACCATGCTGAGTGGTAGCAAGGCCCTAGTCCACTGTTCTCTGCAAAATGAGAAACAGTTCATATGGATATAGGTATAAGGACCTATTAAAAGCTTATTTCTCTGTATTTCTGACATAATTTTAAATACTTTTTTTTTTCTTAATGGACTATCATTTGAGCTTCAAAATTTTATCTTTGTGATTTAGCCCCATTTTTTCATAGATTAATATTTTGTAGCCAATGTGTGAGAATAGAAAGAGAAAAGGATTTATGTAGTGTTAAAAATTCAGATGTCAAGGTTTGACTCCCTATACCAGCTTTGTGGTGAAGGAAGCCACTTGAGCTTTCTAATTTCATTTTTTTCATGTATCGTATGAACTGGGCGTCATAATGATACTGGTTTCTCTCACCAAATAACTTTGAGAGCTAAAAAATGTAATAATGTTTTGACTTATTTCACAGGGAAAAAATTATTTACATCACAATCTATGAACATGAGTTTGTATCTCAAATGTTTTAAAAATACTTCCCTTCGCATAGTGGGTATACTGTTATATTTCCTTTTCTATTACGTTTCTTTTCATTTTTTAAAGATAATCAGCTATGGCCAATAGTTTTTGTTTTTGTTCTTTTTTACAAACCCTTGTGTCGAGGGCTGACTTTCAGTAGATCGCAGCGAGGGAGCTGCTCTGCTGCGTAGGAAACCCCGACCCAGAAGCAGGTCTACGAATGGTTTAGTGCCAGGTTCCCTATGAACTTGTGTTGCGTGAAGGGCGTGGGAACGGCCCCCTTTCCGGCCGCACCCCGTTTCCCACCAGTAGTTTTAAAAGCACTAATTATGTAAGCATGCATTATACAGTTAAAGCTTATGATAGAAACTGCCATTGTAGGAAAGATTTTAAAGTACAGAGAATTTTAAAATGTTGCTAGTATAATGTCATGGCATAAGTACTTAGGAGATTTGGCAACTTTCAGAGGCCCGTAGACTATTAATTGCTGTTGCATAAGTTTGTAATGTGGGAAACGACATTGAATAAGTCATAGTTCTTGCCCCAAATAAATTCAACTTAAAACAGAATTAGACATTGCATGGATAATTATATTATGACTAGAGGCCCAGTGCATGAAATTCGTGCACTTGCGGGGGGTGGGGGGGTCCCCTCAGCGTGGTCTGCGCCCTCTCACAGTCCAGGAACCCCACAATTAATAGCCCCAAAGACTCACTCCACAATGGATCACCCCCACCGAGGGTGGCCCCACCCACCCGTTGTAGGCCTGTGGCCTGGGCCTCCCTCTGTGGGGTGAGCATGGGGTGATGGTGGGGCCCCTGACCAATCGTATTACACCTGCCTTGGCTGGCCTGGCGCCAGTGGGTGTCATAGCGTGGTCTTCTGGACCACGTTTGACACCCATAGCCTTTGGCCGTGTGGTCGATTTGCATATTACGCTTTTATTATTATAGATTAGGTGTTGTTATAAGTTCTCTGGGGATAAGGCAGGCTTAATTTTGTCTAGATTTGAGGCAGGCTTCACAGAAGGTACCATTTTTCTATTAATGTAAACTCTTTTTGTAGGTGGAAAGTGATTTTTCAACTCCATCAAGAAGAAAAACCCCACTTAACAAAGGTAATACACATTTCTTTCTTTAGTTGCTCAGTTCTATTATAGAACAGTCTCTTTATGAGCATGGTACTAAAATTAACTGTTGTCAAATGGGCAGACCTACCATTTGATATCTTATAGTTATTTTTATTGAAATTACTTTTAGAAATGTATTCAACATTATTAAATTCTTCTTAGGAGAAAGCTCTACTATTGGAAAACTTTTCACTAATGCTATGGAGTCTTTGGATGAAGAAGAGAAAGATTATTATTTTTCAAGTTCTGATTCTGCATAGTAAAAGTGAGAAAATATTTCCAGTATTTTTATCAAGAAGCAATTATTCGTACCTTCATTTGGAGTACCTATATTTTCTTTATAAGTAGCTTCTTTTGAAATTGTGGGCTCCTTGTCAAAGGTTCTATTGTTTGTATTCAAAGGTAAAGATCCTTCTATATAATATTCCTCATTGCTGCAGCTTACTAAAACTATAAGGAAAATTGTGTTGCTTGTTGTATAAATGGTCTCTCATGAGCATCTAAGTCTGTTTAAGAAAATCATGATCCAAACTGAATTTTTAAAATCTTTCAAAAAAATGTTGCTACCCTTAAAGAAGGAGGTTGGGGGGAATAAAGGATAGATTGTACTGGTAGCTACTGAATTGATGAACACTTGAAATTAGCGTTTTTAACCACTTGGTATGTAAGCCAAAGTTGATACGATGTTTAAATTACTTGTTGTTGAAACTTTGTTATGCTTTCTTTTCTCCCAATTGTTTTTCTTAAAACTTATGATTGGCATACCTATGAACTTATGTAAATTTTAATTTATTGCTTTTTCCGTATTTTATTAGATAGTGTCAGAGAACAGATTTTGTTGCAGTTCTTAAGCCTTATTTACATATTCAGGCACGGCATATGTAAATATTAAAAAGTATTAAAGAGACTAGACTAGACATTCAAATAATAATAGGTCTACCATTATAAGGGGTTATTATGTTGTAGTAAACATTGTTTTCAAAAAAAAACTCTTTAGCTTATTCTGCCATTATGTTTTAAAATTTGACATAGAATATTCCCCTCTGGTTACAGTAATTGTTCACCTACCCTTCTCTCCAATTAGGTTGTTCAAATAAAATTAGTTTGCTTTTATAATATTTGTGTTTTGTTTTTTTTTAAACCCAGAATTCTTAAAAAGATACATTTTCTTGTGTCTTAAAAATTTAGTCAATAATAATCATTTATATAATATAGGATTTATAGAAACACAAGATTTAAAAAGAATAGTGCAGTTAGATAGATCATTCTCCTTTAAACTTCCTTGCTTGTTTCTACCACAAAGACTTGACAGACAGATGTAGGATGGAACAAAGGAAGGTTATTTTAGAGTAGCTCTAAAAAATAGAGTTGTAGAATTTAAGTTGCCAATATTTAATATAATGCCATGCTGCTTGATGTTAACAGAAGGTGTTTTAGGAGTTAGAAGCTGCTTAAACTGTTAATGGGAAACAAAAAGATAATTTTGAAATAGCATAGACTGACATAAACCAAAGTGTGACCACCACCACCACCACATTCATTGTGTCCTATCAGAACAACTGTGTCCTTCCCAGTCTATTCTATTGTAGCCCACCTGCCAGTTTCCGAGTTAGTCCCATTTCTTTTCATCAGGCCATAAAATAAGCTAGTAGGGTTTAAGGCAGGGGTGGGCAAACTTTTTGACTCGAGGGCCACAATGGGTTCTTAAACTGGACCGGAGGGCCGGAACAAAAGCATGGATGGAGTGTTTGTGTGAACTAATATAAATTCAAAGTAAACATCATTACATAAAAGGGTACGGTCTTTTTTTTTTTTTTTAGTTTTATTCATTTCAAACGGGTCGGATCCGGCCCGTGGGCCGTAGTTTGCCCACGGCTGGTTTAAGGTAACCTCCAAATAAGACTTAAAAGTGGAAAAGAAATACTTTAAGGACTCAAAAGAAAAGTAAGATGGAGGGATAATAGGGTTGATAGTTAAGTGCTATGTGCTATCAATGAGAGCTATTGCAGCTTACCTATGAATAAAGCTCTCTATACAGCATGCATCCTATACAGTAGGTCCTCAGGTTACATCAGAGATCGGTTTTCGCCATAAGTCAGAACCCACCTACATAAGCACCTATGTCACTCACATGGAGCACATACACAGCAGTAAGGAAGTGAAACAGTAAAAAAAATTCAAAAGACAACAATTCCTGATCTTGTGGTAAATAATAAACATAAAGCACATACGTACATACGTCGAAATGATGGAAATTTTTTTTTTTTTAATAAATAAATGGGCCCTAACCGGTTTGGCTCAGTGGATAGAGCGTTGGCCTACGGACTAAAGGGTCCCAGGTTCGATTCTGGTCAAGGGCATGTACGTTGGTTGCAGGTACATCCCCAGTAGGGGGTGTGCAGAAGGCAGCTGATCAATGTTTCTAACTCTCTACCCCTCTCCCTTCCTCTCTGTAAAAAATCAATAAAATATATTTAATAAATAAATAAATAAATAAATGGGAGATGGCGATGTAACCATGAAACGACGTAAGTCAAGTCGAATGTAATCTGAGGACTGTCTGTATAATAAAAGCCTAATATGCTAAGTGTCTGGTTATCCGTTCAATCAAAGCATAATATGCTAATGATATGCTAAGGCCGCTCAACTGCTTGCTATGACGTGCACTGACCACCAGGGGGGCAGACAGTTGATCAGTTGACCAATTGCTATGATGTGCACTGTCCACCAGGGGGTAGACGCTCAATGCAGGAGCTGCTCCCTGGTGGTCAGTGCACTCCCACAGGGGGACACTGCTTAGCCAGAAGCCAGGCTCACGGCTGGTGAGTGCACAGTGATGGTGGGAGCCTCTCCTGCCTCCATGGCAGCACTAAAGGGTGGGCCTAAGCCATCAGTCGGACATCCCCCGAGGGCTCCTGGACTGCGAGAGGGTGCAGGCCAGGCTGAAGTAAGGGAACCACCTCCCCCCTGAAGTGCACGAATTTCATGCATCAGGCCTCTAGTAAATAAATCATCTAGTTCTGTCCCTCCCACCATGTTAATTTATGGAATATTTTGCCTGCCAGGTGGACATAGAATATGGGTACATAAGTGTCTGTGGGAGGTGCTGCCAGGTGTGGTCAGCCTAGGTCAGTGATGGCGAACTTATGACACGCATGTCAAGTGACACACGAACTCATTTTTTTGGTTGATTTTTCTTTGTTAAATGGCATTTAAATATATAAAATACATATCAAAAATACAAATCTTTGTTTTACTATGGTTGCAAATATCAAAAAATTTCTGTATGTGACACGGCACCAGAGTTAAGTTAGGGTTTTTCAAAATGCTGACACGCCAAGCTCAAAAGGTTCGCTCGCCATCACTGGCCTAAGTCAATGTTAGGTTGTTGAAGAACTGCACGATTCCTGACCCACAAGGTGTCCCAGCCACCTGCACTGATGACACTGCATCGGAAGCAGAAAAGCAAAACAAATTGAAACCAGAAAGAGACCCCCTTCCCTCCTTCTACTGACAAAACTTAATTGTGCTCACTATAGGGAGAAATGTGCAAAAAGCCCAGTTCATTATAGCAAAGCAAGATACTGAAGGGTAAATTGAACCCAAGAGATAACAGACTGTAACTGCTATCAGCCAATAACTTAGAGCTTCTGTTCTCACTGGCTTTTAACAATTATGAACAACAGAAATATGAGATCAGTTGCTTTTAGAAGAACTGAGAACTTACAGTATCCCAAAGGAGCTAAATTCACAATTATAGTAAGTTTATAGCAGAAGAGAACGTAAGAGTATATAGTTTCTGTGATCTGGTTCTAGATTTCCCTGTCACTTGTTTGTGCGCCTCACTTTTATCATCTGATAAGAAAGCAATTTGAATTAGATAAGCTCTGAAGTTCCTGCCAAGTCTAAGGTAAGAAAAGCAATCTTGTATGAGGGACCAAAAACCCAACAACCTAACAAGAAAGAGGCAACCATAGAAAAAAAGGCTGTACATAGGGGGAAATGTCCACAATTAAAGGCTGATTTAGCACCAGGCTGACTAGACCAGTGGTGCCCAACCTTTTTTTGGCCATGCCCCACCTAAACATCTCTAAAATCCTGATGCCCCGCCCCACCTGTGACATATAATTATTATTATTCAAAAAGTGAACTCCTCCTTTTAGGAAGAAGCCTAAAAGGCAATTTAATCTAAACAAGCTTCCAAAGAACATGGCATCCATGAAAGAGAAAAATGAAAGAACAAAAGGACAGTTGAAGTACTGAAGAAGAAATCACTAAGAAATTGTTAAAAAAAAAAAATATGAAGTGATATAAAAAATAGAAATAGTTTCAAAACATAATAGAGAACCAAAATGCATAAATGTCACAATATATATTTATATCCTGTATATGAGGCCCCTCGAACCATAAGGACTGCAAAATATTCAGTTAACTCATTCTTGGAGGAGAACCAAGATGGTGGCATAGGCAAATGCCTGTATTCACTGCCTCCCATAACCAAATCAAAATTACAACCAAAATACAACCATCATCCAGAACTGCCAGAAAACTGGCTGAATGGGAGTCCTGCAACTAGAGAAGTAAAGAAAACACACTGAGGCTAGTAAGAGTGTGGAATGGGCTGGGCTGGCAACCACGTGTGCTTATTTTTAATTGGGAGGGAGATGGCTTCTGTGGAGGCCGCCTGGAGGAACAAGGGGTCCCAGCCCCACATTAATCGCCCAGCCCAGGGTCCCAGAGCTGGGAAAGAAGTTCCTACAGGCAGTAAGAACTATGGGCTGTAGGAAGAAACCAAGATGGTGGCATAGGTAAACACCGGAAATTGCTGCCCCGCACAACAACTTCAAAAATACAGCTATAAGACAAAGTGGACATCATCCAGAACCACAGGAAGGCTGGCTGAGTGGAAATTCTACAACTAGAAGGAAAGAGAAAAGCACACTGAGACTCAGAGGAGCTGTGGAAGTAAAGTGCAGAGGTATGGAGGCGCACATGGAAAGGGCTGGCAACTGAGGACATAGTTGTCTTTATCAATCGGGAGGGAGTCTCAAGCTCCCGACTGCTCTGAACTCCAGTACCGGACAAGTTTCTGGGTACCCAGACTCATACAGGGAGAAACTGGACTGTCTGGCATTGGGCGGAACTCGGGGGTGGCTTTCTCTCAGAGGTAATTGTAGGGATTACCGGGACACTGAGACGCGGGGCCTCTTAGAATAGGACTGAGGAGCAGCCATAGCTGCTTGCCCCCTGCTGTTGATCCCCGGAAACCCCGCCCCACCCAAGCTGTGCACAGAGCCTTTTGCATATGACAGGCCTGGCCCTTTGCAATCTGAAAATTACCTAACTGCAGCTGGGTCAGAGAGACCCAGAACTTCCAAAAGAAGGCCCAAGGCCCCACAGCAGCTTGCATTGCTTCACAGCTGGGCCTCATCTGGGCACCTCCAAACCCCAAACAAGGAAGGGGAATCTGCAGATCTCTTCGTAGCTCCTGCTGGGTAGCCTCAGGAAGAGGCTAAATTAGCACCTCCTTAGAGATCAAGATCCAGTGTACCCAGTGGTCAGAATGGGACCATCCAGGTTACAACTCCTCAGACCCATAAGGGACACACTCAGGGGGCAGACTCAGTGAGCACCAAAGCCCCACTGAAGCAAGTCTTGCCCCAGAAGGGTGTCTCCAGCACAGAAGTTCTCCCACTGTAGACACAGCTGATTCTCACAGCCAACTGGCCTGGAGGTCAATTCCTCCCAGTGATACCTACAACAATCAAGGCTTAACTACAACAAGACTATGCACACAGCCCACAAAGGGGTGCACCAAGAGTGTCCACCTCAGGTAATTGGGGAGGCTGAGCCACTGGGCCCTATAGGACACCTAGCACAGAAAGCCACTCTATCAACACAGGGAAGCAGCCAAAATGCGGAGACAAAGAAACAGGTCACAAATGACATAAATGGAGGAAAGCAAACTACTGGATATAAAGTTCAAAACCAAACTTATAAGGTTTTTCAAGAATTTTCTAGAAACCACCGATAAATTTAGTGAGACCCTCAAGAAATCTAGTTGAGAACCTTGAGGTTATGAAAAAGGACCAACTAGAAATTAAGCATACACTGACTGAAATAAAGAATATTATACAGAGTTCCAACAGCAGACTAGAGGATCGCAAGAATCAAGTCAAAGATTTGAAATACAAAGAAGCAAAAAACAACCGGAAAAACAATAAGAAAAAAGAATCCAAAAATATCAAGATAGTGTGAGGAGCCTCTGGGACAACCTCAAGCATACCAACATCTGAATTACGGGGGTGCCAGAAGCAGATATTTACCAACAAGGGAGTGGCCATATGACTTTCAGCTGATTTTTCAACAAACTATGCAGATAAGAAAGGAGTGGCAAGAAATATTCAAAGTGAAGGATAGCAAGAATCTACAACCCAGATTATGCAGCAAAGCTATCATTTAGAATTGAAAGTCAAATAAAGAGCTCCACAAATAAGAAAAAGCTAAAGGAAGGAGTTCATCGCCACCAAACCAGTATTATATGAAATGCTGAAGAATATTCTTTAAGAAGGGGACGAAGAAGAAAAAGGTAAAGATAAAACATGAACAATGAAGTGGCAACAAATACGTTATGTATCAACAATTGAATCTAAAAATCAAAAGAATAAAAAAATCCGATGAACAGAATAAACTGATGAATGGAATAGAATCAAGAGCATGGAAATGGAACAGACTGACAATTCTCAGAGGGAAGGGGGTGTAGGGGATGCAGGAAGAGATTAGACAAAGATTTTACATGCATGTATGCATTACCTATGGACACAGACAATAGGGTGGTGGGGGCCTGGGGCAGGGTGGGAACCGAGGGGAGGGGAGCTATGGAGGGAAAAAAGAGGGACATCTGTAATATCCCTCTTTTATTAATAAAGATTAATTTTTTAAAAAGAATGTTAGAGGGGGGGAAAAAAACTAATTCTCAAATTGTCCCCCTTAAAAATCAAATTGCCCACTGGACTAGACAGAAGGGCCTCAGCTGTTGCAGATAATAATATGGAGTCATCTTAAAACATGAATAGCATCACAAAAACAAGAATGGGTCACAATGAAAGTCCATATTCAGTAGCTCATCTATGAAAAATTTTCCAAGTCCAAGACAATATATCACTTCTTTGAATATGATATTTCTACAACAACCAAACAAGTTTATACTAATAGGATTTGACTACTTGATTGGATCACCTTTGATGAGGTAAACATACTCATTTACACTTTCTAATTTCCTAGTTACTGGGGCACTTATCTCATAATACACCCACACTTGATCCAATATGTATGTATGTAGACTCAGGACACTTAAAATATTCTAGATAATATAGGAAAATTGTTTATGACCATTAAGTTGGCAGTGATCAGATGCATTAACCTATTATGCTAACAAATGTTGATAGTACAAAAATCTTTGGAAAAATTTCAAAATATATCTCGAACTCTAGCTTTTACTTTCTTAATTGCACCTTCAATGACCTTTTATTATTCAATAAACATAGTTTCATAGTCCAGTTAACCAAATGATTATTATACATATTTTTAAAAATATAACATAAATAAAAATATACAGAATATAAAATAGTAGATATGGATATGTTCTCTTATTTACATATTTTAAACTGATAATCACAAACCACAGCAATGATTATTGAAGTACATTTAGTGTTGTGAGAGTTCTTTGATAACTGCATCTTTGAGTGGTCTGGTCATGCATCAGATTCCAATCTACTTTGGTTAAGGCCATTTGGTATCATTTGCACATCAAATACATAGTGAATATACCTATAGATCTCCTCAGCCTTTTGATGAGTTACTTGTGCATACATGGAGATTTCTTGAGGTGAGCTGAAAAATAAATTAGACCAAGAAAAACATTACATGGCTGCTCTATCTGTAGAGTAGCCCTTCTCTCACTGTTTCACTAATAAACTTCCACTTTAATCTCTAAAAAAAAAATTACACTAGAACTTTTGACTTATAAAGTTTATTATCTTGCTTAAAGAACACCAAACATAAAAGCCTTTAAGAAAATCATCTCTTCCTAGAAGTGCTAGATTACAACATTCCATGTAAATGCTCTCTGTCTACTCCCTATAGACAGATGTCTAAACTCTTCAAAGACAGTGTCTGTCTCCCGCGGCCCCACCCTCCCCCCCAATTAATGGTCTCAGCTTCATGCAGTGACTTACATGTTGGCAAGAAAAAAGTCTCTACTGAATGAAATACTCTAACAGACTAGCCTATACCTTTTAAAAAATATATTAAAATTTCCATAAAATGCTTCTAAGAATCATTTAAATGTAACCATTTAAAAATATTAAAACAAACATACCTGTTGGTCATCTTTTTAACAGAAGAAAACTGGTGACACATATTTAATGCAGTTATATAACTTACATTGGGAATACTTAGATAAAATTGAAGTGCTTCACATTTATTACTGTTCACTGTTGGAACTTGAATACCAACATTCTTTCTTTGCTCCACTAAAGACAGTTCCTTTAGCAAATCTGCAGTTTCTTCTTGGCAGGAACTGAAAAGAATTCGAATTCCAGCACCAATTAAGGTAGTCAGCAGGTTGTCATAGCTCTTTGTTCTCTTAAACATCCTGGATGTGTCTCCTAAATATTTCATGTTTAGGAAAATGCAAACATTAGTAACTTACATTAACTAGAATCAGAATACTATATATTAAAATCCCAAGATCTACACCATTAAAAAAAAAACTAGTGCCACATTATTTATGATATTGACAAACCCTACAGCTAAAGATTTAAAGGTTCTGAGATAAAATATGGAAACTGTCTTTATGAGTGTCTTGAATTGGAATCAACATAGGAAGGTGGGTAGGCAGGGAAGAGCTTATATTCGTAGATAATTCATTCCTAAAGCCAAGGCCACATTACTTGACTCTAATAAAATTTTTCATAATGCTACTAGCAATGATGAACTCAGTTTAACTGATACAAAATTATCTTATGTATTTATTCCAAGAGTAACTCAATACTCTACACACCCATTTTAATGTTATCTTTAACTCTTGCCTATTAATTTACTCCCCTAACTTTCCCATTTATTTTCTTTCCACATATTACCTATATTTTCTTTTGGGCATTCTTTATTTGCCAAAGAAAGGTACTTTTCTATAACTTTTGACATATTACTCCCCAATATACTACAAAATATGTTGATAAAGATTAAATTACTGAATTTTAGAAGTAAAAGAACCCAAGAGATCACCTAATCTAAAGCCCTCAATTGTTAAACTAAAAAATAAAAAGGATTACTGAATGATACAGTTATTTGTCTAAGATCACGTGGTTCACCAGTGAAAGCATGGGGATAAAAAGGTACATTGTTCAATTATCAAACAAATCTATACTAATAAAAGGGTAATATGCTAATTAGACCAGACATCTTCAGGACAACCTTCCAGATGCCCTTCCAGACAAAGCCATGGTGGCGGGGCCAAGGCAGGGGCGGTTAGGGGCGATCAGGCTGGCAGGGGAGAGCAGTTAGGGGGATCAGGCCGGCAGGAAGATGAGTGGCTAGGAGCCAACGGTCCCGGATTCCAAGAGGGATGTCCTTCTGGACAACCTTCCAGACAAAGCCGGGGCCGTGAGGGAAGTCTGGGTCCCAGGTGCCAGAGGGAAGCCGGTGCCGGCAGCCGGGGGAAGGAAGGCCTACTCTTACATGAATTTCGTGCATCGGGCCTCTAGTGTTTTACATAAACTACATTTTTTCCTTTTACTTAATGACTGTACAATCTTGAATTCTTGAATAGTCACTTTCACCTACATGATTTCACTTAATCCTCATAACATCACAAGTATATTAACTCCTCAGAGGGAGTGATTTTTCAATGCAACATCACATAGATGTAGACACCAGAACTCAGTGCATTTTTTAATTTCATTTCCCATGATCCTTTCACTATTCTCAGTGACTCCCATAGTAATTCCCCAAATGAAGTTCCAGTCCTGCATTTCCAAATGCAGCCTCGGCACCCATTTCAGAGACCTATTGAAAACTCAATCTTGTCCCTCAAATCTGCTTCTCCTGTTTATAATATCAATAAACAGCACCACTACCTAACTGTCCAATAACCAAGAAATTAGTCAATTTAAGAGTAACCCCACCAACTCCTGTTAATCCTGCTTCCGAAAACTCCTGAATGCTTTTTCCCCGCCACTGCTTTATTTAAGGCCCTCATGTTTTCTGGGGCACCTTAAAAAGACTTATGCTTGGTTCACTTGCCTTCGATTTATCACCCTTCAATTCATAAGCTGCATTTAAACACAATGACTACTGAAAAACCTTATGTGCATATGAAGTGAGTCAGGTATTGTAAGAGCTTTCCACATCCTGACAACAGATTGAACTAATTTAATCAAGTTCCTTTACAGATTTATAAACAAACATTTAAAAATACAAACCTGTTTTTTCTCTGTCCTTTTCCACAATCACACATATTCTTTCAAACATGCTCTGTAGGTACTGGATCTGGTCAATGAACTTGTTTTTATTAATACTGTTTAGCATCTCAGATTGATACCTCCTTTCCACCACCATGCGGTTACTCACAATGTAATCACAACCATTAAGAGGACAAACCTCTACTTGAAAGCCATGTATTGCTCTTAGGGAAGAAATTATTTCTGAACCAGAAGTGATTTCACGGCTGTCTACAAGAATACAAGTTCTCTGGCCTTCCTGAGGGAGTCTAAAAGAAGCATGTGTGCCAGTCAAACATGGTCTTGAGTTGGAATTGTAAGTTGTTGAAGTGCTAAAATCTTCCAAAGAACTACCAACCTGAAAATGTAGAAAACATCGATCATAAACAGGTTAAATATATGTTAGCACCATAAGCCTGAAGATGATTTTCTTTACTGATACTCTTTTTTCTTCAACATGACCAAACCAACTATATAGATGAAGAACCAAGCTGCCATTCACAGAAACCTAGTAGGACAACTACAATATTTTTAAAAAGGGTGTGTGTGTGTGTGTTGAGAATGTGAAAAAACTTGAACATACATTGCTGGTGGGAATATAAAATGATATAGCCTCCAAAAGTTAAACACAGAATTACCATATGACCCAGTAATTCCACTCCTAGGTGGAAATACTTTCCCAAAGTAGTCAAAACAGATTCATATACTTGTATACCAATGCTCATTAATTTTGGAAAATTCTCAGCCACTGCCTGTTCAAATATATCTCTTACCCTCTTTGCTCTTAATTCCAATTACATGTATGTTAGCCTATTGATACAGTCCCACAGCTTTTGGATGCTCCATTCGTTTTTTCACTCTGTGTTTCTCAGCAGGGGTAATTTCTATTGTCCTTGCTTTAAATTTGTTAGTTGTTTTTATGGCTGTATTGGGTCTATGATGGGCACATTGAAGACAACCTTTATCTCTTTTACCATGTTTTCCATTTCTAGCATTTCCACTTTATTATTCTTTATATTTTTCATTTCTTAGATGATATTCCCTATCTATTCATACATTTTTGTTTAAGCCTTCAACATATAAATCCTGGCTATTTTAAATTCCCTGTCTGATTCTGATAGGTCATATCGGGAGTGTGGTTCTTAAGCATGTGTTTTTTCTTCCTCTTAAGTACTTTGCAACTTTTGGTTGAAATCCAAACATCTTGTGTAGGACAGCAGTAACTGAACAAAGAGTATTTAGGCCTAGAAACAGGTATGCTTTTCTTTTGCGAGGCCTTACTTAGGGTGTGTGGTTGAGTAAACCTAGTCAAACATTTCGTTGGGTTTGGATTTTCTTATTGCTATGATTACTCTAGGTACAACCAGAGGCTTAAACTTGGTAGTGCTACTTTGTAATTAGGGTGGGGTGAGTTGCCAGATAATTTTTCTAAATGTTCTCCCAGCTTTAGGTCTTCTCTGTGAGCCTGAGCCTCAGAAAGCTTCTCTTCCCATTCTGTCATTCCAGTCAGATTGCTTTTATTTGTTACTTAGTGCTTGCTAGCCTGGTTGGAGGGAGCACTAGGAGCATCTTGTTGGGGCCAGGAGTGGGGAGAGGATAGTGAGGGAAGGGTAGTGGGGGGTATTCATATTGTCCTGGTTCAGCCTGTCTTGAGCAGGACTTGTGTCCCAGTCCCAGAGGTGGAACCTTCTCAGTGATCTTGCCCTGCCTTCTAGGGACTGGAGATCCCTAATGTTCTAGCCCAAGATGTTTTCCTGACACTTTCTCGGCTGTGGAATTTTGTTGTTGTTGTGTCCTTCCTCCATCTGCAAAGGGTCTTTGCCTAAGCCAGCGGTTCTCATCCTGTGGGTCATGACCCCTTTGGGGGTTGAACGACCCTTTCACAGAGGTCGCCTAAGACCATCGGAAAACACAAATATAATTACATATTGTTTTTGTGATTAATCACTATGCTTTAATTATGTTCAATTTGTAACAAAGAAAATACATCCTGCATATCAGATATTTACATTACGATTCATAACAGTAGCACAATTACAGTTATGAAGTAGCAACGAAAATAATTTTATGGTTGGGGGTCACCACAACATGAGGAACTGTATTAAAGGGTCGCGGCATTAGGAAGGTTGAGAACCACTGGCCTAAGCCCTTCGGGTTTGCTGCTCTATCCCTAATGGCTTAAAGCTTAAAGCTTTTTGTTCCATAGGGGAGAAGGAACAATGAGTTTTGGTGCCTTCTCCACAGGAACTGCTGATCACTTCCTGCAGCAGCAAAAAGGTTTTCTGATTCTCAGTCTTCCCTGTGAACACCTGGTGAGTGTGAAGAAGAGTGCAGGAGTGGTTGCAAAGTCCCCTTATGTCTGCAACTTCCAGGGATTCTAAACGCTCATGCTAGTTCACTGCCTTTTGCAGTTAAGTTTTAGCTAAATTCTTCTTCCCAGATAGTACAGTGCCCAGTGACTCTCCCAAGTCTCATCAAGTCTCTCATTGAAAGCACTTGTCTCTCCTTAGATATCAGACTAACTGGTTGTCCTGCAACCTCAACTCCAATAAAAATAAATCTCTGATATTGTAGATTATCTGGATTTTTTAATGGTTATTGTTACACGGACGAGAACAATGCTCTTTCCAGCTTCCGACCTCCTAAGCGAAATATAGACGTCATAATCACTCAGAACTAATCTTTAAAATACATTCAATATTCAATTTCAAAACACAAAAAAGAATAAGTGTAATGAAGAAATGGCCACTAAAAACAAAAACAAAAACAAAATACCAGAAATATGTACTTCTCTTGGAGTAGAAAACGGCTTTCTAAACATGACAATGAAGTCAGAAACTATAAAGAAAATAATGGCAACTGTATAAAAAAGTACCTCTTCCTATGGCAAAACTACTACAAACAAAAGAAAAAGGTAAATGACAGACAAGGAATGCTGTTTGCAATATACATGACAAAGTACAGTTTTTGACAGATATTTAGTCTATGTTCTGTCTACTCAAATTTACCTCAAAGTCTTTCCCCTTCTAATTTCAAGTATAAAGAATCATATTTTCTAGAATTGTAGTACTAGGTATAGAAGAAAATTTAAAACCCATTCCTGTTAAAATCTGTGTATCTTTTCCACAATCCTCATAGTATTACTAGCCTACGTCTGTTTTCCAGGTAGAGCATGCCACAGTGGAAATGTAGATAGTGCTTACAGGCCTTCGAAGTACTGTGCATGTATTACCTACCGTGACCCTTGGGATTACTATCTGTGTACTATAGCTGAGGAAACTGAGGCTCAGAGAAATTGATCTCCAATCTATTATAAAATGTAATCTAGTTACCTTTATCCTAATTGTACCTTTGAGAAATAACTTTGGGCAATAAAAGCCTGAGGACAATTTAAAACTGGCCAATTTGAGAGCTGTTGTGTGGACATTGTAGCATATTGGTGAGGCAGAATGGACTGAAATACCTGGAATAAAAGAGAAATAGAAGTCTGGGTCTAGGTCTCACTCCTAAATGACAATTAAGGAAATAAATCAATATTTACAGTTAGGGAATTCCTAGTACTATGACTCTAATCCCTATTTTAGTAAAACTACTTAACTATAAACTCTTAAAAACTGAAAATGGTGTTAAGGATTATTTAAGCAACAGCAAGATAGGGGAAGCTGGAAACTGGACTTCTCAGCCATTCTGGAAAGAAGGAAATTAGGTAGTGCCCCTAAACTCCTCTCCCCAATAAAGAGATGAGTTACATACCTGAAGCCTTAAGTGGGGGAAAGAAAAGTTAATGAGGGTGCTGGGCCTAGTTCTGAGTATGTAATTTCTATTAAATTTACCTTGCAGAAAGCTCATTTTTCTACAGCCTTTTAATGAAATTAGCAAGTTTCCTTACAGTGTTATTAAGAAAACTATTACCATATTTAAAAAATTATAACCTAAGCACCCATATCTGAATTACCCATAAAATTTAATGTGCTATTTTCTTATTTGAAGAATTTCAACATTAGCTAATTTTTCTTTGACCTAGTTATTTAACACAAACATACAAGAAAGGAAAACAAAACAAAAACAACTTTTGGTAAACATATGAAGGCTTTTTCCTCTACTTTGCTCCATACCTTCAACTGAATTGGAAAATTTCTACAGTCCTTCTGTGAATCAACAGCAGTGAATGATGGTGAGAAAGATTCAATTTTATTTCGGCTCTGAGGTTTGGAGCCCGAGGCATAAGAAGCCATATCCTTTACATTAAGTAGTGTCTGTTGTCTCTGCTTTGGCAATTGATTAACAATTGGATTAGAATGGTCCTTGGACTGCAAGGAAGACCCAGAATACACTGAATTCAAACCATGGTCCTGTTGTTTGCTCTTTTTAAAAGTGCTTGGGTTAATCACAACACTGGATTCTGTTTTATCATTTACATTGTTTTCCTCCTCACTTGAATCATCCAGTAAAATAATTCTGGATAATTTCTTTTTTGAACGTGCACAATTCGGTCCCATCTTCTTTTGTTTTAGTTTTACTGAACGTCGGGTTTTATATTTTTTACTCCCATTTGCAAAGCAATCTTCAGTTATTAAATTAAAATCAACAGACACTTCTTCACTTGATTGACTTTTGCAAGACTCATCTTCATTAACACAAAAACTGTCTTCTAAATAGGTTTCATCTTGTTCAGGAATCTACAATAAAAATACAAATAAGAAATTACATGCCCTAGGGTTTGGCTCAGTGGATAGAGCTTCCGCCTGCCGACTAAAGTGTCCCATGATCAATTCAGGCCAAGGGCACATGCCTGGGTTGCTGCGGGCTCGATCTCACCCCCTTTCCCCACCTGTAGGGGGTGTGCAGGAGGCAGCCAATCAATGATTCTCTCCCATCATTGATGTGTTTCTCTTTCTTTCTCTCTTTCTCTTTCTCTCTCTCTCTCTCTCTCTCTCTCTCTCTCTCTCTCTCTCTCTCTCTCTCCCTTTTTCTCCTGAAATTAATGGGGGAAAATTACAAATTTCTTTCATAAAATCAGCCTGTAGTTAACATTTTCTTTTAAATACATGAGATATTTATCAATACTTATTTAACTTTATTAATTCAGTCATTTGTTCAACTAACATATACTGAGTATAGTCTTTGTGGAAGAAAGTAGGGACTTTGGAGATAAAAACAATATAACTCTCTTCCCTCTAGAACTTAACAGTCTAGTGTAGGTAGCCAGAAAAAATAAACAGTAATATATAAGCAATGTGGTAAGTGCTATATAATAAAGACAATGGACATGAAAAAAAATGAATGACTATATTACCCAGCTGAACATGTCAATTTATAAACAAATAAGACTAATATAAAAATGTTAATCATAAATAAAAAATAATCTATAATTTTTAGAATTAACATTATTATAAAAAAAAGTTTCAACATATAAGAATTAAAAATTTAGCCCAGCCAGTATGGCTCAGTGGTTGAGCATCAACCCATGAACAAGGAGGTCACAGTTCAATTCCTGGTCGGGCTCCATCCCAGGTGGGGGCATGCAGGAGGCAACCAATTAATGATTCTCTCTTTTTATATATATATTTTATTGATTTTTCACAGAGATGAAGGGAGAGGGATAGAGAGTTAGAAACATCGATGAGACAGAAACATCGACCAGCTGCCTCCTGCACACTCCCTACTGGGGATGTGCCCGCAACCAAGGCACATGCCCTTGACCGGAATTGAACCTGGGACCTTTCAGTCCACAGGCTCTATCCACTGAGCCAAACTGGTTAGGGCTAATGATTCTCTTTCATCATTGATGTTTCTATCTCTCTCCCTCTCCCTTCCTCTCTGAAATCAATAAAAACATCTTTTTAAAAAATTTAATGCGTAGGTGATGAACTTCCTTTAAACATTCTCCTAATTAGAAAATAATTTAATGGCATATGCTAATTAACTAAAATTAAAGAAAGAATAATTTGATCAAACTAAGGACTAAAAGGGATTTTGAGCATTCATTTAGTCCACCTTCCTAATTCAGAGCAGAAATTAACCCAATTAACTCTGATAGTCTAGTTTTAGAAATAAAATGGAGATTTCATTAATAGGAAAATATTTCAACATCACCTCAGGAAATTCTCTACTATATCTCTGGAGTTTATACCTGTGAGAAAATGTTTATGTTGTTATGTTTCTTATGGACCATTCTGTACCGGCTGCTCATCAATGGACTGTGCACAGATTTCATGTAAATAGCTCTCATTTCAGAATCTGTGTAAAGATAATAAGAATTTCAAATAGCAAAATGATTTAAATGAAAACTAGAAAAGTATTTAACTTTGACCTATTCCAAATTCACATGATTCAAACCTTGTAGAATTATTTTACACAAAACGCTTTTAATATATAAAAAGATGTCTAAAAACAATTATTTAAAATGCAGTTAGAAGTTTTGCATCTAGGTGGGTGATCACAGACAATTTATTTAAGTGCTCTACATTCGCTATCTCTCTCCTCTGAAAATGAGGATTAGCATGGTGCCTTTTCATGAAAAAAATAAGTGTATACAGAGACCTTAGAACTGTAGCTGATTTATAGAAAGTATTCGGTAAAACACAAGAAATCCAGGCCAAAAAAACAGTCAAAAAACAATAAAAACCACAGACAATAGTATGTATGTTTCATTATTTTCAGTCAAGTTAAATCTGAAAAGCACACGATTTTCTATTTATGCCTATATGTTCAAGGTTATAATCAGAAAGCAACTTAATTTTTGTTTCCCATTTCTCCTACATTTTAGAGTGATTAATTGACATCAACTATTTTGAGGGGTGACTACTAATTTGAAGACTATAGTGCTTGCTACAAGATATATAAATTTTTCTTTAATACTATTTCCCTTATCTTCATTACATAGCTAGCTTCAACTATTAGATATCCTCCTGACTCATGCTAAATCCCTACAAACCTAATGAGACCCTTACTTCCAGTTTAATGTTCAGAAGGATTCAAAATCAAGGAGCTTTCAGAGAGTTTTTTTTTCATTTGTTTCAGATTGTTTTTAGATATAATTTATATACTGTAAAATTCATACTCTTTAGGGTACAGTTCTGAGTCTTGACAAATGCATTGTTATGGCAACCATAATCTATTTACTATCCCTACAGTTTTATTTTTTCCAAAATGCTGTATAAATTAAAGTATATAGTATGTAGCCTTTTGAATCTGGCTTTTTTCACTAAGCATAATGTGAGATTCCTATGCTTCTCATTTTGTAAAGTTTTAGCAAAGAGTACTTGAAAATGAAACATGAAAAAAATGTGAATTTTGAGGTTTAAAAAAACCCACTTTGAAACCCTACATATTTCAAACATACTGTGTCTAACATGGAGTTTCAGATCTCCCTACTCTTCAACCCCACTGCTCCACAGGCAGCCTTCCCATGTCAGAGAGCAGCAACGACATCCCCCCTGTGCTCAAGCCCACTGACTCCTCTTTTCCTCTCTAATCCAAAGAAAATCCTGTCAGCTGTACATATCCTGAATCCAATCTCTGTCACCCTCTCACTGCGAACACCTTGGTAGCAACCACTATCACTCCTTGATTAGATTATTGCTATAGCCTGCTAAACGGTCTCTTCCGCTTTTGCTCCCCTATAGGCCATTCTCAACACAGAAGGAAGAGTGACACTGCTACAATAAGTCAAATCATGAGCTGGCTGCTCAGCACCTCTCTGATCTCTCTTCCTACTACTCTCCCTCTTCCTCATTCAATTCTAGGCACAATGCCTTCCTTGAACATGCCAGGCACACTCCTGTCTCAGGACCTTTATACTGGTTGTTGTCTATGCATCAATATTCTCCAACCAGATTATCCTATAAACCTGCAATAGCCACTTCTATTAATAAGTATCAAGTACAATACCAAGCAACCTTATTCTGTAAATTATATCGGTATCAATGACATAGCACTGAAAACTTTGTCTTTAAGACCTTTTTCCTTTAAAGGCAAGAACTGTTACTGGCAGGGTAGCTCAGTTGGTTAGAGTATAGTCCCAGTTCACCAAGGTTGTGGGTTCAGTCTCTGGTTAGGACACATACAAGAAACAACCAATGAATGCATAAGTAAGTGGAACAACAAATCAATCTCTCTCTAAAATCAATTTAAGCCCGGCTGGAGTGGCTCAGTGGTTGAGTGTCGACCCATGAACTAGGAGGTCACAGTTCAATTCCCAGTCAGGGCACAAGCCCAGATTGCAGGCTCAATACCCAGTAGTGGGCATGAGGGAGGCAGCTGATCAATGATTCTCATCATTGATGTTTTTATCTCCTCTCCCTTCCTCTCTCTAAAATCAATAAAAATACATTTAAAATAAATTAATTAAATAAAATCAATTTTTAAAAGTGATTAAAAAATAAAATAAAGGCATGGACCTTGGGAAACTTTGCTGTCTTAAATTATATCAGGAATTACAAGAGCAGAATAAGTGGCAAGATCTGTAAAAGATCAAAACACTGAAAATCCCAACAGAATCTTTCTCATTTCAGTTATAGCCCATTTGAATCATCTTCTTTTTTTTTTTTTCATCATCTTTTAATGTATTGTGTATAAGATCTGCTCCAGCACTGTTTGGAGAGAGCATTTACCAAAAGTACATCTCCCCTCCTTGGCAAATTTAACAAAGTGAGCTTTGTGCCTCAGCTTCTTTGCACAAGCCATATTGCTAACCTCTTCATCTCCTCTGCAGTTTGATGAAGTGTCACCTTCTCAATGAGGTCTACCCTCCATACCTTATATAAAACTAGAGGCCTGGTGCACAAAAATGTGTGCACTCGGTGGGGGGGGGGGGGGGGGTCCCTCAGCCCAGCCTGTGCCCTCTCGCAGTCTGGGACCCCTCGGGAGATAACGACCTGATGGCTTAGGCCTGCTCCCGGGTGACAGAGGGCAGGCCCAATCCCTAGGTGCAGCCCCTGGTTGGGCTCAGAGCAGGGCCGATTGGGGAGTTGGGGCACTGCCCCCTGTCATGCACAGAGCTGGGCGATCAGGAGGTTGTGATGCCACCCCCAGTCACGCTCAGGGTAGGGCCGATTGGTGGGTTTGGGCACCGACCCCTGTCAAACTCAAGGCAGGGTCGATGGGGAGGTTGCGGCGCCACCCCCTGTCACACACAGAGCAAGGCCAATCCGGGGTTGGGGCGCTGCCCCCTGTCACTCACAGAGCAGGGCCCATCAGGGGGGTTGGGGAGCTCCCCCCTGTCACGCACAGAGCAGGGCGGATCAGGGGGTTGGGGCGCTGCCCTCTATCACCCACAGAGCAGGGCCGATCAGGGGGTTGGGGCGCCACCACTGTCACACTCAGGGCAGGGCCGATGGGGAGGTTATGGCTCTACCCCGTCACACACAGAGCAGGGCCCGTGGAAGAGGGGGGGTTGGGGAGCTCCCCCCATCAGGCACAGAGCAGGGCTGATCAGGGGGTTGGGGCGCCTTCCCGTCACGAACAGAGCAGGGCCGATAGGGAGGTTGTGGCCCCACCCTCTGTCACACAGAGCCGCAGGGCAATCAGGGGGTTTGGGTGCTGCCCCCTGTCACGCTGATCCCAGTGCCGGGAGGCCTCACAGCTCCACTGATCCCGGTGCTGGGAGGCATATTACCCTTTTACTATATAGGGTGGAGGCCTGGTGCACATGTGGGGGCTAGCTGGTTTGCCCTGAAGGGTGTCCTGGATCAGGGTGGGGGTCCCCACTGGGGTGCCTGGCCAGCCTGGGTGAGGGTCCCCACTGGGGTGCCTGGCCAATCTGGGTGAGGGACTGAGGGCTGTTTTCAGGCTGGCAGGTGACGAAGCTCCCAACTGCTCCTATTTTTCTTTTTCTTTTTTTATTCTGGGCCAGCTTTAGCTCTGAGGCTCCAGCTCTTAGGCCTCTGCTGCTGAAAGCTGGTATCTGGTATGTTTCGGTTCTATAATCAAAACTCTGTATCAACTCCAGCTCTGAGATCCCAGCTCGCTGAAAGCTGGTTTCTGGGGTTTTGTTTAGCTTCTATATTTGTAACAATGTTTCAAACTGCAAGTTCAGAGGCCTGCAAGGCAGGCGGGGAACGTTGGTTTCCTCCGTCACTGAAGCAAGCAAGCCTCATGTTAGTTTCAAGCTGCCTGGCTGCCGGTCGCCATCTTGGCTGGCAGTTAATTTGTGTATCTCACTGATTAGCCAATGGGAAGGGTAGCGGTTGTACGCCAATTACCATGTTTCTCTTTTATTAGATAGGATTACAGCTTGTTCAGTATTAATCCTCCAAACCCCTGCAAAACCTCAACTTACTCCATTTTTTCATTTCTCTATAAATTTTTCATCTTATACTAAATAATTTAGTTATTATGTGTATTGTTTCTCTCCTTCCATTCAAACGTTAAAGGCAGAGATTTTTGTCCATTTTGTTCACTAACATAGCTTCCTCAAGAATGTTACATAGTACTAGACACAATAGGAACTACATACTTGTTATATAAACATTTGATACTGGGTCAGCCAGGTTGCTCTGGAGATAAATAATCAAATTAGCAAAAGCCTATAAATAACCAAATCTAAAATAAAGCAAATATTATAGAATTTGAATGAAAATGACCAAATATTTCAGTCATACCAAATTTAATTCCCTTTAAAGTCAAGGTTATTTGAAAAGTAAATAAAATATTTAACTAAAACCATATTAAAAGCATTGAAAATTAAAAGAAAAAGAAGCATCATTTACCATTTATGGCCTGTGAAAGTTGAGTCTCATCATTTAAGAAGTCAAGTAATGAGGAATCTTTTTCATTTTCAGAATCATCATTTTCATCTGATGAAACACATTCTGCATCTTCTTGGGAAAGTTCTGCTTGATCATCTAAAAACTTCCTAGCTGCAAGCTAAGACAAATTAGAAAACAAGATGATACTTACTGATAAGAAAATCATTTACTTTCCTTAAGTAATTGGAAATACTTCTGGAAAATGAATTTCTTCCCAATGCTTTTTAAGACGAAAAATAAAAACAGAAAACTGCGAGAAGGTTTGATAAAGTAGCATAGCTATTTAAATTTCTTCTGATAATTCTTATAAGTAAAATAAGTACAAGTCAGCATTTCAGCTTATTGAATGTTTTCCTTTTACTAATAAGCATAAAGTTTCCTGACAGGTCTTACAGTTTTAATTTTTGCCATAAAAGGACTGATCAAAAAAAAAAAAAGGTGCTAAGAATTATTTTCCAAGGATTTAAATATTGGATAGAGATAAGAAAAACAATATATGTGATTGTTTAGCACGTCAACCCAATATGCCAAGATTGCACGTTTGACCCTGGTCAGAGCATATATAAGAATCAACCAACAAATGCATTAAATAAGTGGAAAAACAAATCAATGTTTCTCTTCCCCTCTCTCTCTCAAAATCAATAAATAAAATAAAATTTTAAAAAACAGCAAGTACTCTAAAACTCAAATTTCTGCTTCAGATTTTCTTCAATTTGAATCTTAAATTCTCAACACACTAGTTTCTTCATTTAACCACTCAAAATAACTCAACACTGCATGATAGTTTCAAAACACAAAAGTACTTTTTAAATTGGAATTGAGAAAAAAGTAGGGTAAAAATATATTTTTACTTTGGGATTTTTTTTCTATAGAGAAATTATAGAGTCCTGACTGGCATGGCTCAAAGGTTACAGCGTTGGTCTACACACCAAAGGGTTTCAGGTTCGATTCTGGTCAAGGACACGTACCTGGATTATAGGTTTGATGCTGGTTGGGGGTGTGAAAAAGATAACCAATAGATGTGTCTCTTTCAACACTGATGTTTCTCTCTCCCTCTCACCCCCTCTCCTTTCCCATTCTTTCTAAAAATCAATGGAAAAATTATCCTCAGGCCTAGCCAGCGTGGCTCAGTGGTTGAGGATCAACCTATGAACCAGGAGGTCAGGGTTCAATTCCTGGTCAGGGCACATGACCAGGTTGTGGGTTCCATCCCTAGGCGGTGTGCAGGGAGCAGCTGATCAATTATTCTCTCTCATTCCCTTCCTTTCCTCTTTGAAATCAATAAAAATATATTTAAAAATATAGATCCTCAGATAAGGGTTACAAAAAGAAATTATAGAGAGAAGTTTACTTCTGTATAAAATCTAATGTTCTTTAAATACATATCCTATATAATAAAAGGCTAATGTACAAACAAACCAAATGGTGGAACAACTGGAACAACCAAACAACTGGTTGCTATGACATGCTTTGATCACCAGGGGCGTGTGTGGAACATGGTGGGTATTGGCCACGGTGGGATGGTGAAGCAGGTGAGCAGAGGCACCAGACCAAGGTGGGGCGTTGGTCACTGTCATCAGGGCGAGCCTCTGGTGGTTACTGAAAAGTCTTTGTTCCCATGCACCGCAGTCCCGCCTAGCACTCGCACCTGCTGCTGGCACTGGCCCCACTCGCACCCACTGCCAGCGCTGGCTCTGCTCGCACCCACAGCCAGTGCTGGAGCCACTGCTCGCACCCGCTGCCGGTGCCTGGCGCCAGTCCCAATCACTCGGTGCCATCTGTGGGTGCGAATGACACTGCTGGCTCTGATTGCCCCTGAGGGCTTCTCCACCTCCCCCTGCTGCCGCTCACACCCACTGATGGTGCCACCCCCGCTGGCAGCCACTGCTGGCGCTGGCCCCAATCGCTGCACGTCAGCACATGGGCGTGGCAGCAGCGGGAGTGGGGCTGCCAGCAGACAGGGGACCAGGGGCGCGGCAGGAGGGGCTGGACATGGGTGCGAAAGATAGGCCAAGACCCGCCCTTGTGCCTACCATAGCCTCGTGGCCCACAGTTCTTTTCAAAGTGCATGAATTTGTGCACTGGGCCCCTAGTATAGTAAAACAAACTAAAAAAAGTTTACCTTCAGATGACTCGGTCTCTTTTGGACTTTGGTGCTTCTTTTGGAATTCATGTTACAACCCTTGAAGTCTTCTAATTGTGAGTGTTGGTCAGGAAAATCTTCACTTTCATCACTAGATGACAATTCTAACTATAATTCAATAAAATTATTGCATAAGAAAATATAATTGGGTTATTATATCTTAACTAAAGGCCTGGTGCACAAAAATTTGTGCACTTGGGAGGGTGTCCCTCAGCCTGGCCTGTGCCCTCTCACAGTCTGGGACCCCTCAGGGGATGACCACCTACAGGCTTAGGCCTGCTCCCCAGGGGATTGGGCCTAAGCTGGCAATCAGACATCCCTCTGGCAGCCCGGAAGCCCTCGGGGGATGTCCACTGCCAGCGGGGAGCAGGCCTAAGCTGCAGTCGGACATCCTTAGCGCTGCTGAGGAGGCAGGAGAGGCTCCCACCACCACCGCTGTACTGGCAGCCATCAGCCTGGCTAGTGGCTGAGCAGAGCTCCCCCATGTTTGAGCGCACAGACCACCAGAGGGCAGCTCTTGCATTGAGCATCTGCCCCCTGGTGGTCAGTGTGTGTAATAGTGATCAGTCATTCCCAGTCTTTCTGCTGTCAGAGTCAGTTTGCATAACCCTTTTACTATATAGGATAGAGGCCTGGTGCACGGATGGGGACCGGCTGGTTTGCCCTGAAGGGTGTCCTGGATCAGGGTGGGGGTCCAGCTGGGGTGCCTGGCCAGCCTGGGTGTAGGGGCTGATGGCTGTTTGCAGCTGATCACATACCCTTCAGGGTGGGGATCCCCACTGGGGTGCCTGGCCAGTCTGGGTGAGGGACTGAGGGCTGTTTTCAGGCTGGCCGGCAACTGAAGCTCCCAGCCTCTCCTTTACTTCTTTTTTTTAATTCTGGGATTTATTTACCTTCTATAATTGAAACTTTGTTGCCGTCACTGGAGCTGAGAGCCGGGCTCCTGCTTGCTCCAGCTCTGTGGCCACGGCCTGCTGAAAGCAGGTATCTGGGGTTTGTTTAGCTTCTATAATTGAAACTTTGTTGCTTTCGGAGCTCAGAGCCGGTTCACGGCAGGCGGAGAACCTTGGCTTCCTCCATCACTGGAGCAAGCAAGCCTCCTGCTCACTTTAGCTGCGTGGCTGCCGGCTGCCATCTTGGTTGGGTTAATTTGCATATCTCGCTGATTAGCCAATGGGAGACGTAGCGAAGGTACGGTCAATTACCATGTTTGTCTATTATTAGATAGGATTTACTACTCTCAAAGGATGTTGCTTTTATTTTCTTTTTTAAAGTTGGCCTAACATTTTCTTGTTAGAAAAATAAAATATTCTCACAACCCAGAGCCCTGTTACAAATACATAATACTTAAGAATTGATAAGTACTAAAATACTAAATTAGGCAATATATGTAATACTATTATAACATTCATTCAATTACATCAAATGTATTTGATGAAAACTTGTTTCCTTTAGAAGATCCTGAGGATTTCACAAAATATAATCAACACTAATAAAAGAGAAAATGGTAATTGGCGTACGAGCTACCCTTTTCATTGGCTAATCAGGGCTATATGCAAATTAACTACCAACTAAGATTGGCAGTTAACTGCCAACAAGATGGCGGTTAATTTGCATACATAGGCACAATGCAGGGAGGCGAAAGGGAAAGCAGGAAGAAGCCCCCTGCCACTGACAGTGATCGGAAACCCAGGGGGGAGCTAAGAGCTGGGGGGCAGGGCAAAGGCGGCCCTGGGGCTGCCTTTGCCCTGCCCCCGAGCCATGATTGGAGAATCAGGCGCCTTTGCCGCCCTGGCCAGTGATAGCAGGAAGTAGGGGTGGAGCCAGCGATGGGAGCTGGGCACGGTCGAAGCTGGCAGTCCCGGGAGTTAGGGGTCCCTTGCCTGGGCCTAAAGCGAAGCCCACGATCGTGGGGCCGCTGCAGCTGCGGGTCCCCGCTGCCCGGGGCAGACGCCTAGGCCAGAGGCGTCAGGCCTGGGCAAGGGGCCGATCCTGCGATTGGAGGGTGATGGGGGTCAACGCCTGAGGGCTCCCAGTGTGTGAGAGGGGGCAGGCTGGGCTGAGGGACACTCCCCCCCCACACACACCCAGTGCACGAATTTCGTGCACCGGGCCCCTAGTCTATATATATAAAAGCCTAAGTGACCATTATGATGAAATGACTGGAATGACAGGTCGCTATGACATGCACTTACCACCAGGGGGCAGATGCTCAATGCAGGAGCTGCCCCCAACCTGCAAGCCTCGATCACTGATGGGATCTGCCAGCCAACCTCCCGGTACCTCCCCCTGGTCAGGGACAGGGAACCAGGGGTAGGTGGTGGCGGATGCGGCCCCTTTTCCAGGGGGGCTGGCTCCCTCCTCAGGGCCAGCAGCCAACCTCCCAGGTCTCTCCCCCCAGATGCAGGCCCTGATCACCCTGGTGCCCACCCACTACAGTGGTGGTTGGCAATCGCCTGATCGAGGCCTGCTGGCCAACTTCCTGGGTCCCTCCCTGCTGCCGGCAGGTCCTGATTGCCGAATCTGGGGCTGAGCCCCGGGCTGGGACAAGGAACTGGGTATGGGTGGCAGCGAGGGAAGGAGGAGGCGGGGAGGCAGGAAACCTGATCGGCTCTGATCGCTGGCCAGACCTAGGGACCCCACCCATGCACAAATTTCATGCACCAGGCCTATAGTTAGGTCTATAAATACAGGTATCAAAATCAGTTCAAACATACAGGAGTCCTTTCAAACCAAGGAACTACTATAAGAAGAACAAATTTTGACTAGGGAGGTCTATCACTGTATCTTTTACAGAATAATATAAAACTAATCAAAAGACTCAAAAAAAGTTTATCAATAACATTTCAATTAAAAGGAATAATTTTAGTTTAAAATGGATTCATTACATTATCAATGTTTTATTCATTTCTGATAAATCAATTAAAGTGACTTTTTCTTGTTTTATATAAGTATAAAGTGACTTTTCTTGTTTTATATAAGTATAAAAATTAATATGAACTGATTGTATTTTTAATTAATTTTGCATAAAGTATCCTAGATTTCATTAGCGAATTAAAACACACAAGATTTCCTAATCTCAAAATTTAGTTACCAGCTACAAACTGATGACAAATGAATTTCATTAGCTATAAGACCTGCCTCCTACCCAAACTTCATATTCATAGTCACCAATGCTTGCCAGACACTGACACTTCATTATCAAACAAAAAACCTCAAACTCAAACATGTTCCACACTGAACTCAATTCTTTCTTGTCTTCTCTAGGTTTACGACACATGTGCCAAAGAGCCCAAGCCAAACACCAGAGTCATACTGGACTCCTTCCTTTCCTCCTTTCAAACCATTCAGTAAGCAAATGAAAGAATAAGGCCTTCTAAAAACGGATCCAGATTTTTCTCCGTTTTCACTTCCTGGCACTCTTTGTAGAACAGTCCATTTAATAAAGAGATGCTGTTTCCAGCTGTGTCATTCTTCAAGCTCTGTTGACAATGCCTTCCCTTTTCCCTTCTCTTGCCTAAGGCCACATATGCTTAAGATTTAATAAGGTTTTAACTTCAAGAAGCTTGACAGAGTTCCCAAAACCTAAGGGTTTCTGTTTTCTTATCATTCGACTTAAAAGATTATATTAAAATTATCCATTTCCTTATCTTTCTCTCCTAATAGATTATAGGTGACTTAAGACAGTTCCAGGATATAATCATTATAGTATCTCCAGCATCTCGCATAGTAGATACACAGTAAGTATTTAATGAACATCTGATGAATTGCTAACATGTATTGACAAAAGTAGAAATTGTTTTTAAAACAAGTATAAAATTAAAATAGAAATTCTAATCACATAGTATTTATTATCCATTTTTCTGCTAACTACACTCCTGTAAGATCATATGTACTTATGTTCACCTATACACATATTATTTTTGTAATATTTATTCTAATTGAATTACTATGCATTATCTATACATCATCTGTTTATATACTTACTTTCTTTGGAGGAACCCTGCGCTTTTTTACAGCATGAAGTGGAGAATCATTTTCACTATATTTCTGATCCTAGATAAATAGATAAAGTAAAGGGTAAAAATAATAAAAAGATGTAAGGAGAAAGAAAAAGCCTGTATATGGTCACATTATTGTAATTACTGAATTACTCACCTCTGGGGATTCTAAAACATTTCCTTTTGCTTTTTTACTCTTTCTTCGGAAAATCTCATCACCTTCACTTTCATTGCTTGTTAATTGTTCATCTATAAAATTTATTTAAAAATAATGAATCTAGTCAATAGATTTAAGTTTATCCAACCACAACTACCTATTTTATTGATGGGTAAATAAGAATTATTTGTCACTCTCAAAAAAAGGTAAGTTTTACGAAGTTTGGCAAAAAAAAATCAGCATGAGAAGAGACCAAAAAATAAATAAAACAGTACCAGTAAGAAAATTAAGAGATGATAACTCTTGCTAATAAACATATTTGACTCAGGTTCATTTTTTAAAAATATAACTGAAAAGAGGCCAGAAGAGTGTAAAACATAATTCTATTAGTCGATGGTTTTAGAATTCATCTCTAAAATCTATGATAGTCTTCCTGCCTTTTTATCTTATTCTTTCTAGTTGAACAAGATAAAGCAAGAAAATGCAAGCTATAAAACAATATATATAAAGACCTTTTATGTATGTATGTAGCATATATATGTACATATTCATATGTTTTTGTGCACAAGCATGAAATTAAACATTGGTAAGATATCAGCAAAATGTTGTAACTAAAACAACTTATCTGGGGGAATGAAAAGATTGCCAAAAACCAAAAAGCAGCCCGAGCCAGTTTGGCTCAGTTGATAAGAGCATCGGCCTGCGGACTGAAGGGTCCCAGGTCCGATTCCAGCCAAGGGCACATGCCCGGGTTGCGGGTTCGATCCCCAGAAGGGGGCATGCAGGAGGCAGCCGATCAATGATTCTCTCTCATTATTGATGTTTCTATCTCTCTATCCCTCTCCCTTCCTCTCTGAAATAAAAAAAACAAAACAAAAAAACTCTTATGTATGAAATAGATGCTTCAAATATTCAGGTACTTAAACCAAAGCTTTAAGTATGTCTTTTCATAAAATTTTGATTGAAGACACTTCTTTGTGTCTTTATGAAACCTACTGTAAGAGCCTTGTTATTTTAAGATACATTCATAAATTATTTGACATATTTCCCCTTCAAGAGGAAAGTCAGAATTCCTCTCCCCTTTAAGTATAGGGCAGACTTAGTCACTTGCTTCTAACAAAAGAATATAATGAAAATGAAGGTGCCTTACTTCAGAATCTAGGTCATAAAAGTGATTGCAACCTCATCCTTGCTCTCTCTCTATATCACTCACTCTGGAGGAATGTTACATTATCTATATATATAAAAGCCTAAGCGGCCGTCCGACCTTTCGACTGGTAGCTATGATGTGCAATGACTACCAGGGGGCAGACGCTCCGACCTACAGCTATGATGTACACTGACCACCAGTGGGCAGATGCTCAACACAGGAGCTGCCCAGTGACAGCAATTTTGCGAAGTACCCTCTCACACTCCGGGACCCCTCCGGGGATGTCAGACTGCTGGTTTTAGCCCAATCCCCGCAGGCCAGGCCGAGGGACCCCACCTGTTGGAAGGATCCCACTCACTCTGCAGATGCCCTTCAAACCCTGGCACCGCCCCAGGTGTGGCCAGCTGGGGAGGGACCATGGGAAGTTGGCACCAGGGCATGTCTGGCCCATCTCGCCCAGTCCCACCCCACTGGCCACTTTCTAATTTCCTTTCAATGTGCATGAATCAGTGCACCAGGCCTCTAGTAAGAAAATAAGAAGAAACCCTAAGGCCCTGACCGGTATGACTCAGTTGGTTGAGCGTCATCCCGTGCACCAAAAGGTTGATGGTTCAATTCCCAGTCAGGGCTCATACCCAAGTTTCGGGTTTGATCCCTGGTGGGGGTGCATGTGGGAGGCAGCCATTAGATGTTTCTCTCTCACATTGATGTTTCTCTCTATCTCCCTCCCTCTCTCTCTAAAAACACAGTTTAAAAAAATTCTATGGAGCCCTAGCGATTTGACTCAGTAGATAGAGCATCGGCCTGCACACTGAAGGGTACTGGGTTCGGTTCCGGTCAAGGGCACATGCCTGGGTTGCGGGCTCAATCTCCAGTAGGGGGCATGCAGGAGGCAGCCAATCAATGATTCTCTCTCATCACTGATGTTTCCATCTCTCTCTCCCTCTCCTTTCCTCTCTGAAATCAATAAAAATATATTTTAAGAGAAAATCCTATGGAGAGGCCCATGTGGTAAGAAACTGAGGCCTCCCACCAAGAGCAATGTGATCCTCCAAGCTTATCCAAGCCTTCAGATAACTCCATCCCTGACCAACGTCTTGATTGCAACTCCATGAAATATCCTGAGCCAAAACCACTCACTAAGCCGCTCATGAATTTCTGGTCTACAGAAATATGTTTGTTGTTTTAAGCCATTAAATTGGGAGTTGGGTGGGATAATTTGTTATGCGCAATAGAGAAATAATACAGGTTGCAGTACCTGGAAACAGTGGATTGCCATACGAAATAACTAAACGATGTAAAGAACTTTAGAACTAGATTAGGGGCAGAAGTTTGAAAGAACTTTTGAGAAGAGTTTTGGTGAAAGCTTAAAGAGACTCAAAGGAATTGTTTATAGCAACAATTTCTATGAAGATCAATGGCTACGTGTGAGAGGTTAAAGTAAGGAAAATCTTATTGGAAATTGGAGGAAAGAGAATCCTTTATGTAATGCCAGAAAGTTTAGCAACCTTCCAGTAACACAGAAAGTAGAAAATGTGCCTAATGAATGAGGTGATCTAGCTAAAGAAATTTCTAGATAAAATGTTTAAGGTGTCATCTGTGCTTCTTGCTGTTAAAGTAAATTACAAGAGGAGAGAGAAGCTAAAGAAAGGACTATTTTTTTTTTCCAGAATAAAAATATAAATAATTTTATTTTTTTTTTGTCAGTGCTTTTATTTTATTTTATTTTTTTTTTTTATTGCTTAAAGTATTACAAGGGGTATTACATATGTATCCATTTTATCTCCCCGCCCTAGACAGTCCCCTAGCCTCCCCTATCACCCAGTGTCTTATGTCCACTGGTTATGCTTGTATGCATGCATACAAGTCCTTTAGTTGATCTCTTACCCCCCTACCTCCTGCCCCCCAACCCTCCCCGGCCTTCCCGCTGCAGTTTGACAATCTGTTTGAGGCAGCTCTGCCTCTGTATCTATTATTGTTCAAAAGTTTATAATGGTCTCTATTGTCCATGAATGAGTGAGATCATGTGGTATTTTTCCTTTATTGACTGGCTTATTTCACTTAGCATAATGCTCTCCAGTTCCATCCATGACGTTGCAAATGGTAAGAGTTCCTTCCTTTTTACAGCAGCATAGTATTCCATCGTGTAGATGTACCACAGTTTTCTAATCCATTCATCTACTGATGGGCACTTAGGCTGTTTCCAGATCTTAGCTATGGTGAATTGTGCTGCTATGAACATAGGGGTGCATATATCCTAAGAAAGGACTATTAAATGTGAAACAAACTTGCTGGCTTTTGAAAATTCCCAACTTCTTGAGCTGGCAAACCATGTTACTAGTAAACTAAGAAATCTTCCAGGCAAAGATATAATTTAGAGGACTGCCAGGAAAATACTGTTCAGATACAGCTGAGGATATAACTGTATACAGTAGATCCTCGGGTTGCGTCGGAGATCCGTTCCTTCGGCGCGTTTCGCCGTAAGTCAGAACCCACCTACATAAGCACCTACATCACTCACATGGAGCACATACACAGCAGTAATGAAGTGAAACAGTAAAAAAATTTAAAAGAAAAATAACAATTCCTGACCTTTACTTGTGGTAAATAATAAAAAACATAAAGTATATATGTACATACGTCGAAATGATGAAACTTTAAACGAAGTACATCGGAGTCCGACGTAACCTGAGGACTGTCTATATGCTTTAAGACCTAAGATCAAAAGTGGTGCCTCAGAGTACCACTCAGTCAGATAAAAAGCCCTCTAAACACTTTGGAATGTTTATCACAGATACTCCCAGATAGATCTTCTAAGATTAAAGAACTACAGATAGTCCTAAGGTTACATTGGACTCGACTTACATTAGTTCCTGGTTACGTCACCATCTCCCATTTACTTATAAAAAGAAAAAAAAGTGCCGTCATTTTGATGTATGTACATACGTGCTTTATGTTTTTTATTATTTATTTACCACAAGCAAAGATCAGGAATTATCTTCCTTTTAAATTTTTTTTTACTGTTTCACTTCCTTACTGCTGTGTTTGTGCTCCATGTGAGTGACGTAGGTGCTTATGGAGGTGGGTTCCAACTTATGGCGAAACGCATTACGTCACACCGTAGGAACGGCTCTCCAACATAACCCGAGGACCTATTGTATCTCTAGACATCTCAACAGAAACCCAAGGTAGAACACCTAGCTCCAAAAGATTTGTGGGCAAGCTAGTGTCTAATGCAGTGGTTCTCAACCTTCCTAATGCCGCGACACTTTAATACAGTTCCTCATGTTATGGTGACCCCCAACCATAAAATTATTTTCATTGCTACTTCATAACTGTAATTTTGCTACTGTTATGAATCGTAATGTAAATATCTGATATGCAGGATGTATTTTCATTGTTCGCGACCCACAGGTTGAGAACCGCTGGGTCTAATGGAATGAATCCCAATAAGATTCAGAAGAAATCCAAAAATTTGTGAGAATTATATGGGAAGAAACACAGCCAGTTACAACTAAAAGGGGCAGAGACAGAACAAAATAGAAAGAGGGCTTTGGATTCCCAAATTTTTACTTAAAGAAAGTATGCAGAGAAAACTCCACAGGTGCTGTCTGTGAGAAAGGATGCTACCAAGCATCCAGAGAACAAAGAACCATGGAGAATTATTACCAGGCTTTGAATCTTAATCAAAGAACTTCTAATCCCACTTCTGCTGGATTTTAGAGTTGCTATGGAATAGAGATCCCTGTGTGCCTCTATCTCCCCTCCCCACGTTGAACAACCCATCTTGAAAGCAGAGTATCCATGCCCAGTCAAGACTTCAAATAGCTGCAACCACAGGTGAAATCTGGATTATAACCCATGAGAAATCCTACGCTAAACCACCCAATTAAGAAACTCATGAATTCCTAAACTATAGAAACTGTGAGATGAATGTTTATTTTAATCCACTAAATTTTTGGGCATAATCTGTTACACAGTAATAAAAAACTAACACAGCTGGTGTGGCTCAGTGGTTGAACATTGATCCAGGAACCAAAAGGTCACTGGTTCGATTCCTGGTCAGTGCACATGCCCGGTTGAGGGCTCAATCCCCAGTGGGGGCTGTGCAGGAAGCAGCTGATCTTGATTGATGATGTTTCTCTCTCATCAATGTTTCTATCTCTCTATCCCTCTCCCTTCTTCTCTCTCTAAAAATCAATAAAAACATTAAAAAACATTTTTAAAATATATTTTATTGATTTTTACAGAGAGGAAGGAAGAGGGATAGAGAGTTAGAAACATCGATGGGAGAGAAACATCGATCAGCTGCCTCCTGCACATCTCCCACAGGGGGTGTGCCCGCAACCAAGGTACATGCCCTTGACGGGAATCAAACCTGGGATGTTTCAGTCCACAGGCCGACTCTATCCATTGAGCCAAACCGGTCAGGGCTAAAAAATAAATTTTTTAAAAAAGAAAGAAAACTAACATAAATTTACATAGCAAATTTCTCTTCATACTCTATGACAATAAAACATCTACCCAGACAGATAAACTTGAATAAATCCTTTTTACAAATGAGCACTCTATCGCTTCTCAACCTTTTGGCTAAGATCAAGTGTAGTATCTGTTCTTATCAGTTTAACAAATGAGCACTCTATAATCCAACTTTTTCTTTTTTCATTATCTTCTAAGGCAGCTAGAATTAAATGCAGGACTCAGTTATAATAACCAAGTAATTCCAGAAGGCTTTCCTTTTAACTGTAGCATCTATCACTGTATTTTCTTGTTTTTCTGTATCTGTGTAGAATTAGCTCACAGAAATGCAGATTCCCCAAGAGCTTCTGTGCTCTTATCTCAATCCTCCAATTAGTATTACTTCTCAACTATTTTGCTATATAAACCCTTTTCTTTACACTATCCCCTCAAAATCTTACACTTGCCTTCTTGTGCTTTCCCCCACTATTTTATAACATCTAAATTCTCATTTTATTACTTTCAACATATCCATATTCCCAAGGAGCCAAAATGAAAATTTACATGTAAAAATCTAATCAAATCCACTTCAACATTTTGACATTTTCTGTATCTCCTAAACATCCACTATCTTAATATTCCTTTAGTAGTTCTTTACACATTTTACTGGTATCTTTTCAAAAGTGTATGTCACACAATTGTTTGTTTTACAGTCAAAGGCTAGGGCCAAATCTTATACTTCTATATTTCACAGTGTAATACCTCTCCAATGGCATGCATGCCATAAATATATATGTAGGTAAAATAATCACTAAGCATCAACTGTAAAAATATAGAATACATCAATTATCTAATTCAACACACCATAAACTGAGCAATTACATTTTGAAAAATTACAGAAGTTTATCTAGAGTAATTATTCTAGAAAGATGAAATCTTACCTCCAGCAGAATGACAGGATTGATGTAGATTGATTTGTTCCCCATTTTTAGCCTTTTCTATAAAAAGTCCTGAATCATCAAAAGTTGAGTTCAATGTTTCTTTGAAACTTTGTGAATTTACTTTATTAGAATCTAGTGTCCTAGGCATTTCCTTTCTCCTTTTAGAGTTCAATGTGCTTGATTTAGAAAGGGGTGTACTCATAACTTTTTCTCCAACTGGCAAAGAAAACTGAGAATAACCAGGCAACATAAATTGTTTATTGTTTGCTATACTCAATGGAAAATGTGAAGAAGTTGGACTCTGCTTATCTTCACTTGATGAGATAGTAATGGTTCTACTCCTAGAACTATCAACATGATCTCTTGTTATTAATGCTTGATTTGAAACATAACTTGCATCACTTATCTCCTTGATATCTAAACATCTTCCAGGTAGATCATCTAAAGTTTTATTCTTATTTGTATTTGATGCATGTTCTAATATTTCATCATCAGAATCTGGAATACAAAATCCTAAATCAAAGGTAACAGAAAATAAATCCTTAGAGCAGTCAAGAACATATTCATCACTCTTCAGTTTTTCCTCATGTACACCTGTCAAATCTTCATGAGATTTAGTATTAGTATCATAGATAATTTGATCTTGGGGTTCAGAATTATTTTCTAACAAAAGTTCATCAGAAATTAAGAACTGAGAAACCAGTGCCATTTTGTTTATACATGTTTTGTCTGACACATGTAAAGATTTGCATTCATTATTTGAGGGAGAAAGGCTCATATCATTAAATTCTGTATTATCTTCTTCAAATAGTGGTAAACTCTCATCCTGATCTGTGAACAATACTTGAAGCCCATTGTTATCAACACCACAATTGTTTTCTTCATCTAAGTATTGTGGAGGGCCTGTGTTTATTTGAGTATGACTGTTGGTTACTAAAGTTTCATTTTCAACATCTTTACGTACTTTATCATCATAGTCACAGAAGCTGGGCTCATCAACAATCTTATTAGTTGTACTATAAAGGCAACTTTTTTCAGAAGGATGATTAATAAATTTAAGTGAATTCAATTCTAAATTCTGTTGAGAACTGACAGTTGCATGTGATATCAAACAGGTAGATTTATTGTTTTGTAAATACTCTGTGCAGGGTGGGTAAAGCAAATTTTCAAGTGCAGAACCCTTAGTAATTTCATGTTCCAAAACTGAGAGTTCACTGAGAGGTGGAGGAGAATGAGATAAAAATCTCTCTACATTAACTAGTACCTCTTTTGTAAGTGAATAACAATTATAAAATTGGTCATCTGTTCCAGCTATAACAAGCTCTTCCTCAAATGGAAGAAATAAGCTATATAAAACAGATTTCTCATCAGTGAAACTGTTATAACCAGAATCTAAAAAACTTCTAGTAAATGAATTAGTAGATTTATTTGTAATCTGACATTCTGTTAATAATCTACATGGCTGATTAACAACATTTTCATCAACAGCACATGTGGCAGCAACTTCATCTATATCTAATGCTCTTTTATCATTTAGGTCTACCTGAAAAAGATTTTCAACAGTAGAATTGCCATCAGTATCTAAAGAATCCATAACAACATCATTATTTTCTTTTTTAGGCTGATCTTTTTTCCGTTTTTTAGAAGCTTTTTTCTTAAGAGAGACAATTTTAGTAGGTTTGATATGAGTCTGTTTAAAAATTCCAGCACATTCTTCATCAGATTCTGTCATTGAGAATAAATTGCCTTCATTTATATTCCTTATAAATGAATATTTCTTGTCACTAGTAAAGGTGCCATTGGCAAGAAGATTAGATTTGTTCCTGGGAGCACTAAATGTTGAGCTAACATCTTCCATTTGTAAATAAGATTTAATTTCCAATTCATAGCTGCATTCTCCCTATAAAGAAATGAAAAGGTCACAAGAAAACAAAACAAGCCAATTCTAAGAGATGAGTTTTACTCTATGTTAAAATATTTCCCAAACAATATTATTCAAATGATTTTCTTATACCTTAAAAAATTATTCTGATAAATAAAATTATAAATGAAACGACTGTGACATTAACATAAATTTCTTTAATCCATTAATATTTTTGTTTCCCCAGTACTTAATACATGGAAGACCCATGATAACTATTTGTAGAAAGAACAAATTTAGTGAATGCATAAAATAAGATTATAGACACTAAGTTTTTTCACTTCTAACATTTAATTGAACAATTATTCTAATTTCCTAAAAATACATACTTAAGAAATTAATATATATAAATGTAAAGCACACAGCTATATGTTAAATTACTCTCCTTTTGAAAGTAAACTAAGAACAGCTTTTAGAACATCTGAAATGATACTTGTATGTGTACTATAGGCTAGAATAGACTATTTTATTTCCAGTTTTATTTTTTTAATTTATCTTTATTATTGAAAGTATTACAGATGTCCCCCTTTTTTTTCCCCATTCACCCTCTCCACCCCGCTCCCATGCCCCTCCCCAGGCCTACACCACACTATTGTCTGTCTCCATGGGCTATGCTTATATGCATATAGGATTTTTGGTTAATCTCTCCCCACGCAACCCCCATCCCTGCCTTCTCTCTGAGAATCATCAGTCTGTTCCATGCTTCTATGTCTCTGGATCTATTTTGCTCATCGGTTTATTTTGTTCATCATTTTATTTTGTTCATTAGATTCCACATATGAGTATTTTTTTAAAAATATATTTTATTGATTTTTTACAGAGAGGAAGGGAGAGAGACAGAGAGTTAGAAACATCGATGAGAGAGAAACATCAATCAGCTGCCTTCTGCACATCTCCTACTGGGGATGTGCCCGCAACCGAGGTACATGCCCTTGACCAGAATCAAACCTGGGACCCTTCAGTCCGCAGGCCGACGCTCTATCCACTGAGCCAAACCGGTTTCGGCTGACAAAATATTTTATCTGGCTTCTTCCCTGATGTAGCCGCAAGGCCAAGAATAGAACATCGTATACAGAGGACACTAAATAAATATGTGTTCATTTGATGACACAGGTTTTGCTGGTATTCACAACTAATTTATATATTTACATATACTATTCATGAATGATAACTAATAATAAAAAGAGCAGCTACAAGCTACTGAGTACTTACTATGTGCCATTACAGTTCTAAATGGTTTATGCATATCAAGTCTTTTAATCCTACAACAACCATGTAAAGAAGGTATTAATATTATTCCCATTTTATAGATGAAACTGAGGCATAAAGAGGTTAAGTGTCTTACAAATGCACAATTAGTATGAGGTAGTGTTTGGAGTCTAACCCAGGCATTTTGGATTTCACTCTTGAATAGGTTCATCATTCTGACCCTCTCAAAGAATAATAATCAAGAAACTACTCAAGGAATCAACAATTCTCTAAACTACCACCAGGATATAAGAGGTATACCAAATAACCTATGTCACAGACAACATCTCAATATATCTCATCTAACAAAAATCCTAAATTACAAAGTTCATATAAATCATTACATATATTAAAATTTACTCTGATCATTAAAGGCCTACCAAATGCAATGAGTTTGACTGGTCAAAGACAAAATGTGAGTGCCATGGATAAAATCCAAAATGAATGATTCCCAAGCTTGTATTTAGGTTTTTCAGACTATTTGTTTCTCAATGGGAAAATGCTTATGAATAAATACAAGGGTTTAAACAACTTTACTTCCACTGCCAAAGGAACTGCTCTAATTTTCACTGACTTTTAAAACCACATTTGAGGCAACATGGTCTAATAAAGTTGAATTAGATCCAAAAGTAAAAAACTAGATCCCTTTTCCCAACCCAGGGTCATATAAACAACTAGAGGCCTAATGCACGAAATTCATGCAAGGGGCTTGGCCGCAGCCACCGCCGCTGCCACCGCCCCCGCTTCATCCAGAAGGACGTCCGGTCTAATTAGCAAATTATGCTTTTATTATTATAGATATTACATTCTGCTTGTTTCTTGGTTCTTCAATGTAAGACCAAAATAAAGGATAGCTCCCTCTTCCTGACAAGGAATTTCAACTAATTTTAAATAAGTTGAAATTAATATATTACAATGCTGGTTAAAGTTAATTTACTTGAGAAGAACAGCATTACATTTAATTGAAAACAGCAACTGCTGCCCTAGCCAGTTTGGCTCAGTGGATAAAGCGTCGGTCTGCGAACTGAAGAGTCCAGGGTTTGATTCCCGTCAAGGGCACATGCCTGGGTTGTGGGCTCAGTCCCCAGTAGGGGACATGCAGTAGGCAGCTAACCAATGATTCTCTCTCATCATTGATGTTTCAATCTCTCCCTTTCCCTTCCTCTCTGAAATCAATCAAGATATTTAAAAAAAACAACAACCCACAGCAACTGCTAAAGAGATTTTTGATAATTAAATTTCATTAATGTCTTAAAACATTATTGCAATGCAGAAAAATCAAAGTGATGCAAATGGGAAGATTAGGATTAATTTACTCACATGTGCATACCTTGGATAAGACGTGGCCATCCACGTGCCAATTCTAAATGACCATTACAGCTAATAAAGTTAGAAGCCTAAAGCAAAGAGTGGCTGAAAGGATCCTGTTCCTATTAAAAATCTTCTGTGCTAGCATTTGTTATTGATAGGGGTGGGGGTGAGGGGGAATGGTGAGGCACTAGTAATGCTCATAGATATTATTAATCATGTCCTGTCTTGATCAAAGAAAGTGGACCCTGACCTGGTTGCTGTGTTTGGAAACTGATCCCCCTCTGGGAGTTTGTCCCAGGAATGCTGTCCATTCTCCAATTCCAAGAATGGGATAAGCTGTTTGCCATGGTTAAAAGATTAACTACCTTGTCATTGGACTTCAAGATTCTGGGAGTGGACACACTGACCACATACTCTGCAGCCCTCATCCTGCTACACCCTCCCTGCTGCACACAGCTTTTCTTCCCTATCCCTATGAGCCAACTGGTGGGAGATGTTGGGGCAGTTTTTTAAGGTGCCATACCTGCTACCCTCTGCTACTGACAACTAGAATAAATAAATGCTCATAAAAGATTCAACCTTGTTATCTGTTTACTGGCTTAGTGGCGACAGGCAGTAATGGACCCTTTGTGTCCAGTATCATTACCGGACTAAAGGGGTTTGTTTGCCTGTGAGCACCAAAGCCCAATAAGACACTAACAGGGATTTGCAGCAAAGACATAAGGGTTTATTTTTAGGAAGGGGCCCCCGCCCTGCGATAGGTGAGCTCCGCAATGTTTCCAGGCAATGGGTTATATAGGGGAAACATCATTAATCATGATGATGAAGGGAGCTAGCCCTGGTCCTAGCGTAGGAGTCATTGATCACTGCACCTGGTCCTGATGTCAGCCATGGAATCACTTCAGCTGGTTTTGCTGCTTTTCTGGGCCTGGAGCTGAAATATAACTGAGACCTAGATGTTATCTCTACTTTGACTAAAATTTTGTCTCTGCAGTCATCAGTCCCGAAGCTTTATTCCTAAGAGTATTTGATGCCAAGTCCTGAGGCCTCAATAATTAAGGGAGTAGACATGCAAGGAAGAAGGAGGCAGGTGAGTCAGCGTGCTGGGTGGGGCTAGTTTGAATCAAAAGTTAAAAAAAGGAGAATTTCCTATTAAAGGACTGAAGTTTCTGCGGGTTATGCAAGAAATTGACTGTCCAGGTCAAGATGAATATGTGAATGGCTGGGGAATGCTACAGAGCTTTTTAAAATGGTGGTAAGTGAGCTTCAACTACAAATGATCTGAACAAAGAAAAATATTTATAAAACATAGAAGCATGGAACAGACCATCAAACCTCAGAGAGAAGGCAGGGGAGGGTGGATGGGAAGAGATCAACCAAAGAATTTGCATGCATATATGCATAACCCATGGACACAGACAATAGGGTGGTGATGACCTGGGGTGGGGGGGAGGGGGTAGGCTAGAAGAGGTCAAAGGGGAGAAAAGAGGGCATATGTAATACTTTCAACAATAAAGATTTTTTTTAAAGTTTACTCTGGTCTATCAATATTTACAGATATTCCTCTAATTAATTCTACTTCTTCTATGACAGAAAACTGGTTCATTATTGAGATCACAAAGAGCTATATAGAAAAAAAATAGTCTACCTATCATTTATAATAAATACTAATTTCTAGTTTTTTAAAATTGATTTGAGAGAGGGAGAGGGAAAGGAAGAGAAAGAGAGAGGGAGGGAGGGAGGGTGGGGGAGTGGGGGAGGGGAGGAGGGAGGGGGAGAGAGAGAGAGAGAGAGAGAGAGAGAGAGAGAGAGAGAGAGAGAGACATCAATCATTTTGCTTGCTGAGCAGGGTCCAAACCCGCAACCTGGGCATATGCCCTAACCAGGAATTGAACCACCGACCTTCCAGTGCATGGGATGATGCTCAACCAACTGAGCCACACTGGCCAAGGCAATACTTGTTTCTTATAATAATGACTTCAAATTAAGGAGAATAAAGATTAAGTATTCTACTTTCACATCATACCAGCAAGAGAAAATTACAAAAAAAACCTACCTCGCCAGATGGCGTGGCTCAGTGGTTAAGCATCAACATATGAACCAGAAGGTCAGGGCACATGCCCAGGTGGACCCCCAGTAGGCAGCCAATCAATGATTCTCTATCATTATTTTTTTTTTAATATATTTTATTGATTTTTTACAGAGAGGAAGGGAGAGGGATAGAGAGTTAGAAACATCGATGAGAGAGAAACATCGATCAGCTGCCTCCTGCACACTCCCCACTGGGGATGTGCCCGCAACCAAGGTACATGCCTTTGACCGGAATCGAACCCGGGACCTTTGAGTCCACAGGCCGATGCTCTGTCCACTGAGCCAAACCGGTTAGGGCTCTCTATCATTATTGATGTTTTGATCTCTCTCCCTCTCCCTTCCTCTCTGAAATCAATAAAATATATATTTTTTAATTATGAAAAAACTTACCTCTTCATGTCTCATTCCTTCTATCATTTGCATAATGCTTATAAAATGATGGCATCGATCTGAATGGTCAACTTGATATGTAGGAAAAGGATGATCTTGCCACAGTCTCCATTCAGATAGAGAGAGTTGACGAATTCCAATGGTTGGTTCTTGAGTCTTGATTAATGATTTTTAAAATAGTAAAAGGGATAAAAACATTCACAAACTGATGTTTAAAAAAACATTTAATACACAAATAATCAGCCTAACATAAATAATATGAACTCATTTTGATACTTTCAACTAAAATCTCAGAAGAAAAAAAGAAAATAATTTTATAAAGTACAAAGCTGCCCTTTAAATACATTTTTAAACTAAATATTACATGAGTTACTAGTTGACCATATTCCTGTTTATGTAGTTCCATGTTGAGTAATATTTTAGAAAAATGTGTGGTTTCAAAACTGCTATTTATATCCAATAATCTAATAAGGAGGCATTCATAATCTCTCAGTGATACTAATCCTAATTCTTCATGCCTGCTACCATGCCTCACTTTTCCAGTTAGTGAATAAAAAATACAAATCCTGGTGCTCACTTCGGCAGCACATCTACTAAAACTGGAACGATGCAGAGGAGATTAGCATGGCTCCTGCACAAGGATGACATGCAAATTCATGAAGCATTTCATATTTTTAAACAATTAAGAATTTTTTAAAAAATCCTGAATAGCCATATTTTTCAAGCACTACATATCTTCTAAAAGGAATCTTTCCTGAGGTTGTTTTTCCAGCTTTTGGGGTACAAAAGTAACCTTTGACAAATTCCCTTGGCTTTCATTAAGTTTACTAATAATTTGTTCTTAAAACAAAATAAATCATAACATCCAAATAAAAGTTTCAAAACTGAAAATAAACACCAGTTTGTACACAGATGCTCATGATAGTATAATTTTATGTTAGTAACAGATTGAAAAGAATTCTAGCCCTGGCTGGGTAGCTCAGTTGATTAGAGCATCATCCCAATACCCCAATGTTGCAGGTTTGACCCCCAGTCAGGGCACATACAAGAATCAACCAATAAATGCATAAATAAGTGGAATGAGTTGATGTTTCTCTCTCTCTCTCTCAAATACATTTTTTAAAAAAGGATTCTAAAACACAATAGGGAAACAGTCAAAATATGGTATACTGCAGGGGTAACATAACAATCATGTAAATTTTGCCTATACAGAAATGTCCATATGGCATAAAGTAATAAAGAAAAGGCAGAATAGCCCATCCAGTGTAGCTCAATGGTTGAGTGTCAACCTATGAACCAGGAGGTCACAGTTTGATTCCTGGTCGGTGTACATGCCTGGGTTGCGGGCTCAGTCCCCAGTATGCAGGAGGCAGCCAATCAACAATTCTCTCTTATCATTGATGTTTCTCTCTCTCCATCTCCCTTCCTCCCTGAAATCAATAAAAATATATATTTTTTAAAAAGGCAGAACTTATATAAATATATTATGGTCATATAAATATATATACACAATAAAGAATATAAGAAAATTAGAAGTTTTACAAACTTAGAGTTTAATAATCTCTTAAAAGCTATTTATGTTCTTAAATTTTTAAGGTGCTATTCTGATCATGAACATTCTCCTTACTCCTAAAGCTACTGCATAATCACTATAAAGGACATCGGAAAACATGTTTCACTTACTGATCTGTTATCCTCATTTTGAAAACACAGAAACTGAACTTGAGGCAATGTTATTTCCTTAATTTCATCACTGTCTCTCAATCTATAAAGTCTGTTCCATAATTTAAATTCTTCTTCTGATAAGAACCAATCCTTCTTTGAATTACTTTGTCTCAAGCCTATAAAGTTAAAAAGTAATTGAAAAGAAGTTAAAAAAAATCTGCCAGACAAACACAAGATATACATAACTCTGTCTACTTATCTCTGCTAAAATCATTGACTCTATTCATTAAAAATAGTATTCTTCCTATAACCACTCTAGTTATCACTTCCTACTTGTATATATCTCCTACACTTCTCTCACTTCTTTGAAAGAATTAGTGAACCCTTCTGTCGAGGAGTCCAGGAGCTAAACTTTGCTAATGACCTAATTAACAGAACAGAGCCAGATAGCTAGAGTCATTCCTGTATTCTTTTGGACTTTCTCTATTTTGTTGTCTAAGACCTGACATGAAACAGTCAGATAACATACAAATAGAAACTAGTGTCATGATTCCATCATAACGTTATTAGAAAGGTAATCTGAAGCTTGGGATAGGGGGGACTCCAAAACAATAAAGGGTTTTTAGATGGCCTTAAATTAGGATTGTGGGATGGAGTGGTGGAAAAGATCTACTGCTTTAAGAAAATAATGTAATAATATTATTAAAAAAAACACAACAGAGTAAATTAGCCCTTTTGACGTCCATAATCTCTCTATAGGAAAATTAATTGCCAAGCTGGGAAGGATAAACAGTATAAAGCAGAAACTCCGACCAAATACAGATGAGGGCAGAAATAAAATTTAGAAAGACTACTGAATTAGGAAACAGGAAACTTCTGTCTTAGCTATTCCCAAATAGTATAACAAGCTTTTATAAAATAAGGGGTTTGACATAAGTGCTCTCTCAGGTCCCTTTTAGATCTAACAATCTGAACCTCTAAGACTTCTAAAATAGGAAAGTATTCAACTTTCCTAGTCACTTTAAATAAATTCCTCTAAGACCACATGAATTATGTACTAATATATAGGACAATACATTTATACATACAATCTGGGCAAGATGAATCACTAACACGTGAAAACTCTGGAAAAATGGGGGAAAAGTACAGAAAAATGAACATAAGCTAGTATCTCAATTTTTAAAAAATGACAGGTATTAGAATTTTACTAATATATATGACTAGAGGCTTGGTGCACGGATTCGTGCACCAGTGAGGTCCCTCGGCCTGGTCTTCGCCCTCTCGCAATCCGGGACCCCTCGGGTGATGTCAGACTGCTGGTTTTGGCCTGATCCCTGCTGCGCCTGCCGCTGCTGCTTGGTAGCTGCCGCAGAGGCGGGAGAGGCTCGTGTCTCCGCAGCTGCGCTTGCCAGCCGTGAGCCCAGCATCTGGCGCCCACCGGTCAGCTGAGTGGTGCTCCCGCTATAGGAGCGCACTGACCACCAGAGGGCAGCTCCTGTGTTGAATGTCTGCCCCCTGGTGGTCAGTGCATATCATAGCAACCGGTCGACTAGTCATTTGGTTGTTTAGGCTTTTATATATATAGACTAGAGGCCCAATGCACGAAGATTCGTGCAAGAATGGGCCTTCCAAAAAAAAAAAAAAAGAATGGGCCTTCCTTCCCCTGGCTGCCGGCACTGCCTTTGCTCTGGCTGGAGCCGCCTTTCCGCCTTCCCACGCTGCCTAGAGGCCCGGAGTGACTGGGGTGGTGCGGAACTCCTGGGTTGTAGCCATGGTGGCCTGGTGGCCCACCCCGCCCCTGGCCACTCGGAGCCTGCATATGCAAATTAACCCCGTCATCTTTGTTGGGTTAATTTGCATATTCACTCCTGATTGGCTGGTAGGTATTTTGAAGGTACAGTCAATTTGCATCTTTCTCTTTTATTAGTGTAGATTGCCTAACCACTAAGCTGTATACCCAAAACCAAAGCATAATGAAAAAAATTTTAAATAAGTAAAAATAACTCAGTTTATACTAAAAAAAAAAAAAGTTGGTTAGAATGTTATCCCAATATGCCAAGGTTGTAGGTTTGATCCCTGGTCAGGGCACATAAAAGAATCAACCAATGAATACACAAATAAGTGGAACAATAATCTATGTTTCTCTCCCTTCCTCTCTCTAATCAATAAAAATAAAATTTAAAAATATTACAAAAAAATTTTACTAACAAAATTTTCCATCCATTCCAAGTAGCATTTTAGAAACAATTATTAAACATATGCTTAATTAACATTTATAAAAATACAAGAATAAGTTATGCCAACCTAATCAAGTTTTGATGCTATTATTAGTTTAATAAGCTCAAAAGAATTCAAAATACATACCATCTTTTCATTTGAATAAAAAATTTGGCAAAGTCTTGTAAAATGACAAAAATATTCCTACTAAGTGGATTTGTATTAGGTTTAATAGGCATATCCAAAAAGCACTGATTAAGGGAAAGAACATTAAAAAATTTAAGTGAATCCAAAGCAGGTGACTAGGAAGGAAAGGACCTGGAAAACTCATGGTTTGAAACCTTGAGAGGTACTATCTTCAAATACATAAACAATTGCTACATCGGTAAACCAAGGATCCTAAGTATTCTTTGTATCTAGAAGACAAAACTAAATCAATGTGAACAAGATGCAAAGACAGATTTTTCAACATAAGGAACTTTCTTCTATATAGGGCTGTTCAACAATGGAATGAACCATCATTAAAACAAACAGACAAAAAAACTGCCCTAGCCGGTTTGGTTCAGTTAGTAGAGCATTGGACCAAGGACTAAAAGGCTGAGGGTTCCACTGCCAATCAAGGACACGTAACTTGGTTACAGGCTCCATCCCTGGCCCTGGTCAAGTGTGTGGTGAGTGCAGGAGGCAGCCAATTGATGTGTCTCTCACATCAATGTTTTTCTCTCTCTCCCACCACACCTCACTTCCACTCTCTCTAAAAAAATAATAAATCAATGGAAAAAATGCCCTCGGGTAAGGATTGAAATACCATTTCCTTTGACACAGATATTCAAGTTGAGGCTGAATATTTATTAACAGGAAGCACTCCTACTTTGACATGTAATTGGAACAGATGACTAACCCCCAAGGTTCCTTCCAAATTTTAAAATTACATGTTTTTATGATTCCTTAAAAGCCTCTTTAAAGACTAAAATTCAAAAGAACCATTTTAGTTTCTCATTTTTTCATAGTGCTAATACTTCAAGGTATTTTCTTGATATCACCAAAATCTCTGCAGTTTTTAGGCTAGCCACACTTTCATTACTAACTATGCTCCCTGAGACCAACCAAAGCATGTTTCTCACTGACTCAGTATCACTAATAACTTGGTCTAACTTCACCACAATTTTAAAAAGAAAAAAAAATACTTTCTCCTTCACAGAAAGGGAAAAAACCACTCTCTCCCTTTTTTAGAGCAATTCCAGAGACACCTAATGTTTGCAAATCATTTCTGCAACCCTTTGGTGTATATGCGAATCTTTGTAAAGGCTAAGAAGCCTCTAGCCAGCTTTTCAACCAGAAATGTTTATCTTTTTCTTTTTAAAAATATTTCTATTGATTTTATTCATTTATTTATTTATTTATTAAGAGAGGAAGTGAGAGGGAGAGAAACATAGATCAGCTGCCTCCTGCTCAATGGAGCAACTGGCAACTCTTCAGTGCCACGATGATACCCAACCAACTGAACCACAGGGGCCAGGACCAGAGATGTTTTTCTTAAGGGTCTTGGAGCTGTCTCTTTGAAATGTAAATATCAAGAAAGACATTGTTGCCCTGGCCGGTTTGGCTCAGTGGATGAAGCATCAGCCTGCGTACTCAGGGGCCCCAGGTTCGATTCCGGTTGAGGGCATGTGCCTTGGTTGCCGGCACATCCCCAGTGGGGAGTGTGCAGGAGGCAGCTGATCGATGTTTCTCTCCCATCGATGTTTCTAACTCTCTATCCCTCTCCCTTCCTCTCTGTAAAAAATCAATAAAAAATATTTAAAAATAAAAAAGAAAGACATTGTCCCTGTCTCCCAGTTAGCAAAGGAGTTTAGCTTAGGCACCTTTCTCTGAGTTGTCACCATCTGCTTGTCATAAAGATAAGTTGTATTATTTCTTTGTATGAAGCCAACTAGCAACACAAATGGCTACCTCGATTACCAGATGAATTTGGGATGAAGTATGAAAGAATGTATAGCAAATAGTGCTCTCCTCTTTTTTAAAAGATATGTTTTTGGGAAGGAAGGAAGAGGGATAGAGAGATAAAAACATCTCTTGCATGCCCCCTACTGGGGATTGAGCCCACAACTGGGGCATGTGCCCTGACAGAATCCATCTGGTGACTTCTTGGTTGATGGGTCCATGCTCAACCACTGAGCCAGACTGGCCAGGCAGTGCTCTCCTCTTATATGAGGACATGTTACTGTCTTGAGAATGTGTATGTAAAGGATTTTAAGTGTCTCAGGGAATGAATTAGCATAGAATTTCTTTCTATCTTTCTATTAATTTTGATGTTTGGCCTACAATGCATATTGTAGCTGGTTTAATGCTCATTCAAAATAAAACTGTTTTCTTTCTTTTCTACACTCTGTAAAGAGGATTATCTGGGTCCGTACCATATTTTTAATTTTCCCAATACTGATTTTCAATTACTCTGTACTGCCAATGCCTCTTTCCCTTTACCACACATCCTTTTCAAAGAGAAAACCCTTAACATCCTAGAATGTATGTTGAATTTCTCAAATAAAAAATATATCTATATATATATAAAAGCCTAAGTGACCATTATGGCGGAACAACCGGAATGACTGGTCACTATGAAGCACACTGTACAGGCAACGGTTAGGGGTGAGCAAGCAGGTGAGTGGTTAGGGGTGAGCGGTCCGGGGTTGCGAGAGGGATCCCAGATTGTGAGAGGGATGTCCAACTGCCGGATGTCCAACTGTAGGGATCGGGCCTAAACCAGCAGCCGGACATCCCTGGAGGGGTCTTGGATTGCAAGAGGGCACAGGCCGGGCTGAGGGATCCCCCCCTACCCCTGTGCACGAATTTCATGCACTGGGACTCTAGTGAATATATAATCTGCTAACTAACAACAGGAAAACTATGTATATTTAAAATGCAGAATTTTTTATTTACCATTCCTATAGGAAAAAATAGACGACTTTCGCTGCAAGTTCCGAGAAGGCTTCTCTGGTTCATAGACACCATGTGTGATGAACATTTTATGTAATTCTGGGTTGATTCCATCAGGAACCATTCGTGGACTTGCTTGATAAAAATGAAGGACCTGCCTGTTACCTGAAATAGCTTTATAAATACTTCTTTTGTTGGACTGACTTTGATTATAAGTCTGAAAAAAAAAATAAACATCAAATTGCATTATTTCTACAATAATCAGCCATAAGAAGCAATTACTATATTATTTGGGTTTATTCTAAGCAATAAAACTCTGATCTACTTAAATACTTAGAGAATAGAATATCTGTTGTCTTGAATTTGAAACCTGTTCAATTAACTCTTGATGAAAATCATATCAAAACTATATTATAAATCCTACCTTAGTACTATATTGCACAAAGGAAATTTATCTTTTATTTAGTATCTTGCTGTTTCTGAATAAGGCTCATATTTATATGTAAGTGTAAAGTGCTTTTAAAAAAATGTGTTTTTTATCCTCACTGAGGATATTTTTTTTCTATTTATTTCCAGAGAAAGTGGAAGGGAAGGAGTCGGGGGCGGGGGGGGGGGGGGGGGGGCGGAGAGAAAGAGAAACATCGACATTGAGAGAGAAACATTGATTGGTTGCCTCACACATGTGCCCCTACTAGGGCTAGGGAACCTGCAACCGGGTCCCTTGACTTGACCAGGAATCCAACCAGCAACCCATCAGTCCATAGGCCAACATTCTAACCACTGAGGGAACTGGCCAGGGCCATTTTTAAAAAATATGATTCCTTTATTTCAGCTTCTTCATCTCTCTGCACTTCAATTTTCTTTACTTGTATACAACAAGAAAACCATTATTCCCCTTAAATAAGATAATGCATCTGAAGCTCTCAGAATACTGCACAGAGTAGGTGCTCATTAAATATGGATCATTATGACCATTTTACACATTAAAAAACCTTTCTATTCAGGTATTAGTTAAATGATTTGCCTGAGGTAATACAATTAGCTAAAATCCAATTCCACTCATTGATAATACAAATTCATTCTACTCATTGTATAAGCTGCAAGACATATCATTTATTGGGATCATTTCATAGATCAACCAAATCCTATACAAGAATATGCCTTAGACACATGAAAAATTTTGGGAGAAAGCTCATTATACAAAATGCTTTTTAAAAAAAAAAAAGTCTTTTTTTTTTATTGATTTCAGAGAGGAAAGGAGAGGGAGAGATAGAAACATCAATGATGAGAGCAAACCATTAATCGGCTGTCTCCTGCACGCCCTCCACTGGAGATGGAGCCCACAACCTGGGCATGTTCCCTTGACCGGAATCAAACCCAGGACCCTACAGTCCTCAGGCTGACGCTCTATCCACTGAGCAAACCAGCTAGGGCCAGGATGCTTTTTTTTGTAAATCACAAATAGGATTTTTATTTGTTATTAAATGTCTGAATTTTAAACAAATTCTTGGACTGGGGGCTCATATCCCCAGTAGCTTTTTCAGAACTGCTACCTTCACCAGGAAACTCCATGGGTTTTCCCAACTTAAACTTGGGCTTCTCCAGCATTTTGACTTTATTAGCAAAGACATCATGGAGCAGATACATAGATTGGCAGCCTTTCCTATGTTTTTTCCAATGCGATCTGGAATCAGTTTATTGACCACTTCTCTCAAGTCATTTGTCTGCACCTCTCAGGTCATGATTTCCATCTTCTTCTGGATTTGACAGACCTATTGATGCTGAGCATAATGCCTTCTGAATCTGATTGTTGCATTTTTTTAAATAAACACAGAAAAGACGAAGCAAATAATCATTGGTACTCCTGACATCAATGTGAGCTTCAGTCGTGGTCTACCATTTTCTTAGCATGGAGCATATTTTATCACATGTAAGACCTATGCCATGGAAATTAGTCAGCATTTTTTCACTGAACATCCTCAGTTATTAGCTTGAATTTTCTAAATGCAACTTCATCATTCTGCAAATTAGCTAGGCTCACTTCAAAACATGACTCTTGAGACCATCAGATATGATTTTGGTTCCTTGAGTTCTTGTGACTAGTGTGTTTCCAATATTTCTTTTTTTAAAATATGTTTTTATTGATTTCAGAGAGGAAGGGAAAGGGAGAGATAGAAACATCAATGATGAGAGAATCATTGATCAGCTGCCTCCTGCACGCTCCACATTGATCCACTTAAGTACTTAGAGAGCAGAATGTCTATGGTCTTGAATTTGATAACTGGGGATGGAGCCCGAAACCTGGGCATGTGCCCTGATCGGGAATCGAACTGTGACCTCCTGATTCATAGGTCAACACTCAACCACTGAGCCACACCGGCCAGGCTCCAATATTTCTTTTTTTCGTGTTTTTTTTTTTTAAGATTTTTTTAAATATATTTTATTGATTTTTTACAGAGAGGAAGGGAGAGAGATAGAGAGTTAGAAACATCGATGAGAGAGAAACATCAATCAGCTGCCTCCTGCACATCTCCTACTGGGGATGTGCCCGCAACCAAGGTACATGCCCTTGACTGGAATCGAACCTGGGACCTTTCAGTCCGCAGGCCGACGCTCTATCCACTGAGCCAAACCAGTTTCGGCTCCAATATTTCTTATACTGAACATAGTTGGTGCTTTCACATCATACCAATCTTTCTTAGAAAGTGGATCAACCACTTTTTTCTTGGTCCCCTTTTGCTGCCTTTCATAAAGTGCTTGTTCTTGCCAATTGCAATGGTGCTGCTCAGAGAGTCAAATGGGTTCAGGATGATTTTTATTTTTTAACCAAAACACAGGAAAACAAATCCATTTCATTTATTTTCAGTAAGTTTAAGTCCTTGAGGGATACAGCATTACACAGATTCTGTGTCCAATGGCCTTAGCAGGAAGGTTTCCTCGGAATTTAGCATGAACCATGCCACTGTTTCCATGAGCACGAGTTGCCTTTCCCCAGATTACTCTGGTTTTGTTTGGTTTGCCACCAGGAGTCACTGTGTTGATCTTTGCTTTGTACACATAAGCACATCTCTTGCCTAGACAGAATTCAGTTTCATCTCAAGCATAAACACCTTCAATTTTAAGAAGAGCTGTGTGCTCTCTCTGGTGCCAGAGACCCCGCTTACAGCCAGCAAAACGGCCTTGGACCACAGCCTTCCAGACATATTTGTCCTTATAGAAATCCTGTTCCCAGCAGGCCTCCACAGGGCCCAAGATGGCGGGAAAAGCGGTTCAGGATTATTTTTAAAGGTTACATGAACATTTAAAATCAAATTTTAAAAACTAACACAATTAATGAAAAAGTCTTTAATGTGAAACTATATATCTGGCCACAAAAATAGCCCCACTGAGTCACAAAAGTTAGTTAATACTTTAGTGTAACAAACACAAAATAGCCCTAGCTGGCTTGGCTCAGTAGATAGAGGGTCCCAGGTTTGATTCCCATCACGGGCACATGCCCACGTTGCGGGTTCTATCTCCAGTGGGGGTTGTGCAGGAAGCAGCCAATCAATGATTCTCTCGCATTCTCTCTCTCATTCTCTCTCTCTCTCTCTCCCTCCCCCTCTCCGTTCCTCTCTGAAATCAATAAATTTTTTAAAAAAACAAACACACAAAATAATATTATATACAGCATCATATTTAGGAAGGCCTGTTACCCAAGATTGCAGCAAAGTATAAATGTAACTAAAGTCCCTTATCACTTAGAATAGACACCGGCAAAGTTCTCCATAAAGAGCCAAATAGCAAATAGTTTAGGCCACATACTATCTCTGGTGCATATTCTTGTTGATTGGTTGGTTGGTTGGCTGGTTGGTTGGTTGGTTGATTTAAGGAACTCTTTATAATATAAAACCATTCTCAGCTCATTTAGTAAGATAAACATAAAAAAACAGGCCTTAGAAGCACAGGGGATAGTAAAACACATTGATTTTTGCATCTAGGTGTTTGAATTAATACTAAAGTAAAAGTGTTTATTTATATGGATAAAAATTAAAAAATCTGAATCCAGTCGAAAATTCTCTTAATTAGAAATAAAGAATAGTCAGAATATAATACAAAGGGGGAGGGGGAAATCGACTAATTACTTACAGGTTGCTTGGACTTTGAATCTTAACAGGTTGATATTTGTATTTAGACTGTATTTCTCACATTTCATTTACAAATCATGTTTCCAAAAGTCTACTTACACGTTCTTCTCGTCCTTCAGCAAGGATAACAACAATCCTGCCTTGACGTTTACGGCCAGTCCTACCCATTCGTTGTATAAGACGGATTGGGCTCTTCTGGGCATCAAAACATACTATCAGATCAACTTCTCCTATATCCAAACCTTCTTCACCCACACAAGTAGAAACCAATGTATTATAACCACCACTCCGAAATTGTTTCACTACCTAAAATAAAAATGATTTAAGAATAATTAAATGCAAACAAAAGAATTGTAGGTCAAAATAAACTTTTTCCACTTACCTATAAATGGCGAGATGAGAATAAAAATTAGCATTCAGGATACTACTGAATAGGAAAAGAAGTAACAAAATAGCAATATAAGCCAGAGGAAATTGTGGTAAAATGCAAAGGGCCATCTTGATTTCTTTGGTTTAATAATGGTTGTGATACCAAAAGGGTTTGCTAACAATTTACACATGAATTTGAAAAACTCCATATACTATTTTTAGCATCACTAAAAGGGGCATAGGACAGGTAAATGGTCCAGAGCAATTACTGCCAATTGTCATAGCCTAGACTTAAATTACTATTGTGTAACATAAGAATGTTTTATTACTCCTAGAATTTGTGAATGAAAAAGGCATGCTGTAAAAATTTTAACGGAAAGTAACCTCACAGGGTGATCTGATCATAAATTCCTAACTGGACAGGTTAGGGTAGGCAGTCTGGCCCAGGCCTGTAACTTCTTTAGTAACAGGTTAACTTTGCCTTAAGCAAGCCTTGCCCATTGCTTTTGTGCATCTAGGTTAACACACCTATGAAATGCCTCTTTTTGGACCCCTCAAGAGAGCACATAATCTTAACTATCCTATAATCCAATCCTCTACCTCATTGTCTCCCACCTTGATTTAATCTTCCTAACTCAGTGGTTCTCAACCTTCTGGCCCTTTAAATACAGTTCCTCATGTTGTGACTAAACCATAAAATTATTTTCATTGCTATTTCATAACTGTAATGTTGCTACTGTTATGAATCGTAATGTAAATATCTGATATGCAGGATGGTCTTAGGCGACCCCTGTGAAAGGGTTGTTCGACCGCCAAAGGGGTCTCGACCCACAGGTTAAGAACCGCTGTCCTAAGTGTTCCCCCTTAATGTCAAAAAGAAACTGCGAAACTGTCATCTTCTAAAGTACTTGAAATCTTACTTCCTGCCACTGTCGTCAGTTTGGCTCAAAAAAACAAAAACTCTCTACAAGTTTGGACGTTCTTACATCAACAAATTCATACCTTACCTTTTATACTGTTATTCCAGTGAGGGGTAACAGAATATATAACACAAAATATAACTATAAGTGTTGTTAAATTATTTTTTACATCTCTTTAATAGTCTTCTATAATATAACCAGTTAATAAATTAATAAATAATATCAAACAACTTCATTTTTAGTTAACACACATAAACTAACTTATTTATATGCCTAGGATTGATATTACTTTGGCTAGAGTCTGAAAAATAAATAGGAATCAGAAATTATTTAATTAATCAGACAAAGGAATAGTAATTAATTAAGTAACTTCCACCAGGACTTATAATCTACTGATCCTATTATTTTTCACTGCTTACCCTTTAACCTAACTTAAATTCTACTCCCTTGCTTCTCTCTCACTCCATATTCCTCTGACTAAACTCTAACACTGGGTACAGCCTTACTTTCTACAGTCTGAGCCTGTAGCCTGCAGTTGAATGTGGCTGCAGGAAAACAAAGAACCATGTTTACTGATTTCACACTAACTCAATCTCTCACCTTGAATGGGCCCCTGGTGTTATCTGAAAATCGTTTCATATTTTCCTAATCCATTCACTCTCCCCATTCCCCTGAATAACTGTTTCCTATTTTCTCTCTCATCAAACTTTCAACATTTCCTCCACATCCTCACTCTCAGCTGATGACACTGCAAAAACTTCCTCTCTGAAATCAATAAAATACATTAAAAAAAAAAAAAAAAAAGATCTTCCAGCCCTGACCAGTGTGGCTCAGTTGGTCAGGTGTCATCCTATGCACCAAATGCCAGTTCGATTCCAGGTCAGGTCACATGTCCAGGTTTCCGGTTTGATCCCCAGCGGGGGGGCGTGCAGCTGATCGATGTTTCTCTCTCTCCCTGCCCCCTTCCCCTCTCTCTAAAATCAATAAAAACATATTTAAAAAAGAAAAAGAGCCCTAGCTTATTTGGCTCAGTGGATAGAATGTCAGCCCTCAGACTGAAGGGTCCCGGGTTCAATTCTAGGCAGGGCCATGTTCCTTGGTTGCATGCAGGCTTGATCCCAGCCCTGGTCCTGGAGCTTGCAGAATGCAACCAATTGATGTGTTTTTCCCACATCAATGTTTCTCCCCCTTCCTTCCACTTTAAAAATCAATAAAAAGCCCTAGTTGGTCTGGCTCGATGGATAGAGCATCGGCTTGTGGACCGGAAGGGTCCCAGATTCAATTCTGGTCAGGGGCACATGCCTAGGCTGTGGGCTCAGTCCAATGCGCAGGAGGAAGCCAATCAATAATTCCCTCTCACCACTGATGTTTCTATCTCTTCCTCTCCCTTCCTCTCTGAAATAAAAAAATATTTTTTAAAAAAATCAATGGAAAAATAACCTCAGGTGAGGATTAACAAAACAATTAAAATTTTTTAAAAAAGGAAAAAAGATCTTCCACAAGGTATCACTGCCAAGTCTACCCATCCCCCAATACCTGTGCCTATATGTCTACCTTCATCCCTGTTGTTTTGGGTAAACTATCCGTGTTCTTAACTGAGGTCCATCCCTAGGGTTTTGTACCAGATCCTGTCCCTTTCCTCATCTACTCAAAGGTCATTCCAGCAATACTCTTCTCTCTGCTCTATCATCAATTTTTCTTTCTCAACTGATCATTCCTATCAGCACACAAGCGTACTGCTACATAACCCAACATAAACAGAAAACCACTTCCATCTTTGCTCTCCTTTATAGCAACACTAGAGGCCCAGTGCACGAAAATTCATGCACTCAGGGGGGTAGGGGAGTCCCTCAGCCCAGCCTGTGCCCTCTCACAGTCTGGGACCCCTTGGGGGATGTCCACCTGCTGGCTTAGGCCTGCTCCCAGGGGATTGGGCCTAAGCTGGCAGTCAGACATCCCTCTGGCACCCCAGGAGCCCTTGGCAGATGTCCAATGGGGAGCGTGCCTAAGCTGCTTGTCAGACATCCTTAGCACTGCCTCAGAGGTGGAAGAGGCTCCCGCCACCGCTGCTGCGCTGGCCAGCCATGAGTCGGCTTCTGGATGCAAGGTGCTCCCCTGTGGAAATGCACTGACCACCAGGGGGCAGCTCCTGCATTGAGTGTCTGCCACCTGGTGGTCAGTGTGCGTCATAGCAACCGGTTGTTCCCGATCATTCCGTTGTTAGGGTCAATTTGCATATTACCCTTTTATTAGATAGGATTCCTTGAAAGACTTGTATAGTTGCTATCTCCAGCTCTTCTCGATGCTGGGTTATCTCCATCATTACACTAAAACTTTTCTTTTCAAGCTGGTTTGCCTTCTCATCTCTTAATTCAATTTCCAGTTATCATTTTATATGACCTATTAGCAGCATTTACACATGTAATCTCCACCTCCTCCTTACTTGGCCCCAGATACCACATTCTCCTGGTCTTTCTATTTCACTAGCCACTTATTCTGGTTCCCTAGGGAATCATAATCATTGCAATTATCCTATCTAATAAAAGAGAAACATGGTAATAAGCCGTACATCCGCTACCCTTCCCATTGGCTAATCAGGGTGATATGCAAATTAACTGCCAGCCAAGATGGCGGCCGGCAGCCAGGCAGCTTGAAGCTAACATGAGGCTTGCTTGCTTCAGTGACGGAGGAAACCAATGTTTCCCGCCTGACTTGCCGACCTCTGAGTTTGCAGTTTGAAACGTTGTTACAAATATAGAAGCTAAACAAAACCCCAGGAACCTGCTTTCAGCCAGCCGGGATATCAGAGCTGGAGTTGATACAGTGTTTCAATTATAGAACCCAAACAAACCAGATACCTGCTTTCAGCAGCAGAGGCCTCAGAGCTGGAGCTAGAGCTACAACAGGCCCAGAATTAAAAAAAAAAGAAAAAAAGGAGCGGTTGGGAGCTTCCGTCACCCGCCAGCCTGAAAACAGCCCTCAGCCCCTCACCCAGACTGGCCAGGCACCCCAGTGGGGACCCCCACCCTGATCCAGGACACCCTTCAGGGCAAACCAGCCAGCCCCCACCTGTGCACCAGGCCTCTATCCTATATAGTAAAAGGGTAATATGCCTCCCAGCACTGGGATCAGTGGAGCTGCGAGGCCTCCCGGCACTGGGATCAGCGTGACAGGGGGCAGTGCCCAAACCCCCTGATCGCCCTGCGGCTCTTTGTGACAGGGGGTGGGGACACAACCTCCCTATCGGCCCTGCTCTGTTCGTGACAGGGGAAGGCGCCCCAAACCCCTGATCAGCCCTGCTCTGTGCCTGATAGGGGGGAGCTCCCAACCCCCTGATCGGCCCTGCTCTGTGTGTGACAGGGTGCGGTACCCCAACACCCCCCTCCCACGGGCCCTGCTCTGTGTGTGACGGGGTACAGCCATAACCTCCCCATCGGCCCTGCCCTGAGTGTGACAGTGGCGGCGCCCCAACCCCCTGATCGACCCTGCTCTGTGGGTGATAGAGTGCGGCGCCCCAACCTCCTGATCCGCCCTGCTGTGTGTGTGACAGGGGGCAGTGCCCCAACTTCCCTATCGGCCCTATTCTGTGAGTGACAGGGTGGAGCTCCTCAACCCCCTGATGGGCCCTGCTTTGTACGTGACAGGGTACAGAGCCCCAACCCCCCTGATGGGCCCTGCTCTGTGAGTGACAGCGGGCAGCGCCCCAATCCCGATTGGCCCTGCTCTGTGCCTGACAGGGGGTCGCGCCGCAACCTCCCCATCGACCCTGCCTTGAGCGTGACAGGGGGCTGTGCCCCAACCCCCAATCAGCCCTACCCTGAGTGTGACTGAGGGTGGCATCGCAACCTCCCCATCCGCCCTGCTCTGTGCATGACAGGGGGCAGCGCCCCAACTCCCCAATCGGCCCTGCTCTGAGCCTGACCAGGGGCTGCACCTAGGGATTGGGCCTACCCTCTGCCACCCGGGATCAGGCCTAAGGCAGCAGGTCATTATCTCCCGAGGGGTCCCAGACTGCAAGAGGGCACAGGCTGGGCTGAGGGACCCTCCCCTCCCGCCCCCCGAGTGCACAGATTTTTGTGCACCGGGCCTCTAGTCTATAATAAAAGCATAATACAGTGGGGCCCTGACTTACGAGTTTAATTCGTTCCGTGACGGAGCTCGTAACTCAAATTACTCGTATGTCAAATCAAAAGTGAATGAGTGAGACACGTGATGCTGTATGCTAATTAGACCGACATCCTTCCGGATGACCTTCAGGACGAAGCTGGGGCTGTAAGGAAAGCCCAGGTTCTGGGTGCCAGAGGGAAGCTGGTGCCAGCAGCCGGGGGGTGGGGGGGGGGGAAGGCCTATTCTTGCACAAATTTTGTGTATCGAGTCTCTAATCCTATATAATAAAGGGGGAATATGCAAATTGACCGTCACTCTGCCACAAAGATGGTGGCGCCCATAGCAGAGGCAGGTGTTTCCGTAACACAAGATGGCTGCACCCACAGTGGAGGCCAAGTTTCCTTAACGAGCCTTGCCAAGCAATCAGCAGGGACCTGAGGCTGCATTACTTCCCCCCAGCTTGCCAGGGGACCTCAGGCCACACCCCCCACCTTGGCACCAGGCCAGGAGACCTCAGGCCATGCCCCCCAACAAGCAGGGCTTGACGGGGGACCTCAGGCCATGCCCCCCGCCTGGCAGGGCTTGACTGGGGGCCTCAGGCCACATCCCCCTTCCTGGCGGAACTTGATGGGGGACCTCAGGCCACACACCCCCGCCCCGGCACCAGGCCAGGGGACCTGAGGCCACACCCCCCGCCCCGGCCCCAGTCTGGGGGATCTGAGGCTGTGCCCCGTGCCTGGCAGGGCTTGACCAGGGACCTGAGGCTGCACCCCCTCCCGGCGGGGCTTGATGGGGGACCTCAGGCCACACCCCCCGCCCAGCAGGGCTTGACAGGGGATCTCAGGCTATGACCCCCACCTGGCGGGACTTGACAGGGGACCTCAAGGCACGCCTCCACCCCGGCCCGGGCTGGGGCACCTCAGGCCGCACCCCCTGCCCTGGCGGGGCTTGACAAGGGTGGGACCGGCTGGGTCTGGATCTAGCCCAGCTGTGGGCAAACTACAGCCCGCGGGCCGGATCCGGCCCGTTCGGCTGTTCTATCTAGCCCGCGGAGCCAAAAGAGCGGAGGGTTCTCTTGCTCTCCCCTCCGCTCCTTCACCAGCAGCAGTGTTAACATGGCAACGTCAGGAAACACGGCCGCAGCTCCTTCTTCTGAGTCCAGTTTAAGAACCCATTGTGGCCCTCGAGTCAAAAAGTTTGCCCACCCCTGATCTAGCCCAATGGAGGGGGGCCGGCCGGGTCTGGGTCTTGCGCAATTTTGAGGCGCATGTGGGTGGGTGGGGACTTGACTCTGGGTCCCGTGGTGCGCCCCAGATCTAACAGGAGGAAGATTACCATATACATTTTACTAATTTTCTTACATCTCTGACACTTCTATTATAGAGAAAGGGCAAATAGCAATATTAAAATATTTCCTCTAATTAATTCCCCTTTTAATGTGCACAAGTTTCGTGCACTGGGCCACTAGTCCTATATAATAAAAGGCTAGCCCTAACCGGTTTGGCTCAGTGGATAGAACATCAGTCTGTGGACTCAAGGGTCCCAGGTTCAATTCTGGTCAAGGGCATGTAGCTTGGTTGCAGGCACATCCCCAGTAGGGAGTGTGCAGGAGGCAGCTGATCGATGTTTCTCTCTCATCGACGTTTCTAACTCTCTATCCCTCTCCCTTCCTCTCTGTAAAAAAAATCAATAACATTACAAAAAATAATAATAAAAGGCTAATATGCAAATCGAATAGCAGAACAACTAGTTGCTATGGTGAGAACTGACCACCAAGGGAAAGACGCTCAATGCAGGAGCTGCCTCCTGGTGGTCAGTGCACTCCCACAGGGAAGCACCACTCAGCCAGAAGCCCGGCTCACGGCTGGTGAGTGCAGCAGCAGTGGTGGAAGCCTCTCCCACCTCCACGACAGCGCCAAGGACCCCTCGGGGATATCCGCCAAGAGGTCCAGGACTGAGAGAGGGCACAGGCTGGGCTGAGGGACCCCCACCCCCCACCCCCAGTGCACCAATGTCATGCACCGGGCCTCTAGTTCATAATAATGAAGTACCCCATGGATCAGTCTTTGGACATCTTCTCTATCTTCATTCAATCATCCAGTCCAATTTTTATGATGATGATTCCCAACTCTTTTTTTAAAAAAATATATTTTTTTATTGATTTTAGAGAGGAAGGAAGAGGGAGAGAGAGACAGAAACATCAATGATGAGAGAATCATTGATGGGTTGCCCTCTGCATGCTCCCTATTGGGGATCAAGCCCACAACCCAGGCATGTGCCCTTGGCCGGAAGCCAACTTGGGACCCTTCAGTCAGCAGGCCGACACTCTATCCACTGAGCCAAACCAGCTAGGGCTGATTCCCAACTCTTGAGCCATCAAGGCAACAAGATGTATACATTCAATTGTTTATTCAACATCAAGTAGTTGATGTTTAAAACACTGCTTCTCAATAGTCTATGAACTGTATATTACTGGTTCCAGTTCACAAACGGTATGTTACTGGCCAATAAGAAGTACAAAAATTAAGAGTAAGAGTTTAGAAGTTCAACAGAGTAATTCTGTTTGTTAACTCTAATTTTACTTTTAAAGTAATTCATATTTATTTTTTTAAAAAAAAGTATTTGTGACTTAGTTTTTTTCTTTTAAATGTATTTTTACTGATTTTAGAGAGGAAGGGAGAGGGAGAAATAGAAACATCAATTATGAGAGAGAATCATTGATCAGCTGCCTTCTGCACACCCCCTACTGGGGATCGAGCCTGCAACCTGGACATGTGCCCTTGACTGGAATCAAACCTGGAAACCTCCAGTCCACAGGCTGACACTCTATCCATTGAACCAAACCAGCTAGGACTGTCTGTGACTTATTGAGAAGAAATAATCAACTGATCCTCCACCAGTTTTGACAGTCTGAAAACCACTAATCTCATAGTCATGCCAAAGCTATTTTAACTTGTCAAAAACCAAGCTCCTGATATTCTCTCCAAAACCTGCTTGTCCTGCAGTCTTACCTATTTTAATTGCTCAGGCCATAAATCTTGGAATCAGCCTTCACACTCCTTTATCCCACATCTCACTCTAATTTATCAACTAAATCCAGTCAGCTTGACCTTCAAAATATATCCAGAATCCAAACATTTCTCAAAATCTTTCCTGCTACCACCCCTGTACAAGCCACCATCATCTTTAGATTCAGTTATTGTAATGTCTTCCAATCTGTCTTCCTGTTTCCACCCTTAACCCCTTATAGTTTATCAAGACAGAAGTCCTGTGATTATTTTAAAATACAAATCAGGAAATGACTGTTTTCTGCTCCAAAGCCTCCAAAGGCTTCTTTCCATCTCATTGAGTAAAACCCAATGTCATTAAGATGGGAATACCCTAGAAGGCCCTAAAGAATATCTGCCCCTCCACTTCCTCTCTGACTTCATTGCTATTTCTAAATCAATGAATAATTTAATTACAACTATTTACATTAAAGCTTATTTCAGAGCAAAAGTGCTATTATGAAAGCAATCATGTATAAGAGTTATAAAAAGGTTACTCTAGCATACATACAAATACTATTGACATAGTGAATAAAGGACAAAGTCAATAAAATCAATAAGGTTTTTTATGGTACCTGACAAACTCAAGAAATAATGACACTGAATAATAATAAAATTGGCCAGAGACCAGGTTGGGTACTACGGGTATTGATTTCAAAATGCTGATCCCCTAAGCAAAAATCCATTTTATTTTTCATTTACATATAAATGTTAAGATTAGTAATAATCACCCACTAGATATCTGAACCCTTTAAAGTACTTATAATCAGATGAGATAGGAAAAGGTGTTATATTCCAACTCAGGAAAAGTTTGAGTCCACCAGATCCAGACAACTTAAACGGACTCTTCCGTGTACAGTGAGGACTCTACATTAAAGACATATTTAATTGTCAGTCAGATGACCTATAGCTAATCTGCAAAAACCAGTATACATTTTATAAAAGTCAGTAGTCCAAAAAACATATCACAGCACTTAGAAAACTTATGACTTCTTACTCAGAGCATATGGTAAGGCTTTTAAATAACAGAAATAAAGAAATAACTGTTTAGAATAAATAACTAAAATGACTTAAAATAAAACATTAATTGAAGGCTCTACAGTACAATTTCATTGAATGTTTACAACTCTATGAAGTATGTTTACATATAAAGAAAACATAAGTGGAAGAGCCAGGATTCCAACCCAGGTAGTATGATCCCCCAGCCTTTCTGCTGAACTATTACACTTTACATTACTTAAAAAAAAAAAGTTTCAAAACCACACAAAAAACAATACATTTTTTTGCCTTTAAAAATATTTACTACAAAATTATCTTTATAAGAAGTAGATAACTGACCCATAAGTTAAAACAAAAAAGTGCAAAGCTAATAAATTTTATTTTTATTTTTATCATCTCCAAAAATAATTACCTCCAGTTGCTCTTTCTGGGTAAAACCCTTCATGCTTTTCCCTGAGGCATGGCCAACAAAAGTCATTGCTCTAATAACTGGCTGATGCCGTAAAAGCATTTCTGCAATTTCTTGAACACTATCTCGAAATGAAGAGAAGATCATAACCCTGGTCTTGTCACATTTCTTTTCAGATGTGTTTTGAGCTAAACAACAAAAAAGATTTAATTACAACTTTTTAAAAGCATATAGATAAGAATTAGTTCAAAAGACAAGCCTGAAACTATATACTAATGAATAATAATTCTTTGGAAAAAAATAAGACATCTTAAAAATTTGCTGGTTCTCTTACCTTTCCTAATAATTTTAATAACTTTGGCTCCTAATCTTTTGTTAGTTGACATAAAACATAATTCTAAACAAATCAAATGAAAATGACCTGAATTACTTTTGACCAGTCCTTCATTTCATGCATGATACATGTTATTCCCCTTTACCTTCTACATCAGAAGAACAGAAGTATCAAGTTCCCACTGATTTTGTAAGTCTCCCCTTTCTTTTCTTTCACTAAAGGAACTGCCCAAAACCAGGTCATGGCATTCTGTCCCCACTTCTATGGTACTTTCAAATTCTCCGGTAACTGCAGAATATACCCTGCAGTTAATAGTTAATCATAAAGCTCCTCCAATGTCTCTGTGCTTAGGAGGCAGTAGAATGCATGAAGAAGAACAGGATTTCTGAGGCTGGGCAACTTCCACTCTGAGTGATGTGTGGCCATGGTACTTATTTTATCTCTTTTTTTTTTCTTTTTTTTTTAATTAAATCTTTATTATTCAGATTATTACATTTGTTCCTCTTTTTCCCCCTCCATAACTCCCCTCCTCCCAGTTCCCGCCCCACCCTCCGCCCTCACTCCCCACCCACTGTCCTCATTCATAGGTGCATGATTTTTGTCCAGTCTCTTCCCGAATCTCCCACACCCCTTTCCCCCCCAAGAATAGTCAGTCCATTCCCTTTCTATGTCCCTGATTCTATTATAATCACCAGTTCATTCTGTTCATCAGATTATTTATTCACTTGATTCTTAGATTCACTTGTTGATAGATGCATATTTGTTGTTCATAATTTGTATCTTTACCTTTTTCTTCCTCTTCCTCTTCTTAAAGGATACCTTTCAGCATTTCATATAATCCTGGTTTGGTGGTGATGAACTCCTTTAGCTTTTCCTTATCTGTGAGGCTCTTTATCTGACCTTCAGTTCTGAATGATAGCTTTGCTGGATAAAGTAATCTTGGTTGTAGGTTCTTAGTATTCATCACTTTGAATATTTCTTGCCATTCCCTTCTGGCCTGCAAAGTTTCTGTTGAGAAATCAGCTGACAGTCGTATGGGTATTCCCTTGTAGGTAACTGAGTTACTTTCTCTTGCTGCTTTTAAGATTCTCTCTTTATCTTTTGCTCTTGGCATTTTAATTATGATGTGTCTTGGTGTGGTCCTCTTTGGATTCCTTTTGTTTGGGGTTCTCCGCGCTTCTTGGACCTGTAAGTCCATTTCTTTCACCAGGTGGGGGAAGTTTTCTGTCATTATTTCTTCAAATAGGTTTTCAATATCTTGCTCTCTCTCATCTTCTGGCACCCCTATAATTCTGATGTTGGTGCGCTTGAAGCTGTCCCAGAGGCTCCTTACACTATCCTCGCATTTTTGGATTCTTTTTTCATTTTGCTTTCCCGGTTGGGTGTTTTTTGCTTCCTCGCATTTCAAATCATTGACTTGATTCTTGCGCTCCTCTGGTCTGCTGTCGGGAGTCTGTATAATATTCGTTATTTCAGTCCGTGTATGCTTAATTTCTAGTTGGTTCCCCAATATAACATCGAGGGTCTCATTAGTTTTCTTGTAGATCTCATTAAGTTTATCGGCGGCTTCTAAACAGTTCTTGAGAGACCTTAAAAGTGTGGTTCTGAACTCTATATCTTCCATTGACAATTTTGTCCTGTTTCTTTGTCTCCGCATTTTGTTATGCTTCCTTGGTGCACCCCCCAGTGGTCTTTGTTCGCAGTCTTATAGTTAAACCTTGACTGTTGTAGCTAATACCAGGGAGGGTTTGACCTCCAGGCCAAGTGGCTATTATTTTATCTCTTTATAAGCTTTAATTTCTTCAGGTATCTACAATGGACTGAGGTGAAGATTAAATGAACTGGTAAATATAAAGTATGTGGACTTGCACAGAGCAATCTATAATAACAAAAGCATAAAATGCTACTTAGACTGGACGTCCTTCCGGATGACCTTCTGGACAAAGCCTGGGCTGCGAGGGAAGCTCAGGTCCCAGGTGCCAGAGGGAAGCTGGTGCCAAGCAGCCAGGGGGTGGCGGTAGGGTGGGGGGGAGGGGCGGAAGAAGGCCTACTCCTACACGAATTTCATGCATGCCCCCTGGTGGCCAGTGATCTCCCACAGCCAACCGCCCGTGGCCGGTCAACCTCCCACGGTCCCTATCCCACTGCCAGCCAACCTCCCTCAATCCCTCCCCCCAGCTGGCCCCTCCGATTGCCAGCCAGGCCGAGGGACCCCACCCGTGCACGAATTCGTGCACTAGGCCTCCAGTTGGTTAATAACTGCAAGTCATGTAGGGCTTTCTGTAGTTATTATTAGTTTTCCTTTGTTTTTACACTTTCTTGGAACTTTGACAATCCTTCTTTCTTCCATGAGTTATATTAATCATCATGTGTGTGCCAGGAACTATACTAAGCATTTTATGTGTTAACTCATTTAGTTTTCATAACAACCCTAATGATTAAATGACTTAATACATATAAAGCTAATTCACAATACATATGGGAAAAGCAGCACCTGTTACAAGGAAAATTATTCTACATGTGCTCCTTTGACTCACCATAGCAGCAAGCCTCTACATCTGACCAACCTCTGACCAGTATCTACTTTCTTTCTTTTTTTAAGATAATTTTTATTTTGAAATAATTTCAAACTACAAAAAAGTTAGTAGTGTTTAACACACATCCCCGCCCCCTGGAAATTTGAGAGTAAAGTTGCTGACATGATAGCTCATCACCACCTAATGCTTCAGTGTGTAAATTCTACAAACAAGGATATTATTTTATGTAAAGACAATAAACCATGAAAATTAGAAAATTAACTCTGACACATTATTACTAATTAACAGACCTTATTTAAGTGTTGTCAATAGTCTTGATAATGTTGACAGAAAAAGGCACCAATTGCCAATAGTTTTCCAGTGCAACACCTATCTCCTTCAACTGGTTGCAGCCTGCTTTTCTGTCTTCATTCTACTGTACTAAAGTCATCAATAACTTTCATATTGCCAAATTCAATGGACACTTTTTGGTTTATTTGACCATATTTCTCAGTAGTTAACACAGTCCACTCCTTCCTACTGAAACAGTCTCCTCTCTCAGCTTGTCTGACACTCTAGTTGTCTGGTTTCTCAATCTTCTTTGTGGCTTTTTTTCATCTGAATTCTAACTACTGTTACTCTTCAGGACTACATTCTGGGCCCTCTCTTATCTCTAAACTGTATGCCTGGTGATGTTATCATATCCATTCCTGAAACTTTAAATACAGCCTATATGCTGATGACTCCAAAATTTATTGATGTAAATGTAAACAGATAAAAATAGCCCAGACTATTCTTCTGAGATCCAGTTTCACTTATCCAATGCCTACACATCTCTATATAGATGTCTCAGAAGCATCCTAACAAGTTTGCTTATCCACCCCACACCCATCATGATTCCTTTTTTTTCTTATACCCTATGTTCAATCCACCAACAAATACTGTTGGCTCCAACTTCAAAATATATCCAGAATCTATGACCATTTCTGAGCACCTCCACCTCTATTACCTTGGTACAAGCCACCATCATCTGCTATCATCTTACTATTGCAAAAGTCTCCTAACTGGTCAATGTCTATTTTCCACAAAACTACCAGAGTGATCTTTTAAAAATGTAAGAGAGATCATGTCATTCTACTGCTCTAAATGCCTCTGTAACGGTTTCAGAAAGTACACACATTCACAGAATAGAGTCTGAATTCCTGACTTGGCATACAAGCCTGACGTCTGCGCCTGGCTACTTTTCCAACCTCCTCCTAATACCACTTGTACCTTCATTACAATACTCCAGCCAAATTGGTTTGTTATTGATCCTTAATTATACCACACACCTTACTGCCCCAGGGTCTTTGAATCTGCTACAGTCTGCCTGGCATAATCCTCTCTGAGAAATCCAGAGCTTGCTTCCTCACTTCCATCAGGTAACAGCTCAAACATCACCCTACAGAAGCGCTTTCTCTAACACTCTATATAAAACAGCCTCCTTCATGACTTCAACTCCTTACCTAGTTCACTTTTCCTTACCATCATATATTGTTTTAGTATTTCACTTATACTGCTCCAGACTCACTGTTATTTTTCACATACCTTACAGTATTCTTAACATTCTTACCTATCCTCCCAAAATTTCCGTGCTTTTTTATATTCATTATCCAGAGTAATTAAACGACCACCTATTCCATAAGAAATGTTAGCATAAACTAAAGAGTCAGGCTTTAAATATGACATACCATTCCATGACTTGAAGTGTTCAACTACAATTTCTTCTAATTTCTTTAATTTTGGATGACTATAGAAAAATTCTTTTTCACCTGCAAAATGTAAAAAAAAATAAAAAATCCAATATCAAAATAATATTTCTGTATTTTTCCATATTCAATTATATCTATGTATTTTAATTATCCTTTTCAAAAATGGATTTGTTAAAACTTTGAAGACTCAGTAGCATCCAAACAGCACACAAGTCTTATTGTAAAATAAACTTTGAATTTTTATGAAAATTTCATTCCGAGAGAGAATCTAAACAGGAATCAGCAACAATGTAGAAGGGAAAAAAATAAATATTTAGTTTAGCTATAAAATCAGTTTTTGGTAGTTCTAAGAATTTTTAACTACCAGTAACAACTACTAACTTCTATTATATATATATACTACTTGTATATTTATCCTGAGTTATTCCTTTTTTGTATTTTACTAGTATTTATCTATTTTTTCTACTTATCCAACTTCTATAATTTGGTAGGTCTATTGCTACCAAAATATAACTATAGATATGTGGATCAATGAAGCAAAATTTCAAAATTAAGCTTGACGAAGAGGAAACAATATACAATTTTAAAAGAAAAACCAGACCTTTATCGATAGTAGAAATGCCACTTGCTGAAGTACTACGTGAATGTGCAAACATGCACTCTAGATGATTATAAAGTTTCATGAAGTCCTCATTTCGGTTAAGTTCATTTTTCACCCGAGTCATTCCTTCAGAAATTAAGAAAAGGTTTTCCCAGTAAGTAAACTTAATAGCAAAATTAATCAGTTATTATGTATTTAAAAAAGTAACCTTTAACAATTAAAGCAAGTTTTTCAAATTTAAATATGAAAGCCAGAAACTTTTTTCCAGTTCCACATTCACATATGTATTAATGAATGGCTTGTTTCTTTCCAGCAATTTAGCAAAATCAAAGAAGTATAAAACCATTTGTTATAAAACCATTTCATTGCTTTTTAAAAGTATTTTTAAGTAATCCAAAATGTTCAACTTCAGCCAAAATTATACGTGTATTTCTTTAATTTACCTTTAGTTCCATCCATAATTCCACAAAGGAAGAAATATAGTGATCTCATTCCCATTTGCTGCAATAATTCATAACCATGATATAAACTAATACAAAGAGCAAACTCTCCTTCGATTATACCTTGTTGTATTCCCTAGAAAAATAAGCATATATCAAATTTAACCAGAGAAAATAAATGAAGATACATGTTCCATGTAGAACTTGATGGTTCTACTAAATGTCATAGGATGGTGCTATGGAAAGGTGCCAATGTATTTTCCATGTAACATGCCCCTTCACATTGTCTTTTTAATTCAACAGGAAACTTAAATGTTAAAGAGAACAGGTAAAGGGGAAACCATTTAGTGTTTTTCTCTATAGGTAAACTAGAGGCCCGGTACACGAAATTCTTGCGCTGGGGGGCGGGGGTCCCCTCAACCCGGCCTGTACCCTCTTGCTGTCCAAGACCATTTGGGGGATATCCACCTGCCAGCTTAGGCCCGATATCCCTGGGGATTGGGCCTAAGCCGGCAGGTGGACATCCCTCTCACAGTCCGGGACCCCTCACTCCTTACCGCCGCCTGCAGCGGAGGCGGGAGAGGCTCCCACCACCGCCGCTGCACTCACCAGCCATGAGCCTGGCTTCTGGCTGAGTGGTGCTCCCCCTGTGGAGCACACTGACCACCAGGGGGCAGCTCCTGCGTTGAGTGTCTGCCCCCTGGTGGTCAGTGCAAGTCATAGCGACTGGTCGTTCTGCCGTTCAGTCAATTTGCGTATTAGGGTTTTATTATACAGGATTATTAGCAGTATATAGTTTCATTCATCTTTCAAAACTATTTAATGAGTATCTCCTATGTGTCAAGCATTGAGGTAAACATTTGGGATACAATGGAAAATAAGTCAGATATAGGCCTATCCTCACAAATTTTATAGCATCAGGGTAAATAATTAATCAGACTATTTAACACCAATACTTAACACCAAACACACATGCCAAAAAAACATCTGACACTGAGGATACACTCTTATAAGCACATTACTTGTACAAATTCATTTGATCTCGACACCTAGGAAGTAGGTACTATTGTTCTGCCCATTTTACAGATGAAGAACCTCATATACGTGGTAAATAATAGAGCCAGCATTTGAATCCAGGGTATTTGGTGCAGGGTTCTTGTGCTTGTAACCACTACTCTCAAGAAAAGGGAAGTACACATTCCATATGTGAGCATACAGCATTAGGTCTATCTATATAATAAGATCATTTTAAAAGAAGACCAATGAGAATATATTTAATCATTCTCCATTACTAGCTTACATTTTAGTAGCATTTAATGATAGTCATTTAAAATGTTTCCAGGATAGTGATAAATGCCCTAAAATGGCAGCCTCATCCTGGCTGGGTGGCTCAGTTGGTTAGAACTTCGTCCCAATACACCAAGGTTGAGGGTTCAATCCCTGGACGGGGAACATGCAAGAATCAAGCAATAAATGCATAAATAAATGGAACAGCAAATCAATGTTTCAGTCTCATGTGCTCTCTCTCTCTCTCTAAAATTAATAAATAATTTTTTTTAATGGCAGCCTAATTGCCTGAAAGGGTAAAATCACTTCTCTGTACAATATAAATTGTCCTCAGTAAGATCAGGTTCAACAGTTTTAGATTTACTACTTAAAATTTCCATGAATCTTTATCTCCTAGCAGAAATTTAAAAACATTTTATTAAAGTTGAGTATATTATAGTGCAATTTCACAGAAAAGGCTTCCTTCATGGTTCCCCAGACACTGTGAAGTCCATATTTCTGGTGTAGCATTTAAAGCTCCTCCCATGTGATCACACTTAGATTAACTATCACCTCTGACTTCCTCAATCCTTTACCTCAGCCAAATTGGCTTGTTCACAATCTCCTTCATACCTTCGTTGATTTGATCTTTTGCACAAGAGTTCCTTCTCATTTCCAAGAATGACTTGGTGCCTTTTTGTACTTGTGAGCATCTCCTGACTTTGGATCTAGTTTGATGGATATCTTCCCATCTGCCTATTTTTTTCTATGAAGATTAGAAATAAGAAGCTTACTGTGATATTTCCTCCGTCTAATTGAAATCATTAAATCATATTCCTGTTCAATTTTTTCATGCTTTTATAAACCATATAAATCATATCTGAATTTCTGATGAGCTAATATAAATAAAAAACAATCATTATTTCCATTTCATTCTGATTCTGAGTCAAAACTTAATCTTTTATCAAAATATATTTTAAATTACCTACCATAATATTTGTAGGTGGGTTTTTCCTAAATTGATCTCTTGCCAGAATGATCTGGTATTTTGTTAGATTGGGGATATCCCTTCTCATCAAAAGATTCCTCTGAATCAAAGAACTGGCAAATGCTTCCAAAATCTGAAAATTACAAAGAAATTTAGTTTAAGTGTCTTTTAAAGTCCTTTTTGAAATATAATCATTTTATCACATACTGAAATAATAATATTAAACTATATATTAAAATCTGTCCTAAATGTTCACATAAATACAAAAAAGATAATGACAAAATTTTAAAGTACATTTGCTTACAAGAATGTAAAAATTATAATTTATATAATCGCATATAATAAGAATTTAGATAATATCCATATGAGGTCAGCACACCTTTTATTAAATCCAACTTTAACTGAAGGACATATGTGTTGATCTGCTTATTTTTTAACTTTCTTCCCTTTCTCAGTCTAAGCACAATGAAAAGATGACCTTGATTTCTGTTGTATCTTCAGTGACTAGAACAAGATCTGGCACATAGGAAAAAATTTGTAGACTAGTGACTAAATCAAAATGCTTTTAGTACGTTTAATTTCATTTGTTGATTCATTCTTTTAAAAAATATTTATTAAGCATCTATTATATATCAGACATTGTTCTAAATGCTGGGGATATTGTGGCTGAGACTAATGAAATCCCTGTTTTCATAAAGTTCATATACAAAGGAGGGAGGCAAAGAATAAAAAAATGAACCAAGAAAGTAGAGAATTTCAATTATGGTAAATGCATTTAAGAACCTAAAACACAGTAATGTTATAGAGTCTTTGAGGGGAAGGAGTCATTATTAAGTAAGGTAGACAAAGACAATGTCTTTGAAAAGGTAATACTTGACATCTGAATGATGAGGTGTGTCTAGCATGAGAGGTTCTGAGGAGCATTCTAGGGAGAGGAAATAGCAAACAAAAGGTCCTGATGAAGGACTGAAGTTAATGCCACAGCAAAAGAAAAAAGAGAAGATGAAGATACACTACAGCCATAAGTAATAAACTATTCAAATTTTTGCATAATTTTTATTTTCTAAAGTAGGAAATATTTTAGTACATTGTTATATTTCCTCCATTCCAGCTTTGCTGATCACACTCCCTAAGAAGCACTCTTAAAAATATTGACAATCTGAAAGGATATATGCACCCCTATGTTCATAGCAGCACAATTTACAATAGCTAAGATTTGGAAACAGCCTAAGTGCCCATCAGCAGATGAGTGGATTAAAAAACTCTGGTACATCTACACAATGGAATACTATGCCGCTATTAAAAAGAAGGAACTTTAATCATTTGCAACAGCATGGATGGAACTAGAGAGCATTATGCTAAGCGAAATAAGCCAGTCGGATAAATAAGAAAGATAAATATCACATGATCTCATTCATATGTGGGATATAACAATCAACATAATTTGATGAACAAGAATAGATCGATCTAGAGACAAATGGTAGGGGAGGGGGGTGGTTAGAGAGCAACCAAAGGACTTATATGCATGCATATTAGCATAACCAATGGACACAGATACTGGGGCGGTGGGGGCTTGCCCAGGCTGGGAAGGGATGGGAGAGGGGATCAATTGGGTTAAAAGGAGACATATGTAAAACTTTAGACAATAAAAATAAAAATTAAAAAAAATATTGATAAAATTAAATTCTTATATGTGATTATAGAAATTACAATTTTTACATTCTTGTAAGCAAAAGTATTAGTAGTTAGATGATTCTTAGAAAGACTTTGCCTTATCTTAAATTAAATTATGCTAGGAATTTTGTTACAAACAATTTTAAAACAAAAAATAAACAATGTTACTATAAAACCTCACTTTAAGAAAGATTTACTAAAAGTTAAATGATAGATGAATGTTTTGGTTATATATTCCTGAACAACAAACTACTCAAAAACATCACAGGTGAAAACAACAATCATTTATTTGTTCATGGTTCTGGTTCTGTGGGTAAGAATTCAAGCAGGTCACTGACACAGCCTAGGAGCTATGACACCATAGTAATAGTGAGATCATCCAGTACCCAGATCTTGGTTTCTAAATACCATTCTCCCAGAAAAGGAATAAGGATTCCTTGTAGAAATGGTTGATTTCGTGGGTGGGACAAGAAAAACACCAAATGAGCATAAAATATCTTGCAATGCCAAAAAGTCAGAAAGTGCTCCTCCACCCACAAATAAGTACATGTTCAAGGACACAGGAGCGTTCTTAAAGGAGCTCTCAATGGCCAAAGCAACAAAATCAATAATGACAGTACTGGATTTAACCCACAGAATAAAATAAATATCCATTAGTCCATACTGATTTAAAGAATTAAATTTGGCTAGGCCGGTGTGGGTCAGTGGTTTAGCATCAACCCATGAACCAGAAGGTCAGGTTTTGATTTCCGGTCAGGGCACATGCCCAGGTTGTGGGCTTAACCCCCAGTGAGAGGCCTGTAGGAGGCAGCAGACAGATGATTATCTCTCATCATTGATATTTCTATCTCTTTCTCCCTCTCCCTTTCTCTCTCTGAAATCAATTAAAAAAATGTTTTTTAAAAAAAGAATTGAATTGATAACTCTTCATTATAGAAGAATTCAAATGAACAAATGTGAAAAAAATTAGGGAAGGAGGAAGCACTGATTAGGCAAACACTACAGAAATAACTGTTGTACACAAGAACCATAATTATAACCTAAAATTAGTGGGCAAAATATGTTGAGAAACAGAATATTTTCATTTATTAAATTGATTTTACAGAAAGAGGGAGAAAGAGAAAGAGAAAGAGAAAGAGAGAGAGAGAGAGAGAGAGAGAGAGAGAGAGAGAGAAACATCAATTTGTTGTTCCACTTATTTATGTATTCATTTGTTGTTTCTTGTATGTGCCCTGATAGAGGATCAAACCTGAAACGTTGGTGTATCCGGAAGATGCTCTAACCGACTGAGCCACCCGGCCAGGGCCATATTGGCCTATATATTTTTTAAATATATATACATAGAGGCCCGGTGCACGAATTCATGCACAGGTGGGGTCCCTCAGCCTGGCCAGCGATTGAGGCCTATTGGGGGGCCGGCCAGCCGGGATGAGGGACCCCAGGAGATTGGCCAGCCAGTCCCCCAATCAGGGCCCAGGGTGAGGAACCGCGGGAGTCTGGCTGGCCAGCGGGGCGGGGAGGGGTAACATGAGGTTGGCTGGCCAGCTGGGGAGAGGGGCTGTGAAAGGTTGGCCAGCCACCCAGAGGGCAGGGGGAGGGGCCGCAGGAGGTTGGCTGGCCAGAGGGAGGAGCCGCTGGAGGCTGGCCAGTTGGGGGAGGGGCCGCAGGAGGTTGGCTGTGGGAGTGCACTGACCACCAGGGGGCAGCTCCTGCATTGAGCGTCTGTCCCCTGGTGGTCAGTGCGTGTTATAGCGACTGGTCGACCAGTCGTTCTGGTCATTCAGTTGTAAGGGCTGCTTAGGCTTTTATATATAAAGATATTCTAGTATATATTTTTTTTATTGATTTTAGAAAGGAAGGGAGAGGGAGAGAGAGATAGAAACATCAATGATGAGAGAGAATCATTGACTGGCTGCTTCCTGCACACACCCTACTGGGGATCGAGCCCACAACCTGGGACCCTTCTGTCTGCAGGCCAATGCTCTATCCACTGAGACAAACCAGCTAAGGTCATATTGGCATATTCTTAAAGTGTCTCCCCCTGGAACTCTCTATGCTATTTTTTGCAAATTTCCTGAAAGTCTAAAATTATTACAAATGTTAAAAATTAGAAAAACCCCGTCAGAGCACTGCACTGACAGTTTGACTCTGTTCCTGATGTTTGGAGCCTCGGATTCAGATTGCTGGGAAGTGGCTGAAATAGCTCTACTGGGGCCATATGTATACACTTTCAATTCTAGCTACTTATTTACTCATTCCTCCTTTCTTCTTAACATGGCTAGCTTGAGATACGTCACATACTATTGCTCAGTCACAGGGCCAGCTTAGATCCTAAGAAAGGGGAAATGTATCCTGTTTCTCAATGGGAAGAGTGGCAAAGAAGCCACATTAACCTATGGTCATGAAGATATAATCAGCATCTCCTAGGACAGTGATGGCGAACCTTTTGAGCTTGGCATGTCAGCATTTTGAAAAACCCTAACTTAACTCTGGTGCCGTGTCACATATAGAAATTTTTTGATATTTGCAACCATAGTAAAACAAAGACTTATATTTTTGATATTTATTGTATATATTTAAATGCCATTTAACAAAGAAAAATCAACTAAAAAAATGAGTTCGCGTGTCATAGGTTCGCCATCACTGTCCTAGGATGATGCTAATTAGGAACTATAGAAATAACAATGTGTTACCAAAAATTTCTCCCAATGAAAGTAAAAACTGTGTAAGAAGTTTCTCAATAACTATAATATTGACATTTGACAGATAATTCTTTGTTGTTAGTGGTGCTCTCCTATTCATTGACGAAAGTTAAACAGCATTCCTGGCCTCTATAAACTTACTAGATGTCAGTAGCAAGTCCTCATCCACTCTAGATATGACAACCAAAAATGTGTCAAGACATTGCCAAATATTGCCAGATGGGCAAAATTGCCTCCAGTTGAGAATACTATTATATAAGAGATCCACGAATCTGAGGCATTTCTATACACCAATAATGAACTTTCAGAAAGAGAGATTATAAAAACAATCCCATTTACCATTGCACCAAAAAAATTAAGCTACCTAGGAATAAACTTAACTAAAGAGGTAAAAGACCTCTACTCAGAAAACTACAGGACGTTGAAAAAAGATATAGAGGAAGACATAAACAGATGGAAGAACATACCATGTTCATGGATTGGTAGAATCAACATCATTAAAATGTCCATACTACCCAAAGCAATTCAACACACTTCCCATTAAAATACCAACAGCATACTTCAGAGATCTAGAACGAACTTTCCAAAAATTCATCTGGAATAAAAAAAGACCCCGAATAGCTGCAGCAATCCTGAAAAAGAACAAAGTAGGTGGGATCTCAATACCAGATATCAAGTTGTATTACAAAGCCACTGTTCTCAAACTGCCTGGTACTGGCACAAGAATAGGCATATAGATCAATGGAATAGAATAGAGAGCCCAGAAATCGGCCAGAACCAATATGCTCAATTAATATTTGACAAAGGAGGCAAGAACATACAATGGAGCCAAGATAGTCTCTTCAACAAATGGTGTTGGGAAAATTGGACAGATATATGCAAGAAAATGAAACTAGACCACCAACTTACACCATACAAAAAAATAAACTCAAAATGGATAAAGGACTTAAACGTACGACAGGAAACCATAAAAATTCTAGAAGAATCCAAAGGCAACAAAATCTCAGACATATGCAGAAGCAATTTCTTCACTGATACAGCCCCTAGGGCACTTGAAACTAAAGAAAAAATGAACAAATGGGACTACATCAAAATAAAAAGCTTCTGCACAGCAAAAGAAACCATCAACAAAACAACGAGAAAACCCACTGTGTGGGAAAACATATTTGACAATGTCATATCTGATAAGGGCCTAATCTCCAAAATTTATAGGGAACTCATACAACTTAACAAAAGGAAGATAAACAATCCAATCAAAAAATGGGCAAAGGACCTAAATAGACACCTTTCAAAAGAGGACATTCAGAAAGCCAAGAGACATATGAAAACATGCTCAAAGTCACTAATCATCCGAGAGTTGCAAATCAAAACAACAATGAGGTACCATCTCACACCTGTCAGACTGGCTATCATCAACAAATCAACAAACGACAAGTGCTGGAGAGGATGTGGAGAAAAAGGAACACTTGTGCACTGCTGGTGGGAATGCAGACTGGTGCAGCCACTATGGAAGACAGTATGGAGTTTCCTTAAAAAACTGAAAATGGAACTCCCATTTGACCCTGTGATCCCACTTCTAGGAATATATCCCAAGAAACCGGAAACACCAATCAGAAAGGATATATGCACCCCTATGTTCATAGCAGCACAATTCACCATAGCTAAGATCTGGAAACAGCCTAAGTGCCCATCAGTAGATGAATGGATTAGAAAACTGTGGTACATCTACATGATGGAATACTATGCTGCTGTAAAAAGGAAGGAACTCTTACCATTTGCAACGTCATGGATGGAACTGGAGAGCATTATGCTAAGTGAAATAAGCCAGTCAATAAAGGAAAAATACCACATGATCTCACTCATTCATGGACAATAGAGACCATTATAAACTTTTGAACAATAATAGATACAGAGGCAGAGCTGCCTCAAACAGATTGTCAAACTGCACCGGGAAGGCCGGGGAGGGTTGGGGGGCAGGAGGTAGGGGGGTAAGAGATCAACTAAAGGACTTGTATGCATGCATATAAGCATAACCAATGGACATAAGACACTGGGGAATAGAGGAGGCTAGGGGACTGTCTAGGGCGGGGGGATAAAATGGACACATATGTAATACCCTTTGTAATACTTTAAGCAATAAAAAAATAAAATAAAAAAAATAATAAAATAAAAAAAAAGAGAAGAGAAGAGAAGAGAAGAGAAGAGAAGAGAAGAGAAGAGGGTCAGGTGCTGAGTTCACTTGCTCTTTCCATGACACCGGAGCCACCTTACACCCACCCAGTGGCTCGGGGAGTGAAATGGGGGGACTTCAGGGGAAACATAGATCATTGTTGGCATGAAATATCAGGTGAGTGCCTTCATCATTTTGGGTTAATGTTCCATAGCTTTTTCCCTGAGGTTCCATGCAGAAAGCCGCAGGTTATCCCAATATGTCAACATACCCCTTTTAAACGACTTATCCCATCCAGCTGAAGCAGCCCCTGTCAGAAAGGAAATCCAAACTTGAATAGGAAAACTATGTAGAGGATCCCTTGTCAGATGGTTTTTCCTTACAGCTATGGAGAAGTCAATTAAATGGTATCTCCTATCAAACTTTTATGATAGTGTGTCCTTTCCAAATTTGCCTTCCTAAATTCAGAGACTGATATTATTGGCATTTTCATGCTTAATATTTTCCCCTGATAAGTAACCACTTGCTCAACAATCTGGGACAGATAAGGATAGGATCCCTATGAGATTTGCTATGCGGTTAAAATATAGTTGTGTGCTCTAGCCCTGGCCAGTTTTGCTCAGTGGATAGAGCATCGGCCTGAGGACTGAAGGGTCCCAGGTTTGATTCCGGTCAAGGGCATGTACCTTGGTTGCAGGCACATCCCCAGTAGGAGGCGTGCAGGAGGCAGATGATCAATGTCTCTCTCTCATCGATGTTTCTAACTCTCTATCCCTTCCTTTCTGTAAAAAAAAAAAAAAATTAATTAAATATATATTTAAAAAAAAAAGAAAAGAAAGAAACTTCTGATTGAATCTGGATACATGTTAAGGGTGTGTTCACTATGTGAAACATCACTCAGCTGCACACTTATGTTTTGTGCACTCTGCTGTGTGTGTGTGTGTGTGTGTGTGTGTGTGTGTGTAGTATGGGAGAGTAATACTGCAATTAAAAGGCTTACTAATAAATACAAAACCACATAAGGCTATTATTGGCTTTATAAATAGTCCATCGTCCTAGCCTGTTTGGCTCAGTGGATTGAATGTCAGCCTGCGGACTGAAGGGTCCCGGGTTCAATTCCAGTCAAGGGCACATGCCCAGGTTGTGGGCTCAATCCCCAGTGGGGGGTGTGCAGGGGGCAGCTGATTAATGATTCTCTCTCATTGATGTTTCTATCTCTCTCTCTCCCTCTCCTTTCCTCTCTGAAATCAATAAAAATAAATTTTTTAAAAAAGAAAGAAATAGTCCACCATTTTGTATTCTTTAACAGCTTGTCATTGTATGTAAAGAATGGCGCTCTTTTCAAAACTTTTAATTTCAAAGAATTTTCCAACGTATTAATTATAAAATGATAACTATATATTCTCAGCTAGATTGTATTAACTAAAATAATTATATTATCAGTTTATCTATTGAAACCCTTAACGGTGATAAAAATGGCTTACCTGCCCTGGCCAGTGTGGCTTAGTCGGTTGAGCGTCCCTATGTACCCAGAGGTGACCAGCTGGATTCCCGGTCAGGGAACATGCCTGGGTTGTGGGCTCGATCCCCAGTAAGGGTGAGCAGGAGGCAGCCAATCATTGTTTCTCTCTCCCTTCCTCTCTCTCTAAAATCAATAAAAAACATATTTTAAAAAGATGACTTACCTGTACATATGCCTTTTGGATGGCTGCAAGTTCTTCACTAAGGGGAACAACAAGCTTTTCAACTCGTCTTTCATGAGAGTATGGCAAAATATCTGGTGAATCTTCAGAACGAAGTTCTATCTGCCCAATTAGTAGGTTAGTAATAACCTGTTGCACAGCCTACACAAAACCAATTAAGTATGATTATAAATTATATTACATGTTAAATATTTCACTTTGTCACTATAAGAAATAAAATAGCCAGTAAAATTTTGAAGGAAATATTAGAAATTCATATCATTAAATATTTTTTTTAACTCTAAATACATCAGAAATGGTACAACAGGGGAATAAGGCTTTTGAAACATCTTTATTCCACATAGCCCTTCAAGTCAAACATTTAAGAAATAAGAATATTAGTAAATGTCCAACAAGTTAATCAAATATATTTTGCACTTTCCAAAATGATATGTTCATCAATTTTTTTTGTTTTTTTAAAATATATTTTTATTTATTTCAGAGAGGAAGGGAGAGGAGGAGAGAGATATAAAATGTCAATGATGAGAGAGAACCATTGATTAGTTGCCTCCTGCATGCCCCACACTGGGGATCAAGTCTCAACCCAGGCATGTGCCCTGACCAGGAATCAAACCGTGACCTCCTGATACATAAGTCGACACTCAAACACTGAGCCATGCCAGCTGGGCTCCATCAATGTTTTATAAAGACTCAGACAACAGAATTTTAAAAAACTAAATCCCCCCAAATTATAACAGTCCATTTTAGAACCAAAACTAGAATCCAGGTTTCCCTGAATCCTGGCAAATACTTTCCACTGATTTTTGTGAGAGAAAATAGAAGTCTTGTTACTATTAAATCAATTATTGATAAATTAGTGGAATATTTTTTCATTTAAATCAATATATATGATGTGAATATATTTCAGCGGATAAATTTCATTCACTGAAAGCTCATAAAGGAACTAAATTGTAAAATTAGGGAACTGCAGTAAGAACATAAAGCCTGTTGGCCCTAACCGGTTTGGCTCAGTGGACAGAGCGTCAGCCTGTAGACTCAAGGGTCCCGGGTTCAATTCCAGTCAAGGGCATGTACCTTGGTTGCGGGCACATCCCCAGGAGGGGGTGTGCAGGAGGCAGCTGATCAGTGTTTCTCTCTCATCGATGTTTCTAACTATCTCTCTCCCTTCCTCTCTGTAAAAAATCAATAAAATATATTTATTAATTAAATGAATAAATAAAGCCTGTTGGTACAAACAACTGCTATACCATTAGACTATAACACTGACATTGTGATTGAGAGCTAAATGAGGGGGAGGGAAGGGATGGGAGAAAGGCAGGAGGGAGGAATAGAGAGAGAGAAAGGAAGATTCAATCCTGAAAGTATCTAAAAATTAAGAGCTTTTTATAAAAAGATTAATGATAATTTTATTTATTTACTTATTTAATTTTTTAATATATATTTTTATTAATTTCAGAGAGGGAGAGAGGTAGAAACATCAATGATGAGAGAGAATTATTGATTGGCTGCCTCCTGCACACCCCACACTGGGGAACAAGCTCACAACCTGGCATGTACCCTGACAGGAATCGAACCATGACCTCTTGGTTCATAGGTCAATGCTCAACCACCGAGTCATGCCAGCTGGGCTACTTAATTTTTTAGAGAGAGGAAAGGAGAGGGAGGCAGGGAGGAAGGGTGAGGGGGAGGGAGGAAGAGGGAGAGAGAGAGAAAGAGAGAGAGAAACATCGATGGGTTGTCTCCCAAACTCACCCTAACCGGGGATTGAACCTGGAACCTGGGTTTGTACTCTGAGTGGGAATCAAACCCGACACCTTTTGGTGTACAGGAGGAGACTCCAAACAACTGAGCCACACCAGCCAGGATTAGAATTTCTTTTTCTTTTTTTTTTTTTTTTTTTTATTGCTTAAAGTATTACAAAGGGTATTACATATGTATCCATTTTATCCCCCCGCCCTAGACAGTCCCCTAGCCTCCCCTATCACCCAGTGTCTTATGTCCATTGGTTATGCTTATATGCATGCATACAAGTCCTTTAGTTGATCTCTTACCCCCCTACCTCCTGCCCCCCAACCCTCCCCGGCCTTCCCGCTGCAGCTCGACAATCTGTTTGAGGCAGCTCTGCCTCTGTATCTATTATTGTTCAAAAGTTTATAATGGTCTCTATTGTCCACGAATGAGTGAGATCATGTGGTATTTTTCCTTTATTGACTGGCTTATTTCACTTAGCATAATGCAAAAACTATAAAAGCTTAATGGGCTTAGTTTCAGACAAAAAATTCTCAAGGGCAAGAATCACATCTTAATCACCTTTGTATTATCAATACCTGGGCCTGAAAAGGTAGTTTACTACAGTTACAGAGGCTCCACATATATTTAAATCGAGAGTAAATTCATGACCACTTTATAAAAATGAGTAAGACTTTAATATTTTTACCCATTCATTCATTCCACAAATATCTGAGTAACTCCCACATGGCAGGTATTGAATTGGTAATAGAACTATAACCAAGATAGACATAACCCCTACATTCATGTAGCTACTATTTTAGTAGGCAAGGGGCAACAAATAAATGAATAAGCAAAAAAATGACAGATTATGATAAATATTAAGAAAATCACAAGATAGGGGAGCTGACTTTTGATGGCTTACAGTGGATCTTTCTGAAAAGATGACAATTAAGCAGAGACTTACAAGCTCAAGTCTCTACTAAAAATAAGCATAGCCCTAGCTAGTATGGTTCAGTGGATAGAGCGTCAGCCTACAGACTGAAGGGTCCTGGGTTCGATTCCGGTCAAGGGCACATGCCCGGGTTGCAGGCTCGATCCTCAGTAGGCGGTATGCTCGTGACAGCTGATCAATGAGTCTCTCTCATCATTGATGTTTCCCTCTCTCTCTTCCCTTCCTCTCTGAAATCAATAAAAATATATTAAAAATAAGCATATTTAAATAAAGTTGGGGGAGGATAAGAGATAGAACAGAAATTTCAAAAAATCATCAATAATAAAAAAAAAATCTACGGATAGGCAGAGCTTAAAATACCTTAGAAAGTGCCCAAAAGCCAATACAGAAAACCACTCAATTACTGAAATCAGAATGTCATGGATAGCCCTAGCTGGTTTGGCTCAGTGGATAGAAAGTTGGCCTACAGACCAAAGGGTCCTAGGTTTGATTCCAGTCAAGGGCACGTATCTTGGTTGCAGGCTCCTCCCCGGCCCCGCCCGGGCCAGGCCCTGGTGGGGATCTTGCAGGAGGCAACCAATCGACACATCGATGTTTCTCTCGGTTTTCCCTCTCTTTTCCACTCTCCTTAAAAAGCAATGAAGCCGAAACCGGTTTGGCTCAGTGGATAGAGCGTCGGCCTGCGGACTGAAGGGTCCCAGGTTCGATTCCAGTCAAGGGCATGTACCTGGGTTGCGGGCACATCCCCAGTGGGAGGTGTGCAGGAGGCAGCCGGTCGATGTTTCTCTCTCATCGATGTTTCTAACTCTCTATCTCTCTCCCTTCCTCTCTGTAAAAAATCAATAAAACATATTTAAAAAAAAAAAAAGCAATGAAAAAATATCCTTGGGTGAGGGTTAACAACAACAAGAAAAAACAACGAATGTCATGGATAGCACTCAAAATCTACATTTTTACCAACCTCCACTAAAAGAAGCCAGTCCTCCCTCGGGAAATTGTTGTTTCCATGGCTGAGACGGGGGAAAAAAACTAAATAAACATAAAATATCTTATACATTATTGATTTTTAGAGAGAGAGGAAGGGGGAGAAAGAGAAACATCAAAGTGTAGAATATCAATTGGCTGCCTTCTGCACTTCCCTACAGGGTATATGCCCTGACCGGGAATCGAACCAGCAACCTTTTGGTGCACCTGTCTACACCCAACTAATTGAGCCACACCAGCCAGGGCTGACCATAAAATATCTTGATGCCAGAAACTTAGAAAATTTTGTGGGGTTTTTTTTTAAGTGCTTTCTAATGGACACAGGAGCCACCTCAAGGCAGTCCCAATGTTTAAAACTGGAACAATCTGAACAAGAAAATTAATGATAGTATTGCATTATAGCCCATAAAAAAATCCATTAGTCCATATTGATATAAAGAACTGAGTTAATAAATAAATGGGAGAAAAGACAGCTCTTCATTACAAAAGACTACGAATTCAAATTAACAAATGTAAAAGAAATGAGGGAAAGAAGAAGCAATGATTAGGCAAACACCACTGAAATAATCGCTGTAGGCAAGAACCATCATTGGATGCTAAAACTGAATATTTACATAGTCTCAAAATATCTCCCCCAACACATACTTATTAGTTACAAAAGGAAAAACAATACAGTCTATCCTCTGGGAATATATACCTGTGAATTCTGCATCCACGGATCAAAAAAGAAATGTTACATTGTTGCTAAAATGGACTATGGAGTTAGGCCTAAAATGACTGCATCTGTACTGAACATGTACACTTTTTCTTCTTGTCATTAGTCCCTAAACTATACAGGTATAACAACTATTTACATAGCACTTACATAGCATTTAGTTATTATAACTAATCCACAGATGATGTAAAGTATACAAGAGGATGTGCATAGATTATATGAGCATCTGTGATTTTGGTATCCATAGGGTCCTGGAACCCAATTCCCTGAGGATACCAAGGGACAACTGTAATTTTACAATGGAGAAATTGGAACGTCATCTTAACCAAATCAGGATTAACAGCACCAGCAATAAAACAAATCAGCATCATATATTCTCAGATACATGAGAAAGATATCCCTTCTGGGGTATCCTTGCCAAAAATGCCTAACCTCACTCCAATCATGAGAAAATATCAACCAAACCTAAATTGAGGGATATTCTACAAAATAACAGGACCCACTCTTCAAAAGCATCGTGAAAAACAAGCAAAGATCATGGAAGACAAAAAAGACTGAGGAACTGTCACAGATGACAGTCAAAGGAGACACGATAACTAAATACAATGGGGATCCTGAATTGGACCCTGGAACAAAAAAGGACACTGGTTGAAAAACTGGCAAATTCAATAAGGTCTGCAGATTAGTTACTAGTGCTGTACCGTTAATTTCCTGATTTTGGTAATTTTACAACGGTCATATAATACATTAACAGTAGGGGAAGATGAGCAAAGGATACACAGAGACTTCACATTTTGCAAATATTCTAAAGTTACAGTATTTCAAAATAAAACTTCTTTAGAAGACTGAAAACAGTAACAATTTAACAAATGGCTTTAGGTGATTCTTATGCACACTGAAGTCTGAAAACGACTAATGTAGAAAAACTTCTACAAGCAGAAGAAAAGAGAGGCATGTTATAGGAATATTGTAGTCCTAATGTCAAATTAAATACTAGAATGGAAAACTGATGTGGCCACATACAAAAGTTCTTATTTTCATAAATTTTAATAAATGAAAAGACATTTTTACTTACCTTTATATCACTACCTGGTGTGGCACTAAGAGCCAAGATTCTAAAGTGATTTGTATATTTGATTAGTTCTCTTACAACCTTAAAAAAAAAAAAATCTCTTTAATTTCATCATCCAGTACAAAAACAATAATGATTCTGTTAAATAAACCATTATATATTACATTATCATTATTTCTTTATTCAGAGTACTGATGGTCTAGTGCAGTGGTCAACAAACTCATTAGTCAACAGAGCCAAATATCAACAGTACAACAATTAAAATTTCTTCTGAGAGCCAAATTTTTTAAACTTAAAGTATATAGGTAGGTACATTGTTATTAACTTAATTAGGGTACTCCTAAGGCTTAGGGAGAGCCACACTCAAGGGGCCAAAGAGCCGCATGTGGCTCGCGAGCTGCAGTTTGCCAACCACGGGTCTAGTGGATGGAACTATCATTAGTCATATTATCCAAAGAGCAATTTAGGTTATACTCCACACCAATCAAACCTTTAGAGTTTCTTCTATACATAAAGCTATCACATCAAGGCCTAATACACTAGCAAATGGAAGAAAAGAGAGCCCATTGTCCATTGCTTGGACCACAGTCTAGCCTTGCAGCTATATTCATATGCACACTTACCAGATTAATGTAAATCATAACATAAAATGAAAAAAATTGTTCTAGGATTTCTAAGAAGTTAGACTGTATATGGAAGGCTCACAATTTTTAAATTAAATTTATTTATAAAAGAATAAACTGCCCTAGCAGGTTTGGCTCAATGCTTAGAGCGTTGTTTGGTACACCAAAATGTAGGTTCAATTCCCAGTTGGGGTTCGTACAGGAGGCAGCTGGTTAATGGTTCTCTCTTGCATCATTGTTTCGCTCTTTCTCCCTCTCTCTAAAAATCTTTGGTGAGGAATAATTAAAATAATAATAAGGCTAATTTGAGGTAATTGTAAAAATCGAACTTTCCTTTTAAATCCTAAAACATTTTCTCAGTGGCATCAAAGCATCATTCTAAACTCTGCAGTTTAAATTCAATATCACTTCTGGTATGATTATTACTAGATAATTTGTCAGAATCCCACATTCCCATTCACACTAGTACTCAATACCAGGAGGAAGGACCCCTATACTCAGTTGCAGAAATAGCTCTAAGAGTTCCACAATAGCTCTGGAAAGAGTAAAATTAGATTATCTAAAAAATACTCTATTTCAACCTATGTCAAGGATTAATTCAATAAGACTTACACTGAATCTTGATTAATACTCAAAAAACATTACTTCTGTAGGGTTTTTTTATATTTTTAAATATATTTTATTGATTTTTTTACAGAGAGGAAGGGAGAGGGATAGAGAGTTAGAAACATCAATGAGAGAGAAACATCCATCAGCTGGCTCCTGCACACTCCCTACTGGGGATGTGCCCGCAACCAAAGTACATGCCCCTTGACTGGAATTGAACCTGGGACCCTTCAGTCCGCAGGCTGATGCTCTATCTACTGAGGCAAACTGGTTAGGGCTGGAGAATTTTTTTTTTAATGATACAGAATGCATATACAGATACAGAGTAATACTTAATGAAAACTTAAATAGAATTGTTCTAATTAAAACCTGAGATAAGGAAGAAAGAGAAGAAAAAGAAATAAAATAAAAATAAATAAAATCTGATTTAATACATGACTTTACTCCAGGAGGAATTCTCAAGCATTTGCCGAAAAGGAAATGGCATTATGTTTGTAACTCTGGACTTTCTAGGAGCAACATTCTTCATTGAGCTGATGTGCCTGTTAGAACCTATATCTGAAATATTCAACATAGCATAAACTCTCAGGGCTGTTGGGTATTAATGAAGTCCATGCAATGTCTCATTGAACTCAATAAAAGCATACACCTTGTAGTTTAAAAAAGAAATCACCTAATGCCTAGAAATTGTTTTTAAATAAATGAATTGGAGGAGAGAAACCAAGATGGCAGCATAGGTAAACACCAGAAATCGCTGCCTCACACAACCACTTCAAAATACAACTAAAAGACAGAATGGGGAGAGAAACCAAGATGGCGGCATAGGTAAACACCGGAGTTTGCTGCCTCGAACAACCACTTCAAAAATACAACTAAAAGACGGAACGGACATCATCCAGAACCACAGGAAGGCTGGCTGAGTGGAAGTTCTACAACTAGGAGGAAAGAGAAAAGCATACCGATACTCAGAGGAGGCACAGTGCTGAAGTAAAATACTAAGGTGCGGAGCGTCTGGAGGCTGAGGGCGTGGTTGTTGTTTTCAATTGGGAGGGAGTCTCAGACTCTGAGCTCCAGTTCCGGGCGAGTCTCTAGGGACCCAGACTCATACGGGAGAAGCGGGACTGTCTGGCATCACTCAGAACCCTAGGGCAGCTTTCTCTCAGAGGGGCTTGCAGCGATTACTGCGACACTGAGAAGCAGAGCCTCTGAGGGCAAGACTGAGAGCAGCCATAAATGCTAACCCCGCCCTGTTGATCCCCTGGGACCCACCCCGCCCAAGCCCTGCAGGGAGACTTTTGCTGGATAGCCTCAGTCAAAGGCTAGATTAGCACCTCCCTAGAGATCCAGGAGCCAGGAAGCCCAGAGGTCAAAGTGGGACCATCCAGTTTGCAGCTCCTTGGAACCATAAAAGACACACTCAGGGGGCAGACTCAGTGAGCACCAAAGCCCCATCGAAGCAAGTCTAGCCCCAGAGGGGTGTCTCCAGCACAGAAGTTCTCCCACTACAGACACAGCTGATTCTCACAGCCAATTGGCCTGGAGGGCAATTCCTCACAGTGATAACTACAACAATCAAGGCTGAATTACAACAAGACTGTGCACAAAGCCCACAAGGGGGTGCACCAAGAATGTCTACCTCAGGTAATTGGAACACTTAGCTCAGAAAGGCAATCTATCGACACAGCAAAGCATAAAAAATGCCGAGACAAAGAAACAGGACACAAATGACAGAATTGGAGGAAAGAAAACTGCTGGATATAGAGTTCAAAACCACACCTTTAAGGTCTATAAAGAACTGTCTAGAAGCCGCCGATAAATTTAATAAGGCCCTCGAAAAGACTGGTGAGACCGCGGATAAATGTAGTGAGATCCTCAAGAAATCTAATGAGACCCTTGATGTTGTGATAAAGGACTAACTAGAAATCAAAAATACACTGACTGAAATAAAGAACATTATACAGGCTCCCAAGAGCAGATGAGAGGATCACAAGAATCAAGTCAAAATTTTGAAATAGGAAGAAGCAAAAAACACCCAACCAGAAGAGCAAAATGAAAAAAACAATCCAAAAATACGAAGATAGTGTAAGGAGCCTCTGGGACAGCTTCAAGGGTACCAACATCCGAATTATAGGGGTGCCAGAAGATGAGAGAGAGCAAGATATTGAAAACCTCTTTGAATAAATAATGACAGAAAACGTCCCCTACCTGGTGAAAGAAATAGACTTACAAGTCCAGGAAGCGCAGAGAACCCCAAACAAAAGGAATCCAAAGAGGACCACACCAAGACACATCATAATTAAAATGCCAAGAGCAAAAGACAAAGAGAGAATCTTAAAAGCAGCAAGAGAAAGAAACTCAGTTACCTACAAGGGAATACCCATACGACTGTCAGCTGATTTCTCAACAGAAACTTTGCAGGCCAGAAGGGAGTGTCAAGAAATATTCAAAGTGATGAATGCCAAGAACCTACAACCAAGATTACTGTATCCAGCAAAGCTATCATTCAGAATTGAAGGTCAGATAAAGAGCTTCACAGATAAGGAAAAGCTAAAGGAGTTCATCACCACCAAACCAGTATTATATGAAATGCTGAAAGGTATCCTTTAAGAAGAGGAAGAAGAAAAAGGTAAAGATACAAATTATGAACAACAAACACACATCTATCAACAAGTGAATCTAAAAATCAAGGGAATAAATAATCTGATGAACAGTATGAACTGGTGATTATAATAGAATCAGGGACATAGAAAGGGAATGGACTGACTATTCTTGGGGGGGGGGGGGGGGGGAGAGATTGAACAATAATCGTGGACCTATGGATGAGGACAGTGGGTGGGGAGTGAGGGCGGAGGGTGGGGTGGGAACTGGGTGGAGGGGAGTTATGGGGGGAAAAAAGAGGAACAAATGTAATAATCTGAACAATAAAGATTTAATTAAAAAAAAAAGAAAAGACAGAATGGACATCATCCAGAACCACAAGAAGGCTGGTTGAGTGGAAATTCTACAACTGGAAGGAAAGAGAAAAGCACATTGAGACTCAGAGAAGGTGCGGAAGTAAAGTGCAGAGGTACGGAGGCACACGTGGAAAGGGCTGGCAACTGAGGACACGATTGTCTTTTTCAATCAGGAGGGAGTCTTAAGCTCTTGACTGCTCTGAACTCCAGTTCCCGGAGAGTCTCTGGGGACACAGACTCATATGGGAAGGAACTGGACTGTCTGGCATCGGTCAGAACTCGAGGGCTGCTTTCTCTCAGAGGTGCTTGCGGCGATTACCAAGACACTGATACGAGGGGCCTCTTAGGGTAGGTCTGAGGAGCAGCCATAGCTGTTTGCTCAGCCCTGTTGATTCCCTGAGACCCCACCCCACACAAGCTGTGCACAGAGGCTTTTGCATATGAAAGGCCTGGCCCTTTGCAATCTGAAAATTACCTAACAAACTGCAGCTGGGTCAGAGAGACCCAGAACTTCCAAAAGAAGGCCCAAGGCCCCACAGCAGCTTGCATTGCTTCACAGCTGGGCCTCATCTGGGCACCTCCAAATCCCAAACAAAGAAGAGGAATCTGCAGATCTCTCCATAGATCCTGCTGGGTAGCCTCAGGCAGAAGATAAATTAGCTTCTCCTTAGAGATCCAAGAGCGAGTGTACCCAGTGGTCAGAGTGGGACCATTCAGATTACAACTCCTCAGATCCATAAGGGACACACTCAGGGGGCAGACTCAGTGAGCACCAAAGCCCCACTGAAGCAAGTCTTGCCCCAGAAGGGTGTCTCTAGCACAGAAGTTCTCCCACTGTAGACACAGCTGATTCTCACCACAACCAATTGGCCTGGAGGTCAATCCTCCCAGTGATACCTACAACAATCAAGGCTTAACTACAACAAGACTGTGCACGAAGCCCACAAAGGGGTGCACCAAGAGTGTCCACCTCAGGTAATTGAGGAGGCTGAGCCACTGGGCCCTATAGGACACCTAGCACAGAAAGCCACTCTATCAACACAGGGAAGCATAAAAAATGTGGAGACAAAGAAACAGGTCACAAATGACAGAAATGGAGGAAAGCAAACTACTGGATAAAGAGTTCAAAACCACACTTATAAGGTTTTTAAGGAATTTTCTAGAAACTGCCAATAAATTTTGTAAGATCCTCAATAAGTCTAGTGAGACCGCCTTTAAATTTAGTGAGAGCCTCAAGAAATCTAGTGAGACACTCGAGGATATGAAAAAGGACCAACTAGAAATTAAGCATACACTGACTGAAATAAAGAATATTATACAGAGTTCCAACAGCAGACTAGAGGATCGCAAGAATCAAGTCAAAGATTTGAAATACGAAGAAGCATAAATCACCCAACTGGAAAAACAAAAAGAAAAAGAATCCAAAAATATGAAGATACTGTAAGGACCCTCTGGGACAACTTCAAGCGTATCAACATCCGAATTATGGGGGTGCCAGAAGAAGAGAGAGAGCAAGATATTGAAAACCTATTTGAAGAAATAATGACAGAAAACGTCCCCTACCTGATGAAAGAAATAGACTTACAAGTCCAGGAAGCGCAGAGAACACCAAACAAAAGGAATCCAAAGAGGACCACACCAAGACACATCATAATTAAAATGCCAAGAGCAAAAGACAAAGAATCTTAAAAGCAGCAAGAGAAAAACAGTCAGTTACCTACAAGGGAGTACCCATACGACTGTCAGCTGATTTCTCAACAGAAACTATGCAGGCCATAAGGGAGTGACAAGAAATATTCAAAGTGATGAATAGCAAGAACCTACAACCAAGATTACTTTACCCAGCAAATCTAACATTCAGAATAGAAGGTCAGATAAAGAGCTTCACAGATAAGAAAAAGCTAAAGGACTGAAGACACAGCTGACTCTCATAGCCAGTTAGCCTGGAGGTCAAATCACCCCCGGTATTGCCGACCGACAACAATCAAGGCTTAACTACAACAAGGCTGCGCACAAAGACCACTAGGGGGTGCACCAAGAAAAGATAAAAAAATGTGGAGACAAAGAAACAGGACGCAAATGTCAGAAATGGAAGATATAGAGCTCAAAACCACACTTTTAAGGTCTCTCAAGAACTGTTTAGAAGCTGCCGATAAACTTAGTAAGGCCCTCGAAAAGACTGGTGAGACCGCCGATAAATGTAGTGAGATCCTCAAGAAATCTAATGAGACCCTTGATGTTGTGATAAAGAACCAACTAGAAATTAAGCATACACTGACTGAAATAAAGAATATTGTAGAGACACCCAACAGCAGACCAGAGGAGCGCAAAAATCAAGTCAAAGATTCGAAATGCGAAGAAGCAAAAAACACGCAACTGGAAAAGCAAAATGAAAAAAGAATCCGAAAATACGAAGATAGTGTAAGGAGCCTCTGGGATAGCTTCAAGCGTACCAACATCAGAATTATAGGGGTGCCAGAAGATGAGAGAGAGCAAGATATTGAAAACCTATTTGAAGAAATAATGACAGAAAACGTCCCCCACCTGGTGAAAGAAATAGACTTACAAGTCCAGGAAGCGCAGAGAACACCAAACAAAAGGAATCCAAAGAGGACCACACCAAAACACATCATAATTAAAATGCCAAGGGCGAAAGACAAAGAGAGAATCTTAAAAGCAGCAAGAGAAAGAAACTCAGTTACCTACAAGGGAGTATCCATACGACTGTCAGCTGATTTCTCAACAGAAACTTTGCAGGCCAGAAGGGAGTGGCAAGAATATTCAGGCGGCATAGGTTAACGCCGGAGTTTGCTGCTTTGAACAACTACTTCAAAAGTGAAACCAAAAAACGGAAGGGACATCACCCAGAACCACAGGAACGCTGGCTGAGTGGAAGTCCTACAACTAGGAGGAAAGAGAAACGCATACAGACACTCAGAGGAGGCGCAGTGCTGAAGTCAAATTCTGAGGTGCGGAGTGCGCGGAGCGGGCTGGTGGCGGAGGGCGCGGTTGGCGTTTTCAATCGGGAGGGAGTCGCAGACTCTGAGCACCAGATCCAGGCGAGTCTTTAGGGACCCAGACTCAAACGGCAGAAGCGGGTCTGTCTGGCTTCGGTCAGAGCGAGTGCAGCTTTCTCTCCGAGCTTTGCAGCGGGTGCTGGGACTCAGAGAGGCAGACCCCCTGGGGACAGGACTGAGAGCCGCCATAACTGCTCTCTCCGGCCCACCCTGTTGATCCTGTTCGACCCGCCCCGCCCAAGCCCTGCGCAGAGGCATTTGCCGGATAGCCTCAGGCAAAGGCTAGATTAGCACCTCCCTAGAGGACAGAAGCTCTCTCACTACTGACACAGCTGATTCTCATAGCCACTTGGCCTGGAGGTCAAACCCTCCCTGGAATTAGCTACAACAATCAAGATTTATCTATAAGACTGCGAACAAAGACCACTAGGGGGTGCACCAAGGAAGCATAACAAAATGCGGAGACAAAGAAACAGGACAAAATTGTCAATGGAAGAAATAGAGTTCAGAACCACACTTTTAAGGTCTCTCAAGAACTGTTTAGAAGCTGTCGATAAACTTAATGAGCTCTACACAAAAACTAATAAGACCCTCGATCTTATATTGGGGAACCAACTAGAAATTAAGCATACACGGACTGAAATAACGAACATTATACAGATGCCCGACAGCAGACCAGAGGAGCGCAAGAATCAAGTCAATGATTTGAAATGCGAGGAAGCAAAAAACATCCAACCGGAAAAGCAAAATGAAAAAAGAATCCAAAAATGCGAGGACAGTGTAAGGAGCCTCTGGGACAGCTTCAAGCGTACCAACATCAGAATTATAGGGGTGCCAGAAGATGAGAGAGAGCAAGATATTGAAAACCTATTTGAAGAAATAATGACAGAAAACTTCCCCCACCTGGTGAAAGAAATGGACTTACAGGTCCAAGAAGCGCGAAGAACCCCAAACAAAAGGAATCCAAAGAGGACCACACCAAGACACATCATCATTAAAATGCCAAGAGCAAAAGATAAAGAGAGAATCTTAAAAACAGCAAGAGAAAGAAACTCAGTTACCTACAAGGGAATACCCATACGACTGTCAGCTGATTTCTCAACAGAAACTTTGCAGGCCAGAAGGGAGTGGCAAGAAATATTCAAAGTGATGAATACCAAGAACCTACAACCAAGATTACTTTATCCAGCAAAGCTATCATTCAGAATTGAAGGTCAGATAAAGAGCTTCACAGATAAGGAAAAGCTAAAGGAGTTCATCACCACCAAACCAGGATTATATGAAATGCTGAAAGGTATCCTTTAAGAAGAGGAAGAAGAAAAAGGTAAAGATACAAATTATGAACAACAAATACACATCTATCAACAAGTGAATCTAAAAATCAAGTGAATAAATAATCTGATGAACAGAATAAACTGGTGAATATAATAGAATCAGGGGCATAGAAAGGGAGTGGACTGACTATTCTTGGGGGGGAAAGGGGTGTGGGGGGTGTGGACAAAAATCGTACACCTATGGATGAGGACAGTGGGGGGCGGGGGGTAAGGGCAGAGGGTGTGGTGGGAACTGGGTGGAGGGGAGCTATGGGGGGGAAAAAGAAGAACAACTGTAATAATCTGAACAATAAAGATTTAATTTTAAAAAAATAAATGAATTAGAGGTGCTAAATATAAGCTAAGTCTACAAAATCAATGTCATAGTTAGAATAAAATTTTGTACATGCCCCTTTTGAGCAGAGACCTTAACACATTTGGGTATTAATTTAATGTGGAAAAATACAAATCAATAAAAAATATATCCATTTCCTGGCTAAGATCAACTATAAGAAAGATGAGCCCAGCTGGTGTGGCTCAGTGGTTGAGCATCAACCTATGAACCAGGATATCTCAGTTGAATTCCTGGTCAGGGCACATGCCAGGGGTATGCAGGAGGCAGCCGATTAATGATTCTTGGTATTGATGTTTCTCCTTCTCTTTCCCTTCCTCTCTAAAATCAATAAAAATAATTTTTTAAAAATATGACAATTCTCCAAAAGTTAATACAGATATAGAATACAATAACACTTAAAAAGTCCCCAGTGAGCGAGTGGTTAGAGTGTCAGCCAGCAGACTGAAGGATGGCTGATTCAATTCCTAGTCAAGGTATGTACCTGAGTTGCAGGTTCAATGATTGATCCCCAGCCAGGCCAGGTGTGTGTGGGAGGCAACTAATCAATGTGTCTCTTTCACATCAATGTTTCTCTCGTTCTCCCTCCTAGCTCGCTCTCCTCTCCCCGCCCACACACACCTCTCTTCCACTTGCTCTAAAATTAATGGAAAAAATATCCTTGGGAGAGGATTAACAACAAAGAAACTACTTTACAAATTCACAAACTGCCTGGGTATACCCCAGTGGTTGAGCATTCATCTATGAACCGGGAGGTCACGATTGGATTCCTGCTCAGGGCACATGCCCAGGTTGCGGGCTTGATCCCCAGAAAAAAGCGTGCAGGGGGCAGCTGATAAATGGTTCTCTGTCATCATTGATGTTTCTCTGTCTTTCTCCCTCTTCCTTCCTCTCTGAAATCAATAAAAATATATTAAAAAACACACACACACAAAAAGCAAATTCACTGACAATGAAATGTATATCTTTGCACTAAATGCAATCAACATTCCCTTCTATCCTTACGTGATACTCTCTCCCTAGTATCACCAGCTATTACATATTTACCTACCTATCACATATATGCTGATTTCCAAATCTGTTACCTCCAGCTCAGAACTCTCCAGTGAGAACACTTCTATCACCTACTGCATATCTACAGCTAGATTATTCACAGACATCTTAAACTCAACAATCTAAAACTGTACTATCTTTCCTGTTTTTCCATAATACCCCAAATCTTCCTGCTTCCGGAACTCCTCATCTTGACTGGTAACACCAATATCCCCCCAATCTTCTAAGTCAGATACCTGGAAGTCATCCTACATTCCTCATACCCCTCATTTCAAACCCTACCTTTAGCCTTCTCTCACCTAATCTTTTTAAAATCTTAAGTATCTTCCAGCTAAACATTTTTCAACGAGTGTCAACCTCCTACATCTCCTGTGGCCTACAAAAAAGATTCAAATTGCTAAGCATAAAATACAAATGCCTTCATGACCTGGCCCTTAAGTACCTCATCAGCTATAGACCACCTCTTCACCTTTGTACTTTATATTCTTACTAGTGGCTGGGTACACGGATTCGTGCACATTGAGAGGAAATTAATTAGAAGAAATATTTTAACATCCCTATTCGCCCTTTCATTGAAATAGAAGTGTCAACCAAATTCACAATTGACAATGACAGATCGAAACACACATGTGCAATTGGCGCCAGTGACCGGTGCCAGTGAGAGCTTTATATGTATTGTGCATGCTTGAGTCAACGTTTATTTTTAAATTGCCAGTGCACATCATATGTACTGGCCAGTCAGTCGGTTGGTCAGACAGACGTACAATTGGTCACTTAGCCTTTTATATATACAGACTAGAGGCCCGGTGCACAAAAATTTGTGCACTCGTGTGGGAGGGGGGTCCCTCAGCCCTGCCTGTGCCCTCTCACAGTCTGGGACCCCTCAGGAGATAACGACCTGCTGGTTTAGGCCTGCTCCCAGGCGGCAGAGGGTAGGCCCAATCCTTAGGTGCAGCCCCTGGTCAGGCTCAGAGCAGGGCCGAATGGGGAGTTGGGGCGCCACCCCCTGTCATGCACAGAGCAGAGCAGTTCGGGAGGTTGCGATGCCACCCTCAGGGACGCTCAGGGTAGGGCCGATTGGGGGGTTGGGGCACCGCCCCCTGTCACACTCAAGGCAGGGTTGATGGGAAGGTTGTGGCGCCACCGCCTGTCACGCATAGAGCAGGGCCCATCAGGGGGTTGGGGCAATGCCCACTGTCACACACAGAGCAGGGCGGATCAGAGGGTTGGGGCGCCGCCCTCTATCACCCACAGAGCAGGGCCGATCAGGGGGTTGGGGCGCTGCCACTGTCACACTCAGGTCAGGGCCGATGGGGAGGTTATGGCTCTACCCCATCACACACAGAGCAGGGCCTGTGGAGGGGGGGTTGGGGCGCCGCCCCCTATCACCCACAGAGCAGGGCCGATCAGGGGGTTGGGGCACCGCCACTCTCACACTCAGGGCAGAGCCGATGGGGAGATTATGGCTCTACCCCGTCACACACAGAGCAGGGCCCATAGGGGTGGGGGGGTTGGGGCGCTGCACCCTGTCACACACAGAGCAGGGCCGATCAGGGGGTTGGGGTGCCGCACCCTGTCACACACAGAGCCGCAGGGCGATCAGGGGGTTTGGGCGCTGCCCCGTCACACTGATCCCAGTGCCGGGAGGCCTCTCAGCTCAGCTGATCCCGGTGCTGGGAGGCATATTACCCTTTTACTATATAGGGTAGAGGCCTGGTGCATGGGTGGGGGCCGGCTGGTTTGCCCTGAAGGGCGTCCTGGATCAGGGTGGGGGTCCCACTGGGGTGCCTGGCCAGCCTGGGTGAGGGGATGATGGCTGTTTGCAGCTGGTCACACACCCTTCAGGATGGGGGGGGGGTCCCCACTGGGGTGCCTGGCCAGCCTGGGTGAGGGGATGATGGCTGTTTGCAGCTGGTCACACACCCTTCAGGGTGAGGGTCCCCACTGGGGTGCCTGGCCAGTCTGGGTGAGGGGCCGAGGGCTGTTTTCAGGCTGGTGGGTGACTGAACCTCCCAATCGCTCCTTTTTTTCTTTTTTTATTCTGGGCCAGCTTTAGCTCTGAGGCTTGGCTCCAGCTCTTAGGCCTCCGCTGCTGAAAGCAGGTATCTGGTTTGTTTAGGTTCTATAATCAAAACACTGTATCAACTCCAGCTCTGAGATCCTGACGGGCTGAAAGCAGGTTTCTGGGGGTTTTTTTAGCTTCTATATTTGTAACAATGTTTCAAACTGCAGGCTCAGAGGCCTGCAAGGCAGGCGGGGAACATTGGAGTCCTCCGTCACTGAAGCAAGCAAGCCTCATGTTAACTTCAAGCTGCCTGGCTGCTGGCCACCATCTTGGCTGGCAGTTAATTTGCATATCTCGCTGATTAGCCAATGGGAAGGGTAGCGGACATACGCTAATTACCATGTTTCTCTTTTATTAGATAGGACTAGAGAGCCAGTGCACGCATTTGTGCACTTGGGGGGTGGGGGGTCCGTCAGCCTGGCCTGTGCCCTTTCACAGTCCAGGAACCCTCAGGGGATGTCTGACAGCTTAGGCCCACTCCCCAAAGAGTGCGGGCCTCAGCCGCAGTAAGACATCCTTAGCGTTGCTGCAGAGGCAGGTCTCTGTAGTCACTAGCCACCAGCCTGGCTTGTGACTGAGCAGTGCTCCCACAGAGCACACTGACCACCAGGAGGCAGCTCCTGCATTGAGCATCTGGCCCCTGGTGATCAGTGCATGCCATAGTGACCAGTCATTCCTCTGTTTGATCAATTTGCATATTACCCTTTTATTATATAGGATTGCCAGTGTGCATCATATGTACTGGCTGATCAGTCAGACGGATGGATGGTTGGTTGCTTAGCCTTTATATCCTATATAATAAAAAGGTAATGTGCAAATTGACCATAACACCCTCACAATATGGCTGCCTACAACCAGGCCAGCAGGGAGGACAGTTGAGGGCAACCAGGCCGGCAGGGAGGTTAGTGAGGGATGACCAAATGACTGAACAAGCAGGCTGCGTGATGCAACCAGGCCGGCAGGGGGGTTAGTGAGGGGTGACCAAACAACTGAACAGCAGGCTGCATGGGGTGACCAGGCCAGTGGAAGGGCCGTGAGGGACAACCAGGCTGGCGGGGGGGGGGGGGGGGGGCGCGTTGAGGACAACCAGGCCGGCAAGGGGGTGAGAGACAACCAAACGACTGAACAGCAGGCTGCATGGGACGACCAGGCTGGCAGGGGGATTAGTGAGGGACAACCAAACAATTGAACAAGCCGGCTGCGTGGGGCGACTAGGCTGGCAAGGGGGGCAGTTGGGGGTGACCAGGCCTGTGGAGTCGGGGGGGGGGGGGCAGTAAGAGGCGATCAGGCTGGCAGGGAGGCAGTTAGGGGCAACCAGGCCGGCAGAGGGGAGCAGTTGAGGGAGACCAGGCCGGCAGGGGGGGCAGTAAGAGGCGACCAGGCCGGCAGGGGGGCAGCTAGGGGCAACCAGGCTAGCAGGGGCGTGCAGTTGGGGGCGGCCAGACAGGCAGGCAGGTGAGCGATTAGGAGCCAGTAGTCCTGGATTGCGAGAGGGATGTCCCTTCAGGGGACAGGAGAGGGTGCAACTGGGCTGAGGGGACTCCCCCCCTCCACCCCCCCACACAAATTTCGTGCACCGGGCCTCTAGTATATAGATAATACTTAACTGGAAGGCACTATAAGTATGTTGCATACATTTTGTCATTTAATCCTTCGAAACAACCTTAATGTTTAAGTATTATTTTACCTACCTGCCAAGGAATGACACTGCATACCCACTACCAATTTCTGGATTATCTTAGTTACAAAACCTCAGCGAGACCCTACTATGAATCACTGCCTCAATGATGACTAGGCTCTTGTCATCTGCATCAGACACTAATGGCCTTGTTAAGCATTAAGGAAAAAAAACTACAGCAGAGATACTGATTTGAATGGCTAGAGAATAGTATTTCCTATCACTGTCCTGAGATAATAGATAAGGCTTTTCATAATAACATCACAACCAATAACTTCCATCATTAACAGTTATTCCCCAAAATGCTCTTTAACAATTTTTACACTAAAAAATACTTTTAGCTTTTTCCACCATCTTGGACCCTGTGAAGGCCTGCTGGGAACAGGACTTCTAAAAGACAAATATGTCTGGAAGACTGTGGTCTTTGAAGGAATATTGTTTTGAAGGATTATATGACAAAACGTATGCAAGGAAAGGCCATTTTTGCAGGCTATAATGGGGGGAGGTCTCAGGAACAAGAGGGGGCACACAACTCTTCTTAAAATTGAAGGTGTTTATGCTTGAGATGAAACAATTCTATCTAAGCAGGAGAAGTGTACAAAGCAAAGAACAACACAGTGACTGCTGGTAGCAAACCGAACAAAACCAGAGTAATCTGGGGAAAGGTAACTCGTGCTCATGGAAACTGTGGCACGGTTTGTCCTTAACTGCAAAGCCATATTCCTGCTAAGGCTATAATGGGACACAGAATATAACTGGACACAGAATCCATGTAATGCTGTTCCCCCCAAGGATTTAAGCTTACTGAAAAGTAAATAAATAAAATGCATTTCCCAAAAAAAAAAAAATACCCCAAACTTTGAAACAAAATATTACCTGGCAATAAGCATAGTTTCCAAGAGCTTTATGAGCTTCATCAATAACCAGACACTTTATTTCAGCAGCAGGACAAGCTCCTCTAGAAAGATCATTTACCATGACTTGAGGTGTGAGAAAAATGACTCTCCTACTGTGCCATATTTCCTTCCTGGTGAAAGCTTGAGTAGATCCTGTAAATAAAAGTGACACTGGGTAACCGATGAGGCACATATACACAATTAATAGCTTCAAAATACTCTTGACAAGCTAGGAGGGTTCTCTGAAGACTGAATAAAGCAATTCTATTCATTGTCGCTGGACCTGCTACAAGTATCGGCATACTTCAGAGACATTGCGGGTTCAGTTCTAGGCAGCCACAAGAAAGCAAGTGTTAATCTTTCAGCTGGTGGAGGCTCTTGCCTTCAATTTGTAAAAACTGCAACATCTGTGAAGCCCAAAGCTAAGCGCAATTAAAACGACGGGTGCCTGTAGGTGAGGTTTTAAGGGAGAGGATGCCAGATAAACACATGATCTGGGGGCCATTCCACTTGGGTCAGGAACTTCCTTAGCTCCATGGCCACCGGAACAGGTACTGTGCCCTACCAAGCTCAATTTCAAATTAGCCCGTTCTTTCTGAAATACCTGTCATTTCGGCCATGTGGGACTGCGGGATACCCATCACGCGGTAGCAAGCCTCGATCTGCTGTGTCACCAAAGGTTTCGTGGGGGCCATGAAGACCACCTTGCCCGATGGGAACCAGCGGTAGAAATTGTACATGACCACGGCGGCAATAAAGGTCTTGCCCAACCCCGTGGGCAGACACACCAGCGTGTTGCAGAACAGGGCGGCCCGGGCGATGTGCAGCTGGTAGTCGCGCACCGGGCAATTAGTAGGGTAAACCCACAGCGCGCCCGCTGAGGCGCAGAACCCGCCATTCTCTAGATTCAGCTGCCGCTCGGCCTCGTACACCGCGACCAGCAACACATCATCGTCCGACTCCGGCTGTGCGTCGGCAGCCTCCGCGGCGGCAGGAGAACGCGCCCGGGAGGTGCCGGGGCTCTGAGGCCGCTCGGTTCCGGAGCTGCAGCTCGGAGACCCGGCGGATCGGGAGAGGCTAGGGCCCCACGTCTGGAAAAGCGTTCTCTGCCGGCCGCTCATTAGGCCCACGGCCCCCAAAGGCTTCTCCCGGGCTCCGGCCGAACCGCTACGGGTCGACCTCCAACTGTTACTTCCGCACCGAACAGTGGGACGCGGGGCGGGGCCGAGGCCAGCTTACCCAGTTGAAAATGCCGCCACTGAGAGTGCGTTGGGGAGATGATTGGCTGGCTTCCCGGAAACCGGCGCAGCCAGTGGGGGAGGCGTGCGCATTGTTTTGGAGTTACTTTAAATTTGGTCCCCTTTTTAGTTTTCCTATAAACTCTGAATTTCAGTTCCTTCTCCAATGACTAGGTCTTAGGGCAGTGGTTCTCAACCTTGGCTGCACATTAGAATCACCTGGGAATCTTTTTAAAATCCTGATTTCTGGGCCTCATCCTCCGGAAATTCTGTTTCTTTGTTACTAATGTTGTGGCCTCACCCCATAAGAAAGAAACAATTTCTGGAGGATGAGGCCCAGAAATCAGGATTTTAAAAAGATTCCCAGCCCTAACTGGTTTGGCTCAGTAGATAGAGCATCGGCCTGCACACTGAAGGGTCCCAGGTTCGATTCCCGTCAAGGGCACCAAAAAAAAAAAAAAAAGATTCCCAGGTGATTCTAATGTGCAGCCAAGGTTGAGAACCACTGTGTTAGGGCATCATTGCTAAAGTGGTATCGCTTAAAATAATAAAAATAAGTAAGCTGGAGATCCCCAGGACAATGGATCCTCATTTTTTTTGTGAACTTAACATTATTGATCGTCTATAATGTTCTTATTCCTTGTTGTGTTTTTAAATCAGAAGATAAGGTGAAAAGCAAAATTGTTTCAATTGAATTAAATGTCCTATTTATCTGTCCAGGCTGAGGGGAAAAAAAATGTCAGGTCTCTTTTTTGCAGTATTAGGAGTGACAACCCATTATCTTGCTGTTCTTATTGCTAAGAGGAATTAAATGGTTTGGTGCTGATATTGTTGGAAAATCCGAAAGAAAAAAAAGGTGTTCTGGTGCTCCTTTACATCTTTATAAATATGGTTGGTGTGGTATGTCTACTTTAACAACAGCTTTCTCAGACTTTTCCACCTACTCAAAACCTGGCGACTTTAACCTCTATAAATCTGTTTCCTTGTATAATGAGGGGAAGTATACACACATTATGAGATATTTTGAATATGAATATTAATGGTTTATTTGGTCAAGTTCTGAATTTGCTTTTAGGCAAACTGTTTCTCTTGTGTGAGTCTCAAAAAGGAGATGGTCAGATAAGGGTTGTTTTGATGGACCAGAAATGAGTCAATTTAGGTGTAAATATTTGGGCTAGAACTAGATAAAATGAGATTAGATGCCTGAAGTCTGTTATTTTCTTTAGCAGGTTATAGACTTAAAGGCATAGTAGCCCCTGCCGGGTGGCTCAGTACATAGCATCAGCCTGCGAACTGCAGGGTCCCAGGTGCACATGCCGGTTTCGGGGTGTGCAGGAGGCAGCCAATCAATGACTCTCTCTCATCATTGATGTTCCTATCTCTCCCTCTCCCTTCCTCTCTCTAAAATCAATAAAATATAAAAAAGGGCACTTCCTTTAAATATATATATGTATATATATTAAAAAGGCATAGTAGCCCGACGTTAAAAACAATTGTGGGTAAATATCAGAGGTCTCCTCACAGGGGTTCCAACTAAGAATAGATGACAGCGTGCCATCATCTGCCAGGGTCACATCAGCTGGGTTTTACCCGGACTCAAAAAAGAAGCCCTCAAAGCGCAGCCTAGACGTCACTCAAGGGCCGCCCAGTCTCGCGGGGTGGCGCAGTGGCCCCGCCCCCTCAGCGCCGAGCCGGGGCCACGCCCCTGGGGGCGGGGCGACGCAGCGCCGCGGGCCGGCTCAGGAAAGCCGCGGCAGCGGGGGAAGATGGCGGCGGCTGTCCCACAGCGGGCCTGGACCGTGGAGCAGCTGCGCAGCGAGCAGCTGCCCAAGAAGGACATTATCAAGTTTCTACAGGACCACGGTTCAGATTCGGTACCAGAGGCGGCGGGGCGGCCGGGCTGGGGCGGCCGAGGGACGCCTCACCCCCCCGGAGATGCCCGTGGGTTCCGTATCCCTCCGATCCCCGCCCTCGTCCCGCGGCCGCAGGCCTGGCAGGCCCGAGAGGCCTCGCGCCGGAGTCCCTCCTGCCCCTCGCCGGCCCTGCTTGCGGGCGGAGCCGCTTTGCCGCTGGGGGCCCGCTGGGAGCAGTCGCGTTATTAGAACCTCTCTGGGGCCCTGGCATGAGGGCGGAGGCCGTGCACGAGGGAAGCGGGGGACGTGGGCGCCGCGCGGGCAGGGGCGGGGAGCGGGGCGGGGAGCGGGGCGGGGGTGAGACCTCTAGGGGGTGCGGGCCTATAGGGACCTGGGACGGATGGGATTTCCGTGGGAACCATGTGTGCGACTTGCTTTTCTCATCAGTTCCTAATACTTAACACTAATGCATGTGATTTTTTAAAAAAAAATTCATAGCTTTCGCTTTTAACTTTTAAAAACACGGACTCTTTACATGACCTTTTCATCTTTACACTGTGGACTTACATGTGCAATTCATGTACAGCGGCCTCCCGTTGTTACAAACAAGCGAAGAAGTCTATTTCTCATTCTTTACAGGGCGCGCCCTGCGTTTTTTCAGCTTAGTCTCCATCTTAACCATGTCTGGTCACAAGTAATTTCTTCAGACTTTTTTCCTTCAGAAATTAAGACCATTCCTACGTCTTGAATTGTTGAACGACTGTCCAGTTGGTTATGCCCGCGGCATCGCCCCCTATCAGATAGAAGCAGCAGTCTCTATCTGGTTTCTCTACAGTTTTCTTATGCACTTCTAAGCTAGCATTTAGAAATATTGTTTCTGGGTTCTTTAGGAAGATTGTAGATTTTCTCTTCGAGGGGAGTAGGATGATTCTCCAACTTCCATCTCCATGCTCCTGAACAAGCATCTTGACATCAGTAAATATTGGTACATCTACAGCAAGAGCTGTGCTCCGTGTTTGGGGCTACAAGGATGAAACAGAAAGACCGTGGTCCAGGGATACCGTTTTACCATTTTAGTGGAATTACTTTAAACCGATTCATATTTCAACTAGAATAGAGTAGGCATATCATTTAGTAACATGTTATCCCTCAATACTGTGCTCCATCAAATTCTTGTAAACACGTCATTCCAATGTGGTATCTAATGTAAAACTGGCTAATTTCAAGAGACTTGGAGATATTTTTATAACGTTCTTTTTAAAAAAATATATTTTATTGATTTTTTACAGAGAGGCAGGGAGAGGGATAGAGAGTTAGAAACATCGATGAGAGAGAAACATCCATCAGCTGCCTCCTGCACACTCCCTACTGGGAATGTGCCCGCAACCCAGGTACATGCCCTTGACCGGAATCGAACCTGGGACCCTTCAGTCCACAGGCCGACGCTCTATCCACTGAGCCAAACCGGTTAGGGCTATAACGTCTTTGAAGTGCATATTCTCCACTGTTCATGCACATACTTAAACCTATACTTGATATTCATCAGTTTATTGATCATAAGATATCAAGGAGATATTTATATGTTGGATATTTGGAACATTTTCTAAAGAAATCACAAGAGCCCTAAGCGCTTTGGCTCAGTGGATAGAGCGTCGGCCTGCGGACTCAAGGGTCCCAGGTTCGATTCCAGTCAAGGGCATGTACCTTGTTTGCAGGCACATCCCCAGTACAGGGTGTGCAGGAGGCAGCTGATCGATGTTTCTCTCTCATCGATGTTTCTAACTCTCTATCCTCCCTTCCTCTCTGTAAAAAATCAATAAAGTATATTTAAAAAAAAAAAATCACAAGAGTGCTGAAGCAAGTGATTATTTCTGTTTAATTAAAGTAGCCTTTCCCCATCAGCCTTTATCATTTAGAACATTTCTCTAGGAGTGGCAGAGAAAAAAATACCATAGAATAGTATTAGAAAAATTGCTTTATCAGAAGGTTCAAAGAGTCAGAGAACAACAAAAAGAAAATGAGGAATCAAGCAAGGACCATAGAACAGTAAAGGAAGCATTAAAATCCCCACGTTACACGATTTTAAATTGAAGTTAAATAATTTTGATGATATTTCAATAGTATTTTGGTGTCCATTTACCAATTTAGTCTTATATTTGAGAGAAAGGTAATTATATTGTGGATTATCCTTACAACAACCCTCTGACATACATGCTGTGACTAATCTTCCACTATGATATAGAAACTGAATCTTTAGTAAAGCTTAGTCCCTTGTCTAAAACCAGCTAGGATTTTAACCCCAATGGTCTAACTCCACAGCCCATAAATGTAACCACTGTATATCTGACATTGTGTAGCAGTGCTGCTCAGCCTGCCAAGAATGGGTGACAGATATTGTGAGATAGCTGTGCCTAATATGGCTGGAGGCCCCCATTGTGCTAGGAGCACCTTTGCCCAGTTACCAAAGTGTGCTTGCTGTATAAATGTGCTTTTCTGTGAGCTCTGATACAGCACTCACAGTATAATATTACAGTCTAGGCATGTAAATCTTACAAGTACTCTATGTTTTTGTCAATCTTTAAATTTTTTTGTTATGAAGTAGGGTATAAAATACAATATTTCATTTTTTCCATCATTAGTAGTACTATTGAAAACAATGACTAATATAAAGATCATTTTGTAATTTTAGACCCTTATATGAGGAAAATTGTTTTGACTAACCAGCTTTTTTCTTTATAGTTTCTTGCAGAACATAAGTTATTAGGAAACATTAAAAATGTGGCCAAGACAGCTAACAAGGACCATTTGGTTACAGCCTATAACCATCTTTTTGAAAGTAAGGTGAGTGTTACTGTATTTTACTAGGGACCCAGTGCATGAAATTCGTGCATGGGGGGGGGTGTCCCTCAGCCGACCTGCACCCTCACCAATCTGGAAGCCCTCAGGGGATGTCCTACTGACGGTTTAGGCCTGCTCCCCGTGGTTCTCTGCTCTCTGCGGACCTGCCTGCTTGATGCCACCGCAGGCCCTGCTGATTGCTCTTTGTGGGGGCCCTGCGGGGGACTGCTTGCCCCTTGCTGCCATTGCCAGGGGCAAGCAGGGCCCTGCTGTCTGCTCTCTCACTGTGGGGGACTGCTGTCTGCTGGCTCACTGCGGGGGACGTTTCTGCCCCACCCCCGGCCGCTCGGTGCCTGCGCACATAGGCCCAGAGTGGCTGGGGGCGTTCTGGGACCCCAGCTGCTATAGGCTTACAGGCTCAGAGCGGCCTGGGTCCCGAGGACACCCGTCCCCGGGACACAGGCCACTTGGTGCTGGCACACGTGCAAGCAGCCACCCTACCCCTGGCCACTTGGTGCCTGAGTATGCAAAGTAACGGACCATCTTTGTCGGGTTAATTTGCGTACTCGCTCCTGATTGGCTGTGGGGTGTTATGAAGGTATGGTCAATTTGCATCTTTCTCTTTTATTAGTGTAGATTGCCAGAATATTATTTTGAATATTTCCCAAATTAAATTTGAATGCATTTATTTGCAGAATATGTTGATGTTTTTGCACCTGCAAATTTTCTTAATTGTAACCCTAAATAGACTGGCTGTCAAATCTAGTGAAGCTAATTTGCAGTTTAGCAGGATGTTTTGATATTTTGAAAGGGACCAGATTTTTAAAATAATTCTCTTGTCATTTAAGACAACAAATTATTACTTTTTTTCCCTTTTAACAAATTCTTAAGGGCACTGAAAAATTATAAATCCAACGTAAATCCCGTTTTATTAATGAACTTAAAGTAAGTTAGACTTATGCTGAGCCTTTAGAAAACCAAATTGTAAGACATTCCCCACTATGTGTTCACTATGAGATGACCATCTCCCACAGAAAAGAATATTAAGGAGTTGTTTGAATAATATTCATATCTCTAAGTTATGATTCTCCTTTCTGAATTTATCTTGTGAGATGGTTTGAGAGTCGTAATGTGTTGATTAAAATGCTTTACATAAGATTCTTTGTTCTTAGGCAGTTTCTATTTACATTTGAGTAGTGTAGCCTATATTCATGGTACAGGTAGATGTTCATTTAATTGAAGCTGCATATCTAGATGTCTCTCCTAGCTTTTAGCCAATCCTGAACATGATAAACATTAAAATATTTTCTCTACAGCGTTTCAAGGGTACTGAAAGTATAAATAAAGTGTCTGAGCAGGTGAAAAATGTGAAGCTTAATGAAGATAAACCCAAAGAAACCAAGTCTGAAGAGACTCTGGATGAGGTTTGTATATAATATTTTCTTATTTAGTTCTTTTATATATATATATATATATATATATATATTACTGATTTTTTACAGAGAGGAAGGGAGAGAGATGAGAGTTAGAAACATCGATGAGAGATAAACATCGATCAGCTGCCTCCTGCATATCTCCTACTGGGGATGTGCCCGCAACCCAGGTACATGCCCTTGACCGGAATCGAACCTGGGACCTTTCAGTCCGCAGACCGACGCTTTATCCACTGAGCCAAACCAGTTTCGGCTTTATTTAGTTCTTATGTGAATTTGAGAAAAATATTTATTTTGCAGCCCTGATTTCTCATAATAAGGGGTAGTTGAATATGGCCACTAAACAGTAAGCCAAACACTAATTTGTAGTGTATTTCCCTTAGGTGTACTGAATCAGAGAAAGGCCTAAGCTGTGGGGGCCTGGTGGGGAAGCCTAAGAACCAGTGCTTTACAGTCAGAAAGCCTTTCCTTTGATATACCTCTAGCTTTGTGCTTTTTTTGTTGTTGTTGTTTTTTAAATCCTCACCTTGGGATATTTTCTTTGATTTTTAGAGAGAGAAAGAGGGAGGGGGGGAGAGAGACATCAATGTGAAAAAAGAAACCTTGATTGGTTGGGGCTGGAGATGGGCCCTAAAGATAGGTATGTGCCCTGACCAGAAATCAAACCCGGGACCTTTCTGTGTACGGGATCATGTTCCTACCAAATGAGCCACACTCGCCAGGCCTAGCTTTTCTTTTTATATTGCCTCTATGTCTGTCCAGAACTTCAGAGCTTTCAAAGCTATTTTAAGATCCTCATTCTATAGCCAAGTTGGACTGAGTGAAAGAAACTTCGTTTGGTTATTTTTAGCTTTTTCAAATGTACGTAGTGTCCTTGGCAATAGAAATTGTCCAGTCCTGCCTGCAGGGTATAAATTCATTTTCTAATCTTTACCAACCCAGGTTTTATATATTGGTACAAAGATGTGAAGACCCAGATAAAATCATTTCTGCAAATGGACAGCCTTCATGGAGCTAAGGACTGCTTTTAGAACAGCCTCAGTAGAGCCGAACTGATTATGATCTTGCCACTCATTCCCTGCAGTCTTAATATTAGTGATAATAACCTAATAATAATATTACTCGTTATTGTAAAGAGGTGTAGCCTATTGATAAGGTGAAGCATTTGGGTATTAGTGGAAAGAGTATAAATAAGATCAGGTATAGAAGTGTAAATGTCTTATGACTAAAGCTAGTTAATTTGCATAACCTTTTCCTGTTAGTTGAAAAGCAAATATTAATGTTTGTGGAAAGGTACACACAGCAATTTTGAGGTTTATCACAAGTGTATAATTTAATACATGTTATACTAGTCAAATATTGAGCAGCTAATAAGGTAAATAGAGGTATAATAATTACTAAAAGGGTTGTAAAGCAATTGGCAACATAGTTTACCTTACAGAAAATTAGAATAAGGAAAGTGTATCATTAAAAGGTTAAAAGAGACTTACAAATAAAAGTAAAAGGCAGTAAGGGCTGAAGACAATCCAAAGAGATCCTGTGAGGGTCCTAAGCTATCTCTTTATTTATTTAAGACCTATTTATTTATTTATTTTTGGATCCGTGAGTTAATGTCAGAACAACTAAAAATAAAGTGTAAGTGACCGCTATTCTTGACCATAATCTTGTGTCATATAAACTGAGTTACTCCCACCGGTTTTCATCTTGCATTTGCAAATAGTAGCCTTCAGGGTTTTGTGATCATGTTCCTCTTAATGACATTTTTAAAGTATGTTTTTATTGATTTCAGAGAGGAAGAGAGAGAGAGCAAGAGAGAGAGAGAGAAACATCAACGATGAGAATCATTGATCAGCCGCCTCTTGCATGCCCCCTCCTGGGGATCGAGCCTGCAACCCGAGCATGTACCATGGACTGGAATTGAACCCAAGACCCTTCATTCCACAGGCCAACTCTCTATCCACTGAGCCAAACCAACTAGGGCAGGACTTCTTTTCATTTCATTTAGCTGGCCAGCCTGAACCCAATTATGTGCTCTCATTGTCTTTCTAGCACCTGGATTCCATAGCCTCTGGGCCAGTACTTTGCTGATTCCTGCTGTCTGCTTTCTCTGTTCATGCCTAGTGACTACTGAACGGGACAGTGTAATTCTAGACTGATAGACTTACTAAAGATTCTTGAGCATGGTGTGGTTTGCAGAATATTACTTTAGAAAACTTACTAGAATAACTATTTGGGCCCTGGCTGTGTTTTCTCAGTGATTAGAGCACTGGTCTGGGGAAGGCTTAGTATTATTTTTTTTTAAGGGATGTTAAAACCTTAGTATTTTTTATATTGACTACATGTTGAAATATGTTGAATGTATTGGTTTAATGTGGAACTAAACAGCTGAAAACTACATTTGTGACTCTCAGTGTATTTCTACTGGGCAGCATGCATGACATTCAGAGTCTTCCAGTGTCTGGCCCCCGCCCAGCTTCAGACTTACTATTTCTATAGAAATACTCTTCAGCCACAAATGGCTGCTCATTGTCTATAAAACTGCCCTTTCCCACTTCCATCCTTTATTACTTACTTAGTGCCTCTTTTAATTTCCCTACTTGTTAGTTCTATATCCACTTTATCTTAGCATCCTTTGCTTCCTCTACAGGTCTTACTACATATGTAATTATAGACATGTCTGTACTCTGCTACAGGGAGGGCCAGTAACATGTCTGCCAATTCACCTATGTATCTCTAGTTTCTAACACATAGAACATGCTCAAATATTTCTTAAATTAATAATAGGAGCAGTTAGGTAATATATTCTTATCTTTAGAGGCTATGATGTGATCCAGTTCATTGTAATTGAATGATTACTCTCAAAGTCCCTTTGTCTCTGGGTCTAGAAGTACCTAGGTCAGACCCAATCTTGGGAATATAGTTCTTTTCATCACTTTGGACTAAGAAATTGCTGCAAAGCCAGGAAATTACCTAAGAACCAGGTTCATTCAAGCATATGACTCTCCAGAACAGCCTAAGAACTGATATGACTTCTCACCATGAACCAACCAGATTCTTGCAATGAAACCCAAAATCAGATTAAAAATCAGATTAAATAACTAGAGCAGCATTTCTCAAAGTGTGTTATGTAAGTCCCAGAAGTTCAAGATTGTTTTCCTGGCATCATTAAAACTTGTACGTGTGTCTCCTACTTTGATTCACAGTATATATTATTAGCTAATGACAGCTTTGAGCAGTCTTGCAGAATGGAGGTATATTTAGCTTTGAATCATGTTTTCCAAACTTAATTATATTAGACTCCTTTTCTTCTAACACTGTTAGCAATGCCAAGGAACGAGTGATCCATAAAAGACACTTTGTGAAACACTGAATGGAGGCCATTAGTGGGCAGATGGGCACCTTCACTGTTAAGACTGCTGAACCATAACTACCAAGTGTGTGTTTGAATTATTATTCTAGGACCTCTAATGTAGATAACACAACATGCCCATGTAACAACAAATAGGAAAACAATAGAATGACATTAAGATTTAACTAAATGTAGTTTTTGTTCACTAATGAGACCTTGTCTTTCAAATATTATGTAATTTACATATTCTCACATAATAAACTAGAGGCCCGGTGCACGAATTCATGCTCCAGTGGGTTCCTTCGGTCTGGCCTGCGGGATCGGGCCAAAACCGGCTCACTGACATCCCCCGAGGGGTCCCGGATTGAGAGAGGGCGCAGACCAGGCCAAGGGGCCCCACCGGTGCACAATCGGGACCCGGGAGGGACTCCAGAGGTTGGCCAGCTAGGGTGAGACTGAGGGAGGGCTCCCAGACATGTTCAGCCTGTCTCACTCAGTCTCAATTGGCCAGATAAGCAAGCTAACTTGCCGGTTGGAGCATCTGCCCCCTGGTGGTAAATGCATGTCATAGCGACTCGTTGACCAGTTGACTGTCTGCTCCCTGGTAGCCAGTGCATGTCATAGTGAGCAGTTGAGCAGCCTTAGCATATCATTAGCATATTAGGCTTTTATTATATAGAATATATGTAGTCATTCCATTTTGTAGCTTTAAATTTTTTTTTATTGCCATAGCTGGTTTAGCTCAGCGGATAGAGTGTCAGCCCAAGGACTGAAGTGTCCTGGGTTTGATTCCAGTCAAGGGCACAAACCTCAGTTGTAGGGTTGGTCCTTGGCCCTGGTTGGTACATGCAGGTGGCAACCAATTGATGTGTTTCTCTCACATTAGTGTTTTTCCTTCTCTCTGTCTTTCACTGCCCCTTCCACTCTTCCTGAAAATCAATGGGAAAATATTCTTGGGTGAGGATTAACAAAAAAAAAATTTTTTTTTTAAATTAAAATCCTTTTCCCCCAGCACAGCTGATGTCTCTTGGTGGTTGAGCATCTTCCTATGAACCAGATCATGGTTCAATTCCCAGTCAGGGCACATGCCTGTGTTTTGGGTTTGATCCCCAATAGGGGCCATGCAAGAGATGGCCAATCAATGATTTTCTCATCATTGATGTTTCTATCTCTCCCTCTCCCTTCCTCTCTGACATCAATAAAAATATATTTTAAAAAATTATTTCCAAATTTGGGATATGTCTATATATATAAAAGTTCAGCGACCAGAACGACTGGAATGACTGGTGGCTATGATGCGCGCTGCGGCAGCCAACCAGCCTGATCGGCCTCCCATCCCCCGGCCGGCCCGGCTCCTCGATTGGCCCCCAACACCCTGGTCAGAGGCAGGGCCAGCCGCCACCTGTTCATTGCCGCCAGCCCAGCCCCCAGTCAGCCCCCAACACCTTGATAGAGTGTGGGGCCAGCCGGCCAATGCCCGTGGTCCCTCCCCCCGCCAGCCCAGCCCGATGGGGCCCCATTGGGTGACCAGCCAGACCCCACCTGTGCACAAATTTGTGCACCAGGCCTCTAGTATTACTAGATTTTTGTCAAGTAACCATTTTTAAACCATTTGGTTTTTCTGATGTAAAAATAGCATGCTATTGCCCTGGCAGGTGTGTCTCAATGGTTAGAGTGTTGGCCCAAAGGGTCTCGGGTTCGATTCCCAGCCAAGGGCACATATCTGGGTTGTGCAATCGCTCCCCACCCCCAGTCAGGGAGCGTGCAGGAGGCAAGCAGTTGTGGCTCTCTCACATGGATGTTTTTCTCTCTTTCTCTTTCCCTTCCTCTCCCTCACTTCCACTCTCTCTGAAAAAGTAATGGAAAAAATATCCTCAGGTGAGGATTAACAACAACAAAAATAGCATACTATTTTTATTTTATTATATATATATATATATACACACACACACACACACACACACTTTTTTTTTTCTCTCCCAGAGAGGAAGGGAGAGGGGGAGAGAGAGAGAAACATCAGTGATGAGAATCATTGATCGGCTGCTTCCTGCACATACCATACTGGGGATCAAACCTATAACCCAGGCATCTATCCTGGATCAGAATCAAACCGGGGACCCTTCAGTCCAAAGGCCAGTGCTCTACCCACTGAGCCAAACCAGCTAGGGCACATGCTATTTTTAAATACAAAATAACAGAAAAGGATAGAGAATACAGAATATAATTCAACACCTTGAAATAAACATATTTAACATCCCAGAATGTTTTCTCTTAACATTTTTATGCATATATTTATTTAAATAGTTGAGACATGACTGTAGTTAGAACTATTTGTTTTTCCCTTAATGTTGTAAGAATTTTTCCACTGTTTTTTTCTTTTTATGTTTTCTTTTTTCCTTAGGATTTTTCCACTATTAAAAATATAAAATTTTATTATCATAAAATGTGGTTATTTTGCTATTATGGATAATAGTATATCTGCATAGGGTAACTGCATAAAGATTTTTTTCCTAAGATTCAAATTACTTCTTGAGCATATATTTCTATAAATGGAATTACTTGTTACACTGTAAACATCTTTAAATTGTATTCCAAAGAGATGATTCCAGTTCACACTGCTACCAGTAGACACCTGACCATTTATGGTGCCATAAAGTAAGCTTATAGTGGGAGTGTCAGGGGGGAAGGTAATGTTTACTTTTATAATGCACATTTTACTCAAGCTATAGATGTGACTTCCTTTTGATTTAGGATGGCCACTTAGCTTTAGTTCAAAGTGCTAATCCTTAAAAGTGGATAGGGATTTTTACCCTATCCAGGCCTTACTTTTATCTATAAAAGATGGGGTAAAAACTGTCAGATTGCTGTGAAATTAATGAATTGACATAAGGAAATGACTTCTATAACACCTGATTTCCATATGTGCTTGTAGTAGTAAAATAGTTAAGAGCATGGGCTTTATATTCAAGCTGCCTGGTTTCCAATTCTGCTCAGCCACCTAGGAGCTGTAGGGCCATAAGCAAATTACTTAACCACCCTACCCTTATGTTTCCTTATCAGCAAAACAGGGATAACAGTTACTACCTCACAAGGAAGTGAAAATTAAGTCAATTTATTGTAACAGCTATGCATAGTGCCAGGTGGATACTTGAAATATTGGGGGATCACTTTGTAAACTATTTTGCTATACACCTGAAATTGATACAAAATAATATTGAATGCAAACTATAATGTAAAAATAAAAAAAAAATTAAAGGAAAAAAACATAAAAATGTAAACATAGAGTAGGAAAAAAAGGCAATTTTTAAAATAGATTTTTTTATTGATTTCAGAGAGGAAGGGAGGAGAGAGAGAGATAAAAACATCAATGATGAGAGAGAATCATCGATTGGCTGCTTCCTGCACGTCCCCACCAGAGATTGAGCCTGCAACACAAGTATGTGCCCTGACCAAGAATGGAACTTGACCTCCTGGTTCCTATGTCAACTCTCACCACTGAGCAACACCAGCTGGGTGAAAGAAAGGCAATTTATGTAAGGCATTTGGAATAGTGACTGGCACATAGGGCATTCAATAGATATTAACTATTAACATCAGTAAAGGTTATTATCACTATTACTTGGGTATAGTGGAAAAAATAGGGGTTTTCGATTCAAACTCAAGTTCATATTCATTTTCTACTACTCACTAGCTCTGTTGCATAAATTCCCGGGACCTCAGTCTCATCTGCAAAAATACAAGTAGGTGATACCTTCCTTCAGAGGATTGTTAGGATTAAGTGGGATGTTATGTGTTAAGTGACTGGTAAACAATAGGCGTTTAATCTCTCTTACTTCCTTTCCCATTACTAAATGTTTTATACTATACAATTTCTATATATTAAATCTGAGAAATTGCTTTCTTCACAATATATGAATCATCATTGATTAGATTAGCCTTTGGCTAAAACAATTAAAGAGACCCTGATAATCCTGCTTTGTTCTATGAAATATGCCTGTTATGGTAATGTCTGTAGATAATTTCATTCATTGTGTGAACTTCAAGTTCAGAAACAAATCCAACACAACTATTCATTCTAATTTTACATATATTAAAAATGTTTAGTAATGCTAAAACCACTGAAATCTTTAAGAAAATGTAACAATACTTTATTTAATGCCTTATGATTTTAATGGAATAGTAATATTTCTAACCTTGGGGAATAACTGGATTCATTTTATGGTTTGTTGAATAATTCACAGAATTGTCAAAAAAAACCACCAAAACTGGTTTCCAAGAAGCTGAAAGTTATTGGAAATTAAATTATAAACATCCTAGTTACTAATATTCTCATCACAGACTTGAAATGAGATAGTGACTTCAACTCATAGAGGTGGACCAAAGGCAAAATAATTTACCAAATCTATGAAACTCTGTGACCAGACTTAGGTCACAGTTGGCTATTGATTGATTTTAGAGGGAGAGAGAAACATGTATTTGTTGTTCCACTTATTTATGCATTGATTGGGTGATTTTTTAAATTGATTTTGAGGGAGAGAGAAAGGGAGAGGGAGAGAAACACCGATGTGAGAGTGAAACAAGGATTGGCTGCCTCCTGCATACCACTGGAGATCAAGCCTGCAACCCGGGTAGGTGCCCTGACCTGGAATCAAACTGGTAACCTTTCAGTGCATGGGACAACACCCAAGCAACTGAACCACACCAGCCAGGGCTTGTTTGTTGATTCTCATATGTGCCCTGACCAGGGATCGAACCCACAACCTTAATGTATTAGGATGATGCTCTAACCATCTGAGCTACCCAAGCAGGGACAATTGGCTATAAGTATTCTGTCATCCTTCTAAAAGAAGGACATAAGTTAATAAGTATGTATGTATTGTCTGTCTTTGTTTTTAGGGTCCACCAAAATATACAAAATCTGTTCTTAAAAAGGGGGATAAAACCAACTTCCCCAAAAAGGGAGATGTTGTTCACTGCTGGTATACAGGAACACTACAGGATGGAACTGTTTTTGATACCAATATTCAAACAAGTAAGTCTAAATGTAATCTTATCTTTTTGGCTTTAAGGCATTATAAAATATTTGTAGATGAGCTGTTAGCAGTATCTTTTTGTTGGCTGTTACTTTTTTCCAGAAGTCTTTTGCACCTGTGATGTACTTGGAAGAGGTCTCTTCAGTTCACTGCTTATTGGCTGGGTAAATAAAGACCTCTTGGTCATTGAAAAGCAAAAACAAAGAAGCAGCATAGACTAAACTTGGTTAATGTCCCAAAGTTAGACTTTAGTATCCATACTAATAAAAGGGTAATATGCTAATTAGACTGGACATCTTCTGGACGTCCTTCTGGACAAAGCCATGGTTGCAGGGGCAGGGGCAGAGGCAGTTAGGGACAATCAGGCCAGCGGGGGGGAACAGGGAGCAATCAGGCCAGCAGTGGGGAGCAGTTAGTGGGGCGATCAGGCCGGCAGACAGGTGAGTGGTTAGGAGTCAGCGGTCCCAGATTGCAGGAGGGATGTCCAACTGCAGGTTTAGGCCCAATCTCTGTGGGATCAGGCCTAAACCAGCAGTCGGACATCTCCCGAGGGGTCCCGGATTGGAGAGGATGAAGGCTGGGCTGAGGGACACACACACACACACACACACAGTGCACGAATTTCATACACCGGGCCTCTAGTCTATCTACACTAATAAAAGAGAAACATGCAAATTGGTGTCACTCCGCTACGCCCACCAGCCAGTCAGAGCGGCTATGCAAATTAACCCACAAAGGTGGTGGTTAATTTGCATACGCAGGCCCGGAATGAAGACTGAAGGCTCCAGCCAGAGTGAAGACTGAAGACTGAAGAGGCTTGGCTTCTCTGCTGCGGCTGCAGCGAAGCCAAACCTCACTGCGGCCGGACCAAAGGCCTGGGTCCTGTGTGCCAGAGGAAAACCGGTGCTGGAAGTCAGGGGAAGGCAGGCCTATTGCACGAAATTCATGCAGCGGGCTTCTAGTCCTATCGAATAATAGAGAAACATGGTAATTAACCGAAACTTCGCTACCCTTCCCATTGGCTAATCAGCGAGATATGCAAATTAACTGCCAACCAAGATGGCAGCCAGCAGCCAGGCAGCTGAAGCGAACAGGAGGCTTGCTTGCTCCAGTGTTGGAGGAAGCCAAGGTTCCCCGCCTAACGCTGCCAGCCTCTGAACTGCAGTCTAAGCAACTATGTTGCAATTATAGAACCTAAACAATCCCCAGAAACTTGCTTTCAGCTGGCTGGGCCTCAGAGCTGGAGTTGCAACAGTGTTTCAATTATAGAACCCAAACAAACCCAGATCAGCAGCCAAGGTCTCAGAGCTGGAGCCGAGCCTCAGAGCTAAAGCTGGCTCTCAGCTCCAGTGACAGACATAGAAGGTAAATAAATCCCAGAGTTAAAAAAAAGAAAAAAAGGAGAGGTTGGGAGCTTCAGTCACCTGCCAGCCTGAAAACGGCCCTCAGCCCCTCACCCAGACTGGCCAGGCACCCCAGTGGGGACACCCACCCTGAAGAGGGTGTGACCAGCTGCAAACACCCATCATCCCCTCATCCAGGCTGGCCAGGCACCCCAGGGGGACCCCCACCCTGAAGGGGGTGTGACCAGCTGCAAACAGCCATCAGCCCATCATCCAGGCTGGCCAGACACCCAAGTGGGACCCCCACCCTGATCTGGGACACCCTTCAGGGCAAACCAGCCGGTCCCCACCCGTGCACCAGGCCTCAATCCTATATAGTAAAAGGGTAATATGCAAACTGACCCTAATAGCAGAAGTACTGGGAATGACTGGTCACTATGACACACACTGACCACCAGGGGGCAGATGCTCAATGCAGGAGCTGCGCCCTGGTGGTCAGGGCGTTCTCACATGGGAGTAGCTCTGTTCAGCCACAAGCCAGGCTGACGGCTGCCAGTATAGCAGTGGTGGTGGGAGCCTCTCCTGCCTCCTCAGCAGCGCTAAGGATGTCCGACTCCAGCTTAGGTCTGCTCCCTGCTGGCAAGTGGGCATCCCCCGAGGGCTGCCAGAGGGATGTCTGATTGCCATCTTAGGCCCAATCCCCCGGGGAGCGGGCCTAAGCCAGCAGGTGGTCATCCCCTGAGGGGTCCCAGACTGCGAGGACACAGGTCGGGCAGAGGGACCCTCCCTCCCCCCCGGGTCCACAAATTTTTGTGCACCAGGCCTCTAGTATACATATAAAAGCCTAATATGTAAAGTGTCTCCTCGGGAGTTGGATCACTCAGTATGATGTGCACTGACCACCAGGGGGCCGGCACGGAACGAAGGGAGGCCCCAGCCGGGAGCCGCAGCAAGGGAAGGGAGGCCCTGGCTGTCAGCTGGAAGGCCCCAATCGACCCTGATCACCGGCCAGGCCAATGGACCCTACCCATGCACAAATTTCATATACCGGGCCTCTAGCGTTAATGTAAAAAGCAGGATACCTTGCATTAGTGGTGTAAATATAGGTCCTTTCCCCTCTCCACTGTTTCAACCATAATCGTTTGGTGTTTTTTTAATTACATATTTTTTATTGATTTCACAGAGAAAGGGAAAGATAGAAGCATCAATGATGAGAGAATCATTGATTGGCTACATCCTGCACAATCCCTTCTTAGGTATCAAATCCACAACCCAGGCATGTGTATTCCTGGTTCATAGGTTGACACCCAACCACTGAGCAACACCAGTCAGGCCATAATTGTTTTTGTATCAAAAATTTTCTTTTAAAGTATTTTTTAAAACATATTTTTATTGATTTCAGAGAGGAAAAAAGGAGAGATAGAAACATCAATGATGAGAGAGAATCATTGATTGGCTGCCTCCTGCACACTCCACACTCGGGATCGAGCCTGCAACCCGGGCATATGCCCTTGGCCAGAATCGAACTCGGGACCCTTCAGTCTGAAGGCCAAACTCTACCCAATTCAGCTAGGGCAAGAATATTCTTGGTAAATTACCTGGCTTTCTGCATTTTTCCAAATGCACAGTATTATAAGTTCTGAAATCAAGTTACAGACTTAACCCTTTTCGGTCCAACGTGGAAGCTGACTTGACAGACCAGGTTCTAGGAGCAGGTCCAACGTCGAGGCTGAGACACGGCAAACTGGTTCAACATTCAATCCCATCAATTAATTTGGACCAGACTGTTTGAATTCCAGAAATAAAATTGGACCGCAAAGGGTTAAATCCCTGTTTTCCCTTTGGAACTTAATTTCATCATTAATTATAAGGAAAATTTGTTTTACAGGTTCGAAGAAGAAGAAAAATGCCAAGCCTTTAAGTTTTAAGGTTGGAATAGGCAAAGTTATCAGAGGAGTAAGTAAAAAATGGCAGTGTGTCAAGAGATTCTGGCACATGCTACTTGTGGCATGGTACTATAAAGAATTAGGATTGGGGATATCATGAAAACAAGCTTTGGAGTATGACAAATTTGTGCTATCATCACTAACTGTTCTGGCACAAATTAGTGAGGTCTCTAGGTCTCAGTTTCCTTATCTATAAAATAAGGACTGTACAGCCTATCTCAAGGTTACTCAAAGATTAAATGAACATAATTTAAATCATGTAATATAGCAGAGACTCCAATATTCCAGCCTACCTCTTATCTTTTCCTTCAAAAATTAATTTTTAGTGTGTTTAGCTTTTTAAATTTCTTGTAGATTCTTGTAAGATGTTGCATGGCTGTTGTACCACTTATAACATGATCAATAAAGGTAAAATATCTGTTCCACTGAAGTACTAATAAAAGCAAGAGTTTGGTCTATAGCCCTCACCTCTCACAACTTAGGCTTAAACACCAGAAAATCTTTCAAACATAAGTATACCTTTATCCAACTTTCCCTGTGAGATAACAAGAAAACTGAGAAAAGGGGAAGCTAGCTGTACCTGACCACTGCAGTGTACAAGAAATATAATAGTACTGATTATCAGCTTCATTGAATCGGGTTGTCATGCTAGGGCCCACTTATTTTAATTTGTCTTTACTCGGGACACCAAACATTAATAACTGAAACACATATTTAAATGAAGTTATAAGAACCTTCAGTGTATTTATCTTTTTAAGTCTTAAAATATGATTCAATCATCCAGAGCCCAGAATATAAAATAATTTGGAACTAAAGGCTTAGTTGGAAATAACCTTAATGCTACCTGATTATACTAAGTTGTGAGCAATTGTCAGGTTGAGCTATTTTTCTACTTTTATATCTAATTTGCTTACTGGTAAATTTCTTCTAGTTTATTTTCTTAATTTTCAGTATTTGGCAAATCTCTCTGTCCCTTGAACTTCATGAACAGTTACATTTCAACAGAGTATACATTAAGTCATATTATTCTATATCCTTTCATTGTATTTAACTATTTTTGGTAACTGGCTTTAAGATCCAAATTTGGACAAAATGTATCAGCAACCCAGAAATCTCTCACTTTGAGTAGTTTCACCTTCTACAAAATATATTAATGCTCTAGCATATACTTTGTCTTTAACCATTATGACTCCACTATTAACAATTTGGTAATCTTAAGATAGTTTTAGAGATAGTACTTGTTAGTTTATCCTTATAAAAATAATTTCAGAAATTTGTCCAAGGATATAATAGTGTAGCAAAGAAATTATAGTGCTAATAAACTAGTTTCATATTACAGTTTACAAAAGTGTTTTTACATTATATCATTTAAGGCATTTGAGTATTATATTTTTAAAAAATGGTTTAATATATTCTGAGGAAATAAAGGACAGTGATTTGAGGACTCTCCCAAGGACATTACCATTTATGACATAATGAAATCCAGTAATAAAATGTTTTTCTGTATATAACCTTACCTGTCTTCTGATTCCACATGTATTTTTGAGAATCATTAGTTTGATTCTATATTCTTGCCTTTAGTGGGATGAAGCGCTCTTGACTATGAGTAAAGGAGAAAAAGCTCGACTAGAAATTGAACCAGAATGGGCTTATGGAAAGAAAGGACAGCCTGATGCCAAGTATCCTTTTTTCCTTTGTAATTAAAGGAAATACACTAAAAAGGATCACCTGAAGGTATGAAAGATGCTATCTAGGTTAACCTCCAGATCAGGAATCCTGTTCAGACCGGAATTCCTGATTTATATGCTTTTGTGTCAACACCTCCAATACAGATAATACTGGAAGCCCGGTGCACAAATTCGTGCACGGGTGGGGTCCCTCTGGGTGGCCTGCAGGGATAGGGCTGAAACCTGCAGTCCAATGCTGCCTGCAGCTCCTACCTGCTTCTCCAGCTCATCCTGGCTCCACTGTGCCTGCCACAGGCTCACCTCTAATCAGTCCCTATCGGGAGAGGCTCATGTTGCAGTAGCAGCACTCACCAGCCATGAGCCCTGCATCTGGTGCCCTCCCAAGGGAAATGGCCTGCAGGATTGGGCTGAAACCAGCTCTCTTGACATCCACTAAGGAGTCCCAGATTGTGAGAGGGCACCGGCCAGGCTGAGGGACCGAAGGAGGGCTCCAGGGCATGTCCAGGCCATCTCGCTCAGTCCCAATCCACTGGACCCAGAAGCAAGCTAACCTACTGGTCGGAGCATCTGCTCCCTGGTGGTCAGTGCATGTCATAGCGAGCAGTTGAGCAGCCATAGCATATTACGCTTCGGTTGTTCAGTTCTGCTGTTTGTTCTATTTGCATATTACCCTTTTATTACATAGGATTATGTATTGGTACAAAGTATTCAAACTTGAGCTGGAATATCCTTTCTTCTTCTTACTCATGCTCTTAATTTTTAAGATTTAAACTGTGAGATTTAAGTTTTCCTCTATGACAGGCAATTGTTTGAAGGGTTTACTTTAAGGAGTTAAGGTGCCCAATACAAACAACTGTAGCATATTGTAGAATGCAGATATGTCTCATGGTATTTTTGCTACAGTGTAATTTCAGGCATTTATAAAAATGGGGGATTACCAGTTGTGAAATGAAGGAGAACATAGGTTCAACATGCTGTAAGCTTTTGTGATCAATACTGATAAAAAGAAAAAAAGAGCCATGACTCCAGACCATTCCACCAGAACTAAATGGTTACTAACAGCTGAGTGGGAAGGTAGTTTTTTTGTTGTTGGTTCCATTCCCATTGTAAGTTTGGAAAAAAAGTTTTTGGAAGTCCTCTGTGGTCTTATCAATTAAAATTATTTGGAAATATAATGGTCTCTTCTAAGCCTATTAAAATGAGTTGGCTAGCTGCAGCTCTCTCTCTGTGAAGCATGTTAAGATCAATCAGATAAAAGTCACACTCTTCTCTAAACTCACCATTTTAAAACAGCAAAATATCAGGTATTACCTCATATGAACTTTGATTTAATATATGCCCAGCTAGATTGAAAAAAAAAAATTTTTTTTTGAATACTGAATAACAAGTTTTCATTAAGTGGTTGCTAAATTGGGAGTACTAGTTAGGCATCCAGATAAGGAAGATCCCAGCCAAGCTAAAGCCTAGTCAGCCTATAATTTCTATTTACAAAGGGATCTCTATTAGGAACCACTATGCTTGGAATGCATTAGCCTATGAGTCAGCTACAAAGCCTTTTTCTTTGTAGTTAATTGCCAATATCCAGTCTACATAATTCTAATTTTAGACTAAGATTATTGGGAATGAGAAGCAATTTCATCATATTTACCTTAACTTCTTGAACAGAATCCCACCAAATGCAAAACTCATTTTTGAAGTGGAATTAGTGGATATTGATTGAAACAGCAATGCTTCTGATCTAAAGACATCAGCCATAGCCTTGAAGAAAGTTACGTAACTAATTACAGCTGGTTACTATTGTTATGGAAGTGAACTGGAAAATTCAGTTATGTTAGAACTTGTTTACTTTGTCCCAAAAATTAAGAAATGTAATCCATTATAAATCCCTGCAGTTTAAAATATTTTACTACAGCTGTGTAAAGTACTGGTTAAGGAGAACTTTTCCTTTTACCTCATGTTGTAAACTAAAGGCTCAATAAAAATGTACCCAATGTCTTGATTTGTTTGGTGTTAATGTTCTGATTAGGTTAACCAGGACTAAGGCTTCATCAAACCAGGGAGCAGCAGTCAAATTGTTTGGAGAGCTTTGCCAGACATTCATTTAAAATCTTTAAATATTTCTGTATAGTGAGAAGATAAAAGCACAGAGATTGAGAGGAATGAAAAAGATAAAAGGTCTAAGAAATTCTAGTAAGATTAATAGCTGAATATAACAGCTTTATATAAAGTTAATAGGTGATTCCCTAAATAAATTCATAACAATTGGTGGATGAGTCTTCAGTTTTATTACAAAAATGTAGATGATCAGTTTGATCAAAATGAAAGCTTGTTCACAAATTTACATGAATATTGTAAATACAAAGTCTTCCGAAACAACATAAGTTTTGATACAATTTTCATTTTTTAAAGGGATGCAAACATTCGATTTTCTGATTTGTAATCTCTATGCCATGACATACTATTTTAATAGTGTGTATCTTTCCTGCAGTTAAATCAAAATTCACAGGGATAACTGAAACACGCAGACAAAGCCTGGTCAGTAAAGGTTAAAAATCCATTTTTTGGTGTGTTTTTTTTCTCTCTTTTTACAGAGAGGTAAATCCTTAATAACCAGCCCTTTATGTATTTTCAGACTCTTGTACTACACTGACATGATTTGCAGTCAGTTTTTTTCCCACCCTTAAGGCTACAAAACTGTTGCAAATGCATTGCAAAAGAATTCTAGACCACTTAATGCAAAAATCAAAAAAATAGTTCTCCAATAAAAAGTAAACTTTATAAATGGTAGGAAATAGTATCTGTGGTAAGCTACTAAGTGACATTTTCCCTAATACTAAAATCATATGTTACACAGAAACAGGGAAGACAAGTTGTCAAATATGACAAGCCAATGTTTACATCTCTTGTTGAAAAAAAATAACATTATACTTTCCACACACTCCATCTGATATTTATATTTTCCCATCAAGTTGGAGGGGGAGGATAATACTGTCCATAATTCCAAGGATTCTGGTAATTGTACTGAAAGGAAAAAGCAAACATGTTAGCATACCAGAACTATGGCTGAGCTCATACAAAATAATTAAAGCAGATATGTGTAAGAAAACAGGCATGTATTCACTTGTAGAAATTCCAAGACTTAACCACAAAGATAATGTATTATACCATCTGAAACAGAAGACCTGTTTTTTTCTAAAATAAAAAAGACTGCCCTAATTTATGCTTTTCTAATAACATAATATGAACAAAAAATTCATTTATAATTATGTAAACTCACTTGATACCAGGCACTATAATTATATGCAGCTTGATTTGCTTGTAAATCACCATCAATCAACTGCGCAGAGGATGCAGTTGTATCTTCTGTGTGTGCTTTTTTTTCCTCTGGTTCTTCTGATCTATATAAAAGGTCAAAGTGGAACTTTTAACAGCTCTTACAATAAGTACTTTAACACAGATAAATGTCACCGTTGTACATTTATTTTACTCATGTTCTCAACCACTCAAGAGTTGTATACAATTTTTTCAAATCATGAAAATAAAGTATCTCAATTACCACAACATAAAGGAAACAATTTTAAAATATATATTTATTGATTTCAGAGAGGAAGGGAGAGGGAGAGACAGAAACATCAATGATGAGAGGGAATCAATGATCTCTTGCCTCCTACATGCCCCACACTGGGTAATGAGCCCACCAGTGGGGCATGTGCCCTGACTGGGAATTGAACCATGACCTCCTGGTTCATAGGTCGACGTTCAACCACTGAACCACACTGGCCTAGCAAAGGCAACATTTAAAAATATGTCTTCTCTGTTCTTTTCTCTCTCTAAAAAACATATCCTCAGGTGAGCATAAATTATATTTTTCTTTAAAGTCATTTCCACAGTGAAAAATGTCATCTTTTAAACATCCTTTCCTGATTCAACAAATATGTACATACCCATTTTCTGCTTTCCTTTTCAAAGAATCCTGTTCTTTTAGGAGTGTTTGATGCTCATCATAAGCACTCAGAAGCCTGAGAAGGAATAAAAAAAATCCACTGAAATATACAAAACCCAAAATGTTAATTTTAAAAATTTATTTCTACTTAGGAAAACAAAATATATTGCAATAGACATCCTTTTATTTATATATTTTTTTTAAATGAGCCAGCAGCCTAATCTGTCCTCAGCTACCTTTTATTATCTATTTCCTTTGGGACACCATTGCCCTATACTTTTCTTCTCACTCTATGTGGTTCAAAGATATAGGCCTGGCTAGTAACATTATACCCCTGGGCCAATTAATGGTTTAGAGGTGAGAATATGACCCAAAGCAGGAGTCCCAGAATTTTTTATGAGCTACTGGAAAAGTATTTTCTGTACTACAGTTGTCTAAAGCTGATGGGATGCTGGCCAAGGTTATCATTTATAATACATGGGGAGAACCTGCCTTCGAATCTACGACACAACTAAGACAAGGATCTTGATGTTTTTGTCAAAGGCAACACGAGACCTGACAATTCTACAATTTGTATACTTTTGAATCTAATTTAACAATGCTATTGAAGACACCTGCATTTAGGATAAAATGCTTTTAAAATTTGGCCATGTGATAAAACTGAATTAGAACTAATATAAAACTATAGTATAATTGGTTACCATTGATTAAAAAAATAAGTTTTAACAAAATTCTGATGTGACATGTAAAATTGTTAATACCAGTAATCTCAGGTCAAATGTTTACTCATTTTCAAGCACTTTAAATGGACTAATTTCCTTAAGGCCTTTAACAACCTGTGGGTTAGGTGATACAGAGAATCTCCATGTGAAAAAATTTGAAAATAAGAATACACAAATCAGTAAGTGACAGAGCTAGGATTTAAGCCTGTATTCGTCAGACTTCAACATTAATTCTTACCAATTCATTATACTGCTACCTAAATTTTTAAGTGCCTCATTTACTTTTCACATTATACCTTTCTAAAAATTTCAACAACATACTACCCAATACTAAAGGTCCTCAATAACTGTACTTGTAAGGACCTAATTGGCATCTTTGTATTGAACTTCCGATTTGTCTGCATATTATTACCAAATTAACATGTCATTTAATCTCAATAAAACCACTAATAGTTTCATACTGTCAATTGTGTACACTCCATGTTCTCTGAACTCAAACTAGCTTTCAAAGCATAGAACGAACAAACATCACTTCTACTTCAGCAGATGTTATTTGTATGTGAATTTTAACTTGCTTTTATATTTTATCCTCTTCTCAGTTTATCAGTATCCAGTACTTAATTAAATGAAGCCCTACCTCCCCTATGAAGGATGATAAATCCATTCTGATTCAGAGTCTTAAAACTTATATGTCACCTCATACACATGTATATCCTCTGATCACCATCCCATCCAACTAGACTAAAAGCTAGAATTACATATTCCATTTCTTTTAATTTCTTCAGTGCAAAACAAACAGAAGACATTACATATACAGGACATGAGGTGCTTAAGAGCAGACTGTGAAGTAGGTTCTAAATCCAGCTGGCACAATATTAATAACTAATCCCAGATGCAAAATGTAATAGCTAAGTGACCTTGGAAAAAAAATCCCTAAGTTTTCTTGAAACCCTTTTCATCCATTGAAAGAATAACAGTACCTATACCCCTCATCAGATTGCTATGTATTTTACATTAGATAATTCTTACAAAACATTTAATTGAAGCCAAGCACATATATACCATTGTGTTAAAATGTAACTCATGTTAAATGATTTTCAGTTTAAAATTTTACTAAGCCATCAAGAATGTATACACACACATGTAAGTACACAGACACACAACTAATTCTTATTTTATCAATAGCTGTTTCAATGGAAATAACTCTAAATTAGAATAATTAGAGAAGGCACATGTCTAACAGGAACTGGGATATTTCCTTACTAGAATCATGTAAGAATGGAATCACAGCAAATAAATTTCTCTAATAAATTTCTACTCTTCTATTTTGCAAGTTTAAATCTTAAACTTGTCCTTTTCCCAAATCCCCCAGAGTGAATCCTTGTACCATCCTCAACTTTCAGCCTTTTACAATGCACAAAGATGAGGCCATTAGGTATCATCTGCAGAACCATTTCCATTCTCTTTTCCAATCTGAAATACAATGGCATTCTTCCAGATTAATCCATCCACCTTTAGTGGTCTATATACCAAATGTTTCTGTGTTTCAAGGTTCAATCCTTAATCCATTTCCTTTTTCATGGGATTGCTGCTTCCTGCCTTCCCTCATCCACTCATTGTTTAAATTACCATGCTAAAATTTTAAGAATACTTTGGAAGGAAACAGAAACCGTATGTCCTACGATTAAGCACATACATACATTTGCAAAACTGAATTACCTCAGATATACCTGATGAAAAAGTAACCTAGGCAAACATTTTAAATTTAACAATATATTAATTTGTACTAATCATCAAATTCCCAACCAAAACTATCAATGCTCATTTACTATTCAAATAGATAATATATAATTAAGATCTTACTTATTAACATCTGAACCAAAATCTTCAAGAAATTCCACTTTTCTCTGAGAAAATGTAATTCTCATTTTAACAGGTAATGAACCATGTATAGCTTTGTCAAAACAATTTAGGATATTTTCTTCATTTTGTTTGAGGTCACCACTATATTCCATTTCAAGTAAATTGAGATATAACTTTGTGTTCTCCTGTGTAAAAAGTAGTATCGTTAATAACATTTCTTAGATATTTTGATTAGACCACAGATATTTAAAATGCCCTAATTTTGATCTCTCAATTTAAAAAGTTCAACATTGAAAATTGTGTATTAAAATGTAATTTGTGTTACATGTTTTCAGCATTCACTGAATAAGAAAAAAACAATTAGCACATTGATAGCCCATCATCTTAGTTATTTCCCAAACAATATGTAAATTGTCCAATGCCAATAAATTAAAGCCCTATATTCTATCTTGAGTTTAATATGGCTTGACTTCCCATAACAAATATAAACTAAAACATGAAAAAAATGATCTCTGTACGTTCAATAGATTAAATCTTTACAACTGTAGATAATTAACTTAAACAGCTGGAAACAAACAGTTATAAACCTGTCTTACACAGACCTGGGGATCAGCTAAAAATGTAAAAAATGAGCTATTTCCCATACACTGCCTATCAACTGATACATAAAAAGGAGAATAATCCTTTGGAAAAGGAGAGTAATCTCACTGCTACAATTCCTGTAGGGTGGCTAAGTGCCATGCTTTTGTTCTCCCAAGATCCTCTACTCTACTTAATAATCAGTAAATCTGCTATACAATTTCTAAATGTGGAGAAAATAGAATGTAACAATGTCTGCAACCTTTTAATTGATAATTCAAATTTTTTTTTAAAGAATGGCAACGTCAGTTTAGAGGGACTGTTGTCTTCATTTAGTAATTAAATATATTACATACAGACCAAATCTTTCATCATAGTTGCCAAAATGAAAATTAAGAAACAGAACAAAAAAATGACCACTGGTTTTTCATGGAAGATACTCCAAAAACACAAATACATACTTTGTCTCTTTCAATTGCTTCCAAAAGCACCTTTTTTGATTTTGCAAGGTTTTTTTGTATTTTGAAAAGATGCCGGGCTAGTTTAATAGCATAAAACGATGATTCAGTATTCGATTTGGCATTCTTAATAGCATCTTGAAGCAAATGTTCAGCTTCTTCCATATTTCCATGTCGTCGTTCTAAACTTACTCTTCTCAAACGAACCATTGCCAATCCTAGAACACGTTCTTCAAATGTTCTCAAGATATTCCTGGCTTCATTAATATTACCTAGAAATAGTAATTAAATGTTTATGCTTTTGCTTAAACTTTTGAAATATCCTCTAAGCCAGGCATTGCCAAATAACAGCCCATAGGCTAAATCCAGCCTTCTGCCTGTTTTCTTAATGTTTCTTTTTTAATTGAAAAAAGTTTTTTTTTTCTTTTGAGAGAGAGAAAGGGAGAGAGAGAAACATCAATGATGACAGAATCATTGTTGGCTGCCTCCTGCACACCACCTACTGGGAATGGAGCCTGAAACCTGGGCATGTGCCCTGACCGGGAATTGAACTGTGACCTCCTGATTCACAGGTTGATGCTCAATCACTGAACCACACCGGCCGGGCTGCCTGTTTTTAATTTTTAAAAACTGGAACAGACTCTTTTATTTATGTATTATCTAAGGCTGCTTCTGGGCTACAATGGCAGAGTTCTGAGGTAAAAAGCTATACAGCTTGCAAAGCCTAAAGTCTTTAGTATCTGGCCCTTTACAGAAAAATTTTACTGACATTTACTTTACACTACACTATCCCTTAACATTCAATTCCTGTATCTTCATCCAGAAGTAAAATCCCCCAAAATATCAACTGTTTCCTCATTCTTACCCTGCTGTTCCTCAAAAGCTGCCCAAAGCATATGCACCACAGGTTTCTTTGGGAGATGAATAGTGCAAGCTCTGCTGAAGACATGCCTCACTCCTTCAATGCTATGGTTTTCCATGTACTTGGCATACTACATATAGAACAGAGGAAATACTGAATAATTTAAGTTGAACCAGCCATTAAATATGTGACAGAACGATAAAATTCTATTTTTAAACCCATTCAGCACCTTTATTGAACCACTAGACTAGTTTCTGTAAGGAAGGACGAAGAGAGGCAACGAGGTTGGCATATGCAGCAGTCAAATCTGGTTGCAAGCAGACCATCTCCTAATGCAACAGATATAGTTATATGAACAACATTCAACAGAAGTACAAAAAAGGTTAGTCACTAGTCAATGTTTATAATATATTCAAGTTTCAGAGCATGTAATTTTCTTACCTTAATCCAAAACTCCTCATAGAGGGCACATGATATGACACATCTTTCAAAGAGAACCACAACTCGTTCATGAGTCCCATTTTCAATTTCAAATTCTAAGTATTCTTTCCAGTTTTTTAATTGTGCCTTTTCCAATGGTTTCACATGAAAATAAGGTCTTTTAATCTGCAATAAAGTGACATGGCAATTAAAGTAAACCAACATTGCTCTAGCTGGTTTGGCTCAGTGGATAGAGCATCGGCCTGTGGACTGAGGGGTCCCAGGTTCGATTCTGGCCAACGGCACATGCCTGGGTTGCAGGCTCAATCCCCAGTGTGGGGTGTGCAGGAGGCAGCCGATCAATGAGTCTCTCTCATCATTGATGTTTCTCTCTCTCTCTCCCTCTCCCTTCCTCTCTGAAATCAAAATATATTAAAAAAAAAATAAAGTAAACCAACACCAAAATATGTATGACTACAGTAACAATGTTATTTAAATTATAAATATAATTGCGAATATACCAAAAATTTTAATATCTCATGACTTAAAAAAAAATACAAAAACATTTTAAATTAGAAGTCCTTAAATTCCTTAGGCTTTACAAACAGAAGAAACAGACTGTATTTTCCATTTTTTTAGTTATTTTAACAGAACTACACAATTTTTTTATATTTAGGAAATCTTATTCTTCGATTACTTTTAAATTTAACAATTACTCCTTCGGAACAGAAAGAAAATCAGTGGTTGCCTGGCCTAGGAGTGGGATGGGGGTTACTGCCTGGAAAGCGGCCAAGGGGATCTTTGGGATGACACAAGAGTACTATATCCTGATTATGTGGTGACTGTAATGCACAGACATTCGACAAAAATCATTTTACTAGCCAGTCACAAAAAAAACATACAGTTGGCCCTCCACATCCAAGGATTTGCATCCATGAATTTAACCAACCACGGATTGAAAGTATTATTTAAAAAAAAAAAAAAAATCCTAGAAAGTCCCAAAAAGAAAAACTTGAATTTGCCATACTCCAAGCACTATGCTGAATCCATGTGAATAAAATGATGTGTAGGCATGCCCTGCTGTATCCTATATGCAAACACTGCACCACTTTATATAAGAAACTTAAGCATCCAAGGATTTGGATACCCACAGGGGTCCTGGAACCAATCCTCTAAGGATATGAATACTGCACTATAGGATTTCATTCATACAAAAGGCCAGAACAGGAAAATCTGTAGGAACAGAAAGTACATTAGTAGTACTTTAGGGCTAGGGCTGGGGCTGAGGTTGGGAGATGTCAAGTGAGTAAATGAATAGAGGGGTGAGAGCTAAGGGTAAAAAGGGTTTCTTTTTGAGGTGAAGAAAATGTTCTAAAATTAACTGTAGTGCCTTGGTTCGTGTGGCTCAGTTGGTTGGAGCATCATCCCGTACACAGAAAGGGTCATGTTCGGGAGGCAACCAATCGATATTTCTCTCCCACATTGATGTCTGTCTGTCTCTCAAATGAATTTTCAAAAATTTTAAAAACTGACTGTAGTGACAGTTATAGTTTTCTGTGAATATATTATGAACTATTAAAGCAGGGGTCCTCAAACTTTTTAAACAGGGGGCCAGTTCACTGTCCCTCAGACCGTTGGAGGGCCGGACTATAGTTTAAAAAAAAAAAAACTATGAACAAATTCCTATGCACACTGCACATATCTTATTTTGAAGTAAAAAAACAAATGTTTTCGGTGGGCCGCATGTGGCCCGCGGGCCGTAGTTTGAGGACCCCTGTTAAAGTATATACTTTAAATGGTTGAACTATATAATATGGGAATTAATAAAGCTGTTAAAAAACAGAAATAAAAAATTAGATTGTGAAAAAAAAAAACCTCATTTCATTGTACACCTAAAATGGGTGTATTTTGTTATATGTGAAATATAACTCAGAGTGTTGTCCTGTACACTGAAAGGTCACAGATTTGATTCCCCGTCAGGAACATACCCAGGTTGCAGGTTCAATCCCCGGTTGGGGTTCATATGGGAGGAAACTGATTCATGTTTCTCTCTCTTTTCTCTTTGTCTCTCTCTTCCTCTCTATAGAAAATCAATAAAAACAACCTCAGGTGATGATTGAAAAAAAATTGAACAATAGTTAAAAGTATGATTCAGATTAAAGAAATGTAAGTCTGAATTTAATAAGTTTCTAAAATTGATAATGGAAAATGATAAAATTGATGATAGCAACAAATGGGAAGAATGTCGTATTAAGCAAATATAAAGAAAAAGTAGCAGTATAGACATTATTTGAAACTGAAAAATACATTATTCCTATTGCTATATTTTCAAGACAATTACAAAACAAAAACACTTACACCTTCTTCAAATGTCCACCTTTTACTAACTTCATGCTCATTATAATTAAACATTTCTTGATGAATTTCAATGATTCTGTGCCTCATGTTTTCTATTTCAGTAATTAGCTTGGGAAGAAAAAGAAAAAAATTTAAAATTACACAAGTTACATAATGAAATTTTAAAATATCACTACTTACATTTAGTATTATCCACACATACTTTAGTCTTAGAATACTGTTGGGTTTTAAACTGTTACTCAATTTTGTGCAAGTACAATGAACATAATAAAATTTGTAACAGAATTTCCTAACAAACCACCTTCCTATTATGTTTTTTAAATAGACTAGAGGCCCAGTGCACGAAAGGGGGGTCACTTACCCCGCCTGCAGCCTGTGGGATGGGGCCTAAATCGGCAGTTGGACATCCCTCTCTCAATCCAGGACCACTGGCTCCTAACCACTCTACCTGCCTGCCTGATCACCCCTAACTGCCTCTGCTTGCCAGTCTGGTCGCCCCCTAACTCTCCAAAAGAAAGTCGAATGTCCGGAAGATGTCCAGTCGACCCGGTCTAATTAGCATATTACCCTTTTATTAGTATAGATGGCTAGTACATCAAAATGTAGGCAAGATATTCCTTCTAAGCTATTTCCAGATGTCTCATAGTAAACCGTACCAGCTAAAGAATTCCAGCTGTCTTAATCAGAAATTAACTTCATATGAGCTACAAGTCATACAACACACACAGTTAAGGGATATTAAAGTTTACTTTCTCATGCTTGAAGGATTTTTAAGTCCAATTACCTTTGCTGGATCAGTTATGTCTTCAATTCCTGACGGCAGATCATCACCAGGAGGACCATCATCACCACTGTGTCCATTTACAGAAGCTAATTCCCTTCGCAGCTGAATAAACTGTTCACCAGTTAGAAGATCTCTAGGCAAGTTATTCTGTACATGCTCTTTAAATCTAAAGACAGACAATAAAAATATATGCTGTTAATTCCTATCACACATTACTCTTTCAAAGGACCTCTGACTTAAAGAAACCAAAACACAAAACCCTTTCTTCTTGCTATAGTAAAAACCTACAATTTGATAAAACAGTCTATAAACAGCTTCATTTTCTCCCTGCCTTTGCAATGGAACAGAGAAGGCATGGACAGGCATAAATTCAAATCCAATCTTGGTTTTCTCATTTGTAAAATGACACAATACCTATCTTGCAAAGTTACTGTAAAATTAAATGTAGTTATGCATATTTACATTATAAATGATCATTAATAAATGACCAGCAAATGTTTGTCTTTCCTTTCCCACCTGCCAATTATTCCTGAATCCAGATGTTTGTATCAAACACTCCAATAAAATTGCTCTAAAGTCATGAAGAATTTCTTACATGCAAAATTAAATGGATACCTGTTTCATACCTCGAACCTGGATGTGAGGGCGATCTAGCTGCGACATCTGTCACCCCATTGATCGCCAGGGTTGATTCGGCTGATCTGGCTGGCTAGGCGGGTGTCCCCCTCCTCCCTCACCAATCCATGTGCGTCCCTCCCGAAGCTGCGCCCTCGGTCGAAGGGGACGACCTTCCCCGCCCCCCAAGGAGAGGACCGGTCTTCGGTCAAGGGTATACGAGTAGCTGCGCTCCCCTGCTAGAACCTCCAAACAAGCTCTCAAGGTCCATACCTCGAACCTAATGATGTCTTCAGTATTTAAGGTTGATAACCACACCTCCCTTTTAGAACCTTCTTCACCTTGACTCTTTGGCTTTCCTCCAAGTCTCTGACTGCCCTTTGAGGGTTCCCCCTTACTATCTGCCCCTAAGTACTACATATTCCCAAGGATTCCACTCTGCATTTTCTTCTATTTTTATGTATTTCTCTGGCTGATCTTAGGAATAGTTTAAACATATTTCTCTGGCCAATATTGTTTGAAATGATAAGCATACTATGACTCAAAACTGTAACTCAACCCCAAACCTTTCTTCTAAATTCCACATTATATATGCAATTGCCAACACTCTACACATAGAAATATAGATTAATTATAAGCAGAGTGTTTTGAAAAAAGCTTTATTTCATTTTATTCCCTTAAACACATACAAATTTTAATAAAAAACATCCATTTGAGGAGCTAAATATCTACACTATCTCATTTTGGAAACTTATATACAAAAAATGTCTTAAACTAAGTATGTCATCTTCATCCAAAAATCAACATCCTTGGGGGATTTCTAATCTTGATTAAAGGTAATGCCAACAAATCAGTTCCCCATTTGGAATTTCCCACCTAACTTAATAATTAGATTCCACTGAATATCGGGTCTTAATGATTCTACCTTCTAAATACATCTTCATACCTTGCTCACTTTTCATCTAGATCAGCGGTTCTCAACCTGTGGGTCAAGACTCCTTTGGGGGTCGAACGACCCTTTCACAGGGGTCGCCTAAGACCATTGGAAAACACATATATAATTACATATTGTTTTTGTGATTAATCACTATGCTTTAATTATGTTCAATTTGTAACAATGAAATTGGGGGTCATCACAACATGAGGAACTGTATTAAAGGGTGGCGGCATTAGGAAGGTTGAGAACCACTGATCTAGATAAACGTAAACTGGTCTTCTAGCCCCTAGTCTCACAATTCTCATATCCAAACCAATACTACTATCAAAATCCTTATCAAAAAGTAAAAATGAATTCTGGCTAGACAGCTCAGTTGGTTAGAGCACTGTCCCCATATGCCAAGTTTCGGGTTCGATTCCCAGTCAAGTCACATAAAAAAAACCACCAATGAATGTATAAATAAGTGCAACAGCAAATTGATATTTCTCTCTCCCTTCTCTTTCTCTCACCAATAAATAAATTTTTTCAAACACAACACTAAACATGATCATAAGCATCTCCTGCCAAAATCATTTCAGTAGGTTTACCCTGTTGTCAAGCTAAAAATCTAACCCCTTAGATAAAGTCTTTCAGATTCTTATCGAGCCTTTGACCCAAGCCCACCTCTTCAATGTTATTATTAGACATGGTTTTCCATGTGGTTGTACATCATGTATCACATATTCCAACATTATTCCCCAAGTTTCTAAAAATTGATTTAGGCTATTGGCACCTGGATTTTTAAACTTTCACAAATGTATGTAAATGACACTGAAACTAATTTACATTATGCAAAGTAATAGATACAAAGCTCAATTTGACCCCGTTCAACAATGGAAGGAAAAAATGTAGACTGTCTTATTTTTATTATATATTTACCTTTTAATTTATTTTAGAGAGGAAGGGAGAGAGAAAGAGAGAGAGACATGGATGTGAGAGAGAAACATTGACCAGCTGGCTGCCTCCTGTATGAACCCCATCAAACCTGCAACCAGGGAATTTGCCCTGACCTCTTCACATCAATGTTTCTCTTTCTCACTCCTCTCCCTCTAAAATCAATAAAAACATAACCTCAGGTCAGGATTAAAGAAAAAGAGAAGAATGGCTGAGTGTTTAATATATAGTGAGCCCTATGCCTGGGTTGCTGGCTCAATCCTCAGTAGCGGGTGTACAGGTGGCAGCTGATCACTAATTCTCTCTCATCATTGATGTTTCTACCTATCTCTCCCTCTCCCTTCCTCTCTGAAATCAATAAAAATATATTTTTTAAAAACCATTAGAAAAAAAATATCCTCGGGTGAGGATTAACAATCTATACTAATAATAGAGGAGTATGCAAGTTGTCCGGATGCCATCACAGTAACAGTAACAACCAGCAGGCTGCATGGGGCGACCAGGTCAGCGGGTGTGTGTGTGGGGGGAGGGGCAGTAAGGAGTGACCAGGCTGGCGGGTGGGGGGTGGGCAGTTAGGGGTGATCAGGCTGGCGGGGGGGGGGGCGGGGGGGGGACAGGACAGGTAGAGGCGATCAGGCAAGCAGACAGGTGAGCAGTTAGGAGCCAGCGGTCCCGGATTGTGAGGATGTCTGACTGCCGGTTTAGGCCTGATCCCTGGGAGGGGTGCTTGGGCTAGACCAGCCGTGGGCAAACTACGGCCCGTTTGAAATGAATAAAACTAAAAAAAAAAAAAAAAAAAAAAAGACCATACCCTTTTATGTAATGATGTTTACTTTGAATTTATATTAGTTCACACAAACACTCCATCCATGCTTTTGTTCCGGCCCTCCGGTCCAGTTTAAGAACCCATTGTGGCCCTCGAGTCAAAAAGTTTGCCCACCCCTGGGCTAGACCCTTGGAGGTCAGGGACTGCCATTACTGTGAGGGAAAAACAGATCTCATCCCCAAGCAGCAGAGGCAGTACAGCCCTACTGAAGCCGCAGAGGCTCAAAACTGTGAGGCCACAGAGGAAAAGAAAAATCTTGCAATTCAGCACCATCTACTGGAGCAGAGTAGAAAGGCCTCCTCAGAGATAAATGGGAAAACAAAGGAGAACAATGAACGCCATGCATAACAACAACAACGACGAAGATGACGACCAGAAAGAAAATGAAAAATCCCCAGAAAACAGGCTGGAACACACGGAATTATGCGAGTTAAATGACAGAGATTTCAAGATTGCAGTTCTGAAAATGCTCAATGAGATGCGAGAAAATAAAAAAGCAACATAGTCATCATACTTTCTTGTCCAGAAAGACTCTCTGAGTCCATGTCAGTGGGATATTCTAAGTACACAGGAACATGGAATTAGCGGTTTTAACAGCTCTAATTAAAATGAAATGTTATCAATCATAATGGAAAATCACAGTAGAAAACAGAAATGAAATCATTTTGTTTTTTGAATATATGCAGGGCTTACTACATAAAATACATACATTGCTATTTTGGATCTAAGTTTTTACACGAATCACAAGGATATACTTTTAGTAAGTCATTAAGTTTTAAATAAGCATCTATTATGTGCCATGTACAGTGCTAGTTTAGTACTGCAGTGAATAATTACACTTAGATTCTATTTTCTCATTCTTTCATTAATCTGAAATACCTCAGACAAAAGATAGGAATCCTCTTGTTTCCTCATCTATAAAATGGATAAGGAGAACCTAAAGTCTAAACACAGTAACATTCCTAAACATTTCATAAGTTATATGGGAAAATATCTACATTTAAAAGTGCATAAAATATGATTATTGTGAAAGAAAATATATTCCTAAGTATTAGGAATTAATTACCTGAGTAATCAAAGGTATTTTAACAATTTTTCCACCTACCTCTGAAAATGATGACTATACAGCTGTGTTGGGATACCAAGAATACGATCATATATAGCTGTAACTTCTCTCAGGTTTCCCTGTTCATTCTCCCAGTTTATATACATTTCCCATAGTCTGTCAGAACGGAAATCTGTTCCTGCAGCTAGAACAGCATGCTCAAAAGTTCTGAAAAATTAAATTACCTTTAAATTATCTTTCTAAGATAAATGCACTTTCAAAATATTATGTCTATAACTTTGCAGCTCTGCAATATATACAAATATCAAATCATTATGTTGTACACCTCAAAGTGACATACAGTAGTTTCCCCTTATCCACAGGGAATTAGATCCAAGACCCCCATTAGATCCAAGACCCCCAGTAAAAGCACAAAGTACTAATCCCTAACTACAATGTTTTTTTTCCTACACATACATACCTCTGATAAAAGTTTAATTCATACATTAGGCACAAAAGTTAACTAATAAAAAATAGAACAATTATAATACAGTGGGGCCTTGACTTACGAGTGTCCCGACTAATGAGTTTTTTCGAGATACTAGCCGTCTCTTGGCCGATTTTTTGCTTTGAGTTGCCAACTAAAATTTGGGTTATGAGCCAGCTTTAGATACCCCACCGCTAGTTGGCGCAGCGAACGTCACAGTGAACGCCACAACATCAGCCCAGCATCATGTGTCTCACTCGTTCACTTTTTGATTTGACATACGAGTAATTTGAGTTACGAGCTCCGTCACAGAATGAATTAAACTCGTAAGTCAAGGCCCCACTGTATATTGTAATAAAGTTATGTCAATGTGTTCTCTCAGCAAATTAGCACATATTTCTTTTTCCTTTTTCATAATTTCATGGATAGAAAATTTGCTCTTACCGTAGATTTTAGTGACCTCAGCATACGACATTGTTTTCTTTCCTTATTAAGTCGACAACTTTCACCTTTTCACTTAAAGGAAGCATTTTACAGCTTTTCCTTGGCATACCTGAATCACCAGAATCACTACTCTTGTGCTTTGGGGCCAATATTTGGTAAAATAAGGATTACTTGAACACAAGCACTGAATACTGTGACAGCAATCTGATAACCTAGACAGCTACTCAAGTACAGTGTGGATACGATGGACAAAGGAATGATTCCCATCCTGGGCACACAAGAGCAGGAAGACACAAGATTTCTTCACACTACTCAGAACGGCGCACAATTTAAAACTTATTGTTTACTTCTGGAAATTTCCAATTAATATATTCAGACTGTAGTTGACTGCAGGAAACTGTGACAGTTCAAATCATGAATAAAAGGGCTACTACTGCAACATATGTCAATAAAACTTCAATTTTAAAAAAATTTAAAAATCAAATAGATAATGCTAAATTCAAAATAATATTCCATTGCTTCCCATACAAATAGAGATTAAAAGATAGAAGGAATTGCCCGGCCGGTGTGGAGTTCAGTGGTTGAGCGTCAATCTATGAACCAGGAAGTCAGGCTTTGATTCCCAGTCAGAGCACAAGCCAAGGTTGCAGGCTCATCCTCAGTAGGGGCATGCAGGAGGCAGCCAATAGATGATTCTCATCATTGATGTTTCTATCACTCTTTCCCTTCCTCTGAAATCAATAAAAACTTATTTGAAAAGAAAAAAAAAAGATAAAAGTAATAATAAGGAAGTGTATGACAGCAGTTTTAAAAAAGTGAGAAAAGCCCGGCCAGTGTGGTTCAGTGGTTCAGCACTGACCTATGAACTGGGAGGTCAGTTTGATTCCCAGTCAGGCACGTTGCCTGGGTTGGAGGCTTGATTCCCAGTGAGGGGCATGTAGGAGGCAGCCAATTGATGATCCTTTCTCATCATTAATGTTCCTATCTCTTTCTCCCTCTCCCTTCCTCTCTGAAATCAATAAAACAAAACAAAGTGAGAAACATAAAGGAAACAGATAAATGTACTGTTATGTAATTTTACCTTATATAAAATTACAATGCAAAACATACACACTGCAAACATATATTTATTTGTTAAACTTGAAATGCTTGTTGAATGGATTCATTTAGGGTAGAAGATAGGCACAATTATTATTATTAATTTAAATACTAATTTTCTGGGAAAATAACTCCAACAAGGGATCCAGCTGCCTTATAAGGTAATGATAAGTATACATATATTTTAAAACTCTCAAAAATCTCTCCTGATTCTAAAATCCCACAATTATAGTTCATTACAAAAACATATATTTTAAGTACCTAATTCATGTCAAAAGATTTCTGCAAGCAATGTTAAATCATTAGATTTGAAATTCAAATGAGATAAAACCATTAGATACATATTTTCAATGTAAATATTTTAGAATCAAGAGGGATTTTTAACAGTATAAAACTATACTACCTAAATTAATCTATAACTTTAACAGAATCCCAATCAAAGCTCTAACAAATTTTGGGTGAAAAGGAAAAACAAATTCTAGCATTCATCTGGAATACAAAAATGTAAAGTATTTTGTGTAAGGACAATGCAGCAGTTTTCCTGAAAAATATCAAAAGAAACTAGGAAGCCTAACTGGTTTGGCTCAGTGGATAGAGCGTCAGCCAGCGGAATGAAGGGTCCCAGGTTCGATTCCAGTCGGGGGCATATGCCTTGGTTGCGGGCACATCCCTGGTGGGGGTTATGCAGAAGGCAGCTGATTGATGTTTCCCTCTCATGATGTTTCTAACTCTCTATTCCTCTCCCTTCCTCTCTGTAAAAAAAAAAAAATCAATAAAATATATTTAAAGAAAAAAAAGAAACTAGGAAGCTATAGTATTAAAAGTATGGCACTAGCTGGGAACAGAAAAATGGATCAACAGAACATATCAAAGTATATTTGAGAATTTAGTCTATGGTAAAGGAGTATTTTTAGAATTAATGCAGAAAAGTTGGACTATTCAATATAATTGAAAAAAAATAAAGGGTTAATCTCTACTTCACAAAGGACACAAACTAAATGCCAGATGATTTTTAAAAAACTATTTTAAAAATTAGAAGAAAATACAAATTTATATATTCTTGGCAAGATAGGCACAAAAGTAAGAAACTAATAAAAGACTGAATACTGAACATTAAGGGAAAAAAGCCTCTATATGATAAAGATACCCTAAACAAATTAAAGGCTGTACCAAAACTGCAGGAAATGTTTAATATATATATATACAGATAAAGGATTAAAAGTGTGTGTGTATGGGTACATGCATACATGTATATATATATTTGTGTATGAAGTTTCTGAGACAGTGAAATACATGCTATTGCTCCTGCCGAAACCCAAAATGATCCAGTAAATCAGCGCTTCTCAACCTGTGGGTCGTGACCCTTTCACAGGGGTCGCCTAAGACCATCAGAAAACACATAGATAATTACATATTGTTTTTGTGATTAATCACTACGCTTTAATTATGTTCAATTTGTAACAATGAAATTGGGGGTCACCACATGAGGAACTGTATTAAAGGGTGGCGGCATTAGGAAGGATGCACTGCAGTAAATCAATGCATCAGACACTAAGAAAGTGGAGGGAGTTGGGAGAGGAAAATGATAAAAAGGTAACAAAATAAAGACAGAATGTTTAGGTCTGATTAATAAATGGTAAGAGACCTTAAATCTCGTTTCCTGCCCAGCTATGGGAATTCAGAAACTAGGTATATTTTCCCTGGAAGTTCAGGTTATCCTTTAATGAAAAAGAACTGCTTGACATAGGAACGATATAAAGATACCGCCCTGGCCAGTGTGTTCAGTGGTAAGAGCATCAGCTCTGCCTGCACCAAAGGATCACGGGTTTGATTCTCACCAAGGGCACATACCTGGGTTGAAGGTTCAATCCCCAACCCAGGTCAGGTCAGGTGCGGGAAGCAACCAATTGATGTGTCTCTCACACTGATGTGTTTTTTTCATTTCTTCTTTATCTCCCCCTCCCTCCATTCCTCCCACTCTCTGTAAAAGTCAATGGAAAAAATATGCTCAAGCGAAGATTAACCACAACAAGGTATAAAGATACTAACACTAGGAGTCCAACAAAAACTGGGTGGCCATTTGATCATTTACTGTGAAGCCCTCCAGGCCAGCTAAAATTGGACCCCCAATACAAAATACACAGAGCTTCTATTCAATTTATTAAAATCTAATCTTTAACATAAGCAGAAATCCAGAAATCAGACATGACAGAGATTAAAAAACAAAAAAACTTCAGAGGAAACAGTGCTAGGAGCAGACTTCAACTATCCTTAATACCCTCAAAGAAATGACCAAAAAAAAAAATATGCAGAAATATAACAATAGGAAGATATGAGAAAAGGAACAAAGAGGGTGTTGAAGTGGCTGATCAATGTTTCTTTCTCATGGATGTTTCCATATCTCTATCCCTCTCCCTTCTCTCTCTCAAATAAAAAAAAAAAAACCCACATGTTTTTTAAATAAATAAAAGCTTCCATGAGGCCCAGCCGGTATCGCTCAGTGGTGGAGCATTGACCCATGAACCAGAAGGTCACAGTTTGATTCACTGTCAGGGTATATGCCCGGTTTGTGGGCTCAATCCCCAGTAGGGGGCGTGCAGGAGGCAGTTAATCAATGTTCTCTTACTGGTGTTTCTATCTCTATCCCTCTCCCTTCCTGTCTCTCTAAAAAGTCAACAAAAACATATTTAAAAAAAAAAAGAAAGCTTCTTTGAGGAAAAACATGTCATATAAATATCAGAAGAATGGTATCATACTTATCAATACCAACATCAGAAGCTATAAATGACTCAAGAGATGCCTTCAAAGCCCTAAGGAAAAATTACTTTCAACTCTATACCCGACTGGACCATTAATTTGGGTGTTTCAGACATAAAAGTCTTAATTTCTTTTCTTTAAATCCCAAGCATCCTTCAGCAATAGGATGCTTTTCTATAAAACGTGGGCACATAAACCAAGAAAGAGTAGGATCTAATAAACTTTTTTTAAAATATATTTTTACTAGAGGCCCAGTGCACAGATTTGTGCACCAGTGGGGTCCCTCAGCCTGGCCTGTCCCCTCGCAATCTGGGACCCCTTGGAGAATGTCGGATAGCCAGACAGGAGGGAGCCCGATCCTGTGCATTGTCTGTAACCTGCTGGTCAGTGCACGTCATAGCGACCGATCATTCAGTTGCTTAGGCTTATATATAGAGAGATTGATTTCAGAGAGCAAGGGAGAGAGGGAGAGAGATAGAAACATCAATGATGAAAGAGAATCTGTAATCGGCTGCTTCCTGCATGCCCCCCACTGGGGATTGAGCCCACAACCCAGGCATGTGCCCTTGACCAGAATCTAACCCAGAACCCTTCAGTCCCCAGGCTTACACTCTATCCACTAAGCAAAACCAGTTAAGGTTCTAATAAACTCTTAATAGAGCCAGAAACCCAGGAATGAGGTAAAGACATATTCTAGAATCAGGATAAAGAAATCCCAAAATAATATCTGTATAACAGAAACAGAATAGAACAAGCAGTCCAGATTACAGAAGAGAAGGTCCCAGGAGGGATAGCTCCAAGAGGGAAGGGGAAAAAAATGGAATTTACAGACTTCAGAGTATAGTTCTCTTTTACAATTTTTATACTAAGTAGAATATTTTTAACTCCCCAAAATAGCTTACAAAGCATTTGTACATTATGTAAAGTAGTATTTAGTACTGACTATTGAAAGTAGCTGTTGGAAGGGGTGAAAGTTTTTAAATGTGCAAAGAAAAGCAGGCAAGTTGAATAATGGGGAGGAAGCAGTAATTAAATCCAGGAAAAACAAAAGGCTATGAAATCTATCCATTTGGAAAGATGAAGAATGAAAAAATAATATAAAAGTGAACTAAAATTTTTAGTTACCATTACAAAATTATGTCCTCAGCAAATGAAGAAAGCACTACTATATCACACATGTTAAAAAATACCATAAGAAACAGCTAAAATATCTGAAGAGGAGTGGAAAGACTGCTTTTTGTTACAAGCAGTTTAATACTGATTTTTTAAACATTTATAAGCTCCTATAATTAATAAGAAAAACATAATCCAAAAGTAAAAGGAGTAAATGGTATGAGGAGGCAATGTGAAAATGGCTTATCTATAATAATAAAAGTGTAATATGCAAATCGACCAAACGACCGAACAGCAGAATGACCATCCAGACGACCTTCCGGATGACCACGCTATGACACCCAGTGGCGCCAGGCCAGTCAAGGTGGGTGCGATGCGATTGGTCGGGGGCCCGGCCATCGCCCCATGATCGCCCTGCAGAGGGAAGCCTAGGCCACCAGCCGGCAAGGCGATCGATCAATCAGGGGACTCCACAATCGCCCCAAAGAGGGAGGCCCAGGCCACCGACTGGAGGTCTGGTGGGCAGGGCCTCCCTCTGTGGGGTGCGATAGATCGCCCCAAGAGGGAGGCCCAGGCTACCCCACGGTGGTGCTGCAGCGGGTGGGCCGGGCCTCCCTCTTTGGGATGATCCATCGAGGAACTCAGGCTGGGTGGGCGGGGCTACCTCTTTGGGGCGAATGATTGCAGGGCTTTCAGAATGAGAGGGCACAGGCCGGGCTGAGGGGACTGACACACACACACAGCGCACAAATTTTGTGCACCAGGCCTCTAGTATAAGGATACGAAAGATGGCAAACCAGGATAAACACTCTGGAGATATGTAAACTAAAATAATGTGCTACCACCTAAGGATAAAGAAAAATGTGGTCTGCTATGGGAAAATGACTACTCGCATACACTGTGGGAGTTTAAAATATCACTTCTAAAGAAACATTTGATAGAATTTAGCTGTGTGTTCCCTTTGACAGCGTTCCAATTCTAGCATGCTCTACATAAATACTGACTTGTAGAGACATTCACTGAAGCACTGGTTACTTCCTATGCATAAGAATTTGGTCAAATAAAATATAACACCTAGATACTGTAAAATACTTTGCAGTGGTTAAAAAAGTATGGTAGAGTTTCCAAAATATTCTGTTAAAAAAAAAAATCAGCCGAAACCGGTTTGGCTCAGTGGATAGAGTGTCGGCCTGCGGGCTGAAAGGTCCCAGGTTCGATTCCGGTCAAGGGCATGTACCTGGGTTGCGGGCACATCCCCAGTAGGAGATGTGCAGGAGGCAGCTGATCGATGTTCCTCTCTCATCGATGTTTCTAACTCTCTATCTCTCTCCCTTCCTCTCTGTAAAAAATCAATAAAATATATTTTAAAAAAAAATCAAAGGGTAATATGAACAAACATGTATAGCTGTGTGTATCTGAAAGAACACACACCAAGCCACTAACCACAAGGGGAGTAGAATTGGGAACTAAGAAAAGGGAGGTATAAAACGGAGGGGGAGCCCAGCTGGCATTGCCATGGTTGAGCATCTATGAACCAGAAGGTCACGGTTCAATTCCCAGTAGGAACACATTTCCAGGCTGTGAGCGCAATCCCCAGTAGGTGATGTACAGGAGGCAGCTGATCAGTGGTGCTCTCTCATCATTGATGTTTCTGTTTCTCTCTCCCTCCCTCTCCCTTCCTCTCTGAAATCAATAAAAATATACTATAAATAAATAAGTAAATGAAAGGGGAATTTATTTTCTGTTTTTTTATATAATCATACATACATTTATTACCTGTATTCTTTTTAAGTAGAGAAATTATATGGAACTTAAACTTTCGGTTGAGCATTCACAAATAGTTCTATTATCAATATAAGAATAACTGATTTCTAATTTATATCTTTGAACATGTGATTAACAGAGTTTCACATACCCTCTTATTGTACTGTTTGTCTCAGAATCCCCAGGATCCAATGTTTCTTTTAAGAAGTTTATATAATGTATCCAAAGGTCAACACTAAGAGGTATTGCCTGAAGCCCCCGTCGATACACCTAAGAAAAAAACAACAAAACTGTACTTCAAATATTTAATTATTTCTTAACAGAGAGGTAACACTGTGTTATCCGGTGAACCTTAGAAATACTAATTACTGGAATTTTGTTTAAATAATCTACCATTACCATTTGGGTGGAGGTTGGATAGAACATGGCAATGTTCTGATCCCCACGTGCAGAGTCTTGATCTTCAAAGCGCAGCAGTCCCTGCATTCTGACCGGGTTGTGTGGGCAGGCTTTGGGTTACAGACCATAGGGCACAGAACCATTAGAGCACCAATGACAGCGTCTGACCAAAAATGCAATAAGACGTAGCAAATGTGACTAGCAAACCAACTATATTGTTTGGAAAATGAGAAATAAATGTAAGTGAGAGAAAAGCCCTGCCCTACTTGTTAAGCTGCAGTGTAATACAGAGGCTTGCACTGCAAAGCTTGACAAACTGTAGAGGTTTAACGCACCTGCCAACAAAGAGAGAAAATATTAGCTACAAATGCCACAAGAGTGACAAATGCAAATAAAATACCCTATAAAATTGTTTGACCACAAATCGTAGGTACTGCCAGCCAAAGAAAAAAAAAAAGTCTTTGTTTTGTTATTTGGCTTACAGTACCTAATGGAAATTATTTTATTCAGTGATGTACGCACCTCGTCTGATTGTTTAATGTTGTCATGCCGCTTTTCAAGGTCTGCATACTTTTTCCAGTAACCATAGCAATACGGATAGTGTATGAAAAATTTGTCAAATGCTTTCCTGGCAGCCATCAAGTGATTCTGATGAAAATAAAATGAGGTGTTTAAATATCTTGGAAGTTTCTGTCACAAAAATATTTATTATTCCTTTCAAATGTATTATCTCAAATAAAAGAAATGGCAGGTTTAAAGACCACACACACACCCTGCAGTCCTTTTCCCTATGAATGCAATCTTATCCTTTGAAACAGAGGAACTAATTCTGCTAAACTACAAGGCAACCATTTATTCACAGATTTTATACAGATACACACATGCACAGCACTTACTACAAACATTAGACTTTGACTCTACTAAAACTAACTTTTCACTACACACCAATGCAATTTTTTTGAAGTTAAATAAGTGTAAATATCCAATGTGATGCAACTTAATCTGAAAAGTATAAAAAAGCAACTTTAATTACAAAACAGTAAGGCCCAGTCTAATAATGACTTGATTAATCTGTTCCTTTAGTCCCATTTAAAAGTTACTAACCTCCTGTTCTACATACTGAAGCAAATATACCCAGCCTGTAAAATCCTGAGGATTATTTTCTACAGTTTTCCAAAACTTTTCATATTCTGGAGGGAAATTTGCTTCTGTTTCTGCCACTGGAAGGTCCACAGCATTTGCTATTTCATTTTCATCTGTAGTTGCATTCACATTAGGAGATCCATCAGGTGACTGTTCCATTTCCGTGACATTCATAATTTCAGTACTGAAATCAGCAGACTGTTCTACCACTACCTCAGAACTGTTGCCTGTGCTGCCATTACTAGAATTTCTGTACTCATCCATGTGAGAATTCTGCATAGCTGTTTGTCTTCAGTTAATGACCTGTAGAAACAAAAATAAAGAAAAACATCTTCCAAATGTTTGTTTAGCATCATCAAAACCACCCTTTTTTAAAAATGATTTTTAGAGAGGAAGAAAGAGAGAGAAACATCAATGTGAGAGCAAAACATCAATCAGCAGCCTCCTGCATGCCCTTACCGGGGATCAAACCTGCAACAGAGCATTTGCCCTGACCAGGAATTGAACCAGCAACCTTTCAGTGCATGGGATGACACCCAACCAGCTGAGAAGCACCAGTAAGGGCAAAACCACCTTTTTATAAAACACAAGCTCTCATTAGCTATTAAAGAAATATAATAATTTGATTCTTGATATCTCTTATAACTCTTAATTAGGTTTATTAGTTTCTATATTATAAATGAAATTCTGTAACATAAATTTTCCAAAAATCTATTTTATTGTTGGGTGTTTAAATAAACACTAAATAACTAAGGACTTAGTTCCTTCATCCATAAAGCAAGTGAGGTTTGTGCCTGCTCCCTAAAGAAGCAATCATATCTGAATTCAATGTTTCTTAGCTAGCTAAAATTATAAAATTCAATGTCTGAATACCATCTTGCTATTAACCCTGGAAAACAGCAAGGTCTTTAATATCTGTTCTGAATGCTAAAGGGAAAATAACAAAAATTCTGATCATGGCCCTAGCCAGTTTGGCTCACTGGATAGAGCGTCGGACTGGGGACTGAAGAGTCCCGGGTTCAATTCCAGTCAAGGGCATATACCTTGGTTGCAGCCACATCCCCAGTAGGGGGTGTGCAGAGGCAGCTGATTGATGCTTCTCTCTCATCGATGTTTCTAACTCTCTATCCCTCTCCCTTCCTCTCTGTAAAAAATCAATAAAATATATTTTTTAAAAATTCTGATCATGGATATAAACGTTTTAGAGGGAAATTCTTCACTTAGCTCAGGATAAAGTTTTAGAAAAGAAAAGGTTACATTGTTGAAATATATTAATACATTTATAATAAAATTTAAATCCTAGCACCTAGGTTTGATTTTATTTTAGAAAATATAAATGAAGGTATTAAAAAATTTTAAGAGCCCTGGGCGGAGTAGCTAAGTTGGTTTGACATCGTTTGTGCACCAAAAGGTTACTGATTCGATTCCTGGTCAGGGCATATTCCCAAGTTATGGGCTCAATCCCCAGTAGGGGGTGTGCATGAGGCAGCAGATTGATGCTGCACTCTCAAATAGATGTCTCTCTCTCCCTCTTCCTTCTTCTCTCTCTAAACATCAATAAAATATATACATATTTTTTTTTTAATTACAAGAGTGACTTCTAAAGTGAATGTCATTAAAAACATATTTGTGCAAGTTCTATCATCTGGATAGTAATTATATAAAACTAGGGGCCCGGTGCACGAAATTCGTGCACTGGGTGGGTGGGGGGGGGAGTGTCCCTCAGCCTAGCCTGCCCCCTCTCACATACTGGGAAGCCCTCAGGTGTTGACCCCCATCACCCTCCAATCGCAGGATCGGCCCCTTGCCCAGGCCTGAAGCCTCTGGCTGAGGCGTCCGGCCCGGGCAGCGGGGACCCACAGCTGCAGTGGCCCTGCAATCGTGGGCTCCGCTTTAGGCCCAGGCAAGGGACCCCTAGCTCCCGGGACTGCCAGCTTCGACCGTGCCCAGCTCCCATCGCTGGCTCCACCCCTACTTCCTGCTATCACTGGCCAGGGCGGCAAAGGCGCCTGATTCTCTGATCATGGCTGGGGGGCAGGGCAAAGGCAGCCCCAGGGCCGTCTTTGCCCTGCCCCCCAGCTCTTAGCTCCCCCCTGGGTTTCCGATCACTGTCAGTGGCAGGGGGCTTCTTCCTGCTTTCCCTTTCGCCTCCCTGCATTGTGCCTACATATGCAAATTAACCGCCATCTTGTTGGCAGTTAACTGCCAATCTTAGCTGGCAGTTAATTTGCATATAGCCCTGATTAGCCAATGAAAAGGGTATCGTCGTACGCCAATTACCATTTTTCTCTTTTATTAGTATAGATTGTTCAAATTAAGTCAACTCATTGTTAAGGCCACCCTGTATAATGGGTTGCAGTCAAAATATTTGAAAAACATTGCTACACTATTACTATGGTAAATTAATAATACTAGAATATTAAATTCAGTGAGAACAGAGACCTTGGTTTTGTTTATACCTTTAACTTTTCATTTAGTTATGACATATACTTTTGACTAACATTATACTTTATACATTATACTTTTAACTAACAATTCTACCTACCAACGTAAAATTTGGAGGATGACTTAAATAATCCACACATAATTAAAGATGGGAAGTTTGCCCTGACTGTGTGGCTTGAAGTGTAGTACATACACCAAAAAGATTGCAGGTTCGATCCCCAGTTGGGGCACATATGAGAGGAAACTGACTGATGTTTCTTTACTTCTCTCTCCCTTAAAAAAAAAAAATCAGTCCTAACCGGTTTGGCTCAGTGGATAGAGCATCGGCCTGCAGACTCAAGGGTCCCGGGTTCGATTCTGGTCAAGGACATGTACCTTGTTGCGGGCACATCCCCAGTAGGGGAGTGTGCAGGAGGCAGCTGATCGATGTTTCTCTCTCATCGATGTTTCTAACTCTTTATCCCTCTCCCTTCCTCTCTGTAAAAAAATCAATAAAATATATTTTAAACAAAAATCAATAAATGATGTATCCTCAGGTGAGGGGGGGAAAAAAGGCAATTGTTAATTTTAAAAATACAGTAAGTTTGATCGAACACCTTTTTTTAAACTATATTTATGCCTATAGAGGTTAAGTGATTATTCTTTTCATAAACAGAGCAACACATAAAAATCTGAAGATGTTACTAAGGACTGAAAGTCAGGAGTTTGAGCAAAACAAATTAACTTTGCAATCTACAAGTTACTCTGTGCTTCATATGCAGATAAGCTAATTTTAAGGCTCAGGATGTAAGGAAAAGATACTATCATAGAAACATTTTTAGCAACTGTTTTCAGAGACTAAGTAGAATGGTCACAGATTATGTTCCAGAAATTGGAATGAACACACACACACACATATCTGTATCACTCAGGTGTTGTTTTTTAATCCTCATCTGAGGATATGTTTTTTTCTTTGATTTTAGAGAGAGGAAGGAAGAGGGGGAGAGAGAGAGAGAAACATTGATATCTCCCTAATGCACCCTGACCAGGGATCAAATCCAAAACCCAGGTATGTGCCCTAACTGGGAATGGAACCCCTGACCTTTACGTGTGTACCCATGATGCTCCAACCAACTGAGCCACACTAGCCAGGGCAATCACTCACGTTTTTTAGGGGAAAACAATCATCATTTGGCTAGAACTACCACTTTCTCCTTTGGCTATTTAAAAAAAAAATCCTGTTTAATGCAGAATTGTTAACGTACCACAGGAGGTTCTGTTCTTTTGCTTGAAAAACACAAACACACGTTTTATCATTTGATTTATAAAATCCCTTTTCTTATTCAAATATAAGTAAAAACAGTAGCAGACAGTGACACTAAAAAATTTCTGCTTTTCAATTAGCCATCTTTGGCCAACCTCTACTTTAGAGTTCGCAATCTAAGAAACAAGTCTTCAGTAGAATTCCTTTTGTTCACCTTTTCCCCACCAAAGACTGTAGAGTGGAAAGTTCCAACGTTTGCAACCCCAGAGTGTAGTTATAAATACGGTGGGGGTGGGGGGGTGGATACCCAACTGTAGTTGCTTCTTTTTTTTCAAGCCACTTAAGCTCCTATGGAGCCCAAAACACCCAAGTTCCAAAGTGAGCTCCATATTCATACTTCCATGATAAAACTTGCTTAAGTTTCAACCTTCCTTGTAGAAAAGTTTAAAGTATTCCTAAACAGACTGGACCAGTTGCCAAATAACTTGAAGTCCTCAAAGAGGAGGTACCCTGAATATCAAACTAAAAAGTAACAATCTCATGACATAAAGTCATCATCATCAATCACACGTTAAGAGCAGCACTACTTAAGTTAAGCAAGACATAATTCTTAAACAGATTTCTTCAAAAGACCCTTAATGTCGCCCTGGCCGGTTGGGCTGGGTGGATAGAGCAGAGCCTGGCCTGCGGACTGAAGGGTCCGGGTGGATTCTGGCCAAGGGCACGTGCGCGGGTTGCGGGCTCGATCCCCAGAGGGAGCGTGCAAGAGGCAGCTGATCAATGATTCTCACTCATCATTGATGTTTCTATCTCTCCCTCTCCCTTCCTCTCTAAAAACAAAAATATTTTTTTAGAAACGAACTTTAACGTCTAGTTTTTCTGCTTCTATTCTATCCTGCCAAAAGCTTCCACTTAATTTTGAGGTGCTGTGACTCAGGGCCCCAAAGATTTAGCTTATGCCGTCAGAATACGGAACGCGTCCTACAAGGCGCCTAAATTAAGCCTTATTAACAGAATTTGTATTTTCCCAATGTTCTGGGGTCTGCTATGGAGCCCTTCCAGTTCCAGTCGTCCCAGCCACACCGGTTTCCAGCTCTTGGGGAAGCAAGGGCTCCAGGCTTACCCCCAAACCGCTTCCTCAATCACGTGGAGGCCCACATTTCCAGGCCCGTCTGAGAAACGTTTAGTCTAAGAAAAGAAACCTCGCACTGCTCCACCCAACAGGTGGGGAGGCCAGAGGGCTGGACAGCTGGGCGCCCTGGCCGGGCCAGGCCGCAACACGGCGGGAGGGAGGCCCGGCCCGGCCCGACCCGGCGCGGCCCGGCGCGGCCTGAAAGCAGGCAGGCCCCCGCCAGCCCAGCCTCCCGCCCCCTCCGCCAATTCCCAGGCGCCCACCCCAGCTGACCTGACGGTGGAGGCGGCTCAATGCCATGAGCCGCAGACTGGGCGACGATGGCGCTTCCACGGCCTCAGCGCCCACAGCCGCCACTGCACCGCCACCAGCGCCACAACACCTACCCGGGAGAGAGAGCGCCGCGCATGCGCCGAGTGCTTGGGTCGCGAGGGAGTCACGTGATCGCGCGGCGTGCGTCCCGGCTTCGCTCGGGATCCAAGAGCCCCGCCCCGCCCCGCCCAGCCCCGCCCAGCGCAGCCCAGCCCAGCGCAGCCCAGCCCCGCCCCGCCCCGCCCCCAGGCTCCAGAGGCTGACGCAGCTGCTCAGCCAGTTTCCTTAGTGAATTCTTCCCAAAATGTAAGGGTTGTTAGGTCCTTTCACACCCCTGATCTTAACCACAGCCAGCGCTCAGCCCTGCCCTTGCCCCCCAAAGAAAGAAATTGTTTTTCTTTTGGGGCAAACCTAATGTTTCCCAAGCATTGTTCAGGTTTTACCCCTCTACCTAAAAATGGACAAAAATTAAGACTTAAAACCCCTGTAGCCCCACCAGTATGACTCAGTGGTTGAGCCTCGACCCATGAACCAAAAGGTCCCCAGTTCAATTCCCAGTCAGGGTACATGCCCGGATCCTGGGCTCAATCCCCAGTAGGGGGTGTGCAGGAGGCAGCCCATCAATTATTCTCTCTCATCATTGATGTTTCTACCTCTACCTCTCCCTTCCTCTCTCTCTCCAAAATCAATTTTTAAGAAAATCCTGTTGGCCCTAGCCGGTTTGGCTTCATGGATAGATTGATCGTTGGCCTGTGGACTGAAGGGTCCCAGGTTCGATTCCCGGTCAGGGCACATGCCCGGGTTTCAGGCTCAATCCCCGTAAGGGAGGCAGCAGATCAATGATTCTCATCATTGATGTTTCTAACTCTCCCTCTCCCTTCCTCTCTGAATTCAATATATATAAACACTGTGGGTGGGGAAAGGGACACACATACTAAACCTGACAAGCTTATAGGAGGCCTGTATGGCAGGCCCTACAAACTCAGAGACCAAAAGTAACCACATAGGATGGTGTGAATATAACATCCCTAATTAAAAGACAGTCATGGTGGTAGTCACGTCCTAGCCTGTAGCTTTCTTGACAAAGGTCAGTCTTTACCTGAAGTGAGCCTGTCTATTGTTTTTTTGCATCTAAGATAACATACACTTGGAATGTAAGAGTAATCTCCTTTATCTGGACCTCTCAGGGTGCAACCCACCGGCACCAGAGCACTAGGCCATAGAATCCCTCATTGTTATCTTGTTCCTCAAATACCATCCCCTTGTGCTGTAAATGTTAATTTTTAACCATCCTGTACCCACAAATGTAAAAGATTTAAATGTTTCAGTGGCTGAGCTTTGACCCATGAGGTCACTGGTTCCATTCCTGGTCAGGCCACTGAAGTATGATAGCAATCATCTCAGGTAGAAACTGTAGTTTAACTTTAACCCTGCTGTTTGGCTTCTGTACTTATCTGCTTTGTTTAACAATAGAAAAGTTACTCTGATTTGCTGAACTTATATATGCTGTCCCAATCGATGAATACTCCGTTGTTGGTGGTTTGAATATCCCATTGATTGTGATCTTACTGATTATCGAAGAACATTCTTCTGTACCTGGGAACCAGGACAGCACAATTACCTTAAATTGCCTCAGTGGCCAAAGATAATGTGTTTCCGTTTGTTGTGCCCAGATTTCAAAGTTCCCAAGACCTCCAGGGAGCCAGTCAGTCCGATGCAAAAGCAAAGAGTCATTTATTTTCAAACCTAGGTTTGGCTCCCCTGCCACACTCAATGGTAAGCTCCAGTGGCCGAGAGAGAGAGAGGCCTGATGGGACAGGGGGTTTTATAGGGGGGTGGAGTGAGGGCAGGAGAGGGGACTGTGGGCCCCGCCGATTGGCCAGGCGCGAGTCGGGTCATCTCTATGGCACGCACGTCCCTTGATTGTCATTGGTTAGTTTAAAGAAATCCTGGGCGTGGCCAGCAGGGGCCTGGGCTTCAGGGAAGAAGGCAATCTCCTGAGCACATGGCAGCCGCCCCAAAAATGGAGGACCCAGGGCAAGATGGAGGGCGCAGTCCTAGCCCCCCCCAGGGCGAGCTGAGCCCGGGCTCCAGGGGCCAGTCCCGTTGCTGGGGGTCCAGCAGATCGACCAGTTCCAGCCCAGGCAGGAAGTCCACGTCCTCCGTCTCGTTCCCGGGGGCGTGGGCGATCGCCTCCTCCTCCATCTCCTCGGGCGAGGGCACGCGCCCCGCCCCGCCGCCGCTGCTGCCGCGTGGGTCCGGGTCCGGGGGCGGCGGGCGGGTGGCAGCCTGCGCCGGGCTCCCGCCGTGGGCTGGGGAGTCGGTGCCCGAGGCCGCCAGCAGCGTGGTCAGGCCCCGAGACAACTCGCCCTTTCACGTTGACTCAGTGGTCCGAAGACCCAAAACTATAATTAATCTTTGTAGATAACTAATCGGCTCAATTTCGCTTCTGTAACTGCTTTTTGCAAACCACGTTCCTCATTCAAAACCCTGAGATGTAATTAATACCTTTGTGATTTTTGCCTATATAAATCTGGTGTTGCGGCCATCTTATCACTGTGAGATTTGGAGAGCAAAATGCCCCCTCATAGTCCCGGATTTGCAATAAATGTGACTCCTTAATTCGACTTCTTGAGGCATCCTTGTGTGATTTGCGGGGTACGTTACACCATATACCCGGGTTTCAGGCTTGATCCCCAACAAGGAGCATGCAGGACGCAGCTGATCAATGTTTCTATCTCTTTCTTCCTTTCCCTTCCTCCCTCTTTAAAATCAATAAAAACGTATGTTAGAAAAAAGTAAATGTTACTCTGTTTTACTCTGTGGACAAAAGGGGCCACATGCTGACCTGACAAGCTCAGGGAAGGCCTACATGGCAGTCTTGCAAACTCAGAGACCTAAAGTAACCCCAAAGGATAGTCTGAAATTAAACTTTAACTAAAAGCAGTTATGGTGGGTTGTCACCTCCTAGGCCAGTATCTTCCCTGTCAAAGGTCAACCTTTACCTTAATTGAACCTATCTGTATTTTTGCATCTATGAAAACTTATCCTTGAAATGTCAGGGTAGCTTGTAACTTCCCTTTTTCCGGATCCCTCAGGGCACAACAAATGGCACCTGGGAGAAAACCACAAATTCTCTCATTGTTATTATTATCGTGTTAATTGTCGACTGTTAACTATCCTGTACCCACCTAAGTAACAGAAGTATGTGTCTATCACTTTACTCTTTATCCAGGCCCAGAGGTGCCCTCCCCCGCCCCCCCACCACCACTTCGCTTTCTCTGGCCTCTCTAATCTATAACCAATGGATTTCATGTAACCCATCTACATCCATTCCTTTGATTGCAATGCATAAAAATAGATGAGAAACTGCCATTCTCTAGTCTAGAGCATTATCCCAATCTGTTGAGATTCTGCTTCCCGGCAATTGTCGACAGTTTGGCTCAAATAAACTCACAAAAATTCTTCACAGGTTCAAATGTTTTTACCTTACCAATTCGTTATCCAATCTCAGAGATTTCCCCACTTCGCTTTCCCCTGCCTCCCTAGGATCTACCAGCAATGAATTTCATGTAACCCCCTTTATGTCTCTTCCTTTAATTCTAATGTACATAATAAACTGTAAAACTGCCCATCTTCAGAGCATTTTCTCAACCCATTGAGATTTTGCTTCCTGGCAATTGTCATCTGTTTGACTCAAATAAATTCATAAAAATTATCTACAGGTTTGGACATTTCTTATGTTGACACTCTCAGATCTATGTAGTGTGAGTCCTAGTTACCTGAAGAGGAAACAATAGGATATATAACATTTCCTCTGGAAAAATGGAGATTAAAAGTTGTGTTGACAATCTTAGCAGTCCTCTTCAGTTCTACTCTTTTTTGTTGTTGTTGTTAATCCTCACCAGAGGATATTTTTTTCCATTGATTTTTAGACAGAGTAGAAGGGAGGAGGAGAGACAGAGAGAGAGAAACATGGATGTGAAAGAGACACATTAGCCCTAACCAGTTTGGCTCAGTGGGTAGAGCGTTGGCCTGCAGACTGAAGGGTCCCAGGTTCGATTCCGGTCAAGGGCATGTACCTTGGTTGCGGGCACATCCCCAGCAGGAGGTGTGCAAGAGGCAGCTGATCGATGTTTCTCTCTCATCGATGTTTCTAACTTTCTATCCCTCTCCCTTCCTCTCTGTAAAAAATCAATAAAATATATTTTAAAAAGAAAGAAAGAAAGAAACACATTTATTTATTTATTTATTTATTTATTTTTTTTTTTTTTTTTTTTTTTTTTCTGGCTGAGGGGAAATTCTTCAACTAGAAGCAAAGAGAACAGCATATCGAGACACAGAGGAGGCGCAGTGTGGAAAATACAGAGGTGCGGAGGTTGCGTGGAGCGGGCTGGTGGCTGAGGACGCGGTTGTCGTTTTTAATCGGGAGGGAGGCTCAGGCCCTGAGCTCCAGTTCTGGGCGAGTCTCTAGGGACCTGGACTCAAACGGGAGAAGCAGGACTGTCTGGCTTCGGTTGGAACTCGAAGGTAGCTTTCTCTCCAAGGTTTGCAGCGGTTGCTGGGACTCTGAGAGGCAGAGCCAAGAAACACATTTATTGGTTGCCTCCTGCACACGCCCAGAGCAGGGCCAGGGCTGAAGCCTGCAACCAAGGCACATGCCCTTGAATGGGAATCGAACCCAAGACCTTTCAGTCTGAAGGTCAATGCTCTAACCACTGAGATAACTGGCTAGGGCTAAAAAATACTTTTAAAAAATTGATTTAGCCTTAGTTGACTTTATTTTTTTTTTTTCATCTTTATTGTTGAGAGTATTACAGACATCCCCTTTTTCCTACCATTGTCCCCCTCCACCCGATTCCTGCCCCGGCCCAGGTCGTCACCCTATTGTCTGTGTCCATAAGTAATATATATATGCATATAAGATCTTTGGTTAATCTCTTCCCTCCTCCCCTCTCCCATCCCCCGAGATTCTTCAGTCTGTTCCATGTTTCTATGCCTCTGGTTCTATTATATTCATTAGTTTATTTTGTTCATTAGATTTCTTGGTCATTTATTTTGATTTTTAGATTCAATTGTTGACAGATATGTATTTATTGCCATTTTATTGTTCTTATTTTTCTTCTTCTTCTTCTTCTTCTTCTTCTTCTTCTTCTTCTTCTTCTTCTTCTTCTTCTTCTTTCACTTCTTGAAGAATACCCTTCAATATTTCATGTAATACTGATTTGGTGGTGATGAACTCCTTTAGCTTTTTCTTATCTGTGAAGATCTTTATCTGACTTTCAATTTTAAATTATAGCTTTGCTGAGTAATCTTGGTTGTAGGTCCTTGCAATTAATCACTTTGAATATTTCTTGCCTCTCCCTCTGGCCTGCAAAGTTTCTGTTGAGAAATCAGCTGACAGTCATATGGATGCTCCCTTGTAGGTAACTAACTGCTTTTCTCTTGCTGCTTTTAAGATCCTCTCTTTGGCCCTAGCTGTTCGGCTCAATGGATAGAGTGTTGGCCTGTGGACTAAAGGGTCCCGGGTTCAGTTCCAGTCAAGGGCACATGCCTGAGTTGTGGGCTCAATCCCCAGTAGGGGGCGTGCAGGAGGCAGCCGATCAATGATTCTCTCTCATCACTGATGTTTCTCTCTCTCCCTCTCCCTTCCTCTGAAATCAATTAAAAAAAATGTATTAAAAACAAACAATCAACACCAAAAGATTCTCTTTGTCTTTAATCCTTGCCATTTTAATTATGATGTGTCTTGGTGTGGCCTCTTTGGGTTCCTCTTATTTGGGACTCTTTGTGCTTCCTGGACTTGAAAGTGTATTTCTTTCACCAGGTAGGGGAACTTTTCTGTTATTATTTCTTTTTAATTTTTGAAAAGTATTGTTGAAAGTATTATGTATGTCCCCTTTTTCCCCTATTGATCCCATCTAGCCCACTCCCACCCCCACCCCAGGCCTTCACAACCCTATTGTCTTTATCCATGGGTTATGCATATACATACGCACACAAGTTATTTGGTGGATAAGTTCCCACCCACCCTCCTTCCCCTGCTTTTCCTCTGAGGTTCCACAGTCTATTCTATGCTTCTACATCTCTGGATCTATTTTGTTGTTAAGTCTATTTTGTTCATTAGATTCCACATATTATTAAAGCCATGTGATACTTGTCTTTCTCTGACTGGCTTATGTCACATAGCATAAAACTCTCCAGGTCTATCCATGCTATCTCAAAGGGTAAGAGATCCTTCTTTTCAACTACTGCATGGTATTCCATGGCATAAATGTACAGCTTTTTATCCACTCCTCTACTGATGGGCATTTGGGCTGTTTCCAGATTTTAGCTATTGTAAATTACCCTGCTACGAACATAGAGTTGCATACATTTCTTCTGATTGGTACTTTGGGTTTCTTAGGATATATTCCTAGAAGTGGGATCACTGGGTCTAATGGCAGTTCCATATTTAATTTTTTGAAGAAACTCCAAACTGTTTTCCATAATGGCAGCACCAGTCTGCATTCCCACCAGGGGTATACTAGCGTTCCCTTTTCTCCACATCCTAGCCAGCACTTGTCATTAGTTGATGGTAGCCATTCTGATAGATATGAGGTGACACCTCATTGTCATTTTAATTTGCATCTCTCAGATGATTAGTGAGTTTGAGCATTTTTTCATATGTCTCTTGGTCACTTTGGAGAAGTATGTATTTATATCCTTTGCCCATTTTTTAGTTGGGCTGTTTGTCTTCCTTTTGTTAAGTTGTATAAGTTCCTTATATATTTTGGATATTAACCCTTTATCAGCTATATCATTGCCAAATATGTTCCCCATACAGTGGGCTCCCTTTTCATTTTGTTGATGGTTTCTTTTGCTATGCAGAAGATTTTATTTTGATGTAGATCCATTTGTTTATTTTCTTTTGCCTTAGGAGATGTATCTGCATCTCTCAAATATACTGCTACAAGAGATGTCTGAGATTTTGCTGCCTTATGGTTTCTTCCAGGATTTTTATGGTTTCATGAGTTACACCTAATTCTTTTAACCATTTTCAGTTTATTCTTGTATCTGGTGTAAGTTGGTGGCCTAGTTTCATTTTTTTGCATTTATCTGTTCAATTTTCCCAACACCATTTATTGAAGAGACTATCTTGACTCCATTGTATGTTCTTGCCTCCTTTGTCAAATATTAATTGAGCATAATGGCTTAGGTCAATTTCTGGGGTCTCTGTTCTGTTCCATTGGTATATATGCTTGTGCTTGTGCCAGTACCAGTCTGTTTTGATTATGGTGGCTTTGTAGTATAACTTGATATTTGGTATTGTGATCCCCCCAACTTTGTTCTGCTTTCTCAAGATTGCTGTGGCTATTCAGGGTCTTTTTTTAAAAAATATATTTTATTGAATTTTTTACAGAGAGGAAGGGAGAGGGATAGAGAGAAACATTGATCAGCTGCCTCCTGCACACCCCCTACTGGGAATTACCCACAACCAAGGTACATACATGCCCTTGACTAGAATCGAACCTGGGACCCTTCAGTCTGCAGGCTGACACTCTATCCACTGAGCCGAACCGGTTAGGGCAGGGTCTTTTTTTTTATTCCATCTAAATTTTTGGAGTATTTGTTCTATATCTGTGAAATATGTCCTTGGTATTTTAATAGGTATTGCATCAATTCTATAGATTGCCTTCAATAGTATGGACATTTTAATGATATTCATTCTACCGATCCATGAAGATGGTATGTTTTTCCACTTGTGTATATCTTCTATCTCTTCTTTCAATGTCCTGTAGTTTTCCAAGTACAAGTCATTTACCTCCTTGGTTAAGTTTATAACTAAGTATCTTTTTTTTTTTCTTATATATTTTATTGATTTTTTACAGAGAGGAAGGGAGAAGGATAGAGAGTCAGAAACATCGATGAGAGAGAAACATCGATCAGCTGCCTCCTGCACACTCCCTACTGGAGATGTGCCCGCAACCAAGGTATATGCCCTTAATCGGAATCGAACCTGGGACCCTTGAGTCCGCAGGCTGACGGTCTGTCCACTGAGCCAAACCGGTTAGGGCTGGAGTTTTTTTTTTTATTACTGCTTCTATTCATCAGTTGTGATTGGTCTATTCAGGTTTTCTGATTCTTTCTGATTTAGTTTTGGGAGATTGAATTTAGGAATTTGTCCATTTCATCCACATTGTCCTGCTTGTTAGCATGTAGTTGCTCATAGTATTTTCTTAAAATCCTTTGTACTTCTGTGGTGTTAGTTGTTATTTCACTGCTTTCATTCCTGATTTTACTTTTTTGGGTCCTCTCTCTTTGTTTCTCAATGAGTATGGCTAAAGGTTCACCAAGTTTATTTATCTTTTCAAAGAACCAGCTCTTAGTTTCATTGATTTATTTGTATTGTTTTTTTAGTCTCTATGTCATTTATTTCTGCTCTAATCTTTATTATTTCCTGCCTTCTACATACTCTGGGCTTTTTGTTATTGTTGTCTTTCTAATTCTTTAAGTTGTAGGTTTAAATAGTTTATTATTAATTTTTCCTGCTGAAACCGGTTTGGCTCAGTGGATAGAGCGTCAGCCTGTGGACTGAGAGGTTCCAGGTTCGATTCCGGTCAAGGGCATGTACCTGGGTTGCGGGCACATCCCCAGTAGGAGATGTGCAGGAGGCAGCTGATCGATGTTTCTCTCTCATCGATGTTTCTAACTCTCTATCTATCTCCCTTCCTCTCTGTAAAAAAATCAATAAAATATATTTTTAAAAATAATAAATAAATAGTTTATTATTAATTTTTCTTATTGTTTGAGGTAGGCCTGTAGTGCTATGAACTTCCCTCTCAGGACTGCTTTTGCTGTGTCCCATAGATTTCGGTTGTTGTGTGTTTATTTTCATTTGTTTCCAGGAATTTTTTTATTTCTTTCTTGATCTCATTGGTAACACTTTCATTTTTCATAACATGCTATTTAGTTTCCATTGTTTGAATGTTTTTGAGTGTTTTCACTATAGCTGATTTCTAATTTCATTCCATTGTGATCTGAGAAAATGCTTGATATGATTTCAATCTCCTTGAACTTGTAGAGACTTATTTTGGTTCCTAATATGTGGTCTAGCTTTCTGAATAACCCATGTGTACTTGAGAAGAATGTATATTGTGCAGCTTTGGGAGGAAATGTTCTATAAATTTCAGTTAAATCCGTCTGATCCAGTGTGTCATTTAGAGTAACCATTTGCTTGTTGATTTTTTTAAAAAAATATTTTATTGATTTTTTATAGAGAAGGGAGAGTGACAGAGAATTAGAAACATCGATGAGAGAGATCGATCAGCTGCCTCCTGCACACCCCCTACTGGGGATGTGCCCGCAACCAAAGTACATGCCCTTGACTGGAATCGAACCTGGGACCCTTGAGTCTGCAGGCTGATGCTCTATCCACTGAGCCAAACCAGTTCAGCTGCTTGTTGATTTTTTGTCTGGAAGATCTATCCAGTGAAATCAGCCAGGTGTTAACATCCCCTACTACGACTGTATTGCTGTTGATCTCTCCCTTAAAGTCCTCCAAAAGTTTATTTATGTAATTGAGTACTCCTGTATTGGGTGCATATATGTTTACCAGGGTTATATCCTCTTGTTGGACCGATCCCTTTAGTATTATGTAGTGACCTTTATTGTCTGTTCTCATGGCCTTCATTTTGAGGTCTATTTTGTCAGATATAAGTATTGCTACCCCAGCTTTTTTTTTTTTTTTTTTTTGGTTGTTTCTATTTGCATGGTAATTTTTTCCATCCCTTCTCTCTCATCCTGTGTGAGTCTTGTTCTGAGTTGGGTCTCTTGTAGACAGCATATATATGGGTTATGTTTTCTCATCCATTCAACTACCCTGTGTCTTTGATTGGAATATTTAATCCGTTTACATTTGAACGGATTTATAGGTACTTCTTTATTGACACTTGAAATCTTGTTGCCTGTATTTCTCTCTCTGTTTCTTATTGTGATAGCAGTCCCTTTAATATTTCTAGCAATGATGGTTTGGTGTTGATAAACTCCTTTAGACTCCTTTTGTCTGGGAAGCTCTTTACTTCACCATCATCTATTTTGAATGATAGCCTCGCTGGATAGAGTAGTCTTGGTTTCAGATACTTGCTTTCCATTACTTTGGAGGCTTCATGCCTTCTGACCTGTAGAGTTTCTGATGAGAAATCAGCTGACAGCTTTAGGAGCTCCTTTGTAGTTCACAAATTGCTGTTCTCTTGCTGCCTTTGAGATTCTCTCTTTACCCTTATGCTGAGGTGTTATCTGCTTCTAGAAAGGTTCAGGAATCTGGAAAAGGGGCTGTGCATACATGGATTAAAGAGACTAGAGAAGAAATATGAATTTGGAAGGCATTTTGGAGGGCCAGATGGAAACTTAGTTCTAGTGACTAAGCTCCTGGAATCTCTGCACCCAGGCTTTTTATTCACACATTTTGCCCTCTAGCAAAGCAGATATACATATCAAAGGTAAGGCCTGGTAAACAATAAGAAGACTATCAGGTTGGGGGAACTGCCTTCAGTTGTTCCAGCAGCAGGTAATAACATGCAGATTTTTAGCCCTGCCGAAGGTGTCCATCCATCTTTTGATTGACCTCCTGCATTTATTATGCTAACTATTGTTCCTAGCCTCCAGCACCCTTAATTTTTGGCATTTTAATTATGATGTGTTTAGGTGTGGGCCTGTTTGGGTTCTTCTTTTTCTTTTTAAATATATTTTATTGATTTTTTACAGAGAGGAAGGGAGAGAGACAGAGAGTCAGAAACACCGATGAGAGAGAAACATCGATCAGCCGCCTCCTGCACATCCCCCACTGGGGATGTGCCCGCAACCCAGGCACATGCCCCTGACTGGAATCGAACCTGGGACCCCTCAGTCCGCAGGCCGACGCTCTATCCGCCGAGCCAAACCGGTTTTGGCATTGGGTTCTTCTTGTTTAAAACTTTCTGTGCCTCCTGAACTTGTGGGACTTTTTTTTATTTACCAGGTTAGGGAAGTTTTCTGCCATTATTTCTTCAAACACATCTCTATCCCTTGCTCACTTTCTTCTCCTCTTGGCACATATGCAAATATTGTTACGTTTTGCATTGTCCCACAGGTCCCTTAAGCTGTCCTATTTTTTGTGCTTGTTTTTTTTTTTTCTTTTTGGTTCTCTGATTGATTTTTTCTACCCTGTCTTCTAATTCACTGATCCGATCCTTGGCTTCTCCTAATCTGCTGTGTATTCCTTCCAATGTGTTCTTTAGTAGTGCTATGTCATTTTTCATAGTTACTATATCTTTTCTCATGCTATTGAGTATCCTTGCTATCATTATTCTGAACTCTATGTCTGATAAATTTATCTTCATTTCATTTAACTCTTCTGTAGAATTCTCCTGTTCTTTCGTTTGGGGCTTGTTTTTTTGTCTCCCCATATTGGCTGCCTGTTTGGGTTTGTGACTATGTATTAGGTAGATCCGCTATGCCTCCCAATCTCTAATGCAGGACAGTTTCAAACACAGTCTCTGACTAATTTGATCAGGCAAAGATTCAAAGTCTCCAGAGGCCTGTTTCTGCCTGCAGACTGATTGGATTCAGTTTTGAGTAGCCTAAGACAATTGTCCACAGGTGGGGCTAGAGGTTTTCCAACATGGTGGGGCAATTGCTTCTGTCTGGAGGCTAATTGTTATTCTCAGTCTCTTAATGGGCCTCAGAAACTCAACAGGGTGGGGCAAGGGGTTTTCCAATAGAGCAGGTCAACTGTCTTCCTCCCAGGAAAAAACACACCAGATTAGCAAAGATCTGCTAGAGAAAGATGTCCTCCACAGTGTGAGGGGACAACTCAGCACAAGAAACCAGGTGTCTGCCTTCTGAGCTCTAACCCTAGAGCCCCCAACCCTGGCTTCTGCTCACACAGCTCCATTCCACTCTGCACTCCCTCTGCAAGGGCCCAGGGTGAGTAGCTGCACAGAAATTGTGTGCATTGATCCTTTAAGAGGGTGCCTGCATTTCTAGCCATCTCTCCCTGGCAGGCAACAACCCTGCTGTTTTTCACAGTCAGATATTATGTGGGCATCTTTCTCAGTTCTGATGCTCTGTGCTGGGGGGCCCATTTTGGGGTTTAGACCCTGCTGTTCTCAGTGGCACCGCCCCCCCCCCCCCCCCCCCCCAGCTGAGATATCTCTCTGGAAACGCAGCTGCTGTCTGTGGGAGCCTGGCCAGACCTTTTTGTGCCTCTGCACTTCCTACTAGTCTCTATGTGGTCTCCTCTTTCTGTCCTTGGTTATCAAGGTTCCCTCCAGCTAAACTTCAGGTAATTATTAGGGATGGTTTCTTTGTATTTTATTCGTAATTCCAGTTTGATCCTGGGAGTGTGTCTGTGTAGCATCAACTTACTCTGCTTCCATTGTTAATCTGTTATTATTTCTTCAAACAGGTTTTCAATATTTTGCTCGCTCTCTCTCCTACATCTGGCACCCTCATAATGTGAATGTTGGTATGCTTAAAGTTGTCCCAGAGACTCTTAACACTATCTTCATATTTTTAAATTCTTTTTTCTTTTTGTTTTCCTGATTGTTTTTTGCTTCCTCATATTTTAAATTGTTGATTTGATTTTCAGAATCCTCTACTCTACTGTTGAATCCCTATAAAATACTTTGTTTCAGTTAGTGTATGCTCAATTTCTGACCTGTTCTTTTTCATCTTTGACATTCTCACTAATATCTTTGAAAGTCTCACTAAGTCTCTTGAAGCTCTCATTAAGTTCCTTAAATCTCTCATTAAGATCTTTGAGTAACCTTATAACCATTGTTTTGAACTCTGTATTTTATAGTTTGCTTGCTTTCTTTTCTTTCATTTGTGTAGCCTTAGTTGACTTTAAAAGAAATTGAATACCACATTGATAAGCTTTGGGAAGCAAAAAGATATACAAAATACTGTAGGTTAGTGGTTGTGTCAAGTTCTAAAACACAGTAAAGTCAGATGATCTCAGAATCAGAGAACGAAAAGATCAGACCAATGGGGAAAGGTGCTATTAATGAAATGAATTTCTTCCATTTACCTCTCCAGATCAACTATCCACCCTTCTCCAAGTTCCATTCTCCAGAGATTGACCCTAATGAATTATATTCCTTTCTTCCTGGCTACTAGTTGTGTCTGGCTAACAAAGAGTCCTGGCAGAATGGATGGGAAAAGTGAGGTCAGAATGTTTATTTCCCAAGCTCTTTCCATGTGGGGGATCTCAGCTCTAATCAAGGTGGCCCTCTCCATATCACTTTCTTCTTCCAGGTTTCCGTAAACCCTGCAATTGTAAATAGTCTCAAATTACCCACTTATTAACCACTTCTCAAATTATCCTAATGTTGATATGCCATCTATTTCCTTCTTGGATCCTGACTGATAAAAAGAGCAAAGAGCTTCTTGTGATATTCAGTGTTAATCACAACATCTGAGCTATTCAGTATAAGATTCCTGTTTATTTCTTCAAAATGTAACATGCAATGAAAAAGTGCATAAAACACCATATGGCTCACTTAATTTACATATATTTGCTCTGGGGAATGAAATTTGTTCATTTATATTATGCATTTTCCAACTTAATTGTGGTGACTCTTGTATTAGTTAGAAACATTTAGACTCCTGTATTAAGTGTAACTCACCTGTAACCTTGGATCCTTAGAGTGCTAGGTCAATGATGGTGAACCTTTTGAGCTCAGTGTGTCAGTATTTTGAAAAACCCTAACTTAACTCTGCTGCCGTGTCACATATAGAAATTTTTTGATATTTGCAACCATAGTAAAACAAAAACTTATATTTTTGATATTTATTTTATATACTTAAATGCCATTTAACAAAGAAAAATCAACCAAAAAAATGAGTTTGCGTGTCACCTCTGACACGCATGTCATAGGTTCGCCATCACTGTGCTAGGTACATTCCCTTCACCAAGAATTTTTTTTTAAACATTTTATTTATTTACTAGAGGCCTGGTGCATGATATTCATGCATCAAGGAGCAGGTCTAAGCTGTCAGTTTGACATCCTTAGAGCTGCAGTAGAGGCGGAGGCGGGAGAGGCTCCCACCACTACTGCTGCGCTCGCCAGCTGCGAACCATGAGCCCAGCTTCTGGCTGAGTGGTGCTCCCCCTTGGGAGCGCATTGACCACCAGGGATCAGCTCCTGCATTGAGCATCTGACCCCTGGTGGTCAGTGCACATCATAGCAACCAGTCATTCCACCATTCAGTCAATTTGCATATTGCCCTTTTATTATATAGGATTTTTATTTTGTTGTTGTTAATCCTCACCTGGGGATATTTTTCAATTGATCATTATAGAGAGTGGAAGAGAGAGGGAAAGAGAAGAAAACATCGATGTGAGAGAAATACATTATTGGTTGCCTCCTGCACAAGCCCTGACCAGGCCCTGGGCTGGGGAGGAGCCTGCAACCGAGGCACATGCCCTTGACCAGAATCGAACCCGGGACCCTTTGGTCCCCAGGATGAGGCTCTATCCACTGAGCCAAATTGGCTAGAGCTAAGCAATACACAGGTGCAGGGAGAATCAGCATCTTTGAAAAGTACTTGTGGTTGTTCTCTTTGGCTGGGGATGCTACAGTTGATATAGCTGCCATGATTTCAATGGTGATACAGATTCCTAGGTGGCAGAGAACTCAATTATCAGAGGCAAAAGAGGCATGATTATGAATAGGGAGCAGGACCTTGTGGTAATTGGGTGGTGTGACCAGCAGGGATATTTAGTAATACCTAATTGATCATAGTTCTAAACCAGATGAGTAAAATACTCGTTTTTTATTTTAAATATCCCTCCATTCTAGTGAAGGGAACCACAATCTCTCAGCTACTTCCTAGGACATCTTGAAATAAGATGAGGGCAAATAACCCTAGAGAAGGATTCCACAGTACTCTCACTATGACTATTCCTCCTATTCCTCCAGAGACTTTTAGACATTTATCTATCATCTATCTATCATCTATCTATCTATCTATCTATCTATCTATCTATCTATCTATCTAATCATCTACTAGAGGCCTGGTGCATGAATTCGTGCACGGGTAGGGTCCCTAGGCCTGGCCTGGGATCAGGGCCAATCTTTCCCTGCTGCTGGCAGCTGGCCCTGCTCCCCCCTCCGCCCGCCCTCCCCCCCGCCCCGCTACTGACGCTGGTTGTCCTCTGTGTGTGGGGAGACTGGTGGGGCGATTGGGGGCCCTCTCGCTCACACCCGCCTTGGCCTGGTGCTGCCCACGTCCGCTGCCACCCACCCCGAGTTCCCTGTTCCCCATTGGGTGATCAGAGCCTGCGGTCTAGGGAGAAGGACCGAGAGGTTGGCCGGCAGGCCCCAATCAGGCCATCGGGGCTTGTGGGCTGGTGGCAGCTCCCAAGTTGAGCTTCTGCCCTCAGTGGTCAGTGCATATCATAGCGACCAGTCATTCTGCCGTCCAGTTGATTTGCATATTATATTTTTATATATATACATATATATATGTAGATTTTTTTTTTCATGAGAACTTTAGACCTTTAAGAGCTACTTCTTAAAGCAACTTTGCACTGAGAAAAATGTGCTTACTTTTGAGAATTTATTGGACACTGGTTCTAAACTAATATCATGTCTTTAAGGCATAGAATGCCATCAGACAGAGTGGAGTTTTAGAATACAACAGATTGTAGGTTGGATCACTCACATCCATTCCTACTACCTTCCTATTATCTTCCTATACTATTAAGACTAGGAATTAAATACTCAATTTCCCAGCCTCCCTTGAATCTAAGCATGTCCCAGGAGATGTAGGCAGAAGTACACAGGAAGGGCCTTCTTTCCTAAATAAAGAATAAAACCTCAATAGAGAAACTCACTATTATTACAAATGTAAATGTTGACTCCTTTATTCTCCTGATCTAAGTGTGTCATCAATTCAGTTCAGTCCTACCACCAGAATACCTTCCAGGTACATTGCTTTAATTCCCACTGCTTCTATAGTTTAGACCGTACTATATAGAGTTTAGCTCAGAGCCTAGCTAGTAAATCACTATACTCCTATTGGAATTTGATGTAACCTCCCAGTCTTTTTCAGCACATTGCACAAACAGATGTTATCAACGCTTTAGGCTAGAACCTTTGATGAAATCCATTTGTACAGGTAGGTTTTAAATCCATGTTTCCAAATTGATTTCCCTGCCTACATCTTTTTCTCCTTCCGTCCATCCAACTACCCCTCTGCCACTGGTCATTTTAAATACACTACTTCCAATCTTGAAAACATTTTTTTCTATCTCCAGAATAAATTTCAAAATTATGCATCATTCACCATTTTATTCAAGTATTATTTATTTAGCTCCCAATATAGACCATATTCCAGGCATAGTGGTAAAGAAGAAAAAAAACTGGTCCATTCAAAATTGGTCATAGTTGGGTACCAACAGATCATTCTGCCTTCAATTTTACATAATGATGTCTTACACCTTCCACACTCTAGTATTTTTTTAACCACTACTTTGCTAAATTCGTAATTTACTTCAATGCCCTTTTAAGTCTTGGCTTGGCCCATTTTTCTGCCCAGAGAAGTTTGAGTTAAGAGTTTAAGTTCTCTTTTACAGTACACATTATGAGACTATCAATGATTAATAATACTACAGTGCTTAATTTATTTTGCCTTTGCTTGACATATTCAACCAGATAACTAGCAATGAAATAAGTAGGCTTAGCTTATCCTAGCACTAAAGATTTCTGTAGGGTTTCTGCTCATCTTTCATTTTCATTTGCTGCTGGGAATAAATGACTTTTGTAGGAATTTGAGGTTTACAAATATTTTCTTATACATAATCCCATTTTAATTTGGTATGCCATAATAACTCCAGGATATATATAAGCTTTGACAGATAATAATAAAATTGGTTTCTAAATCCATGCTTTCTGATCAAAGTCTTATGCTCTTTACCTTTATAACTACTTGCTTCCCTCACTCATCTCCCTTCTGGTCATATCACTGTCTACCTCCTCTAGCACTTTAGATATTCACTACTGTCTCTCTTTTGGCCCGTATTTTTTCTCTTCATATTCTTTATTTTCAGCTTACCTTCATTTACTGTAATTTAAATTTTTACATAAGCAATACATGTTGCTTATTTCTGAAAAATTAGAAATTTCAGAATAGTACACTGAAAACTTCTTCACCAATAGTTTACCACCATTAATATGTTGGTGTATACGTATAGCTCTAGTTTTATTTTCTGGGTGCATATATATTTGATGGAGACACTGTACTTATTTTTTAGTTAGGCTCCTCTCCCCCCCACGCTTTAACACATTATGAACATTGTCCTGTGATGAAAGTATTTCACATACTCATTACTAAATGACATGACTTCAATTGAGTAAAATATTCCATTGAAATGCTTCCCCCCCCCCTCTTAATTTTAGTTGCAGTGTTAGAGGGAGTAGATTTTTATAATTATCACTGCTTGTAAAAAAAAAAATCATTTAGGTCTGGCTGGTGTGGTTGGGTGTTGCCCTGTGCACCAGAAGGTTGCTGGTTCAATTCCTGGTCAGGGCACATGCCCTGGTTGCCAGCTCCATCCCTGTGGGGCGTGCAGAAGACACTGATTTTTGCTCTGACATGGACTATTCTCTTTCTCTCCCCCATCTCCCTTCCTCTCTAAAAATTAATAAAAAATAATTTTATAAAACTACAAACAAAAAATGCCATCCTTTTATTCCAATTTATTCAGGCCTTCAGCTTTTCTTTAGTTCTTTCAATCAGTGATCAGACTTCAATTTTTTTTTTAAATATTTTTATTGATTTCACAGAGGAAGGGAAAGGAAGAGAGAGATAGAAACATCAATGATAAGCCCTAACCGGTTTGGCTCAGTGGATAGAGCATCGGCCTGTGGACTGAGGGGTCCCGGGTTCGATTCGTCAGGGTCATGTACCTTGGTTGCTGGCACATCACCAGTGGGGCGTGTGCGGGAGGCAGCTGATCGATGTTTCTCTCTCATCGATGTTTCTCTCTCATCGATGTTTCTGGCTCTCTGTCCCTCTCCCTTCCTCTCTGTAAAAAAAAAATAAATCAATAAAATATATTAAAAATAAGAACATCAATGATGAGAGAGAACCATTGATTGGCTGCCTCCTTCATGCCCCACTGGAGACTGAGTCTACAACCTGGGCATGTGTCCTGACCGGGAATCGAACTGTGGACTTCTTGGTTCATAGGTCGATGTTCAACCACTGAGCCACAGTAGCTGGACTTCAATTCTTTGTTAATTTCCAAATTGATAATAATTCTTGTTCATAGAGTGCAAGACTTCTAAGTACTCAATATCAAGAAGTTACTTAAAATAGAGAACTCTTTTAGGCCTGGAACTATATTACATTATTACTATCCTATATAATAAAAGGGTAATATGCAAATTGACCCTAATGGAGGAATGACTGGGAACAACCGGTTGCTATGACATGCACTGATTACCAGGGGGCAGATGCTCAATGCAGGAGCTGCCCCCTGGTGGTCAGTGTGCTTCCACAGGGGGAGCTCTGCTCAGCCACAAGCCGGGCTGAGGGCTGCGAGTGCAGCGGTGGTGGTGGTGGGAGCCTCTCCTGCCTCCTCAGCAGTGCTAAGGATGTCCGACTAACAGCTTAGGCCTGCTCACCCCCAGCAGGTGGACATCTCCTGAAGGCTCCCAGGCTGCCAGAGGGATGTCTGACTGCCAGCTTAGGCCCGCCAGCAGGTGGACATCCCCGAGGGATCCTGGACTGCGAGAGGGCGCAGGCCTGGCCGAGGGACCTCCCCAAATGCATGAATTTTCATGCACCGGGCCTCTAGTTTTCTTTATAATAAGAGAAAACACTGGCATTCAGTTGGTTAGAGCATCATTCCGATACACCAAGGTCACGGGTTCACTCTCTGTTCAGGGCACATATAAGAATCAACCAATGAATGCATAAAAATGTGGAGTAATAAATTGGTGCCTCTCTGTCTCTTTCCGATCCTTTGTCTCTCTAAAAAATCAGTAAATTAAAAAAAGAGAGAAAACACAAAGATTATGTGAAGTAAAGTCTCCATTTACTAGTAGTGATTATATTTACTGTACTTTCTTCAATACTAAGTTCAAACTGTATTTATTTAAAATAATAGGTCAGCCCTAGCCAGTTTGGTTCAGTGGATAGAGTGTCAGCCTGTGGGTTGAAGAGTCCCGGGTTCGATTCCAGTCAAGGGCATATACCTTGTTTGCAGGCTCGATCCCCGTGCGTGCAGGAGGCAACAATCGATGTTTCTTTCTCTCTGTCTCTCCCTCTAACACTCTCTCTAAAAATCAATGGAAAAATATCCTCAGGTGAGGATTAACAACAACAAAAATAATAAGTGTCTCCATGTATTTTTAAAAATAAAACAATGGGTCTGCTTATAGAGAAATGGTCTTTTGCCTTTAAAACTTAAACTTTACCTTATCAACAATCAATCGATGTAAACTTAGTAGAGACATTTGCAATCACACAACGTCAGTAGTCAAAATTAATAAAGTCTGGAATCTGTAATTATAGTGTCAATGACACATATCATAAAGGGTTGAAGCAAATTTAATGATGCATTCAGTTTTATAACTTAGGTTAAAGGGTCTAAACCAGGTGTTGCAAGCTATGCCAGAGGCTTATTTTTGTTTGTTCTGAGTTAAGAATGTGTTTTATACTTTTTAAAGGATTGTAAAAAAACAAAAACAAAGAATATGCTATAATTTGTCTGTGACTTACAAAGCCAAAATTATTTACTTTCTGGTCCCTTACAGAAAAAGTTTGCCAACTTCAAACCTGAATTATAAGAATATAAAATACACTTAAAGAAAAGATAAAGTATTTTAAAAGTATGTTTGTAACTATAAAACAGTGCATATAAATAAAGTAAGTTTTTACTCTCCTTTCAGCTTAGCTTCAAAATGGCATTAAAAACATTTTCTTAAAAATTTTTAAGTCACAGATTAATAAAAAAAAAAAAAAAAGGCAAACCCATTTTTTAATAATCTTTACCCAAGGATTTTTTTTCCATTGGTTTTTAGAGAGAGTGGAAGGGAGGGAGGGAGGGAGGGAGGGACAGAGGAAGAGAGAAACATTGATGCAAGAGAGTCACACATCGATTGGTTGCCTTCTGCATGCACCCTGACCAGGGCCGGGATCAAACCTGCAACCCAGGTATATGCTCTTGATGAGCAACCAAATCTGTGACCCTTTGGTCCAAGGGCCAATGCTCTAACCACTGAGAACACCGACCAGGGCCAAAAAAAATCACAATTTAAAAAGCAGCCAAATACGTTTAAAAACTGGTCAGTGACATAAGAAGTAAAAGAGAATGGAAGAACCCAGAATTATAGAATTGTAGAACAAGACAGAACCTTAAAGATCATCTAGTCCACACTCACATTTTAGAAATGAGAAATCTGAGGTCTAGATTTAGCAAGTGACTTACTCAAGGTCACACAGCTACTTTCCTGTAAAGCTACTATAATTTAGGCAGTAGAAATAGGTCAACATTATAATATATATATATATATATATATATATATATATATAGATATCCTATACTAATAAAAGAGAAAAATGGTAATTGGCGTACAACCGATACCTTTTTCATTGGCTAATCAGTGAGATATGCAAATTAACTGTCAGCCAAGATGGCGGCTGGCAGCTAGGCAGCTGAGAATAGGAGGCTTGGTTGCCCCAGCGATGGAGAAAGTCAAGGATCCCCGCAGCTGCGGGGCTCTGAGCTCCTGAAGCAACAACTCCAAAAGATACAATGTTTCAATTATAGAAGCTAAAAGATGGCGGTTAATTTGCATACTCAGGCTCCAAGCAGAGCGAAGCCAAACAGCCCTGAAGCAGCAGGGCAGAGAGGCCTCAGGGCCTTGGATCAGCAGAGTCAAGAGGCCTCCCGCCCCGGTGATCAGCGGAGTCCAGAGGCCTCCCGGCCCGGTGATCAGCCGAGAGGCCTCCTGGCCCCGGTGATCAGCGGAACTGAGAGGCCTCCCGGCCCCGGTGATCAGCGGAGCCGAGAGGCCTCCCGCCCCGGTGATCAGCGGAGTCCAGAGGCCTCCCGGCCCAGTGATCAGCCGAGAGGCCTCCTGGCCCCGGTGATCAGCGGAACTGAGAGGCCTCCCGGCCCCGGTGATCAGCGGAGCCGAGAGGCCTCCCGCCCCGGTGATCAGCGGAGTCCAGAGGCCTCCCGGCCCCGGTGATCAGCGGAGCCGAGAGGCCTCCCGCCCCGGTGATCAGCGGAGTCCAGAGGCCTCCCGGCCCCGGTGATCAGCGGAGCCGAGAGGCCTCCCGCCCCGGTGATCAGCGGAGCCGAGAGGCCTCCCGGCCCCGGTGATCAGCGGAGTCCAGAGGCCTCCCGGCCCCGGTGATCAGCGGAGCCGAGAGGCCTCCCGCCCCGGTGATCAGCGGAGTCCAGAGGCCTCCCGGCCCCGGTGATCAGCGGAGCCGAGAGGCCTCCCGCCCCGGTGATCAGCGGAGCCGAGAGGCCTCCGGGCCAGGGATCAGGGGAGCTGAGAGGCGTCCTGGCCCTGGGATCAGCGGAGCAGCGAGGCTTCCCAGCACCAGGATCAGTGTGACAGGGTGCGGAGCCCCAACCCTCTGATCGGCCCTGCTCTGTGCATGACAGGAGTGGCGCTGCAACCTCCCTATGGACCCTGCCTTGAGTGTGACAGGGGGCGGTGCCCCAACCCCCCAATCGGCCCTACCCTGAGCATGACTGAGGGTGGCATCGCAACCTCCCAATCCGCCCTGCTCTGTGCATGACAGGAGGCGGCGCCCCAACTCCCCAATGGGCCCTGCTCTGAGCCCGACCAGGGGTTACACCTAGGATTAGGCCTGCCCTCTGCCACCCGGGAGCAGGCCTAAACCAGCAGGTCCTTATCTCCTGATGGGTCCCAGACTGTGAGAGGGCACAGGCCAGGCTGAGGGACCTCCTCTCCCAACCCCGAGTGCACAAATTTTTGTGCACCGGGCCTCTAGTATATATATATATTGCCATTTTAACATATACGGGAGTTGGAAAAATAGGACACCTTTCACACACCTACAGAAATAAATCCTTTTATTTTATAACAATCCTTTTCTTTTTTAAGATGCATACAGTACTTGTAGTCCAAGAATTCTGAGAAAAGCTACAGACAATCTGGCACTATTTTTGAGAATTATACAACTGGACAGCAAATTAACACCTTTATAAATGTTAGGACATATAGAAATATAATTTAGTGTTTGCACAAAAAATAGGGAAGTTACATTCAACACGTTTTCTTAAACGTGTATTTAAAATGTTTAAATGTTTTCTAAAACTTTGGTTATCATGCTTTATTATAATTTGTTAAATTTCACAATTATGTAGATGATTAAACCCAAGTGGTAAGTAAATATATCACATTAACACAAAACAGCAAAAACAAGCTAATACTGCACAATCATATTAGCAGACTGATTTGAGAATACATATTTTTCACAAGTAGTACACAAAACTTTGTGATAACATAGTTCAATGACTTTTCTTCCACTTCATAAAATAAGGCTGAGTAACGAGACATAGCAGAACATGATTACATAATAAAAAGTATATTTTTAATTACAAATCTAATTGTACATATAGGGCAACAAATTGCGATTTCTATAGAATAGTGCAAATGAGCAGGACTTTTCTCAAAAATATTAAAATTGGATTCACTTCATGTTCCTCGTATTTAATGAATATTAAGTTATGTTAATTATTTTAGGTTTTTGTGTGATGGGACATGTGATGGGGTTGACAGAGGTCAGATGTATACTCATAGGCTGCAAATAAAAATAGCCTTTGACTTAATTTACTGGATTAGAAGTGCAGGCACTGAAAATGTAACTTTAAAAAAGCTCCATTTGTCATCATGTAAACACTTTTGTTCATCATACCATATTTCATGAAAGATTTCTAATTCATTTCAAATTGTCATATTGAGTAATTCCTCTAAACTCTTTTTAATATGTGGTGGTTGAGATGCAGCCTGATTTAACAGATTCTGGCCCATCTGTGCAAAAAGTGCTTTTGACAATTTCGCTGTGGCTACTCGTATATTTCCTCCAGCTCCAGGCAGAGAGCCACTATTTGTCATGTTCCCTAAGAGGTGCCATAAGACAACCAACACTTTCTGTTCTGTGGCAAAGGGCTTTCTTTGATAGAGTTCCATAACAATATCTGAAATATAAAAATATGATAAATCGTAAGGTTTAAAAAATAAATTCAAGTTCTGCTAATTAAAAAGCATAAATACATAACTTCTTTCTACTGCCATTTTTCTAAAATGTTAGGTATCTTAAAAGAAGTAGGTCAGAAACTTCCCTCCTAAAGAGTGGAATCTTCAAGTACTAGAATTCCATATATGATGATTAGTTCAGGCAAAAGTAGTGAAGATGGGAATGAAATCCAAAATTCATCTCCATGTTTTCTAAATGTAGTTAATTAAAGATTTCTACACTTTCCACTCATGGACCTTTTATCAAAGACATAATTTGAAATAGCAGTTTTTATGAATACCAATATTTGATTTTAATTATTTTTATTCATTCTGTTTATTTCTACTAACAGTAAGACTAAACACTTACTGGGGAAAAATAATAAAATTCTTTTAAAGAAAAATTTTTGGGTAAAAGTCTTAAAGGTCCTCTTGTGAATCATGATACAATTTATTTCTACTTCCTGGGTAATGATATTGAATTTGGCAGCTTTATTTATTTATTTATTTATTTTTATTTATTTATTTTTAAAAAAATATATTTTATTGATTTTTTACAGAGAGGAAGGGAGAGAGATAGAGAGTTAGAAACATCAATGAGAGAGAAACATTGATCAGCTGCCTCCTGCACATCTCCTACTGGGGATGTGCCCACAACCCAGGTACATGCCCTTGACCAGAATCGAACCTGGGACCTTTCAGTCCGCAGGCTGACGCCCTATCCACTGAGCCAAACCGGTTTCGGCTGGCAGCTTTATTTAAATTAAAATGAAATACCCATCAGTTTATCCTTAATTAATAAAATATTTCTTTATCCCTGACCAGATAGCTCAGTTGGTTAGAGTGTCATTCCCACGCCAAGGTTGCATGTTTGATTCACTGTCAGGGTACATACAATATTCAGCCAATGAATAAATAAATGATTGGAACAACAAATTGATGTCTCTCTAAAGTAATAAAATAAAATTAACAAAAAATATTTACCAGCAAGCTTTTCAGTCATATCCTGTTTTGCTTTTCCATTTAAAAACTGAGCTTTTGTGCAAAATGGCTGTAGAAGTAAGTAATTGTCTGAACAAAAAGAAGAGAGACATGTTTAAAGAGTTATGAGAGTTTAGTTATTTTCAATTACACAGCATTGAAAACAAAAAAGATGCAAATGATTGCAAATGCATTAAAAAGATTTTTTAATCTTCCTACATGACCACTATTTTAAATTCTCTATAAAACCTTAACAAAGTAACATTCTTAGAGCAAATGAAACATAAAAATACATCACAAAACATTAAAGGAGCTATCCTATGGTGTATATGTATAAAGAACTGTCTACATCCTAGGTATCTTATTCTAAATGATACTATGTATGTTTATAAAAAAAACAGAAAATAATTGTTTTGGGGGGCGTTTACCTTTAGTGATTTTTCCAGTTTTTATTTAGAAATAATTATAGATTGATAGGAAGTTGTAAAGACAGTACAGAGAGGTCTTATGTACCTTTCACCCAAAGGTTATAGCTTACATAATTACAGGTGTCCTCTGCTTTTTTAAAGTTCATTTTTCATCACCCTGCTTTTAGAAAGGACGAACATTACATCTGTTTTTACTAACCAAAAGAAAGACCTAGACAAAGACCAAAAGAAAGACCAAGAGATCATGGTCTAATTTGTATTTGTATTTCCCTAGTAACTGGCGAAGTGAACATCTTTTCATGTGTTTATTTACCATCCATATATCCTCTTTGGTAAAAACTATTTTCATGTCTTTTGCTCATTTTCTAGTTGAAATGCTATTTTTAATTTTAATGTTGAGTTTTGAGAGTTCTATATATATTTTAGAAATAAGTTCTTTGTCATATATGTGGTTTGCAAATATTTTGCCCAATCTGTAGTTTATCTCTGTATTAGTTAAAGGGATTTTTACAGAGCAAATGTTTTTAATTTTAATGATGTCCAATATATCAGCTTTTATGGATCATGCATTTAGTGTCATGCTAACAATTCTTCACCGAGCCCTAAGGTCCTTTCCTATGTTGTCTTCTAAAAGTTTTATAGTTATGTTTTTCATTTAAATCTATGATCCATTTTGAATTAATTTTTAAAAAGAATTGAAGTTGAGGTAGGAAAAAAAGTTGAAAAGTCAAAGGTAAGGGAAAGTCAATTTTATATGATAACATTTAATTACTAATAGTAATTTAAGATATACTAAATGAAGAAATTTTATAACATTAAATGATTAAAATTGGATAGTTAGAATTTTAGCATTATAAAAAATATGCAAAATAAAAAAGTACAAAAGTAAAGTCCCAGTAACTGGAGTGCCAAAGTAAGATTTCTTACCTACATGCTGACTCAGTGCCTGAACAACATTTGTGGCAGCAGTATAGATGCCTGGATTCTTGGAATTCAGATTGTTATCTACTATTGCTGGAATTAGCATGTTGATGATAGGAGATAAGTTGTCTCTAAGCAAAGGAATCAATTTGTGCATTGTTTCCAGAGCCACCAGATTTACTTTACTATTAGAATCATGAAGTCGAGATTTAAAAGCATCAAAAATCTGAAAGTAAAGTGGTAAATTATTTAAAATGAAATACTGTTTATACCTATTATATTTATGTTTCTTTTGGCATTTCATAATATTTCTCCTTTAGCATACTGTTTAAAAACACATGCACATTTCATTTAACCTAAATTTAGAAAATAAAAGCTTTATAAAAACTTGGATGATAAATCTAAGTGTCAAATTTTCTAATAGCAAAAAGAGAAGGTTTAAAAAATCACTCCAAAAGACATCTTAATAAATTAAGGTTGAGAAATCTGGATTAGTAGGCAATGACTGATTTATTATAAATGTGATAAAAGTGATGTTTTCTGGACGGTGCAGGTTAGCTTAGCTACCTCTAAGGAATTAAGATAAGTTTCTATATCTACTCATAGCAAAAAGTAGATATGTAAGCTTTACTGTAAAAATTTCAGTTTAGGTAACAAAAGAAACGATCAACAAAACAAGAAAACCCACTGCATAGGAGAACATATTTGCCAATGTTATCTCTGATAAGGGTTTAATCTCCAAAATTTACAGAAAACTCATACAACTTAACAAAAGGAAGATAAACAATCCAATCAAAAAAATGGACAAAGGAATTAAATAGATACTTTTCAAAAGAGGACATACAGAAGGCCAAGAGACATATGAAAACATGCTCAAAGTCACTAATCATCCGTGAGATGCAAATCAAAACAACAATGAGGTACCATTTCACACCTGTCAGAATGGCTATCATCAGCAAATCAACAAGTAAGTGCTGGTGAGGATGTGGAGAAAAAGGAACACTTGTGCACTGCTGGTGGGAATGCAGCCTCTGTGGAAAACAGTATGGAGTTTCCTCAAAAAGTTAATGAAACTCCCATTTGATCCAGTAATCCCACTTCTAGGAATATATCCCAGGAAGTCAGAAACACCAATCAGAAAGGACATATGCGCCCCTATGTTCATAGAAGCACAATTTACAATAGCTAAGATTTGGAAACAGCCTAAGTGCCCATCAGCAGCGAGTGGATTAAAAAACTGTGGTATATCTGCACAGTGGAATACTATCTATACTAATAAAAGGGTAATATGCTAATTAGACTGGACATCTTCCGGACAAAGCCATGGTGGTGGGGCTGAGGCAGAGGCGGTTAGAGGCGATCAGGCTGGCAGGGGAGAGCAGTTAGGGCGATCAGGCTGGCAGGGGAAAGCAGTTAGGAGGATCAGGCTGGCAAGCAGGTGAGTGGTTAGGAGCCAGCAGTCCTGGATTGGAGAGGGTGCAGGCCGGGCTGAGGGACCGCCCCCCCCCACCCCCGTGCATGAATTTTGTGCACTGGGCCTCTAGTCCTATATAATAAAAGGGTAATATGCAAATTGACCCTAATGGAGGAACAGCTGGTCACTATGATGCACACTGACCACCAGGAGGCAGACACTCAACACAGGAGCTGCCCCCTGATGGTCAGTGTGCTTCCACAGGGGGAGCATTGCTCAGCCAGAAGCTGGCTCATGGCTGGCCAGTACAGTGGCGGTGGCGGGAGCCTCTCCCGCCTCCATAGCAGTATTAAGGATGTCCAACTAATGGCTTAGGCGCACTCCCCAGGGAGCAGGCCTAAGCCATTAGTCGGACATCCCCCAAGGGGTCCTGGACTGTGAGAGGGCGCAGGCCGGGCTGAGGGCCCCCTCACCCCCCCAGTGCACAAATTTTCATGCACCGGGCCTCTAGTGCTGCTATAAAAAAAGAAGAAACTTTTACCATTTGCAACAGCATGGATGGACCTGAAAGCATTATGCTAAGTGAAATAAGTCAGTCGGAGAAAGATAAATATCACATGATCGCACTCATTTGTGGAATATAATGAATAACATAAACTGATAAACAAAAGTAGATCCAGAGACATAGAAACTCCAAACAGACTGTCAAACTCAGAGGAAAGGTGAGGGGGGTGGGGCATAAGATATTAACCAAAGGACTTGTATGCATGCATATTAGCATAACCAATGGATACAGACACTGGGCAGTGGGGGCTTGTCCTGGGGAGTGGGAGTGGCTGGAGAGGGGTTGTGGGGGAAAAAAGGAGACATATGTAATACTTTAAAAAAACAAAAAAAATTCAGTTTAGGTTTCTTATGATAATTTTAGCTGCAATTTCAGTTAAATTTTATTATCTTTTAACCTGATTACTTTAACAATTATTCCTTGCTTTTTAGAATTTTATAAATTTCATAAATTAAAGATATAATACAGTGAATGATAAGCAATTCTTAAGTCATGTTAGGTGAGTGAAGAGTTATTCTGTGAGGCTGAGACTCTCACTAATCATTCCCGATATATATATTATCCTATCTAATAATAGACAAACATGGTAATTGACCATACCTTCGCTACACCTCCCATGGGCTAATCAGCACGATATGCAAATTAACCAACAAGAAAGATGGCGGCTAATTTGCATACTGCAGGCAGGGCGGGACAGCATGAGCCACCATCCAGGCCCCCTGTGCGACCCCAGAAGGCCAGCTTGCCGCCCGTGATCGGATCTGATCATGGGCTGCAGGCCAGCCCCAGAAGCCCTAGATGCCTCCTGATATGGTAGTAACTCTATCAGTAAGCACTCTGAAAGTCAGGGGCATTAAATGCACCAATTAAAAGAGATTACGAGGGTGAATCAAAAACAAAACCCACTTTAAAAATAAAGACACATATAGATTAAAAGTAAATGAATTAAGCTGCAGCCCATTTTGCTCAGTTGATAGAACATTAGCCCATGGCCTGAAGGGTCCCAGGTTCGATTCCAGTCAAGGGCATGTACCTCAGTTGCTGGCTTGATCCCCAGTCCCTGTCAAAGCATGTGCAGGAGGCAACCAATCAATGTGTCTCTCTCTCCCTTTCCCTTCACTCTCTCTAAAATTCAATGGAAAAATATCCCTGGGTGAAGATTAACAAAAACAAAGTAAATGCATTAAGTAACATTAAAGAGATTATAAGAAAAATATATTCTAAATTTTGTTAGTTGTATAATGGTTATGTTTAAATTATTAACACTTAAGAAGTTGGGTGAAGGGTACATATAATATGCTGTAGTATTTTATAGGTTTTTTTACATGTACGAGATTATTTCAAATTAAATTATTAAAAAATTAAAAATTAATAAAATATTAATGGAAATGTATCTGCATTACATGAAAAATCTCCTAATTGCTTCTAGCATAATTTATTAAATTGTACTAAAATTTGCAAGGGTTAAGTTAAAAAATATCTTAATTCTAAATGATATAATAGAAAATATATAATAGTGCAGTTATAAGCACTTATCTGAAAATAAAAATTTAAAGAAGTGAATTTAAAGAAGGGATTAGCCAAAGAAAATATATGCACAACCCATGGACACAGACAACAGTATGGTGATGGCCAGAGAGAAGTGGGGGGCAAGAGCTGGGTAGAGGGGGCAAAAGGGGGGAAATAGGGACATCCTATATAATAATAATAAAAGGCTAATATGCACATTGACTGAATGGCAGAATGACCGGTTGCTATGATGCGCACTGGCCACCGGGGGCGGGGGGACGCTCAATGCAGGAGGTGTCCTTTGGTGGTCAGTGCACTTCCATATGGGGAGTGCCACTCAGCCAGAAACTGGCTCATGGCTGGCCAGCACAGTGGTGGTGGCAGGAGCCTCTCCTACCTCCGTGGCAGCACTAAGAATGTCCAAGTAATAGTTTAGACCCGATCCCTTGGGGGCCTAAGCCTTTAGTTGGACATCCCCCAAGGGCTCCCTGGCTGCCAGAAGGATGTCTGACTGCAAGCTTAGGCCTGATCCCCTGGGGAGTGGGCCTAAGTCAACAGGCAGACATCCCCCAAGGGGTCCTGGACTGGGAATGGGCGCAGGCCGGGCTGAGGAACCCCCCCCCACACACACACACAAATTTTTGTGCACCGGGCCTCTAGTATATATATAAAACTCTTCATGTTAAGAATAGTCTGCCCAAGACATTTATTTATACTCAACAGAAATAGAAAATCTAACTTTCTGGTTTGTGTGATACTTTTCTTCTGAAAAGTGATGTGGTACTTTTCTTCTGAAAATTAAGAGGCAACACTACTGGAACTAAAGAGTATAATATATTTGCCAAGTTTAATACACATAATACAAATTTTAAATGAAATTTAATTAATAAATTACTAATAAAATTAAGTAAACTAAACTCTGATGAAGCATAAATAATTTATGCTTTAACACCACTAACATTTATTACTCTGTCTTTCTATTGCTTTTTGTTTTCCTAAAGGTAGGTAGTTAAGCTGGTATATTTAATCTCTACCCTATATATGAAAAATGTTAATACATCCAATTCTAAAATGATAACACATCCCTTAAATTCTCTGGTTTTAAAAGTATTTATTGATTCATTCAACATATATTTACTGATTGTCAGGTTCCAAGAACTTTCAAGGAGTTATCATCTAGTGAGAAGATTCATACTTAAATAAGCAGCTATTTTGTTACTTTTTAAAAAAATTACTTTGAATTGTTCTAGAATGCTCTTCAAAGAGCAAAACCTAAGTAAAGCACCCTTTTCACTAAGGTTATTTTAACATTTAAAAATAATATATATAAAATACTAAGATTTAGGGAAGCGCTTTATACTAATAAACTTTATTAGCAACAGATTGAAAAGGAAAATTAATTTTGATGTGTCCTTACCTTCACAATGTTTCCAACAACAAGCTCTTGATTGTTTTCAGTATCTGATAAAAGCTGCTTAATCCCATTAATACGATCCCGAAAGTCTTTTGCATTTAATAAACCTGTTATGACTTTGATGTACTCAGCACTTTCTAAGGAATTACGAGGAACTGACCTTCTGGAGACTTCACGAATTTCAGTTACCTCTCTAAAGTAAAAGAAAGGTAAATTTAACTTTATTATTAATGTCCTATATAAAACACAAACCTAAAACATAATTCTCATTATATATTTATTTTCTAAAAATTCACAAAATGACCTGTCTTGGCCGGTGTGGCTCAGTTGATGGAGCGTCATCCTATGCACCAGAAGGGCGCAGGTTCAATTCCTGGTCAGGACACATGTCCAGGTTGTGGACGTGATCCCCAGTACAAGGTGCACAGGAGGCAGCCAACCGATGTTTCTCTCTCTCCCTCTCCCTTACTCTCTCTCTAAAAATCAATAAAAAATATTTTTAAAAATATGTTTTTATTGATTTCCGGAGGAAGGGAGATGGAGAGAGAGATAGAAACATCAATGATGAGAGAGAATCATTGATTGGCTGCATCTTGCATGTCCCACACTGGGGATCAAGCCCACAACCAGGATATATGGCCTGACCAGAATTGAACCATGACCTCCTGATTCACAGATTGCGAAGCTCAACCACTGAGCCATGGTGGCTGGGCAAAAACATATTTAAAAAATAAATAAATAAAAATAAAAATGTGTGAGGCTTTAGAAAAACACAACAGGATGCATTTGATAGTAAAATAACACTAATACACATTAAGGGAGAAAAGATAAAGTAACATCGAGGAACTCACTAGGTATATTAACAATAATAAAATTTATTTTAAAAAAAGAAGACATCAAGAATTATAACAGAGCAGATACAAACATCCTCAACAAAAATATTAGTAAACCAAATTTGATAAATTAAAAGAATCATACACAATGACCAAGTGGGATTTATTCCAGGGATACAAGGATGGCTTGACATTTACAAATTAATCAATGTGATACACTACATTAACAAAAATGAAGGATAAAAAGTCATGTGACCATCTCAATAGATGCAAAAAAAGCATTTGATAAAAATCAACATCCACCCATGATAAAAATACTCAACAAATTGGATATAGAGAAAACGTACCTCAACATATTAAAGGCAACATGTGATAAGCCCATAGCTAATATCACAATCAACAACGAAAAGTTGAAAGGTTTTTCTCTAATATAAGGAATAAGAAAAGGATGACTCTTCTCACCACTTTTATTCAACATACTATTGAAAATTCCAGCTTAGGCAAGAAAAAGAAATAAAAGGTATTTGAATTGAAAAAGAGGAAGTTGCTCTGGCTACTTAGTGGTTAGAGCCTTAGCCCGTGGACTGAAGAGTCCTGGGATCAATTCTGGTCAAGGGCAGGTACACCGGTTGCAGTCTCCATCCTCAGTCCTGGTCAGTCATGTGTGGAAGGCAACCAATTGGTGTGTCTCTCTCACAACGATGTTTCTCTCTCTCTGTCTCTCCCTTTCCCTTCCACTCTCTCTAAAAATCAATGGAAAAAAATATCCTCGGATGAGGATGAAACAAAAAAAGCCAGAAATAAAACAACAACAAAAGAAACAGAGGAAGTAAAACAGTCTCTATGTGCAAATGATATATTACATACAGAAAACCCTAAAGACTCCACCAAAACACTTTTAGAACTAATCATTAAATTCAGTAAAGTTGCAGGATACAAAATCAATATGTAAAATTCAGTTGTATTTGTAAACACAAATAATAAACTATCAGAGAAATTAAAAAAACAATCCCAATTACGTAAGAATAAAATACCTAGGAATAAATTTAACCAGGAAAGTGACTTTGAACACTGAAAACTGTAAGACAATGATAAAAAAATTGAAGACACAAAGAAATGAAAGGTATTTTGTGCTTGTGAACAGAAAGAATTAATATTGTTAAAATGTCCATAGTATCCAAAGCAATGCACAGATTCAGTATAATACCTATAAAAATTCCAGTGGTATTTTCCACAACTCTAATATTTATATGAAATCACAAAAGACCCAGAATAACCAAAGCAATCTTTTCCCCCACTTTAATTGCTTTTATTACTCAAAAAAGCTTCATTTTTAAAATTTAGCTTTCTGACTCCGTGCTTGTGCCTTCAATATTTTCACAATAATTTTCTGCTCCTCAATAAGGAAAGCACACTTTGAGCCTGTCATGGAAGCATTTAGCACACATGGATCTAACATAAGCTCTGCTGACATATTTTTTCATTTTAGACAACCTCATTAGAACTTTAGGTCTCATAGCACGACCTCCATGGAGTGAGCCTGGGCACATGCCACATGCAGATTTTGGTGCTTTCCAAACTTTTTTGGTTAAAAGGTAAACAATTCTATTACCAGGGGTTTGGGACAGTGTATTTTTTTTTTAAAATCTTTATTGTTGAAAGTATTACATATGTCTCCCTTTTTTTCCCTATTGTCCTCTTCCAGTCTGCCCCCCAAGGGACAGCCTAGTTTTGTTAGAGGCTGTATTTTAGATAAGCCTTTAATGGTATGTTAAGTGCTGGACCACTGTGAGTAGCTGAAGTTGCTGTCCCCAGAAGAGGACCAAACAAATTTCAAGAAAGAAAAACAAAGCTGGAAGCATCACACTTCTTGATTTTAAACTATATTAATTGAAACAGTATGATATTAGCATAAAAACAGACATATGAATCAATGGAACAGAATAAAGAGCTCAGAGATAAACCCACATATACATGGTCAATTAACTTATGACAAAAGAGGAAGGATAATTTCTTCAATAAACGATATTGGCAAAACCAAACACTGACATGCAAAAGAGTGAAACTGGACCCCTATCTTACACTATACACAAAAATCAATTCAAAATTAATTAGAGGATAGCTGGTGTGGCTCAGAAGCTGAGCGGTTCAATTCCTGGTCAGGGCACATGCTTGGGTTGTGAGCTCACTCCCCAGTAGGGGACATGCCGGAGGCAGCCGAATGAAGATGTTTCTGATCAATGTTTCTATCTCTGTATCCTTCTCCCTTCCTCTCTCCCTAAAAATCAATAAAAACATATAAAGAAAATTAATTAAAGACTTAAATGTGCCGAAACCGGTTTGGCTCAGTGGATAGAGCGTCGGCTTGCGGACTGAAAGGTCCCAGGTTCGATTCCGGTCAAGGGCATGTACCTGGGTTGCAGCTGATCGATGTTTCTCTTTCATCGATGTTTCTAACTCTCTATCTCTCTCCCTTCCTCTCTGTAAAAAATCAATAAAATATATTTAAAAAAAAAAAAAAGACTTAAATGTAAGAACTGAGAGCATAAAACTCCTAGAACAAAAAAAGGTATAAGCTCCTTTATGTTGGAATTGGCAATGATTTTTTTGGATCTGACACCAAAAATAAAGGCAACAAAAGAAAAAATAAACAAGTAGGACTACATCAAACTAAAAAGCTTCTGCACAGTAAAGAAAACCATATGCAAAGTGAAAAAGCAATCCATAGAATGGGAGAAAATATTTGCAAATGATATATCTGATAAGAGGTTAATATCCAAAATTATAAAGAATTCATATGACTTGCCCTGGCCAGTGTGGCTCAGTTGGTTGAATGTCATCTCATGCACCAAAAGGTTGCCAGTTTGATTCTGGTCAAGGCACATCAGGTTGCAGGTTCGGTGACCAATTGGTTTGCGTACAGGAGGCAACCCATCGATGTTTCTCTCTCTTCCTCTCCATGCCTCTCTCTAAAAAAATCAATAAAAACAACTCATATGACTCAATAGTAAAAATACCAATCTGATTAGAAAATGAGTAGCGAAACAAAATAGACATTTTTCCAAAGAAGATATACAAACGGTCAACAGATACATGAAAAGGTGCTCAACATCATTAATCCTCAGGGGGAAAAATCACAATGAAGTATCACCTCATTGTGATAGTATCTTATAATAGCCTGTCAGAATGGCTATTACAAAAAAAGACAAGAGTCCTCGCTGGTTTGGTGTTGGCCTACGGACTGAAGGGTCCTAGGTTGAATTCCAATCAAGGGCACATGCCCAGGTTGCAGGCTTGATCCCCAATAAAAGGCATGCAGGAGGCAGCCAATTAATGATTCTCTCTCATCATTGATGTTTCTATCTCTCTCTCCCTCTCCCTTCCTCTCTGAAATCATTAAAAATATATTTTTAAAAAAAGACAAGAAATAACAAGTGTTGGCAAGGATGTAGTGAACCCTTGCATACTCTTTTTTTTAAAGTATTATCTTTTTTTAAAAAATATATATTTTATTGATTTTTACAGAGAGGAAGGGAGAGGGATAAAGAGTTAGAAACATCGCAGAGAGAGAAACATAGATTTAGCTGTCTCCTGCACACTCCCCACTGGGGATGTGCCCGCAACCAAGGTACATGCCCTTGACCAGAATCGAACCTGGGACCCTTTAGTCTGCAGGCCGACGCTCTATCCACTGAGCCAAACCGGTTAGGGCCCTTGTGTACTCTTAGTGAGAATGTAATCTGATACAGTATGGAGATTACTAAAAAAAAATTCAAAAATAGAACTATCGCCCTGGCTGGTGTGGCTCGGTTGGAGCATTGTCCTGTGCACTGAAAGGATGCGGGTTCAATTCCAGGTCAGGGCACATACCTGAATTGAGGTTTGATCCCTGGTCAGGGTAGATGCTGGAGGCAACCGATCATTGTCTCTCACTTCTCTCTCTCTCTCTCTCTCTCTCTCTCTCTCTCTCTTCACCTTCCCCTCTCTCTAAAATCAAGAATAAAATAAAATAAAAAACAGAACTATCATATGATCCAGCAATTCCATTTCTGGTTTTATATCTAAAAAAAAATAAAAATAAAATCCCTATCTTGAAAAGATATATGTACTACCATGTTCATTGCAGCATTAGGTATAATAATCAAGACATAGAAACCATGTAAGTGTCCACTGAGGGATGAATGGATAAGGAAAATGTGGTATCTATATACACAATGAAATATTATTCAGCCATAAAAGGAGGGAAATCCTGCCATTTGGGACAATATGGATAGACCTTGATGGCATTAGACTAAGTGAAATGTCAGAGAGACAAATATTGTATGATCTCACTTCTATGTGGAATCTAAGAAAAAACCAAACTCATAGATACAAAAACAGATTAGTAGTTGCCAGAGGCAGAGAGTGAGGGCAAATGGGTGAAGGTGGTCAAAAGGCACACATTTCCAGTTATAAGTAAATTCTGGTAACTCTAGTTAACAATACCAGGCTGTATCTTTGAAAGTAGCCAAGAAAGTAAATCTTAAAAGGTCGCCTCACACACAAAAATTATGTAAGGTGATGGATGTTAACTAAACATATTGTGGTAATCATTTCACAATATAAACATATATCAGATCATTATGTTGTATACCTTAAAGTAATACAACATTATATGTCAATTATAGCTCAATAAAATCGGGGGGGGGGGGAGGGAATGAACATAGTCATGCAACATTTATACACTATATCGACTGTTCAAAGTAAATTTAACAAGATTGTATTGTGGAGACAAAAATAAAAGATAAAAAGAAGGTATGAAAGCATACTGTTATATGGTTTTCACATTATACCTAAATTGGTCTAATATCATTTGAAAGTAGACTATGAGAAGACAAAAATACATACTGTTAAGTATGTATATTACAAAGTCTAGATCAATCACTTAAAAAAAGAATGAGGAGTTGATGAAATAAAAAAAGAAACACACACATCAATCAATTCAAAAGAAGGGAGGAAAAGAGAAAAAAAGAAACAAAAAACATAGTACTGCCGAAACCGGTTTGGCTCAGTGGATAGAGCGTCGGCCTGCGGACTGAAAGGTCCCAGGTTCAATTCCGGTGAAGGGCATGTACCTTGGTTGAGGGCACATCCCCAGTAGGAGATGTGCAGGAGGCAGCTGATCGATGTTTCTCTCTCATCGATGTTTCTAACTATCTCTCTCCCTTCCTCTCTGTAAAAAAATCAATAAAATATATTAAAAAAAAAAACAAACAAAAAAAAACATAGTACTGATTGAACAATACCTTCAAGATGTAGGCTTACACCGAACCTTATGAATAATTAATATCAAATATAAATGGTCAGATACCCCATGCCCACCTGGTGTGGCTCAGTTGGTTGAACATCATCCCATGCACCAGGGGGTTGCTGGTTCATGGTTCAAATCCTGGTCAGGACACATGCCCGGGTTTCAGGCTTGATCCCCACTAGGCGGCATGCAGGGGCAGCCAATCAATGTTTCTCTCTCATTGATGTTTCTATCTCTCCCCCCCCCTTCCTCACTGAAATCAATAAAAACATATTTTAAAAATTAAAATAAAAAAAATGGTTAAATACTCCAATCAAAAGGCACAGATTGTTAGATTGAAAAAAAAAGCAAGGCTTAATTATATACTGTCTACAAAATAAAAACACTTTAAAAATACATACTAGGATATATAAGCCCAAACCACAACATGTTAAAGAAAAATTATTCTGACACTTGTAAAATGATTAAGAAAACATTATTCAAGACTACTGGAATAGGGATCATGACTATTGTAACAGGGGAGAAAAAGTGTGTTCAACTTTGAATACAGCAGAGACAAATGGGATTTATAGCCAACATACATAGTGAGGGGGTCAGTGGACAGAAAATTACTAAGAGGAGACATCAAGGGTAGGGAGTTTCTTGCTAAACTGGCTGAATAAGATTTTTGCTAAAGGCAGGCTAGGTTGTTATACATCAAAGGTGGAGGATAAGGAACCTTCTCAGATAACAAGGGGGAGGGAGGAAATGACAGCAGGATTCTTTGCTAAGACTGGCTTATGTAAGCCAAGAACAGTGCAAAAGAGGGCTCAGAGGAGTCTGTCTAAAGTTTGGTCAAAGAGAGAGTCTGTCAAATGAGATATCAGTTTATACCCACTTGGATAACTACAAGTGTTGATGAGGATGTGGAGAAATTGCTAGGCTGTGCCCTTGACCAGAATCGAACCCAGGATCTCTCAGTCTGCAGGCTGACGCTCTATCCACTGAGCCAAACCAGCTCAGAGCAATAGTTATTTTTTTTTAAAAAAAAGACTTACCAAAATAAAAAAGACATATCATACAAACATTACAAAGCTAGACAAAGTAGACTTTAAGAAAAGAAATAGTCTAAGAGGGAGAGATACTTAATAAATGATAAAAAGGTCAATTTATCAAAAAGTCACAAGTATCCCAAATATATGTGAATTTAATCACATTAATCACATTGCATCAATATACATAGAGCAGAAAGCGATAGAACTTAAAGTACAAATAAACAATTTCACAAATATGGCTGGAGATATCAATACTTTTATCTCAGCAATTGATAGATAGTAGATAGAAAATCAGTAAGGATTTAAAAGAGTTTATTTAAAAAATCAATCAACTTAACCTAACTGACATTACAGAACATTACACCCAACAAGAGTATAAATACACCTTCTTTTAAGTAGATATAAAAATATTAGAGGCCCAGTATGCGAAATCGCGCGAGGCTCCCCGCCTCCCATCTGTGCCGCGAGAGCCGCTGCTCCTGGGCCAGGGGAAGGGCCCGAGAGATGCTCCAGCATCTCCTGCTGATTGGTCGTTATGGCATGAGGGCATGATGACCATTTGCATATTAGCCTTTTATTATAATAGATTCTCTAACAAACTATATGCTGGGCCATAAAACAGTAATTTTAAAAGAACTGAAATCAGCCCTAACCGGTTTGGCTCAGTGGATAGAGCGTCAGCCTGGGGACTGAAAGGTCCCGGGTTCAATTCTGGTCAAGGGCATGTACCTGGGTTGCGGGCACATCACTGATGGGGGGCGTGCAGGAGGCAGCTGATCGATGTTTCTCTCTCATCGATGTTTCTAACTCTCTCTTCCTCTCCCTTCCTCTCTGTAAAAAAATCAATAAAATATGTTTAAAAAAATAAATAAAAGAACTGAAATCATATGAAGTACAATTAATGATACCACAGAACTATTCAGAATTACTAACTAAAAGGTGTTAAAAAAACCTCCAAATATTTGGAAATTAAACACATTTCTAAAAAGCCCCTGTATTAAAGAAGAAGTTCCTGTATTAAATAGGAAACCACAATGATATTAACCAATATTATTTCAATACCAGGAGAAACCACCCATTATCAGTAATAAGATAATAACATCATCCACCTCATGAAATGATGCACTAAGAAGGGCAAAATATCATTTTTGTGGTATTCCTGCCTCACCTAACTGTGAGGAAATATTAGATAAACCCAAATTGAGAAACATCTACAAAATAAGTAACTCACTAGTAAAGTGTATAGAAAAGATTTGGAACACAGTACACTCTCAATAGATGTTAAAAAATAATTTTTGGGGGGTGTGAAAAAAACATTTTTGACCAGAATATCTGATCTAGGGTCTTATGCGACAATATCTCAATGTGGAAAAACAGCAGATTCTGATTTAGTAGGCCTAGGGGAGTACAAGATTTTGGATTTTTTAATAAACTTCTAGGTGATGCTAATGCAGCTGTTCTGTGGACTGTACTTTCAATAACAAGGTCCAAAAGCATATATTGTCACATGAATTTTTAATAAAATGTATTATTTTAGTTTATAAAATATTTTAAAGATATACAAATACAGAAAACATAAAATATGCCTATGTATTTACTCATATAGTTTTTTTAAAAAAGAAATTTTTATTGACTTTTTACAGAGAGGAAGGGAGGGGGATAGAGAGTCAGAAACATAGATGAGAGAGAAACATCGGTCAGCTGCCTCTTGCAAGCCCCCCACTGGGGATCGAGCCTGCAATCGAGGTACATACCCTCGAATGGAATCAAACCCGGGATCCTTCAGTCCACGGCCTGACGCTCTATCCACTGAGCCAAACTGGTCAGGGCTACTCATATAGTTTTTAAATGTTTAAAATATACCAGAGCAATCATAATACTTTTGAAAGATTTTAAAAAGTGAAATAATCAACCTACTAAATGCTGTTAAAAGAGTTAAAACAGATGAGACAACTACATATACAATTATATTTATAAAATATTTAAGAGTACAGTGGGGCCTTGACTTATGAGTTTAATTCGTTCCGTGACGGAGCTCGTAACTCAAATTACTCGTATGTCAAATCAACAGTGAACGAGTGAGACACGTGATGCTGGGCTGATGTTGTGGCGTTCACTGTGATGTTTGCTGCGCCAACTAGCGGTGGGGCATCTGAAGCTGGCTTGTAACCCGAATTTTAGCTCACAACTCAAAGCAAAAAATCGGCGGAGAGACAGCTCGTATCTCGAAAAACTCGTTAGTCAGGACACTAGTAAGTCAAGGCCCCACTGTAGTTTTTTACTGGTTATTGGCATTATTGGTTAAATTCTTCTTTTAATGTTTGTATTTCCTAAAGTTGTTTTTTCTTTAACCATAATTATGTATTACTTTTATAATTAAGGGAAAAAAGTAAAAAAAAATCAATCACAGCTATCCAACACAAGCATAATATTGCTAAGTTCAATAACACTAAAGCTTTACTAATGTTTAGTACATGTAAAAGCAAGTTGTTGTAAGTATATGCATAATTGCCTTATTAAATCTAATTACCTCACTTTCTAAGTCCTTAACTTTTAGAGTTCTATTAAATTTTGGCAAATACCTTTGGGATAGCTTATGGAAATATCCAAATGAGACTACTATCACTAGAGAGTAATTTCTCTAATGATGTGGACTATCAAATGATTCTACCTTTCGGCTGCATTTAAAACATCTCTGGAAACAGATGATGACCTTGCATTTCCAACACTGCCAGTATGAGATCGTCTTCCTTTTGCTGAAGAAGTATCTAATGGTAAATCTCCCAAGCCCTGTAAGTCATATAAAGAAAGGCACTGTAATGAAAGTATTAACTAATAAATTGAAATAACTCATAAACTGTAATTTTCATAGCAACCATTAGTAATCTGTTTATATGAGTGAAAACATTTTTATTTTGGGGGGTTAGGCAATGACATTTATTTATTTTTAAAATACATTTTTATTAATTTCAGAGAGGAAAGTAGAGGGAGAGAGAGAGAAACATCAATGATGAGAGAGAATCATTGACCGGCTGCCTACTGCACGCCCCTACTGGGGATCTAGCCCGCAACCCAAGCATGTGCCTTGACCGTAATCAAACCATGACTTCCTGATTCACAGGTCAACGCTCAACCACTGAACCACATTGGCCAGGCATGATTTAAAACATTTTAATAATCTGCTATGTTTATGCTTTAAAAATTATCAAGTATCAGATATATATAAAGTATCCTGTAATTAGTAATAAATTAACAAAATATGTGAACAATTAATAGGAAATGATACTGGCTTTGGTAAAGTGTTTAAAATTTTGTAAATGAATATGTGAAAATTTAAAAAATGAATATGCTATATTTTAGGTTTTATAAGTACTCTTCTTTTATATATATATATCTATATATATACTAGGGGCCCGGTGCACGAAATTCGTGCACTGGGTGTGTGTGTGTGTGTGTGTGTGGGTGTCCCTCAGCCCAGCCTGCCCCCTCTCACATACTGGGAGCCCTCAGGCATTGACCCCCATCACCCTCCAATCGCAGGATCGGCCCCTTGCCCAGGCCTGACGCCTCGGACAGAGGCGTCAGGCCTGGGCAGGGGACCCTCATTTCCCCCCATCACTGGTTCTGCCCCCAGCCCAGGCCTGATGCCTCTGGCCCAGGCATCAGGCCTAGGCAGGGGACCCCCGGACCCCTCTGATTGCTGGCTCTGCCCCTTGCCCAGGCCTGATGCCTTGGCCAGAGGCGTAGACCCCCATCACCCTCCGATTGCCTGATCGGCCCCTTGCCCAGGCATGACACCTCCGCCAGAGGTGTCAGGCTTGGACAGGGGACCCCCATCTCCCCCCGATCACTGGCTCTGACCCCCGCCCAGGCCTGAGGCCTCTGGCCCAGGAATCATGACTGGGCAGGGGACCCCCATCTCCCTCTGATCGCTTGCTCCACCCCCCGCCCAAGCCTGATGCCTCTGACCCAGGCTTCAGGCCTGGGCAAGGGGACCATCATATCCCCCCAATCCCCGGCTCCGTCCCCCGCCCAGGTCTTATGCCTCGGCCAGAGGAGTTGACCCTCATCACCCTCCGACCACCAATCACCGGATCGGCCCCTTGACAAGGCCTGAGGCCTCCGGCAGAGGTGTCAGGCCTGGGCAGGGGACCCCCCAGCTCCCCGCAGTTGCAGGCTCTGCCCCTGCCCAGGCCTAACGCCTCTGGCCTAGGCGTCTGGCCCGGGCAGCGGGGACCTGCAGTGGCAGTGGGGGGCGCCAAGATCGCGCGGGCTCCGCCCCTGCCCCTGCAGGACTCCTCTGGCTGAGGCGTCCGGCCCTGGCAGCGGGGACATGCAGCTGCAGCGGCCCCGCGATCATGGGCTTCGCTTGAGGCCCAGGCAAGGGACCCCTAGATCCTGGGACTGCCAGCTTCGACCGTGCCCAGCTCCCATCGCTGGCTCCACCCCTACTTCCTGCTATCACTGGCCAGGGTGGAAAAGGCACCTGATTCTCCGATCATGGCTGGGGGGCAGGGCAAAGGCGGCACCAGGACCGAGTTTGGCCTGCCCCCCAGCTCTTAGCTCCCCTCTGGGTTTCCGATCACTGTCAGTGGCAGGGGGCTTTTTCCTGCTTTCCCTTTCGCCTCCCTGCATTGTGCCTACATATGCAAATTCACCGCCATCTTGTTGGCAGTGAATTTGCATATAGCCCTGATTAGCCAATGAAAAGGGTAGCATCGTACGCCAATTACCATTTTTCTCTTTTATTCATGTAGATATACTAGAGTCCCGGTGCACAAAAATTTGTGCACTCGGCGGGGAGGGGGGTCCCTCAGCCCGGCCTGTGCCCTCTCGCAGTCTGGGACCCCTCGGGAGATAATGACCTGCAGGCTTAGGCCCGCTCCCAGGTGGCAGAGGGCAGGCCCAATCCCTAGATGCAGCCCCTAGTTGGGCTCAGAGCAGGGCCAATTGGGGAGTTGGGGCGCCGCCCCCTGTCATGCACAGAGCAGGGCGGATCGGGAGGTTGCGATGCCACCCTCAGTCATGCTTAGGGTAGGGCTGATTGGGGGGTTGGGGCACCTCCCCCTATCACATTCAAGGCAGGGTCAATGGGGAGGTTGCAGTGCCACCCCCTGTCACGCACAGAGGAGGGCCAATCAGGGGGTTGGGGTGCTGCCCCCTGTGACTCACAGAGCAGGGCCCATCAGGGGGATGGGGGCTCCATACCCTGTCACGCACAGAGCAGGGCCAATCAGGGGGTTAGGGTGCTGCCCCCTGTCACGCACAGAGCAGGGCAGAACAGGGGGTTGGGGCGCCGCCCTCTATCACCCACAGAGCAGGGCCAATCAGGGGGTTGGGGCACCGCCATTGTCACACTCAGGGCAGGGCTGATGGGGAGGTTATGGCTCTACCCCGTCACACAGAGAGCAGGGCCTGTGGGGGGGGGGGGGGGGTTGGGGCACCGCACCGTCACACACAGAGCAGGGCCAATCAGGGGGTTGGGACACTGCACCCTGTCACACACAGAGCCGCAGGGTGATCAGGGGGTTGGGGAGCTCCCCCTATCAGGCACAGAGCAGGGCTGATCAGGGGGTTGGGGCGCCTTCCCCTATCACAAACAGAGCAGGGCAGATAGGGAGGTTGTGGCCCCGCCTCCTGTCACACACAGAGCCGCAGGGCGATCAGGAGGTTTGGGCGCTGCCCCCTGTCACACTGATCCCAGTGCCGGGAGGCCTCTCAGCTCCACTGATCCTGGTGCTGGGAGGCATATTACCCTTTTACTATATAGGATAGAGGCCTGGTGCATGGGTGGGGGCCGGCTGGTTTGCCCTGAAGGGTGTCCTGGATCAGGGTGGGGGTCCCGAATGGGGTGCCTGGCCAGCCTGGATAAGGGGATGATGGCTGTTTGCAGCTGGTCACACACCCTTCAGGATGGGGGGGTCCCCACTGGGGTGCCTGGCCAGCCTGGGTGAGGAGATGATGGCTGTTTGCAGCTGGTCACACACCCTTCAGGGTGGGGGTCTCCAGTGGGGTGCCTGGCCAGTCTGGGTGAGGGGATGAGGGCTGTTTTCAGGCTGGTGGGTGATTGAAGCTCCCAACTGCTCCTTTTTTTCTTTTTCTTTTTTTTATTCTGGGCCAGCTTTAGCTATGACTCCAGCTCTGAGGTCTCTGCTGCTGAAAGCAGGTATCTGGTTTGTTTGTGTTCTATAATCGAAACACTGTATCAAATCCAGCTCTGAGAACCTGGCCAGCTGAAAACAGGTTTGTGGGGTTTTGTTTAGCTTCTATATTTGTAACTATGTTTCAAACTGCAAGCTCAGAGGCCGGCAAGGCAGGCGGGGAACGTTGGTTTCCTACGTCACTGAAGCAAGCAAGCCTCAGGTTAGTTTCAAGCTGCCTGTCTGCCGGCTGCCATCTTGGCTGGCAGTTAATTTGCATATCACCCTGATTAGCCAATGGGAAGGGTAGTGGACATACGCTAATTACCATGTTTCTCTTTTATTAGATAGGATATAATTGATTTTTTTACAGAGAGGAAGGGAGAGGGATAGAAACATCAATGAGAGAGAAACATTGATCAGCTGCCTCCTACACACTCCCTACTGAGCATGTGCCGTGTCTGCAACCAGTGCCCGCAACCAAGGTACATGCCCTTGACCGGGTCAAACCTGAGACCCTTGAATCCGCAGGCTGATGCTCTATCTACTGAGCCAAATCGGTTAGGGCTGTAAGTACTCTTCTTAAACCTAACCTCTATATAGAAAATAAGAAGACATTACATAAACAATGAGTTCCTATGGAAACACCAATGTTAGAATAAACCTTTCGATAATAACTATTTAAAACCTCTTTTATCCCTCTGACACTTGCATGTGAAATGATTCACAAATACAAAATGCCTCATTTGAGTAAGATAATTTTTTCATGGTTATTTTAATAAATTCTATGGGAATGAAGCTGAAGTCTTTAACATCAGTAGGCAGAAAAAAATGTTCTAAAATGTATATTACCACATATCTTTGAAATATCCTTTTATAAATTAACTAGAGGCCCGGTGCACAAAAACTTGTGCACTGGGGGGGTGTCCCTCGGCCCGACCTGTGCCCTCTCTCAGTCTGGGATCCCTCGGGAGATAACCACCTGCTGGCTTAGGCCCGCTATCCGGGTGGCAGAGGGCAGGCCCGATCCCACGGTGCCTGTCCTGCCTCCCCGCGTCACAGATGGCAGGCCTGGATCCCACGCTGGGTTGCAGATGGCAGGCCCGGATGGTGGAGGGATGGGTGGTAAATCACACTGCCCGGCCCCACCGCCCCGGGTCGCACACAGGAGGCCCGGATGGTGGCGGGCGGGCGGCGGATCGCACTGTCCCGCCCCGCGTACAGTATGCAAAATTTAAGGGCCATCTTTGTTGGGTTAATTTGCATACTCTTCTGATTGGCTGATGGGCGTAGCAAAGGTATGGTCAATTAGCATCTTTTTCTTTTATTAGTGTAGATTCTTTGCCCAAGGTTATCAGAGAGAAATAACATAAATTACCATAGAAAAATTTTACATTATTAAACATACTTTTAAAAAAACTAGTATATGTATGGAATACATTTCTACAAGACAATTTCACATTTTAATTTACTTAATATTCCTTGAGCCACTCATTTCACAGACATTTCTAAATCCCTTATATTACTTATCAGGAGAAAGGGGCTTCCTCTCAAGGAGCTCTGCAGTGTGGTGGGAGCTCTAACAGTGAAACATACAAGGTAAATAAAGCAGGCACCCAGCATAATAAACATTATTACCCTCATTTTATAAAAATAAAAATTCTGGTTAAAGAAACAATGTGCCTGACCTGGCTGATGTGGCTCAGTTGGTTAAGCACCATCACATGCACCGAGAAGGCACCAGTTCAATTCCTGGTCAGGGCACATACTCAGGTTGCGGGTTTGAGGTGCAGGCCAAAGGCAACTGATTTTTCTCTCATGTCAATGTTTCTCTCCCTCTCTCTCCCTTCCACTCTCTCTAAAATCAATAAAAAAATTTTTTAAAAATGATGTGCCTAAAATTATATATTTTAATTTGCTAAATTCTCATAGTTGATTCAAACCCAAGTCTTGTAACTCCAATAAACCACACTGCATCCTACCAAGTATCAAGCTCCTGTTCCGTAAACATTTATTGACACCATGGATGTCTACTTAGCACTGCAGTTGCTGAAATACTCCTGTAGATATATTCTAAATGATCAACAAAGACAATTGAAAAAGTAATTACTTCTATCCTTTACCTTGCTGGGCAAATAAACTTTGCTTTGAAAGTTGTTTATATTAAACTTTTTTTTACATACCTTGTGTCGTAAGCTTTTAACAGATTCCTTAATATATGGCAAATCTTTAGATGGGACATACTTTTCAAGCATTTTATCAAAATTAGGATGACACATCATGAGGAAAAGCATCTTTCGACCATAATACCTATAGATATTTGAGAAATACATAAATAGTTTCACATGTCTTAAACAAGCTCAATTTCTGTCCTTAGATATGAGGATCCAAAAGCTTTAAGTCTATTTTTCAGGCACCCTAGGATCCATATCTAGGATGGCCTTTGGCAAAACTATGAATTAGGATAATTCTTATCTTTTTTCTGGGCTCCTTGCCCAGTGTCCTTCTGCTGCTCATCTGCTTGTTAGATGCTTTGACCTAAGTGAACCTCCCCTTGGTTCTGTATTTCTGACTCTATTTTTTCCTAGTAACAACTTACCTGGGATCCAATTTGTCAAAAACCTATTCTCTGCTACCTAAAATAAACCCAAAGTTAGTTGATAAGTCATGGTTGGTATATATATATTTTTAAAATATATTTTTTATTGATTAAGATATTACATATGTGTCCTTGTCCCCACGTTACCCTCTACCCCCCATCCCCCGCTCATGCCCTCCCCCTCCCCCCGTTGTCCCTGTCCATTGGTTAGGCCTATATGCCTGCATGTAAGTCCTTTGGTTGATCTTTCCCCCTTACCCCCACCCTCCCCTACCCTCCCTCCAAAGCCCGACAGTCCAATCAATGCCTCTCCGTCTCTGGATCAGTCCTTGTTCATTATATTCCACAAATGAGTGAGATCATGTGGTATTTATCTGCTCTCCAGTTCCATCCATGCTGTGGCAATGGTAAGAGTTCCTTTTCCTTCTTCCTCTTCTTAAAGAATACCTTTCAGCATTTCATATAATGCTGGTTTGGTGGTGATGAACTCCTTTAGCTTTTTCTTATCCGTGAAGCTCTTTATCTGACCTTTTATTCTGAATGATAGCTTTGCTGGATAAAGTAATCTTGGTTGCAGGTTCTTGCTATTCATCACTTTGAATATTTCTTGCCACTCTCTTCTGGCCTGCATGGTTTCTGTTGAGAAATCAGCTGACAGTTGTATGGGTACTCCCTTGTAGGTAACTGACTGTCTTTCTCTTGCTGCTTTTAAGATTCTCTCTTTGTCTTTTGCTCTTGGCATTTTAATTATGATGTGTCTTGGTGTGGTCCTCTTTGGATTCCTTTTGTTTGGGGTTCTCTGCGCTTCCTGGACTTGTAAGTCCATTTCTTTGACCAGGTAGGGGAAGTTTTCTGTCATTATTTCTTCAAATAGGTTTTCAATATCTTGCCCTCTCTCTTCGTCTGGTACCCCTATAATTCTGATGTTGGTACGCTTGAAGTTGTCCCAGAGGCTCCTTACACTATCTTCATATTTTTGGAATCTCTTTTCTTTTTTCTTTTTCGGTTGGGTATTTTTTGTTTCTTTGTATTTCAAATCTTTGACTTGATTCTTGGGATCCTCTTGTCTGCTGTTGGATCTCTGTAAATTATTCTTTATTTCAGTCAGTGTATGCTTAATTTCTAGTTGGTCCTTTTTCATGTCCTCCATGGTCTCACTATACTTATTGAGGGACTCATTAAATTTATTGGCGGTTTCCATAAAATTCTTGAAAAACCTTACAAACATGGCCTTGAACTCTATAGCCAGTCGTTTGCTTTCCTCCGTTTCTGCCATTTGTGACCTGTTTCTTTGTCTCCGCATTTTGGCTGCTTCCCTGTGTTGATAGGGTGGCTTTGTGTGCTAGGTGTCCTGTAGGGCCCAGTGGCTCAGCCTCCCTCGTTACCTGAGGTAGACACTCTTGGTGCACCCCCTTGTGGGCTTTGTGCACAGTCTTGTTGTAGCTATGCCTTGGTTGTTGTAGGATCACTGGGAGGAATTGACCTCCAGGCCAATTGGCAGTAAGAATCAGCTGTGTCTGCAGTGGGAGAACTTCTGTGCTGGCGACACCCTTCTGGGGCAAGACTTGCTTCAGTGGGGCTTTGGTGCTCACTGAGACTGCACCCTGAGTGTGTCCCTTATGGATCTGAGGAGTTGTGATCTGGATGGTCCCCCTCTGACCACTGGGTACAGTGGCTCTTGGATCTAAGGAGGTGCTAATTTAGCCTCTGCCTGAGGTTACACAGCAGGAACTACAGATTCCCCTTCCTTTTTTTGGAGTTTGGAAGTGCCCTGATGATGCTCAGCTGTGTAGCAATGCAAGCCGCTGTGGGGCCTTGGGCCTTCTCTTGGAAGCTCTGGGTCTATCTGGCGTGGCTGCAGTTAGGTAATTACAGGTTGCAAATGGCCGGGGCATTCATATGCAAAAGCCTCTGCCACAGTCTGGGCGGGGCGGGGTCTCAAGGAATCAAAGGGCGGAGCAAGCAGCTATGGCGGAGCCTCAGCCCCGCCCAAAGGAGTCGTGAGTCCCAGTGTCCCGGCAATGGCTGCAAGCACCTCTGAGGGAAAGCCGCCCTCAAGCTCGCCTGCTGCCAGGCAGTCCAGTTTCTCCCTGTATGAGTCCTAGGTCCCCAGAGACTTCCCAGAACTGGATTTCAGAGCCGTCGGGAGCTTGTGTCTCCCTCGGGATTCAAAAAGACAGCCACATCCTCAGGTGCCAGACCCTTTCCGCGTGCGCGAGCCCCCGTACCTCTGCACTCCACCTCTGCAGCTCCTCTGGCTCTCAGTGTGCTTTTCTTTCTTTCTAGTTGTAGAATTTACACTCAGCCAGCCTTCCTGAAGTTCTGGATGATGCCTGTTTTGTGTTTTTGATGTATTTTTGAATTGTTGTGGGAGGCAACAATTTCCCAGTGTTTATCTATGCCGCCATCTTAGTTTCTCCCATGGTTGGTATATTAATGAATGTGTAATGCTCTCTAAACTAGGATTTTTATGGTATATGAATTTAAACTATTTCTTTTAGGATAATACCTTAAGCTATCAGTCTAATGGTAGAAACTCAAATATGGAAGTACATATTGGAAATATTTTTGGATTGAGAGATCATACAGTATCTCATAACAATACCATATTTTATTTTTCAATGAAGTTTGGCCCCCAAATAAATTACAGTTATACTTTTGCCTATAACTAAGGATATGTATATGGGACTAGAAGAACCAGAGAAGGCAGTGCTTTTGAGGGGGAGAGGTATAGGATGATCCCAGAATCATATATAACAACAGATTCTCAAAAAAAAAAAAAAAGAAATTACAGAAAGGGTATATAAGAGAATAAAAATTACCTTTTCTCTCCTCACAACCAGAACTAGGTCTATATCCATATAGGTCGCTCCTAACCAGTTACTTTCAACAAACAATTCTATCAATCCCCAGAGTGTTAAAGACAAGAGGTCTACCAGAGGACCTAATTTGGGAGTGGCTAAAACAACCAAGTAAGAAAGCAATAGAAACACAAAATGTGAGAAATATTAAAACTGGAAATTTGTAAACATTTTATAATTTTAAATTTTCAAATAAGAATCTAGGAAGTGACAAATGGATTATAAGAATTACTAGGCCATCAAGAAAAAGTTATGACACAAAACAACCATTATCTTTTTTTGTTCCTAAATAGTCTATTAGGATCCAACCCTCCTAAACTGTTTTGCCTATTACTGTGGTATTGTAGAACTTCCAAAATGGTTCCCCCAGGATGTCCTGCTCTTTCAGGATTATGTTATATGGCACCAATGATTTTAGGATAGGGAAATTATCTAGATCTAATTGAATCACATGGGCCCTTAAAAGCAGAGAGCTCTCTATGGCTTGCAGCAGAAGTCAGGTTCTTACCCTTACGGAACTGAGAGAGAACCCTGACTGACAGCCAGCAAAGAAATGGTTACTCATTCCTATAACCACAAGGAACTAAATTTAGTCAACAAGTGGAATGAATTTGTAACCAGATTCTTCTATAGACCCTCTAGGTAAGGGTCCAGCACTGTGGTCACCTTGATTTCCACCTTGTGAGACCCTAAGTGGAAGCAGTTAAGCCATGCCAGACTTCTAACCTAAAGAACAGTAAGCTAAAAAAAAAAAAAAAAAAGAAAAAAGAAAAATCTGTGTTGACTTAAACCACTATATTTGTAGTAATTTGTTATGCAGCAATAGAAAATTAACATAGTTACCTTCTATATTATTAGCTTTTGATACGACTCCCACAAGATTAACTCCAGTTACCTCAAGTAATAAGCATCTTAAAATGTTAAAAATTTGAATCCTTTTTTACTTTAGTCTCTATGAACTCAGGAGTCTCCCTCTCCCCTTTTTTATTTATTTATTTATTTATTTATTTATTTATTTATTTATTTATTTATTTATTTATTTATTTCCTCTCCCCTTTTAATCTAACTTCATATATAACTGCCATAAATTTTTAGATTTTGTGTGGGGCATTATCCATTCCCAGTCTAACCTTTCTAATTTTATAGACAAGGAAACAAAGGCTAACGGAGGTTGAGTAACTTGCTTAAGGGCAAACAGTGATTGGAGTTAGGAATTGAACCTAGGCATCTGACTATATCCAAAATTCCTGTCACCACTACACCTACTGCACCATCCACATCTTAATTATTTTGCCATTTTCCTTTGACAGTTCTTAACCTTCATAAAATTGTTCTTCAAGTACAGATAGCAATTAGAAATTCATGGAATTTTCTAAGTGCAGATATCTCATGTTTCTGGAGTTAGTATGCTATCCATTTTTTATGTGCACTGATTTCCTTGATTTTACCTGGCTGCTTGGAAAATATATCATTTCTCCCTAAATGCATTACCTTACATTTCCCACAATGAAGTTCTTCTGCCACTTTTCTGCCCATTCATACAGTCTTGTGACATTTTCATGCAGTTCATCCCTGTAGCATGGTATCTTACTACACAGAAGTATTGCAGTGTCATCTGCAAATCTGGAGGATTCACTGTGCACTCCCCAAAGATCATTTACAAATTGGTTAAATAAAACCATTCCCCCAGCACCAATCCCTGAGTACACCACTTGTACATTTAAAAAAATGTTCATTCTTTTTAAACATTTGTTTCTTTATATTAAGTCCTTATACTAAGAGATTCAACAAATATTATTAGCAACCATTCACCTGGTTTCTTGTGAGCTGTCCTGAGCAAACTTAGCAGCAGCTGGTAATATACGTTCAGCCATATCTTTTGTTCCAGATAAAATACGCTCCACTTCCATAAGTTCCACTACATCTGAAAGGTGCTGGGCTGTACATCTTCTTACTGCAATGTGTAAATGGCTATAAGGAAACATGGTGAATTAAAACAAAGTTGCTGTATAAACAATTTTCCAAAGGTATACCTTTATCTTTAATTTCTTTATTGGTTAAGGTATTACAAATGTGTCCTCATCCCCCAATTAACCCCCCCCCCCCCCCCGCACTCATGCTCTCATCCCCCTGTTGTCCGTGTCCATTGGTTTGGCTTATATGCATGCATACAAGTCCTTTAGTTGATTTCTTCCCCTTACCCCCACCCTCCCCTACTTTCCATCTGGGGATTGATAGTCTGATCACTGTTTCTCTGTCTTTGGATCTGTCCCTGTTCATCAGTCTATGTTGTTCTCCATATTCCACAAATGAGTGAGATCATGTGGTATTTATCTTTCTCTGACTGGCTTATTTCACTTAGCATAATGCTCTCCAGTTCCATCCATGCTGTTGCAAATGGCAAGAGTTCCTTCTTTTTTACCGCAGCGTAGTATTCCATTGTGTAGATGTACCAAAGTTTTTTAATCCACTCATCTGCTGATGGGCACTTAAGGCTGTTTCCAAATCTTAGCTATGGTGAATTGAGCTGCTATGAACATAGGGGTGTATATATCCTTTCTGATTGGTGTTTCTGGCTTCTTGGGATATATTCCTAGAAGTGATATTACTGGGTCAAATGGGAGTTCCATTTTTAGTTTTGGGGGGAAACTCCATTCTGTTCTCCACAGTGGCTGCACCAGTCTGCATTCCCACCAGCAGTGCAGAAGGGTTCCTTTTTCTCCACATCCTCTCCAACACTTGTTGTTTGTTGATTCGTTGATGATAGCCATTCTGGTGGGTGTGAGATGATACCGCATTGTCATTTTGATTTGAATCTCTCATATAACTAGTGACTTTGAGCATGTTTTCATATGTCTTTCAGGCTTCTGTATGTCCTCTTTCGAAAAGTGTCTATCTAGGTCCATTGCCCATTTTTTGATTGGATTGTTTATCTTCCTATTGTTAAGTTGCATGAGTTCCCTGTAAATGTTGGAGAGTAAACCCTTATTGGTGATATCATTGGCAAATATGTTCTCCCATGCAGTGTTGTTGTTTTGTTGATGGTTTCCTTTGCTGTGCAAAAGCTTTTTATTTTGATGTAGTCCCAGTTGTTTATTTTCTCTTTAGTTTCCATTGCCCTAGGAGCAGTATCAGAGAAGAAATTCATTCGGTATATGTTTGCGATTTTGCTGCCTGTGGATTCCTCTAGTATTTTTATGGTTTCCCATCTTACGTTTAAGTCTTTTATCCATTTTAAGTTTATTTTTGTGTATGGTGTGAGTTGGTGGTCTAGTTTCATCTTCTTGCATGTATCTGTCCAATTTTCCTAACACCATTTATTGAAGAGGCTGTCTTAATTCTATTGTATGCTCTTGCCTCCTTTGTCAAATATTAATTGGGCATAGTGGTTTGAGTCGATTTCTGGGTTCTCTATTCTATTCCATTGATCTATATGTCTGTTCTTGTGCCAGTACCAAGCTGTTTTAAGAACAGCAGCTTTGTAATACAGCTTGATATCTGGTATTGAGATCTCACCTACTTTGTTCTTTCTCAGGATTGCTGCAGCTATTCGAGGTCTTTTTTTATTCCAGATGAATTTTTGGAACATTAGTTCTAGATCTGTGAAATATGCCATTGGTAATTTAATGGGGATTGCATTGAATCTATAGATTGCTTTGGGTAGTATGGACATTTTGATGATGTTGATTCTACCAATCCATGAACACAGTATGTTCTTCCATCTATTTGTCTTCCTCTATCTCTTTTTTTCAGTGTCCTGTAGTTTTTGGCATATAAGTCTTTTACCTCCTTAGTTAAGTTTATTCCTAGGTATCTTAATTTTTTTGGTGTGATGGTAAATGGGATTGCTTTTTTAGTCTCACTTTCTGTAAGTTCACTATTGGTGTAAAGAAATGCCATAGATTTCTTGGCATTAATTTTGTATCCTGCTACATTGTTGAATTCATTTATTAAGTCTAATAATATTTTGATGGAGTCTTTAGGGTTCTCTATGTACAGTATCATGTCATCTGTAAATAAGGACAGTTTTACTTCTTCTTTCCCAATTTGGATGCTTTTTATTTCTTCTTCCTGTCTGATCGCAACGGCTAGTACTTCCAGTACTATGTTGAACAGGAGTGGTGAGAGGGGGCATCCCTGTCTTGTTCCTGTTTTTAGGGGGAATGGTTTTAGTTTTTGCTCAGTGATTATGATGTTGGCTGTGGGTTTGTCATATATGACTTTTATTATGTTGAGGTATGATCATTCTATTCCTACCTTGCTGAGAGTTGGATTTTGTCAAATGCTTTTTCTGCATCAGTTGATATGACTGTGGTTTTTATCTCTCAATTTGTTTATGTGATGTATTACGTTTATTGTTTTGCGGATATTGTACCATCCTTGCATCCCTGGGATAAATCCTACTTGGTCATGGTGTATGATCTTTCTGATGTACTGCTGGATCCGATTTGCTAGGATTTTGTTGAGGATTTTGGCATCTATGTTCATGAGGGATATTGGCCTGCAATTCTTTTTCATTGTGTTGTCTTTATCTGGCTTTGGTATTAGGGTGATGCTGGCTTCATAGAATGAGCTTGGAAGTGTTCTTTCCTCTTGAATTTTTTGGAATAGTCTGAGGAGGATAGATTTTAGTTCTTCCTTGAATGTTTGGTAAAACTCCCCTGTGAAGCCATCTGGTCCTGGGCTTTTGTTTGCTGGAAGCTTTTTGATGACTGCTTCAATTTCTTCCATAGTTACTGGGCTATTGAAATTCTCAGGTTCTTCCTGATTAAGTTTTTGAAGGTTGTATTTTTTCTAGGAATTTGTCCATTTCCTCCAGGTTGTCTAGTTTGTTGGAGTAGAGTTGTTCATAGTATTTTTTTTAACAATCCTTTGTATTTCTGTGGGGTATGTTATTTCTCCTCTTTCATTTCTGATTTTGTTTATTTGGGTCCTTTCTCTTTGTTTCTTGCTGAGCCTGGCTAGAGGTTCATCAATCTTGTTTATCCTTTCAAAGAACCAGCTCTTGGTTTTGTTGATCTTTTGTATTGTGTTGTTTTTTTTTTTTGGTCTCTATGTCATTTATCTCCGTTTTGATCTTTATTATTTCCTTCCTTCTGCTTACTCTGGGCTTTTCTTGTTGCTCTCTTTCTAACTCTTTGAGTTGTAGGGTTAGGTAATTTATTATTTTTTCTTGTTTTTTTGCAGTAGGCTTGTACAGCTGTGAACTTCCCTCTCAAGACTGCTTTCGCTGTGTCCCATAGGTTTTGGATTGTTGTGTTTTCATTGTCGTTTGTTGCCATGATGTTTTTTATTTCTTCTTTGATCTCTCTGGTAACCCAGTCATTGTTTGATAGCATATTATTTAGTCTCCATGTGTTTGATTTTTTTGGATTGTTTTTATTGTAGTGGATTTCCAGTTTTATGCCATTGTGATCTGAGAAGATGCTGGATATGATTTCTATCTTCTTGAATTTGAAGAGACTTTGTCTGTGACCCAATATATGGTCTATCTTTGAAAATGACCCATGTGCACTTGAGAAGAATGTATATTCTGTGGCTTTGGGGTGAAATGTTCTGAATATGTCAATTAATTCCATCTGATCTAGTGAGTCATTTAGAATTGATGTTTCTTTGCTGATTTTTTGTTTAGAGGATTTGTCCAATGGTGATAGTGGGGTGTTAAAGTCCCCTACTATGACTGTATTGCTGTCAATCTCTCCCTTGATCTCTTCCAGAAATTTTCTTATGTATTTGGGTGCTCCTATATTGGGTGCATATATGTTTACCAGAGTTATTTCTTCTTGTTGGATTGCTCCCTTTAGTATTATGAAGTGGCCTTCCTTATCTCTTTTTATGTCCTTCACTTTGAGATCTAATTTGTCAGATATAAGTATTGCTACCCCAGCTTTTTTTTCATTTCCATTCACCTGAAAAACCTTTTTCCATCCCTTCACCATCAATCTGTGTGCGTCTTTTTTTCTGAAGTGTGTTTCCTGTGACAGCAGATATATGGACCTTGTTTTCTTATCTACGCAGTTACCCTATGTCTTTTGATTGGAGCATTTAATCCCTTTACATTTAAAGTTATTATTGATAGATACTTGTCTGTCACCATTTTTCTTCTTTACCCCTGTGTTCCTTCTTTGTTTCTTATTTTTATTTTTTATTTTTTTTTACAGCAGACCCTTTAGCATTTCTTGCATTGCTGGTTTGGTGGTAATAAACTCCCGTAGTCCTTTTTTTGTCTGTGACGTTCTTGATTTCACCCTCAATTTTGATTGATAGCCTTGCTGGGTACAGTATTCTTGGATTCATACCGTTCCTTTGCATGACTTTGTATATTTCATTCCATTCCCTTCTTGCCTGATTTGTTTCTGTTGAGAAATCCGTCGCTAGTCTGATGGGGGATCCTTTGTAAGTAACTTTCTGTCTCTTTCTGGCCACTTTTAAGATTCTTGCTTTGTCGTTGGTGTTTGCCAATTTAATTATAATGTGCCTTGGCATTGGTCTTTTGGGGTTCATTTTGTTTGGGACTCTGTGAGCTTCTTGGATTTGTGTGAGTTTTTTCTTCCCTATATCAGGGAAGTTTTCTGTCATTATTTTTTCAAACAGGTTTTCTATTCCTTGCTCAGTTTCCTCTCCTTCTGGCACCCCTATTATGCCAATGTTGTTTTGTTTCATGTTGTCCCAAAGTTCTCTTAGGCTCTCCTCCTGCTTTTTAATTTTTTTTTCTAGAAGCAGCTCTGCTTGGGTATTTTTTCCTACCTTGTCTTCTAGCTCACTGATGCGGTCCTCTGCTTCTTCTAGTCTACTGTTGATGCTTTCTATTGCGTTCTTTATAGCAGTGACGTCATTTTTCATTTCTCCTTGGTTCTTCTTCATTTCCTCTTGGTTCTTACACATATTGTTGAATTTGTCTTCCATTCTTTTCATCCACCTTATGACCATTTCTCTGAATTCTTTCTCTGACAGGTTGCTTGCCTCCATTGCCTCCATTTCGTTACTTCCTTTTCTGGTGATGCCTGTTTTTCTTTCATATGCGGGCTGTTGCTTTGTCTCCCCATGATCTCTTTTCTCCAGGTGTTTGGTTATGTAGTTCTCTCTCTGCTGTGTTGATTTAAAGGCACAAAATACAACACAACAAGGCACAATGCACAAGGCACTGAACACAAATGTATTAATGATACTAATAACCCCAAATTAAGGTGACCACCAGATTAAAGAGAATTAGGGGATAAGGAAGAAAGAAGACAAAAAGAAAAAGAAAAAAAGGAGTGCAAAAATGAAATTGGGAAAAGGAAAAAAAAAAGTAAGAGAGAAAAGAGAATGAAATAGAAGAGGGGAAGAAGCTATGTATATGGGAGAAAACTCCAATAGAACAGCCACTAATCCCAACAAATTCCAGCAACAGATCCCTGGTGATGAATGTAAACTACAAACAATAAGTAATATCAAGCGAGGTGAGGGAAAACAGAAGCAAAATAATAACCAGAAAAAAAAAAAAACAACAGAGAAACCAAGATGGCGGCATAGGTAAACACCGGAGATTGCTGCCTCGCACAACTACTTCAAAAATACAACTAAAAGACAGAACGGACATCACCCAGAACCACAGGAAGTCTGGCTGAGGGGAAATTCTACCACTAGAAGGAAAGAGAAAAGCATACCGAGACTCAAAGGAGGTGCAGTGCGGAAAATACAAAGGTGCGGAGGTGCATGCGGAGTGGGCTGGCGGCTGAGGGCGCAGTTGTCTGTTTCAATCGGGAGGGAGTCTCAGGCTCTGAGCTCCAGTTCTGGGCGAGTCTCTGGGGACCCAGACTCAAACGGGAGAAGCGGGACTGTCTGGCATTGGTTGGAACTCAAGGGCAGCTTTCTCTCCGAGGTTTGCAGCGGTTGCTGGGACTCTGAGAGGCAGAGCCTCTGGGGACGGGACTGAGAGCAGCCATAACTGCTCTCTCCGCCCGCCCTGTTGATCCCCTGGGACCCACCCTGCCCAAGCCTTGCACAGAGGCATTTGTGGAATAGCCTTAGGCAAAGGCTAGAATAGCACCGCCCTAGAGATCCAGCACAGAAGTTCTCCTACTGCAGACACAGCTGACTCTCATAGCCAGTTGGCCTGGAGGTCAAACTCCCCCCCAGTATTACCGACAACAATCAAGGCTTAACTACAACAAGACTGCGCACAAAGACCACAAGGGGGTGTACCAAGAAAGCATAAAAAATGCGGAGACAAAGAAACAGGACAGAAATGACAGAAATGGAGGATATAGAGTTCAAAACCACACTTTTAAGGTCTCTCGAGAATGTCTAGAAGCTGCCGATAAATTTAGTAAGGCCCTCGAAAAGACTGGTGAGACCGCTGATAAATATAGTGAGATCCTCAAGAAATCTAATGAGACCCTCATTGTTGTGATAAAGAACCAACTAGAAATTAAGCATACACTGACTGAAATAAAGAATATTATACAGACTCCCAGCAGCAGACCACAGGAGTACAAGAATCAAGTCAAAGATTTGAAATGCGAAGAAGCAAAAAACACCCAACCAGAAAAGCAAAATGAAAAAAGAATCCGAAAACACGAAGATAGTGTAAGGAGCCTCTGGGACAGCTTCAAGAGTACCAACATCCGAATTATAGGGATGCCAGAAGATGAGAGAGAGCAAGATATTGAAAACCTATTTGAGGAAATAATGACAGAAAACTTCCCCTACCTGGTGAAAGAAATAGACTTACAAGTCCAGGAAGCACAGAGAACCCCAAACAAAAGGAATCCAAAGAGGACCACACCAAGACACATCATAATTAAAATGCCAAGAGCAAAAGACAAAGAGAGAATCTTAAAAGCAGCAAGAGAAAGAAACTCAGTTACCTACAAGGGAATACCCATACAACTGTCAGCTGATTTCTCAACAGAAACTTTGCAGGCCAGAAGGGAGTGTCAAGAAATATTCAAAGTGATGAATGCCAAGAACCTACAACCAAGATTACTGTATCCAGCAAAGCTATCATTCAGAATTGAAGGTCAGATAAAGAGCTTCACAGATAAGGAAAAGCTAAAGGAGTTCATCACCACCAAACCAGTATTATATGAAATGCTGAAAGGTATCCTTTAAGAAGAAGAGGAAGAAGAAGAAAAAGGTAAAGATACAAATTATGAACAACAAATACACATCTTTCAACAAGTGAATCTATGAATCCAGTGAATAAATAATCTGATGAACAGAATGAACTGGTGATTATAATAGAATCAGGGACATAGAAAGGGAATGGACTGACTTCTTGGGGGGGAAAGAGGTGTGGGAGATGTGGGAAGAGACTGGACAAAAATCGTGCACCTATGGATGAGGACAGTGGGTGGGGAGTGAGGGCGGAGGGTGGGGTGGGAACTGGGAGGAGGGATGTTATGGGGGGGAAAAAGAGGAATAAATGTAATAATCTGAATAATAAAGATTTAATTAAAAAACAACAAAACAAAAACAAACAAAACCAACAGAAAAAGAAAAAGAAAAACAATCTCATAAACAAGCATAACCCCCCCCCCCCCCAATAAACTCAACAATCAAGCAAACAACAACAAAACGACAGAGAGAAAAAAAACTTTGGATAGTGAAGAAAGAGAAGAGAGAGGTGTATATGGATTTAGAGCAGGAGATTGGTAATTAGATATATAAGTAGGGTGAAATTTTAACAGGCTGTAAAAATAAGGAATAGGGAAAATCTAAAGCAGGGATAGGGTAAGAGAAACAGGATAACAAAAGAGGAAAAGTGAGGAAGAGAATTTTGGCATAAAGGTAAAGTTGAGGTAGAGTAAAAGGATGCTAAAGGAAAGATGAAAATAGAATGTCGAACACTAATCCCAAAATATTCACCTTAACAAGACATGACCCAAAGGGAACAAAGCATGAATGCACCCACGGCACCGACAACCCCAATACAAGCAACCACCCGAGAATAGATAATTAGGGGAGAGAAAAGAGAGCACAAATGATATCCAAGAGAGAGAAAAAAAGTTTCAAAGGTATATCTTTAAAGTTAAATGATTAAACTACTCCTAACCTTCATCACCCTTGAAAGCTAAAATGACAAATTATTTGCATTACGTATCCCTCAACCAAGAAGTTAAAAATAAATAAGTAAAAACTCAATCACTAACATTTATTTAGTGCTTGGTCTACAGAAGTAGATATTACTAGAAAAATAATATTATTCAGCACCTAATATAGTGTTTATCACAAACAGATCATTTAATAAATGTTTTTCAATTTAAATAATACTGGAATCTGTTAGTTTTTCTCTATACCCCTGATTACAAACAACTGCATTTTTAGTTTAAGGACATATCAAGATTATTTTGAACATTACCTTTGTCCTCCATTAATAAGAGAAACAACTGCACGTGCAGGAGTTACATTACTGACCATAGCTCTCAAGGCTTTGTCAACATCTTCTCTTATAAATGTATTTGATTCTCCTGCCTTATGCAACAAAACTTTTACTGTAGTATCTAGTTCTTGATCCATGCTCTTTTTCAGGTAAGTGAAAAGATCACTTAAACAGACCACAGCAGCACGAGAAACTCCAGAGCGTAAATTTTTCACCTAAAAAAAAAAAATCTAAAATGTACATTTTGCTGATATTCTGAAAGAAAATCAGTAATAATAGCTTTGAAACCAAATTTACTATTAAAATAACATGTTTTAACATGTATTATCTTATGTACTAAAAATAAACATTTAATAATTTTTATAAATGTTGCATATTTATTCTTTGTTATTAAACAATCCTTAACTCAGCTGAAAATAAGTTTACCTCTTGAACTACTGCAAAATTTGTTTCATGCAACTTTGTGTTCAATGTTTCAGAATGAAAAGCAGCTAAGCATCTGATAAAATTCAGTCCCTCAATTTTCTTCTCCCTATGGGAAAAAGAAACAAATGATAAAATCACTTATTAAAATGAGGCTCAAATGGAACAGGATGTCTTCTTTTGTGTATGTAATAATGCCAATAAAGACACCTTGCCTATTTTCCTTTATCATGTAGGAACTTCAAATTAAAAAAATATGTAACATGTTATTTGCTCTAATAGTTCTCTTTCATGATTCAAAACCACTACTAACAAACTAAGTTCATGCTTTGTAAATAAAAAGGAAAATGTTTGTCCCCTAGTAAGAGTGCCATATTCTTTCTAAAAAGGAGGGAAGGGAATGGCAAACAAAAGGTGAGGGAAACAGTAAAACAAAAATAGGAAAAAAATAACTACCTGTTACCTTGTTGTTGAATATATAATTTAAGAACAGAAAACCACCAATAGGTGGTTCTATAACTTGTATTTCTTTTCATTATCTAATGTAATGAGCCAGATGAAGGGTAGGTGAATACTAACACCAACAGGGTGGATTCAATTGGATTTTAGATACAACATTTCAAATTTGATGGTTTTCATCTTGAGGGTTTGATAATGTGAACTAAGGTGAGTTTCCTAAGTTAGTAATATTAAGTTAATGGTTATTTTTTTAAGCAGTTAAATTCTCTGAAAAAATTATGGAAAACAGAGAGAAAAGACCTAAGATTCTAAGGTGGTAAGAATAAACCTACTTAATAACTGTCTGGTTCAAAAATTTCATTTTATAGATAAGCATAAAACAGTTTACAGTAACAATTTAGATGTAGAAGCAACCCAATTCTATACACATAAAAGTAAATAGAAAGTGGAGTTGAGAGAAGTATAAAAAAGAAATTAAAAAACAGTGGCTGAAATTTTTCCAAATTTGGTCAAAATTATAAACTCTCAGATCCAAGAATAAGCCCCAAAAAGGATAACCACAAAACAAACAAACCTCCCCCACCCCCCGCCCACCCATCAGCACCACAATATGGGAAATCAGAATGAAATTGCTAAAAAATAGTGTTAAAGGGAACATTCTTAAAGGCAGCTATGGGAAAAAGACACATAACATACAGAAGAACAAAGATAATAATTGCAGAAGACTTCAGGTCAGAAATATAAAAGCCAGAAATCAACTGAACAAAATCTAAGTGCTAAAAGGAAAATAACAACAACAAAAATAAACTTCAATTATTAATAAACTTCAACAAATCTTCAATTATAGTTGGAGATTTCAAAAGCCGTTTCCTAGTAATTGATAAAACAGACAGAAAATCAGTAAGAACACAGAAAACTTAAACATTAGCAACCATTAGCAACCAACTTGATCTACTTGACATTTATAGAACACTACAATCAACAACAGCAGAACACAGATTCCTTCCAACTTCATGTGAAATGTTCATCTGAAAAAGAGAAAACATCTCTGTCCTCATGGATCTTATAATGAGAAAAAAAAATATAAGGTCAGGTCACAAAATGGAATATTAAAAATAAAGCAGCAGCCTTAGCTGGTTTGGCTCAGTGGATAGAGGTCAGCCTGTGGGCTGAAGGGTCCCAGGTTTGATTTCAGCCAAGGGCACATGCCGGGGTTGCAGGATCAATCCCCAGTAGGGGGCGTGTAGGAGGCAGCCAATCAATGATTCTCTCTCATTGTTGATGTTTCTATTTCTCTCTCCCTCTCCCTTCCTCTCTGAAATCAATAAAAATATATTTAAAAAAATAAAGCAGCATAAGTTGATGGGGAAAAACACTATTTTAATGAGGGTCATGAAAGAAAGCTTTTCTGAGGTGACATTTGGCAGGTATCTGAATGAAGTGAGAGAGAAAGCCATTGGGAAACTGTTCAAAGAATGAAGTACAAAGATCTTGAGGTAGAAGTGAGCTTGGGTGTAGCTAGATAGCTAGAGTGGATAAGTAAGGCAGAGCATGGTAGGGAATGAGGCTACAAAAAGAGGCAAGGGAGAGAACCAAGACACAGGTGTAGGTAAACGTCAGTACTCACCACCTCCCATAACCACATCAAAATTACAACTAAATACAGAACAACCATCATTCAGAACCACCTGAAAGCTGGCTGAATGGAAGTCGTACAACTAGAGAAGTAAAGAAAGTACATCAAGACTGGTAGGAGGAATGGAATGAGCTGGTCTGACACCCAGGTGTGGTGTTTTTTTTTTTTTTAAATTGGGAGGGATATCTTGGCTGAGGAGGCTGCCCGTGAAAAGCAAGGGGTCCAGCCCACACCAGACCCCCAGCCCAGGGTTCTGGAGCCAAGATGAGAAGTCCCCGTAACTTCGAGCAGTAAAAACCAGTGGGGATTGTGGCTGAATGATACCAAGTCTGCTAGAGCCCCAGGCAGTTCTGCTTAAAGGTCCTGCTTCCTCCGAGCTTCAGTGTCTGACAGTGAATTTGGGGAACCCAGGGACATAAGGGGAGGAACTGGATTGTCTGGCATTGGGGCAGGAACTCAGGGACAGGTCTCCCATGCTGGGGGAGGGTGTGCTTACAGGGGTAACTGTTCTTATGCTGGGACCCCCCCCCCCCCCCTGCCCCCGCAGGGCAGACTGGCAGCCATATCTGAGTTTCCTTCAGGGTGACCCACACTGTTTGTTCTGCTTTGGTGAATCCCTGAGACCCTGTCCCATCCAATTTGCCAGCCCCACCCAAACTGTTTGCAGTGGCTTTTCCATATGAATGGCCTCAGACTTTTTGAAAATTTCTCAAACAAGCAGCAGCTGGCATCACCATGCCCCAAACCTATCAATAAGAGGCCCAAGACCCAGCACTAGTAGCAGCCTGCCTTGCTTCAGAGCTAGGCCTTGCCTGAGCTCTTCCAAGCCCAATACAAATAGCAGCCATCAGCAGATCGCTCTGTGGCTCCTGCCAGGTGGCCTCAGGCAGTAGCTGACTTTGTACCTCCCTGGGGGCCCCAGAGCCAGTGCACCCAGTGGACAGCTTCAGACCATACTGGATTACAACTCTACACATCGGTAAGCAACACACTCAAGGGGCAGCTCAGTGAGTAGCAAAGCCTCATGGAAGCAAGTCCTGCTTTATAGGAGTGTCTCCTGCATAGCAGCTCTCCCACTGTAGTTTCACTTGGTCCTCACAGCCAATTGGCCTGGAAGTCAGTTCCTCCCAGTGACACCAACAGCAATCGAGGCTCAACTACAAGATTGCTCACACAGCCAACACAGGGGTAGGCCTAGCAAGCTCAGTCAGCTCAGGTGACTGAGGAGGCTGAGCCACTGGGCTCTACAGGACACCTACTACACAAGGCCACTCTACCAACTCCAGGAGACAGAGCAGCTCTACCTAATACATAGAAACACAGGGAAGCAGCCATAATACAGAGACAAAGAAACATTTCACAAATGAAAGAAATGGGAGCAGGCAAGCTACTGGATGCAGAATTCAAAACAATGGTTCTAAGGTTACTACTCAAGGATCTTAATGAGAGCTTGCTTCGAGGGATTTAGTGAGACTTTCAAGGATCTTAGTGAGAATTTCAAAGACATGATAAAGGACAAGTCAGAAATTATGCATACACTAACTGAAATAAAAAATGATTTACAGGAATTCAACAGTAGAGTAGAGGATTCTGAGAGTAAAATCAACAATTTGGAATATGAGGAAGCAAAAAACACCCAATCAGAAGAACAAAAAAAGAATAAAGAATCCAAAAATATGAAGATAGTGTAAGGAGACTCTGGGACAACTTCAAGCGTACCAACATTCACATTAGGTGGGAGTGGGGAGGGGCGGGGGGGGGGGAGGTAGGGTGGAGGGGGGCGGGAAGGAGGGTGTTGCCAGAAGAGAAGAGAAAGAGCAAAATATTGAAACCTATTTGAAGAAATAATGACAGAAAACTTCCCCTACTTGGTGAAAGAAATAAACTTACAAGTCCAGGAAGCGCAGAAAGTCCCACACAAGAGGAACCTAAAGAGGCCGACACCAAGACACATCATAATTAAAGTGCCAAGGGTTAAAGACAAAATCTTAAAAGCAGCAAGAGAAAAGCAGTTAGTTACCTACAAGGGAGCACCATATAACTGTCAGCTGATTACTCAATAGAAACTTGGCAGGCCAGAAGGGAGTGGCAAGAAATATTCAAAGTGATGAATAGCAAGGACCTACAACCAAGATTACTCTACCCAGCAAAGCTATCATTTAAAATTGAAGGTCAGATAAAGAACTTCACAGACAAGAAAAAGCTAAAGGAGTTCATCACCACCAAACCAGTATTATATGAAATGTTGAAGGGTATTCACTTTTGTAAAAATATATTTTATTGATTTTTTACAGAGAAGAAGGGAGAGGGATAGAGAGTTAGAAACATCAATGAGAGAGATCGATCAGCTGCCTCCTGCATGCCCCCCAGTGGGGATGTGCCCGCACCTAAGGTACATGCCCATGACCGCAATCAAACCTGGGACCCTTCAGTCCGCAGGCTGACGCTCTTTCCACTGAGCCAAACCGGTTCGGCTTGAAGGGTATTCTTGAAGAAGAGGAAGAGGAAGAAGAAAAATATGAACAACAAAATGGCAATAAAGACATATGTATCAACAATTGAATCTAAAAATAAAAATAAGTGAACAAGAAATCTAATGAACAAAATAAACTGATGAATAAAATAGAACCAGAGGCATGGAAACATGGAACAGACTGACACATTCAGAGGGAAGGGGGGTAGGAGCGGTGCAAAGAGATTAACCAAAGATCTTATATGCATACTAGAGGTCCAGTGCATGGGATTTGTGCACTTGTGTGGGGTGTGGCCTGTGGGGATCCACCTGCTATGGGAGCGCTCATCTGGCTCAGCCGAGCAGCTGTGGACCCGCCCTCTGAGTGGCTGCTCCTGATGTGGGCGCAGCTGCTCATCCCTGTCAGCTAAGTGGTGTTCCCACTGTGGGAGTGCACATCCAGGGGGCAGCTCCTGCATTGAGCATCTTTCCCCTGGTGGACAGTGAGTGTCATAGCGACTGGTCAACCGATTGTTCTGGTTCTTCCGCCATTTAGTCGCTGGGCTTTTATTATATAGAATATGCATTACCTATGGACACAGACAATAGGGTGGTGAAGGCCTGCGATGGGGCAGAAACCAGGTGAAGTGGGGCATTGGGGAAATAAAGGGGAACATCTGTAATACTCTCAACAATAAAGTTTACAAAAAAAAAAAAAAGAGAGAGAGACAAGAGACAGATAATGAAGGATCCTGAAAGTTATAGTAAGCAGTTAAAGGACCCTGTAAGCTACAGTGACCAGTTAAAAAAAAATTTTCTGTGTTTTAGAGAGCCACTGGAGGGTTTTTTCATGAGGGAATTCCATGGTCTGATTTATGTTTTAAAAGCATCTCTCTGGCTATTGTATGAAATGGGCAAATAATGGATGCATGGAAACTGGCGATCACACTGCTATAGCAAGGTGAGAGGCAGTTGTGGCTTAGAGAAGAATAGCAGCAGAGATTGCAGTATGTGAATGGGTTTAGGACATGTTTTATAAACAGTAAAACTGATGAAATGGGAAGAAATGAGAAAAAGTTAACACTCACTTAGTACGAACAAATAAATGTCTATGGCAGGGGGATTAATTAAGATGGTGAATACTGGTGGAGAAGCAGATTTGGGACTAGGAGAAGGGGAAATAAAAAGTTTTGTTTTAAGAATTTTTGCATCTATGTTCATGAGACATATTGGGTATAATTCTGTAGTTTTCTTTTTTTGTCTTTGTATGGCTTTGATATCAGGGTAATACTGGCCTCAAAGAATTAGATGGAGAGTACTCTAACATCTTCAATGTTCTAGAATATTGTGTAGAGTTGATTTCTTCCTGAAATATTTGGAATAATGCACTAATGAAATTATCTGAGCCTGGAGTTTTCTTTGTGGGAAAATTTTAAACTCAATTTCCTTAATAGATATTGAGTTATACAGGTTATCTAATCTCTTTTTGAGTTTTATTAGTTTGTATATTTCAAGGAATTTGTCCATTTTACTAAGTTGTCAAATTTAAGGGCATAAAGCTGTTTATGACATTCCTTTTATTAATAGCTATATGGTCAGTAGTGATGTTCCTTCTTTCATTTCTGATGTGGTAATTTGTTTCTTCTCTTTTCACGTCTGACTTAAGGTTTATCAATTTTACTGATCTTTTCCAAGAACACACTTACGCTTTCACTAATTTGTTAAAAATTTCATTGATTCTGTTTTGCATGTCATTGATTTCAATTCTATATTTATTATTTCCTTTATTTGCTTATTTTGGGCTTCATTTGCTCCTTTGTTTCTAGTTTAAGGTGAAAGCTGAGGTCCTTGATATAAAGCTTTTCTTCTTTTCTGATATAGGTGCTACAGTGCTTATATAAATTCCCCCTTTAACTTAACTGCATCCCAGAATTTTTTTTAATGTTTTATTCTTAATTCCTAATTTATTTAATTCCACTGTGGTCAAAGAACAAAATTTGTATAATCTGAATCCTTTTATAATATTTGTTTTATGTTCTAGAATATAGTCATTCTTGATAAATGTTCCTTGTGAACTTAAAAATAATATGAATTTTGTTGTTTTAGATCAGTGATGGCAAACCTTTTGAGCTCGGCGTGTCAGCATTTTGAAAAACCTTAACTCTGGTGCCGTGTCACGTATAGAAATTTTTTTATATTTGCAACCATAGTAAAACAAAGACTTATATTTTTTATTTTTATTTTACATATTTAAATGCCATTTAACAAAGAAAAATCAACCAAAAAAATGAGTTCGCGTGCCACCTCTGACACGCGTGTCATAGGTTCGCCATCACTGTTTTAGATGGAGTATTCTATAATCTCAATTAGTTCTATAGTGTTCAAGTTTTCTATATACTCATTGATTTCCTTTCTACTGGTTCTGTCAATTAATGACAGAAGGTTATTGAAGTTACAACTATAATGTGAATTTGTTTACTTCTCCTTGTAGGTCTACCAGTTTTTGCTTAATGTATTTTGAAGCTCTGTTATATGGTAAATAAAAGTTTAGGATTGCTATGAACTCTTGATGATTCACCCTTTTTCATTATAAAATGACCCTCTTTATTCCTGATGTTATAAGCAGAATTTTAAAATGCCACCACATGATTCTTCTCCTGGTGTATACATCTGTATAAGACCTTTTCCTTGATGGCAAATATGATGGGATATCACTTCCCTTAACCATGTTACATTATATGGCTAAAGGAATTTTGCAAGTTGTCCTACAGCTCACTGTTTCTCTGTTCATATCTTTCTTTTAGCTTCTTTAATTTTTAAAAAATTTATTGATGTTAGAGAGAGGGAGGAAGGGAGGGAAAACGAGAGAAAGAAACATCAATTTGTTGTTCCTCTTATTTATGCATTCATTGGTTGCTTCTTGTATGTTCCCTGATTGGAGATCAAACCTGCAACCTCGGCATATGGGGACGACACTCTAAGTGACTGAGCTATCTGGCCAGGGCTTCTTCTAGTTTCTTTAACACATGGATTAGAACGATAACTATAGTTACAATGTCTTTGTCTATGAATTCTTCCAACTGTATCCTTTTGGCATTAGCTTCAATTGTTTAATTTTTTTCTTCTCATTATAGGTTGTATTTTCCTACTTCTTGGCATGCCTGGCAATTTTTGTTAATCCTGACTGGAGGATATTATTTTTCCTCATTGATTTTTAGAGAGAATGTAAGAAAGGGGGAGAAAGAGAGAGAGAGAGAGAGAGAGAGAGAGAGAGAGAGAGAGAGAGAGAGAGAGAGAAACATTGATGTGAGAGACATCAATTAGCTGCCTCCCGCATGAGTTTCGACCAGAGTGGAGTATCGTGCCTGCAACTGAGGTATGTGCCCTTGATGGGAATCGACCCGAGACTCTTCAGTCCATGGGCTGACACTCCAACTATTGAGCCAAGCCAGCCAGGGCTGCCTGGCAATTGTTTACTGGATGCCAGACATTGTGAATTTTACCTTGGATATTGTATTCCTATAAATATTTTTGAACTTTGTACTGGGATGTAGTTATTTGGAAAATTTGATGAACTCAGGCCTTGCTTTGTTTGGTGGGACCAATCCGGTCTTTACCTTAGAGTTTATTCATTCCATAGTAATCGGTTCTCAACCCGTGGGTCGCGAACAATGAAAACACATCCTACATATCAGATATTTACATTACGATTCATAACAATAGTAAAATTACAGTTATGAAGTAGCAACGAAAATAATTTTATGGTTGGGGGTCACCACAACATGAGGAACTGTATTAAAGGGTCGTGGCATTAGGAAGGTTGAGAACCACTGCATGAAGCAAAATTCTTCTGAATGTTAGATCCAAACCTTTGAATTGTGAAGTTTTCCACTCTGCTGGTAGGAGCAAGAGGTATTCTTGGTATTGTATATGCTCTAGGGATTATTACCGATACTTCTCTGAATGGCCCTTGTTCTGGGGGCAGGTAATTCACTTGCATGCCTGACCAGCTCTCAGATAAAAATTTGAGAAGATTCCTCTGACGGCCTCCGAAGCTGCTTGTGGAGCTCTATTCTCTCTGGCATTCTGCCCTGCATACTCTATCTACCATCGACATCCCAAACTTCCAGCTCCATCTCCATCTCTGCTGATATCGAGACGGTTTCTCCCTCCTTGAGCTGTGACCTGCAGATTGTGGTTCAATTTCTGGTCAGGGCACATGCCTTGGTTGCAGGCTAGATCCTTGGTTGCGGGTGCGCAGGAGGAAGCAGAGAGATGTTCCATTCTCACAGTGATGTTTCTCTCTCCCTCTCCCTCTACCCCTTCCTTCCTCTCTTTCTAAAAATCAATTAAAAAATCTTAAAAAAAAACTTGTTAAAAAGAAAATAATGGTGAACTTACCAATCCTCATCAGCTAAAAGCTTCAAGGCTTCAATCAGCGCTATATCTGGTTTAGAAAATGGCCGTAGTTCTGATGAATCCATTATTTCTGGACTATGAGTGACAGAAGACATCCTTTCTTTATACTGTGGAATGGCTCCAGGAGACGCTTCACCTAAAAGAAAAAACATTAACTCAAGAATCAACTGGAGATCGAGGAAGATGGCAGCGTAGGTAAACGCATGTACTCGCCGCCTCCCACAACCACATCAAAATTACAACTAAAATAGAATAACCATCATCCAGAACTGCTGGAAAGCTAGCTGAATGGAAGTCCTACAACTAGAGAAGTAAAGAAGAGGCTGAGGCTGATAGGAGGTGCAGAACGGGCTGGTCTGGCATCCATGGGCTTTTGCACCAAGTGTGCTGCTTTTTAATTGGGAGGGAGATTGTCACTGTGGAGGTTGCCAGTAAGGAGCAAGGGGTCCCAGTCCTACACCAGCCCCCCAGCCCAGAGTCCCAAGGCTGGGAAAAGAAGTGCCTATGGGCATTAAGAACGATGGGCTGTAAAAACCAGTGCGAATTGGGGCTCAGTGACACAGAGGCTGCTGGAGACCCAGCTGTTCCTCTTAAAAGGCCGGCACCATGTACTGAACTTACAAGGTCCCACTTCCTCTGAGCTCCAGCACCAGGGTGAGGCTCTGGGGAACACAGACACATATAAGAAGGAACTGGATTGTCCGGCATTGGGGCAGGAACTCAGGGACAGCTTTCTCCCAGATGGAGGTGCTCAAAGGCATCATTGTTCCTATGCTGGGCTGACTGGCAGCCATTCCTGTTTGCTCCACCCTAGTGATTCCTTAAGACCTTGTCTCATCCAATTTACAACCACATCCAAGCTATGTGCAGCAGCTTTTGCATATGAATGACCTGTCCTTGCTAAGGCTAAAATCTCTCAGACATGCTGCAGCTGGGTCAGGGAGCCCCAAACCTATCAATAAAAGGCCTAAGACCTGACACCAGCACCAGCTTGCCTTGCTTCACAGCTGGGCCTCATTTGGGTGTTTCCAAACCCAATACAAAGAGGAGGAATCTGCAGATCTGTAGTTCCTGCTGGGTGGCCCAAGGCAGTGGCTGACTTTGCACCTCCTTCAGACCATACCAGGTTACAACTCTACACATCTGTAAGCAACACACTCAAGGGGCAGACTCAGTGAGCAGGAAGGCACAGCCTCACTGAAGCAAGTCCTGCCCCACAGGGGTTTCTCCTGCACAGCAGCTCTCCCACTGTAGTTTCACCTGGTCCTCATAGCCAGTTGGCCTGGAAGTCAATTTCTCCCAGTGACACCAACAGCACTCAAGTCTCAACTACAACAAGACTGTGCTCACAGCCCACAAAGGGCTAGATCTCCCAGCTCAGGTGACTGGGAGGCTGAGCCACTGGGCCCTACAGAACCCCTACTACACCAGGTGACTCTACCAACTCCAGGAGACATAGCAACTCTACCCAATACACAGAAACAAATACAGGGAAGCAGCCAAAATGTGGAAACAAAGAAACTTGTCACAAATGAAAGAAGGCAAACTACTGGATATAGAGTTCAAAACCACGGTTATAAGATTACTCAAGAATCTTCTAGAAATCTCCAAAAAAAAAAAAAAAAAAGGAAGAGGAAAAGGACCAGTCAGAAATTAAGCATACACTGACTGAAATAAAGAATAACATACAGGGATTCAACAGTACACTAAAGGATTCTGAGAATCAATGATTTAAAATATGAGGAAGCAAAAAACACCCAACCAGAAGAGCAAAAAGAAAATAGAATCCAAAAATATGAAGATAGTGTAAGGAGCCTCTGGGACAACTTCAAGAGTGCCAACACTCACATTATAAGGGTGCCAGAAGGAGAAAAGAGAGAGCAAGATATTGAAAACCTATTTGAAGAAATAATGACAGAAAACTTCCCCTACCTGGTGAAAGAAATAGGCTTAAAAGTTCAGGAAGCACAGAGAACCCCAAACAAGAAGAACCCAAAGAGGACCACACCAAGACACATCATAATTAAATTGCCAAGGGCTAAAGACAAAGAGAGAACCTTAAAAGCAGCAAGAGAAAAGCAGTTAGTTACCTACAAGGGAGTACCCATATAACTGTCAGCTGATTACTCAATAAAAACTTGGCAGGCCAGAAGTGAGTGGCAAGAAATAGTCAAAGTGATGAATAGCAAGGACCTACAACCATGATCACTCTGCCCAGCAAACTATCATTCAGAATTGAAGGTCAGATAAAGAGCTTCACAGACAAGAAAAACCTAAAGGAGTTCATCACCACCAAACCAGTATTATATGAAATGCTGAAGGGTATTCTTTAAGAAGAGGAAGAAGAAAAAGAAAGAGAAAAAAAATATGAACAACAAAATGGCAATATATACATACCTATTAACAACTGAATCTAAAAATCAAAATAAACAAATAAGAAATCTAATTAACAGAATAAACTGGTGAATAAAATAGAATCAGCAGGATGGAAATGGAACAGACTGATGATTCTCAGAGGGAAGAAGAGCGAAGGGTTGGGAAGAGATTACACAAAGATCTTATATGCATATATGCATTACCAATGGACACAGACAATTGGGTGGCGAAGGCCTGGGGTGGAGAGGGAACCAGGTGGAAGGGGGCAATGGGGAGAAAAAAGGGACATCTGTAATGATCTCAACAATAAAGATTTAAACAAAATTTAAAAAATTAAATCAAGCATCACAGAATACAAATGGTATTCTGATAATATTCTATGAATATTTCATATAGGAACTAGTGCTATTAGTTTAGTCTCCAACAAAATTGTAATATCCACATACCACAGCTATTTAAAACTTTACTTCTTAAAAATATATATATTTCATTGATTTTTTACAGAGAGGAAGGGAGAAGGATAGAGAGGTAGAAACATCGATGAGAGAGAAACATCAATCAGCTGCCTCCTGCACACCTCTTACTGGGGATGTTCCCGCAATCAAGGTACATGCCCTTGACCGGAATCGAACCTGGGACCTTTCAGTCCGCAGGCCGACGCTCTATCGGACGCTCTATCCACTGAGCCAAACCAGTTAGGGCTAAAACTTTACTTTTTATATACAAAATTATTAAATTACATATAACAGTTATGAGTTATGTAACAAAACCTAGCTTTAAGAACTAAGTCTTTAAGAAGCATATAATCCCATTTTGTAAAAATGTGTGAATATATCCCTGTCTTACTATACAACTGATAACTAAAAATGAAGCTTCAAGGCACCTGTATTTAGAATTCTAGTTGAATTATAAAAATATCAATTTTTGCTATTGGCATAGAATCAGTAGTATCTCATAAATCTTAAGCCTATATGTAGTTCTAAAAACAATGTTTTTTTCATAATCAGTGACTTCCAGATGAAAGGTATTTTCTTACATCACCCCTCAGTGCTCAGGATAATGTCATGAGGGTATTGCACAATGTAAACTTTGCAGGGAGGTGTTAGAAATGTATAATGGCTTTTATAAATGGGTAAAGATTTATTAGCTATTTTTCATGTTAATATTACTCTTAAAATAATATTAGGTACTAGAAAATGACTAGCATAAAAGTATTTATCCATCATGTTATTTGTAAGAAAATGTTACATAAAATATATGAGATACACAAATATAAGAAATTTCACTTGTTTCTACTCCCTAATTATGTATTCGGATGCACTTAAAATTCAAAGGAAGCAAGGTATTAACAATATTAGTTAACTTTAATAAAATATTTTGTGCTATATCTTATATCTGCTTTTACAATCTTTACTACATTTAATTTTCTCAAAAGCTGAGATAGATACTATCATCTCTATTTTATGACAGAAGATAATTGAGTTTTACAGAGGGTAAAAAACTTATTCAAGGTCTCAATGATAATGAGTGGCAAAGGCAGGATTTAGATCTAGGTCCACTATTACCTTTGATTTTATATAAAGAGGTCTAAGACAAAATTCCTGTTTTCAAGAAATTCACCACATAACTGACAAGAGATATTCAAATAGATAAATATGATATTTTGGATTACTGCAGTAATAAACTAGTAGCAGTCTTTATCAGAGTAAATTATACATGGGGAAGATGATGTAGCAATTAAAGAATATAATAAGTAACCCTGGCCAGTGTGGCTCAGTTGGCTGGTTTGATTCCTGGTCAAGACACATGTCAGGACTGTGGGCTCTGTTCCCAGTAGGGGGCGTGCAGAAGGCAGGCAATTGATGTGAGCTCTCATGTCAATGTTTCTCTCTCTCTGTCTCTCTCTCTCTCCCTTTAAAAAAACAAAATAAAAAAAACTTGCCAAGGATACCAATGATCTACTTGTTGCCAAATCCAATAAACACTGCTCTATATTAATTTCTTTTTGATATATATATATTGATTTCAGAGAGAGGAAGGGAGATGGAGAGAGATAGAAACATCAATGATGATAAGAGAATCATTGATCGGCTGCCTCCCACATGCCCCCTGCTGGGGATCGAGCCCGCAACCTGGGCATGTGCCCTTGACTGGAATCAAACCCAAGACCCTTCAGTCTGCAAGCTGACACTATCTACTGAGCCAAACCAGTTAGGGCTATATTAATTTCTTAAAAAAAAATAAAAAGAAAAAGAATATAATTAATAGCCCTGGTCCAGTAGCTCAGTTGGTTAGCATGTCCTCCTGATACACCAAGGCTGTAGGTTTTTTTTTTTATAATCTTTTTTTATATATATATATTTTATTGATTTTTTACAGAGAGGAAGGGAGAGGGATAGAGTTAGAAACATTGATGAGAGAGACACATCGATCAGCTGCCTCCTGCACGCCCCCTACTGGATCAAGCTCACAACCCAGGCACGTGACCTTGACCGGAATTGAACCCGGGACCCTTCAGTCCGCAGGTCGATGTTCTATCCACTGAGCCAAACCGGCCAGGGCAAGGTTGTAGGTTTGATCTCCAGTCAGGGCACATACAAGAAGCAACCAATGAATGCATAAATAAGTGGAAAAACAAATCGCTGGATGGGGCCTGCTGGCCAACCTCTTGGTCGGTCCCTTTCCCGGGTGCAGGCTCCAATCTCTCCATTTCTCTCTCTCTCTCTCTCTCTCTCTCTCTCTCTCAAATCAATAAATTTTAACCTAGCCGGTGTGGCTCAGTGGCTAAACGTTGATCCATAAGCCAGGAAGTCATTGGTTCCATTCCAATCAGGCACATGCCTGTGTTGTGGGGTTGATCCCCAGTGGCGGGGAAGGGGGCGTGCAGGATGTGGCCAATCGATGATGCTTCTCTGTCACCCATCAATGTTTCTATCTTTCTATCTCTCTCCCTTCCTCTCTCTCTAAAAATGAATAAGAACATATTTAAAACAAATAAAAATTTTCATTTTATTTTTCTTAAAATTTTTTTTCAATTACAGTTTATACTCAATATTACTTTGTATAAAAATATAGAATGCTTCATGAATTTGGGTGTCATACTTACACAGGGGCCAGGCTAATCTTTGTATCATTCCAATTTTAGTACATGTGCTGCCGAAGCAAGCACCCTCATTTAAAAAACAATTTTTTTTGGTATGATTCAGATTATAACCTTATTAGGTTTCATATGTAAGCCTGATATGTATAAATAAAAACCTCCAACTTGGGAATTTCATAACCCCCCAAAAATAACAAATACAAAATACTAGCTATTATTTGAGAATTTGCCTAATATTGTGCTAAGTGCTTCATTTACATTATCTAATTTCATTCATTCAGGAACCCTATCTGATAGTTATATTATTCCTACACTAGAGGTCCAGCGCATGAAATTCGTGCTGGCCCTGGTGCCCACCGCCCATTGCCACCCACCCCCGGTTCCCTGTTCACCATTGGGCGATCAGAGCCTGCTGGCCGGGGGGCGGGGAGGGGCGGGGGCAGGGACCGAGAGGTTGGCTGTTTCTGCCCTCTGGCTGGCTCCGGCCCCTGTCACATGTTGCCCTCTGTATGTGGGGCTACCAGTGGGGCAGGGGCCTTGGCCTGGCGCCGCTCATGTCTGCCACCACCCACCCCGGTTCCCTGTTTGTTATCAGGCAATTGGATCCTGCCCCAGGGGGAAGGGACCAAGAGGTTGGCAGGCAGGCCCCATCCAGCGATAGGGGCCTGTGGGCTGGGGCAGCTCCTGTGTTGAGTGTCTGCACCCTGGTGGTCAGTGTGCGTCATAGCAACTGGACGTTCTGCCGTTCAGTTGATTTGCATATTACCCTTTTATTATAAAGGATTATGAAGCCGTAACTGGTTTGGCTCAGTGGATAGAGCATTGGCCTGTGGACTGAGAGGTCCCAGGTTCGATTCCGGTCAAGGGCATGTACCTTGGTTGCGGGCACATCCCCAGTAGGGGGTGTGCAGGAGGCAGCTGATTGATGTTTTTCTCTCATCGATGTTTCTAACTCTCTGTCCCTTTCCCTTCCTCTCTGTAAAAAGTCAATAAAAAAAATATATATATATATATATAAAAGGATTATGAAGAAACTGATGCTAACATTTTAAGGATTCCCTTTCTATACTCCACCTAAATTAGAGAGAGAATAACTCATTATGAAAGAAATGTAGATAAATACCAAATTTTCAACCTTGCAGTTATATCAGTATCTTTAGCATTTTCATGTGGAAAAAAAAAAGAAAGAAAGAAAACTAAACAAAATTTTAGTCTTGAACAGGAGTTGTATACAATATAAATCCAAAGCAGTAATGCTCAAACTAAATTGGTTTTGTTTTAAACTTCCACCATATTGTAGACTAATACTCTTATAAAATACAATAAAAGTGTCATGGCAACGTCGAACTGTTAAAATAGTTGCTAAAAGTTTGCTTTCAGGCCTGACTAGTGTGCTAAGTGGTTAGACATGGGTTCCTGGGTTGCAGATTTGATACCTGGCCCTGGTCAGGGCTCCTGCAGGTGACAACCAATCGATGTGTCTCTCTCACATGGCTATTTCTCTCTCTCTCTCCTCCTCCTCCTCTTCTCCCTTCCTGCCTTCCACTCTCTCTAAAAATCAATGGAAAAAATATTCTCAGATGAGGATTAACAAAAAATAAATAAATAAAAGTTTACTTGCACCTTTTGTATTTATCTTGTAAGCATATTCTTCTGCTCAAATAATACCAGGGTGACTTCAAGGATGCACTCTCTTCATACTTCCTAGAAACACAATCTGTGAAGCCTCCATTATAGGCAAAATAATGAAATTAGGTGATGTCTCTAATAAGAATGAATACTTAAAAATTTATGATTTGGGTTGAGCTTCAACCCATGAACCAAGAGGTCACTGGTTCGATTCCTAGTCAGGGCACATGCCTGAGTTGTGGGCTCAATCCGAGTAGGGGGCACGCAGAAGGCAGCTAATCAATGTTTCTCTCTATAGATGCTTCTATCTCTCTACCCCTCTCCCTACCTCTCTCTAAAATCAATAAAGACATATTAAAAAAAACATAATTATGACTTATTGCTATTTTGTACTATTTGGTACTGTTAACTACTAGTGTAGGTAAGACGTTTTGTGGGTTTTTCTCCCAATAGCCTGTCTACACTTAACCAGTTCTTAGGGCCATTTTTCCCTAGTAACTTTATAGACGAACATCTCTCATCAGTAATACTCTCAACAATGATTAGTTTTGAGGATACAGGATTTTTTAAGTTTTCACAACTTGTTGCATTACAAAAGAATTACAAGCTAGGAAAAACCTGAGACATTCATCTAGCTCAAATATTTTTTATATTTATCTTTGAGAAGGTTAAATATTTATTTTTTCATACTTGTTTTTTTTTGTTGATACCTTGACTTTAGACTCAACATAAATTAAAGAATGTTTATTATAGTTCACACAGTTTATTCCTTAGAAGTAATTAATAATAAACCTAGCTAATAAGCAATAATCCTTAATGTTTGTTATAGTTCTCACAATATTTCAGTTCAACCTCTGATCTTACCTAGTTGCTACTATACCTCAGACCTTTTTAATATTTTTAAAAACAATACAGAGCCCGGCAGGTGTAGCTCAGTGGTTGAGTGTGGATCCATGAACCAGGAGATCACGGTTTGATTTCTGGTCAGGGCACATGCAGGGTTGCGGGCTCAATCCCCAGTAATGGATGTGCAGGGGGCAGCCGATCGGTGATTCCCTCTCATTGATGTTTCTATCCCTCTTTCCCTCTCCCTTCCTTTCTCTGAAATCAATAAAATAAAATAAAATAAAATAAAAACAATACAGGAAACATAGAGTCTACGTTTGGCCAGGTATGGAACCTTGTAAATACTCAATGAGAGGCTGAATAAATGATAAATATAATTTTAAAAATTCATGCCCTAATATAAACTAGCGTCAAAATCTCCATTATCTTACCTGTAAAATGGAAAAACTCTATTCAACGAAACAGGAATATTTGCAGGGAGCATGGAAGAAATCTTTGAGATAATCTGGATCTTTGGGATAATGGAGATATTTATAAAGACAGAAAATAAGGCCTGTTTTCAGGTCACAAAGCTAATTAAAAGGCAGAACTGATACTTAAAAAGCCAGGTCTGTCTAATGACTCCTACTAGTTTAGTGTTCTCTCCATCACCAATGAGCTGAACCAGATGTGGTCTCTTAAGCTCAACAAGCATGGTGACGTTACTCTTTACATTTAAACAAGTGACTTACCTGAATCTGAAAACACTAGAGATGGTGACCTTTTTAAACTGGCCCCTCCTTTCAATGGAGGGTTAAAGGTAATGTTTTCTAAAGAGGAACTCTCATTTTTTGATATTCCCACCTCATCTCCAAAAATATTTAAGTCTAGAAAAGAGAAAAACAATCAGTCACCTCCTGCGTATGAGTAATAGTTAATATTTATAATAGCTACTGGGTTTTATAAATTTCAGCATTATAGTTCTACATATTCCACTATTAGCCATATATAACCCTAAGTAAAACCTCATTACACTAGCTCCAGAATATTATTGTTAAAAAAGCACACCAAAAGCTAAATTCCACTTACTTTCTGATATCATTTTTTCAGTATCTGTATGTTTCATTTCCTCCCAGGGATTATGTTTCTTCTTTTCACAATCTTTAATGTCAAAAAGTTCCTTTTCCTCTTTTCTCTTTTGTTTCATCTTGCCAAAGGTAGATTTTGAAACAGAAAGTTTGACCTGCATTAAAAAGTTGAAATATCTGAAAGTACTCAGGGACTCTGACATTTAAAATAACTATCTTAATCTCAGACAACTGTATATAGGCATTAAATGTCTATATATAATATAAATCATACATTTCTTAGTTCTTACTTCAGGAATTCTAAAATAGAATAGAATTACATAGAGCTAATATCCAACAAAATTTGTGCCTGAGGATATTAGTCTGTACATATACACATGTACATACATAAAGTAACATAAAGTATAAAATACACTAGATGCTATATACCAGAACATGAACATATTTGGTGGAAAAAACAATAATTTATTATTTAAAAAATTAAGCATCAGAATTTTCAATTACATTGCAATTAAAAAATTTTTAACTGGAACACTTTCACCAACCCAAATCAGACATATACAAAACAATAATGTATGATAGGCTTAAAGTTACTCTAATAATTAAGCAAATAAACTTACATCTTTTTCATTCTCAACATCAAGATATGATGGAATACTTTGTTGGACTGCTCTTCCATAAATCCCTGATGGTGGTTCAATGCTTTGTTTAACTGAAAATCTATACCCATTTTCCACAGAAGATATCACTGATTGGCTACAGGTTGCTGGTGCTGAATTTGGACTTCCAAATACACCTGAAATCAACCAACAATAGATTGCCATTAAGTATCTATGTGTCACTCTGAAAAATAAAGTTTAAGACAAGGCTTTGGCCTTCAAGAAATGAACAATATAGTTAATAAGAAAAACATGTTAAATAATCACTCTATATATAAAAGCCTAAGTGACCATCCAACCGGTAGCTATGATGTGCACTGACCACCAGGGGGCAGATGCTCAACACACAGGCATGGAAACATGGAACAGGTTGTTTAATCTAAGAGGGAAGTGGGGATGGGGAAGGGTAGTAAGAGATTAACCAAAGATCTTATATGCATACTAGAGGCCCAGGGCATGGATTCGTGCACATTGAAAGGAAATTAATTCGAAGGAGGCCGGTGGGGCAGGACTGGGTGAGATGGACTGGGCACGCCCTGTTGCCAACCTGCCGTGGTCCCTCCCTGGCCGACTGCACCTGGGGTGGCACCGTGGCTCACAAGGTGTCTGCAGAGTGAGTGGGGTCTGTCTGGCAGCTGAGGATCCTTAGCCAGGCCTGCAGGAATTGGGCTGAAACCCGCTCTCTGACATCCCAAGGGGTCCTGGAGTGCGAGAGGGTATTCTGCAAAGTTGCTGTTGTACAGGGTGTGGAACGCAAACTCGAGTGTGCAGTAAATCAGATTCGGGGCCAACAATGCCCCAGTAACAACAGAACCCATGGCCAAAGGTGGAATTGTGTGGCCCTGCGAGGAATCGGGCTTCCTCCTCTATGGTTTTGGGCTGCGTCACCCGAGAACCGCTGCTGCCAACTAACTGCAGCTCGGCAGCTCCTGCGATGAGTGTCTGCCCCCTGGTGGTCAGTGTGCATCATAGCCACTGATCGGATGGTTGGATACTTAGCACATTAGCCTTTTATATATATACTAGTAGCCCGGTGCACGAAATTTCTGTACATTAAAAGGGAATTAATTGCCCTAACTGGTTTGGCTCAGTGGATAGAGCATCGGCCTGCGGACTCAAGGGTACCGGGTTCAAATCTAGTCAAGGGCATGTACCTTGGTTGCAGGCACATCCCCAGTGGGGAGTGAGCAGGAGGCAGCTGATCGATGTTTCTCTCTCATTGATGTTTCTAACTCTCTATCCCTCTCCTTTCTCTGTAAAAAATCAATAAAATATATATATTTTTTAAAAAGGGAATTAATTAGCAGAGATATTTTAATATTGCTATTTGCCCTTTCTCTATAATAGAAGTGTGAGAGGTGAAAGGAAATTAGTAAAATGTATATGAAAACAATATATAAATTTGTTAATAAACTAGAGGCCTGGTGCACAAAAATTTGTGCACTCAGCAGGGAGAGGGGGTCCCTCAGCCCGGCCTGTGCCCTCTCGCAGTCTGGGACACCTTGGGAGATAACGACCTGCTGGTTTAGGCCTGCTCCTGGGTGGCAGAGGGCAGGCCCAATCCCAGATTTATTATCAAAAGATTACGACCGAACATTTTCGAAGCTGAAGTATTAACAGGATCTGCAGAGGGAGAGGCTGTTCTGATTCCAAGAATTAATTTGTCCCCATCTGACACTGGCCTCCCATTTAAATTGATTCGATAACAGTTTCCCATGATGCCAGCATTTGTGACGACTATTGATAAATCACAAGGACAAACTCTAGACCAGGGGTCCTCAAACTACGGCCCGCGGGCCACATGCAAATACAAATATTGTATTTGTTCCCATTTTGTTTTTTTACTTCAAAATAAGATATGTGCAGTGTGCATAAGAATTTGTTCATAGTTTTTTTTAAAAACTATAGTCCGGCCCTCCAACACTCTGAGGGACAGTGAACTGGCCCCCTGTTTAAAAAGTTTGAGGACCCCTGCTCTAGACAAAGTAGGCATATTCCTACCTGAACCCGTTTCTGCACATGGTCAGTTATATGTTGCTATCTCTCAAGTTTGAAAAGCATGTGATGTTACAGTTAAAGTTCTCAGTACTTCATCACAAGGGAAATTAGTCAAGCACTCTGAAAGTGTTTTCACTCTTAATGTGGTGTACAGGGAGATATCAGAATAAGTTTAATCACTTTATCAGTCATTGTTTGCATCATTGTTGTTTTTATATTATGTTTTTGTTGTTTTCATGTTTTTGTTGTTTTCATATCATGTTTTTGTCGTTTTTTTATCATGCTTCTGTTGTTATATCCTTTTGTTACTGTTTATCCTATCTAATAAAAGAGAAACATGGTAATTAGCCGTACCTCGGCTACCCTTCCCATTGACTAGTCAGGGTGATATGCAAATTAACTGCCAGCCAAGATGGCGGCCGGCAGCCAGGCAGCTTGAAGCGAACATGAGGCTTGCTTGCTTCAGTGATGGAGGACTCCAACGTTCCCCGCCTGCCACTGCCGGCATCTGAGCTTGCAGTTTGAAATATTGTTACAAATATAGAAGCTAAACAAAACCCCAGAAACCTGCTTTCAGCCAGCCGGGATCTCAGAGCTGGAGTTGAAACAGTGTTTCAATTATAGAACCCAAACAAACTAGATATCTGCTTTCAGAGGCCAAGCCTCAGAGCTAAAGCTGGCCCTGATAAGGGGGAGCTCCCCAAACCCCTGATCACTCTGCGGTTCTGTGTGTGACAGGGTCCGGCGCCCCAACCCCGCCCCACGGGCCCTGCTCTGTGTGTGACAGGGTAGATCCATAACCTTCCCATCGGCCCAGCCCTGAGTGTGACAGGGTGCGGCGCCCCACCCCCATGATCCACCCTGCTCTGTGTGTGATGGGTCGGTTCCCCAACTCCCCTATCAGCCCTACTCTGTGAGTGACAGGGGGGGAGCTCCTCAACCCCCTGATGGGCCCTGCTCTGTGCATGACAGGGGGGAGCTCCCCAACCCCCTGATCGGCCCTGCTCTGTGCGTGACAGGGTACGGAGCCCCAACCCCCCTGATGGGCCCTGCTCTGTGCGTGACAGAGGGTGGCGCCGCAACCTCCCTATCGACCCTGCCTTGAGTGTGACAGGGGGCGGTGCCCCAACCCCCCAATCGGCCCTACCCTGAGCGTGACTGAGGGTGGCATTGCAACCTCCCAATCCGCCTTGCTCTGTGCATGACAGGGGGCGGCACCCCAACTCCCCAATCGGCCCTGCTTTGAGCCCGACCAAGGGCTGCACCTAGGGATTGGGCCTGCCCTCTGCCACCCGGGAGCAGGCCTAAGCCAGCAGGTCGTTATCTCCCGAGGGGTCCCAGACTGCGAGAGGGCACAGGCCGGGCTGAGGGCCCCCCCTCCCCCAGTGCACAAATTTTTGTGCACCGGGCCTCTAGTTTAAAATAAAAAAATAAAAGAATATATATTTTTAAAATATAAAAAAGAAGCAAGGATTTGAGCTGGGATTGGAAGACACAATGGATTTGGAGACCAGAGGAGGGAAGGATATCCTATGAAGGTAAGTATGCTTGTAAGCAGAGTTGAACAAGTATAAAGCATGAATGTGGAGTGAAGAAATTAGTTTGGTTTGGTACAAGGCAAGTAGAAAACTAAGAGAAAATAAGTTTGTAAGAGTAGGTTGGAGTCAATCTGAGGAGGGCCTTATAATGACTTAATAAGACTCTATCAGGTAAAGAAGTTAGGAAAGCTTTTCAGACATTTCATTCTTTTTACCAAAAATAAGATGTATATCCTCAATGCTTATCATCACATTCTAGTTTTTCAATTAAAACAGAGTCTAGTTGGGATGTGCTAAGTAACTTCATAGGGAATCCTTTCTCAATTCATATGGATGTCAGATCATGTTTTACACTTTAAATATCTTACAATTTTGTCAATTAAGTATCAATAAAGCTGGAAATACTCCATCTAGTTTTAAAGGATATTTGCAAATATGTACTACAAAGGTCCCCTAATCCCCCTAAGATATAACAGGTGTTAACTCTAATTTGGTTAGACACTATATAAGTGGTAATAAATTCATATTAATTTGTATTGATCCCTACATTCATAAATAAGGACTACCATTTGAATTTAAACTATGGTAAAACTGTCTTAGCTATCCTAAAAGTGCCTTAGATGTTTCCAAACTGTAGTTGTTATGTACATAAAACATCTCTCTGAAAATTACTGACGTGAGTTACTGTAGTTTCACTAGAAATGTGAAGTATTCACTTCTAATTCTTTCAATTTAATAACTTTTCAAAAAGGAAGTTCTATTCACCACCTGAACCAAACTCTCTTCTTTATTCAGATACTTTGCTTGTGAGTGAAGAACATGAAATACAATTAAAAAACTAAATAGATTTGAAATACCTTTTCCAACAACTACTACTGAATCTTCCGATAAGGTATTTGTGGATGTGAAGTCAAAATTGGTAACATGTTGTAAATTTGATGATGACCCTGTAAATCCTAAGGAAAAAAAAAAACACCCACATTAAAAAATACATAGTATTTGGGGATATCATAATATAGTCTTTTAAAACTAAAAATTTATTATATACAAAGAATTTTGCATTTATTTATTCACACATGCTCATTAATTCAATAAATATTTATAATTTGAATATCTAATATAGACTAGGCACCTTAAGAAGTTTATACATGCCAGTGTTAGTGGGAGAGATACACAAGAAAATAATCACATGCCCAGCCAGTGTGGCTCAGTGAAAAGACATATATCCAGATGTTATTTATAACGGCCAAGATATGGAAGCAACCTAAGTGTTCATCAACAGATGAGTGGATAAAGAACAAGTGGTATATATATACAAGGAAATGTAACTCAGCCATAAAAAAGAATGAAATCTTGCCATCTACAACATGGATGAACCTAGAAGGTATTGTACTGAGTGAAATAAGTCTGACAGAGGAATACAGTGCCATATGATTTCACTTAGATGTGGAATCTAAAAAATAAAATAAATGAACAAGCAAAACAGAGACTCGTAGACACCAAGAACATTTTTATAGTTGCCAAATCGAAGAGAAAGGGATTGCAGGGATGGGTGAAAAAGGTGAAGGGATTATGAAGTCCAAATTGATAGCTACAGAATAGTCATGGGGCTGTAAAGTACAGCATAGGGAATATAGTCAATAATATCGTAATAACTGTGTATGGTGTCAGATGGGTACTAGATTTATCAGGGTGATCATTTTAAGTTATATAATGTCTAATCACTGGGCTGTACACCTGAAACTAATATAATATTGTAAGTCAACCATGAGAAATAAAAAATTATTTAAAGTAAAAAAAGAAGAGAGCAGAACAACAATAAGAGAAAAATAATTGAAAAACCTGTTTATGTATACTCATACCTTTGTATGAACAAGAAAAAAGGCAGAAAAAAAATTATATATAAGTGAAACTGACAAAAATAGTTAATAAATAAAATGTGAGAGAAAAGAAATTAAGCAGATAGATTACTTTGCTAACTTGCTAAAGATAATGACTTGCTTTGCTTTTGCGTAAACATGACAAAGATTAAAGAAAGAAACCCATGTAGTTTATCATATTTCATATTTTTCTTTATAGTTTGGAATAATCAAAATTAATGTGCATTGTTCCAGCACATGCCAACTGACAGAAACATCTGACAGCCCCCAAAGATGGTCAGTAACAAAGAGAAGCAAATGTCAGTAAATGAAACAATTTACTCAATAGCCCACAAACATAAAATCTATATATAAACTATCAAGAGTTGGCTGAATAATTAGATAAATCACAGGAAATAGATAAAGAACAAGTTATCTATAAGTAATTTAATTTTTGTTATGAGAGAGGCTGACATAACTAATCATTTTTAATGTTACTTTTACTTTTTATACTATATTTTCTTCTAAACAAAGATGTATTGAAAGAAATATTGCTAAAATCTCACTTGGGATATATAAGGAAAAAATATTCTTTAAAGATACTTTACATATAAACTATCCTTATACAATCTCTTTTTGCTACTTCTATCCAATTCATCCAACTAGAGAAAAATATTAATGCATGGAATCTAGTTTGCTAACACTTCAAGCATTCATCATTAATAACTTTCTCAAGTTATTCATTGGGGCTCTAAGTTGTTATTATGTTATTAAACAGGTTCAAAAGGACAACCAGCAGAGGAGAGGAATGGAAAAAAGACAAAATTCTGAGATCTTATCCTACAAAAGTCTGAAGTTTACTGCAATATGAATTCACTCACATATACAACTCAATGGCATACTTCTTTGGGAAGTCTTTTCATTCCCTGCAACACTGCACTCAGTATTTACTTTAACCAGATTATTTGAGAATGCAATTTTTGAGTGATTATGCCTACTGCTACACTATTAATTTTGGTTGGCTCATCACCACCCCATTCCTTTAACATGTGGCACTCGGCACCTTCACTCATTCATTCATTTACTCTTCACCCGAGGATTTTTTTTTTTTTTTTTTTTTTTTTTTTTTTTTAGAGAGAGAGAGAGACAGACAGACAGACAGACAGACATTGATGGGTTGCCTCTCCTACATGCCCCACCAGGGATCAAACCCAAAATCTAGGTATGAACCCTGACCGGGAATCTAACCCACAAACTTTTGGTGTTTGGGACAATACTCCAACCAACTGAGGCACCCCACCAGGGCTGAACACCTTTATATACAAAGCATAAGACTAAGAGAGATATAAAGATAATAGTGTCTTTACTTTCAAGTATTTTGTCCTGCTTCAGGCTAGTAGAGTAGGGAAAGTAGCAGGAGAGTAGGGAAAACTTTCTAAAGAAACAGCTTTTAAACCAGTATTCTAAAAGTAGACATGACCTGGACATATTAAGATTGGGAAAAAGAATGTAGGAAGACTATACATACTAAAAAAAACCTACTATTAAAAATGCTAGAGCACAGGGCATGAAAGAAGGATAATAGTAAGAATTAATGCAAAAAGTTAAACTACATAGCCCTGGCCACTGTGGCTCCCTTGATTGGAGGGTAGTTCAGTACAAGGAAAGGTTGCAGGTTTGATTCCCGGTGAGGGCACATACTTGGGTTTCCGGTTTGGTCACTGGTCGGGGCACATATGGGAGGCAACCTATTGATGTTTCTGTTTCTTTCTCTCTCTCTTACATTCTCTGAAAATAAGAGGCAAGATGTTTTATTAGATTCCAGGGTGTGGTAATGAAGGCCCAAATTAAACTGAGAAGTACTTGTAGGATGGGTTGGTCACTGACTGAACTTGGAGAGTAAGGAGAAGATGACTCTAAAGTTTAAGTCTCCATAACTGGGACATGCTGATGCTGCTAACAGAAATGGATAACAAAGGTAGAGGAACAGGTCTGGAAAGAAAAGTAAGTTTGGTTTTGAACATGTATATTCTTGTTGACCAGATCTAGTGCATATTTAGTTTAGAATTAGAAGCCTGAGTCCAACCAGTATGGTTCAGTGATTGAGCGTCGACCCAGGAACCAAGAGGTCGCCCGTTAGATTCCTGGTTGGGCCTGGGTTGTGGTCTGATCCCCAGTGGGAGGCATGCAGGAGGGAGCAGATGGATGTTTCACTCTCATTGATATTTTTATCTCTCTCCCTTCCTCTCTAAAAATCAATAAAGACATTTAAAAAAATTGAAAGTATGAGTGTGAAGTAATTTTCTGGAGAATTAGCTGCTGGTCAAAAGATATACATATTTTTATGATTTTGCTTTATAAAAAAGAATACCATTAGCACTGAATGAATATATTCAGCAATTATTTCAAAACAATTACAAAGCACGGACAGTATGGCTCAGTGGTTGAGCGACATATGAATCAGGAGGTCACGGTTCCATTCCCGGTCAGGGCACATGCCCGGGTTGTGGGCTTGATCCTCAATGTGGGGTGTGCAGGAGGCAGCTGATTAATGATTTTCTCTCATCATTGATGTTTCTATTTCTCTCTCCCTGTCCTTTCCTCTCTGAAATCAATAAAAAATAAAAAAAGTTATGAAAAAGAAAATTTAAAAATTATATGTTAGGGTAAGGATTGCCTTTGGAAAGAAAAGTATATTTTGTATTTGATTTTCTTTACATGAAAAATAAAATATGCAAGAAAACATGAAACAACTCTGTCATTCTCTTCTTTAAATATGTTTTTGATTTTTAGAGAGAAGAAGGGGAGGGAGAAAAAGATAGAAACATCAGTGATGAAAGAGAGTCATTGATTGGCTGCCTCCTGCACGCCCCCGATAGGGATCAAGCCTGTAAACTGATGGGGAATGGAACCATGCCCTCTTGGTTCATAGGTCAACATTCAACCACTGAGCAACACCTGCCAGACTCCAGTCATTCTCTTTTATAAAAACAATGAACAACTGATCTCCTTGACAAAGAAAAGATATAGAATTACATTATGGATTAAATTATAAGAAATGTACACAAAAAAGAGAAGTTTCTAATCAATTTCTCTCTTACTCAATTTGAGTTATTTACTGCAAAATTATACATGTCCTGGAATGCCTGCACACATATGACTTAAGATCTCAGAAATAAGTAAAGTTGACCTTATTACAACCCTAGTTGCTATACATAAAAAATGACAGCTCCTTACACTTACCAGATGATTACAATGTTTAAATACAGGTTACTTCTAATTATTCTATTTAAATATTTATACCCTTAAAAAATCACTTACTCCTTGCCCTGGCCGTGTGGCTCAGTTGGTTGGAGTGTCATTCCGTGCAATGAAATTTGGTTGCCCATTCGATTCTTGGTGAGGTCCCAAACCTAGGTTGTGGATTTGATTGGTGGGCATACATATGGGAAGCAACTGATCGATGTTTCTTTCTCATATTGATGTCTCTCTCTCTTTTTTCTTCCTCCCCCTTCCTCTCTCTAAAGTCAATAAACATATCATGAGGTGAGGATTTAAAAAAATCACTACTCCTTAACCTAAGGGAAATTTTTTAAATGCAGCTGTAATAAGAGCTCTGAAAAAATGGAAAGAGCAGTCACAGAGATGCTACTTGCTACTAAAACAAACAAACAAAGAATGTAAATTGTTAGTGATAATAAAGAAGCCTTCCCAGGTTCTACCACATGGAAATTATATTCCAGTTTCCATAGTTTTACTCCATGGTTACAACCTACGTAGGCATCTGAGAGTCATTTACTCACATGATTTCTCCACCCATTTTAGTGGTAAAATGTCTTATGAAAAAAAGTGTGTGAGTGTGTTCTGGGGCGGGAGGCACTGTCAGTAGGGATTCCCTACTTTTAACCTACTGGGCAGTTGCTTCTCTGCACTGGCTCCTCAGGCAAGCCCATAAGCCAATACATGAATTATGTGTTCTCCTACTTAGTAAAATTATTTAAGCAACAACATATTAGCAGAAGGGTAAGAGAAAAAATTTCAAAACTGAGAAATTTCAATCAATGTTTCTCTAACGGCAAGCTTAGGGAGAATTCTGATTTAGAGACAATCAGTCTTAAAAATTAACTTGCTATGAAATTTACTAACCTTTTGTATGCTTATGTCTTGGGTGTTCCTTATTTTGTATTTTTAAAACACTAGAGGAAATGTCATGTGACCTAACATCTTCAAAATCACCACATTCAAACCCATAGTTCATACGTTGACCAATTATGCTTACGTTGGATGTTGTAATCCCTACAAAATAAAATAACAAAAATATTTATTTGAATGATTTAAGTAATATGATAGAGATACATATCTCCCCTCTAAATCTATCTTGCCTTCTACCCTTTTAAAAATGTCATTAATATAACAATAGAAATTATAACATTATAGTAATTTTAAAAGTTTTACCTTATTTTAAATTTTGTATTACTTTTTACTTACTAGCAGATAAGAACATTTATTATAAGCCATACTACAGCATTTTACAAAACAGGCTTTAAAATTACAATGAAATATAAAATTCAATGTTGAAAGAGATAATAAAATACATATATTTTAAAAATATGACAAACATATCATGTTTAAATGACATTTTAAATTTTACAGCAAAAAGAAAAATTTTAAGCCTAAAATGTTTAAACTGTGTCTTGAGACATCCTTTGCATTGAAAGGCTGTTGGTTTGACACTCCATTCTTTTCTTAATATATATTTTTATTGACTTCAGAGGGGAAGGGAGAGGGAAAGATAGAAACATCAATGATGAGAGAATCATTAATTGGTTGCCTCCTGCACACCCCCAATGGGGGATCAAGCCCACAACCCAGGCATGTGCCCGGAACTTGAGTCAAACCGTGACCTTCTGGTTAATAAGTCGATGCTCACCCACTGAGCAACACTGGCCAGATTATCTCCCATTCTTGTGTAATGGGTCTATACTGGTCTGGCTGGTGAGGCAGTAAACTATATCGTGAATAAGAGCTCAGAATCTGGAATCTTACTTCCTGGCTTTATTGTTTGAAAATATTTTCTTTTTTAAAAATTTATTTTAGAGAAGGAATATGAGAGACAGAAAGAGACAGAAAGAGAGATGGAGAGACATGGGTGTGAGAGGTAAATCAATTGGTTGCTTCCCATACTCTACCCAACCAGGGATCCACCTGCAACCTGGTATGTGCCCTGACTGGGAATCAAACCTGAGACCTTATGGTGCACAGGAAGACACTCCAAGCAACTGAGCCCCATTGGCCAGGACCCTGGCTTTAAAACATAGTACCACCACTTAAAATGCTGACAGAACTTGGGCAACACGCTTAACCTTATTTGTAAAATGGGTATAACAGTAATACTTCTTCCAGAACTGTTGTGAGGATGAAATTAAGAAAATAGATGTAAAGGGTTTAGCAAAGTGCCTAGCATATTATAAATACCCAAACAAATCAAAACTTTAATGTAGGCCTCCTTTTAACAAATATCAAAAATTTAATCTATATGTTTGGATGTTTAAACTGACCACCCTATGCTAATACTCTGCAGCTGTGAAAACCACTGTGTACTAAATGAAAGTCCTAGGCAATATATATTTGAGTCACCATCCATTTTTATATATAGCTCCTATGTAAACCATTAAGCAGTGATAACAACATATCATGCTTTTAATATAGTTGCGGGTATTTTAATAAAATGATAATGAGGAGAGGAAGTGGGTGGTTGCAGGGGGGCTAGAGAGGACTGTAAAGGGCACTGGGTCAGTTCATAGAGAATGATTTAAAACTATCTGATAATACCCTGGCCAGAATGGCTCAGCTAATTAAGCATCATCCTGTGCATTGAAACGCTGTTGGTTTGATTCCTGGTCAGGGCACATACCTGGGTTGTGAATTCAATCCCCAGTCCTGGCACTTATGGAAGGCAACCAATTGATGTTATCTCTCAAATCAATATTTCTCTCTCCCTTTCTCTCTTCTTCTCTCCCTCTCTCTAAGCAATGTCCTTGGGTAAGGATTGAAAACAATCTGATAAATAAATTATAGAGAACTTCCAGGAATAAAGTGCCTATCTTTCCAAATACTTCTTAGTTTTTAAAAAAAATATATTTTATTGATTTTTAACAGAGAAGAAGGGAGAGGGATAGAGAGCTAGAATCATCAATGAGAGAGAAACACCGATCAGCTGCCTCCTGCACACCCCCTACTGGGGATGTGCCCACAACCAAGGTACATGCCCTTGACTGGAATTGAACCTGGGACCTTTAGTCCGCAGGCCAATGCTCTATCCACTGAGCCAAACCGGTCAGGGCTTCTTCTTAATTTTGATATTCATAAAGTAAGCATCATAAAGATACTGGCTTTGAGTGGAAATGCTTTCTATTAATAGGTGAGACTAATCGTTAAAACCAAGAGCTGGTTCTTTAGGGATGTTCTTTTTAAGCATATACATACATTTTTATTGATTTCAGAGAGGAAGAGAAAGGGAGAAAGAGAAACATCAATGATGAGAGAGAATCATTGATCAGCTGCCTCCTGCACACCCCCTACTGGGGATCCAGCCCACAACCCAGGCATGTGCCATGACTGGGAATCCAACCGTGACCTCCTGATTCATAAGTTGGTGCTCAACACTGAGCCATGCCAGCTGGCTAAGAGCTTGTTCTTTTTTATTTTTATTGATTTCAGAGAGGAAGGGAGAGGGAGAGAGAGACAGAAACATTAATGATGAGAGAGAATCATTGATCAGTTGCCTCCTGCACGCCACCTACTGGGGATTGAGCCCACAACTCAGGCATGTGCTCTTGACCAGAATAGAACCTGGGACCCTTCAGTCCACAGGCCGACACTATCTACTGAGCCAAACCAGCCAGGGCTAAGAGCTGGTTCTTTAAAAAGCTAAACAAAAATGACAAACCTTTAGCATCATACTTCCTGATTTCAAACTATATTACAAAGCTAGTAATTGAAGCAGTGTGGTATTGGCATAAAAACAGACACATAATTATTGAAACAGGACAGAGAGCCCAGAAATAAAACAAGTTATATATGGTGAGTGAATTTACAATAAAGGAGCCAATAATATACAACAGTGAAAGGACAGTCTCTACAATAAATGGTGTTGGGAAAATTGGACACCACATCCAAAAGAATGAAATTGATTATCTTATAAACTACACAAAAAATTAACCCAGATGGATTAGATGATAAGCTCATTGACATCAGTCTTGGAGATAAGTTTTTGGAATTAACACCAAAACCAAAGGCAACAAAAGCCAAAAATAAGCAAGTGGGATTACATTAAACCAAAAAGCTTCTGCAAAGCAAAGCAAACCAACAAAATGAAAAGGCAAATTACAGAATGAGAAAAAATACTTGCAAATCATATAACTGGTAAGGGTTTTAATATCCAAAATATATATTTTAAAAACTCATGCAACTATATCTCAAAAAACCCCCAAACAATCCAATTTAAAAATGGGCAGAAGATCTGAATATAAATTTTTCCAAAGAAGATATAAAAATGGCGAACAGACACATGAAAAGATGCTCAACATCACTAATCTTTAGGTAAGTACAAATAAAAATCATGATATATTACCTCACACCTGTTAGAATAGCTATTATCAAAAAGACAAGAAATAACAAGTATTGGTGAGGATGTGGAGAAAAGGGAACACTTGTGCACGGTTGGTGGGAATGTAAAGTGGTGCAGCCACTATGGAAAACAGTATGGAGGTTCCCCCCCAAAACTAAAAACAGAACTACCATATGATCCAGCAACTTCGCTTCTGGGTATATAACCAAAAAAACCAAAACCACTGCCTTGAAAAGATATCTGCACTTCCATGTTCACTACAGCATACTTTATGATAGCCAAGATATGAAAACAACTTAAATGTTCACCTATGGTTGAATGGATAAAGAGATGATATAGAGACACAATGGAATATTATTTAGCCATAATAATAAAATCTTGCCATTTGCAACAATATGGATAAAGCTTGAGGGCAGTATGCTAAGCAAACTCAGACAGACAGAAAAGGCAAATACTGTATGATCTCCCTTATATGTGGAACAAAAAACCCTCATAGATAGAACAGATTGCTGGTTGCCAGAGGAGAGGGCTGGGGATGGGCCAAATGAGTGAGGGAGTCAAAGGTACAAATTTCCAGTTATAAAATAAATAAGTCATTGGGATTTAATTCATAATACTGTACTGCATATTTGAAAGTTGCTAAAAGAGTAGATCTTAAAAGTTCTTATCTAAGAAATAAAATTCTATACCTGTATAGTAACAGATGTTAATTAGATTAGTGGTGATCATTTTGCAATGCATACAAATATTGAATCATTATATTATACACCTGAAACTAATATAATGTCTTATATCAATTACATCTCAATTAAAAAAAAAAAATTGGTGATACCAATATAATGCTATGGGGAAAAAGTTCACTATAATATCATTCAGAAAATTTAGCACTATGTGCTATAATAGATAGTGGTAGAATATATGTGGAAATATTTATTGGAAGTGCTGTTGTAAGGACAGATTAGGTTAATAGTTTTTACATAATTATTTTTGTTTTTTTCTTCAGATAGTCTTAATTATTTTTTTATTTTAACAATTAAATAATAAACTTGTAGAAATTTTTTGCTTACTGAAAAGAAAACAAACCCCATCCCACATAATCAAAAAATATAAACTCAAGTTTATAAAACCCTAAACCAGCGGTTCTCAACCTGTGGGTCGCGACCCCTTTGGCGGTCGAACGACCCTTTCACAGGAGTCGCCTAAGACCATCCTGCATATCAGATATTCACATTACGATTCATAACAGTAGCAACATTACAGTTATGAAGTAGCAACGAAAACAATTTTATGGTTGGGTCACAACAGGAGGAACTGTATTTAAAGGGCCAGAAGGTTGAGAACCACTGCCCTAAACCATTAGCAACTTGACATTTTGACAGTATATTACATTTAACCAAGACTATCCTATACTGAATTCAATAACAGTGTTTCTAAAACTTGATCCTAGAAATACCTAAGTTGTTAAAAATACAGATCACGAGAGAACCAAGATGGCGGCATAGGTTAACGCCGGAGTTTGCTGCTTTGAACAACTACTTCAAAAGTGAAACTAAAACACGGAACGGACATCACCCAGAACCACAGGAACGCTGGCTGAGTAGAAGTCCTACAACTAGGAGGAAAGAGAAACGCACAGGGACACTCAGAGGAGGCGCAGTGGTGAAGTCAAATTCTGAGGTGCGGAGTGCGAGGAGCGGGCTGGCGGCGGAGGGCGCGGTTGTTGTTTTCAATCGGGAGGGAGTCGCAGACTCTGAGCACCAGATCCGGGCGAGTCTTTAGGGACCCAGACTCAAACGGGAGAAGCGGGACTGTCTGGCTTCGGTCAGAGCGAGTGCAGCTTTCTCTCCGAGCTTTGCAGCGGGTACTGGGACTCAGAGAGGCAGAGCCCCTGGGGACAGGACTGAGAGCCTCCATAACTGCTCTCTCCGGCCCACCCTGTTGATCCTGTGCGACCCGCCCCGCCCAAGCCCTGCACAGAGGCATTTGCCGGATAGCCTCAGGCAAAGGCTAGATTAGCACCTCCCTAGAGGACAGAAGTTCTCTCACTGCTGACACAGCTGATTCTCATAGCCACTTGGCCTGGAGGTCAAACCCTCCCTGGAATTAGCTACAACAATCAAGATTTAACTATAAGACTTCGAACAAAGACCACTAGGGGGTACACCAAGGAAGCATAACAAAATGCGGAGACAAAGAAACAGGACAAAATTGTCAATGGAAGATATAGAGTTCAGAACCACACTTTTAAGGTCTCTCAAGAACTGTTTAGAAGCTGTCGATAAACTTAATGAGATCTACACGAAAACTAATAAGACCCTCGATCTTATATTGGGGAACCAACAAGAAATTAAGCACACACAGACTGAAATAACGAATATTATACAGACGCCCGACAGCAGACCAGAGGAGCGCAAGAATCAAGGCAAAGATTTGAACTGCGAGGAAGCAAAAAACATCCAACGGGAAAAGCAAAATGAAAAAAGAATCCAAAAATGCGAGGATAGTGTAAGGAGCCTCTGGGACAGCTTCAAGCGTACCAACATCCGAATTATAGGGGTGCCAGAAGATGAGAGAGAGCAAGATATTGAAAACCTATTTGAAGAAATAATGACAGAAAACTTCCCCCACCTGGTGAAAGAAATGGACTTACAGGTCCAAGAAGCGCGGAGAACCCCAAACAAAAGGAATCCAAAGAGGACCACACCAAGACACATCATAATTAAAATGCCAAGAGCAAAAGATAAAGAGAGAATCTTAAAAACAGCAAGAGAAAGAAACTCAGTTACCTACAAGGGAATACCCATACGACTGTCAGCTGATTTCTCAACAGAAACTTTGCAGGCCAGAAGGGAGTGGCAAGAAATATTCAAAGTGATGAATACCAAGAACCTACAACCAAGATTACTTTATCCAGCAAAGCTATCATTCAGAATTGAAGGTCAGATAAAGAGCTTCACAGATAAGGAAAAGCTAAAGGAGTTCATCACCACCAAACCAGGATTATATGAAATGCTGAAAGGTATCCTTTAAGAAGAGGAAGAGGAAGAAAAAGGTAAAGATACACATTATGAACAACAAATATGCATCTATCAACAAGTGAATCTAAGAATCAAGTGAATTAATAATCTGATGAACAGAATGAACTGTTGATTATAATAGAATCAGGGACATAGAAAGGGAATGGACTGACTATTCTTTGGGGGGAAAGGGGTGTGGGAGATGTGGGAAGAGACTGGACAAAAATCGTGCACCTATGGATGAGGACAGTGGGTGGGGCGGGAACTGGGAGGAGGGGAGATATGGGGGGGAAAAAAAAGAGGAACAAATGTAATAATCTGAACAATAAAGATTTAATTAAAAAAAATAAAAATAAAAATACAGATCACTAATCCTAAAGATTGATTCATTAGTGTGAGGCGAGGACTAGAATCTGTATGTCATATGTATTCCTGGTTATTCCTAGGATTAGGCAAGTTAGAGAACCACTAAATATTAGACAATGTTGAAAAACACAGAATATTGCCTTTTCAAGTATGTACTGTTGTAAGAATGATCACTCTAACATAACTTAAATGACTCACAAGGTCATAGAACTAGGTTCTGAGGGAAACACACTAGAATTTCTAAGTCTATTCTTTTCTACTTCCAAAGACATTCTTCCAAACGAGGGCTCCACTTTTATAAACTAGATACAACCTAGCAATAGCATGTTTCTTCAAATGTACATAAATATTTGTAAAGCTACAAATAAGTTATTAGAACAATCAGCCTTAAAAAAGTATTGAAGAGTAAGTTTATGTATTGTATTTCTTTTTTTTTTTAAATACATATTTTATTGATTTTTTACAGAGAGGAAGGGAGAGAGATAGAGAGTTAGAAACATCGATGAGAGAGAATCATCGATCAGCTGCCTCCTGCACATCTCCTACTGGGGATATGCCCGCAACCCAGGCACATACCCTTGACCGGAATCGAACCCGGGACCTCTCAGTCCACAGGCCGACGCTCTATCCACTAAGCCAAACCGGTTTCGGTGTATTGTATTTCTTTATGTCTTCCCTTTAGGGGAACAAATGCCAAGTGTCCACCATGCATTAGGTGCTTTATATGTTATACATCTAAATCTTCAGTACCCTTCTCAAGGTTTACATCATCAGACAAGGAAACTGAGTTTCAAAGTGGTTAAGTAACTTGCACAGTTCATGAATATGGTTATTAAATATTAAATTAGGATTATAACTAGAGTCTTTCAGATTCCAAAGCACATACATTGTCTCCCTGTGCCTAGTAGAGCTCTTTGTTGAATACTACCTTTGTGAAAGCCAGTATACCAGGCACAAATGGTTGAGTTCTGTCGTGATTATGACAGAAATTTGGTAGATAATTTAGAGGTAAATAATCTCTGGGAATCAAGACTCTGAGAGTCCAAAAAAGTAAAACAACTGAAATACCAATATAAAGATGTCAGTGCAAAATGTAATATCACAAAAGAATGAACAATTTTATTTATGAATTGGGGAAGGCTGCCCAGAAAGAGCAACTGAACTGTTTTCACACCTGAATAAGTGTGATGTGAATTCCAGATTTCATCCAGAAGAAATGGTATGCACCACTGCAAAGAGATTGGAAAAGGTATTGAAGATGATCTGATTTAACTGGAACACAAGCTACAAAGAGGGAAGTAAAAGATGAGGCTGGAGAGGTGGGCAAGGGCCAGATCATGGAAAAATGTCCTGAATAAATTTAGGCTGGGCAACACAGTCAGATTTACACTGTGGGGAATAGATTGTAAGTGAATGAGACTATGATTGGAGAGAAATCTTAGGAGGCTAAGTAGGTAAGAAATGAATAAGAGTGATAGTGGGAATCAAACTGAGATGAATTTAAGACATATTTAATAGCAAGAAATTAATAATTATAGCAAACAATTAGCTATATATATAGCTTTTTAGGACAGTAAAGTAGCCTTAAAAGTTGATAGGATTTTTATACTGAGATCATGTGAAAATAAGTATTATATCCTAATTTGTTATCATTTATTCATAATTCCATACAGTTTACTAATCATAAAAAAATCATATGCAGTTCCCATCCTAAATAGACAAGAATCCAAATATTTTTCTAATTGATTACTAATAAATTATTTTTTTGTGAAAAATGATTATAAATTAGAGACTTCCAGGTTAGTTCACAAAATGTTTAACATAAGATACACATGAACTCAACTACTAGTTAAATTTTTTAAACTGATTTATAATAATTTTTCATAAAAAACAATTTATTAGTAATCAATTAGAAAAATATTTGGATTCTGATCTATTTAGGATGGGAGAGCATTATGCTGAGCGAAATAAGCCAGTCAGAGAAAGATAAATATCACATGATCTCACTCATTTATGGACTATAATGAACAACATAAACTGATGAACAATAACAGATCCAGAGACAGAGAAGCATCGATCAGACCATCAAACCTCAGAGGGAAGGTAGGAGAAGGTGGGGGTAAGGGGGAGAGATCAACCAAAGGACTTGCATGCATGCATATAGACCTAACCAATGGACACAGACAATAGGGGGGTGAGGGCATGCATGGAGGGGTGAGGGGCAATGGGGGGATAATGACACATTTGTAATATCTTAATCAATAAAGAAAAAAAAAAGAAATTGTCTTTTGTGATGTCCAGTGGTTCTCAAACTAAGCTGCCTATTAGAATTACCTGGAAAGCTTTCAAAAACTGATAGCCAGGTCTCTTTCTATATCAATTAAGTCTAAATGTTTAGGAGCTATGGGCTTACAGGGAGATCATTTATTCAGGTAAATACTTTTTATAAAAAACATATATTTTTATTAATTTCAGAGAGGAAGGGAGAGGGAGAGAGAGAAACATAAATGATGAGAGAGAATCATTGATTGGCTGCCTCCTGTATGCCCCACACTGGAGATCGGGCCTGCAATCTCGACATGTGCCCTGACTGGGAATCAAACTGTGATCTCCTGATTCATAGGTCGATGCTCAAACACTGAGCCATGCTGGCTGGGCCAGGTAAATACTTTTTCTTCCAAGAATAATACACTATTTATTCTTGCCAAAATGTCTTTTTAAGGAGTTAAAAGGATTAGTCCTAATTGGTAACTATAAAATTCTAACTCTGAAATGTATACATTATCATTTCTGACATCATTTAAAAATCATACTTTCGCCAAAACCGGTTTGGCTCAGTGGATAGAGCGTCGGCCTGCGGACTGAAAGGTCCCGGGTTTGATCCCAGTCAGGGGCATGTACCAGGGTTGCGGGCACTTCCCCAGTGGGGGATGTGCAGGAGGCAGCTGATCGATGTTTCTCTCATCGATGTTTCTAACTCTCTATCTATCTCTCTTCCTCTCTGTAAAAAATCAATAAAATATATTTAAAAAAATCATACTTTCTATAAATCACATTCATAAAACAGTCATACAATACCTGTACTGGGGCTTTGTTCAGCTATTTGAGAGATTTTATTCTTTCCAGAAGAAAGACTTGTTAGACAAAGTTTTGATCCAAATGTTGGTAATATGTCTGACCTACAATGAAACAAAATAATTTCAATAAACATTTAATATCGAGAGCTATTCAATACTCTTAAATCAAACAGTCTTTATACTTTTTATTAATTCACTAAACAGGCAGCAACAAGTATAAAAAACTATGGCTCAGAATGTTCTTCCAAGAATAATACAATATTTATTCTTGCCAAAATGTCTTTTTAAGGAGTTAAAAGGATTAGTCCTAATTGGTAACTATAAAATTCTAACTCTGAAATGTATCCATTATATAAAATTCTAACTCTGAAATGTATCCATTATCATTTCTGACATCATTTAAAAATCATACTTTTTAAAAATCATAAATTTTTTTCCCCATTGATTTCAGAGAGGGAGAGAGAATCAATGATTGGCTGCTTCCTGCATGCTCCCCACTGGGGGATTGAGCTCACAACCATGGCATGTGCCCTGACCAGGAATTGAACTATGACCTCCTGGTTCATAAGTTGACACTCAATTATTGAGCCACACCAGCAGGGCAAGAATGGTTTTTATTGGTATTCCTAGTTTGCTTTTTGAACTTCCAATCTTTTGAACATACAGTCAATTCTTAATTAATCATGAGAGGACTGCCAAAGAAACTTAAACCTCTCTAACTTGTGCCATACAGTCTTTTGTTGGATCAAAAACCCCCCACCTAATTCTAGAAGAGTCCATTCCAAAGTAAAACAAATGATTCTACATAATTATCTAATACTAGAAGCCCGGTGCACAAATTTGTGCACAGGTGGGGTCCCTTTGCCTGGCCAGCGATCAGGGCCAATCAGGGCCACGGGAGCACACTGACCACCAGGGGGAAGCTCTTGTGTTGAGTGTCTGCCCCCTAGTGATGAGTATGCATCATTGCAACTGGTTGACCGGTCGTTTGGTCACTTAGGTCACTAGTAGATACTATCTACCTTCATATATAATCTGTATCATAAAAGGCCTGTGGTCATGACACCATAATAGCATCATGACCAAACAACCGGTCACCAGGAGGTGCATGGAGCACCTCTTGTGGGGCAGGACTCGTGGCTCGCGTGGTGAGGCGGGGCTTGAGTGGGGCTGGCGGGGCCCACGGCTCACGTGGTGAAGGTGGGGCCTGTGGCTCACGCAAGGTGGGTCTGGGGTCCTGTGGCTCGCGCAGGGTGGGTCTGGGGTCCTGTGGCTCATGCAGGGCGGGTCTGGGTAACACACGATTTCACGTGCTGGGCCTCTAGTAATACAAAAATAGAGACTTAACTATGTGATAATACATCTGCAACAAGTGAGTTTAGTGAATGCCACTTTCTTCTTGGACTACTATTTGTTTATTTTCCTAACTTTATAAAGGCCTAAAGGCCTTATTTCACAAAGAAAGCAGCCCTAGCTGGTTTGCTCAGTGGTTAGAGTGTTGGCTCCTGAAGGGTCTCCAGTTCCATTCCAGGTCAGGGCACATGCTTGGGTTGTGGGCTTGATCCCCAGTGAGGGGGTGTGCAGGAGGCAGACAATCAGTGATTCTCTCTCATCGTTGTTTCTATCTCTCTCTCACTCCTTCTCCCTTCCATTTAAACTTAAATGTGGAAATACTGAATTCTTTAAAGATAATTCAGTCCATAGATGAAGGTATACTGAACTCACTTCTCACTGAGTTCAATATCTGAAGAAAATAACTCTGAGACAATATAGGGAATAGTGAGTTCTAAATGTTACAGTATCAAATGAAGTCTCTTCCCAATTGTGTACCAAATTAGTTATAGGACCTTGCAACTGTAGTAGTATGTAACATAAAATTTCGCATTCATGGACAATAAGGGAAGGACTTTAGATCTAAACCATAAATATATATTTTAAATGTCTGGTAATTTAATGAAAAAATAGTTACATACTGATTCCAAATTCATTTTGTAAATACATAGCATTAGTCTACCAACGTAATTAAAACAAGAGAATTTCCAGTAGAAAAAAAATTCCAACTGCAAAATAAGCTGCGATTTAAATTAAAAAATGATAAGGAAATCAAGAAATGAGAAACACATTCCACAACAGGACACAAAAATTCAGTTTACTTCTATGAACTGCTGAAATAAAACACTCTTTTTCATTAAAGTTACTAGAACACTGGCTCTCTTTTGATTACACCAGTGGTCGGCAAACTGTGGCTCACGAGCCACACGCGGCTCTTTGGTCCCTTGAGTGTGGCTCTTCCACAAAATACCGACTTCTGCGCACGGGCCACGAAGTTTCAATCGTACTGTACATGTGCGCCCGCATGTGGTATTTTGTGGGAGAGCCACACTCAAGGGGCCAAAGAGCCGCATGTGCCTCGCGAGCTGCAGTTTGCCGACCACTGGATTACACAATCTATATTTACCTAAATTATTGTGGTTCTAGCTCATTTAAGTGAAAATAATATTAATTTTAAATATTTACTTTAAAAATTATTTACTTGTAATAGCTGTATATAAACATGGTTCAGATTGAAATCAAAGGAAAATAAAATTAAAAAGACTGTTAATAAGTATGTAAAAAAAACTGGAACTCTCATACATTGCTTCTGGGAGTGCAAAATTGCACAAGCAATTTACTAGTAAAAGTTAAATGTACATCAACCCTATAATCAAGCAATTTTACTCTTAGATTTTTGTCTAAAATAAAAAAGATAGGACTCCCTAAAATCCTAGAATAGAGTCACAGAGATCTCAGAAATCAAGGTGGGATCACTGTTTAAAACTTAGAGTTTACTGAGGTAATCTAAAAAAATTTGTCAAATTGCTATGCTGAAAAATAGATGGCTAGGACTCTACTTCTAACACTATTGTTTTAAGAAGACTTCTAAGAGGGCTGGGAAAGTTATGGCATGAAATCCTAAGTTTCTACAAAATAATGGAATAACAAAACATAATAGTAAGGTAGCAGCTAAATGGAGTTTACCCATAAATTAGAGGAAATTGGTACTGAATTTAAAATGAAAGCAGTAATATCAGCTATAGGTCAATTGCCAAAGAGCAGTGATCCAGAAAAGAGCTAAGGAACAAGAAATGTTGAGATAAATCTTAGATAGGTAAACGAAAAACTGATGCTGGAGGAACAGACTTTATACATATTAATTTAGGTGCTCTAGATTAGAGCTGGGGTTGTGTTCTCTCTCTCCACCCCCATCCCAAACCAACGTCAAGCAAAGTAAGATATGTAAACTTTTCCATTGTCTTTTAAATGTATTTCAACATTTTTAAAATTAGAAAATTGCTTTAAAGGTTTGTTTTTTCTCAAAGATGATATTAGGGCTTTAGACTATAAACTACAGATTAGCATTCAAATATCAAAACATAAAATACATCATTCTATTCCCCTGGGGAGTTGTAGACAGAGAGGAAGTCAATGATTCTTGGCTGTAAACTCCACTTTCACTATAAGAGCTGATGTTTGGAGAGGAAGAGCGAGATGGGGAGTCCATAGTCAAGTCGAGCTTAATTGCAGAATCAGGGCTTTCAAGATCTGAAGTACTGCCATTCAGTTTTGCTCTTTTCTTAGCTGCACTGTTACGAAGGGACCTAAGAGAGCTCTGCATCTGAGAAAAAATAAAAGCAATCAATTTCACAAAATAATTATATTACTAAAAGTTATCCTTAGATTTTAAAATCCATTAACTGTATCTATTTTTCCCCATTAACTATATCTAGCTACCCACTCTTCTTTAATCCACTAGTAACAAGATGGATGCTAACATATCTGCACATAGTATTTTTTTTAATATATATTTATTGATTTCAGAGAGGAAGGGAAAGGGAGAGAGAGATAGAAATATCAATGATGAGAGAGAATCATTGATTGGCTGCGACCTGCACAACACCCATCAGGGATTGAGCCCGCAGCTGGGGCATGTGCCCTTGGCTGGAATCGAACCTGGGAACTCTTCAGTCTGCAGGCTGATGCTCTATCCACTGAGCCAAACCAGCCAGGGCTGCACATAGTATAAATATAGATTTCATCACTTAGGTATTTATAAATAACCCACTATTTTATAAACCCTGTAAGAGAAGGATCTTATTATTTACCATGGTATTTCCAGCACTGGGCACAAAGATTAACAAATGAATCACTGAATTAGATGGTAGACAGCGGAGTGGGTTAAAGTCACAGAGATCCAGCTAATCTTAAGTCAATTGTGTGCTTATGTGACTATTTAGATGTTCTATGAGGTTAGCAAAAAGTAATCCATTTTTTAAAATTTAAAGTTCACATCCAGCCTGCCAGTGTTAGAATTCAGAAAATAATAGATCATTTAATTTAACTTCTGAAGCCAAGTATTTCTAGAAATGCAGAGTAGAAATCATTATCTGAAACTAATACATTAAGGTTGGGAATAGAAATCTGAACAAATTAAGGAACACAGAAATATACATAACTGCGCTTTGTTTATATTTTGATTATACTAATTATAATGGTTGATTCAATAGGATGCCACTTCCTTAGTAAATCTTTGAAAGATTCAATATCTAAAAAGAGTAGTATCTTCTTACATTTACTAATAATTATATTTTAAAAATTACCCTTTCAATTATCCACTGAAAGAAAAAGGCCTGTTTTACGTAACTGTAAAATCAACACAAAATGTATAATCAGATGAAATTTATAAATTATGTAGGTCAATGCCTTTTCTATAAAAGTTTGTTTTCTTAAATAAATCCCCTTCCAAGTACCACTGAAATAAAAAAACCAGGAAAGATTTTTACAAGTAGTTAGAATTTGGAATGACTAACTCATTACGAACCAATTTTGGCACTCTATTAGTTTTACACATGCTTAATGCTAAAGAAATGCTTTGAAAATAAATATGCATCAATATTTATTTTATTGAGCAAGTGATCTGTGCATGATGCTTACAGCTTTAAAATCAGTTAAAAAAGACCCCATAATATCAACATCTAGTGTTTCAGTTTACATATTTAATGTAAAACACTTTTTAAATCTAAAATCAGACAAACAAATGATAAAAAGAAAGCATTTATAAAAGCTGTGCTCTGGTGCCTGACCGGCATGGCTCAGTGGTTGAGCACTGACTTATGAACCAGGAGGTCACGGTTCGATTCCCGGTCAGGGCACACGCCTAGGCTGCGGGCTCGATCCCCAGTGGGGCACATGCAGGAGGCAGCCAATCAATGATTCTCTCTCATCACTGATGTGTCTATCTCTCTCTCCCTTCCTCTCTGAAATCAACAAAAGCTGTGCTCTGAATCCAAACTAATATAACAGCCACATTCTTTATCTGGCATATTAATATGTACAGAGTTATCATATTGACAATACATTTGTATAATTTAAATGGAATAACCTAGCATTCAAAGATGAGTATCCAATATGATCTTAATTTCATAAAGATAAGTAATGATGCACATATATGGACAAGGGACATGCTCAAGAATGAAGAGGAAACTATATTATGTTTCACTTATTTAAAAATGAAAACAAATATGACAAATTGCTCATTTGGGAGGGGTTAGTACAAGAGTATATAGCTATATTATTCTTATTTTTAATTTAAAAAGTAATAATATATGCATAGAGGGAATACTTAAAGGAAAACACATTAGTGTTAACAGTTAATTATTCTGGGCATTAGGATTTGGTGTGATGAATTTTCTTCCTAGTACTTCACTAAAATTTCCACGTTTTCTATAATGAACATGAAATATTTTTATAAGCAAGAAAACATGTTATGGGATTAAAAATTACTTGATTTTTCCTTAGATAAAACTATTATATTATAGAAAATCACAAACATTTAAAAAATTAAAAATGGTATTTGGTTCTAACCTCTTCTTGATCCAAATCTTTGTCCTTGATATTTAATTCTGAAAGATCAATTTTAACACTATCATTTTCACTTTTCCAAATATCATTAGGCTCTTTCTTTTTGGGTCCCACTATGCTTAAATCGGTTTTATCAGGCAAAAGGCTGATTCCCCTTGGTATGGGAGGAACAGGCTTGGTCCCATTCAGGCCTCGTCGGGAAGATGATGATCTCGCCAAGGCAGGTGTGAGTTGAACTGGAGGTTTTTCTTGAGAATTTTCTCCTGCATGAAAAAATACATATTTTACTTTTTAAAAAAATGTTCAGAGAAGTGGAAGTTTAAATCACAAATGCCTGGAATACAGTGTTTTAAAATTAAAAAGCACAATATCTTTTATTAGAAATAGATTACTACTTAAAATGAGATAAAAGGATCATTGTCTCCTAAACAAATATAACAAAAATGAGCCAGCTGGTGTAGCTCAGTGGTTGAGCATTGACAAATAAACCAGGAGGTCACCGTTTGATTCTTGGTCAGAGCACATGCCCAGATTTCAGGCTCAATCCCTAGTAGGGAGTGTTCAGGAGGCAGCCGATCAATGATCTTTCAGGCATTATTGAAATCAGTAAAAACATATTTTAAAAAATTATAAAAAAATGACCCATCAGATATATTTAAACATGATTTATTTATAAAAATAAAAATATGACATGCCAAGTTAAATTTCTATCTTCATATACATCATCATGGCCAGTATTTGTATAGTAAAGTCCATAATAAGGTAGAAGAGCTACTTTTTTTGCTTGATTTAATTACATAAGCAACATTTGAAGGACTACCATATGCAAAACAGAAATACTGGTCACTGGGGAGAACAAGTTGAATGCCTCAGCTTTCAATAATATTTGATCTTGTAGGAAAAACAAATTCAGAAAGAAATTAATACAAGGAAATGAAGGTTTAGTGCTAACAGAAAGTGATAAAATTCACTATAAGTTAAAGTGACCTTATATTTATAAACTGGAACATTAGCATTGTGGGATAGTTTAAAGGTGAAATATCTTACCTCAGACACTGCGGATAGGAAAGCCTGTGGGATAAGGGTGTTGCCTTTAACAGACATTTTATTTTGAGACTGAATCTGTCTTGAATAAACATATGCTAATTTCATAATTAAAAGAATATTTTCTCATCTGAGGACATGTTTAGACAGAGGAAGGGGGAAAGAGAGAGAGAAACATGGATGTGAGAGAAAAACACTGATCGGCTGCCTTCTGTATGTACCCCAACTGGGGATCGAACCAGCAACCCAGGTATATGTCCTAACCGGTAATCAATCGGCAACCATTGATGCATAGGATGATGCTCAAACAACTGAGCCATTCTGGCCAGGCAAGAAAAAAATATTTTGTTAAAAATAAATAGAAAACCCAGTAAAATAATTTTAACATATCCTATATAATGAAAGGCTAAAATGCAAATTGACTGAATGGCAGAACGGCTGGTTGCTATGATGCTCACTGACCACCATGGGGCAGATGCTCAATGCAGGAGCTTCCCCCTGGTGGTCAGTGCACTCCCACAGTGGGAGCACTGCTCAGCCAGCCAGAAGCTTGGCTCAAGGCTGGCAAGTACAGTGGCAGTGGCAGGAGCCTCTTCTGCCTCCACAGCAGCATTAAGGATGTCTGACTTACTGCTTAGGTCAACGGGGAGCGGGCCTAAGCCGTCAGTTGGAAATCCCCTGAGTGCTCCTGAACTGCGAGAGGGAGCAGGCTGGGCTGAGGGACTCCCCCTCCCCCTCTCCAGTGCACGAATCCCAAGCACTGGGCCTCTAGTATTAAATAGTCAATAAATGTTGAATGATGAATAGATATTATAGTAAACATGAATGACATTTTATATTTGTAAAGCTAAAATTTTTAGTAGCTTCTCAGGCTGTTCATGTTCATGTCCATTATAAAGCATTATTGTTTACCTAGTTCTGAAAAGGATTTTGAAGTGGCAATAGAAGAAAAAAAGCAATTCAAAATTTCAACTGAATTTTATATTACACATTTGATCTAATTAACATATGGTTATTTTATTAAATATTTACTAATGCACAGAAAAATGTAATTTACAAGCTTTTAAAGATCTAACAACATAATTTTAAAATATAATCAAACATACAAATGAATTTGAAAAAGTATTAATTTTTACCATCATTTCTTCCTGTTGAGCCAGGTGATTTTTGGCTGACAAGCTTTTTTTGGGGACTTGGCTTTGATAGTCCTTCAAAGCTTTTAAGAGGCCAGGAATTTGAGAAATTAACAGAATTATCTTGAGACTTCTTTGGAGACACAGTAAGAGATGTGTGTTTTGGGCTAGTTCGAGATGAGAGAGGATAGGAAGGAAGGATGAAGGCTCCTGGGCTTGGATTTGGACCAGAGTATGATGAAATACATTCCGTTTGGTTACCAAATGTTGGCTGTGTCTTACTGCCAAAATTTAGGCTAGCATACACTATAATAAAACAAACAAAAAAATGTTATTCCCACTAAACTTTGAAACCAATGTAATAAACAAAAATAAATAAGACAGGATACACACACACACACACCCCTTCTAAGAGTTTTAAGATTTTTGCTTTTCACATTAAGGTTTTTATTCCATCTGGCATTTATATTTTTGTACAGTGTGAGGTAAAGATCTAATTAACATTTTTCTACATAGATAATGCAATTTTTCCAGTGCCACTTTTTGAGCTAACCATTCTTTCCCTTTTATCTATAAATCTATATATTATTTGAGTCTATTCTTAGATGCTTCTTATTGGTTCTATTAATCTATTTATGTATACTTATTACACTATATTATTTGTAATCGAGCTGATAGGATAAATTCCCTTCCATTTTGGTCTACTTTAGAATTATCTAGGCCAGGGGTGGGCAACCCCTGGCACGCCGTGCCAAACATGGCACGCCAGTAACTTTTTTTTTTTAAAATATATTTTATTGATTTCTTACAGAGAGGAAGGGAGAGGGATAGAGAGTTAGAAACATCGATGAGAGAGAAACATCGATCAGCTGCTTCCTGCACACTCCCTACTGGGTATGTGCCTGCAACCAAGGTACATACCCTTGACTGGAATCAAACCTGGGACCCTCGAGTCCGCAGGCCGATGCTCTATCCATTGAGCCAAACCGGTTAGGGCATGCCAGTAACTTTTGCTGGCACGCAAAACCCTCTCTTATAATCTTCCATTTACAACTTTTGTGAACATTTGAACGACTTAAATGTTAAATTACAAGGAACTGGCAAGACACTTGATGTTATGCTTGGTTACATAAAGGCTTTTGAAAAGAAACTGGAAGGCTTTAAGAGGGATGTGGACGGTGAGAGATTTAGATATTTCCCAAATCTTAAGAGGCACATTGAAGACCTCCCAAAAGATGACAGAACAGACTGTCAAAGTCTTCAAAAGCTGTTTTTAAGCATCATCGAGTCAACTATTGAGCAGTTCTTCTCAAGATTTGCGAAATTCAGAGAACTGGAAGAGACAGCAAAATTCATGAGGTTTCCAGATAGCATGAAACTGGAGGAACTGCACTTACAAATGTTTTCATGGTTAGACATGGCTGACTTTGAAATGCAGTTGATTAAATTTCAGAGTAGCTCAATTTGGAAGCAGAAACTTATTGACCTTAGAGTTGACTTGGAAAACATTGAAAAAAAGCGATTAGAGACAGGAGTACCAGAGAGAAGTGTCAAAAATGAACTATTGAGGACTTGGAATGCCATTCCAGAAAATTTTTCCTGTTTAAAACACTTTGCAACAGCATTGCTCTCCATGTTTTCATCCACATATGCTTGTGAATCTTTGTTCTCAGTGATGAATTTTGTTAAGTCTCTTAATAGGAGTAGCCTGACGGATGAAAGTAGTAGCTCGTGCATATCTCTGAAGGTCACGAAATAGAAACCTGATGTAAAATCTCTGTCATCAGTGATGCAGCAGCATAAGTCCCACTGATAATATCAAACGGAGTCATAAAGTTTTCTGTCGGAATATCAGTGTACATGTATACATTAAAAAATAAATGTATTTTTCATCATCATATACTGTGTTTTTGTCGCTTGAATGAATTTTATTATTTCTTCAAGGTTCTTCACATACGTACACCTTAAGAGATATCAAGTAGGCGTAACATGTTCTCAAAAAATTAGGGTTGGCACGCAGAAGAATTTTGAGTCAGAGATTTTTCTGGTTTTGGCACGCACTCACAAAAAGGTTACCCACCCCTGATCTAGGCCATTCTTGACCCTCCATTCTGTCATATGAATTTCAGGATCAGCTTGTCAGTCTCCATAAAAGATTCTGTTGGGCCTTTGGTTGAAATGACATTTAATTTACAGATTAATCTGGGAATAAGTGTCATTTTCCTGCTATTGAGTCTCCCTGTTTAAAAATATAGGATCTTTTAGCCCTGGCCATGTAACTCAGTTGGTTATAGCATTGTCCTAAACACCAAAAGGCTGTGTTGATAGGAGGAAACCAATCAATGTATCTCTATCACATTGATGTTTCTCTCAAAAAAAAAATCAATAAGAATATATCCTTGGGTGAGGATTAAAAAATACATATTTATTTATTTATATAAATTTATTTACATGCACTAATATATTTATGTAAATAAATATACCTATTTATATATGGGATCTTTTAGTTTATTCAGATTTTCTTTCACGTCTCTCAAAAAAGTATTTTAGCTATTACAATAAAGGACATGCAAATCTTTGTTAGATATCCATATATTTACAAATTTTGTTCTATAATTTCTTAAAAACTACATTTTTCTAAAAGTTGCTGGTATTCAGGAACTTTATTTAGCTTAACATTCTAATATTATACCTGGCAAACTTGCTAAATTATTTAATATTTTAATAGTTTTCTGTATATCCTTTGGAATAGTCTTTGTAATCTAATAATGATTATAATAATAATGGTGACTATAATGATAATAATGATGAGCTAATGTTTATTGAGCTCTTACTATATGCCATGTGGTATTCTAAACACTTTCCATGTATTAACTAATTTAATCCTTACAACAATCCTGTGGGAATAGGTATTAGTCTTATTTTACAGATTAAAAAAATGTACAAAGGGGATAATAAGTAAGTAACTAAAGGTCATACATTAGGAAATTATAAAACTGAGATATCAACCCAGGCATTCTGGCTCCCAAGCTTGTGCTCTAAACCATTACACTGTACCATGTATTATCTGTAACAATGCCAATTTTTGTTTCTTCCTCCTCAAATTTTATATTTTTAATTTTGAGCAAGGTATTCCCTAGATAGATAACGACTCCCAAATTTTTAGGACTGATTTTCCCTTTCACTCCAGACTCAGCATCAAAATGCCACTTGACATCTCTGAAGAGACAGATGTCCCAAACATTACATATCTATAACAAAAACTCTTGATTTCCCAGTCAAATCTGTTTCTCCTCATCTTCCTCCTCTTGGTAAACAGTAGCTCTATTCTTCAAGTTGCTCAGACCAACAGTGTTGGACTCATCCTTGACTCTTCTCTTCAACTTCAGATTTAATCCATTAACAAATCTCATTGGCTCCAAATTAGTGATACAGAATGATCACTAAATCTGGAAACTTGGGTGAATACAGAATAAATGGCTTGTTCATATTACATTACTATATATGTAAAATAAAATTACTAATGTTTCTAAACTTTACAACCATGCTGGGTATCAGAATCTAACCATTTTTCATCACTTTCATTGCTTCCTCTAAAACAAGCCATACCATCATGTCTTACCTTTACTATTGCCATCACTTCCTAACTCATCTGCTTTGTATCCGCCCCCACTCCTGCCAAGGCTAATCTCTACGCGGCAGCTCTGATCCTGTAAAAAGGCAGCCAGATAATGCTATTTCTCTTCTCAAAAACCTCCAATGACTTCCCAACCCACTCAGAATATAATCCCAAATCCTTACCATGCCCTACAAGGCCAAATGTTATCGCCTATAATTATTCTCCCGACTGATCATACCACTGAGTTCCTTGCTATTTATTCCTCCAACAAGGCCAAATATGACCCTACTTCATAGCATTTGTACTTAGTTGTTCTCTCTGACTGGAATGTTCTTTCTCCAAATATCCATGTGGTTCACAGCTTCATTTCATTTAAGTTTGTTTAAATGTTATCACTTCAGAGAGGCCTTTCCTATCACATTCTATCCCCTCATGCTGTCTTATTTTTCTTCTTAGGACTTTCATTCTTATTATCTTCTCCTCTACTAGATTTTGATCTTTAGATCCTAGAACAGTGTCCGGTCTCAATAAATATTAAAGGGATTAATAATAAATGCTCATTAGCAGTAGTTAACTGAGCATTTGTGTCTGTTCTTGACTTTAAAGTCAATTCTAATATTTTACCACTAAGTATATTTGCTATTGGTATTAACAGGTATCTGTTCAGGTTAAGAAAATTATTCTTAGTTATGGGTTTGTAAGTATGCATGGATGTTGATTTTTCATCAATTGCTTTTACTGCATCTATTGATACAATTATATAGTTTTTCTCTTGTTATATGTGATAAGGTTCAACTACAGGTTTTTCTGAAAACACCTACTTAGGCATAATATGTAACATACAAATTTAAAAAACACATTGATAGCCAATATGTAGATCTGGTTTGCTAGTACTTTATTTAGGACTTTAACTTTCATAAAAGTGAAACTGGATCACCATTTATTTTGCTTTATTCATTGACCTTACCTGGTCATGGTATTAAGGTTATATTTATTTCATAAAATGAATTAGGGAGCCTTCTTTCTTCCTTAATTCTTTTAGTTTGTCTAAGATAGGGTTTACCTCTGCCTTGAAGGTTTCACAGAATACAAGGAAAACTATCTGTGCCTGGGATATTTTGTTTCTGTGGTTAAAATTTTAATTAAAAATTCCTTTAATGATTATACATCTGTTCAGTTTTTATATTTCTGAGATAAGTGTGACAAAGTTATTGTGTTGTTCAAATATTATGTATCATCTAATTCCAAAATTCTTTATCCTATTCAAATTTTCTACTAACATTTGTAGATTTGTTAATTTTTTTCCTTGTAATTTTGTCAAATTACATATGTAGACACTCACACATACATGTATACACACACATTTTTTAAAAAGTCTTATCTGCTTAGTGAACTATTCTTTTTTCATTATGATGATCCTCTTTAGCCCTAAAAGTGTTTTTAGCTTTAGTGTGTATATTTTCCTTAATATCAATATTTTATACTTGCTTTGAGTATTTGTCTAGTATAGTAGTTACTTCCCTATCACGGGGGATAGGTTCCAAGACCCCCAGTGGATGCTTGAAACCCTGGATATTATCCAACACTATATATACTATGTTTTTCCTGTACATACTATCTAGAATAAAGTTTAATTTATAAATTAGGCAGACTAAGAAATTAACAATAACTACTAATAAAAAGAACATTAGGAGTAGTGACGGAGAACAATTATAACAATGTACTGTAATAAAAGTTACATGAATTGAATGTGGTCTCTCTCTCAAACATCCTATTGTACTGTACTCAACTTTTCCCTAAAAGAAAGCAATTTACGGCTTCTCTAAGGCATATCTGAATTGCCAGCATCACTACTCTTGTGCTTTGGGACCACTATTAAGTAATATATGGATTACTTGAATACAAGCCCTGCAATGCCACAACAGTTGATCTGGGTAGTGTATACAGAGTGGATACATTGGACACAGAAATGATTCATGTCCTCAGTGGGACAAGTGAGAGAGAGATTCCATTGCACTACTCAGAACAGTACGTAGTTTAAAACTTATAAATCATTTATTTCTGGGTAAAATAAATAAATTTATTATTTCCATTTAGTATTTCTGGATCTAGGTTAACTGTGAGGTAACTGAAACTGTAGAAATCACAATTGTGAATAAGAGGGGACTACTGCATGTTTTGCATGCTTTACTTTCTCCAATTCTATTCTGATCAATTTTGGGTGTAACTTAGCTTTTAAATTTTAAAAATCTAATCATCTCTGTTATTTAAATGTCCACTCTGTCCATTTATCTTTATAGCAACTGCTGATATGGTTTACTTCAACCATCTTATTTTGTGCTTCTTCTTTATTACGTTTTTTCTTACCTTTTATTGACTTTTTCGTTTTACTCTTCAGCTAATATAAAAGTCTACTTGTACTTTTAGGGGTTCCCTTAAATTTTCCTTCAATATTTTTTTGGAATACTTTCCATGACAAAAGACCTAGCTTATGTATACTAATAAATACAACATTCTTCTGAAGACTTAAGCAATATATATTATTTACTTTTAATTCATATTTGACAAGGTTAGAACCTCTGCTACTACCTAAATCTTATTTGGGTGGAAAATGGGCTACAGTGGTCAAAATTTATATACAGAATGAAAACTTTATTTCCTGATTTCAATTAAGTGCTCTATTAATAGATTCTGATGCTTCCATGCCAGGGTATAATTATATATTTCTTTTTTAAGAGATTTAAATATAAGGTATTCCCCATTAATGTGTACATACACTTTTAATAATTATAAAGGAAATTTTATTAAAACACATTTCATTTTCAAAATTTAGCGATCAGCTGTTAAAGTGTGTATAATTTGGGGAAGGACACTCTGTATATTTCTTACAAAGAAATCAAACATCAGATTTCTTTATACACATAGAGAGACCCAATGTTTGCAACAAAAGAAACCAACACGTCCAACATTTAGCATGGTTCACTGCAGCATTTAAAATTGGGATGGGACACACAAGGGAGAACCAAGATGGCGGCATAGGTTAACGCCAGAGTTTGCTGCTTTGAACAACTACTTCAAAAGTGAAACCAAAAAACGGAAGAGACATCACCCAGAACCACAGGAACGCTGGCTGAGTGGAAGTCCTACAACTAGGAGGAAAGAGAAACGCATACGGACACTCAGAGGAGGCGCAGTGCTGAAGTCAAATTCTGAGGTGCGGAGTGCGCGGAGCGGGCTGGCGGCGGAGGGCGTGGTTGTTGTTTTCAATCGGGAGGGAGTCGCAGACTCTGAGCACCAGATCCGGGCGAGTCTTTAGGGACCCAGACTCAAACGGGAGAAGCGGGACTGTCTGGCTTCGGTCAGAGCGAGTGCAGCTTTCTCTCCGAGCTTTGCAGCGGGTACTGGGACTCAGAGAGGCAGAGCCCCTGGGGACAGGACTGAGAGCCGCCATAACTGCTCTCTCCGGCCCACCCTGTTGATCCTGTGCGACCCGCCCTACCCAAGCCCTGCACAGAGGCATTTGCCGGATAGCCTCAGGCAAAGGCTAGATTAGCACCTCCCTAGAGGACAGAAGTTCTCTCACTGCTGACACAGCTGATTCCCATAGCCACTTGGCCTGGAGGTCAAACCCTCCCTGGAATTAGCTACAACAATCAAGATTTATCTATAAGACTGCTAACAAAGACCACTAGGGGGTGCACCAAGGAAGCATAACAAAATGCGGAGACAAAGAAACAGGACAAAATTGTCAATGGAAGAAATAGAGTTCAGAACCACACTTTTAAGGTCTCTCAAGAACTGTTTAGAAGCTGTCGATAAACTTAATGAGATCTACACGAAAACTAATAAGACCCTTGATCTTATATTGGGGAACCAACTAGAAATTAAGCACACACAGACTGAAATAACGAATATTATACAGACGCCCGACAGCAGACCAGAGGAGCGCAAGAATCAAGTCAATGATTTGAAATGCGAGGATGCAAAAAACATCCAACGGGAAAAGCAAAATGAAAAAAGAATCCAAAAATGCGAGGATAGTGTAAGGAGCCTCTGGGACAGCTTCAAGCGTACCAACATCAGAATTATAGGGGTGCCAGAAGATGAGAGAGAGCAAGATATTGAAAACCTATTTGAAGAAATAATGACAGAAAACTTCCCCCACCTGGTGAAAGAAATGGACTTACAGGTCCAAGAAGCGCGGAGAACCCCAAACAAAAGGAATCCAAAGAGGACCACACCAAGACACATCATAATTAAAATGCCAAGAGCAAAAGATAAAGAGAGAATCTTAAAAACAGCAAGAGAAAGAAACTCAGTTACCTACAAGGGAATACCCATACGACTGTCAGCTGATTTCTCAACAGAAACTTTGCAGGCCAGAAGGGAGTGGCAAGAAATATTCAAAGTGATGAATGCCAGGAACCTACAACCAAGATTACTTTATCCAGCAAAGCTATCATTCAGAATTGAAGGTCAGATAAAGAGCTTCACAGATAAGGAAAAGCTAAAGGAGTTCATCACCACCAAACCAGGATTATATGAAATGCTGAAAGGTATCCTTTAAGAAGAGGAAGAGGAAGAAAAGGGTAAAGATACAAATTATGAACAACAAATATGCATCTATCAACAAGTGAATCTAAGAATCAAGTGAATAAATAATCTGATGAACAGAATGAACTGTTGATTATAATAGAATCAGGGACATAGATGGACTGACTATTCTTGGGGGGTAAAGGGGTGTGGGAGATGTGGGAAGAGACTGGACAAAAATCGTGCACCTATGGATGAGGACAGTGGGTGGGGAGTGAGGGCGGAGGGTGGGGCGGGAACTGGGAGGAGGGGAGTTATGGGGGGAAAAAAAAAGGAACAAATGTAATAATCTGAACAATAAAGATTTAATTAAAAAAAAATAAATAAATAAAATTGGGATGGGAACTTCTAGATGATTTGGCATTTGGCATTCATACTCCGGGCCCTTCAGAAATACCATGGAGAATGTTAGCTGAGAAGGTGGTGGGCTTGACAAAATTTTTAATGTATAACTTACTAATAAGTTAAATCTTGACTTTTTAAAAAATCTTTATTGTTGAGATTACAGATGTCCCTCTTTTTCACCCTCATTGCCCCCTTCCACCTGGTTCCCACCCCACCCCAGGCCTTCTCAACCCCATTTTCTGTGCCCCTATGTAATGCATATATGCACATAAAATCTTTGTTTAATCTCTTCCCGCACCTCCACCGCCCTTCCCTCTGAGAATCGTTCCATTTCCATGCCTCTGATTCTATTTTATTCACCATTTTATTCTGTTCATTAGATTTCTTATTTGTTTATTTTGATTTTTAGATTCAATTATTGATAGGTATGTATTTGTTGCCATTTTGTTGTTCATATTTTGATCTTTTTCTTTTTCTTCTTCTTCTTCTTAAAGAATACCTTTCCATATTTCATATAATACTGATTTGGTGGTGATGAACTCCTTTAACCTTTTCTTGTCTGTGAAGCTCTTTATCTGACCTTCAATTCTAAATGACTAGAGGCTTGATGCATGAAGATTCGTGCAAGAATAGGCCTTCCTTCCCCTGGCTGCCAGCACCGGCTTCCCTCTGGCACCTGGGACCTGGGCCTTCGCTCTGGCCGCCACCTCCCACCTTTGCTTTGGGCCGGAGCCACATGCCGCCCACTCCGGGCCGGCTCCATAGCCACCGCCCAGAGGCCGGCCCTGAGCAGCTGGCAGGGGCTTGTGGGAGGCTTGGCTTCCTTTGTCACTGGGGCGACAAAAGAAGCCAAGTGTCCTGCCCAAAGGAAGCCAAGCATCCTGCTCGCTCTGGCTGGTTCCAGCTGGCACCACCATCTTTGTGGCTATGGGCGCCGCCATCTTTGTGGCTATGGGCGCCACCATCTTTGTGGCAGAGTGACTGTTAATTTGCATATTACCCTTTTATTAGTATAGACTAGTGGCCCATTGCACCTGGTGTAGTAGGTGTCTTGTAGGGCCCAGTGGCTAAGCCTCCCAGTCACCTGAACTGAGCACTCTAGGTGCACCCCTTTGTGGGCTGTGTGCACAGTCTTGTTGTAGTTGAGACTTGATTGCTGTTGGTGTCACTGGGAGGAATTGACCTCGAGGCCAATTGGCTGTGAGGACAAGCTGCGACTACAATGGGAGAGCTCCTATGCAGGAGACACCCTTTTAGAGCAGTACTTGCTTCAGTGGAGCTTTGGCGCTCACTGAATCTGCCCCTTGAGTGTGTCGCTTATGGATGTGTAGAGGTGTAATCTGGTATGGTCTGACACTGACCACTGGGTACACTGGCTCTTGGGTCTCCAGGGAGGTGCAAAGTCAGTCACTGCCTAGGGCCACCCAGCAGGAGCTACAGAGACATCTGCAGCTTCCTCCTCTTCGTATTGGGTTTGGAAGTGCCCAGATGAGGCCCAGCTATGAAGCAAGGCAGGCTGGTTCTGGTGCCAGGTCTTGGGCCCTTTACCCTTTGTACACTATAAGTGTCTATATAGACGCAAGCAGCGGACCTTCCCCACACGCTACGTGTGTCTACAGCCGCAAAAAAACTAGCAATATTACACTTGGTGATTTCCAGTTACAGGTAATCATGCAATTAATTAAAAAACATAAATTAGCACAACCTGATAAAAGAAAATGTTATACCACCGACTTGCCATCCAGATTATACAAACGACATTTTTTTGGGGAATATCTGCTGACTGGAAAATAAAACCTACGTGGAAAAGGTGTTTGGTATGCTCTTCTACTAGTATTGGTACAAAATAGCAAAAAGAAACCAAATACTTTTATAAACAATGTAATGTGCCGTTATGTGTTGTACTGTGTTTTGAACTTTATCATACACTAAGACAATTTTAATAATAACTAAGTATAAATAATACTTTTTTCCCCCATTGTGTATGTGCTACGTAAAAATAATTAAAAATTTCCTTTGGAAGAATTAAAAAAAAAAAAATGTTTTCCCTAAGTGGCAGCCCTGACCAACTTTAAAATAATTTTTCGTGAGAATTTTCAACTGAAAATATTCAAGAACACCTGAATTGTAATATATTTATTTTTATAATATCCATTGCAAATTGATTTTTTAAATTAAATTCAAAATACTGTAGTGTGTGGGGATTGTTTCCGTTTTGGACGCGTGGCAGTTAACTGGTTAATTGATAGGTTTGGAGCTCCCTGACCCAGCTGCAGCTTGTTTGACAGATTTTAGCCTGAGCAAGAACAGGCCATTCATATGCAAAAGCTGCTGCACACAGCTTGGGTGGGGTTGTAAATTGGATGAGGCAGGGTCTTAGGGAATCACCAGGGTGGAGCAAACAGAAATGGCACCAGTCAGCTGTAACCGGTTTGGCTCAGTGGATAGAACGTTGGCCTGCGGACTGAAAGGTCCCGGGTTCGATTCTGGTCAAGGGCATGTACCTTGGTTGTGGGCACATCCCCAGTAGGAGGTGTGCAGGAGGCGGCTGATCGATGTTTCTCTCTCATTGATGTTTCTAACTCTTTATCTCTCTCCCTTCCCCTCTGTAAAAAATCAATAAAATATATATTAAAAAAAAGAAAGAAATGGCACCAGTCAGCCTTGCAACCTACTGGGAGGTCCCAGCATAGGAACAATGATCCTTGCAAGCAACTCTGTCTGAGAGAAAGCTGCCCCTGAGTACTTGCCCCAATGCTAGACAATCCAGTTCCTTCTCGTATGTGTCTGGGTCCCCCAGAGCCTTGCCCTGGTGCTGGAGCTCAGAGGAAGCAGGACCTTGTAAGTTCTGTTTGTGGTGTCGGCCTTTTAAGAGGAACAGCTGGGTTTCCAGCAGCCTCGGTGTCACTGAGCCCCAAGTTGCACTGGTTTTTACAGCCCAAAGTTACAGGGACTTCTCTTCCCAGCTCCGGGGTCTTGGTCCGGGTTTCTGGTGTGGGGCTGGAACCCCTTGCTCCTCATGGGTGGCCTCCACAGAGACGATCTCTCTCCCGGTTAAAAAAAATGATACACATGGGTGCTGGACCAGCCCATTCTGCACTTCCTCACCTCCTACCAGTCTCAGTGTGCTTTATTTACTTTTCTAGTTGTAGGATTTCCATTCAGCCAGCTTCCAGGTGTTTCTGGATGATGGTTGTTCTGTATTTTAGTTATGGTTGTGGGAGCCGGTATTTACCTATGCCGCCATCTTGGTTCCTCTCTAAATCTTGACTTTAGAAGAACATGGCATCTCTTTAGCCACTGCTCTATAATAGGTATTCTGAGAGGTTATAGAAAATTAGATGCACTACAAAGATCTGATTAAGCACTGAGAGTGAAGGTAGCCTTCAAAGGTAATGTAACCATTTAGGGATATCCTAAACAGGAACAGGCCAAGCAACACAGAAAATCCTCTCTGCATCTATTAATTATGAGTCCCGCCCTGACCAGTTTGGCTCAGTGGATAGAGCGTCAGCCTGCAGCCTCAAGGGTCCCGGGTTCGATTCCAGTCAAGGGCAAGTACCTTGGTTGCGGGCACATCCCCAGTGCAAAGTGTGTAGGAGGCAGTTGATCAATGTTTCTAACTCCCTCTCCCTCTCCCTTCCTCTCTGTAAAAAATCAATAAAATATATTAAAAAAAAATTATGAGTCCCAAAGGCATCTAGCCAAGATTTAGGAAATACCTATATTATTAAGAAAGATAAATTATTTTATTGGGAAGAACACCACAAAGGAAAACTTTATGGAATTACATGGCCCTTTGGAGTGGATGGAGGAAAAGGTAGTTAAAATATAAGTGCTATATTAACTAAATCCTCTTTACTAATTTCAAATGAGAATTACTTTTCATCACCAAATACAGAAAGAGGTACATACATCGGTATCATTCAAAAAAATTTAGTAAGTGTACAACAAAAATGAAAATATCTCTTAGAAATATTTGATTTGTTCCTACCTCTAAATAATACTTGATAAAGCTATTACTTAGCATGGAAGAAAAAAAACACATTTTCAAATCCAAAATCCATATGACTGACAGCCTCAAGTCTTCCTTTTGTTCTATATCTTTCAGACATATACGAGATCTGAAATGAAAGCTAGTCAGGAAGTTATGGTTCCTAACAGGGAATATAATAAATTCTAAATAGCCTCAAAATTTAAAACTGTTATGGAAAATAACTCTCTTCTGCTAACACAGTACTCCTTAATGAATAATATTACGTTCAATTACTTGGTATTAAAATGCTCATCTCCACCATGAGTAGAAACTCTAATTTTAATCAGTGACTATAATAATAAAAGCATAATATGCTAATTAGACCGGACATCCTTCCAGAGGAAGCTGGGGCTGTGAGGGAAGCCTGGGTCCCAGGTGCCAGAGGGAAGCCAGTGCCGGTAGCTTGGGGAAGAAAGGCCTACTCTTGCACGATTTTCTTGTATTAGGCCAGCCTCTAGTATTTATATGAAGATTATGGTATTTAGCATTTTGGGGTAATAGCTATTTAAATGTTATGAAAATTTTTACTAAAATATAATTTTTTTGATGAGTATGATTATACAAAATAACATACAAGCTAGGTTTGAAAACCCCACACAACATTTATATATCATTTGTATTTAAATAAATTTGGAATTGAAACCTTTATCTTGATAACTGTTAGTTGTCCCCAGGTATTGTAAGTCAGAATCCACACTTCCAGTTTTACCACATATCTGTGAAAATCCAAGTTGTCCACATTTCCCAGAAAGATTTGTCTGATGAGTCCCAGTAGTGCCTTTGGAAGGAAGAATAAAAATATAATAAAAGTTAGCTTTATTTCATGAATAAATCTAATTTCATAAATGGTATCATTTGTGTGGAAGTAAATATAAAAATACATGGATAGTGATCATGGCAGGCAAGAAAGGCATAAAGCTTTTGCTACTGGCAGAGCTGATTAGCAGCAGGGATTAAAGGACAGAAAATAGACAGGTAAAGTACAGAGAAAAGCATATTGAAAAATGCAAACAAAGGCAGTTTCTTCCTACATGCTCCCTTCTCTTACCATGGAATGTTCCTTCAGACCTGGCTTTCCTTCTTCCTAGTATTTGTAGTATACACTCAACCCCCAAAATTTCTATTGCAAAACACGTCTACCTTCTTTCCTAACATATAACACAGCATTCACATAGCTTCCAATCTTATCCAGGTATACTTCCCAGATTGCTTTCCCTCTCCTGTGGCTAGCTAAGGTTAATTCTGGGCAGAGGAATAAGTCTGAATTAAAGAAGGTAATAATGGCCTCTCTGGAATTCATTTACCTATAATAATAAAAGTGTAATATGCTAATTAGATTGGACGTCCTTCCGGACAACCTTCTGGATGAAGCCAGGGCTTTGAGGGAAGCTAGTGCCAGCAGCTGGGGGAAGGAAGGCCTACTCTTGCATGAATTTCATGCATCAGGCCTCTAGTCCTATCTAATAAAAGAGAAAAATGGTAATTGGCGTACGACGATACCCTTTTCATTGGCTAATCAGGGCTATATGCAAATTAACTGCCAACTATGATTGGCAGTTAACTGCCAACTAAGATTAGCAGTTAACTGCCAACAAGATGCCGGTTAATTTGCATATGTAGGCACAATGCAGGGAGGCGAAAGGGAAAGCAGGAAGAAGCCCCCTGCCACTGACAGTGATCGGAAACCCAGGGGGGAGCTAAGAGCTGGGGGGCAGGGCAAAGGCAGCCCTGGGGCCGCCTTTGCCCTGCCCCCCAGCCATGATCGGAGAATCAGGCGCCTTTGCCGCCCTGGCCAGTGATAGCAGGAAGTAGGGGTGGAGCCAGCGATGGGAGCTGGGCACGGTCGAAGCTGGCAGTCCCGGGAGCTAGGGGTCCCTTGCCTGGGCCTAAAGCGGAGCCCACGATCACGGGGCCGCTGCAGCTGTGGGTCCCCGCTGCCCGGGCCGGACGCCTAGGCCAGAGGCGTTAGGCCTGGGCAGGGGCGGAGCCTGTAACCACGGGGAGCTGGGGGTCCCCTGCCCAGGCCTGACACCTCTGCCGGAGGCCTCAGGCCTGGTCAAGGGGCCGATCTGGTGATTGGTGATCGGAGGATGATGAGGGTCAACTCCTCTGGCCGAGGCATCAGGCCTGGGCGGGGGGCTGAGCCGGGGATTGGGGGGATATGATGGTCCCCTTGCCCAGGCCTGAAGCCTGGATCAGAGGCGTCAGGCTTGGGCGGGGGGTGGAGCAAGCGATCAGAGGGAGATGGGGGTCCCCTGCCCAGGCATGATTCCTGGGCCAGAGGCCTCAGGCCTGGGCGGGGGCCAGAGCCAGTGATCGGGGGGAGATAGGGGTCCCCTGTCCAAGCCTGACACCACTGGCGGAGGCGTCAGGCCTGGGCAAGGGGCCGTTCAGGCAATCGGAGGGTGATGGGGGTCTATGCCTCTGGCCGAGGCATCAGGCCTGGGCAAGGGGCCGATCCTGCGATTGTATGGTGATGGGGGTCAACACCTGAGGGCTCCCAGTATGTGAGAGGGGGCAGGCTGGGCTGAGGGACACTCCCCTCCCCACACACACCCAGTGCACGAATTTCGTGCACCGGGCCCCTAGTTTATATATAAAATCAGCTGATCACTTGCAGTTCTGAAACTATTTTAAAAATTCTCTTCTTATAATTTCAAGTTCCTTTATCCTTCAGGTACTGGACATCTTCAAGGTTAATTCTCACATACATGCTTTTGTTATTCTCCCTACCTGCAGTAGTCCCTTTTGCCTCACTGCCAATCACAGACCCTTTGTTCTTTTTTTTTTTTTTAAATATATTTTATTGATTTTTTAACAGAGAGGTAGGGAGAGGGATAGAGAGTTAGTAACATCAATGAGAGAGAAACATTGATCAGCTGCCTCCTGCACACTCCCCACTGGGGATGTGCCCGCAACCAAGGTACTCGCCCTTGACCAGAATCAAACCTGCGACCCTTGAGTCCGCAGGCTGACGCTCTATCCACTGAGCCAAACCAGTTAGGGCAACCCTTTGTTCTTTAAATCCAGCCTCTTTCTTGGTATTTTTATAAATCACTTCAATACCTATTATCTTTTCCTTTCTTGAATTCCTATATACTTATAATCTGTAACATCCAATCTAGAATTGGGTTATATGTTGTCTTATCATTCAGTTATTTAAAATCTGTACTACTAGGCCCTAGCAGGTTTGGCTCGTGCATAGAGCATTGGAATTTGGACTGAAGGGTCCTGGGTTCAACTCTGGACAATGGCACATGCATCAATTGCAGGCCCGAAAATAAACATTAAACTATACAATCATTATGACACTTCATTTTTATATGAAAATACCATGGAATACTACTTACTGCATAAAGATCTATAAATTCTACTAGGATAACAATGTTTTCTAAATATTGTGTCCAAACTCATAGTCAACAAATTTCAGTAACTGATATCATTTGAATATTAAATAAATGTTAACATCTATGACAAACTCCATCTTTACCTTATAAAATATTTTTCATTTCCAACTAATTTTGTTAACACATACATGATCATTTTTCTAATTAGTCAGGTGTTAAGTTTTAACATCTTTCTCTACTCCCCTAGTCATCAAATTTTCCTAATTATTCCTTTTATTCCATTTGTAAATAACTATCAACTAGCTTTTTTCCTTTACAATAACAACAACAAATCTCCAATAGGTCCCTATAGCTTACCAGTATGAGCAGCTTAGCTACAGGGATCCCTAAATCCAAATTTATCTTTGACCATCTATAGTGAATCTTGTCTTTACACAGCTCCCAGAATATCTCAAGCCTTTTCTTAATGTAAGCCTTTGAGCCCAGCTGGTGTGGCTCAGTGGTTGAGCATGGATCGACCCAAGAACTAAGAGGTCACTGGTTTGATTCCCAGTCAGGGCACATGCCGTTTTTGGACTTGATCCCCAGAAGGGGTGTGCAAGAGGCAGCTGATGGATGATATTTCTCTCTCATCAATGTTTCTCTCTTTTTATCCCTCTCCCTTCCTCTCTCTCTTTCTTAAAAAAAAAAAAAAATTCAATAATGTTAAGCCTTTGCACTTGTCATACTTTCCATCTAACTACTTGTATCATATACATCCCAAAAAGATGAAATTCAAATACTATCTCCTCTTCAATGTCTTTTCTGACTGATATGCCCATGCCAATGCCAATGTACTCTGAACTACTATATTTACTTTCTGTAACACTTACTTAGACAATTAAACATCTTTCTAGTTGCTCTAACCAAGAAAACCTTATGGTACTCTTGACTTTTCCCTCCCTCCCCTCCCTCCCTCCCTCTGTCCCTCTATACCAGGGGTGGGCAAACTTTTGGGTTCTTAAACTGGACCGGAGGGCCGGAACAAAAGCATGGATGGAGTGTTTGTGTGAACTAATATAAATTCAAAGTAAACATCATTACATAAAAAGGTACGGTCTTTTTTTTTTTTAGTTTTATTCATTTCAAACGGGCCAGATCCGGCCCGCGGGCCGTAGTTTGCCCATGGCTGCTCTATACCCAATCCATCAACAAATCCTATCAACTCTACCTTTGACATATAATCGGAATCTAATCACTTTAATTACATTCACTGCTACTCTGGTCAAAGCCCCCATCAATTCTAGCCTGGATTACTACAACAGACTCCCTGTTTTCACCCTTGCCCTCCTTAAGTCTATTTTAAATATAATGTTCAAGCCCTAGCTGGTTTGGTTCAGTAGATAGAACATCGGTCTAGGGCGGTGATGGCAAACCTATGACACGCGTGTCAGAGGTGACACGCGAACTCATTTTTTTGGCTGATTTTTCTTTGTTAAATGGCATTTAAAAATATAAAATAAATATCAAAAATATAAATCTTTGTTTTACTATGGTTGCGAATATCAAAAAATTTCTATATGTGACACAGCACCAGAGTTAAGTTAGGGCTTTTCAAAATGCTGACATGCCGAGCTCAAAAGGTTCACCATCACTGCTCTAGAGGGCTTGAAGGGTCCTGGGTTTGATTCTGGTCAAGTGCACATGCCCGGGCTGCAGGCTCAATCCCCAGTAGGGTGCGTGCAGGAAGCAGCCGAGCAATGATTCTCTCATCATTGATGTTTCTCTCTCTCTCTCTTTCTCTCTGAAATCAATAAAAATATATTAAAACAAATAAACAATAAATAAATATAATGTTCAAAACAAAGCAAATGATGTTATTTCTTTCCTCAAAATATCCCTCATTCAGAGTAAATGTCAAGTTTATTCAATAGCCCATTAGGTCTTATAAATAAGAACACCTAATATTTCTTTTTTAAAAAATATATCTTTATTGATTTCAGAGATGAAGGGAGAGGGAGAGAGAGAAACATCAATGATGAGAGAATCATTGATCAGCTGCCTCCTGCATGCCCCCTACTGGGGACTGAGTCCACAACCTGGGCATGTGCCTCCTACTGGGATTGAACCCAGCACCCTTTAGTCCGAAGGCCAACGCTCTATCCACTGAGACAAATGGACTAGGGTCCTAATATCTCTTGAATTTCATTTTCTCCTTCTCTTCCTCTTATTCATTTCATTCCAGACTTAACAGACTCTTTGATCTTTCTCAAACTTGTTCCATACTCTGCACTTGCTGTTCCCTCTTCCTGGAATTATTTGCTCTTCTCTCTTGATATCTATGTAGTTTGTTTCAAGTATTTTTATCTGATTATGGCCTTCTTTCAATACATTATTTAAAATAGAACTTCCTTCATATTCCTCTTCTCTGCTTATTTTTTTCCATAGCATTTATCACCATCTAATCTGTTTTACATTAATTTAATGTCTGCTTCATTCCAAACAGACTGCAAGATCTACTAGGCACAAAGCTTTTCCTCTTTGTTGACAGCTATATGCCCAGTACTTAGGAAAGTACCTGACACATAGGAGATACTCAATAATATTGACTTATATTAGGACTTAAAGGGTTTCAATGAGAAGCCCCTCCAGGGTCTTAAGAGACAATTTATGTCTAAGTGTCCGCTCTTATCAGATCTTTAACAAATATTTATTGAATCTAAATTGCCTACTAGATTGTAAGTTCTATGAGCCCTTAAATAAACTATAAAGTTTAGAGACACATTTCACTTAGTTCAACATATCAATTATCTGCACGTATTACTTACCAGCAGCACATACAGGAAGTGAATCTGAGTTAAAATCCCGACTACTTTGAAATAAGTTTCTTGATACTCTTTTTCTGCTAAAACATAAATCATCATTGACTGACATTCCTTGGGAGGGCTTTAATTTTGACGAAGGGATGAAATCATATGCTGAAAACTATAGAAACAGAATAAGTTAGCAAATTTGTGTTAAGGCTACTTGTGCAATAACTGAGATAATAATTTAGACCCAATTATAAAATTCAGATTAAAAGAAAAAATTATAAATTTATCAAATATACAATGATACAAGTAAACATCCATATTTAGTATGGTAAAATAACAGTATTTTTCATTTTATGATAGAAAAAACAAATTTTTCCCTCTTTTTACTACTTCACCCCAAATCTTTTTTATATCTTACCTTCCTATAGTACAAATCTGACAGCTAGGAAACAAAGACTGTAATAACAAAAAGAGTGAAATAGCAACTTGAATAGAGAAAAGAACCTTTTGTTGTTGTTGTCAATCCTTACCCAAGGATATTTTCCATAGTTTTTTTTTAGGGAGAGTGGAAGAGAGAGTGAAAGACAGAGAGAAACATTGATGTGAGAGAAACACATTGATTGGTTGCCACCAGCAAGAACCCCGACCAGGACCTGGGCTAGAGAGGAGGCGGCAACCAAGGTATGTGCCCTTGACTAGAATCAAACCTAGGACCCTTTGGTTTGCAGGCCAATGCTCTATCCACTGAGACAAACAGGTTAGGGTGAGAAAAGTATATTTTTTATTCAGTGGCATAGCCTCTCATACTATGCCATCTGTGTTTCAACATCAGACAGTACATGACAGCTGAAGGTCACTGAACCACTCAACTATTGTTACTGAAGCAAGTTTCTTCTTCCTAGTCTGTAGCCCACATGTAAATGAACACATGGTCATGGTTCCCTTAAAATATATTCTTTTTTTTGTATTCCAATAAAATTGTATTTTTAGATACTTAAATTTCATATCATTTTCACCTGTCACAGAACATTAATTATTCTTTTGACTTTTTTCAACTATTAAAAAAATGTAAAAACCATTCTAGCTCACAGGCTTTACAAAAAAAAGGTGGTGGGCCAGATTTGGCGAGAGGCCGCAGTGTGCAGACTCCAGCTCTAGAAGGGTAAACAGAGAGGTTAGTGACTAAAGCTAATGCCCACATATTAAGATCGACAGGGAGGGTCAAAAGTGTGAGTCTCTGATTCCATGCTGGCGGGCATGGTCAGGGAACTGAGAATTCATCATTTTTTCTCATTCCAGTTACATACAGAAATGGTCTCTCGAGTTACAAGGCCAGGAGACAGGACAGGCCCCAGGGAATGGAGAAGGGGATGGAGACTGCATAGTGCTGCAAGAAGTCGTCCTTAGCCCTGTGGGACACTGCCGGAAGCCGGTCCATCCTTGCTGCTTGACACAGTCACTGCAGGATAGAAACATCTGCACAGCATATGTTTCAAGGGACCTGGCGTATATAGCATACTGTTCTTAATATGTTTGCTCCCCTTAGCGCTGTGTGTTTTAACCAAGGTCACCTCTCCCAGAAAGGTTGTTTCCCCAGGTAGGGATTTTTCCCTGAAGTTAGGGAGGGGATGAAACTCCTTAACTAAGTGCCAGGCGGGTAGTTAATCAATTTAACTACAAACAACCATGCTTAAGCTACATAATCTTTACTCCCTGGAATGGAGATAAGAAACGCCCTAACCTTTGTAATAGAAATTGACAGGATTAAAATCAACTGGTATAAATATGGATGTAACAAGACAATAAACAGCAGAACCTCTCTGGAGATCCAGACCAGAACTTGGCTGGAGATCCTGGCTGGAGATCCTGGCTAGGCTGCTGATCAACTGAACGCTGTCTCCATGTCCTTCCTTCTTCGCTGACTCCGTCTACGCCTTTGGGAACCCCTGGACCTGCTGGGGTTGGACCCCGGCATCTGGCGCCCGAACAGGGACCCTTAGGTAAGTCCCCCCGTACTTGGGACGGATAGGACTGCACCGTAGGGTGCTGCAGACCACCCCTATAGAGGATAAGTAGGGTAAGCGGGTAGTTAGTACAGAACTTAGATTGACAGGATGGGTCATACTGAGTCTAAAGAAAAAAGACTCTGTATTAATCTTTTAACCCATATGCTTGCTAGCAGAGGAGTTAAGGTTACTCCCAGTCAGACAGAAAGTTTTAGAGAAGACGTATGTCAATGGCTTCCTGAGGATGGAACTGTTAATTTAAAAACTTGGACTGAAGTAGGAAAGCAACTAAAGAACTATTACAACTATCATGGATCTGAGAAGGTCCTGCCAAATGTCTTTTCCCTCTGGAATTCAATCTGTGACACCTTGGCACCAGAGGCGAAAACGGTTGAACTTTCTCAAAATTTAAATAGTCCCTCGGCTCCACCCAGAGAGGATACATCATCATTGTCTTCAGCTCAATCTAAAAGCAATTTAGCTATGCCTACTGATCGGGAGGAGAATAAATATCATAAACATGACCATTGGTCCTTTCCAGTCAGTAGAGAGGAGAGAGGCCCTCCCATTCAAAACAGGCTCCCCAAATTAGAAAGGAAGCCTGTGGCTCCTATGAGCTCCATGTCTAAATTTCAAAGGGCGATAAGAGAAGCTGAAGCTAATGGAGATCTTGAATTCTCACTCTGCTTCCCAGTTACATATGAGAATGAGTCTGGTGGGGACGGAAACCCCACCTGGGAGCCTATACCTTACAAAGTACTTAAAGAATTAAAATTGGCCTGCTCTGAATATGGACCTCTAGCTCCTTACACACAAACCTTGGTAGAAACCCTAGCCAGTAAATGGATGACTCCTTATGATTGGTCACAGGTTTGTAAAGCCTGTCTCTCAGGAGGTGATTATTTATTATGGAAAACTGAATATGATGATCTTGCTAAGAAAGCTGTAGCCACTAGCAAAAAAACCAGAAAAGGAATAACCCTAGACATGATATTAGGAGAAGGTGATTTTAACACGGCTCAGGAGCAAATGAATATGCCCACAGAGGCACTTACCAAAGTAACCAGTTGTGCAGTAAATGCCTGGAAATCCCTTATCTTATACAGCAGGAAAAACAACCACCCTTACAGAGGTTAAACAGAAGGTCGAGGAACCATATCAGGATTTCCTTTCTCGCCTCATACAGGCAGTCAAGAGAGTAATCAATAACAAAGAGGCAGCCGATATCCTAATCAAACAACTGGCTTTTGAAAATGCTAATAATACCTGTCAGGCTTTATTAAGGCCGATTCCCAGAACAGGAACTATAAATGATTTTATAAAACAGTGTGCTGATGTAAGTCCAGCATTTATACAGGGTGTAGCTATAGCTGCAGCTCTCAAAGGGGAGACATACCCTCAATATGTACAGGCTATAGGACAAGCCAGCAATAATACAGGTAATAAAAGAAATATGAACTGCTACTCTTGTGGCTTATCTGGGCACTTTAGCAGAGAATGCCCAAATAAAAATAATAATACTCAGGCCAGATGGCAAGCTCCTCGACAGCCTGGAAATACATTAGGGAATAATATTAATCCTCCAAAAACCGTTTGTCCCCGATGTCAGAAAGGATTCCATTGGGCAAAAGGAATGTAGATCAAAATACCATAAAAATGGTCGGCCTTTAAACTCTACAAATAGCTCCCAAGGAGGTTATATCCCATCACCTCAATTGGGAAACTTGAGAAGGGGCCAGCCCCAGGCCCCTGCAATAATAGGGGCATCAACCTTCAACCCCTCTGCAAATTTCGATCAGTCAGTGACCTCTTCAGGGCAACCCCAGGCAGTGCAGGATTGGACCTCCACTCAACCACCCATGCAATACTAACCCCAGACTCGCCAGTAGCAGCCATTCCTACAGGAGTGTCTGGGCCGCTGCCTGAGGGAACTGTAGGTTTAATATTAGGATGGAGCTCCACCTCGTTACAGGGGATCTTAGTCATCCCAGGAGTTGTTGATGCAGACTACACAGGAGAAATACAGATTTTACTTTCCCCACCCACCACGACTATACAGCCCAACCAGAGAATTGCCCAATTACTCCTGTTACCAATACATAAAATAGGGACAGCTGTTACCCAGAAAGCTAGAGGGGCCGGAGGCTTTGGATCTAGTGATGCAGCATTTTGGATACAAGAAATCCATGCTACTAGACTTACAAAAATTTTACAAATTCAGGGAAAACCAATTGAAGGTCTATTGGATACAGGAGCAGATGTTTCCTGCATAGCAGGGAAGGATTGGCCCTCTTCATGGCCCACGCACACCACCTCCACTTCCCTAGTAGGACTAGGCAAGGCATCTAATGTAAAAAAGAGTTCTCAGATTTTAACTTGGGCTGATGAAGATCAACATTCAGGAACATTCTGTCCCTATGTAATTACAACTATCCCCTTTACATTATGGGGAAGAGATATCTTGTCTCAAATGGGAGTTCTATTATATAGCCCCAGTGATAGAGTAACATTACAGATGCTAGACACGAGATTTAATCCAGGAAAGGGATTAGGAAAAGAAAGTAATACCTCACACTCCTCGACAGGATTTATAATTGGGGCCATTGCCTTTAGGACTGCTGATCCCATAGTCTGGAAATCGTCACAACCAGTATGGGTCGAGCAATGGCCCTTAACATCTGAGAAAATATCAGCAGCCCGACAATTAATTGATCAGCAATTAGCAGAGGGACATATAGAGCCATCAAATAGTCCCTGGAACACACCCATATTTGTAATAAGAAAGAAATCAGGCAAGTGGAGACTTTTGCAAGATCTAAGAGCCATAAATGCCACCATGGAAGATATGGGCTCCTTACAACCTGGATTGCCCTCCCCTGTGGCAATTCCACAGGAGTATTGTGTTGTTGTTTAACTTACAGGATTGTTTTTTCACTATACCTCTTCACCCGGCTGATTGTCAAAGATTTGCATTCAGCATACCATCAGAAAACTTTAAACAGCCTTATCAGAGATATCAATGGAAGGTTCTCCCACAAGGGATGAAAAATAGTCCTACATTATGTCAAAAGTTTGTAGATCAGGCATTGCAAGTTATTAGAAAGAAATTTTCAGATCTATATCTTATTCATTATATGGATGATATTTTACTAGCTCATAAAGATCGGGCTACTTTACAGGAAATTCTTACTCAGACCATCCTTGCTTTAGAAGAACATGGTCTAAAAATAGCCCCAGAAAAGATTCAGACTGAACCTTCTTTTTCCTACTTAGGCAGAATATTACATACCTCTACTATCACCCATCAGCCTTTACAATTAAGAAAAGATCATTTAAACACATTGAATGATTATCAGAAACTATTAGGTGATATCAACTGGGTCAGGTCATATCTAAAAATAACCACTCTTGACTTAAAACCTCTATTTGACATTTTAAAGGGAGATTTTAACCCTAAGTCTCCCCGACAATTAACTGTAGAAGGAGAAAAGGCTATAGCAAAAATAGAACAGGCCATCAATAAACAGCAACTACAGTATCTAGATTATTCCAAATCTTGGGCCTTAATTATTCTAGCCACTAAATATACTCCTACAGGATGCTTATGGCAGGAAGGACCATTAGAATGGATACATTTACCTGTCACTCCTAGGAAGATTGTACCACCCTATCCCTCCCTAGTGGCCACTCTCATTATCAAAGGTAGACGACGCAGTATCGAACTCTTTGGAAGAGAAGTTACTGAGATAATAATACCTTATAAAAGAGAACAATTAGACACACTATTACAATTTGAAGAAGAGTGGCAAATAGCTATAGGTAACTTCCCAGGACAAATTTTACATCATTTGCCATGATCACCTTGCAATTTCTCTCCCTACATCCGTTTATATTTCCTATTAAATGTTCAAAAGAGCCATTATCACCTCCTGCCTCCTTAGTATTCACAGATGGCTCCTCTAATGGTAGGGCAGTAACAATCATTGACTCAATAACCCATGTTCAACAAACTCTAGAGACGTCAGCTCAGAGAACAGAGCTTTTGGCAGTTATTTATGCTTTTGAACAATTGCAACAGGTTCCCTTTAACTTGTACACTGACTCTCAATATATAGTTAAATTATTTCCTCATATTGAGACCGCCTCTCTCCCACAAGGAAGAACAGCCATTTTCTCTTTGTTAACTCAGCTACAAACTTACATTCATAAATGAGAAAAGGCTTTCTATATTGGACATATTAGAGCTCATTCCTGCCTACCAGGACCCTTAAGCGAAGGAAATTATCAGGCGAATTTACTAACTCGCCCAGTAGTTTGTACAGCTCTAGAAGAAGCCCGGCGGTCTCATGCCATTCACCATCAAAATGCTTCTGCTCTCCGTCTATATTATCGCATATCTAGAGAAGCTGCTCGAAGTATTGTGCGTGACTGCGGCCATTGTCCTACTCATTTTCCTAGCCCTGCTACTGGAGTTAATCCAAGAGGACTTAGACCCTGTGACTTATGGCAGATGGATATTACTCATGTCCCATCTTTTGGCAAACTTTGCTATGTGCATGTTTGTATTGATACCTTTTCTCATGTTATCCTTGCTTCTGCACGTACAGGAGAAGCCTTTAAAGATGTAAGTCAACATCTATTCCAATGCTTTTCCTACCTAGGAATACCAAGGGCACTTAAAACAGACAATGGGCCTGCCTATACCTCTAGAGCTTTTAAAAACTTATGCTCTACATTCGGCATCACACATACTACAGGAATACCCTACAATCCTCAAGGCCAAGCAGTAGTAGAAAGGGCTCACCAAACTTTAAAAACACAAATTAAAAAATTACAAGAAAATGAGTTTAAATATTCCTCTCCTCATCATGTTCTACAACATGCTCTATTTGTAATTAATATACTAAATGTAGATTCTGAGGGAAATTCCCCGATGTACAGGCATTGGAACCCTGATCTAACTAAACCTAAAGCCCTTGTCAAATGGAGAGACTCGCTTACAGGAGCCTGGAAGGGACCTGATGTACTTTTAACCTGGGAGAGAGGATATGCTTGTATATTTCCACAGGACGCAGACTCACCTGTGTGGATTCCAGACTGTCTAGTCCGACCTTATGTCTCACCGCCCGCCATCTCTGCCTCATCATAGCACACCTGACCAGTGCCCATCTGCAGCAGATGTGCAGCCCTGAGCTGGAACAATCTGTCCATTGGGAGGATCACATGTGCCTCCTTTTTGTCTTTCCACATGTCTCAGCTTTGCCCCACATCTCCTTTCCTTTTTCCTTTTTTTAAAATCTAACTACTTGTTTGCTGGTTCTTTGGCCTTTCTCCTTCTTTCCTGAACACAGCCTTTTCTAGAATATCCCTACCCTACTGTTCCAGGAAGGGCACCTACCTTTTATGCCGTGATTAGGGGTGTCTGGTATATGTCCCATACATGGAGTTGTCTTGTGCCAAGAGCCTGACATCCTGGGCTGAGAAAGCCCTGTTCCGGGACTCTCCTTTGTCCTGTATTGGCCCCTCTTACCCTGGTGTCAAGAGGGACCCTCTTCTAACAATCCAATTGCCCATAGCTGTTGCCTGAGCTCTCTGTTCATGCTGAGGTTGAAGCCTCATGGTGGCTGGTACCATGGATCTGTCTCTCACCCAATAGCGTGAGCTGGGCCCTCCCTGGAGAAGAAACCTGGGTTCCCCAAGATATGTGATCAATGCCGGGGCCCCGCCAGCAGGCAAGGGGATCCCAAGGCAGTTGCTGGGCATGGAGGCCAGAGGGACATAGGCTACCAAGGAGACAGAACTGAACCTCACATCACCCTACTTGGCCCAGAGATGGCTGGTAGTCAAAGACGGGTAAGACCCCACAGGGTGGGGCAACCTAAGACAGGCACAGTCGGGGGCCAGTAGGAGAGAACTTGGGGTTCAAGAGAGGTGGGGCACAGATCCTCACCCCCCCAATGGTTCAGGGGCTTGAACACTCGCCCCTTCTGAGGAAGGTCTCCTGTCCCCATGGCTGCTTCCCGCTTCCCATGGGGCTCAGATCGGGACCCAGGTAAAGACAGAGACTGGCTGACAGCAGCTGCCCTCTCACTGCAACAGGACTTGTTTCCCATTTCTACCTTGGACCACAGGGAAAGGGGCAGCTGAAGGAAAGGGCTGTGTCAGGATGCTGCCTTCTTCCCTTTCTTCTCCCTCTTTTTTCTAAACACTTCCATGCCTTGTAGTTCTTTTGCTTTCTCTTCTTTTTCTCTCTATTACCCTCCATCTTCCATATCAGCTGACCCAGAGGGCACAGCTTACTCCTCCTCGGACACCGACAACACCATCAACCACGGCCCTGATGGACCCTTTGATGCAGCCCTTCAACTCGCTGACGCTTCGGGAAGCCCGTCGCCAGTGATGCCGCCCGGTAGCCAGACAAAGACAATCAAACCAACAACTTGAGGACAGCTGTAATCCCTTGACTGAAGAGGCCGGCAACCTTCTACAGGAATGGGGCTCCTTGTGCACTCCATCCACTATGTTTATAGTTATGCTCACTGTCATTGCTTGAAAGTCTTCTTCTGAGTTTTAAACGGCCCAATCTGAGAGGTGGCCACTGATTTGCATGTGCTATCATTTAAAAAATAAAAAAGGGGGAATTTGCCGGAAGCCGGTCCATCCTTGCTGCTTGACACAGTCACTGCAGGATAGAAACATCTGCACAGCATATGTTTCAAGGGACCTGGCGTATATAGCATACTGTTCTTAATATGTTTGCTCCCCTTAGCGCTGTGTGTTTTAACCAAGGTCACCTCTCCCAGAAAGGTTGTTTCCCCAGGTAGGGATTTTTCCCTGAAGTTAGGGAGGGGATGAAACTCCTTAACTAAGTGCCAGGCGGGTAGTTAATCAATTTAACTACAAACAACCATGCTTAAGCTACATAATCTTTACTCCCTGGAATGGAGATAAGAAACGCCCTAACCTTTGTAATAGAAATTGACAGGATTAAAATCAACTGGTATAAATACGGATGTAACAAGACAATAAACAGCAGAACCTCTCTGGAGATCCAGACCAGAATTTGGCTGGAGATCCTGGCTGGAGATCCTGGCTAGGCTGCTGATCAACTGAATGCTGTCTCCGAGTCCTTCCTTCTTCGCTGACTCCGTCTACGCCTTTGGGAACCCCTGGACCTGCTGGGGTTGGACCCCAGCAGGACACGGCAACCCAGCTAGGGCCAAAGAAGACCACTTTCCCCGCCCCTCTGGGTCAGCCGCTGCCAGCCACAGCCTCTCACAGGCCTTCACCCTCCATCCTCTGGCCCAGGGAGCTGGTCGCAAGTCTAAAATATATTCTAAAGATAGATGAGTCTTTTATTTAAAACAAAGTATATAACACTTTATATATGTCTAGTACTTTACAGTTTCCAATTCCTTTTTCACATACCTCCTTTGATCCTTAAGGTACAAAAGTGCCAGGATAGAATTTTGAAGTTCTACCTAATCATAGTTAAAGAACTAAATGAGAACATGATCCAAGTGTTCAGAATTCTTCACCAACGACAATCTCAATTATTCTGGATCACTTCATATTCAACATGACTATAGAACATTTTAAAAATGGAGTGAACAGACAAGAAATTATACATACTGTCTATATATTTTCTTGAGGTTTACCAACACAATAAAATCTAGACATGTGGTATTCTATAACCCTTCTCAGTAATACTTATCTGTAAACTTTGCCTCTTATCAAATAGTTTTGAAATAAAACAAAATTAAAGTAAGGTAGCTCTGGCTGGTGTGGCTCAATTCCCCATCAGGCACACACATTCTTCCCTCCCTTCCTCTCTCTCTACATATCCTCAAGTGAGGATTAAAAAAATTAAAGCAATGTCTATTTGAAAACTTTTTAGCTACTTGTCAATTAAACTATAAGACTATAAACTACTAAATATACCTTAGGGACTTGTTACTCCTCATCAAATTTTGCGAAAAACCTATGAACTCTTTCAAAAATTAACCCAGAAAAATACCAATGAGAAAAAAAAAATGCCTCGAAGGCCTGACTTTACTTTCTTGAAATCTCATAATTTCTATGACTGATTATATAGTAGTCAGGATTAAAAGGACACAATGGAATAAAAATGAGGCAAATTTCAGTCAACTTCTTATTAGGTACATTTAAAGACATACGCAGTTGAAAGAGTAATTCAGAAAAAATAATCCAGTATGGACATTTTATATTAGATTTATTCTGTAATTAATTTCTGCTTAGAGAACAGAACATTCATATGTATGCCAGACACAACAGCCAGTGGTGGTGGTGGTGATGGGGATAAAGAGGGCAGTGGTCATAGTGGAAAATGTGTGTATGAGTATAAGATTTTCAAGAATCTAGAAGTCAGTCAGGAATTAAACTTGCTATAGAAAATTCTGCAAATATTTAAAACCAGACTTTAGGACACATAATTATTATCAACATGACAGGCCCTTTTTGGTCTCAAAATCAGTCAAATTATTTTTCATCAGGATAAGCTTTGATGACACTAAACAATGAATAAAGGGAAAAGGAAATGAGAGTAAAAGAGAAAAGTGTAAATATATTTTGATAGAGTTATGAGCTAAATTTATAGAATGTGAAGCAGTCTGTTTAGAGTACCTTAGGAACATGGCACTGAGTTTTTGGTCTTTGAAGTTAATATCTAAAATTTTAATTTGTTTAATTCCTTCAAGTTATAGTACATGAAAATATTATAAAAGGCAATTTCATACTTAATATTTTAACAATGATTTAATTCACATAGTCTTATGTACAATTTTGTTTTATTAATTTCAGAGAAGGGAGAAGGAGAGAGACAGAAATATCAATGATGAGAGAGAATCATCAATAGGCTGCCTCCCGCATGCCGCACACTGGGGATTGAGTCTGCAACCCAGGCATGTGCCCTGACTGAGAATCTAACTGTAACCTCCTGGTTCTTAGGTTCATAGGTTGACGCTCAAGTACTGAGCCACACCAGCTGGGCTTATGAATTATTTTAATCTTGCATTTGCTTTCCTATATATTTTTCATAAAAAGATTCTTTGACTTACTAATGCATTTTATTTAATCTACTGGCAAAGGGTATAAACATAGTTTTATTCTATTTTGGTATAGCAGCAAATTATCAGAAAAAGACCTTTAAATAGCTAATGTTCTCAGAAACTACCTATATTCCTGCATTTATTGAACTCATACTAAAATTTATCGTGATTTCCAGTTTGGTGAGCCTTTCATCTTCTACCAGTTCTTTCTGGTTTTACCTGGATTCCAACATTGCCCCTTAATGGTGGTCATTTAAAAACTTTATTCCAATTACCCGAAGTCTCCTTCTGGAACATTGTTGTGTGTTTTTTCAAATCACTTTAAAAACATTTTTATTTTTACTTTGGAGAGAGGAGGGAGGAGGGTGGTGGAAGAGGGAGAAGAAAGGAAGAGAGAGAGGGAGAGAGGGAGAGAAATATTGATTGGTCGCCTCACACACGAGCCCTAACTGGGGATTGAACAGAAACCTGGGTATGTGGCCCGAACAGGAATCCAACCACCACCTTCTGGTGAATAGGGCCATGCTCCAACTGAACCACACCAGCCAGTGCTCAAATCACTTTCCATGCACTTTAAGAAAACACAGTTGTGATATTACATATATAAAATTTTATATACCATTTTTGCACTTAACATAACAAAAGTATTTTCCATGTTAAAACCTCTCTAAGTGCTATAAAGTTTAATTACAAAAGTAGTAACTGCTTATTGCTAAAAATATACATATACATCTATTTATATATACCGAACAACCAGTCGCTATGACGTGTGCTAACCACCAGAGGGCGTGCACAGACCATGGTGGGCATTGGCTGCGGTGGGATGGTAGAGTAGGTGAGCGGGGACACCAGACCAAGGTGGGGCGCTGATCACTGTCATCGGGACGAGCCTCTGGTGGTTACTGAAAATTCTTTGCTCCCGTGCGCTGTGGTCCCACCCGGTGCTCACACCTGCTGCCAGCGCCAGCCCAGCTAGGACCTGCTTCTGGCACCTGGCGCCAGCCCCGATCCTCGGCGCTGTCAGTGGGTGTAGCGGCTGCCGGCCCCGATTGCCCCTCAGGGCTTCTCCACCTCCCCCTGCTCCTGAGGGGCGATTGGGGCCGGCAGCTGCCTCTCACACCTGCTGCGGGGATGGCCCCGTCAGTGCGTGGGAGTGCTGGTGGAAGCGGGGCTGCCGGCAGACAGGGGACCAGGGGCTGCAGTGGGAAGGGCTGGGAGGGGGCGCAGAGGATGGGCTGAGACCCACCCCTGTGCCCACTGCAGCCTCGCAGCTCACAGTTCCTTTCAAGGTGCATGAATTCATGCACTGGGCCTCTAGTAAGATATAAAATAAAATTCTTCTTTGGCACCCTTTCACTAGAATCCTATTGATAAACTGTTAACTTGTCTTTTTCTATATATAAACATTCTCCAATAAGCTATTTTTAAAAATAAAAATAGATCACATAATACTCAATACACCTCATTGAGAAAGTACTCAATATATTGTAGCTACCCTTTCATGTTAATCCATACATATCTGCTTATTCTTTATAATGGTTGTCTAGTGTTCTACATTATGGTTGGACTCAGTTCCCTACTGATGATCATTTTCTTTGTCACAACTTTCCACTATTATAATCTTGCAGCCAACATTGTTATGCACATATCCTTGTATGTATGTATGCATCCTATTAGTATTTCTGTGAAACAGAAATTTGGTAGAACAGAAATACTAAGAATAAAATTGTTAGGTCTAAGGACATAAACTATTTTTAAAGGCTGCATAATATTCTATTGACTAGATATGCCATTCTCCTATTAAGGGAATTTATTTGGTTTACTTCTATTTTTTTTTTAATATTGATAAGGAAGAAATTTTAGTGAGGGAAATGGTACATACTTGACTCAAGATAATAGTGCTGGTAGAAGGAGACTGGAAGACCTTAAAAGGATTGCCACATGTATTACACAGCTAAAATGTATTTCTTAAACAACTAAAATGTTTTCTTTGCTATCCTTAGGCTTCCTACACAAGTGCAGAATACGCAAATTAAACTCTGTAGTTGTCAGCTAACCAGTTTTCTCATAAAGTGTGCAAATAAGACTTACTATGTCCAGTCTGCAATTTTTTTTCTCTTTTCTCATTTCCAGTTTTTCCTTGATTTAGACTATTAGTTGACTCACTTATATGAAAGAAAACAAATTGCAAAATAACGAACAAAATGTTTCTGACTCTTTGATTGATGTTTATTTCTGAAGGTTTCACTAATATATTGTCCTTCTGGGTCCTTACATGAGAATCAAACACATGGCCTGAAAGTGTACCTTTTCTGAGACTTGGACCCTTTCCTCATATAACTGCCTGAACAATATAGCTCTTACACAGTAAATCTGATTCTGGGCAAAGCCTATTTCTGGCTCTGATTTTGACTGAGCACATGGACAACAGTTTCCACACAGATGGCAGTGTGGTGGAAATGGGTTTTGATTTTATAGTCTATTTGGTGATTTCTACTGGATGACAGTATCCTGGTCAGGTAGCAGCTGACAGGGAATTTGGAATTTTATTTCCTTATTGGTGTGTTCTGTTTTTAAATGTACTGATCTCAACTCCTTTACTCTAATAGCCAGAGACTACTTCCTCCATCTAAAACTTAAGATTTTTTTCATGTTTACTTATTTTGGGCCCAATATCTGTCAACACCTACAAAAATCAAATTCCTATACCAAAGATGAAAGGGAATAAAATCCTTGACATTCAAAACGCAGCTCTTCAGTCTACTCAGATCCTCAGTTCTAGTAGGCCCAGGGCAGGGGAAGCTACATCCATTCACCTCCTTGGCCTTCAGCGCAGATCCTGCCTCCGGGCCCGGGCATTGGAGTTGAGCAGTTGGGCTCTAGGGTAGCGGTGGCAAGATAATGGTGGTGGTAGCACAATAGCGGTGGCGTTGGGTAAGTCCACAGCAGGGGCAAGAGTTCTGCTGGGTCAGTGGCAGTCACACGGTGGTTGCATGGAGTCCTGCTGATGTTCGCTGCAGGTGCAGGGGGTTTGGGCAGGATGCACGCATGCGTGGTTTCGGGTCTGGGCCTCCGTGAGTCTGGGTGGTGGCCACGTTGGGTGCCTAGCTACTACCACTCCCGCAGCCTCCTCCCAAGGAGGGCCTTGTAAATCTTTCAAGGTGGTAAGGTCTCCAAGCCTAAGCCTGATCCGGGGAGTAGTTGTGGTAGTAGCAGCTGCTCTGGGGCCAGGCGAGCCTGTACTGTCCGCCCGCCCCTCCCCCCCAGATTCCTACATGCAATGGGACTGACTCTCTCTCTCTCTCTCCTCTCTCTCTCTCTCTCTCTCTCTCTCTCACACACACACACACACACACACACACACACACACACACACACGCGCGCGCGCGCGACACTCATCCTCACTCGGGTCCTGCTGGCCGCCATGTTGGAATCCTCGGATTCATTAAAGTTGTTTTAACCACATTTGTCTTAGAACACTTCAGTGACAGAAGATTTGTCTACTAAGGAATCTGCTTGATTGCTAAACACTTTAGACCACAAACTTAAACAATAGGTTACATACACCTTCCAATAAACATACCTCATTCTGTTAAAATAAGCCAACAAAGCCCTGGCTGGGTGGCTAAGTTGATTGGAGCATTGTCCCATACACCAAAAGGCTGCAGATTTGATTCCTGAGCACATACCTAGGTGGAGGGTTTGATCCCCAGTTGTTTCTTTCTCTCTCTCTCTCTCTCTCTCTCTCTCTCTCTCTCTCTCTCTCTCTCTCTCTCCCACACACACACACACACTTTCCCTCTGTCTAAAATCAATATAAACATATCCCCGGATGAAGATTTAAAAAATAACAATATGCCAACATAAAGCTAGAAAAGAAAAACTAGCTCTGCTTTAGTGTCTAAAGTATCACAGTATCATACACTTAGAAATAGAAAAATATCTTAATTTTTAAAAATTTATTGATTTGAGAGAGAGGAAGGGAGAGAGAGAAAGAGAGAGAGATAAATATCCATTCGTTGTTCTACTTATTTGTGCATTCATTAGTTGCTTCTTGTATATGCCTTGACCAGGGATCAAATCTGCAACCTTGGCAAGTAGGGACCACACAAAGGCCATCAAGTAGAAAAAAATCTTATCTTTCCTTTAAGTAGTTATTATAATGCCGTATATTTTTTAACTGTTAAAATAAAGAAAAAAAATCCTTGAAAATATGGTCAACTTTTTAAATAGACTAGCACCTTCTTCTACCTTAAATTATGCTGCTTTATCATTGTTAGCTCCTCTAAATTACATAGAAGGTAAAAACTTTCCATTTTATGAACATGAAGTATTTTTTGAGCCAACAAATTGGCATATCTTGTCTATCTACAGAGAGTATTAATCAATCAGGATAAAATACAGGAAACTAGAACAAGCTTCTGTTCCAACTGGCTTGTAAAAATCACTATTATGAGGTTAACTAAGTAAAACCCACAGATTGCTAACATTTCTTTTATTACTTATGATTTAAATGTACTGTCTCTTTAAGGAAAAAATGGTCTTGCCAAAAGTTGTACATTCAAGGGAAAACAGACAAACTCTGAATTTAATTAATGACCTTGGTCACTAGAACAAGAAAAAAAAATGTTCTTAAGCAAACAAAGTTTTCATATTGGTATATAATTGTAAAAACAAGTAATTGTAAAAATCCTATTTACAATGGCTCTTTGGACAACCTACACTCATTTAAAAACAGCTATTTGTCACCATCGCTACTCAGTGGTTAGAGCATTGGTCTGCCTCAAGTTCAATTCCCACTCCATGGGGCTTTGTGCAGGAGGCAATCAATCGATGTGTCTCTCTCACATTGATGTCTTCTCTCTCTCTCCCTCCCTCCCCTGCCCTTCCAATCTCTCTAAAAATCAATAGGGAAAATATCCTTGGGTGAGGATTAACAAAAAAACAAACAAAAAAAACTATACAAGCAGCTCTTTGTCTTTGTCCAGATTTTATCACCATCTGAAAATGATAATAGCAAGATATAAATGTTTGTGTAAACTTTAACTTTTTTTCAGGAAATGGCTAATTAACTTTTAAAATCCTCACTAGAGGATATGTTTTTATTGATTTTAGAGGGGGTGGGGGGGAGAAGAGACAGAAAAACATCCATGTGAAAGAGAAACATCAATTGGTTGCCTCCCGCATACACCCCAACAGGAGACTGAGATCTGCAGCCTACATATATACCCTGACTGGGCATTGAACCTGTATGGGACAATGTTCCAAGCAACTAAGCCACCCAGTCAAAGCAAATTTCTTAAATTTTCTACAGTAGTTTCACATTTACCATACATCTTTTTTAAAATATAAAATTATGTGTTCCATTAAACTTGATATAGATAGTATCTTTATTAAAAGGGGTTGATTCTTATAACAACACTAGAGGCCTGGTGCGCAAATGTGTGCACCGTTGGGGTCCCTTGGCATGGCCTGAGGGAATCCAGGAAGGAGCCGCTCCCACTCATCCCGGTCAGCTGAGCGGGGCTCCCACTATGGGAGCGCACTGAACACCAGGGGGCAGATTCTGCCTTGGGCGTCTGCCACCTGGTGGTCAGTGAGTGTCATAGCAACTGGTTGGCCAGTCACTTGGGCTTTTATATATATACTAGGGGCCCGGTGCACGAAATTCGTGCACTGGGTGTGTGTGGGGGGGAGTGTCCCTCAGCCCAGCCTGCCCCCTCTCACATACTGGGAGCCCTCAGGCGTTGACCCCCATCACCCTCCAATCGCAGGATCGGCCCCTTGCCCAGGCCTGACGCCTCTGGCCTAGGCGTCCGGCCTGGGCAGCAGGGGGTGCCGCGATCGCGCGGGCTCCGCCCCTGGCCCTGCAGGACGCCTCTGGCTGAGGTGTCCGGCCCGGGCAGCGGGGACCCACAGCTGCAGCGGCCCCACGATCGTGGGCTTCACTTTAGGCCCAGGCAAGGGACCCCTAGCTCCTGGGACTGCCAGCTTCGACCGTGCCCAGCTCCCATCGCTGACTCCACCCCTACTTCCTGCTATCACTGGCCAGGGTGGAAAAGGCACCTGATTCTCCGATCATGGCTGGGGGGCAAGGCAAAGGTGGCCCCAGGGCCGCCTTTGCCCTGCCCCCAGCTCTTAGCTCCTCCCTGGGTTTCCGATCACTGTCAGTGGCAGGGGGCTTCTTCCTGCTTTCCCTTTCGCCTCCCTGCATTGTGCCTACATATGCAAATTAACCGCCATCTTGTTGGCAGTTAACTGCCAATCTTAGTTGGCAGTTAATTTGCATATAGCCCTGATTAGCCAATGAAAAGGGTAGCTCGTACGCCAATTACCATTTTTCTCTTTTATTAGTGTTGATAGACAAGTCTTATAATGCTTTATATATTAGCTTATGTTGTAAGTTTCAAACACTAAAGTTAACTTTTAAAACTAATCCTATATAATAATGAGCTAATATGCTAATTAGACATCCTTCCGGATGACCTTCCGGACGAAGCTGGGTCTGCAAGGACTGGCTGAGGTTGTGAGGGCTGGCCAAAGCTGTGAGGACCTAGCCCCCTGCACGAATTTTGTGCATCAGGCCTCTAGTCTATATATATAATAGCCCAGCGACCTGAACAGCGGAATGACCAGAACGACTGGTGGCTATGATGTGCACTGAAGCAACCAACCAGCCTGATCCAGGCCCCAATCAGCCCCCCCGCCCCCGCAGCATACCCTGCCCCCAATTGGCCCCCAAAACCCCGATCAGGGGTGGGGCCGGCTGGCCAACTGCCCGTGGCCACTCCGCCCTGCTGGTCTGGCCTGATGGGCCCCGATCGGGGTAGGCTGGCCAGACCCCACCAGTGCATGAATTATTGTACTGGGCCTCTACTATAAAATGAAATCAATGAAAAATCTTTAGCCCTTGAACAATTTCTAATTAAGAAAAATGCAAATCACTGGTCACCAGATGTTTTTAATATATCCTTCTGTCTTATACATTGTAGAATAACCATTAAACAAAGAGGCTATATAAGTGCCTTTGGATTATGTTAATTATGTTTATTTTGCCACTTAAAATCATTATAAAAATGACATAAAATATGTATTGATGAAGAGAATGAAAAAATAGTTCTTGGTTAGATGACTTAATTTTTTCTTTGTCTGCATGAAAACAACAGTCGGTTTCTTTGGATAAGGTTGTATTTAATAAGTATAGCTGATACTACCGAGGTAAAATAAAGTTATAGGGAAATAAAAATATGTATACAAAATAATTAATATGTTTTATCCATTTATCAAGGAAATTGTTATAGCTTTTTACTTTCTTTAAAAAAAGTTTAATTGATTCAGGAGAGGGAGAAAGAGGAACAGAAAGAGAAAAATCGATGTGAAAAACATCAATTAGCTGTCTCCTATATTATTGGGGATCAAGCCCACAACCCAGGCATATGACCTGACCAGGAATCAAACGAGTGACCTTTTGGTACATGGGACAGTGCTCAACCAAGGAGCCACACCAGCCAAGGCTGTTATAGATTTTTTTAAAATTTATTTTATTGATTTTTTTAAATTAAATCTTTATTGTTCAGATTACTACAGTTGTTCCTGTTTTTTCCCCAAATAACTCCCCTCCACCCAGTTCCCACCCCACCCTCCTCCCTCACTCCCCACCATCCTCATCCATAGGTGCAAGATTTTTGTCCAGTCTCTTCTCGCATCCCCCTCACCCCTTTCCCCCCAAAGAATAGTCCACTCCCTTTCTATGCCCCTGATTCTATTATAATCACCAGTTCATTCTGTTCATCAGATTATTCACTTGATTTTCAGATTCACTTGTTGATAGATGTGTATTTGTTGTTCATAATTTGTATCTTTACCTTTTTCTTCTTCTTCCTCTTCTTAAAGGATACCTTTCAGCATTTCATATAATCCTGGTTTGGTGGTGATGAACTCCTTTAGCTTTTCCTTATCTGTGAAGCTCTTTATCTGACCTTCCGTTCTGAATGATAGCTTTGCTGCATAAAGTAATCTTGGTTGTAGGTTCTTGGCATTCATCACTTTGAATATTTCTTGCCACTCCCTTCTGGCTTGCAAAGTTTCTGTTGAGAAATCCGTTGACTGTCGTATGGGTACTCCCTTGTAGGTAACTGACTTTCTCTTGCTGCTTTTAAGATTCTCTTTGTCTTTTGCTCTTGGCATTTTAATTATGATGTGTCTTGGTGTGGTCCTCTTTGGATTCCTTTTGTTTGGGGTTCTGTGTGCTTCCTGGACTTGTAAGTGTATTTCTTTCACCAGGTAGGGGAAGTTTTCTGTCATTATTTCTTCAAATAGGTTTTCAATATCTTGCTCTCTCTCTTCTTCTGGTACCCCTATAATTCGGATGTTGGTACGCTTGAAGCTGTCCCAGAGGCTCCTTACACTATCTTTGTGTTTTTGGATTCTGTTTTCATTTTGCTTTTCTGGTTGGGTGTTTTTTGCTTCTTCGTATTTCAAATCTTTGACTTGATTCTTGCGATCCTCTAGTCTGCTCTTGGGAGTCTGTATAATATTCTTTATTTCAGTCAGTGTATGCTAAATTTCTAGTTGGTCCTTTATCACAACCTCGAAGGTCTCATTAGATTTCTTGTAGATCTCATTAAGTTTATCGGCAGTTTCTAGAAAATTCTTGAAAACCTTAAAAGTGTGGTTTTGAACTCTATATCCAGCAGTTTGCTTTCCTCCATTTCTGTCCTTTTTCTTTGTCTCCGCATTTTTTATGCTTCCCTGTGTTGATAAAGTGGTTTTCTGTGCTGAGTGTCCTCTAGGGCCCAGTGGTTCAGCCTCCCCAATTACCTGAGGAGGACACTCTTGGTGCACCGCCTTGTGGTCTTTGTGCACAGTCTTGTTGTAGTTAAGCCTTGATTGTTGTAGGTATCACTGGGAGGAATTGACCTCCAGTCCAGTTGGCTATGAGAATCAGCTGTGTCTGCAGTGGGAGAACTTCTGTGCTGCAGACACCCCTCTGGGGCTAGACCTGCTTCAATGGGGCTTTGGTGCTCACTGAGTCTACCCCCTGAGAGTGACCTTTATGGTTCCACAGAGCTGCAAACTGGATGGTCCCACTCTGACCTCTGGATGGCTCCTGGATCTCTAGGGAGGTGCTAATCTAGCCTCTGCCTGAGGCTATCCAGCAAAAGCCTCCCTGCAGGGCTTGGGAAAGGTGGGTCCCATGGGATCAACAGGGCGGTGCTAGCAGTTATGGCTGCTCTCAGAGGCTCTGCTTCTCAGTGTCTGGGCAATTGCTGCTTGCCCCTCCGAGAGAAAGCTGCCCTCGAGTTCCGACCAATGCCAGACAGTCCTGCTTCTCCCGTATGAGTCTGGGTCCCCAGAGACTCGCCCAGAACTGGAGCTCAGCGCCTGAGACTCCCTCCTGATTGAAAACGACAACCGTGCCCTCAGCCGCCAGCCCTCTCTGCATGCACCTCCGCACCTTAGTATTTTACTTCCGCACTGCGCCCCCTCTGAGTCTCTGTATGCTTTTCTCTTTCCTTCTAGTTGTGGAATTTCCACTCAGCCAGCCTTCCTGTGGTTCTGGATGATGTCCGTTCCGTATTTTAGTTGTATTTTTGAAGTGATTGTTTGACGCAGCAAACTTTGGTGTTGACCTATGCCGCCATCTTGGTTTCTCTGTTATAGATTTTTAAAGATGGTAAAATCAGCCTGGCCGATGTGGCTCCGTTGGTTGAGTGTAATCCCAAAAGGTGGCAGGTTTGATTCCAGTTCAGGGCACATACCCAGTTTACAGGTTTGATCCTAGTCAGAGCACATGTGGGAGCCAATAGAGTGATGTTTCAATCTTACAATGATTTTCCTCTCTGTCCCTCTCCCTTCTTCTTCTCTAAAACAATATTTTTAAAAAAGATAGTAAAATCAGTGTAAGTTATTTTATTTAATACTAGAGGCCCAGTGCACAAAAATTTGTGCACTTGGGGAGCGGGTCCCTCAGCCCGGCCTGTGCCCTCTCACAGTCTGAGACCCATCAGGGGATGACCACCTGCTGGCTTAGGCCTGCTCCCCGGGGGATTGGGCCTAAGTTGGCAGTCAGACATCCCTCTGACAGCCCGGCAGCCCTTGGGGGATGTTCACTTGCCAGCAGGGAGAAGACTTAAGCTGCCGTCAGACATCCTTAGAGCTGCTGAGGAGGCAGGAGAGGCTCCCACCAGCACCGCTGTACTGGCAGCCATCAGCCTGGCTTGTGGCTGAGCAGAGCTCCCCCATGTGGGAGCGACTGACCACCAGAGGGCAGCTCCTGCATTGAGCGTCTGCTCCCTGGTGGTCAGTGTGTGTCATAGTGACCAGTCATTCCCAGTCATTCTGCTCTTAGAGTCAATTTTCATATTACCCTTTTATTATAGGATAGAGGCCTGGTGCATGGGTGGGGCCGGCTGGTTTGCCCTGAATGGTGTCCTGGATCAGGGTGGGAGTCCCGCTGGGGTGCCTGGCCAGCCTGGATGAGGGGCTGATGGCTGTTCGCAGCTGGCCACACCCCCTTTAGGGTGGGGGTGCCCCTGGGGTGCTGGCCAGTCTGGGTGAGGGGCTGATGGCTGTTCACAGCTGGCCACACCCCCTTTAGGGTGGGGGTGCCCCTGGGGTGCTGGCCAGTCTGGGTGAGGGGCTGAGGGCCGTTTTCAGGCTGGCAGGCGACTGAAGCTCCCAGCCTCTCCTTTTTTTCTTTTCTTTTTTTTTCCTGGGATTTATTTACCTTCTATAATTGAAACATTGTTGCTGTCACTGACGCTCCCAGCTCTGAGGCCGCGGCCGGCTGAAAGCAGGTATCTGGGGTTTGTTTAGCTTCTATATTTTGAAACATTGTTGCTTTCGGGCTCAGAGCCGGGCCGCGGCAGGCGGGAAACCTTGGCTTCCTCCATCACTAGAGCAAGCAAGCCTCCTGCTCACTTCAGCTGCGTGGTTGCTGGCCGCCATCTTTGTTGGCCGTTAATTTGCATATCACCCTGATTAGCCAATGGGAAGCGTAGCGGAGGTATGGTTAATTGCCCTTTTTGTCTTTTATTAGATAGGATGCTTTTAAGATTTATTTTTGAAGTTTATCTAAAAACTACAGGGCCGGTGCACGAAATTCATGTGCGGGTATGGTCCCTAGGCCTGGCCTATGATCAGGGCCATCTTCCCTGGCTACCAGCAGCTGCCACCACCCACCCCCAGCTCCCCCTTTGCCATTGGGGGATCAGAGTCTGCCAGTCAGGGGGACTGACTGAGAAGTGGTCAGTGCGCCTCATAGTGACTGCTCAAGTGGTCATTCTGGTTGTTCCACCGATTTGCATGTGTCTCTCTCTCTATATATAGATAGATAGATAGATAGATAGATAGATAGATAGATGTGCTCCAATCCTTCTATTTCCAAGGAAAGGGGCAAAGGAGGGTTGCTGAAAGTGATAAGGGAGGCAGCATGGTGAACTTTTTTTTTTTTTTTTTTCGAGGGGGAAGAGTTTCCTCCTGATGAGGGGCTTCAAAGAACAGCAGCCTACTTCTGCTAAGCTCTGTCTCCAGGGACACAATTTCTGATTGGCATCTGGCAGAACAGAGCAATTGCAGGTACTGGACTGGGAGCACCTTTCTGCATGCAGCTCCCTGGAGAGTCTCTTCCGATCAAGGAAAGCTTTCTTCTAACCATTTATCCTGGAAACAGGGCTGCTGGGTGGTGTGGGGAAAGAGGACAGAATGGAGGTAGGGCAGGGCAGGAAGAAGTATGGGATGGCAGATTGCAACTGGGTTAGGAATTGGACCAGAACTTGGTCCGAGCTCCCCTTGGCCTTGTGCTGAGTGGGCCCTGGCGGCATAGGCCCCAGCATTTGGGTCCTTAGGTTTCTATTATCTTCGACTCCTGAGCATTCCTATCTCTGCAAAGATTCAAGACGGGGCTCTCCTTGTATCCTGCCACAGGAGTGCCTGTCTGGGGCTGAGGACGTGGAATGAGGAAGGGACAGAATCTGGTGCTTTGCTTTTGATGATCAGTTTGTCTCTGCCTGTATGTGCCACAGGACCCCAAAAGAGCGACTTTTCTGAGCTTTCATTTGCATGTCCATACTATGCATGCCTCCTCTGAGACACAGAGTCCAAGGGGAAGGAGAAAGGTGTGAATTCCTCATGTGTGAATGAGGCTTTACACGTTGAACTGCTAGCCTGACTCAGTGATCTAATTTTGTGGTTTCAGGAACCTTTAACAGGTTGGGTTGGAGGGGTGGTGGGGTAGGGTTTTATATTTCTATAGAGGTCCAGTGCACGGGCGGGGACCAGCCCCTTGCCGTGATGGGGCCCCCTGATTGGGGTGAGGGCCCCCGCTGGGGTGCGTGAGTCCTGGGTGAGGCGCACCGGTGGTTTGCAGGCTGGCCACGCCCCCAATTGGGGTGTGGGTCTCCGCTGGGGCCGTGGTGTTCTGGTTTCTGGTCATTCTGGTTGTGACGGCGTTAAGGTCCTGGCTTTTTATATATATAGATTATTTAAAAATTTTTAAATATATCATATATACTGAGAATAGATATGATATTTTATTGTTCATGATTTTGACAAGCATTAAAAATAAAAGTTTTTCAAATTCATCAAGCACAATAAAATTTTAAAAAGGAAATTAATGACTAGTTATTTGAAACAAACAACTATACTGATATCAGATATTCTTTTAGAGTTGATCATTATTTAACAAAAAATTTTTTATTTATTGGTTTGAGAAAGAGGAAAGGACAGAGAGAGAGAGAGAGCGCGAGAAAGAAATACCAATTTGCTGTTCCGCTCATCTATGCATTCACTGGTTGACTTATGTATGTGCCCTAACCAGGGATCAAAGCAACCGCCTTGGAGTATTGGGATGATGCTCTAACCAACTGAGTCATCAAGCCGGAGCAACTGATCATGATTTTGACAAGCTTTAAAACTAAGGTTTTTTCTTATTCAGTCCGATTTTTTTAAAAACTTTTTTTTTAAACCTTGGCTAGTTTTTTAAAAATATATATATTTATTGATTGATTTCATAGAGGAAGGGAGAGGGAGAGAGAGATAGAAACATCAATGATGAGAGAGAATCATTGATTGGCTGTCTCCTGCAAGCCCCATACTGGGGATCGAGCTCACAACCTGGGCATGTGCCCTTGACCAGGATCAAACCTGGGACCCTCAGTCTGCAGGCCGAAGCTCTATCCACTGAGCCAAACTGGCTAGGGCCAGAAAGTCCAATATTTAAAAAAATAAAATAAAGACTACTTATTGGAAACAATCCAACACCCAAGGAAAATACTAATTTTTAGGATTAAAATACATTAGTGTAAATTAATAATTTTAGGTTTTCTATTACTTAACATTTGTCATATTGAGTATTCTAAATCTTTCCCACATTCTTCAAATATCTGATCTTCTATTTTCCATTCTAAGTTTGCCTGTTAGTTTACTAGAATATGGAAGCTTAATCTTGGTGCTCTGCTCTCAAAATGTGGTTCACAAATCAGCAACAACTAGCATCTGATTAGACATTTAGTCTCAGACCTCATTTCAGACAAACTGAATCAGAATATGTATTTTAACAAGATTCTGAGACAATTCATATGCACATTAAAGTTTGATAGGCACTGTTCTAGAGCTCATATCTTCTTTCTTTTGACTTAAACGAGCACACACACACACACACACACACACACACACACCCTTCTTGCTATTGCAAAACTTTTCTGTATCTTAAGTAATCTTACGGATGTTTTCCCTTCAATTCTAGAGGAAAACACTTCCTTTTCTGTTCCAAAGCTATCCTCTCTATACACCTGTGTTCTAGACTCATTCAGTCTTTATGTAGGGATAGTAATTTCTTGCCTTTTTCTCTCAAATGTGATTCTCAAATAGGATAACAAGGAATGAAATGTACATGTCTAACATCTATCACACAGTGCAAGACATAGAACAGGCATGTTAAATTCATAGGTGTTTCTTTTCTCTGCCAAATCAGATATTTCCTATTTAAGAACACAGTCATAACTCATTCTGCTACATCCTGCTGTATCTTGCTTGGTCCTTTCTTTCACAGTCAAACCCTTAGACACTGTATTTTCTCTTAACAGATATTTGTTGATATTGATTGTGGATGCAGCACCATGGTTAGTACTGTTACAAAAAACCCCCCAAAACCCAGTCTCTATTATCACAGTGCTTACCATCATTGAAGAGGAAAAAAGACATGGTTCACATGTGCTAAATACCAAAAGAGGAAACAATACTAGGTGGTGCTTTAAAGAGTAGTCTACAAGCTCGCACTTGGCTTTGCACATAGTAGATAATAAACAAGATGTTGAGTAAATGCTTATTGTCTGTATTTCCTTATCAACTCACCTCATAAACTTTTAAATTTGGTCTTTGTTGACAATATTCTTCTAAAACTACTCTTTTCCATGTCCCAACAATCTTGCAATAACCAAATCCTCTACCCTGAAGCAAATATGCTCCTTATTTTTCAGTCTAGGTGACTGACTACTATGACTTTTACTATACTATAGAGAAATCTGTTAGAAAAAATGTAGCTCATATGGTAGCTATCTAGTTATGCCAGATTACTTGACCCCACTAAGCCATTAAACACTCATAAAAACCTAGAAAGAGGTGTAAAGTTAGAACATGACAGGAATCTGGTTATCAGTCTATGACATATCAGGACACAAAAATAATTGACTAAATGGTGGATACAAAAACAGAATTAAAAAGTCTAAATATTCAAAAGAAAGTACAGTTAAACAGACCAAGATATTATATAATGTAATATTAAACAGACATTAAAGACCCTACTACAGTTAAAGAAAAAATGTTCATGGTAAAGTAAGTGAAAAGGGGAGACTTTTATGTATGGAAAAATAAATCTAGCCCTCGCTGGTGTGGCTTAGTTGGTTGAGCGTCGTCCCATGCACTGAAAGGTTACTGATCCCATTCCCGGTCATGTCAGAGCACATACCCAGGTTTTGGTTTTGATCCCTGGTCTGGTGTGTGCAGGAGGCAACAGATTGATGTTTGGTGTTTGTCTCTTTCTCTTTCTCTCTCCCTTTCTCTCTCTCAAATAAATAACTTTTAAGAAGAAAAAAGAATCTATACCTATATACATAAATTGAAATACTTGAAGTACAAGCAAAAAATTTTTACTGCAGACCTGAGTGATGAGATTGCTGAAAACTTAAATTTCTTGTTTTTTTTCTTATTTTTTCCAAATTTTCTATAATGAGAACATATAACATTTTTACAATTAGAAGAATTATTAGAAGAATGTAATAAAGATAAAATTAAGAGAAAGTTACCATAAAAATTATCCTACAAGTGGCAGGCTGAATATTTAAGAACAAATCATGCTTTTCAGTTTTCATTCTCCCTAATCTCTCCTGCATGTAACAGTATTGATATACTTCCTGAAACTCTACTTCACTTCTAAAACCTTGTTGTTTCTTGGTTCTCTTAGGCATCCTTTCTCTTCGCCTGGTTTGGTTCTGTCCCCTACTGCTATTCACTAAATGGGGCTGAATGTCAAGATTGAGTCTTAAGCACTCTGCTCTTGCCCCTACATGCTCTTCAACAGAAAGATCATTCAGCAATTACTTCTCAGTACATGACTTCCAAGATTTACATCTCTGATTCTTTCCTTCTTTCTTAAATAGTACAGTCTTTAAACTCAACTGGAATATTCTATCGTCTTTCACCTAAAATTCATTCCCCTCCCCCCAAATTAATGTCCTCTTTTTGGACCTTTCTATGTGTATTCACAAATCTATTATGCATTTTGTCACCTCATTCAAATTTTAGAGTTACCCCCTCTTTCTTTCCTTCTCTTCAACTCTTAGTCACAGAATCCTTCGAAATACCTCTTACATCCATGATTTTCTTTCCAGTCGAATCTGATACCCTGCCAATCCTTATAAAAATCAACACCTCACACCTAAAGTAGTCCAATAAGTGTAAGTCTAACTGATCTTCTAAGTGCCCTTAGTTTCTAAGTGTCTAGCTTCTCTGAAAAAAAGAAACATACACACAAACAAAATTTACATATTGCTCCTGTTGTGATTAATTTTCCTAAAACATTGCTTAAAAATAAAAAAAGAAAAACAAAACAAAAACCTAAACCCTAGTCTCAAATCACTGTCAAAATTACAGGCTAAATTTTAGTCTCCAATCTAGTCCCTACCTCCCTCTTGTAACCTTACTTCCTACACTATGAAAATCATCCTTCTAAGCAAACTAGTCTATCTTCAAAATGAGTTATAGAAATTTGTAACTGAAACATTCTTGAGTTTTTCTGGAAGCTTTGCTATTTAATGTCACTAACCAATGATGCTACTCATGGACAAGACAGAGATACTGGCAAGGAGGGGGTGTCCCTTAAAGTAGGTTTTCCAAATGTATATGTTAAAAAGTTGACAAATTAGTTAATTTACCTGTTTTTACTTATGTAGACGCGTTTGTATAATTAAAGTTAAGTGCCGGGAGCCGGTCCATGCTTGCTGTTTCAAGGGACCTGGCATATATGGCATACGGTTCTTAATATGTTTGCTCACCTTCTTGGTGCTGTGTTTTAACCAAGGTCACCTCTCCGAGAAAGGTTGTTTCCCCACGTAGGAATTTTTCCCTGAAGTCAGGGAGGGGATGCCTCTCCTAGAAAGGTTGTTTCCCCAGGTAGGAATTTTTCCCTGAAGTCAGGGAGGGGATGAAACTCCTTAACTAAGTGCCAGGCGGGTAGTTAATCACTACAAACAATCATGCTTAAGCTACATAATCTTTACTCCCTGGAATGGAGATAAGAAACGCCCTAACCTTTGTAATAGAGATTGATAGGATTGAATCAACTGGTATAAATACAGATGTAACCAGACAGAGAGACAGAACTTCAGACACAGAACTTAGGAGACAGGGCTTGGAAGACAGGACCGAGAGAGACAGAGCCTAGGCACAGAACCTACACAGAACGTTCTCTAGAGACAGAAGAACTTCGCTGGAGAGAGCATGCCGGAGGATCCTGGAGAGGGACTGGCCTGGGAGCCTGGAGGCGGAGCCTGGCGAGAGAGCATGGCAGGGGATCCTGGACTGAACCTGACTGCGGAGATTGGCAGGAGAGCCTGACTGGAACCTGGTGACTGAGCCTGGCTGGAGAGCCTGGACGGAACCTGGCTGGAGATCCTAAGCAGAACCTCTCTGGAGATCCAGACCAGAACTTGGCTGGAGATCCTGGCTGGAGATCCTGGCTAGGCTGCTGATCAACTGAACACTGTCTCCGTGTCATTCCTTCTTCGCCGACTCCGTCCACACCTTTGGGGACCCCTGGACCTGCTGGGGTTGGACCCCGGCAGTTAAGTATTTATGAAAAGTTTAATTTCACAGAAAAGTTTTCTATATGTATTACAGTAATTTTAGATTTATACTGAATAGGTGTAGTAAATGTGTGCATTGCCAGTCACCTCCAGTAAACAAATGCACACAGCTGGGGCATGGCTTAGCACATGTCAGAATATCTGCAGCTGGCTCGGATTAAAACTGCTGCATAGCTCTGGCTGGCTTGGCTCAGTGAATGGAGCGTAGACCTGCAGGTTGAAGGGTTCTGGGTTTAATTCTGGTCAGGGCACATGCCTGGGTTGCTGGCTCGATCCCCAGTGGGGAGCATGCAGGAAGCAGCCAATCAATGGTTCTCTCTTATCGTTGATGTTTCTCTCTCTCTTTCCCTCTCCCTTCCTCTCTGAAATCAATAAAAAGATATTTTAAAAAAACAAACTGCTGCACAGCCCTGACGGTGTGGTTCAGTGGTTGAGTGCTGACCTATGAATCAGGAGGTCAAGGTTTGATTCCAGTCAGGGCACATGCCCAGGTTAGGTTGGTTGCGGGCTTGATCCTAGTAGGGGGCATGCAGGAGGCAGCCGATAAAGGATACTCTCTCATCACTGATGTTTCTATCTTTCTCTCCCTCTCCCTTCCTGATATCAATAAAAATATATTTAAAAAAAACAACAAAAAACCCCACAAAACTGCTGCACAAAGTCGCACCATACAACAACAGAACCAATTACCACCCGAGATATAGTGTGATCACATGCTAATTATTCCCCGAACATTGTTTAGGAGTGGTTCCTCTTGGATTTAAACATGTAGACTATAGTTGTAGATATGTAATATTTATTTCTGTGGGCAAAATTACTACAGTGTTTTTCCCAACATATGGACTATTTGTTAAAATTTGTTAAAATAACAGTGAATTAATAACAAAAGAAATAACCTGTTAATTTAATTATAAGTAAATCTTTGTTAAAAGCATTTTAAAATTAACAGGATGTTAACTTTTCACGTATGACATACAGACCAGAAATTTTGTCCATTAAATCCGAAGTTCGTTAAATCGAGGTCTGCAAAATCGAGTGTTTACTGTAACAGATTAACAGTAGACTGTAAATATTAAGGCAGAGCTAGGTAAGAACCAGTACAAATCAGACCAGGGACCATAACATTCTGGAAAAAGCAAACTATAGAGTAAAAAGATCAGTGGTTGCTAGGAGTTAGGGAGAGAATGAGGAAGGAGTAAATAGGTAGAGCACAGAGGATTTTTATGGCAATGAAACTATTTTGTATACTATAATGGTAGATAATGGACATGGATATATGTGTCCAAATCCACAGAATATACATCATGAATAAACCCTAAAGCAGCGGTTCTCAACCTGTGGGTCGCGACCCCTTTGGCGATCAAATGACCCTTTCACAGGGGTCGCCTAAAACCATCCTGCATATCAGATATTTACATTACGATTCATAACAGTAGCAACATTACAGTTATGAAGTAGCAACAAAAATAATTTTGGGTCACAACATGAGGAACTGTATTTAAAGGGCCAGAAGGATGAGAACCACTGATGAAGCTAGGGACTTTGGGTAATAATGATGTGTCAGTATAGGTTCATCAATTGTAACATACCGCTATAGAGTTTGATGTAGCAGTGTGGGAAGTTGTGCATGTGTGGGGCAGGGATATATGGGAAATCTCTGTACTTTCTGTTCAATTTTACTGTGAACCTAAAACTGCTCTAAAAATTTACTATTAAAAACTGCACACATAAAAATATTTAAAAATTTAATCCCTGTCCTCTGTTAAAATAATTTCCAGTGTAGTTCTTCTATAGATCATTTCTGAGTAAGAAAGTATAACTTCTTAGATAACTTTTAACTTCACCAAAATCCTTCAAAAGCAACAAATGTCTGCACTGGAATTTCAGAAAGGCACTTATTTTCAAATTCTTGGTGCTTTGGTTAGGACCATAATCTTAATACATTAACATTTCAGACTTGAAGCATAACAAGCCGTGTTACGATCAATGCTTACAGAAAATCATCCACTGCCAGGTAATGTTTACAATACATGAGTATAACTGTATAACTACATTATGCAAGTCTAAAAATTATTTTTAAAAACTATAAATTTTGTAACTGGAAGGAATGAAAGAGAACACTTAGTTCATCTCAATCCCTCTGAGGTCAACCACAAAAAGTATGAATTCCTTATTTGCAAAAATGATTTCCATACTCTGCCCCTGCCTACATTCTACTATCATCTTCTGCTACTCCCACCGAAATGCCTTATTCAGCTATGCAGAAACTCGCCATTTCTTAATTTGCTAAGTCTTTTCGTAACTCAGTATCTCTGAACATACATTCTTTTGTTCTGAAATTCACCAGGACCCATGCACACTTGGCGAACTCCTATTCATCTTCTATCACACTATTTGAGTCATAATCACCCAGAAAACAATTTAAGAAAAGTTTGAACATAGAATTCTAACTGTGGGATATTTCTAAGCAGAAAAAATACTGCAAAGAAATCTTGAACTTTATTTAATAGGGAGGTAGGTAGTTGTGTTACTGGTATAGTAATTATTTTTTGTGTATTGTAGGGTACAGCATATGAATACATATGACTAGTGTTGGGAATCAGAATTTTATTGTGAGAGATACAAATATGAACTAAAATTAGAGAGGAAGAACCCTGTAGTGCTGAATTGGAAGGTATCAGCATGAATTCATTTAAAAAAAAAAAAAAAAAAAAGAGGGACTCTGGCTCTGTCAGGTGAAAAGGCCAATTTGCAATAGTAGGCAATAGTAATGAGTACATCTATACCCAAACTTTGGTTTTTAAATTTCATTCTTCACTAAAAAAGCAATTCTAGAACCCTTGAAGAAAAAAAAAGGTTGAGTCTATGTCTGGAGCAATAAAAATGTGAGGTAAGCCTGCGCAAGTGTTATGTTTACGTTAAGAAAGTGTTCACAAACTAAAAGAGCCATGTCAAAGATATAGAAGCCAAACACTTGTTAAATCTTTAAAACAATTTTAGCATCAAAAAGAATACTGATATAATTATTTACATATAGATTTAAAAAGAATGCCAGGTAACAAACATAGGAGAAATATTAGAATTTTTAAAAGAGTTACCCTTTTTTTGTAGCCCCTAATGTATTAAGTGATACAGGTAAGGATCATTAAGAAATGCTAACAACAGTGGATGAAAGGTTGTTGAGGTATTAATAAAGTCACAAAATATCCTGCAGATCATGTGCTAATTATAAAGAGGAAAATAAACCTCTACAATGGTGTGATCTAGCTATCACCACCTTAAGCAAATGATAAAATTTAGCATCACCAATTGTGGGCCAACCTAGTATTATATGCCTTGTGGTGTGATGTAATGTTAAGTTCACAACATCTCTCCTATGGAGTATGTCTGCTGAAACTGTTTATGTTTGATGTACTCATAAGGAAACAATAAGATAAATTAAGAATAAGTAAACAATCAGATAAACTAAGAATGTGGGAAATTCTACAAAACACTATCCCAAACTCTTCAAATAAACTCAATGTCATGAATAAACAAACAAACAGTTGGGCATATTGTAGATAAGAGATACATATTAACCACATTACCTTGATTGGATCCTAGATGACAAAAGTAAAAGAAATACTATGAAACGCATTTTGGGGACAACTAGAGAAATTTAAATACAGGCTATATGTTAGATATTACTGAATTACTATTGCTATTCTGAGGAATGATAGTGGTATGATGGCTACAAAGAAGAATGTCATTCTTAGGAGATATATGTAGAAATATTTAGGAGTGAAATGTTAAGATATCTGCACTTTCAATTGGTTTGGCAAATATATAGTACATATGGCAAGAGGATAATAAATGGTGTATGTATAGATGAAGTATATGAATATCCATTGTACTATTAAGCTATCTGTAGATTTGAACATTTCAAAATAAAAACTTCGGGAGGGGCGTGGGGAAGAATTTCAATTCAGATGTCACATCTCCAAAGGCTTTTTTGACTTTTCTAGTGGAATTATTTTTCCTGTTTTCAGTATTCCCACAAGACTATTTCTATTTTAGCACTTAACAAATTTGTAATTGCCTGTTTACAGGTCTGACTTGATGGAACTGGTCTCATTTTCATTCCCAGAACTTAGCTCTTTAACTGGTTCTTACTAGATAATTAGTGCTTGTTGTTTGAATGAGATCACTGATAAGCCAAAGTGACCAGTTCAAACTGAAATCCAGCTATTGTCTATATCACACTGTGCCTAGAATTTAATCAAATCCATCAAACAAAAAGCCTATTAAACACTCCTATGTGACCTGTACCATTATAATACCCACATCAGCATTCAAATTAGTTTAAAAATAAAGCATAACAACTCTAAAGCAGCATAACCCTTAAATTACAGGCATACTTTCATTTTAAATTATTTTAGTATCAATACAAGGAAATTAGGGATGCATACCTGTTCTGTATCCTTCAGATTGGAGGTCTGGTTTTCTTCCATGACTCCACGCTGCTCATTTTCCCATGGTAATTTATTTTTTCCTTTTCCTGCACTTAATACCCTCCGGGTACAGATAGTTGGACTGTAAGATCCATAAATTTGCATGCTATCCCTTGTGTGGTCACCACAGGGACAGTATGCACTCTGAGTTCTGTTACCAGTCAAAAGCCAATCTGTATCTGCTCCATGTGCCAAATGGCTTGACCTACCCTGGGCAGATGATGGCATGAGTATGGCATACTCCACAAATCCCTGTTCCGTTAACCTTGGGAGGGTTTTCCTAGCCAATCTGGCCTGCACAGCATTCATCACTCCATCTCCATTATCTTGTAGTTCAACAGTATCCACAGCTTTGAAAAGGATGTTGGTTTTACCTGAGCCCATTGATGATGCCAACACAGCAAAGGCTTCCAGAGCTGCTTGTCGCACCCTGCGTTTGCTATCTACAAGAGCTGGGGCAAGATCAAATGACAATTTGGGTAAGTCAAAATCCTCACTAGGATATGTCAAGAGGGAGCAAATGCAAATGTTCACCACCTCCTCTCGAACTCTGGAATGCTTATGTTTGAGATGTTCCAGGAGTAAACAAAGCACCTGTTGAGGACCTACTTCCTTCATGAGCTTGAGGAAGATTTTCATGTATTCTTGTTTGATCACCAACTTGTTGTCTGCCAGCACTTTGACAGAAGCTGCTATAACTGGTCCCAAGAAGTGCTGTACCTGCTCTCCAAGGCGAATAACCAGTAAATGCAGAACCTGAAGTGTGCCATGGACCACTCTGAAGTTAGAATCGTCTAACAAATTATACAGCAAGCTAATAAAACTGACAAGGCTAGAATGAGGATTAGAACTTGGGTTAAATCGACCCATCACCTGTTTTAGTTCCTCAACAGCCTGAGTCCGGTTCTTATAGTCTTCCTGATCTAACAATCTTGAATGCAGCTCCTGAGGAATAATCCCAAATTTAAGATTGCTGTTGGAAACGGTCACTGCACAGGGAAGGGGGTCTTCGGGAAATCCAGAAGCTTCAAGTTCCAAATAATAAGGAATCTGGCTGCCAAACTGGGACTCCAGGCGGCGATTGTAGTGTCTCCTCAGGGCAGACGGCAGGCGAGAGATATAGGATTGAAACCTCTCTTGGCCAAGTCGCTCCCCAATTTGTTGAAGTGCAGAGAAAGCTGTCTCCGATTCTTCTTCTATCTCCTGATCGCCAAGCTTTCGGGCTAAGGATATTATCACCTCGGTAAGATCTAGGCCCAGCAACAAGTCCTCAGGAGTAAGCAAGATAGGGAACAGCAGCGCTGTTGCAGTTCTAAGCCGAGCATCGGTACTTTCCAGGCCTTGCTGTATAAGCGTTCTTAGCACCTGCCCAGAACTACGTTTCAGACAAATGTGGAGGATCTGCAGCGCATCTTTCCGCAGGGCCGGGTTCTCTTCTCGTAAAGAGACAACCAGTTGAGGCAGAAGTGCTAAGCTAAAGGCCTCTTCCAGCTGGCCTGCCTCCCCCTGACCTCGAAGAACGTCCAAGAGGAGCTGCAAGCAGAGTCGCTTCTCATCTCTACCTCCTTCCACAAGCACTCGGCCCAGGGCTCGATACAACGCTTCCTTCCGTCTGGGGAAGCCAAGTCGACCGCCACGCCGCGGCAAAACAGCCTGCAGCGCCTGAAAGGCCTCCGAGGGATCTGGCGCGGTCCGCAGGAGCTGAAGGAGCCGAGTCTCCTCTTCATCCGCCCCTGACAAACCGCCTCCAGAGCCAGGCCAACTACTGGAGATAGCCTCCGCGGGCATCAAGAGGGCCGAGGCCAGAGGCGAAGGAGTGGAGGGGCAGGAACCGTGATCTCCCGCAGCTCCATGGCAGCAGTTTTTCTCGCCTCTCATGGTGCCCGCACCTCGACTTTCATCAGTCTCTGGGGCAGAAGGACGGCTGTGGCTCTCGGGGCGATAGGAACATTTGGCTGGAAGGGGAAGCAGCAGGAGCAGCGCGGAGGGCGCAGCCTCCATGGTGGGTCGTTAGGTGGCAGAGGCTGGAGGAAACCATCGTCTCCGAAGGGTTTGATGGAGCCCAGCCTTCTTGCTCCTCTCCAAATCCCAAGCTGCAGAGGAGAAAACACTGCTTCAGTCAGCTTCCAAGCCACCCCCAACTCCGGAAGCCCTCGGCAAAATGGCCCCCGGCAAAGCCCCAGACCCCACAGCCACCACCGGGCGTAACCAGGGGCGCCACGTGACCAAACCCATCGCTTCCATGGTGATGCATCCAGCGCGGACCTTTTGACCCGGAAATCAACCTGCCGTGGTGAATGCTGGGTCATGTAGTCCACGTCAGGTGTTAAGACTGGGCAGAGGTCTCCTGGAAAAGGAAGTGAGAACAATGCGAACATAGCGAGCTTAGTGAATGTGTCTGGAGCCGAGTACTCGAAGAAGGTGTGTTGGGGGAGCCGCGGGGGAGGAGGCATTAGGCGGAAGTGACGGTCTTCAGGTTCAGGGCGGAAGTTCCCTGCCCCACCCGTAAGAATTGAGGTTTGATTAGAGGCAAGCGAGGATCCTGCCCGGACTCCAGTTGTCCTCGGCTCCTCCTCCTGTCGTTGCCTGCGTGATTCCCGGGACTCAGGTATTTTCCTTTCGCTGTCCACCTGCGGCGCAGGCATTGGCAGAGTTTTGCCGGAGTGCCGTTGGTGCTGGAGAGAGGTAAAGAAATAGACGGGAGTAAGCAAGGAGAGAGAGGAGACATCTTCTTCTGCAGGACTAGTTAGCGTTGTGAGCGCGTTGCTCTCTACAACCCGGAGGCAGTGCGATCCTTCTCCCCTGCCGTCCGCTTCAGACGCAGAAGATCCGGATCAAGACCAGGCTCAGAGCTTGCGTTCTTTTTTCAAATCCGGGTTTTGGGCCCTTGCACTCCCCACCCTCTCCCCGACCCCCCATTTCCTACTTGCTTATCCTTCCCTCCGGCCGTGGAGGGTTCAAGGTTTTATGTCATTTTTCCTTACCACCATCACTAAGTTCTCTTTGGAAACATACGTAATCTGTAATCTATTTTTCCCTAACCCTAACCGCCTCTCCCTTGTGTTCTCGAAGTCTCCCAAGGCAGTTCCCCTGTGGGACTTACCTCTCCACCCCTCCCGCTCCCCCGCCGCCCCAGGCTCCCTCCAGGATCCTCGTGCATCTCTGCAGCCACTCAGTCTTCTGGAAACGGAGATTGCAGAGAACATTTCCGTTGGGTCGATTTCTTGGCATCATGGTCCTAAGAGAATTCTGCCCTGTAGGTTTAAGGCTGATACTAAACGTTTCTTTGTTTTAGGACTTAGGTGAACTGTGGATTTGATGAGCATTTTAACCTTCTTGTAAGTGAAACGTTAGCGGACACAATTGAAGAGATGGAGTGTTTGTTGTAAGGCTGACTTCTTTGAAGTGTGGAAGAGAATTTTTGTTGTTGTTGAAGGAATAACACAATACCTTTTGAATGATCCAGTGAGCAACGTCTGAGTTTTCATTTGAAGTCTCCAATTTATGCACTTCAGATGCAAGTGCGCCTACCCTGCTCTGCGCCACATGGGATGTTTCTTAAGTACATTTTTAAACCTTAGAATAATTGAGACACATGTGCCAAACCACTTTATAAATAATGTTGATGAATAATTTAAGTTTAAGATTAATATCTGATGTTGTCTAACAGCACAATTGGAATATCATAGGTTTCTTTTTTTCTTTTGGGGCTAGAATAAATGTAAATGCGTCTTGTGTAAACCATGCATCCTTGTTTTGCTTTTAAGTTCTAATCTAGATTGTTCCTTTAAAATTACTCATTTTGATGGATATGTGAATCTGCCTAAATTTGGTTTGGCTATGTTTCAGTAGACTAAAGAAAAATGATCTCTCTCTCTCTCTCTCTTTCTCTTTCTTATAGGAGCAGAGTAAGGTCAGGGAGAGAAAACCAAGAGATGATTGTAACAGTTGTCAATGAGACATTATGTCTAGTTCTCTTACTTCCAATGTATACTTTTACTCAAGTTTTCTCAGACTTCAGGAACACAACTCAAACTAATCTAAATAAGGGAATGGTTTACACATTGGAATGTACACATTAGAATGCCAGTTTATGTTGGAATAGAAGATTACCCTTTCCAGTGATTAGAATTTTCAGGTTGAAAATCCAGTGAACTCTTTCATGTATCTGAGATCTTGGGAATAGTAAGTAGAGGTTGTGTGGTAATTATAAAGTTAAAGAAAAGGAACTTGGAAAGTCTTGAATGGTATTCATCATCAAAGTTATGGTAGAAGCTTAAGAATTATCCCTTATCTCTATAGAGCAGGGGTTGGGGAAGGTCCAGCCCAGGGCCGTACAGTATAAGGTTCTCGAAATCATTTGGTCTGGCCCTGCCGAGGCATTAGGGATGAGTTAATTAAATGTTTGTCTGAATATAGAAGGCTAATTTTTAGGTTGATAATTTTGTATGGCCCTTGATGTCATAAATATCCAAATGCCCCTTGGCAGAAAAACGTTTCCCCACCCCTGCTATAGAGAATTCTTCGCAAGGGGCTTGGATACCTAAACCAACCAGTGATGTCCTTTTCTTTAGATTAACAAAGCAAGATAAAGTTTGATTTTGACTACTTTTCTCGGGGCCTTGTAGATAGATCACTGTGTTATAGATTGCAATTTACTTTATAGCTGTTACATTAAATTTCTTCGATGAAGATTTGAAAGATGCATTAATCTCCATGGTGGATATTTAGGAAATGGGATCTTAGCAGCATCACACATCTTACTAATTGTCTGTGGAAGATAAATCTCATCCATTTAATGTGTATTGTTTATTTCTATTACAAAGAATTTTTTAATCTTATTTTTGAAGTCTACAAATCCAGGAAATTCTAGGAATTGTGTATGGACTAGAAAAATACCTTTTATATTGAACCATAAACAGAGGTAGGATAAAAAAATTAAATTCTAGAAGAGTGGAATTCTCTGTTAGGTGTATTAATAGTACACCTCTGAAAGTTGAAAGTGGATAATTAAAGAAAATAGCAAATTTAAGTAAAACAACTTAAAAATGTCAATAATTTCAAAAAAGCTTAGTTGAAATAATGGATTACAGGAGTGTTTGTGATATATACCTTAGTTTTTTGAACTGAATTTAAGCACGTTAAATGCAATTGCCCTAAAAACATCCTTTATTTCCTTCATCAGTGATACTGATTGCATAAACCATTATAGTTTTTTCTGTGTTCGTACTCAAATTTTACGGACATCCAGGAATATTGAAAATCAATGTAAGTTCTGTAAACTACTCTGACTTTTGTGTAGGTTAAGAAGTTATTGTGAAGAAATATTATGCAAATGAAAGGTGTTATTAATGTTAACAGGTAATTATAATAACACTACCATATATTGAGTGTTTGCTATGTGCCATACACTGTTAGGTATTTACTGAATTTTAATTCATTTAATCCTCACAACAAATTTTTGAGGTTACATTTTCTACATTTGCAATTTGGCAATTTTTATGGATGTTCCTATTGGAAAGTAATTGGACAGAGAAAACAAGTAAAATTCAAGTTAGTCATTTAGCTACTTACTTGGAGCTTTGGGGAAGTTTTAGTGGGGGAGAGTGTTAAGCTATAGGATAAAATTAGATTTTTTCATTATTAATCATTCATATATTTTATTATATATTTTATTATATATATTTTTTAATTTTTTTGGTTCCTGTTCTGAATCTTTTTAGTTTCTTGTTTGAGTCAAAACTTTAGGAAGGTTTAAGATATTATGAGCTTATTTTTACACATGTGGGGTTAAACAGGTGCTATGGATTTAAATCAGTGATAATGTTTTAAATTACTTAGGTTTATGTTCCAAAGCCATTGTACATTTCTGACTGAGTCAAAACTATAATTTTACACAGAAATCCAATTTTTGTTGCATTTTAAGCAATAATTTGAATAAGTTAACAGGATTTCACATCCATTTAAACCAGTTTTTCAGTGGCTAGGTTAATTATGTAACTTTTAGTTTTCAGTAATGCCTTTCTTCTGTTTTTCCTGATTCTGTGATGCAATGATTCATATTATATAACATGCTCTAATTTTACTATTGTTTCTCCAGATATAAAGAAAGTCAATCTCAGAGAAAAGGCAAATATATCAATTTGTGCCATAGGTTCGCTCATAAAATTCTATGCCATCATTAGTTGAATTCTTCTGTGAGGAATTGAACTGTCGGAAAAAAAATTTAAGAAAAGAGCTAATGTGATAAAATATTCTCTTAAATTCACAAATTACACTTTTACAGAAAGGTACATGTGTGTTTGGATTTTTTTAAACAACTTCATTTCTCTTCATCATTTATTTGCTTTCTTTGTAGGAGATAATTGCCTCCCCACTGATTTCAGCACCACTGTCAGCACCACTGTTTTGTAGCTTAGATGTCAATTAAGCAGTTACAAAACACCTGGCTTGACCTTTATTAACTTTGTTTCAGAACCTAAAATTGTGAAGCTGCTGTAGACTCTGGAAAGTTTAATTTTATCTAACAGTGTATTTAATGTTGTGGATATTTATTATATATCAAATATATAATAAGAGATGAATGTGATTAGAAGTGAAGTACAATACTCTTACCTTTTAAAACGCTTTTCAAATGGATGCTATTTATTCAATCTTGACTGATCTAGTTATTTGGTTTTAGAGTATCCTAAATATTTGTTTATGGTACCAAAATTAAAAATAAAATAAGTATGGCAGGGATGTGGGGGAAGAAGAATCAATCCTTCTATGATATAAATAAAAGGAAATGAATGTTCCATACCTCTTTATTTCCTTTTAAATCCCTTATGTATTTTTGTGTCTGATCTTCATAGTGTATGTTTATATTTTATATATGTGTGTGTGATCTATATTTTTTGGGTTTCTACTTTTCACTTTTTTATTTTCTTGTTTGAATTAAAACTTTAACAAGATTAAGAAATTATGAGCTCATAAGTGAGGCAGAATAACATACTATTTTATTTTAGAACTCTGGAAACAGTATGCCACAGTTTAACTCTTCCCTTGGACTTAATTTCTTCACGCTTTGATTTCTTCACCTGTAAAATGGGAATAATAATAACAGTGCCTATCTCATGGTGTTACTCTGAGGATGAAAGGTGTTCATACATGTAAAAAGCTTACTTTATTATGATAATAGATGCTCTTTGTAGAATAATTTAGTCTTGTCAGGAGTGGCAACAATTATAAATAGACTCAGTAAATATTTTAAGCAGGTCAACACTGTATTACATATGTCTTCTTTTTCCCCCATTGACCTCTCCCCGGCCCCTCCCTCCCCCCAGCACATGCCCTTACCCCCCTACTGTCTGTGTCCATTGGTTATGCTCATATGCATGCATACAAGTCCTTTGGTTGATCTATTACCCCACCCTCACCCTCTCCTGCCTTCCCTCTGAGGTTTGACGGTCTGATTGATGCTTCTCTATCTAGGGATCTATTTTTGTTTATCAGTTTATGTTGTTCATTATATTCCACAAATGAGTGAGATAATGTGTATTTATCTTTCTCTGATTGGCTTATTTTGCTTAGCATAATGCTCTCCAGGTCCATCCATGCTGTTGCAAATGGTAAGAATTCCTTCTTTTTTACCAAAGCATAGTATTCCATTGTGTAGATGTACTGCAGTATTTTTGTGTGTGTGTGTGTGTTTTTAAGAGTATAGAGAGGTTTATTCAGAATAGCATAAACCTGTAAGGATATTTATCCATTCCATAAAAAGTTCATCCTCCATACAAGTGATTATGGGAATTCTCTTATTGCATTTTATTAAATATGTATACACGCATATGAGATCTTTATCTAATCTCTTTTTGTACGCCCCCCCCCCATACCCCCTTCCCTCTGAGAATTGTCAGTCTCTGCTTTTTGGCTGCTTCTCTGTGTTTGTTTCTATGTATTGGGTAGCTGCTAAGTCCCCTTGAGTTGATAGAGTGGCCTTGTGTAGTAGGGGCTCTATAGGGCCCAGTGAGTCAGCCTCCCCAGTCTGCTGAGATGGACACTCTTGGTGTACCCTTTTGTGGGCTGTGTGCACAGTTTTCTTGTAGTTGAGCCTTGATTGCTGTTGGTATCACTGGAAGGAATTGACCTCCAGCCCAATTGGCTGTGGGGACCAGCTGCGACTACAGTGGGAGAGCTGGTATGCAGGAGACACCCTTTTGGAGCAGGACTTGCTTCAGTGGGGCTTTGGTGCTCACTGAGTCTGCTCCTTGAGTGTGTTGCTTATGGATGTGAAGAGTTGTAATCTGGTACGGTCTCACACTGACCACTGGGTGCATTGGCTCTTGGATCTCCAGGGAGGTGCAAAGTCAGCCACTGCCTGGGGCCACCCAGCAGGAGCTACAGAGAGATCTTCAGATTCCTCCTCTTCGTATTGGGTTTGGAAGTGCCCAGACAAGGCTCAGCTGTGAAGCAAGGCAGGCTGCTACTGGTGCCAGCCTTGGGCCTTTTATTAATAGGTTTGGGGCTCTCTGACCCAGCTGCAGCTTTTTTTAAAAACACATTTCGTACTGCTCAGGAGTTTTCTCGTGTTTCGCGCGCGTTCTGTTAAGGACCGCTCACAAGTTTTTCACGCCCATGGAAAAAGGAGCGAATCTAGATACTTATGTAAATTTTGTTTGGTCCCTCTTCATAGAGGAAAATGTTTTACGCAGTACCATACGTTAAAAAAGTACTAGGAACTTTAATTATTTAATTGTTTTTGTAAATAAAAATGTTATAATTATTGAAAAACAACACCTAAAGTGCATTATGATGATTTAAATAACGTGCAGTTTGCCCAAAAACGTGCAGTCCCTGAGAAAGGACAGCCATTCATATGCAAAAGCCACTGCAGACAGCTTGGGTGGGGTTGTAAATTGGGCGGGGCGGGGGCTCAGGGAATCACCAGGGTGGAGCAAACAGAAATGGCTGTCAGCCTTACACTGGGGAGGTTCCAGCATGGGAACAATGACCACTTCGAGCACCTCTGTCTGGAAGAAAACCACCCACGAATTCCTGCCCCGATGCCGTACAGTCCAGTTTCTCCCCGTATGTGTCTGGGTCCCCTATAGCAGTGATGGCGAACCTATGACACGCATGTCAGAGTTGACACGCGAACTCATTTTTTTGGTTGATTTTTCTTTGTTAAATGGCATTTAAATATATAAAATAAATATCAAAAATATAAGTCTTTGTTTTACTTTGGTTGCAAATGTTGAAAAATTTCTATATGTGACACGGCACCAGAGTTAGGGTTTTTCAAAATGCTGACACGCCGAGCTCAAAAGGTTCGCCATCACTGCCCTAGAGCCTCACCCGGCACTGGAGCTCAGAGGAAGTGTGAGCTTGTAAATTCAATTGTGGTGCCAGCCTTTTAAGAGGAGCAGCTGGGTCTCCAGCAACCTGTGTGTCACTCAGCCCCAATCCACACTGGTTTTTACAGCCTCTTACTGCCCTTAGGGACTTCTTTCCTCAGCTCTGGGACCCAGGGCTGGGGGTCTGGTGTGGGACTGGGACTCCTTGCTCTTCCAGGCGGCCTCTGCAGAGGCGATCTCCCTCCTGATTAAAAAAGCGTCACACCTGGGTGCCAGACCAGCTTGTTCTGCACCTCCCCGCCTCCTACCAGTCTCAATGCGCTTTCTTCTTTACCTCTCTAGTTGCAGTACTTCTCCTCAGCCAGCTTTCCCATGATTCTGGGTGATAGTTGTTTTGTATTTTAGTTGTAATTTTGATTTGGTTGTGGGAGGCAGCAAGTACAGACGCTTACTTATGCCGCCATCTTGGTTCTCTGTACCACAGTTTTTTATTTTATTTATTTTTTTGGATGTTGTTGTTAATCCTCACCTGAGGATATATTTTTTAAAAATTTTTTCTTTATTGATTAAGGTATTACATATGTGTCCTTATTGCCCCATTGCCTCCCCAACCCCTACTCATGCCCTCATCCCCCTGTAGTCCATGTCCATTAGTTAGGCTTGTATGCATGCATACAAGTCCTTTGGTTGATCTCTCCCTCTTACCCCCACCCTTCCCTACCTTCCCTCTGAGGTTTGACAGTTTGATTGATGCTTCTCTGTCTCTGGATCTGTTTTTGTTCATCAGTTTATGTTGTTCATTATAGTCCATAAATGAGTGAGATCATATGATATTTCTCTTTCTCTGACTGGCTTATTTCACTTAGCATAATGCTCTTCAGTTCCATCCAGCTATTGCAAATGGTAAGAATTCCCTCTTTATTTTATTTTATTTTATTTTATTTTTTATTATTTTATTTTATTTTATTTTTTATTGCCTAAAGTATTACAAAGGGTATTACATATGTGTCCATTTTATCCCCCCGCCCTAGACAGTCCCCTAGCCTCCCCTATCCCCCAGTGTCTTATGTCCATTGGTTATGCTTATATGCATGCATACAAGTCCTTTAGTTGATCTCTTATCCCCCTACCTCCTGCCCCTCAACCCTCCCCGGCCTTCCCGCTGCAGTTTGACAATCTGTTTGAGGCAGCTCTGCCTCTGTATCTATTATTGTTCAAAAGTTTATCATGGTCTTTATTGTCCATGAATGAGTGAGATCATGTGGTATTTTTCCTTTATTGACTGGCTTATTTCACTTAGCATAATGCCCTCCAGTTCCATCCATGACGTTGCAAATGGTAAGAGTTCCTTCCTTTTTAGAGCAGCATAGTATACCACAGTGTAGTATTCCATTGTATAGATGTACCACAGTTTTTTAATCCACTCATCTGCTGATGAGCACTTAGGCTGTTTCCAAATCTTAGCTATGGTGAATTGTGCTGCTATGAACATAGGGATGCATATATCCTTTCTGATTGGTGTTTATGATTTCTTAGGATATATTCCTAGATGTGGGATCACTGGGTCAAATGGGAGTTCCATTTTTAGTTTTTTGAGGAAACTCCATACTGTTCTCCACAGTGGCTGCGCCAGTCTGCATTCCCACCAGCAGTGCGCCAGGGTTCCTTTTTCTCCGCATCCTCTCCAGCACTTGTCGTTTGTTGATTTGTTGATGGTAGCCATTCTGACAGTTGTGAGATATTACCGCATTATTGTTTTGATTTGCATCTCTCGGATGATTAGTGACTTTGAACATGTTTTAATATGTCTCTTGGCCTTCCTTATGGCTCCTTTCAAAAAGTATCTATTTAGATCCATTGCCCATTTTTTGATTGGGTTGTTAATCTTCCTTTTGTTAAGTTGTATGAGTTCCCTGTAAATGTTGGAGATTAAACCTTATTGGTGATAACATTGGCAAATATGTTCTCCCATGCAGTGGGCTTTCTTGTTTTGTTGATGGTTTCTTTTGCTGTGCAAAAGCTTTTTATTTATTTATTTTTTTATGTAGTCCCATTTGTTTATTTTCTCTTTAGTTTCCATTGCTCTAAGAGCTATAAACGGTGAAGAAATTGCTTTGGCATATGTCTGAAATTTTGCTGCTTGTGGATTCCTCTAGTGTTTTTATGGTTTCCTGTCTTATGTGTAAGTCTTTTATCCGTTTTGAGTTTATTTTTGTGTATGGTGTAGGTTGGTGGTCTAGTTTCATTTTTTTTTTTTTTTTTTGCAAATATCTGTCCTGTTTTCCCAAAACCATTTATTGAAGAGACTGTCTTGACTCCATTGTATGTTCTTGCCTCCTTTGTCGAATATTAATTGAGCATAGTGGTTTGGGTTGATTTCTGGGTTCTTTATTCTGTTCCATTGATCTATATGTCTGTTCTTGTGCCAGTACCAGGCAGTTCTGAGAACAGTGACTTTGTAATACAGCTTGATATCTGGTATTGAGATCCCACCTACTTTGTTCTTCTTTCTCAGGATTGCTGCAGCTATTCGGGGTCGTTTTTTATTCCAGATGAATTTTTGTAGAATTCGTTCTAGGTTGTACCGCAGTTTTTTAATCCATTCATCTGCTCATGAGCACTTAGGCTGTTTCCAGATCTTAGCTATGGTGAATTTGTGCTGCTATGAACATAGGGGTGCATATATCCTTTCTGATTGGTGTTTCTGATTTCTTGGTATATATTCCTAGAAGTAGGTTCACTGGGTCAAATGGGAGTTCCATTTTCAGTTTTTTGAGGAAACTCCATACTGTTCTCCACAGTGGCTGCACCAGTGTGCATTCCCACCAACAGTGCACGAGGGTTCCTTTTTCTCCGCATCCTCGCCAGCACTTGTAGTTTGTTGATTTGTTAATGATAGCCATTCTGACAGGTGTGAGTTGGTATCTCAAAAACATGTATGTGTGTTTATGAGTTTGTTTACATATATATGTGTGTGTATGTATATTTACAAATCAATATTATATTATGCTCTCACTAGAGGCCCGGTGCACGAAATTAGTGCATGGGTGCAGTCCCTAGGCCTTGCCAGCGATTGAAGCATGAGCGTCGGGCGTGGAAGGGCAGGTCCCAGCTGACCTCTGGGCCCCTGCGCACCCCCCTCCACCTGAGTCACAGCGCCGGAGTCCCCATGCAGAGATGCGGTGAGCGTGGCTGGATGTTGTGGGCCAGGGCACAGCGTGGGTGTCTGCGCTGCCCAACAGTGCCGCATGGAAGCTGGGAGGGCAATGTTCTCTCTCCCGGCTGGCCTCGCAGACCGGCTTCTTCATGAACCCACAAGGAGCCTGACTGGCCTCTGTGATCCCAGCGGCTGTGGCCCGGCTCACCCAGAAGAGGCCCCGCAGGTGCAGGACAGCCTCCTCGCAGGCACTTGGTACCTGAGCGCTGGGGCTTCCCTGGTGCACAAGCCCTGGTGTCCAGGGGAGGGTAGCAGGGGGAGTGTGAGTGAGCTCGTCAAACACCTCACATTCTCACTGCACCTCCGTCCCTGTCACCCCTAAGATAGCCGGCAAGAGGTCGCAGCCATGTGCCGGGGCGCCATAGGAGGTTGGTCGCTGCCACCCACCCCCAGTTCCCTGTCCTAGCCCGGGGCCCAGCCCCAGTTGGGCGATCAGGGCCTGCTGGCTGCTGGTTGCTGTCTGTGGGATGATCGGTCATGGCCGGGTCCCCCACCCACCTCCCTCAGCTCCCGGGAGCCGGGTGGTGGCCCCGCACCCCGCTCTCACCCCTGGTCGCCATCGGTGGGGGGATCAGGCCCCCACTTGTACCCGCCTTGGCCTGGCACCACCTGCTCACCTAGTCCACCACCCCTCAGCGGTCCTGCTCCCATCAGGGTCCATCGGGGCTGGCAGTGCCTCCACTGCCACCCGCCACCAGCGCCATGTTCTGTGCCACCCCCGGGTAGTCAGCACACATCATAGCGAGCAGTGGAACTCCCGGTTGAACTCCTGGTCGAGGGGACAATTTGCATATTCAGCTTTTATTATATAGGATATCCTATATTAATGGCAATTTACCAGTGTTGAACTGGATACACAAAAATCTACTTAAGGATCTGTCACTGTGTTTCCTATTTGTATTAAAAATGAATCTAACCAATAACTCATTAACTTCATGTAAGAATCATCAATTCTGCAATACTTCGTGTGGCCTAGAATGTTAATGGTACACGGTGGATTTCTTTTCTAGTAATGAGAGATGATACAACATAGAAAGCAGAATACTTTTTAAGCAGATAACTTAAAAAATTTACTAGTAATAAGATAACTTACTGGTAAAAAAGATAATATTTATCAAGAGCTTACTAAGTGATAGGCTCTATTTATATTATATTGTTATTATTAACTTTTTATCCCTTGGTTTTTCACATGATATCCTCAGTTATCCTTTTTTCCCCAGACTTATTGTTCTCAGTTTCATTACCCATTACACATAATTTGAATTTTTTTCTCCTCATCAGATAATAGACTTTGTTTAGCTTCCTTTTACAGGATGGTACCCCAAATCTGTACTCTAGATGTGTTCTGATATTTTCAGAGCAAAGAAAGAATGTGCTAAGTCTGTATATTATAATTCTGTTGATGCAGCTTAAACTTACATAAACTTAGTGTATTAAAGTAGTACTAAAATTAAAATTCTTAAGCCCTCTAAAGACATCCTACAGATAAGTTTTTTCTCTCTCTTATTCTATACTTGTATAGCTGTCTTGGAATTCACTATAGAATCTTAGCATTTATTCCTATGAAACTTCTTGTTAGATGTCAGTTCTTTTGGATCCTTGTTTTATTATCCAGTGTTTTCACTGTACTTTGCAGCTTCATGTCATCTGCAAAACTAGGACAAATTTCTTTCTCCTTTGTTACAATTTCACAGATAGAAGATTTGTTCTTACTGTAAATCTTAGCAACCTTACATATAATTGTTTTCCCCTTATTAAGTCGAAATTCTCATCTTTTCACTTAAAGAAAGCACTTTATGGCTTTCTTGGCATATCTGAATGGCCAACATCACTACTCTTACATTGGGGCCATTATTAAGTAAAATAAATGTTATTTGACCACAACTACTGCAGTACCATGACAGCTGATTATAACTGAGACACCTACTAAGTGGCGAATGGGCAGGCAGTGTATACAATGTGGATACACTGGACAAAGGGATGACTCATGTTCCAGGTGGGCTGGAGCAGGACAGCCCAAGATTTTATTATGCTACTCAGAACAACAAGCAATTTAAAACTTGCGACGTTTTTTCTCTAGAATTTTCCACTTAGTATTTTCAGACCACGGTTGACCAGGGGTAACTGGTTGGGGCGTGTAGAGGAGGCAATTGACCAATTTTTCTCTCAAACAGTAATGTTTCTTTCTCTCTCTCTTTTTCTCTCTACCATCCTCTCTCTCTCAAATCAATAAACATCCTTGGTTGAGGATAAAAAAATGCACAGGAATGAAGTGCTGTACTCACTCCTACCAATATTTATATTATTTAATGGTGTTGGGAATTTTAATTTATTGATAACTAGGGGCCCGGTGCACGAAATTCGTGCACTGGGTGTGTGTGTGTGGGGGGGTGTCCCTCAGCCCAGCATGCCCCCTCGCACATACTGGGAGCCCTCAGGCATTGACCCCCATCACCCTCCAATTGCAGGATCGGCCCCTTGCCCAGGCCTGACGCCTCTGACTGAGGAGTTGACCCTCATCACCCTCCGATCACCAATCACCGGATAGGCCCCTTGACCAGGCCTGAGGCCTCCGGCAGAGGTGTCAGGCCTGAGCAGGGGACCCCCAGCTCCCGGTGGTTGCAGGCTCCGCCCCTGCCCAGGCCTAACGCCTCTGGCCTAGGCGTCCGGCCCGGGCAGCGGGGACCCGCAGCTGCAGCAGCCCCGCGACCGTGGGCTCCGCTTTAGGCCCAGGCAAGGGACCCCTAGCTCCTGGGACTGCCAGCTTCGACCGTGCCCAGCTCCCATCGCTGGCTCCACCCCTACTTCCTGCTATCACTGGCCAGGGCGGAAAAGGTGCCTGATTCTCCTATCATGGCGGGGGGGCAGGGTAAAGGCGGCTGGGGCCGCCTTTGCCCTGCCCCCCAGCTCTTAGCTCCCCCCTGGGTTTCCGATCACTGTCAGTGGCAGGGGGCTTCTTCCTGCTTTCCCTTTCGCCTCCCTGCATTGTGCCTACATATGCAGATTAACCGCCATCTTGTTGGCAGTTAACTGCCAATCTTAGTTGGCAGTTAACTGCCAATCTTAGTTGGCAGTTAATTTGCATATAGCCCTGATTAGCCAATGAAAAGGGTAGCGTCGTACACCAATTACCATTTTTCTCTTTTATTAGTGTAGATACTTTTAAAATAGGAACTAAATCATATTCTTTTTTATTTTCATAACTTGTGTTTGAGATGTTAATGAGACAGAAAAGAAGCGGTTTATGTTATACTAGAGGCCCGGTGCACAAAAATTTGTGCACTCGGGGGGGAAAGGGGGGTTCCTCAGCCTGGCCTGTGCCCTCTCGCAGTCTGGGACCCCTCGGGAGATAACGACCTGCTGGCTTAGGCCTGCACCCGGGTGGCAGAGGGCAGGCCTAATCCCTAGGTGCAGCCCCTGGTCGGGCTCAGAGCAGGGCCGATTGGGGAGTTGAGGCACCGCCCCCTGTCATGCACAGAGCAGGGCGGATTGGGAGGTTGTGATGCCACCCTCAGTTAGGCTCAGGGTAGGGCCGATTCTGGGGTTGGGGCACCGAACCCTGTCACACTCAAGGCAGGGTCGATGGGGAGGTTGTGGCGCCACCCCCTGTCACGCACAGAGCAGGGCCAATCCAGGGGTTGGGGAGCTCCACCCTGTCACGCACAGAGCAGGGCCCATCAGGGGGTTGGGGAGCTCCCCCCTGTCATGTACAGAGCAGGGCCCATCAGAGGGTCGAGGAGCTCCCCCCTGTCACTCACAGAGTAGGGCCGATAGGGGAGTTGGGGCACCGCCCGCTGTCACACACAGAGCAGGGCGGATCGGGGGTTGGGGTGCCGCCCTCTATCACCCACAGAGCAGGGCCGATCAGGGGGTTGGGGCACTGCCACTGTCACACTCAGGGCAGGGCCAATGGGGAGGTTATGGCTCTACCCCATCACACACAGAGCAGGGCCCGTGGGGCAGGCGAGGGGGGTTGGGGCACCGCCCTCTATCACCCACAGAGCAGGGTCGATCAGGGGGTTTGGGCGCCACCACTCTCACACTCAGGGCAGGGCCGATGGGGAGGTTATGGCTCTACCCTGTCACACACACAGCAGGGCCGATCAGGGGGTTGGGGCGCCGCACCCTGTCACACACACAGCCGCAGGGCGATCAGGGGGTTGGGGAGCGCCCCTGTATCAGACACAGAGCAGGGCTGATCAGGGGGTTGGGGCGCCTTCCCCTGTCATGAACAGAGCAAGGCGGATAGGGAGGTTGTGGCCCTGCCCCCTGTCGCACACAGAGCCGCAGGGTGATCAAGGGGTTTGGGCGCTGCCTCCTGTCACGCTGATCCCGGTGCCGGGAGGCATATTACCCTTTTACTATATAGGATAGAGGCCTGGTGCATGGGTGGGGCTGGCTGGTTTGCCCTGAAGGGTGTCCTGGATCAGGGTGGGGGTCCCCACTGGGGTGCCTGGCCAGCCTGGGTGAGGGGATGATGGCTGTTTGCAGCTGGTCACACACCCTTCAGGGTGGGGTTCCCCACTGGGGTGCCTGGCCAGTCTGGGTGAGAGGCTGTGGGCTGAAGCTCCCAACTGCTCCTTTTTTACTTTTCTTTTTTTATTCTGGGCCAGTTTTAGCTCTGGCTCCAGCTCTGAGGCCTCTGCTGCTGAAAGCAGGTGTCTGGTTTGTTTGGGTTCTATAATCGAAGCAATGTATAACTCCAGCTATGAGATCCTGGCTTACTGAAAGCAGGTTTCTGGGGTTTGTTTAGCTTCTATATTTGTAACAATGTTTCAAACTGCAGGCTCAGAGGCTGGCAAGGCAGGCAGGGAACGTTGGTTTCCTCCGTCACTGAAGCAAGCAAGCCTCATGTTAGTTTCAAGCTGCCTGGCTGCCGGTCGCCATCTTGGCTGGCAGTTAATTTGTATATCCCCCTGATTAGCCAATGGGAAGGGTAGCGGTCGTACGCTAATTACCATGTTTCTCTTTTATTAGATAGGATAGGTGTTTTATGTTTTATGCATTATAAACAGCTGTGATCTAGTTTGAAGTATTTATGTATTAATTTTTAAAATATAGTTGTATTGATTTCAAAGAGTAAGAGAGAGGGAGAGATAAAAACATCACTGATGAGAGAGAATCATTGATTGGCTGCCCCCCCGTAGACCCCCCCCTGGAAATAGAGCCCGAACACTGTGCATGTGCCCAGTTGTCCTGACCAGGAATCAAACCGTGACTTCCTGGTTCATAGGTAAATGCTCAACCACTGAGCCACGCCAGCCCAGCTAATTTTCTTTTTTAATCCTCACCCAAGGACATACTCAGAGAGAGAAAGAGAGGAAGAGAGAGAGAGAGTGTGAGAAAGAGAGAAACATCAACGTGAGAGAAAGAGACACATCATTCGTTGCCTTCCATACATGCTCCGACTAGAGATCGAACCCACAACCCAGGTTTGTGCTCCAACCCGGAATCGTACCAGCAACTTTTTGGTGCATGGGGTAACGCTCAACCAACTGAGCCACACCAACTGCACTAATTTCTTTTTAAAAATTTTTATTTATTTATTTTAAATATATTTTTATTGTTATCAGAGAGGAAGGAGAGGGAGAGAGAGAGAGAGAGACATCAATGATGAGAGAGAATCATTGATCGGCCGCCTCCTGCATACCTCCCACCTGGTATCGAGCACGCAACCTGGGCATGTGCCCTTGACCAAAATCAAACCCGGGACACTTCAATCCACAGGCCGATGCTCTATCTACTGAACCAAAACATCTAGGGCTAATTTTTTTTAAATGATTCTTTCTACCCCCCTTCTTTTAAAAAAAATATTTATTGATTGAATTCAGAGAGAAAGAGAGAGAGAGAGAGAGAGAGAGAGAGAGAGAGAGAGAGAGAGAGAGGAGAAACATCAATTTGTTGTCCTACTTATTTATGCATTCATAAGTTGTTTCTTGTATGTGCCCTGACTGGGATTGAATCCGTAATCTTGGCTATGGGGATGATGCTCTAACCAAATGAGCTATCTTAGCATCTATATATTAATTTGTTATGGCTGACGCAACAAACTACTACAAACTCAGTTGCTTAAAAAACCAGAAATTTATTCTCTTACAGTTCTGAAGGCCAAACATCTGAAATTAATATATCTGGGCTGAAATTAAGGTGTTGGCAGGGCTGTACTCCCTCTGGAGGCTCTAGGGGAGAATTTGTTCCTAGCTTCTTCCAGCTTCTGGTGGCTGCCAGTATTACTTGGTTTGTGGCTTCATCACTGTAATCTCTGTCTCTGTGGCCACATTACCTTCTCTTTTGCCTGTGTCAAATCTTATAATAAACCTGTGGTTATATTTAGGGCCCACCAGGATAATCTCCCCTTCTCGGAATCCTTAATCATACCTGCAAAGCCTTTTGTTGCCATGGAAAGTCACCTTCAAAAGCTCCAGGGATTAGGATGTGGATGTCTTTTTAGGGAGCCATTATTTAATCTACCACAGTCCTTATTGCCTTTCACTTGTTCTTCTTTTTTTCCCTCATCTCTTTTCTTCTCTCCGATTTTTTTTTCTTCATCTTTCAGAAGCACAGATTGTGTGGGTATGGTCTGAAGTTGTGATCAAGAGTTGAGTAGCCCTGGCTGGTGTATCTCAGTGATAGCTCAGACTTTAATTTAATGAAGGTAAATAGAAGAGTTGGCAGAATTGTGATCCAAAAGTCAATTGTCAAGAGACCCTTGTGGTTTGGGGCATAAACTCATAATCTGTGGGCCTCTGCTTCTTTTTCGTTTTTTTTTTTTTTTTTTTTTTTTTTTTAGTTTAGCAAAAATATATTGAGAATAAAATCCAGGAACGTAAAGAAACGCCAAATGAAAATAATGTACAAAGTCTCCCCAGGTGTTGGTAAGAGCCAGGGCGGTGGAGACGCCAGCGAGCTGGGCTCAAGGAGGGAGCTGCGCTCTGAAGGCTGACGGGGCAGGGACCCTCAGTTCAAGTCCGCAGAGAGCAGACGACCCCGGATGCTAGCACCGTCCCATCGCCACCCTGGGCCAGCTGTGTGCTCCGATGAGAAGGGCACTTGGAGGGAAAACTTCGTTAGTACAATACAGCCGGTCCACCCAAATCACGGATTCCGAGGACTCCGGGGTCTGAGCTCCAACGATTCAGAAAAAACTATGCTATAGGTTTTGGGGGAGATAAAAACATTTCATGGGTCATGTCAATCACAACTTTAACCTAAAACCAGTGGGAGGGAAGTCGACATTCTTGGCGATTCAAGTAGCTGTAATGCTGTGTCGTCCTGGGTGTTCGTCCCAGGCGCCCTGAGCCCCGCGGCTCAGGCGGTCAGTGCAGACGCAGCGGGGCTGCCGATGGCTCAGTGGTGGAGGCGCTCCCTCCCGAGAGGCCTGCGCTCCTGTCGCGGCTTTGCCCCGGCCCCAAGCCCACCAGCTCGGCCCACCCTGGGCAGGCTGGCCTGGCAGCCCTGGCCTGGCCAGACCAGGTGCTATTTGCCCTCCGTGACCCTCCGCCAGCACCTCCGCCGCCTCCTGCCCTGGGGCCTCCTGGGCTCGGGGAAGGGGCTCTGCGCCTCGGCCCCCGAGTCGTGCTCGCAGCAGTAGGAGCGCCCGTCTGCGGTGGAGCGCCAGGCGGTCCCGTCTTGGTGCTCCTTGCAGAACGAATTGGGGCACAAGTGGCAAAAGGAGGCTGAAGGTTTGCCACACACGTCACAGTGATGCCAAGGGCACACCCACTTCCCGAAGGGCCGCTTGCCCAGGCCTAGGCAGGACAGGTGGTAGGCCTTGGTGCAGGACTTGCGGTCACACAGCACCAGCTGCCCGCCGTCGCCGCAGCGGAAGCACTCGTCCTCCGACTCCTTCTTCCCTTCGCCTTTGGTCCGGCGCCTCCGGCTTTTCTTCTTGGTCTTTTTGCCCTTTTCCTCTGAAGACAGCACGGTGGAGGTCTTCGGCCTGTCCCCGAGGAACCCGCTGCAGTTGGGGGCACCACACCGGCACACGGTCTTCTCGTTGCCCAGACAGTCGAGGTTGTAGTTAAACGTCAGCTCTGTCCCTGCAGGAATGTCACACACGGCAAACAGGCCCACACGCGTGTCCCCGTTCACCGTCCACTTGAGGGTCTCGCAGTTGGGCTGGCAGCTGTGGTTCATAAACCTGGAGTAGTTGCCTTTGGGGCCGGCGTCGATATGCGGTCCTTGTCGATGGTGAGCATGTAGAAGTGCGTGATGTCATTCTCCTGCGCGTGCTTGATGCGGGCCATGCACTCCTCCTCGTCGATCAGCTCGCCCACGTACTCGTTCACGAACTCTCCCTTGCGGATGTCCCGCGTGGCGACCAGGCCCCAGCCCTTGCCGTCGGTGCGCACGATCTTGGTCTCGGGGTACTGGCGCTTGCTGAAGCTCTGGTTCTGGCAGGCCTCCCCGGCGGGGCACACCTGCGGGTGGCACTCGAACATGAGCATCCGGTTCAGACACTCCGAGTCCAGGCCTTTTTCGTTTTTTTAAAAATTGATTTCAGAGAGGAAGAGAGAGAGAGAAACATCAATGATGAGAGAGAAACATTGATCGGCTGCCTCCTGCACATCCCCTACTGGGGATTGAGCCCGCAACCCTGGCATGTGCTCTTGACCAAAATCGAACCTAGGACCCTTCAGTCCGTAGGCTGACACTCTATCCACTGAGCCAAACTGGCTAGGGCAGGCCTCTGTTTCTTAATATCTATGTTGAAGGAGTTGAATTATATGACTGGTTATATCCCTTTTAACTTTAAAAGCCTCTGTTGCCTGGCTGGTGTGATTCAATGGTTGAGCATCAACCTATGAACCAGGAGGTCACAGTTTGATTCCTGGTCAGGGCACATGTCCAAATTGCAGACTTGATCCCCAGTAGAAGGTGTGCAGGAGGCAGCCAATCAATGATTCTCTTTTATCATTGATGTTTCTATCTCTTTCTCCCTCTCCTTCCTCTTTGAAATCAATAAAAATAATATTTTTTAAAAAGCCTCTGTCTGGTATTTAGCATAATGTATGTAAAACACAACAAACAACAAATTTTATTTATTTTGTACTATTAGGAAAAGATATCATATTGGCAAGATTATTTTGAATTAACTGTTTGTGCTTTTTGTTTTTCTGTAGATGGACCATACATCCCCGACCTACATGCTTGCTAACTTAACACACTTACATTCTGAACAACTTCTGCAGGGTCTGAATCTTCTTCGTCAACATCATGAACTCTGTGACATCATTCTTCGAGTAGGTGATGTTAAAATTCATGCTCACAAAGTGGTACTTGCCAGCATCAGCCCATATTTCAAAGCTATGTTTACTGGAAATCTTTCTGAAAAAGAGAACAGTGAGGTTGAGTTTCAGTGCATTGATGAAACTGCTCTCCAGGCTATTGTGGAATATGCCTACACAGGGACTATTTTTATTTCACAGGACACAGTGGAATCTCTCCTTCCAGCAGCAAACCTACTCCAGATAAAACTTGTCCTGAAAGAATGTTGTGCATTTCTTGAAAGCCAACTTGATCCTGGTAATTGTATTGGAATTTCTCGTTTTGCAGAGACGTATGGTTGTCATGACCTTTATTTGGCAGCCACTAAATATATATGCCAGAATTTTGAAGCTGTTTGCCAGACTGAAGAATTTTTTGAGCTTACACATGCTGATTTGGATGAAATTGTTTCCAATGACTGTTTGAATGTAGCTACCGAAGAGACTGTTTTTTATGCACTTGAATCTTGGATCAATTATGATGTACAAGAACGCCAGAAATACTTAGCACAGCTACTTAACAGTGTGCGATTACCATTGCTAAGTGTTAAGTTTCTCACTAGATTGTATGAAGCAAATCATCTTATTCGTGATGACCGTACTTGTAAACATCTTTTGAATGAAGCCCTAAAGTACCACTTTATGCCTGAACATAGACTCTCTCATCAGTCAGTCTTGATGACACGACCTCGCTGTGCTCCCAAAGTACTTTGTGCAGTAGGAGGAAAATCTGGACTGTTTGCCTCTTTGGATAGGTAAATAGAAGGATTGATATTAATAGATTTTATACTTTCTAAATGTGCTTTCCATAATTTAAAAATAGTTTGATTTTCTTATTTTTTAAAAATTTGCTTCTTTTTTCTCTTCTTCCTAAACACTTACCTGATTGTTTTAATGACATTGTCATTCATTCTCTAACCACTTAATTATTAACACCCCAACTTGCAGTGTACAAACTTCATCTCTTCTGGATACTTACTAACTTTTCTATTTTATGTCTTTTTTATTTGTGAAACCATTTGTGTCTTTATTAGAGTCACACCAGGTCAGAGGGATTTATTATTGCTAGCTATATCAGAAGGTGCTAAAGAGGAGAGCTAGAAATCTGATGAGGGAAACTTAGGGCCAACATTGGGTTTGAATGAATTCAGTTAATTAGAAGAACCACTAAAGAAATAAGAAAAAGTAGGATATTGATACAAATCATGGACTTTATATGCAATTTATTTTCTTCACTGTAAATTTTTGTAGTGACAGTAGTAAAAAGTGCTTTCTTTTCTAATAACTTGGAGTTGTCAGACTATTTCTATGAAGAGCCAAATAATAAATATTTTAGACTTTGTGGCCATATGGTTTCTGTTATAACTACTCAACTCTGCCATGTGTGAGAGAAGTCATAGACAGTACATAAATGAATTTGCATAGCTAGGTTCCAATAAAACTTTATTTACAAAAGTATTGAGCTGAATTTGGCCCATAACTGTTATTTGCCAATCCCTGATTTAGAGCATTATACAAGTAACTTTATATATTGAAAATATAACTGGATGTTATCTTTGCTTTTCGCTTAAAGGGGATTGCTTCATAAAAACTTTTGTGTTCGATATATTTCTTCAATACTGTGGATTTCTTTCTGGCTATTTCCAAAAATTTGGTAGATTGCTTTCCCCGCCTCAATGGTAGGGTGTTTTATCAATGTCAACTGATATATTCTGTATCTTTTAAAAATATCTTTTTATTGATTTTAGAGAGAGGAAGGGGGAGAGAGAGGGAGAGAGAGAGAAACATTGATGTGAGAAAGAAACATCAACCAGGCTGATCAGAAATTGAACCAGCAACTTTTCGGTGCCCAGGGATGCACAGAATGATGTTCAATCAACTGAAGCACTATTCTGAATTTTCTGTGCATTATTCCTTTGTGTTATAATTTCGCCATATCTTTTATGTGCCCCAATATATCGTTAGTTTTTACACTTTTTTTCTTCTTCTTTTTTTTTAAAGAATAGTTTATTGATTTTTAGGGAGTGAGGAAAGGAGAGGGAGAGAGAAACGTCGACGTGAGAGTACAACATTGATTGGCTGCCTCTTGCATCCCCCTACCAGGGATTGAGCCCACAACCCAGGCATCTGCCCTTGACTGGGAATCCATCTGGCAACCTCCTGGTGCACAGGATGACGCCCAGCCAACTGAGTCATAATGGCCAGGGCTATACATTTTTATATAAATGAAGTAGTACTATATATATTTTTCATATATGTGTTTTCTCGCTCAGCAGTAAGTTTATGAAAGCATGAGAGACTGCATAAGGAAATAGTTTATTTAGCTCCATTGGTGTGCGGTATTATGTGGACATAATACAATACTTTCTACAATGAACATGTTAATTATAAAAATAAATTGAAATGCTACACACATGCAGAAAAGTTCACAAATTCTAAGTGTACAGCTTAGAATTATCACAAAGTGAACATTACAAACCAAATTAAGAAATAGGAAACATGACTAAAACCCAGAAACCATCCTTGAGTTCCCTCCCTGTCTTCCCCAAAGGTCACCACTATCCTCATTTTTAATCCAGAGGTTAGAAATGTTTTTGAACGTCATATGACTGAAACTATACAGAATATAATTTTTTCAATTTTGGCTTCTTTCCCTCAATGTTATATGTATAAGATTCATCCCTGTTGCATGTAGCTATAGTTTGTTCATTTCATTGCTTTGTAGTATTCTCTTGTATAATATGCCGCAATTTATCCATTTTTTTGTTGATGAACATTTGGAACATTTAAAAACATCCAGTTTTTAACTATTACAAATAATGCATCTGTGACATCCATGTACATGTATATATGTGTACTTTTCTCTTGGGTATACTAGTATATCTAGGAATGGAATTGCTCAGTCATAGGGTGGATATACCATCTTATTTATTCACTAGAGGCCCAGTGCATGAAATTCATGCACTTGGGGGGGGGGTGTCCCTCAGCCTGGCCTGTGCCCTCTCGCAGTTCAGGAGCCCTCGCTCTTTACTACCCACCTGCTCACTGCTCCTTATCGCTCAGCTTGCTGCTCCTTAGCGCTGCCCAGAGGCAGGAGAGGCTCCTGCCACCACCACTGCGCTTGCCAGCCATGAGCCTGGCTTCTGGCTGAGCGGTGCCCCCCTTGTGGGAGCACACTGACTACTAGGGGGCAATTCCTGCCTTGAGCGTCAGCCCCCTGGTGGTCAATGCGCATTGTAGCGACCGGTTGTTCTGGTCATTCTGCTGTAATGGTCACTTAGGCTTTTATTATATAGATAGAGGCCCAGTGCATGAAATTCATGCACTTGGGGGGAGGTCCCTCAGCCTGGCCTACGCCCTCTCTCAGTCCAGGAGCCCTCACTCCTCACCACCTGCCTGCTCACTGCTCCTTACTGCTCAGCTTGCTGCTCCTTAGCGCTGCCCCAGAGGCAGGAGAGGCTCCCGCCACCGCCACTGCACTCACCAGCCATGAGCCTGGCTTCTGGCTGAGCAGTGCGCCCCCTGTGGGAGCGCACTGACCACCAGGGGAAAGCTCCTGCATTGAGCGTCTGCCCCCTGGTAGTCAGTGCGCATCATAGCAACCGGTCATTCTGGTCGTTCCGCTGTAATGGTCACTTAGGCTTTTACTATATAGATTCTTCTTTTGATGGATGATTGTGTTGTGCTGCTATGAACATTTCTGTATATGTGGCCTGGTGTAAAACTGTAATATGCATTCAATAGAATACATATACAGGAATGAAACTGCTGTCAGGCATGTATATATCTTCAAATTTACCAGAAAATGTGAAATCATTTCCCAGGGTAGTTTTGCCAGTTTACACTCTCACCAACAGAGTATTTATTCCTTGCTCCACATCCTTGTCAGTAGTTATTATCTGACTTTAAATTTTTCCCCGTCTGGAAAGTGTGTCATGGTTTAATGTGATTTTAGTTTCATGTCCCTGATTACTAACGAAATTAAACATTTTTGTTTATGGACCATTTTGATTTTTAAAATGTAATTGTTTCTGCTTATTCTTTAGTGTGGAGATGTACTTTCCTCAGAATGACTCTTGGATTGGTTTGGCACCCCTAAACATGCCTCGCTATGAATTTGGAATATGCGTTTTAGACCAAAAAGTGTATGTTATAGGTGGTATTGAAACTGATGTGCGTCCTGATTTCACTATCAGAAATCATGAAAATTCAGTAGAATGCTGGAATCCTGATACAAATACCTGGACTTCTCTTGAGAGAATGAGTGAGCACCGAAGTACCCTTGGAGTGGTAGTACTTGCAGGAGAACTTTATGCTTTAGGTGGTTATGATGGACAGTCTTATTTACAGTCTGTAGAGAAGTATATTCCCAAATTAAGAAAATGGGAACCTGTGGCACCAATGACTACAACACGAAGTTGTTTTGCTGCAGCTGTGCTGGATGGAATGATATATGCCATTGGTGGGTATGGTCCCGCCCACATGAACAGGTATTGAACTTAAGCTGTAGATTTTTAAAGTATTAACAATTAGTGGCCCAGTGCACGAAATTCGTGCGGGCAGGGGCGGGGGTTTGTCCCTAGCCCCGCCTGCACCCTCTCCAATCTGGGACCCCCTGGGGGATGTCCGGCTGCTGGTTAAGGCCCGATCCCTGTGGGCCTAAACTGGCAGTCAGACATCCCTCTTGCAATCCAGGACCGCTGGCTCCTAACTGCTCACCTGCCTGCTTGCCTGATCGCCCCTAACCACTCTGCCTGCCAGCCTGATTGCCCCCCTTCCGGCCTGATCACCCCTAACTTCCCCACCCCTGCTGGCCTGATCAGCCCCCAACTGCCCCCCCCCTGCCAGCCTGCTCACCCCCACCTGCCACCCCCTGACGGCCCCCAACTACCCACCTCCCTGCTGACCTGCTTGCCCCCAACTGCCCCCCCCCCAGCTGGCTTGCTCGCCCCCAACTGCCCCCCCAGACGGCCTGATCACCCCTAACTGTCCCATCCCTGCCGGCCTGATTGCCACCAACTGCCCCCCCACACACACCGCCTACCTGGTTGCCCCCAACTGTCCTCCTCCCACTGGCCTGCTTGCCCCTAACTGCTCCCCCTGCTGGCCTGCTCTTCCCCAACTGCCCCCCCTCTTGGCCTTCTCGCCCCCAACTGCCCCCCTCCCGCCGGCCTGCTCATTCCTAACTGCCCCCCACCCCGCCAGCCTGATCGCCCCCCTGCCCCCCCTGCTGGCCTGATCACCCCAAACCTGCCTTTGCCTCGGCCCCACCACCATGGCTTTGTCCGGAAGGTTTGCCTGTGTCTAATTAGCATATTATCCTTTAATTATTATAGATGATTTCTGGTTTTTAAGCAATTTGTGTGTATAAATTAACTTCCCCTTTTAATTTTTAAAGTAATAATAATAGACGTTTTGGAAATTTAATCTGCCCTATAAGTATAGTTATAATTGTTTATGTGGGGATTTAATACAAACCTAAGAGTCAAATGCTTCTTACTAAATTTTATATTCAGTCAATATAAATGGATGGATTTTAAAATTCAGAAATCTGAAAATAAGATTAAGTTAGACAACTAGATTTTGGGTGGTGTGTGTGTGTGTGTAGATGGCCTGTTATTGCGCTGCTTAATAGAATAAAAAGGTGAAAAATGCAATTCCTATATGCTTAAACTATGTATGTATATTTATTTTAAAATATATATTTACTTATTAAAAAATATCCTCACCTGAGGATATTTTTCCGTTGATTTTTAGAGAGAGTGGAAGGAAGGGGGAGAGACAAACATCCATGTGAGAGAGACGCGTTAATTGGTTGCCTCCGCACCCAACCAGTACACGCCCTTGACTGGAATTGAACCTGGGACCCCTCAGTCTGAGGGCCAACGCTCTATCCACTGAGCCAAACTGGCTAGGGCCCGGGCATACATTTCTATATTTTGAAAAATTGCTGGCAGAGATTTATAAGATGAAAGACTAAGTATTTTAGTTTTGAGATACTCTTGACCTTTTAAGTTTTTGCTACAGTTTATTGACTCTTATCCAGGGATTTTGCTCTAGAGGTTTTTATTGTGGGGTCCTTTCAGAAAGTTATAATTTAGTCTATATTCTAGTCTAGCCTCTGTTCTAAATCCAGAATTAAGTTATTGACATTCAAATGCTTTAGGATTTTTTGAGAGGTTAGATTAAGACCAGAACAAGCTTTAAAAGCTTACCTTTGTGCTGCTTCAAGGCAAAGCATAGGCTACATGGCCTTCTGGAATGTTCTAGGGAAGCTCTTGTAGAAATTCTGATTTGATTCAGATTTCCATAGGATAGCTTGAAAATGCCAAGTGTTGTCTGAAATGCAGATTTGACTTACATCCTTGAATTCTCCTAAATCACTGAGATTATTATGATTAGCCAATTTTTGCTATGAAATCTGCAGTGTTTGCTTTGCAGTAAACCACTGTGAATTCTCCTGTAAGAAAAAATTCCTCTTCTTTCCTTCTTTTCCCTTTTTCTTGGCTGTGTAGAAGAAGACTCTTAATATCCTTAGAATACATCTATATTCAGTTTGTGATTTTCAAAGTTCTTTCCCATGTATACTCATTTGACTATTCTTCCATGGATCCTTTGAGGTTGTATTATTGCCATTTACGTAGCTGAGAGGAAATATGACTTACCCAGGATTACACAAATCCAAAGTGGTAGGGCTAGGGTTCATTCAGCTCTAAATATGGTGCATTAAGCACTTGAACCCAGGTTTTCTGGCTCCAAAAGTTCTATAACTTGTTATCCCATTATATTGATGCTTACACAATATACTGGGATAACATATGGCTATTTTTGCACCCATTCCACAAGGTCAACTTTTATCCCTACAATCTCACCAGCAAAATCAAAACATTTGGGACAAATTACTCTGGTTTTATATCTGTCTATTTAACTTTTAAAAGTTCAAAGGTGGGGTTTAGTGTTGATTTAGTAGGAAGAGTAACACAAAAAATATGTGAATTAATTTATTCTTTTGTGAATATTTGCAGTGTGGAGCGTTATGATCCAAGTAAGGATTCCTGGGAGATGGTTGCATCTATGGCAGATAAAAGGATCCACTTTGGTGTGGGTGTCATGCTGGGCTTTATTTTTGTGGTAGGTGGACATAACGGTGTCTCACATTTGTCAAGCATTGAAAGATATGATCCTCATCAAAATCAGTGGACTGTGTGTAGACCAATGAAAGAACCCAGAACAGGTAATAATAATTTACTGATTTCGAACATAGAGGATAATATTTTTATAGTGATGTTCTTGGAATAGTAGTTCTTTGGAATATAATAGTAAAGAGTATTACTTATTCAGAAAAAAACACACTTTTGTGGTAAACTTGCAAGACAACGAGATTAGACAAAACCACATAGATTTCTTTATTGTGGTTTTAATATGCCAGTGTGCATATTATCATTTCTTAAACTTGGAGAACACATTTTGAGATATGCTGGTAATAGAATGTATCTTATAGAAACTCTTTTTGTCCATATAACAAATGCCATCTTTTTATATGTCATACACATACACAGACACAGAATCCTTGGATGTTCTATTTTGTTTTTTATTGCACATCAGCACTTCTATCTTCACTTTCAAATGTCCTCTCCTCCTCAAGAGGTATAGTTAAGAAAAGTCTGAATTTCAGGGTTCCTAGAGAAAAACAATTACATTAAGGAAAAGAAGAAATTATCTTTCAGTTCTACTAAGTAACATCATTTTAAAGGGAAAGTTTTAAGTTACTGATGGAATATGTTAGTATTCTTTGCTTTTGTGATTTAAGAAGCTTGTGAAACATAAACATGCAAAGGAAACTGAAAGGAACAATGGAATGAACTATTAGTTGTTTACTATAGTTTGTGTAGCATCATTGCGAGAGAAAGCCATAAAAAAAGAGAATGTAAAAAATTTAGGCAGCCTTGTTCTTTTTAAAACTATAAAATATAAAGTAAAATTTTTAGAGCATAAATTATGTAGCTCAATAGATACTTTTGAATATTTCAATATATAGGTTTCCCCTGCTCCTCAAAAAAAGAGCATTATTATGAAACCTTTTCTAAACCGAAGTGGCTAAAGCCTAGAAGCAGTTACCTTAGGTGGCTTGATGCTGAGATGCTGAGGGTAGTTCCCAGGGAAAGAGCTTGGCAGTGTCACTCTCGCTGCTTGGTGCGTGCTGCCTCTATAACAGATTGCTGCAACAAAATAAATGCTCATTGCTAGTTTTGCTTTTTGCTATTTTTTTGTAAAAACAAAAATCCTCTTCAGATTTCTTTTGATTAGTGAAACAGGTACAATTGACCCATGAAGAACATGGGTTTGAACTGCTTTAGTCCACATATGCATGGTTTTATTTGTATGGTATTTTCCCCAAAAAATACTGTATATACTAGTATATTTTCTATTCATTATGATTTTCTTTAAAAAAATATATTTTATTGAAATTTTTACAGAAAGGAAGGGAGAGGGATAGAGAGTTAGAAACATTGATGAGAGAGAAACATCTATCGGCTGCCTCCTGCACACCCCCTACTGGGGATGTGCCTACAACAAAGGTACATGCCCTTGACCAGAATCGATCCTGGGACCCTTCATTCTGCAGGCCGATGCTCTATCCACTGAGCCAAACTGGTTAGGGCCATTATGATTTTCTTAATATTTTTTCTCTAGGTTACTTCATTGTAAGAATACGGGATATAATACATGTAATTACAAAATATGGGTTAATCAACTGTTTATATTATTGGTAAGGCTTCCAGTCAGTAGTAGGCTCTTAAGTTTTTGGGGAATCAAATTTTTTACTGTGCAGGTGTTGGCACCCCTAATAACCCCTTCATTGTTCAAGGGTCAACTGTAATATAGGTCTTTTGTGAAGCAAAATGGTGTAACGTGAACTTTGAAAAATGGGATACTTGTATTTGAAAACTTGATGAAAATGAATTATTTCTTGAAAAAAATATGTAGATATCAAATGAGAAGAAAACATATGAAAAGATATATACTGCATTCTTCTTTTAAATGTTTGTTCATTATTCATTAAAAATGTTGAGGCCCTGGCTGGTTTGACTTAGTGGTTGGCGCATTGGCCCGGCCCATGGACTGAAGGGTCACAGGTTCGATTCTGGTCAAGATCACATACCTCAGTTACAATCTTGATTCCCAGTTCTGGTCGTCACGTGTGGGAGGCAACCAATTGATGTGCCTCTGTCACCTCGACCCTTCTTTCTGTCTCTCCTCCTCCCTTCCACTTTTTCTAGAGGTTAATGGAGAAAATATTATTGAGTGAGGGTTAAAAAAACACACGTTGTGTTACAAACATTCCAATTCATAGATAGTTAAGGTGGGTGGTATAGTATACTGCATTCTCTTTTTTTTCTTTTTTTCTTTTTTTACTCATCCAAGTCTTTATTAAGTACTTACCAGATGAACAATTTGGTGCAGATATTAAAGGAATACAAAGATGAAATTTAAAATGGTACCAACTCTCAAGGAGTTTGCAATCTAATACTAGTGACAGATAGTTTAACACAAATTGTAGGAAAGGAATTACTGCATTTATTTATTTATGTGTGTGTGTGTGTGTGTGTGTATGTGTGTGTGTTGATCTTCACCCAACAATATTTTTTCCATTCATTATTTTCATTATTTTCCAAAGAGTGGAAGGGGATGAGGGGGATGGGGGGGTGGGGGGGGGGGAGAGAAACATTGATGTGAGAGAGACACATCGATTGGTTACCTCCTGCATACACTCCAACCTGGGCAGGGATGGAACCTGCAACCAAGGTACGTGCCCTTGACTGGACTATAGCCTGAGACCCTGTGGTGTGCGGGCTGATGCTCTAACCACTGAGTAACCCTGGCCAGAGCTGCTTTTTTAAAAGAAAATGTTTTATTGATTTTAGAGAGGAAGGGAGAGGAAGAGAGAGATAGAAACATTGATTGGCAGCCTCTTGCATGCCCCTACTGGGGGATCAAGCCTGCAACCCAGGCAAGTGCCCTGACTGGTAATCCAGCTGGTGTCCTCTTAATTCACAGGTGTATGCTCAACCACTGAGCCATACCCACCGGGACAGGGCTGTGTTTTTAATATTTTTCTGTGGTGTAGGAAAGGGAGAGTATGATTGGGGAAAAGAGGTGAAGGAAGCCTTCAGCTCTTACTTTACTTTTTTATTCAGGGATATTTTCCCAGTGAGCTCATCCTATAAAAATCTTAACATGAAAAACGACCGGTCGCTATGACACACAATGACCACCAGGGGCAGATGCTCAACGCAGGAGCTGCCCCCTGGTGGTCACTGTGCTACCACAGGGGGAGCGCCGCTCAGCCAGAAGCTAGGCTCACAGCTGGCAAGCACAGTGGCGGTGGTAGGAGCCACCCAGCGTCCACTGCAGGTGGGCGGTAAGGAGTGAGAGGTCCTGGACTGAGAGAGCTCCGGACTGCAAGAGGGATATCTGATGGCTTAGCCCCGATTCCTGGGGGTATTAGGCCTAAGCCAGCAGTTGGACATCCCCTGAGGGGTCCCGGACTGCAAGAGGGCGCAGGCTGGGCTGAGGACCCCTCTTGTCCCCCCCCCCCCCACCCCGTAGTGCACGAATGTGCATCAGGCCTCTAGTTTTACTATATTGCTTGTATAATTAATAATGGATTGTTGATATGTATTTTAAGAAAACATTAAAATACAAATTCACTTATTTTTAGTGAAAAGTCTACTAGATGCTTAACGTGTTTTTTCCCCCATTTTTATTCACCTTTCCTAGGAGTTGGTGCTGCAGTAATCGATAACTACCTTTATGTAGTCGGTGGTCACTCAGGGTCTTCCTATCTGAACACCGTGCAGAAATATGACCCTATCTCAGATACATGGCTGGATTCAGCTGGCATGATATACTGTCGCTGCAATTTTGGGTTAACTGCACTTTGACAAGTGTGGACTCATGGAAATAGTGAGGTGAAGAACTTCGTGCCGCATAAAAGGAGCCCAATTTTCTGAAACCCCAAAGCTGCATTGCTTTTTAACTTGAAATGTCATGAAGACTCAGCATTTTGTTGGGTACTTTGAACTGACAAGTAGCTTTGGTTGCTCTTGATTACAGTGAATCAATAATCAAAAAAAAAAAAAAAAAAAGGAAAGATCTTGCCAATTGAATTGTGCACCTTTTTCCTTTAATACTGGCATAAAGTAGTTTCTTTTAATTTTATTTATTGCTTTTAGAGAAAGAGGAAGGGAGAGGAATAGAGATAGCAACATTGGCAAGAGAGAAACATCGATCAGCTGCCTCCTGCATGTCCCGCACTGGGGATTGAGCCTGAAACCCAAGCATGTGCCCTAACCAGGAATTAACCAGTGACCTCCTGGTTAACGGATTGATGCTCAACCACTGAGCCACACCAGCTGGGCTGACATAAAGTAGTTTTATGTTCATAAGTGTACATGTGAAAAACTTAGTTTTTAAAAATATTTTTAGCTCTCTCCCTCCTTAATATGCACCATGATTACTAGGATGAATGATGTTTAGATGCTGCAATGTAGTGAATGTCTGGACAGAGTACTGATACTGTCTATTGGATATAAGTTCAAATGCTTCACATTTTAAATAAAGGGCTGCACTTTTTTGGTACTTTTAAGGGGTATAAATTACACGCTCTAGTGAATCACCTGGACATTCTTCCTGCTAAATGGCTTTAGGGCTGGGGCTGTAATAACTTTGCAAAACAAATGCTTTTACTATCATGATATTTGGGGGCCTGTTAAAAGATATTTACTGTTTATATCTTTTTTACATGGGCAGGTTAATGCTGGAAGAAGTTACTTATCCAGTTTTGCTATGCTAAGCATGGATAGAGTTAAGCACATCAGTTTATTTTTTTAGTAGTACAGCAAGCTTCCCAGTGTTGATGCACATAAATGACAAATATTTAGTATCACCCTTAGTGCATATTGATTTTTTTATATATCCTTATAATAATTTCAGGTTTTAAGACATTTGTTTGCTTTTTCAAAGTGTTTTTAGATATAAAAATGGTGCTAATGTAGGAGCTATAACAAGGCTATAACGATGTTCCTTTGGATGTTCAGTATGAAATGTGCATGACATGTTTTGATAGTATTTTTCATTTTGACTGGCTTGATTTATTTGTGCTTATTAAAAATGTTAGTGAATATACTAATGTTAACATCCAAAAATGATCTAAATGATATTCTATGCTTTCCATGGTTCCTGAATAATGATTTAAAGAAAGATACATTTTTTTATCTTCTTTCTTGTGCTAGATATTACATGTCCTTCTAAAAAAACAAAAATATATGCATTAAATATAAAGCACTAGGCAGTTATGCATTACTCCACATTTCTTGGTAACTGAAAATTTTAAAGTCATTGAGGAAAACTGGAACTCATTGTTTACTTGAGTAATGGTTCTAAATTTGGTTCTACTTTGACTAAAGAAATGATCTTTTAAAGCAAAATGGTTTGCTATTGCCAAGTGACAGCTTATTTAAAAGAAGTGGATGATTCATTTTGTTTTAGCATGTTTTACAAAATGTCCATTATACTTGAACACATTACCTTGCATTTTATTAGGATGTCGGTACTTTTATTTTTGTTACTATAGTAATTTCATTTTCTTTTTCATTATTTTTTTTTACTTGTCCACCATCTCTTTATAGTCTAAAAAACCAGTGAATATTTGTAAGAAAAATTATACTGCATTCTTAAGTGCCATAAGGTTCTCTAAACTATTGTTAAGAAGCCATTTGTAATTATAAAACGTAAGTTAATTTGTTAGCATACATGTTATTTCTTAAAAACTTTAGCTGGCAATTTGCTGTTTTCCTTGTTCTTCCATAAACTGCCAGTTGTAGATTTAAATATATACTACCAAATTATTTAAAAGTCATCTTTAAACACAAGTAGTATCATGCTTTATGAATATTTGCACAGATTATAAAACCTTGCAAGTGATTTTTAGTCTCTTGTAAGTAAGAACTCAACAGGAGCTACTAATAAACTTCACAGGCTATTTTCTATGTTGCTTGTTTAAATCACAATGATATATAGCAATAACTTTTTAATTGATTTAAATAAATTTTGTGGATAGAAACAAGGTGCATTATTGTGATTGGCCTAGACTTTATTTAAAGAAAAAGCAATTTAAAATGGATTCCATCACATATTTGGTTTAAATTTCCCAACTCAGTTTTCTTTCTATTTATATCAATAAAGTTGTTAAATACATCCTGTTATTCTATATTTAATCCTTTCTCCCTAGAAGGGAATTTGAAAGACTAGAAAATTATTTTAATCGTAAACAGTGCTATACTACACATTTTATTTTAATTATGTTTTATTCGATGTATCAGTGCCACTCTCAAATTAAAACAGAATATATAAATCATTTGGTAAATTAGATCAAAAGCATCTCTTAATCGTTGTTTTGGAAAAAATTTGAATTTCATGTTGAAGAAGACTAAATGTGAAATATTTGGGGCAATAATATAAGCCATATACCAGAGAAAAAATTATGAAAACCTATAAAATAAAGGAAAAAAAGAAAACAAATTTAGAAATATTTATTTCAGGTTTGCTAAAGCTGCTGTACTATTCATAACAACCATAGGTGTTAATGTGATTTGACAACTAATAACTATACAGTAGAACCTTCTTGTACAGATTTATGAGAAGTTTCATTATGAATACTCGGCTGATAAATTATGAATTTAAAGTCACATGTTTCTGATACTAAAAAGGATAAAGATATTTAACTATAAATTCACAGGGTTAAAGATGTTAGACATAATTTTATATAATCAAGGAGAAGACAGCTAATTAAGATTGCCCACAAATATTTTTTTTTAAAGTGGCAGTGAGAAATAGAGATTGTCTAATCAGTTGGAAGATAATTGCCTTTTATGATTACTTTATGAGGACATAATCAGTTAGGAATGTTTGGCTATTTAGTATTTGCTGACTATAGTAATAGAACTTAAGTGATTTTTAAAGTAGACCAAAGGATATTTATGTAAGTTCTATATGTTATTGCTGATATTGTTTTAGATATGAATGAATATAAAATTATAGGAAGTGGTATCAAGTGATAGAAAAATGGCATTCACTAGGTTTTGAAAATTATTTTGATAGCTTGACAAATATGGAGGGTCTACTATCTGTATGAGATATTGTGCTAGATGCTATAGGGGCTAGAAATATAAATAGGATATAATCTTTTCATTCAAAGAATAAAATATAGTGAGGGAGACCTATACCCAAAGTGATAAAGTGTGAATCTAATTCCTTATCTCCAACATCATAATTAATTAGAGACCCAGTTTATGTATAAACATTTGTATCCTTTTGTATTCAATTAGGTTTTATTGGCATGAAAGAGATTTATAAAAAAAACCTAAAATATATAGAATTCCAAATTCCCTGGAATTTGATAATATATTTTCTAGTAGGCAAACAAAATCATAGAAGCTTAAAAAAAATACTATATTATCAATGCTCTGGCTGATACTGAAGGAAATATATGTACATATAATGTTCTGTTTGTTTTCAGTTTTGGTGTTGGATTTCTGGTATTGTCACCTAAGTGCTCATTTTCAGGAAAATAAGATTCCACCATAAATATACTGCTTAAAGTTCAGTAAACTGGTGATAACCTCTATAACCTCTGTAGTTTGAAAGTTAAGAATTATAAGATATCACCTGTCAAGTTAACATCCAGTTCTACCTTTTAACCTTTTTTTTTCTTTGTAAAGCAGCACTTTAATTAGACATTTGATTAGATGCAATTATTCTGTGGCTGGATAGAAATTGGATTTTCGCTTACAGTATATTGATTCAGTGTTGATACATATTTGAAAAGAGTGAGGACTACAATAAGTTTTAAAACTATAGGTTTACAAGTTTTCTTATTGGTGTGAATATGGAGTCAAATAAAAATCCAGTTTACATCTCTGCAGAGAGAAAAATTGTTATCCATATGTCTTTTATATTACACATATTTAAGTAGGGATATTTATTGTTACTTTTGTCAGGTTATCATGTGTAAGTCCCATTTATTTTAAAATACCAAGCAAAAAGTTCCAAGTTTGCCTTAAAATACAAGTGAAATAAAAGAACTGGATAATAATGCCTATATTTTTGCCTTATGAATTGTGCTGTATCATAAACCAGAGATGGTTTTGATTTTAACAGAATTCTGAAATTTTATAGATGTAGAGTACTATATATGTACTCTCTTGCAAAGAATGTGAGCTAGTGTGGATTATGTTAATATTTAAATGTTTTTGTATGTGTATTTTACCTCTGAATAGTTACCTTTTAGCATCAGGGTTTCATTTTAATTTTGTTTACATAATAAAGTGGCATTAACTTGTTGAAGGTTGTATTCTTTTGTCTTATTTTAAAAGTTCTTTGTATGTACTATTGTGGTATGCTCTGTAGTGACTATGTTTAGAATAAATTTGAAAAACATGACTTCGTATGTGTCAATTGTTGTGAACTGACCTAAACTAACTTGTTTATGCTCAACTCTTAGATTCTTCTTGGTAGATAGGTCGTAGTCACAAAAGTTGAGGTAAGTGTAGGATAGCCATTCATTAACACACTTATTAAAGAAACATTTATTAGCAAAGCAGGCACAAGAGTTCAGTGGATAAGTTCAATGCTGTCCCTGCTTTCTATCCTTTAGATTCTCTAACCAGTCTTTAAGAAGGTTTACTTGAGGCAGACAAGGTAGCAGTCCAGAGGATTTTGTTACCTTATGGCCAGCGTCAGGTAACAGCAGTCCTCCTTAAAGAGAGGCTGAGCTCCAGGTGCCATCTTTAAGGGAGTTGTAAACTATAGATTTGAATGGATTTAGATAACCTGTCCATGTAAGGATTGGAAATGTCTCATATTTTTAGATAACCCATAGTCTTGAAAAGGGGTTTTTACTTTCATTCCTGTTTTTATTTTTATTTTTAGAGAGAGTAGAGGGGAGGAGGAGAGATACAGAGAGAGAAACATCACATAGATCAGTTGCCTCCTGCACAGGCCCCGACCAGGGCCAGGGATTGAGCCTGCAAGCAAGATACATGCCCGTATCCAGAATTGAACCTGAGACCCTTCAGTCCACGGGCCAATGCTCTATCCACTGAGCAAAACCGGCCAGGACTCATTCTTGGATTTCAATGTATGTTTGTTTTTTTTGTACTTAGCCTAAAAATCTTGGTTTCTATCAAGATGGCAGGGAGTAGCTGGATGTTACACTCACCTCCTAGGACCAAACTGGCATCACTGTGCCCCATATCCTATATAATAAAGGGGGAATATGCAAATTGACCGTCACTCCACCACAAAGATGGCAGCACCCACAGTGGAGGCGGGGGTTTCCATAACACAAGATGGCTGTGCCCACAACAGAGGCAGGGTTTCTGTAACACAAGATGGCTGTGCCCACAGCAGAGGCCAAGTTCCTGTAACAAGCCTTAACGAGCAATTAGCAGGGACCTGAGGCTGTGCCCCCCCCCACCCCCGTGGGGCTTGACAGGGGACCTCAGGCCGTGCCCCCCACCCTGGCCCAGGCTGGGGGACCTCAGGCCGCACCCACTGCCCTGGCACCAGACCAGGGGACCTGAGGTTGCACCTCCTGCCCAGTGGGGCTTGACAAGGGTGGGATTTAGCCCAATTAGGGGGAGGGGGCGACCGGGTCTGGGTCTTGTGTGATTTTGAGGCACACGTGAGTGGGTGGGGACTTGACTCTAGGTCCTGTGGTGCACCCCAGACTCTGACAGGAGGAAGGTTTTCATATACATTTTACTAATTTTCTTTCATTTCTGACACTTCTATTATAGAGAAATGGCAAATAGCAATAGTAAAATATTTCCTCTAATTAACCCTTTTAATGTGCACGAATTTTGTGCACCGGGCCACTAGTCTATCAAGAGGCCCAAGTCCCAGCACTAGCACCAACCTGCCTTGCTTCACAGCTGGGCCTCACCTGGGCAATTCCAAGCCCAATACAAATAGCAGCCATCTGCAGATCGCTCTGTAGCTTCTGCCAGGTGGCCTCAGGCAGTGGCTGACTTTGCCATTCCTGGGAGGCCCAGAGCCAGTGCACTCGGTGGACAGCTTCAGGCCATACCAGATTACAACTCTACACATCCACAAGCAACATACTCAAGGGGCAGACTCAGTGAACACCAAAGCCCCACTGAAGCAAGTCCTGCTCCATAGGGGTATCTCTTGCACAGCAGCTCTCCCACTGTAGTCACACCTGTTCCTCACAGCCAATTGGCCTGGGGGTCAATTCCTCCCAGTAACATCAACAGCAATTAAGGCTCAACTACAACAAGACTGTGCACACAGACCACAAATGGCACACCTAGAATGCTCAGCTCAGGTGACTGAGGAGGCTGAGCCACTGGGCCTTACAGGACCCCTACTACACAAAGGCTACTCTACCAATTCCAGGAGACATAGAAACTCTACCTAATGTATAGAAACAAACACAGGGAAGAAGCCAAAATGTAAAGACAAAGAAACATGTCACAATGGTTATAAGGTTGCTCAAGGATCTTAATGAGAGCTTCAAGGGATTCAGTGAGACTTTCAAGGATCTTAGAATTTCAAAGACATGAAAAAGGACAAGGCAGAAATTAAGCATACACTAACTGAAATAAAGAATAATTTACAGGGAATCAGCAGTAGGGGATCTGAGAATATAAGGAAGCAAAAAACACCCAATCAAAAGATTAAAAAAGTAAAAATATGAAGATAGTGTTAAGAAGCCTCTGGGACAACTTCAAACATACCAACATTTGCATTATGGGGGTGGCAGAAGGAGAAAAGAGCAAGATATTGAAAACCTATTTGCAAAAATAATGACAGAAAACGTCCCCTATTTGGTGAAGGAAATAGAATTAAAGTCCAGGAAGTGCAGAGTCCCAAACCAGAGGAACCCAAAGAGACCCACATGAAAACACATCATAATTAAAATGCCAAATGTTAAAGTCAAAGAGAGACTCTTAAAAGCAGCAAGAGAAAAGCAGTTACCTACAGGCGAGTGCCTGTAGAACTGTCAGTTGATTTCTCAACAGAAACTTTGCAGGCTGGAAGTGACTGGCAAGAAATATTCAAAGTGATGAATAGCAAGAACCTACAACCAAGATTACTTTATCCAGCAAAGCTATCATTCAGAATTGAAGGTCAGATAAAGAGCTTCACAGATAAGAAAAAGCTAAAGGAGTTCACCACCACCAAAACAGTATTATATGAAATGTAGAAGGGTATTCTTTAAGATGAGGAAGAAGGAGGAGAAGGAAGAAGAGGAGGAGGAGGAGGAAGAGAATGAAAATAAATCCATATCTATCAACAATTGAATCTAAAAATCAAAATAAATGAACAAGAAATATAATGAACAAAATAAACTGATGAATAAAATGGAACCAGAGGCCTGGAACAGACTGACAAATCTCAGAAGGAAGGGGTAAGGGGCATGGGAAGAAATTAACCAAAGATCTTATATGCATATATGCATTTTCTATGGACATAGACAATACGGTGGTGAAGGCCTGGGGCAGGGCTGGAACCAGGTGGAGGAGGGAAATGGGGGGAAAAGAGGGACATCTGGAATACTCTCAATAATAAAGTTTAAAAACTAAACAAATAAAAACAAACCTATATCCAGTCTTATCAAGGAAAAGAGAGATCCCTAGCTGGTTTTTCTCAGTGGGTAGAACATCAGCCTGTGGACTGAAGGGTCTCGGGTTCAATTCCAGTCAAGGACACATACATCTCCCTGGCCCTGGTGCCTGCAGGAGGCAACCAATAGATGTTTTTCTCTGTGTCTATCCTCCTCCCTTCCACTATCTCTAAAAAGCAATGGAAAAATATCCTCGGGTGAGGATTAAAAATAAATAAACCTTTTTTTAAAAAGAAGAAAAGAAATAGAAAGGACCAAAATAAATAAAACCAGAAATGAAAGAGGAGAAGTTACAACTGATTCCACAGAAGTGCAAAGGGTTGTAAGAAAATATTCTGAACAATTATACTATAGGTCAACAAATAGGACAATCTGTACAAAATGGATAAATTATTAGAAATACTCTTCCAAAACTGAATAGGAAGATTCAGAAAATCTGAATAGACAGAACACAACTAATGAAATTACTGCAGTAATAATAATAATAAAAAAACTCCCAACAAACAAAAGTCCTGGACCTGATGGATTCCCAGGTGAATTTTACCAAATATTAATAACTAACACCAATCTTTTTCAAACTATTCCAAAAAATTCAAGAAGAAGAAAACTTCCAAGCTAATTTTATGTGGCCAGCATTATCCTAATTCCAAAACCAGATAAAGACAATACAAAAAAATAAAAGTCTAGGCCTATATCCCTGATGAACATAGATGTTAAAATTCTCAACAAATTATTAGCAAACCAGCCATGGCCAGATAGCTCAGTTGGTTAGAGCATTGTCCCCATATGCCAGGGTTGCTGGTTTGATCTCTGGTCAGGGCACATACAATAATCAACCATTGAATGCATAAATATGTGGAGCAACAAGTTGATTTCTCTCTCTGTCTCTCCCCCCGTTCCTCTTTCTCTAAAAAATAAAAATAAAATAACATATATAATAGTATATGCACTTAAAAAAATACTAGCAAATCATATCCAACAATACATTAAAAACATCATACACCATGATCAAGTGGGTTTTATTCTGGGGATTCAACATTAGCTCAATATCCACAAAACAATGAATGTGATACATCACATAAACCAAAAGGAAGTATAAAAATCATATGATTATATCAATAGATGCAGAAAAAACTTTTGATAAAGTCCAGCATCTACTAAGATAAAAACTCTCAGCCAAATGGGAATAGAGGGAACATATCTGAACACAATAAAGGCCATACATGACAACCCACAGCCAACATTATACTCAACTAGAGGCCCGGTGCACAAAATTCATGCATGGGGGAGAGGAGGGGAAAGGTTGTCCCTCTCACAATCCAGGACTGCTGGCTCCCAACTGCTCGCTTGCCTGCCTGCCTGATTGCCCCTAACTGCTTCTGCCTGCCAGCCTGATCACCCCGTAACCACTCCTCTGCCAGCCTGATTGACGCCTAACTGCTCTCCTGCTGGCCTGATTGGCCCTGACTGCCCTCCTCTGCTGGCCTGGTCACCCCTAACTGCCCTCCCTTGCCAGCCTGGTCACCCCTAACTGTCCTCCCCTGCTGGCCTTGTTGCCCCCAACTGCCCTCCCCTGCAGGCCTGGTCCCCCTCAACTGTCCTCCCCTACAGGCCTGGCCCCTCCCAACTGCCCTTCCCTGCTGGCCTGATCACCCACAACTGCCTTCCCCTGCTGGTCATCCTGTGGCAGCCATCTTGTGTGTTAGAGTGATGGTCAATTTTCATATTGCCTCTTTATTATATAGGATGGGCAAAAACTACAAGCATTTTTCTTAATATCAGGGATAAGACAGGGATATCTGCTTTCACCACTCTTATTTTGAGAGAGCAAAAGGGAGAGAAAGAGAAACATAGATTTGTTGTTCCACTTATTTATGCTTCAGTGGTTGATTGTGATATGTGCTCTTATTGGGGATCAAACTTGCAACCTTGATGTACTGGGACAATGCTCTAACCAACTAAGCTTCCTGGCTAGGGTTTTTATTTTTTTATTTTTCCACTTTCACCACTCTTATTCAGCATAATACTCCAAGTCCTAGCTACAGCAACCAGACAAGAAGAAGAAATAAAAGACATCAAAATTAGAAAAGAGAAAAGTAAATCTGTCATTATTTGCAGATGACATGATACTGTATAGAGAAAACACAAAAGTTTTCACCAAAAACATGCTAGAACTGATAAACAAATTCAGCAAAATAGCAGGATACAAAATAAATATCCAGATATCAGTTGCATTTTTATACACCTACTAGAGGCCCGGTGCACAAATTCATGCATGGGTGGGGTCTCTTGGCCGGCGATTGGGCCAATTTGGGCTGTCTCGCTCAGTCCCGATCAGGCTGATTGGGGCCGGCTGGCCAGGGGGAGGGACCACGGGAGGTTGGCTGGCCCAGGAGGTTGGCTGTGGGAGCACACTGACCACCAGGGGAAAGCTCCTGCATTGAGCATCTTACCCCTGGTGGTCAGTATGAGTCATAGCTACCAGCTGGTCATCCAGTCGTAACAGTCCCTGAGGCGTTTAAATATATAGATAATGAACTATCTGAAAGGGAAACTAAAAAGCAGACACATTCACAATTGCTTCAAAAAGAATAAAATACCCAGGAATAAATTTAACCTAGGATGCAGAAGTTCTGTACTTGGAAAATTATAAGACACCCAGGAAAAAAATGAAAAAAGATTCAAGTAAGTGGAAGCATACTGGTATATCATGTTCATGGGTAGGAAGAATTAACATCATTAAAATGTCCATACCAGCCAAAGCAATCAATAGATTCAATGCAATTCCTATCAAGATACTAATGGACTAGAACAGATATTCTAAAAATTTATATGGAACCCCAAAAGACCCAGAATAGCCACAACAATCTTGAGAAAAAAGTACAAAATGGAAGAAGTCATGCTACCTGGTATCAAACTATACTATAAGGCCATAGTAAACACAACAGCATGGTACTGGCATAAAAAACAGACATATAGATAAATAGAATAGAGCACAGAGTTCAGAAATAAACTCACACCTTTATGGTCAAATAATATTTGACAAATGATGCAAGGACATACAATGGAGTAAAATAGTATCTTCAATAAATGGTATTGGGGAAAATTGGGCAGATATATGCAAACAATTGAAACTAGACTACCTTATTACACCATACACAAGAATAAAATCAAAATGGATTAAAGACTTAGATGTTAGACTCAAAACCCTAAAAAGTCTAGAAGAAAATAGGTAGTAAAATCTCAGACATTTCCTGTAGCAATATTTTTTCTAATATATGTCCTCGTGCAAGGGAAAGAAAAGAAAAACTAAACTAACGAGACTACATGAAACTAAAAGGTTTTTGCACAGAGTAGGAAACTATCAACAAAATGAAATGACAACCCACTGAATGGGAGAACATATTCACCAATGATACATCTGCTAAGGGGTTAATATCCACAATTTATAAAGAACTTATAAAACTCAACACCAAAAACCAAAAATGGGCAAAAGACCTGAATAGATGCTTCTCTAAAGAGGACATACAGATGGCCAATAGACATATAAAAGATGCTCAATGTCCCTAACCATCAGAGAAATGCAAATTAAAACCACAGTCAGATATCTCACATCTGTGAGAATGTCTATCATTAATAAATTAATAACAAGAAGCTGGTGAGGATGTGGAGAAAAGGGAACATTTGTGCACAGTGCTGGTAGAAATGCAGAATGGTGCAACCATGTGTAAAGCAGTACAGAGTTACCTCAAAAACTTAACAATGGAACTGGCTTATGATCCAGCAATTCCACTTCTAGGAATATACAATATACAAAGAAATCCAAAACACTAATTCTAAAAAATATATGCAAAAAACAAGGATCTACAATCAAGGCTACTTTACCCAGCAAGGCTATCATTTAAAACTAGAGGCCTGGTACATGAAATTCGTGCCTAGTCGGGGGGGAGTTGTCCTTCACCCAGCCTGCACCCTCTCCAATCTAGGACCCCTTGGGGGATCTCCGACTGCCAGTTTAGGCCCAATCTCTGTGAGCCTAAACCAGCAGTCGGACATTCCTCTCACAATCCAGGACTGCTGGCTCCTAACTGCTTGCCTGCCTGCCTGCCTGATTGCCCCTAATCACTTCTGCCTGCCAGCCTGATCACCCTGTAACCGCTCCCCTGCTGGCCTGATTAACACCTAACTGCTCTCCTGCTGGCATGATTTCCCCCAACTGCCCTCCCCTGCTGGCCTGATCTCGCCCCCAGCTGCCCTTCCCTGCCAGCTTGATCACCCCTAACTGCTTCTGCCTGCCTGATCACCCCTAACTGCCCTCCCCTGCCGACCTGTTCTGCCCCCAACTGCCCTCCTCTGCTGGCCAATTTGGTTCTGATTGGTCAGTTTCTATGCAGTCAGAATCAAAAGCTCTGCCTCTTAGGCAGCCATTGGCTCCTCACAGTTCACCCGGATTTGGTTCTGATTGGTCAGTTCCTAGTGTCAAAAGCTTGACCTCCTAGGCAGCCATTGGCTCCTCACACTTCACCCAGATTTGGTTCTGATTGGTTGGTGTCTATGCCAGTCAGCGTCTCTGGGCCTATCAACGGGGCCTGATCAGAAAGGCGGGTCTGATCAGCAGCCCCAGTGGAGGGCAAGAGAAAAATGGAGGCGTGGCTGCTGGAGTGAGAGAGAGGCAAGTGATGATCAACAGCTGCCACAGAGGCTACAGATCAGACCCTGCTTCTCTCTTCAGGCGTCTCTCCGGGCCTGATTTGCAGCCCCCTCAGCAGTCAGTGCTGGGTCACTGCATGCAGCCAGAGCGGTCAGTGCTGGGTCGCCATGGCAACCCAGTGCTGACTTCAAGACTGACTTCTGGTTGGTCGAGCCTCTGGTTGTGAGGGACCCAGGGTTTTTATATATTAGGATTGAAGGAGAAATAAAGAGCTTCCCACACACAAAAAAAGCTAAAGGAGTTTGTTATGACCAAATCAGTATTACAAGAAATGTTAAAGGGCTTGCTTTACGAAGCAAAAGAAGGAGAAGGAAACCAAACAAACAAAGGAACATAGTTAAAAAATAAAATGGCAATAGATACATAACCTATCAATAATTAATTTATTTTTTTAATATATTTTATTGGTTTTTTACAGAGAAGAAGGGAGAGAGATAGAGAGTTAGAAACATTAATGAGAGAGAAACATCGCTCAGCTGCCTCCTGCACACCTCCTACTGGGGATGTGCCCGCAACCAAGGTACATGCCCTTGACCGGAACCAAACCTGGGACCTTTCAGTCTGCAGGCTGACACTCTATCCCAGTGGTTCTCAACCTGTGGGTCGCGACCCCTTTGGGGTTCAAACAACCCTTTCACAGGGGTTGCCTAAGACCATTGAAAAACACATATATAATTACATATTGTTTTTGTGATTAATCACTATGCTTTTTTAAAAATTAAATCTTTATTATTCAGATTATTACAGTTGTTTCTCTTTTTTCCCCCCATAGCTCCCCTCCACCCGGTTCCCAGCCTACCCTCTGCCCTTACCCCCCCGCCCCCCCCCCCACACACACTATCCTCATCCATAGGTGTATGATTTTTGTCCAGTCTCTTCCTGCACCCCCACACCCCTTCCCCCCACCCCCAGAATAGTCAGTCCACTCCCTTTCTATGACCCTGATTCTATTATATTCACCAGTTCATTCTGTTCATCAGATTATTTATTCACTTGATTTTTAGATTCACTTGTTGATAGATGTGTATTTGTCGTTCATAATTTGTATCTTTACCTTTTTCTTCTTCCTCCTCTTCTTAAAGGATACCTTTCAGCATTTCATATAATACTGGTTTGGTGGTGATGAACTCCTTTAGCTTTTTCTTATCTGTGAAGCTCTTAATCTGACCTTTAATTCTGAATGATAGCTTTGCTGGGTAAAGTAATCTTGGTTGTAGGTTCTTGCTATTCATCACTTTGAATATTTCTTGCCACTCCCTTCTGGCCTGCATAGTTTATGTTGAGAAATCCGCTGACAGTCGTATGGGTACTCCCTTGTGGTAACTGACTGTTTTTCTCTTGCTGCTTTTAAGATTCTCTCTTTGTCTTTTGCTCTTGGCATTTTAATTATGATGTGTCTTGGTGTGGTCCTCTTTGGATTTCTTTTGTTTGGGGTTCTCTGCGCTTCCTGGACTTGTAAGTCTATTTCTTTCACCAGGTAAGGGAAGTTTTCTGTCATTATTTCTTCAAATAGGTTTTCAATATTTTGCTCTCTGTTTTCTTCTGGCACCCCCATAATTCAGATGTTGTATGCTTGAAGTTGTCCCAGAGGCTCCTTACACTATCTTCATATTTTTGGATTTTTTTTTTCATTTTGCTTTTCCAGTTGGGTGTTTTTTGCTTCTTCGTATTTCAAATCTTTGACTTGATTCTTGCGATCCTTTAGTCTGCTGTTGGAACTCTGTATAATATTCTTTATTTCAGTCTGTGTATGCTTAATTTCTATTTGGTCCTTGTTCATAACCTTGAGGGTCTCACTAGATTTCTTGGGGGTCTCACTAAATTTATCCGTGGTTTCTAGAAAATTTTTTAAAAACCTTATAAGTGTGGTTTTGAACTCTATTTCCAGTAGTTTGCTTTCCTCCATTTGTCATTTGTGACCTGTTTCTTTGTTTCTGTATTTTTTATGCTTCCCTGTGTTGATAGAGTGGCTTTGTGTGCTAGATGTCCTATAGGGCCCAGTGGCTCAGCCTCCCCAATTACCTGAGGTGGACACTCTTGGTGCACCCCTTTGTGGGCGTTGTGCACAGTCTTATTGTAGTTAAGCCTTGATTGTTGTAGGTATCACTGGGAGGAATTGACCTCCTGGCCAATTGGCTGTGAGAATCAGCTGTGTCTGCAGTGGGAGAACTTCTGTGCTGGAGACACCCTTTTGGGGCAAGACTTGCTTCAGTGGGGCTTTGGTGTTCACTGAGTCTGCCCCCTGTGTGTGTCCCTTATGGATCTGAGGAGTTGTAATCTGGATGGTCCCACTCTGTCCACTGGGTACACTGGCTCTTGGATCTCTAAGGAAGTGCTAATTTAGCCTCTTCCTGAGGCTACCCAGCAGGAGCTATGGGGAAATCTGCAGATTCCCCTTCTTTGTTTGGGGTTTGGAGATTCCCAGATGAGGCCCAGCTGTGAAGCAATGCAAGCTGCTGTGGGGCCTTGGGCCTTCTTTTGGAAGTTCTGGGTCTCTTTGACCCAGCTGCAGTTTGTTAGGTAATTTTCAGATTGCAAAGGGCTAGGTCTTTCATATGCAAAAGCCTCTGCCCACAGCTTGGGTGGGGCGGGGTCTCAACAGGGTGGAGCAAGCAGCTATGGCTGCTCCTCAGTCCTACCCTAAGAGGCCCTGGGTCTCAGTGTCCCGGTAACCACTGTAAGCACCTCTGAGAGAAAGCCGCCCTCGAGTTCTGCTCACTGCCAGACAGTCCAGTTTCTCCCCATATGAGTCTGGGTCCCCAGAGACTCTCCCGGAACTGGAGTTCAGAGCCCTCGGGAACGTGTGTCTCCCTCCCAATTGAAAAAGACAACTGAGTCCTCAGTTGCCAGCCCTTTCCACATGCACCTCCGTACCTCTGCACTTTACTTCTGCACCTCCTCTGAGTCTCAGTATGCTTTTCTCTTTCCTTCTAGTTGTAGAATTTCCACTCAGCCAACCTTCCTGTGGTTCTGGATGAAGTCCATTTTGTCTTTTAGTTGTATTTTTGAAGTGGTTGTGTGCGGCAGCAATTTCCGGTGTTTACCTATGTCGCCATCTTGGTTTCTCCACTATGCTTTAATTATGTTCAATTTGTAACAATGAAAATACATCCTGCATATCAGATATTTACATTATGATTCATAACAGTAGCAAAATTACAGTTATGAAGTAGCAACGAAAATAATTTTTTGGTTGGGGGGTCACCATAACATGAGGAACTGTATTAAAGGGTCTAGGCATTAGGAAGGTTGAGAACCACTGCTCTATCCATTGAGCCAAACTGATTAGGGCTATCAATAATCACTTTAAATGTAAATGGCTTAAGTGCTCCAATAAAAAGATATAAGGCAGCTCAGTGGATAAGAAAACAAGACATGTATATGCTGTCTTCAAGAGACCCACCTCAGAATGAAAGATACACATAGAATAAAAGTAAAGGGATGGGCCCTAACCGGTTTGGCTCAGTGGATAGAGCGTCAGCCTGCAGACTCAAGGGTCCCAGGTTCGATTCCGGTCAAGGGCATGTACCTTGGTTGCGGGCACATCCCCAGTAGGGAGTGTGCAGGAGGCAGCTGATCGATGTTTCTCATTGATATTTATAAATCTCTATCCCTCTCCCTTCCTCTCTGTAAAAAATCAATAAAATATATATTTTTTAAAAAGGGATGGAAAAAGATGCAAATGAAAAGTAAATAAAGGCTGGGGTAGCAATACTTATATCTGACAAAATATAACCAAGACTATAATAAGAGACAAAAAAAAGCACACTACAAAATCACAAGGAAAGCAATCTCACAAGAGGATATAACCCTTATAAAATTTATGCACACAATATAGGAGCACCTCATTATGTAAAGCAAGTCTTGATGGACATAAAAGGAGAGATTCATAGTAATTCAGTTATAGTAGGAGATTTTAACACCCCATTGACATCAATGGATAGAGCTTTCAGACAGAAAACCAATAAGGAGACAGCAGCCTTAAATGACATACTAGATTAAATGGAGTTAATTGATATCTTCAGGGCATTCCACCCAAAACAGTAGAATATACATTCATTTCAAGTGCAAATAGAACATTTTCTAGGATAGACCATATGTTATGACACAACACTAGTGTCAATAAATTTAAGAAGACTGAAATCATATCAACATCTTCTCTTACCATACTGTTATGAAGCTTGAAACCAATCACAAGAAGAAAATGGAAAAACTCACAAAGACATATATGTGAAAAAACATGTTAAATAATGAATGGGTTAACAATGAGATCAAGGAAGAAATCAAAAAATACCTTGAAACAAATTAAAATGAGAACATAACAACCCCAAATCTATGTGACACAGGGAAAGCAGTCCTAAGAGGGAAATTCATAGCATTATAGACCTATCTCAGGAAACAAGAAAAAGCTCTAAGAAACAATTTAACTTTACACTTAAATAAAATTGAAAATGAACTACATAGTCCAGAGTGAATATAAGGAATGAAATAAAAAAGATCAGAGCAGGAATAAGTGAAATAGTCTAAAAAACCAATACAAATGATTAATGAAATCAAAAGCTGGTTTGTTGAAAACACAAACAAGATTGACAAACCTTTAACCAGACTCATCAGGAAAAAAATAGAGAGGGCCGAAACCGGTTTGGCTCAGTGGATAGAGCGTCGGCCTGCAGACTGAAGGGTCCCACGTTCGATTCCGGTCAAGGGCATGTACCTGGGTTGCGGGCACATCCCCAGTGGGAGATGTGCAGGAGGCAGCTGATCGATGTTTCTCTCTCATCGATGTTTCTAACTCTCTATCTCTCTCCCTTCCTCTCTGTAAAAAATCAATAAAATATATTTTAAAAAAAAAATAGAGAGGATCCCAATAAATAAAATAAAAAATGAAATGGAGAAGTAACAATGGATACTAAGGAAATATAAAGATTTGTAAGAAAATACTATGAACAACTATATGACAACAAATTGGATAATCTGGAGGAAATGGATAGATTTCTAGAAACAGACAACCTTCCAAAACTAAATCAGGAAGAATCAGAGAATCTGAATAGTCAGATTACAACCAGTAAATTGAAGCAGTAATCAAAATACTCCCAACAAAGTAAAGCCCTGGACCAGATGGCTTTAAAGGTAAATTCTCCCAAACATTCAAAGAAGAACTAACACCTATCCTTTTCAAAAGATTCCAAAAAATTCAAGAGGACATAAGACACCCAACCCTTCTTTATGAGGCCAGCATGAGCCTAATTCCAAAACCAGATAAAGACACTACAAAGAAAGAAAATTACAGGCCAATATCCCTGATGAACATAGATGCTAAAATCCTCAACAAAATATTAGCAAATTGCCTGACCGGCATGGCTCAATGGTTGAGCATTGACCTACGAACCAGGAGGTCATAGTTTTCTTCCTGGTCAGGGCACATACCCAGGTTGTGGGCTCAGAGGATGGGGGAGGGTGGGGACAGGTGCAGGAGGCAGCCAATGAATGATTCTCTCTATTGATGTTTCTATCTCTCCCTTCCTCTCTAAAATCAATAAAAATAAATTTAAAAATATTAGCAAATTGAATCCAGCAATATATTAAAATGATCATACACCATGACCATTATTCCGGGGATGCAAGGATGGTACAATATTAGCAAATCAATAAGCCTGATACATCACATAAACGAAGTGAGAGACCAAAAAAAACCCCATGACCATGTCAAAAGTATTTGACAAAATCCAACACCCTTTTCTGATAAAAACTGTCAGCAAAGTGGGAATTGAGGGATCATACCTCAACATAATAAAAGCCTTATATGACAAACCTACAACCAACATCATATTCAATGGGCAAAACCTAAAACCATTTCACCTAAGACCAGGGATGCCCACTTTCACCACTCCTGTTCAACATAGTCCTGGAAGTGCTAACCATAGCAATTAGACAAGAAGAAGAAATAAAAGGTAACCAAATTGGAAAAGAAGACATAAAACTGTCATTATTCATAGATGACATGATAATATACATAGAAAACCCTAAAGACTCCATCAAAAAATTATTAGACTTAATAAATGAATTCAGCAATGTAGCAGGATACAAAATTAATGCCAAGAAATCTATGGCATTTCTATACACCAATAGTGAATTTACAGAAAGAGAGACTAAAAAATCAATCCCATTTACCATCACATGAAAAAAATTAAGATACCTAGGAATAAACTTAACCAAGGAGGTAAAAGACCTCTACTCAGAAAACTACAGGACGTTGAAAAAGAGATAGAGGAAGACATAAAAAGAGATAGATGGAAGAACATACCGTGTTCATGGATTGGTAGAGTCAATATCATAAAATGTCCATACTACCCAAAGTAATTTATAGATTCAATTCACTCCCCATTAAAATACCAACAGCATATTTCACAGACCTAGAACGAACTCTCCAAAAATTAATCTGGAATAAAAAAAGACCCCGAATAGCTTCAGCGATCCTGAGAAAGAAGAACAAAGTAGGTGGGATCTCAATACCAGATATCAAAGCCACTGTTCTCAAAACTGCCTGGTACTGGCACAAGTACAGACATATAGACCAATGGAATAGAATAGAGAACCCAGAAATCAACCCAAACCACTATGCTCAGTTAACAGTTGACAAAGTAGGCAAGAACATACAATGCAGTCAAGATAGTCTCTTCAATAAATGGTGTTGGGAAAATTGGACGGATACATGCAAAAAAATGAAACTAGACCACCAACTTACACCATACACAAAAATAAACTCAAAATGGATAAAAGACTGAAATGTAAGATGGGACACCATAAAAATCTTAGAGGAATCCACAGGCAGCAAAATCTCAGACATATGCCGAAGCAATTTCTTCACCGTTACAGCTCCTAGGGCAGTGGTTCTCAACCTGTGGGTCACGACCCCTTTGGCAGTCGAACGACCCTTTCACAGGGGTCGCCTAAGACCATCCTGCATATCAGATATTTACATTACGATATGCTACATAACAGTAGCAACATTACAGTTATGAAGTAGCAATGAAAATAATTTTATCGTTGGGTCACAACATGAGCAACTGTATTTAAAGGGCCAGAAGGTTGAGAACCACTGAATTTTACAGTAACCAAGACTTGGAAGCAGCCCAAGTGCCCATCAATAGATGAGGAGATTTTTTATTATTTATTTATTTTTTAAGATATATTTTATTGATTTTTCACAGAGAGGAAGAGAGAGGGATAGAGAGTTAGAAACATCAATGAGAGAGAAACATCGATCAGCTGCCCCTTGCACACCTCCTACTGGGGATGTGCCCGCAACCAAGGTACATGCCCTTGGCCGGAATCGAACCTGGGACCTTTCAGTTCGCAGGCCGACGCTCTATCCACTGAGCCAAACCGACCAGGGCAAGGAGATTTTTTGAAAAGGTACATTTACACAATGGAATACTACTTGGCTGAAAAAAAAATAAAAAAAGAAAACAAAGAAAGAAAAGAAAAGAAAGAAAAAAAAAGAGAAAGGAAAAAGGAATCTTACCTTTTGGGACGACAAGGATGGACCTGGAGAGTATTATCATGAGTAAAATAAACCAGTTAGAAAAGACAAGTGCCATATGATTTTACTTACATGTGGAATCTAATGAATAAGATAAACTAACAAACAAAATAGAAACTGACTCATAGATACAGAGAACAGACTGACAGCAGTCAGAGGGGATGGACATTGTGGGGGTGGGTGAAAAAGCAAAGCAAAACAAAACAAAACAAAAAACTCACTGACAGAGACAACAGCATGGTGGTTACCAGAGGGAATGTGGGTAAGGGGAGGTGGAAGAGGGAAAAGTAGTTTAGGGTAAAGGAAGGATAAATGGTGATGGAAGGAGACTTGACTTGGGGTGGTGAACACACAATATTATATACAAAGGAGTTATTATAGAATTGTACCCAGAAAACCTATATAAATTTATTAACCCCTGTCCACAGTAAATTTAATAAAAAAGAAATGAAAAGTTTATAATTTTTAGTGTACTTGAATCCTTTATTGAGTAAAGCAGAATCTAAATAAGGATGGACTAATCACTTTTGTTATTGTGATCAGAAAGAAAGTCTTGGAAGGTATATTCTTGTGTGTGTCCCGAGGAGATTTATGAGTTTAAATAGCAGTGGTCCTAGAATCTATTTGAGTAGGTGGTTCCCACTGTATAGAAGGGGATGTGTCAAAAAAGTTTTAGAGCCTGATTTTAAAAGATTTTTGAATAAATGATTTTGGACAATTTTGAGCAGGAACAAGGTAGGATATTTCATTATTATTTAGTATCAAGGGAAATTTAAGTTATTAACTTTTCTCCAACATTTCAACCGTTGCTTTATTCTTGCATTTCAAACTAATTAATGAATTTAACATTTTTTTCCAGTTTAATATCATAATTTGTTCTTGAGCTTAATTGCCCACAGAAAGGCCAGCCAATAAACTCAAAATATTCACAGAGCATTTAGTTTATTTTCTACAGCAGTGCTACTTACCTACTAATTTCATTTCTTTTTTTTTTTTAGAGAATTTTTATAAGAATTTATTTGAGCCAAACTGAGCCTAATTTCATTTCTTAACAAAATATTAAAAGAGAAATCAACAATAACAGTAGCTAACATTTTCATGGTTCTTACTATGTGCCACACACTAAATGCTATACATAATTCACTTAATCCTCACCACAGCCTTACGAGATATATTCTATTATCTCCATTTTACAGTAGAAACAGAACAGAGATGTTAAACAACAGACTCAAAGCACACAGTGACCGTGTTAGAATTTAAACCCAGGCAATCTGGCTTTAGATTGCCATCTTCTTACCTCTCCCTTAGGGCATAAAATTCAGTAGTGGAGGACTGATGATAATAGAGATATAACAGTGGTAGTGTGGTCGCATCTCACGATTCACCTTGAAAATGCAATTTCTTTACCTTTTTTCCCGAGTGAAAAATATCAATCCTGAATCAGGTTTTCTGGCATTTGCATAAGATCTCCAGGAACAGAGATTCCTAACCCTTTCAAAAGAAGAAAGAAAGCATAGAGGAGTCCAGAAACCATGAGAGTTGGGAAAGCAGATGAAGAAACAAACCAGAGTCAACTGACAAATGTTATTTGAACTGGGGTGTTGTTGGCAGAGAGCATAGCTAACCTCACCAAAGACATCACCACTGAATGTTATCCCCAAACTATGGGTGTGTCATAGAACAGAAGGAAAACTGGACTTGCCTCACCTAAATCCTAAAGTAGATTTATACTTTAAAGCCAGAAAGTTCCTTTACATTCCATACTGAGGAGCGTCTGCCACCTATTGTTCATGTAGAAGACTACAGGAGTTGGAAATCCAGTCCTGCCCCTCCACAAGTTAACTCATTCACCAAGTATTCAGAGGGCCCATCCCAATGGCCCTCCACTTTCCTCTCAAGTCTCTTCCCTCTTACTAAAAATAGAAAATATTTGAGATTATGAATCTTTGTGAATTACTTTAACTATAATAAACCTCTTTCTAAATGTGATGGTGTTTGAAAATTCTATTTTTAAGATTTATAGCTTTCTAACAGAATTTAAAGGTGGTTAGGCTTTGTGGGTAGAGTTAGAGGCAGTAGCACTGACAGTTGCCCTTGAAATCACAAACTGGACTGTCTTTCCTCCCCAACCCTCTTTGCCAGAATGCTAGGCAGCAACTGTGAAGGGCTTGAGGACTTCATCACAGATGTCTGCTGACCTCCTCTGTACTATCAAAGCCTCAGGTGCTTATCATGCCATAGTACCTCCCTTTGTCCAATCATTGATTGACACATCTTTCCCTTTTTCTAGATGTGTACACCTTCAGGGAAGAAATCATATCTAGTTCAACTAGCAAACAGCAGATAGTAAATATGTATTGTGTGCTACAGAGAAAGTATGTCTGATATTAATTTGTTCTAGCTTGCAGCTCCCAAATCACCACTATGCCAGACTCCCGGAGTATACATTTCTTATTTCAAAGCCCTAACTCCTTGGTCCTCTTCAGTACTAGGCAGCCATGCTGGATGTTTCAAAAAGGTTTTACCAGTATGAACCAATGATTTTCACTGGGTGGAGAAATCATAGATGATCATTTTTTTCTTTACACTTTTTTTGGGGGACTTATTGTTTTTTAAAACTAATTGATATGTTATTTTTATAATTATACTAGAGGCCCAGTGCACAAAATTTGTGCACTGGGTGGGGGGGAGGGTTGTCCCTCAGCCTGGCCTGTGCCCTCTGGCAGTGCAGGACCCCTTGCTCCTTACCACCCACCTGCTCGCTGCTCCTTAGTGCTGCCACAGAGGCAGGAGAGGCTCCCACCACTGCCACTGCACTCGCCAGCCGTGAGCCCAGCTTCTGGCTGAACGGCACTCCCCCTGTGGGACGCACTGACCATCAGGGGGCAGCTCCTCTGCTGAGCGTCTGCCCCCTGGTGGTCAGTGCACATCATAGTGACCGGTCATTCCGCCAGTCATTCTGCCATTCAGTCGATTTGCATATTAGGGTTTTATTATATAGGATTAAAAAGTAACACTACAGCCCAGCTGGAGTGGCTCAGTTGGTTGAGCATCATCTTGTGCACCCAAAGGTTGCCAGTTTGATTCCTGGTCAGTGCATACACATGGGTTGAGGGTTTGATCCCCACTTGGGGAGTGTACAGGAGGCAACTGATCTATGTTTCGCTTCTCTCTCCTCTCTCTCTCTCTCTTTCTCTGTCTCCCTTCCCTCCCTCCCTCCTCTTACTCTCCCTAAGTCCTCAAGTGCTCAAGTGAGGATTAAAAAAAGAAAAAGCTGCCCTAACCGGTTTGGCTCAGTGGATAGAACATCAGCCTGCAGACCGAAAGGTCCCAGGTTTGATTCCGGTCAAGGGCATGTACCTTGGTTGCCAGCACATCCCCAGTAGGGGGTGTGCAGGAGGCAGGTGATCAATGTTTTTCTCTCACTGATGTTTCTAACTCTCTATCCCTCTCCCTTCCTCTCTGTAAAAAAATCAATAAAATATATTTAAAAAAAAAAGCCTGGCCAATGTGGTTTAGTGGTTCAGTGTCCACTCAGTTCGATTCATGGTCAGGGCACATGCCCGGATTGCAGGCTCAATCCTCAGTAGGGGCGTGTAGCTGATCAATGTTTCTCTCTCATTGAGGTTTCTATCTCTCTGTCACTCTCCTCTCCTCTCTCTATAAGATCAATAAAAACATATTTTAAAAAAAGAAAAAAATAACTACAGAATTCAAAGGGAAAACAAGGAAGTAATAAAACTAAGAACAGATTTCTTTTTTAAAAAATCTCCCTTCCCCCCCTCTCCCCCATACTCTTCTACCTCCTCTGATCCTCCTTTCCCTCTGGGAATTACATACAGTTGTCCGTGTCTATGAGTTGTTTTTCTTCTTAATTTTTTCACCTTTTTCACCCAGCCTCTCAACCTCTCTCCTCTGACAGTTGTCAGTCTGTTCTCTATTAGTCATTTTCTATTTTGTTAGTTTATTTTATTCATTAGATTCCACATGAGTGAAATAATTTGGTACTTACCTTTCTCTGACTGGCTTATTTCACTTAGTATAATGCTTACCAGGTCTATTCATCATTTTTTATTTTACTAGAGGCCTGGTGCACAGAATTCGTGCAGGGGGGTGGTCCCTCAGCCTGGCCTGCACCCTCTCCAATCTGGGATCCCTCTTGCAATCCGGAACCACTGGCTCCTAACCGCTCACCTGCCTGCTTGCCTGATCCCCCTAACTGTTCCTCTGCTGGCCTGATCCCCCTAACTGCTCTCCCCTCCTGGCCTGATCCCCCTAACTGCCTATCTGCTCTCCCCTCCTGGCCTGATCCTCCTAACTGCCTATTTGCTCTCCCCTCCTGGCCTGATCCCCCTAACTGCCTATCTGCTCTCCCCTCCTGGCCTGATCCCCCTAACTGCTCTCCCCTCCTGGCCTGATCCTCCTAACTGCCTATCTGCTCTCCCCTCCTGGCCTGATCCCCCTAACTGCCTATCTGCTCTCCCCTCCTGGCCTGATCCCCCTAACTGCCTATCTGCTCTCCTTTCCTCTCCGTGCCCTTTGAACCCCTGGTGCAGACGAGCTGAGAGCTCTCTGCTGCGGCCCCGCCCCTGTCCTGATTGTTTGTTATGTGATGGCGTCCCAGCAATTTGCATATTCCTCTATTACTAGTTTGTTTTTTTTGTGTGTGTGTCCAAGTAGTATTCCATTGTGTACCGTAGCTTTTTATCCACTGATTTCTAGAGAGAGTGGAAGAGATGGAGGAGGGGGTGAGAGAGAAACAGCTAGATGAGAAAGACACATTGATTGGTTGCCTCCCATACTCACCCCCGCTGGGGAACCTGCAACTGAGCTATATGCCTTTGACAGAGAATTGAACCTGGGATCCTTCAGTGCGTAAGCTGACACTCTAACCACTGAGAAAACTGGCCAAGGCCGGACCATAGCTTGGGCTGTTTCCAAATCTTGGCTATTGTAAAAAATGCTGCAATGAACATAGGGGTGTATATATTCTTTCAAATTAGTGTTTTGGGTTCCTTTGGATATATTCCCAGAACTGGAATCACTGGGTCATAAGGCAGTTCCATTTTTAATTTTTTGAGGAAACTCCACACTGCTTTCCACAGTGGCTGCACCAGTCTGCATTCCCACCAAAGGTGCATGAGGCTCCCTTGTCTCTGTATCCTCACCAACACTTGTTTGTTGGTTTACTGATGATAGCCCTTCTGATAGGGTTGAGACATGTCATTGTAGTCAACAGATTTTTTTTTTTTGTTAATCCTCACCCGAGGTTATTTTTCCATTGATTTTTAGGGAGAGTGGAAGACAGAGGGAAAGACAGAGAGAAACACCAATGTGAGAGAAACACATCGATTGGTTGCTTCCTGCATATGCCCCAACCAGGCTCGGGCTAGAGAGGAGCCTGCAACCAAGGGGTGTGCCCTTGACTGGAATTGACCCGGGACCTTTTGGTCCATGCCAACCTTCTATCCACTGAGCCAAATCAGCTAGGATGGATTTCTTTCTTTTCATAAAAAAAAATATATTTTTATTGATTTCAGAGAGGGAGAGGGAGAAACATCAATGAAGAGAATCATTGATTGGCTGCCTCCTGCATGCCCCGCCCTCCCCCCCCCCCCCCCCCCCGCCCCAGGAATTGAGTCTGCAACCCTGGCATGTGCCCTGACCAGGAATCGAACTGTGACCTCCTGGTTCATAGGTCGACGCTCAACCACTGAGCCATGCTGGCTGGGTGGAACAGCAGATTTCTAATTCTACCATGGCTAACTTGACTGCACAGGTCATTTGCTCCCAAGCTCCTATTCTAGTCCATATCACTTTTGAGGGCCCTAAAGAGCTGCTCACTTTTTCATTTTCAAGATAATTCCTCTTGATAGCTTCCAGCAGACCTCATTGAGGAAAGAATGGAAGTCTATAGAACTGATTGCTCATTGAGGGTAAATAACCTAATATACCCACTCAGGTACTTATCAGCATATAAAGAAATTACTTTACAGGAAGAACCAAGATGGCGGCATAGGTTAACGCCAGAGTTTGCTGCTTTGAACAACTACTTCAAAAGTGAAACTAAAAGACGGAAGGGACATCACCCAAAACCACAGGAACGCTGGCTGAGTGGAAGTCCTACAACTAGGAGGAAAGAGAAACGCATACGGACACTCAGAGGAGGCGCAGTGCTGAAGTCAAATTCTGAGGTGCGGAGTGCGTGGAGCGGGCTGGCGGCCGAGGGTGCGGTTGGCGTTTTCAATCGGGAGGGAGTTGCAGACTCTGAGCTCCAGATACAGGCGAGTCTTTTTTTTTTTTTTTTCCATTTCTTTTTTTTTTTAAATTAAATCTTTATTGTTCAGATTATTACATTTGTTCCTCTCTTTCCCCCCCCATAACTCCCCTCCTCCCAGTTCCCGCCCCACCCTCCGCCCTCACTCCCCACCCACTGTCCTCATCCATAGGTGCACGATTTTTGTCCAGTCTCTTCCCGAATCTCCCACACCCCTTTACCCCCCAAGGATAGTCAGTCCATTCCCTTTCTATGTCCCTGATTCTATTATAATCACCAGTTCATTCTGTTCATCAGATTATTTATTCACTTGATTCTTAGATTCTCTTGTTGATAGATGCATATTTGTTGTTCATAATTTGTATCTTTACCTTTTTCTTCCTCTTCCTCTTCTTAAAGGATACCTTTCAGCATTTCATATAATCCTGGTTTGGTGGTGATGAACTCCTTTAGCTTTTCCTTATCTGTGAAGCTCTTTATCTGACCTTCAATTCTGAATGATAGCTTTGCTGGATAAAGTAATCTTGGTTGTAGGTTCTTGCTATTCATCACTTTGAATATTTCTTGCCACTCCCTTCTGGCCTGCAAAGTTTCTGTTGAGAAATCAGCTGACAGTCGTATGGGTATTCCCTTGTAGGTAACTGAGTTACTTTCTCTTGCTGTTTTTAAGATTCTCTCTTTATCTTTTGCTCTTGGCATTTTAATTATGATGTGTCTTGGTGTGGTCCTCTTTGGATTCCTTTTGTTTGGGGTTCTCCGTGCTTCTTGGACCTGTAAGTCCATTTCTTTCACCAGGTGGGGGAAGTTTTCTGTCATTATTTCTTCAAATAGGTTTTCAATATCTTGCTCTCTCTCATCTTCTGGCACCCCTATAATTCTGATGTTGGTATGCTTGAAGCTGTCCCAGAGGCTCCTTACACTGTCCTCGCATTTTTGGATTCTTTTTTCATTTTGCTTTTCCGGTTGGGTGTTTTTTGCTTCCTCGCATTTCAAATCATTGACTTGATTCTTGCGCTCCTCTGGTCTGCTGTCGGGAGTCTGTATAATATTCGTTATTTCAGTCCGTGTATGCTTAATTTCTAGTTGGTTCCCCAACATAACATCGAGGGTCTCATTAGTTTTCTTGTAGATCTCATTAAGTTTATCGGCGGCTTCTAAACAGTTCTTGAGAGACCTTAAAAGTGTGGTTCTGAACTCTATATCTTCCATTGACAATTTTGTCCTGTTTCTTTGTCTCCGCATTTTGTTATGCTTCCTTGGTGCACCCCCTAGTGGTCTTTGTTCGCAGTCTTATAGTTAAACCTTGATTGTTGAAGCTAATACCAGGGAGGGTTTGACCTCCAGGCCAAGTGGCTGTGAGAATCAGCTGTGTCAGCAGTGAGAGAACTTCTGTCCTCTAGGGAGGTGCTAATCTAGCCTTTGCCTGAGGCTAACAGGCAAGTCTTTAGGGACCCAGACTCAAATGGGAGAAGCGAGACTGTCTGGCTTTGGTCAGAGCGAGTGCAGCTTTCTCTCCCAGCTTTGCAGCGGGTGCTGGGACTCAGAGAGGCAGAGCCCCTGGGGACAGGACTGAGAGCCGCCATAACTGCTCTCTCCGGCCCACCCTGTTGATCCTGTGCGACCCGCCCTACCCAAGCCCTGCACAGAGGCATTTGCCGGATAGCCTCAGGCAAAGGCTAGATTAGCACCTCCCTAGAGGACAGAAGTTCTCTCACTGCTGACACAGCTGATTCTCATAGCCACTTGGCCTGGAGGTCAAACCCTCCCTGGTATTAGTTACAACAATCAAGATTTAACTATAAGACTGCGAACAAAGACCACTAGGGAGTGCACCAAGGAAGCATAACAAAATGCGGAGACAAAGAAACAGGACAAAATTGTCAATGGAAGATATAGAGTTCAGAACCACACTTTTAAGGTCTCTCAAGAACTGTTTAGAAGCCGCCGATAAACTTAATGAGATCTACAAGAAAACTAATGAGACCCTCGATGTTATGTTGGGGAACCAACTAGAAATTAAGCATACACAGACTGAAATAACGAATATTATACAGACTCCCGACAGCAGACCAGAGGAGCGCAAGAATCAAGTCAATGATTTGAAATGCGAGGAAGCAAAAAACACCCAACCGGAAAAGCAAAATGAAAAAAGAATCCAAAAATGCGAGGACAGTGTAAGGAGCCTCTGGGACAGCTTCAAGCGTACCAACATCAGAATTATAGGGGTGCCAGAAGATGAGAGAGAGCAAGATATTGAAAACCTATTTGAAGAAATAATGACAGAAAACTTCCCCCACCTGGTGAAAGAAATGGACTTACAGGTCCAAGAAGCACGGAGAACCCCAAACAAAAGGAATCCAAAGAGGACCACACCAAGACACATCATAATTAAAATGCCAAGAGCAAAAGATAAAGAGAGAATCTTAAAAACAGCAAGAGAAAGTAACTCAGTTACCTACAAGGGAATACCCATACGACTGTCAGCTGATTTCTCAACAGAAACTTTGCAGGCCAGAAGGGAGTGGCAAGAAATATTCAAAGTGATGAATAGCAAGAACCTACAACCAAGATTACTTTATCCAGCAAAGCTATCATTCAGAATTGAAGGTCAGATAAAGAGCTTCACAGATAAGGAAAAGCTAAAGGAGTTCATCACCACCAAACCAGGATTATATGAAATGCTGAAAGGTATCCTTTAAGAAGAGGAAGAGGAAGAAAAAGGTAAAGATACAAATTATGAACAACAAATATGCATCTATCAACAAGAGAATCTAAGAATCAAGTGAATAAATAATCTGATGAACAGAATGAACTGGTGATTATAATAGAATCAGGGACATAGAAAGGGAATGGACTGACTATCCTTGGGGGGTAAAGGGGTGTGGGAGATTCGGGAAGAGACTGGACAAAAATCGTGCACCTATGGATGAGGACAGTGGGTGGGGAGTGAGGGCGGAGGGTGGGGCGGGAACTGGGAGGAGGGGAGTTATGGGGGGGGGAAAAAGAGGAACAAATGTAATAATCTGAACAATAAAGATTTAATAAAAAAAAGAAAAAAAGAAATTACTTTACAGAGACTCCGCACTAACTTCTTTCTTAATTTCCCAGAGATAGAGTAAAACTTTATGTTTTCCCCAGAATCAAATTAAAATGTGAAGTTAAAAGCTGTCCAGGTGACCCTAGTGAACCCTGGGTCAGCAGGGTGGGTTGGAACCTGTTAGTAAGGCAGCATTAAGATGCACTTCAAAAGCTATGTGAGTTTAGCTTTTAATGCAGAAACATTTGATGCTGATTTTAAATGTTGGAGCATTAATAAAGGATGATGAGAATACAAGGTGAGGCAAAAGTAGGGTTATAGTTGTGAGTAGGCGAGACAGAGTTTATTCTTGTATTATTTTCCATATAAACAACTGTAAACCTACTTTTGCTGCACTGTGTATACCTTTGCTTTGGCTGTAATTTAATACTTGTTGCAGTCATTTTTATGTGAACTGCTCACCCTTTTTTCTTATAGTGTATTACAGTTATTTTCAAACAACTGTCATGAGTTCATTTAATTATAAAACTAAACTGTCGACATGTTTAATAAGTACAGCTTTTTATGTCATAGTAGTTATCTGCTTATATAGCTTAGTTGTTTGCTCATAATCTGAGAATGTAATAGATATAGAATTTACCCTAGTAAGCATGCAAAGCTGGCCTGTAGTCAGTTACCTTTAGTTTTTTTCCTCTTTGATAGGATCAGATGCAGTGAGAAGGCCTCAGATATTAAATAAAGTCTAATAATTAATAGTGAAAAGTCACCATGAAGGATACACCTAAGTAAGATCATCTGCTAAATTGGGAGGGAAAAGTTTTCTTTTTCTGAAGAGAAACTGGAAATTCCTCCTTAAATTTGCTGTATTTATTCTTTATACCCCTCTGAGGCCAGGGTTTAAAAATCATTTTTGCTTTCCCCATAGCTATAATTATGATTTGTGGCATTTTGATTAAAAATATATTCTGATTATTCCCTCAGAACTTTGCCCCTTCACCCCAATTTCTCTAAGGGTGTTTAAGGTTATAAAGAATGTTCCATGCCCTCACCTTAACATTCTGCCAATAATCGAATTCATTCTTTTTCACCCCTTTTCTACTATTTGGTCAGCAGGAATAATTTTTTCTTTCTACCAATCAACCATCACCATAAAAATTAACTACCTATTACCTTAAAACCCCAGCCATCTGGGGTCCAGAAGACATACTTAAAAATTCCATTACACATTAATAAATCCATTACTCATAGGAGCTACTGTCTAAATAATAATAAAAAAGATCTGAAAAGTTCATTAGTAAGAATCTGGGAGACTTTCCTGTACATGAAAGAGGTAGAAAAAATACGTTTATTAGCATGTTCAAGGTAGTCAAGTTTTTAACAAATATCTAATTCCTCACAACAACCCTGTGAGGTAGGTAAGTCACTGTTTTGTGATAAACTAACATCATTCCAAATAAAGTGCAATTCCTAAAAAATAAATCTGCAGTAGGAATAATTTTGTTAATGATACCATTTATGTATATACTAGAATTTGTGTTTCTGTATACTCTGATTCATGCAATAAGGTGTCCCTAGAAAAGTTTACTGCAAATCAAATTCTATTTAAACACACGTGGGGAACTATTTAAATAAACTTTGGGGTGAAGTTTTTTGTAAAATAAATCAGTATTTTTAAACTTATGTAAAAAAGGAATTTTCTTAGTATTTGCTCAAAGTGAGGCGTTCTCAACAAAGTTTCACTCACATTTATCCAATCTTCGGTATATTCTCTCAATATGGCACTATGCCAATTTAAGACTTAATTTACTAAATTAAAACTTAGCAATTTGGTATATGGCAGTGACCTGGGTTATCATATAGAAATCTCCAATATGTTGTGCTCAATCTCAACCCAAAACCTACGGTAGAAATGAAATGTAAACACAAAAAAATTGTAATTAACTTCAAAAAGTATTTTTCCTTAAGAACATTACTTAATTTTTTCCTTTACATCACAAAAGAGAGATCTTAGGGTCTTTGAAGAGAAACACAATATTCTGTTATCTATACAATTCTAGTGATTTTTATTGCAAATTAAAGCCTGATTTTACCAATTTACTATTTATAAGGGAGCTAGCAGATATTACTATAAAAATTTAAGTGTTTTTTTTTCCCTGTAGCAGTATGACTTACTAGGAAAAGAAATATTCCCAAGCACCCATTTTTTCCTAAGTATATATTTAAAGTACATTTCTACTGTTAATCCAACATTAGTAAACATCCAGTTGCCTAATTTTTTTTATGGTTGTCTTATCTGAAAAATACATTTCTACTGGAGAATTTCCATTACATTTAACTAGGAGACAGATGTTTAGATTAGTTATATAATTTATTTTGAACAATAACTCCAATTACGGTCAGGAACTTAGTTAACACTTAAAATCCACTGGAAGGTTTATAATACTTTAGCAAGTGGTTAAAGGAATTTGCCATTGTAAAAAATTATTCAAGCCCAGAAAAATCATTCTCACCAAAAATTTTAAAAATTAGGCAAAACAACAGGTAAAATAGACTAAGCCATCTATAACCTGTACATTCAAATACATACGAATCCAATAGTGCACTTTGGATTATAGTGAGGTAGGGCAAAGAAATAAAGTCAAATACATTTTGAACTGTGAAATTTATATAAACTGAAACAGTGACTTGTACCCAGGTTTCAGCTGAATATAAACAAAAATTTTGAGAATTCAATGACAAAGTATTTTCTTAGATTCAAGGACAGAATTGTAAAAAAAAAACCTTTGAGGTACATATAAATAAAAAATACAAAGATATATTTTCTCTCAACATAAAATATGCTTGTATAAAAATAACCCACGATATAGAAAAAAGAAATACAAACATTTTTGCATAGATTCTCCATATAAAATATTTACCTGGGGTAAACACTGGAAAATACACCTCTGAAACTAATATAGTTGAACTATTTTTCTTGGATACCAAGTATATAGAAAATAAAAGCCCTTCATCTTAGGGAGCATGGGCAGGAGGGAAAACAATTAAATTTAGCATCAGTCTATATTTATTTCTCTGCTGCTCGAATATAAACCAATGATGACAAGAGGAGAAACTCTGGGGGTTTATTTAACAAAATTAAATTCACATTTCTGAGGCCATCATAATGCATCCAATGTCCATCAATCTGGAAAGCTGCAGAATAATGATGTTCCTCTTTGTTAAATAATGTGGCACCTTCCAACAAATACCTGTAAATTCAATGACAAAGTGTAGCAGAAAATTACAATACTTTGTTCTTAAGAGAAATATTCCTTAAATTCTTAACTAAGGAAAAAAAATTGAGATTGTTTGCATTGTATTCCCTGAAAAAGATATCCATCTAAAAAACGAATGTACAATAATGGGTAATTAAGAATAAAACATTTAAGAATTTAAAAAATTGATATAATTTAAGAATTAAAAAAAATATCTTAATTCATAATCTGTATGGTTCTATTAAGAGAAAACACACAAAAAACTTTTAAAGCAAAAAGTTAAAGGAACCCTGCATGTCCTAATTTGTATGCAGATATTTTTATCTATAATAATGATGGTAACATTTTATTTAAAAATTTTTTTAAAGATGCCCTGATTGGGGATTGAACCCTGCAAACCTGGCGCATTGGGACAATGCTCCAACCAACTGAGCTACCTGGCCAGAGCCAGTAATATTTTATTTTTAAATGATGACTTCATACCATATACTACTTTGACTTGAAATACCAGTAATAATCAGAATTTACTGTTTACTATATATAGGTACTACCCTAAACATTTTCATGTGCTATGTAAATTAAATCCTCATAGTAATGGCACCCCAGATAGATAGATATTGTCATCTCTGCTTTATAGATAAGAAAACTGATAAGTAAACTTGTTTTATAAGCTATGTGACCTTACTGGTCCACAGTCACATAGCTTATAAATGGTGGGGCTGGGTTTGAACCCAATTCTATTCCATAATTCAAGCACCTAACCAATATGCACCCTGTCGGCAACTAACTTTCTGTAGTAGATGCTGATCCTATTCAGTATACACAAATTTAAAGACAGCCATGATCTAAATAATATTTCCTTACGGGCTAGAAGAAGTCATACCAGAATAGCAGAAAAACATAAAATAAATTTATTTTTCACTAATTTTACAAAACAAACAAAAAACCACCTACTTGTGATCAGATAAATCCAAATAATAGGGTACATATGCCAGATCTTCAGATTTCCAATGCTGCATATTTAAGACAACAAAAGGAGGTGCCCCATGGCAGAAAACTCGTTGGGAGAATTCTCTTAAGCCACCACACCTAAAATTGAAAGTAGGCATGAACTTTATTAAACTTGGAATAAAGCTGCTTTTATCACTTTTGGGTTGTCTTTATTACTTCATGTCATAAGCATAAATATCTATTTTAGGAATGGGTAATAATAGTGTAGCTATATTAATACCTTTATACAAGGTGGGCAAAAGTAGGTTTAGAGTTGTGAGTACACAAAACAGTTTATTCTTGTATTATTATTTAGTGCTAGAGGCCCGGTGCATGAAATTTATGTAGCCCGCGGGGGGCGGGGAGGGGACACTCTCAGCCCTGTCTGTGCCCTCTTGCAGTCTGGGAGCCCTCACTCCTTACCACCCACCTGATCACTGCTCCTTACCACTCGGCTCGCTGCTCCGTAGCACTGCAGTGGAGGCGGGAGAGGCTCCTGCCACTGCTGCTGCACTCACCAGCCATGAGCCTGGCGTCTGTCTAAGGGCACTGACCATCAGGGGGCAGCTCCTGTGTTGAGCGTCTGCGCCCTGGTGGTCAGTGCGCATCACAGTGCCTGGTCGTTCTGGTCGTTCCGCCTTAACGGTTGCTTAGGCTTTTATTATATAGATTGTATTATTTATTTGTATTCAAACTGTAAATCTACTTTTGCACACCCTAGTATATCTATTTCCAGAAGTTTACAAGCTCTAAGATTCTATATGCAAGAAATGATACTTTTAAAAACTCCAGGAAAAGCTAGCTGCTTTATCTAGGCTTATAAAAGTGAGTAGCTTTTATTTTTAGATACATTTTTCTTTATCTAAGATGGTTTTAAAGGGAAATAATGACAGAGATGTGAAAATAGGATTCTTACAGGCCTCTTTAGATGAGATATAATTCCCTAATTGCTTCCTTTTGCCATTGAATGAAGCAAATTCTATTTTCTTAGCAGCATCAGGTATTAAGCATATGGATCAGAATTCAACAAATACAGTTATACAGTAAAATCTCGATTAACCGGAATGTTCAGGGTATAGTATTTTGGTTAACATCACTGACTAAACAAGATTAACAGGAAAACCATTTTGCTTTAGTTATTGGTTGCTAAAATACATTAGTTCACTCTCTGAACTTAAGTACAATTAACTGAAAATATTTTATTCTTTCCTTCTTCAGTGATTAATTAGCTGTAAGATCATCATTCTAAATATTTATTCTCATTGTACAATAATGTAGATATAGAAATTAAGAGGTTGGGATGAATATATTCTTTCTACCCCTTTGGATTTCTATTTTTAAAAAATTTTATTAAATTTTTTGGTTGCAATTTACCTTTCTCCTAAATGAGGAGTGCAGAAAAAATCCAGTTAATTGAGGGTGCCGACTATCTGGGTTCCGGTTAAGCAAGGTTTTATTGTACCTACTCAGCAGTGGGGAAAAAAAGAAAAGGCATTTGCTTTGTATTCATCAATTAACTATCCTATATAATAAAAGGCCAGCAACCATAATGGCGTTAATGACCAGAACGACTGATCAACCAGTCGCTATGAGGTGTATTGACCACCTCTCGATCCCAACCCCCATCCCACAGGCTCTGATCGCTGGATGGCCAACGGGGAACCACGGGGTACTGGGGTGGGTGGCGGTGGGGCGGGACTGGGGACTGGCAAGCAGGTGGAAGGCAGACCTCTTGGTCTCTACCCCCGGCCCGCAGACTCCGATTGCTGGATGGCGAACGGGGAACCACGGGGAACTACGGGGAACTGGGGTGGGCGGGGAACTGGGGTGGGCGGCAGCGGGGTGGGACTGGGGACTGAGGAGCAGAAGATGGCCTTGATCGCAGGCTAGGCCTACTCTCCCATGCACGATTTTGTGCGCTGGGCCTCCAGTAGTATTATATTCTATTTGATAATGACAATGCAGAATAAGTATAGGAAACTAGAAGGTGTTAAGATTTTAAAAATATTAGACTTCCTAAATACTTATGAGTAGCTATTTCATATAGTATTAACATCAAAGAGATATCAGTCCAGGTTTCTTTATAAAAAACACAGAATACTTTCATCTTAAATGTCATATACTCACCCCCGCTCTTCACACAGTTCAATCCTGGAACAGAATAACTCAGCCACAGCCAGTCGTATCAAGTTTCCATGTGGAATTTCTTGGGGAGGACTACAAGAATTGCAAAATGCATGTAAGAACTGCTTCAACATTTTACAGGCAAATACATTATTAGGATTACAAAATTTACAGGTCAATTCATTATTAGCAAATCCAATAAAAGTATAACCTCTGTTAGTCATCTTTGTACTTTTTGTAAATAGTAGAGAAACCAGTTACATTTAATAAATGTCAATGCATGAAGCTTTCCAAGAAATATTAAATCTTTCTGTAAACTAATGCTGAAATATGCAGTTGTTGTTACTTTAAAAAAATTTCCAGAGAATTTAGCAGAAGGGGGAAGAAATTAGGACCCAGAATCAGGAAGGCAGCTGATTAGTTACTAAAATTGCTAGCCTAAGTTGCAGCCACTGTTGGCCTCACTTACCTGATTTATTAAAAAACTTTTTCCCACCCATTTCAGAAGTTGTTTTAAATATAGGATTAAATAAAATATGCAAAAGCTTAAAAAGTAGCGTATAATAAAATATTTTATTGAGAAACACAAAACATTAGTATTAATATAGTACTATAAATATTTCACTATAGTTTCAAAACATATTCAGATTAAAATATTAGTTTTTTAAAAAAAACAAGACAATTTCTGAAATACTTTAAGTTGTGGTTTTAAGTAACAGAACTTTTCTGCCTGACAGATCTGAAAATCAACATCCTTATATCAGCAATATAGGAAAATGGACAAAGTATATTTCAGAAAAAAAGAGACATTGACTCTAAAAAGAATAAAATATCTTCAGTGTACCATGATATTATAATATTAAAGTAAATGTGCAATAAAGAAATATGAACTTAATAAGTTAGTGTATGTGAGGTATATCCTTCAAATAGAACAATCTATTAGGCTGTTTTTATGGACCATAGGGCCAAATACAATTTCTGACAACAATGTGTTTGAGTTTGTTTTTCTGTCCTGTTTTTTCACTGACAATTATCCCTTTTCCAGCTCATGTCCCTTGGGGGCTTTAATGTTTCCTAACACTCCATAGGGCTTGCCAGTTTGGCCTTCCTCCCTGTCATTTACTAGCCTGGAGGTCTGCCTTCGTTCTGAAAGCGAAAAATACTTAGGCTACCAGCACCTTTCCTAGTCAGTGAAAATGCTCCTCATAGCCACATCTTCTCCAGGTGTTAAGGTTCTAAGTTTGTGATTTCTGTCTATAATTATTGAAAGTACATGGAGTACTTTCAATCTTTTTTTAAAATTGATTTTAGAGGAAGGGGTGGGGGGGGGGGAGAGAGAGAGATATCAGTTGCTTCCATACGTGCCCCCATGGGGGATCAGACCCACAACCTGGGTATATGCCCTGACCTGGAATCAAACCCACCACCAACCGAGCCACGGCTCAATCTTCTTATTCATGTAGAACTAGCCCACTCAACATAGATTTATTCAAAAGGTGAAACATTATGTTGGAAACACATATTGGATAGTGTTTTTCAAGAGGTTACATTTGTGATGCAGAAATTCATTATCTACAAAATCACATTAGTAAATCAAAGGGCAATATATTTTGCACTCTCAATAATTCATTACTTTGCAAGCGAAATGGTTATCAGTTGGTTTTGTAAAGTAAATTCTAAGATGTTTGGATATTTCTGTCATGGGACTAAAGAGTCTTGAATTTGTGTGGTTGATTTGTCTAATTACAGTGTTGTACTTTAAGAAGTACTTGGACGCCGAAGCCGGTTTGGCTCAGTGGATAGAGCGTCGGCCTGCGGACTGAAGGGTCCCCGGTTCGATTCTGGTCAGTGGCATGTGCCTGGGTTGCGGGCGCATCCCCAGTGGGGGGTGTGCAGGAGGCAGCTGATCGATGTTTCTCTCTCATCGATGTTTCTGACTCTCTATCTCTCGCCCTTCCTCTCTGTCAAAAGGTCAATAAAATATATTAAAAAAAAAAAAAAAAGAAGTACTTGGACTATATATTCGTATTTATAGCACTTCATTAAAAAAGTTGTATACTGTTTCTAAAAGTGACAAAACAGCCCTGGTTGGTTTGGCTCAGTGGAAAGAACATTGGCCTGTACACCAAAGGGTCCCAAGTTCGATTCTGGTCAAGGGCATGAACCTTGGTTGCAGGCTCCTCCCTTGCCTGGGCCCTGGTCAGGAAACCTGAAGGAAGCAACCAATTGATGTGTTTCTGTCACATCGATGTTTCTCTCTGTCTTTCCCTCTCTCTTTCACTCTCTCTAAAAGATCAATGGAAAAATTATCCTCAGGTGAGGATTAACAAAAAAAAAATAATTTTTTTTTTTTAAAAAGTGACAAAACAAACTTTAGAGCAGATATAAAAGGCTTTTAGAGAAACTTACTTTATATTAATTGTACGCTGCTGATCTTCCTGCACTCGAATTGGGCATCGCCAATTGGAACAGTAACTCTCTTGTATGGTAGACATGAGATTTTCGAGATTTTTTGTAAAATTATCATGTTCATTCCCAAACAAATCGATTATTAAGGAAGCTTTATGAACTTCAGATTTATATTGCTGTTTTTCCATCTTGTCCCAAATCCAAAGTAGCTTCACAGTTGTAAAACTGTAGGTGTCCATTAAATAAAGAAAACAGTCTACAAACTCTCTACCTAAATGAAGAGAGAGTTCCCTGGGAAAATTTTCATTTTCATGAAGAATGACATATAATAACATCAAGAATCCATCTATGGTGCAGGTATTTTTCAGTCTTATTTCAACATAGAGTGGTGTACAGGATACTGCTTTGCGGCCAGCTTTGATAGTAAAAACACCTCCCCAAGGAAGAACAGGCCTCCAAAATGAGCGATCTTGATTATAGTTATTTTTAATTGATGCTTTGATCTCTTCAAACAGTGTCTTCATCCTGCATTTTAAAAATTAAAAGTAGAACATGTATGTGATTACATATGATATGTTTAAATGAAAATAAAGCTATCTAAAGATTTAAATTAAATTTGGTTAGATGGCCTCCCAATCCAACAAAAATATCTTAAGACAATTCTAGCTATGAGTCATTTTGGGGGCAATATATATGGTCTTTGAAAAGACCACTTCAGAAGCTGCAACCTTTTTTCGAGGTACTGAATGGCTATTTGATAGGCTCTTATATTAATTATACTGAAGATTTTCGTCTGTGATATAGGAAAACCCACTTCTAGGAATATATTCTAAGAATCCCAAAACAACCAGAAAGAATATATGCACCCCTATGTTCATAGCAGCACAATTTATAATAGCTAAGCTGTGGAAACAGCCCAAGTGCCCATCAGTAGATGAGTGGATAAAAAAGCTGTGGTATATTTATACCACGAAATACTATGCAGCTTTAAAAACGAAGGATCTCTTACCCTTTGAGACAGCATGGAGGGACCTGGAGACTATTAGTCTAAGCCAGCGGTTCTCAACCTGTGGGTTGTGACCCCTTTGGCGGTTGAACGACCCTTTCACAGGGGTCGCCCAAGACCACCCTGCATATCAGATATTTACATTACGATTCATAACAGTAGCAACATTACAATTATGAAGTAGCAACGAAAATAATTTTATGGTCGGGTCACAACATGAGGAACCGTATTTAAAGGGCCAGGAGGTTGAGAACCACTGGTCTAAGTGAAATAAGCCAGTCAGAAAGATAAATATCACATAAGCTCACTTATATGTGGAATCTAATGAACTGATGAATAAAATAAAACCAGAGGCATGGAAACATGGAACAGACTGGCAAATCTGAGGTAATCTCAGAGGTAAGGAGTCTGGGGGAGTGGGCAGGAAGAGACTAACCAAAGAATTTATAGCATATATGCAATACCCATGGACACAGACAACAGGGTGGTGAAGGCCTGGGGCGAGTGAAAACCGGGTGGAGCGGGGCAATGGGGGAAAAGTGTGTGTGTGGGGGGGGACATCTGTAATACTCTCAACAATAAAGATGGGGGAAAAAAGAAACTGCAACCTTTTTTTTGGAGAGGCCTTTATATTATACTGTAGATTTTTTCGATGATATAGGAAAACCCTGTAATAAGCAGTCTTAAATGAAGGTAAAACTATTTAAAGATACAATCTAAATTTGGTTTTGGTATTCCTAATGTAAACTTCTTCCATCCTTCAAAATACAAGCTGTACTTCATTTTCTTGTTAACATGTGTGGTTTTACTTATAAAATGAACTGTAATGGAACCCTTATTTGGGCTACAGAATAATTACCAATTAGCTTTGAAAGATAACATAGGAAGAGTAATCATGAGACTTAATTGAATAGTAGCACAACTAATACAAATATTATTTATATGTACTTTGGGATTTTTACTTACAATCTAGGACCACGCTATATATCCGACAATTTGAGGCCGTGCTGTGATTTGATTCAGAACTTGGTAAGTATCCTGATGCCCTTCTCTGCATGTTTTGGGAATGAACTGAGGTGTCCTCTCTGTTTAAATTGGTACATATCCTTCCCCCAACTCTGAGTGTAGCTAAGTATTCTGTTTTTAAAGTAATTGACAGTATTCTAACACACATGTTCATGTCATATGTATGGTATATAGAACAAAATTTTTTTAAAAAATAGAGTGATGTCCTAATAAAACTGAATAGAAAACTGCTTTACTTGGGATAAAAAATGTCAACTAAAAACATCATAGTACTTTCCAATATATTACTTGTATGGAAAAGTCTATTTTTCATGAAAAAAGGGAAGCATCTGAGGAACAGGAAAAGAGAAGTGAGTGACTGAGGTCAGTGTCTTATTTTGACCATCTTTTCAAGTGCCACACCCTCCCAAGCATAACATGAATCCAACACTCAATACTTTGGACCTGTATATTTTATTTGCGTGAAAAATTTAGTTCAAGTTGATTTTACAACAGTAGTAGACTAAAAATTCAGTTATATGATATATAAACACAGTATTTTTGGCTTGAAGATATTCTACACTCTAAAGTATTCAATACTATATTTAGTCTGAAATGTATATGTTTATACACAGTAACAGGTTGGCTCTAGTCAACCAATTAGGAATCAGAGGGAGTGGCAAACCTGGAACCTAAGAAAACACAAAACTCAGTTTCTTCTACAGAACTAACATATTTCTGGGGCAGATTTGAAAAAAAATATCATAAGGCATTCAAATACTTTAAAAATGAAAATAAATTTCTTCGTGGTTTATTTCTGTTGAATTTTAAAGAACTTTGTAGCAAAGTCATAGGATCAAGAGCTTGAGTTCACACTCCTACATACTACATTGAAAAGGAATCGTAAATCTCTAGTGCCTTTTTTCAAATTATCTTTTGGGCATGACCAAAGGAAGAGTAAGTACAGCTCTACAAAGCAACATTTATACTTTAAAAGAATTAAACTACAATTTTATATATTTGCAACGAAACTTCTTTAGCCTTTTTCAGGAAAAATAAAAAAGAGGGGCGTAGAGAGCACTGGAAGAACAAGAAGACACTTAATCTAGTATCAGCACTAATGTGGTGATGTGTCCCAAAGAATTACTAAAAATTACTTAAAAAGATGAAGAAATGCCTGCAAAGCCCTGACTAGCTTTCGCCACACCTTCTAAGATTGCTCATTAGGCACAGCATTGGACATCTTGGAGGAGTTATCCTGCCGTCTTTATTTTCCTGCCTCAACAGGCCCTCCAGTTTGAATAAACCTGCTGAACTGCCCTGACCTCTTACGGTATTTCCTTGGCAAAGCACCACCTCTTTTCCTGCGGTCCTTTCCAGGGGTGACAATCTGTACCCCACATTGGTCGTGAAAACCAGACCATTTCCCCAAGGTATTGAATGCCGGACTCCCTAAAAGCTCGCGAGTCCTAAAGGTCCCGTCTGCAATCAGCGCTCTGAAATAATGGGAAAGGCAGCCACGCGCCCCACCACGAAGCGGCGCGGGGCTTAGGGGTGGGGAGGAGGGGGGAGGGACGGTACCCGCTGCGGGCCCGGTGGGCACCCAGCTCAGCCCCCGGTCCGCGCTCCGGCCACGCCCACCCTGCCCCCTGCCCGCCGCACCCTGGAAGGCCTGGCACCGAGCACTGGCTCCGCACTGCGGGCGGGTCCCTGAAACAGAAGCCGGTGGAAAGGCTGGACGCCGCTGTCTGCGTCCAGGCAGGGGCCCCGCAGAGCGCCTGGGACTGCTGGCAATGGGCTAGCGGACGGGGCAGCGGATGGCGTTTCCACACCCGACAGCCTCCGTCCACCGGGAAGCCGAATCCCCTCGTACCTCCTCGGGGACCGAAAACCGCCGGTGCCACCGCACCCGTCGCCGCCGCCGCTCGCTCATGGAGAGCCCGGGCTGCCGTCGCTGCCGCCGCCGACTCATGGACTAGAACCGCCGGCTGTCTCGGCCTCCCCCGGCGAGAGTGGTGGGCTCCGGCACGGCCTCCATCGCACCCGCCGCGGCGGGAGCCACAGCAGCTCCGGCGCCCAGGCCCGATCCGACCGGACCCACGGAGCCAGGACCGCGGGACGCGTTGCTTATTACGGAGGAAGATTCCGCCTGACCTCCGCCTCCCTTCCCCCAGCCCCCAGTTCCCAGACGCCCGACGGTGCTGCTGCGCAGGCGCAAAGACGCCCCAGTCAAACGTGCGTGTGTCGGGGGTGTACACAGCATTCAGCTTTGCCCAATGGGAGCGGACATCAGGTGCGGGGGGCGGGACCTCGCAGAGAGGGGCGTGGTTCCAGCGTCTGAGGAAAAGTGGAGCAGCCAAAGTGGGCAGGCTTTGCACGGAGGAGGAGCTTAGTGCCAAGCCCGTTAGGCTTTTTGAGGTTTGTACCATTTTTGGACCTTCCTTGATTTGTGTTTGATTCTAGATCTTGCCTTCTCAAATTCTTAACTTAGAGGGGGAAAACTTTGTTTTCTCAGAATTATTCAAGCTTTTGCGGTTCTCAACCTGTGGGTCGCGACCCCTTTGGCGGTCTAACGACCCTTTCACAGGGGTCGCCTAAGACCATCCTGCATATCAGATATTTACATTAGGATTCATAACAGTAGCAACATTACAGTTATGAAGTAGCAACGAAAATGATTTTATGGTCGGGTCACAACATGAGGAACTGTATTTAAAGGGTCAGAAGGTTTGAGAACCACTGGTAGGAAAATTTTGAATTAGTGTATAAATGCTGCCTTTAGTGTTGAAGGTAATGCTTGGCCAAAATGCTGTAATTTATAACAAGTTAATATCCACTAAATAAATTAGATAGCTTTAATTTGTGATGAAAAATTTTTGGTTTGGATATTATAAGAAGTGACAGTCAGAAATTTAAGCGCGAGTTGCTTAATGCTGCAGTCTGTGGGCTCAACCATAATAGCTGTTCAGTAGGCCCTGGTTCTTGTATTCTCCCTTAAAGAGTCAAAGCCCACATGGTTTTGCTTCTGTAGAACACAGACCACCCTGGAAAACTACCTCCACCTACAATTACAAATGGGATAATGTTGAGATTTTCCCTATCTAGTCATTCAACAGATGATTGTCTGGAAAGACAAGTGCAACCCTTAGAACACACAATTCAGAGAGCTCAGTGTCAGACCAGCACATCACTGTGGTCCTTAGTCACAGCTGAGTCCGGTGGAGGCAGAACGTCATCTTGACCAATGTGATGGTCAGCCAGACTGGGGACCTCAGTCCTCTCTCAAGGAGTCTAGTGATGGAAGGATGCAGGCTGGGAGAGAAGCGTGACTTATTGAAGTTAATTACTGCTGGTGGAGATGGGAATAAATGCATATCTCTCAGAGCAGAGGGGGAAGAAAGATGGCTCTGCCCCAAACAAAGGAATTAATAATTGTGTCAAAGTCTGATCTTTTCTGCTTTTTCTTATTATGGTATTTCACAAATGAGGAAACTGAGGCTCATTAAATAACTAGTGTGTATTGGAATTCACATTCAAAAAAGTTCACTCTCAATATTAAAACCATTCTGCAAGTAGAAAGTTCTTTAAAATGTTTATAAATTGGATTATATGTTTAATTGACAATCTCTCATAAGACATGGAATTCATTTTATACTCTTTGGGTCATTCTCTTCCAGAAAACAGACACAATAATGGTGGTTGTTACCATTTCTGGAGAATAGCAGGGCCCATTAAACTCAGCTGAGGCTTGGCCAAGGAGGGGAAGCATGAATTCCTTGCATACTTGGATAACTCACAAACCTCACTGAAGCCTTTAACCCAGATTTTCATTCTGCTTCCTTTCTGCTCCCCTCAAAGTCTGATACCTGAGTTGCAGTTTTTTAAGAGACAGCTTTATTCAGGTATAATTGACAAATATATGGAGCATATTTAAAATATATAATTTGGTAAGTTTTGACATATGTATACCCTCTTGCAGTCATCACTACAATCAAATGAATAAATCCATCATCCTCAAGTTTTCTCATGTCCCTTTAAACTTTTTCCCCATCCCTCTTTGCCTCTCACATCTAAGCAACCACTGATCCATTTTCTGTCATGATAGGTTCATTTGCATTTTCTAAAGTTTTATGTAAGTAGAATCAGACAGTATGTATTATTTTGGTTGGGGGTGTCTAGTTTCTTATACTTAGCATCATTATCTTGACATTCATCCACGTTGTTCTGTGTATCAATAGTTCATTCCTTTTAGTTGTTTTGCTGAATGTATTCCATTATGTGGATGTACTGCAATTTGTTTATTCACTTACCTGTTGATGGACATTTGCATTGCATCTACTTTTGGGCTGTTACCAGTAAAGCTACTATGAACATTGTATACAACTGTTTATATGGACATACAGGAATGGGCAAAAGTAGATTTACAGTTGTTTGTATGTAAAAAAAGACATGCAGGTTATGATTATTGCAGTAGCTTTATTGGAATGTCACAATGCAACTGTAAGCCTACTTTTGTGAACCCTGTATATTTCCATTTTTTTCTGGGGTAAAAATCTAGAGGTGGAATGATTGGATCTCATGGTAGATGTATGTTTAACTTTGTAAGAAACTGCTGAATTGCTTTCCAGAGTGGTTGTACTATTTTACATTCCCATTAGGAGTGTGTTCAAGTTCCATTTCCTCCATAACCTCACCAGCACTTGGTATGTCAATCATTTTTAATTTAAGCTGTTCTAATAGGTATATAGTCATATCTTGTTGTGGTTTGAATTTTCCTAGTGAGTAATGAAGTTGAGCATCGTTTTATGTGCTTATTTGCCATCTGTGTATCTTTGGTGAGGTCTCTGTTCAGATCTTTGTTCCATTAAAAAAATTGGGTAGTGCCTGGCCAGAGTGGCTCAGTTGGTTGAGTTTCTACCTGTGCACCAAAGGGCTGCTGGTTTGATTCCTGGTCAGGGCACATACCTGAGTTGTGGGTTCGATCCCTGGTTGGGGCACATACAGAAGGCAACCAATCAATGTTTTTCTCTCTCTCCCTTCCTCCCTCCCTCTCTCTAAGCATGTCCTAGGGCAGGGGTGGGCAACCCCTGGCACATGTGCCAAACATGGCACGCCAGTAACTTTTGCTGGCATGCAAAACCTTCTCTTATAATCTTCCATTTACAATTTTTGTGAACATTTGAATGACTTAAATGTTAAATTACAAGGAACTGGCAAGACACTTGATGTTATGTTTGGTTACATAAAGGCTTTTGAAAAGAAACTGGAAGTCTTTAAGAGGGATGTGGATGGTGAGAGATTTAGAAATTTCCCAAACCTCAAGAGGCACATCAAAGACCTCCCAAAAGATGACAGAACAGACTGTCAGAGCCTTCAAAAGCTGTTTTTAAACATCATCGAGTCAACTATTGAGCAGTTCTTCTCAAGATTTGTGAAATTCAGAGAACTGGAAGAGACAGCAAAATTCATGAGGTTTCCAGACAGCATGAAACTGGAGGAACTGCACTTACAAATGTTTTCATGGGTAGACATGGCTGACTTTGAAATGCAGTTGATTGAATTTCAGAGTAGCTCAATTTGGAAGCAGAAATTTATTGACCTTAGGGTTGACTTGGAAAGCATTGAAAAAAAGCGATTAGAGACAGGAGTACCAGAGAGAAGTGTCGAAAATGAACTATTGAGGACTTGGAATGCCATTCCAGAAATTTTTTTCTGTTTAAAAAACTTTGCAACAGCGTTACTCTCCATGTTTTCATCCACATACGCTTATGAATCTTTGTTCTCAGTGATGAATTTTGTTAAGTCTCCTAATAGGAGTAGCCTGACGGATGAAAGTAGTAGCTTGTGCATATCTCTGAAGGTCACGAAATAGAAACCTGATGTAAAATCTCTGTCATCAGTGATGCAGCAGCAAAAGTCCCACTGATGATATCAAACGGAGTCATAAAGTTTTCTGTCGGACTATCAGTGTACATGTATACAATAAAAAATAAATGTAGCCGAAACCGGTTTGGCTCAGTGGATAGAGCGTCGGCCTGCGGACTGAAAGGTCCCAGGTTCGATTCCGGTCAAGGGCATGTACCTGGGTTGCGGGCACATCCCCAGTAGGAGATGTGCAGGAGGCAGCTGATCGATGTTTCTCTCTCATTGATGTTTCTAACTCTCTATCTCTCTCCCTTCCTCTCTGTAAAAAATCAATAAAATATATTAAAAAAATGTATTTTTCATCATCATATACTGTGTTTTTGTCGCTTGAATGAATTTTATTATTTCTTCAAGGTTCTTCACATACGTACACCTTAAGAGATATCAAGTAGGCGTAATATGTTCTCAAAAAATTAGGGTTGGCACGCAGAAGAATTTTGAGTCAGAGATTTTTCTGGTTTTGGCACACACTCATAAAAAGGTTGCCCACCCCTGTCCTAGGGTAAGGATTAAAAAAAAAAAGTTGGGTTGTTTGTTTTTAGAGTTCTTTATATTTTCTGGAAACAAGTTCTTTATCAGATATAGGTTTTACAAAGATTTTCTTCCAGTATGTGGCTTCCCCAACCCCCTTTCTCTTAACAGTACATTTTGAAGAACATGAGTTTTAAATTTTAATAAAGTTCAAACTATTTATTTTATGGTTGTGCTTTTAGTGTAATTTCTAAGAAATCTTTACCTACTCTAGGCTCACAAAGACCTTTTCCTGTGTTCTTCTAGAATTTTTCTTGTTTAGGCTGTATATTTAGGTCTATGATACATTTTGAGTTAATTTTTAAAAAATTTACCATATCCACTATTTAAAATTTTTTAAAAAATTTATTGATTTGAGAGAGAGAGCAAAACATCAATTTGTTGTTCCACTTATTTATGCATTCATTGGTTGATTCTTATATGTGCCCTGACCTGGGATCACACTTTCTACCTTGGCATATAGGGACAACACTCTAATCAACTGAGCTACCTGGCCAGGGCTTGAATTTATTTTTTAAATATATATTTTTATTGATTTCAGAGAAGAAAGGAGAGGGAGAGAGAGATCGAAGCATCAATGATAGGAATCATTGGTAGGCTGCCTCCTGCACACCCCTTACGGGGGATCGAGCCTGCAACCCAGGCATGTACCCTTGACTGGAATCGAACCCGGGACCCTTCAGTCCCCAGGTTGACTTTCTATCCACTGAGCTAAACTGGCTAGGGCTAATTTTAATTTATGGGCTACAACATTGATCCAAGTTCATATTTGTTACAAATGAATAATCAATTGTTCAGCAACATTTGTTGAAAGGCTATTCTTTTCCACTGTGTTGCCTTTGTACTTTTGTCCAAAAATCGGTTGTGCATTATCATTTATAAACATTTTATTTAATATTTATTTGTTCTCAATTGTATGTTACACAGTGTTCTACTATTGGAGATATACATCAGTAAGTGTTCTTAGGTTGCAAAGACTAGAGACCAGATATTACTAACTTAAAGTAAGAAATTTATTAGAAGGATGCAAAGTATAACAGAATTAAAGAAAAAGCTGAAAGCCCGGCCGGTGTGGCTCAGTCGTTGAGCATCACCTATGAACCAGGAGGTCACAGTTTGATTCCCGGTCAGGGCACATACGTGAGTTGCAGGCTCAATCCCTAGTGTGGGGCGTGCAGGAGGCAGCTGATCAATGATTCTCTCTCATCATTGATGCTTCTACCTGTTTCTCCTTCTCCCTTCCTCTCTGAAATCAGTAAAAATATATTAAGAAAAAAAGAAAAAGAAAAAGCTGAATCAGGTTTCAGCTACCTTGGTTGATCAGAAGTGAGGTAGCTCCTCAATAGGCAATGGAACCCTATTGACAGAAGAAGAGGGAATGATGCTGGGCAGATATTGCATAACAGTGCTTCCCAACATTTTTTATATCCACACATAATAAATAGTCAGAATTGGGCAGTGTGAGGGCAAACTGATGGAGATTATGAGCTGTCTCTATAGGGTGTGGTGAAAAATATCGTTACATTTTCTTTTATTATATAATTATAAGAAAAAAGACAAAGTATGAGGGAGATATGAAATATTGAATTTATATACAATCTATTAAAAATTTGATGAGAAATTTGAGCTAGTTTTCATGATATGATTTTTATTTCAAAATTTTATTCAAACCTGCCTAACGTATACAGTGTCCCAAAAAATGTATACACATTTTTATTTTATTTAGTTAAAAAATATTTTTTTATTAACTTCAGAGAAGAAGGAAGAGAGCTAGAAACATCAATGATGAGAGAGAATCATTGATTGCCTCCTGCACACAACTTGGGCATGTACCCTGACCAGGAATCGAACCATGACCTCCTGTTTCATAGTTTGATGTTCAACCACTGAGCCACACCAGCTGGGCTGTATACATATTTTTAGTAATTATGAATTCCAATGGGTTAAATCTGAAAAGAAAGAAACATCAATTGAGCTATGGGCTGTTAAAGTGTATAAACATTTTTTGGGACACCATGTATATAAGAAAAGTGTATATATATATAAAAGTGTAAGTGACCAAATGACCGGTCCACTGGTCGCTATGACATGCACTGACCATCAGGGGACAGATGCTGGGCTCATGGCTGGCGAGTGCAGTGGCGGAGCAGCAGCAAGCCTACTGAGTGGTGGTGGCAGGCACAGTGCGGCCAGGATTAGCAGGAGCGGTGTGGCACCTGGCCCAGGCTCAGGCTCCTCCCCAGCTGCCTGCCATTTCACACACTACTACATCCCTTGGGGGATGTTGGACTGCTGGTTTCGGCCGATCCCTGCAGTCCATGCTGAGGGACCCCACCGGTGCATGAATCCATGCACCAGGCCTCTAGTACAGTGATGGCGAACCTATGACACGCGTGTCAGAGATGACATGCGAACTCATTTTTTTGGTTGATTTTTCTTTGTTAAATGGCATTTAAATATATAAAATAAATATCCAAAATATAAATCTTTGTTTTACTATGGTTGCAAATATCAAAAAATTTCTATATGTGACACGGCACCAGAGTTAAGTTAGGGTTTTTCAAAATGCTGGCACGCCGAGCTCAAAAGGTTCGCCATCACTGCTCTAGTATATAATAATTATGCATGTATCTTAATGAATTTTCAAAAAATTTCACTTGTGTGTTCTAGTTATGTATATTTGCATAACAAATCACCCCTAAACTTATTGGCTTAAAATAGCAGTATTTATTTTGCTTATGAATTTGCAATTTGGTCAGAGCTCGGCTGGAATAATTTGAAGGCTGGAGGCTGGAGTTATTGGAAGTCTTCTTCACTTACAGGTTTGCTTATTGATGCTACCTATTGACTGGACTTTAGCTGCCTATGTGACCAGAATACCTTCATGTGATTCCTTGACTTTCTCATAGCATGGTGTTTGGGTACCAAGGGTGAATATCCAAAGCAAGAGAGCCAGTAGAAGCTCTAGTGCCTTATCTTTTATTTTTTAAAACATATATTTTTATTGATTTCAGAGAGGAAAGGAGAGGGAGAGAGAGATAGAAACATCAATGATGATGAGAGAATCATTAATTGGCTGCCTCCTGCTCGCCCCACACTGGGGATTGAGCCTGCAACCTGGGCATATGCCCTGACCGGGAATCGAAATGTGACCTCCTGGTTCATAGGTTGACACTCAGCCACTGAGCCACGCCTGCTGAGCTGTAGTGCCTTTTCTAACCTAACATTGGAAATCATGTAATGTCAGTTCCAGTGCTTTCTGTATTATGGAGGTGAGCCACTAAGGCTATCCAATATTCAAGGGGAAGGAATTGGACTTCACCTTCTGATGGGAGAAGTGTCAAAGGATCTGTCAACATGTTTTTTTTTTAATTTTATTTTATTGTTTAAAGTATTACAGATAGTAGTACATATGTCTTCTTCCCCCTCCCCCCATTGACCTTCCCCCGGCCTCCCCTACTCCCCAGCACATGTCCCCCCCCCCCCATGTTTTTAAACCACCACACTTATGTAACCAACTCTCTGTTCAAGAAGCAGAACATTACCAATATTCCAACCTCACATTCCTATCTACCTGCTGCCCCAAGTGTAACCACTATCCTTATTTCTAGTAGCATAGATTGCCTATTTTTTTACTTTATGGAAATGAATCATGCAAAATGTACCTTTTGTGTCTAGCTTTTTTTCTCTCAGCATTGGTTGTGAGATTCATCTATGTTGCTCCATGTAGATTGTTCTTATTACTGTTTAGTATTCTATTTTGTAAATAGCACATAATTTTTTTTGTCCTATTTATTGTTGATAGGCATTTGGGCAGTTTCTAGTTTTTGGCTAATATGAGAGGTTCTGATTTGAAATTCTAGTCCATGTGTTATGTTACTTATGTATGTTGAGAAAATGTGTAGGAGTCAAATTACTGGGTTTAGGGTATGCATATATTAAATTTTAGTAGATACTGTTGAACAGTTTTCCAAACTCTGCCACCTGGTAATTTTGAACATGGTTTCTTAATACTAGGTTTTATGCTTGAAAAGGGTACACAAAATCCTCTTCAAAATGTATTAATAATGTGCTCCTCAGATTCTGGATAGTTATTATTGACAGACAAGGCTGGGCTCAGCTATCTCTGTTGACCGGAATGTGGCTTCTTCAGTGTGGTGTCTTCTCAACATGGTGACTCAGATTTGTAAGAGCAAGTGTGCCAGTGAACAAAGCAAATTCTGCATGGCCTTTTTGATCTAACCTCAGAAGTCTAGCCCAGTTTTTGCATGAGAAATGAATTCTCCATTGCATTTCTTCAATTCACAGAATTGTCATTAATCAGAATTTAGAAAAAAAAAGAATTTAGATAATTTGATTTTTAAAAATTGTATTCTAAATCTAATATCTGTTTCACTAACAAGTGTTAAGATTGAAATTCTTTGTTATAATGAGAATGGGTTTACAATAAATTCAAATTTTTCATATAAATACTTAATAGTAATGTTTTTCTTTAAACATACATTGATGCTGATCTATTTAATTTTAATAAGTAATTTTAGGACTCATTATTTTTTTTATTTTTTATTTTTTTTAATTAAATCTTTATTGTTCAGATTATTACATTTGTTCCTCTTCCCCCCCCCATATCTCCCCTCCTCCCAGTTCCCGCCCCACCCTCCGCCCTCACTCCCCACCCACTGTCCTCATCCATAGGTGCACGATTTTTGTCCAGTCTCTTCCCGCATCTCCCGCACCCCTTTCTCCCCCAAGAATAGTCAGTCCATTCCCTTTCTATGTCCCTGGTTCTATTATAATCACCAGTTCATTCTGTTCATCAGATTATTTATTCACTTGATTCTTAGATTCACTTGTTGATAGATGCATATTTGTTGTTCATAATGTGTATCTTTACCTTTTTCTTCCTCTTCCTCGTCTTAAAGGATACCTTTCAGCATTTCATATAATCCTGGTTTGGTGGTGATGAACTCCTTTAGCTTTTCCTTATCTGTGAAGCTCTTTATCTGACCTTCAATTCTGAATGATAGCTTTGCTGGATAAAGTAATCTTGGTTGTAGGTTCTTGGCATTCATCACTTTGAATATTTCTTGCCACTCCCTTCTGGCCTGCAAAGTTTCTGTTGAGAAATCAGCTGACAGTCGTATGGGTATTCCCTTGTAGGTAACTGAGTTTCTTTCTCTTGCTGTTTTTAAGATTCTCTCTTTATCTTTTGCTCTTGGCATTTTAATTATGATGTGTCTTGGTGTGGTCCTCTTTGGATTCCTTTTGTTTGGGGTTCTCCGCGCTTCTTGGACCTGTAAGTCCATTTCTTTCACCAGGTGGGGGAAGTTTTCTGTCATTATTTCTTCAAATAGGTTTTCAATACTTGCTCTCTCTCATCTTCTGGCACCCCTATAATTCTGATGTTGGTACGCTTGAAGCTGTCCCAGAGGCTCCTTACACTATCCTCGCATTTTTGGATTCTTTTTTCATTTTGCTTTTCCGGTTGGGTGTTTTTTGCTTCCTCGCATTTCAAATCATTGACTTGATTCTTGCGCTCCTCTGGTCTGCTGTCGGGAGTCTGTATAATATTCGTTATTTCAGTCCGTGTATGCTTAATTTCTAGTTGGTTCCCCAACATAACATCGAGGGTCTTATTAGTTTTCTTGTAGATCTCATTAAGTTTATTGGCGGCTTCTAAACAGTTCTTGAGAGACCTTAAAAGTGTGGTTCTGAACTCTATATCTTCCATTGACAATTTTGTCCTGTTTCTTTGTCTCCGCATTTTGTTATGCTTCCTTGGTGCACCCCCTAGTGGTCTTTGTTCGCAGTCTTATAGTTAAACCTTGATTGTTGTAGCTAATACCAGGGAGGGTTTGACCTCCAGGCCAAGTGGCTGTGAGAATCAGCTGTGTCAGCAGTGAGAGAACTTCTGTCCTCTAGGGAGGTGCTAATCTAGCCTTTGCCTGAGGCTATCCGGCAAATGCCTCTGTGCAGGGCTTGGGTAGGGCGGGTCGCACAGGATCAACAGGGTGGGCCGGAGAGAGCAGTTATGGCGGCTCTCAGTCCTGTCCCCAGGGGCTCTGCCTCTCTGAGTCCCAGCACCCGCTGCAAAGCTGGGAGAGAAAGCTGCACTCGCTCTGACCGAAGCCAGACAGTCCCGCTTCTCCCGTTTGAGTCTGGGTTCTTAAAGACTCGCCTGTATCTGGAGCTCAGAGTCTGCGACTCCCTCCCGATCGAAAACAACAACCTCGCCCTCTGCCGCCAGCCCGCTCCACGCACTCCGCACCTCAGAATTTGACGTCAGCACTGCGCCTCCTCTGAGTGTCCGTATGCGTTTCTCTTTCCTCCTAGTTGTAGGACTTCCACTCAGCCAGTGTTCCTGTGGTTCTGCGTGATGTCCGTTCCGTCTTTTAGCTTCACTTTTGAAGTAGTTGTTCAAAGCAGCAAACTCCGGCATTAACCTATGCCGCCATCTTGGTTCTCCTCCAGGACTCATATTATTATTAGTGAACTATTTTTACTATCATTTTTCCAATGTTGAATTTGTGCTTTGAATCTGTAAACTTTGTTGGTTGGTGTTAAAAGAGGTCCAGATTGTACCCCAAGGTTTAATAAAGTGGGTACCCTGGGGTAGTAAGAGTGCCTGAAAAGATGAGAGGAGGATATCTGAACTTGGAGACAGAGAGGCTGTTTGAAGAGGCCATCTTACAAATACAACCAGCTTATCGTGACCCCTCAAAGAGAGACATGGGAAATAAAAACTCCGAGTTCATTCCCTTCCTCCCTTTGAAACTATGATGTGTTGTTAATACTTATACTATTGTACTATTTGAAAGTGGCACCTTTTCTATCTCCCTTGCTTCATTGGTTGACAGTATTGCCAATTTCTATCCTGGTTGATAAAATGAGTGATTCTGCAATTGATTAAGGTCAGATCCATTTTATTAACTCCTGTTTTTTTTTGTGTGTGGTTGCCATATATTTTTAATGTTATGTGGGAACTTAGGAAATAAAAAAATATCCTTTTTATTTATCTACATGTTTACCATTTCTGGTGCTCTTCAATCTTTTGTGTAGATCAAAGTTTCCATGTGGTATCATTTCACTTCAGCCTGAAGAACTTCCCTTAATGTTTTCTGTAGTACAGATTGGCTATGTTGTTTTAAAAAATGGCTGTACATTTTTTTTACCTTTTCCCTACTGCCCCCTCCTCTTGAATCTGGGTAGGCTAGCGATTTCTTTGACCGGTAATATATAGCAAAAATGAAACACTATGACTTTCTGAAGCTAGTTACTAAAAGACCATGAAGTTTGTACTTTATTCATTAGAACACTTGTTCTTAGAGCTCTGAGTCACCATGTGAGAAAACTTACCAGGCTGGTGAGGCCACATTCTGGTCAACAGAGGCAGCTGAGCCAAGCAGTCTAGTCACTCTTTCCATGGCATCAGATATGTGAGTGAAGCTGTCTTGAACCCCACTAAGCTTCTCATTCACCAGGTGAATACCACTGAGTGACTTCCTTTGATGCCATAAGGAGTGGAAAGATAACCTAGCCAAAACCTGCCTAAATTCATGATTCTCTTAATTGTGAGATATAATGAAATCATTGATTTAAGCAATTATTTTTTGAAGTAGTTACACAACATTAGGTAAGTGGAACAAAATTTTGGGTGCTCTTGTAAAAAACCTAAAATGTGGCATTGGCTTTGCAACCAGATGTCAGGCAGAAGTGGAAAGGACTTTGAGAAGACTTAGTAGAATCCTCACATCCATGGAGGAAGGTGTCAATGAGGACTTAAAGGAAAGTAAGGAAAATTTTGTTGGAAGATGATGGAGGATCTTGTTGTGTAATGACACATGCTTTAGAAAATTTTATATTGCCGAAACCGGTTTGGGTCAGTGGATAGAGTGTCAGCCTGCGGACCGAAAGGTCCCAGGTTTGATTCCAGTCAAGGGTATGTACCTGGGTTGCGGGCACATCCCCAGTAGGAGATGTGCAGGAGGCGGCTGATCGATGTTTCTCTCCCATCGATGTTTCTAGCTCTCTCTCTCCCTTCCTCTCTGTAAAAAATCAATAAAATATATTTTAAAAAAGAAAATTTTATAATATGTAGAATTATGTATTTAATGAACTGATGAATCCTGCTTAGGAGATTTCAAGACAGAATGTTGAAAGGGTCAACTGGTTTTTGTTTGGTTTTGAACTGTGAATCATGAAGTATGGCTAGACAAATCTATACGAGAGAAGGAACTATTCAATTTCACACAGAATTTAGAGGAACAAGATCTGAAAATGAAACTATTTTTCATCCTTAGTTTCTCCCAGCAGAACATACTCGAAGTAAAGTACTACCTCAGGACAAAGATAAAATCTAAGGCCCTGTTAGAAAAGCATGGATTCAAGGTAGAGATGAAGCCAAGGTTATGTTTATAAAACTTTCTGTTAAGAGTTCAGAAACAGATAAAAGGGCTTGTAGGGTTCTTAAAGAGTTACAGTATATACTCTCTCTCTAAAACACTACAGTTTCTAAGAATCTTTTTTTTAATATATTTTTTATTGATTAAGATATTACATATGTGTCCTTATCCCCACGTTACCCCCTACCCCCCCCCCCCCCCGCTCATGCCCTCACCCCCCCCCCCCATTGTCCGTGTCCATTGGTTAGGCCTATATGCTTTCATATAAGTCCTTTGGTTGATCTTCCCCCCTTCCCCCCAGCCTCCCCTACCTTCCCTCCAAGGCCCGACAGTCCAATCAATGCCTCTCCGTCTCTGGATCAGTCCTTGTTCATCAGTTTATGTTGTTCATTATATTCCACAAATGAGTGAGATCCTGTGGTATTTTTCCGCTCTCCATTTCCATCCATGCTGTGGCAAATGGTAAGAGTTCCTTTTTCTTCTTCCTCTTCCTAAAGAATACCTTTCAGCATTTCATATAATGCTGGTTTGGTGGTGATGAACTCCTTTAGCTTTTTCTTATCTGTGAAGCTCTTTATCTGACCTTCTATTCTGAATGATAGCTTTGCTGGATAAAGTAATCTTGGTTGTAGGTTCTTGCTATTCATCACTTTGAATATTTCTTTCCACTCTCTTCTGGCCTGCATGGTTTCTGTTGAGAAATCAGCTGACAGTCGTATGGGTAATCCCTTGTAGGTAACTGAGTTTCTTTCTCTTGCTGTTTTTAAGATTCTCTCTTTGTCTTTTGCTCTTGGCATTTTAATTATGATGTGTCTCGGTGTGGTCCTCTTTGGATTCCTTTTGTTTGGGGTTCTCTGCGCTTCCTGGACTTGTAAGTCTATTTCTTTCACCAGGTAGGGGAAGTTTTCTGTCATTATTTCTTCAAATAGGTTTTCAATACCTTGCCCTCTCTCTTCTTCTGGTATCCCTATAATTCTGATGTTGGTACGCTTGAAGTTGTCCCAGAGGCTCCTTACACTATCTTCATATTTTTGGAATCTTTTTTCTTTTCTCTTTTTCGGTTGGGTATTTTTTGTTTCTTTGTATTTCAAATCTTTGACTTGATTCTTGGGATCCTCTTGTCTGCTGTTGGATCTCTGTATATTATTCGTTATTTCAGTCAGTGTATGCTTAATTTCTAGTTGGTCCTTTTTCATATCCTCGAGGGTCTCACTAGCTTTCTTGAGGGTCTCACTAAATTTATCGGCGGTTTCCATAAAATTCTTGAAAAACCTTATAAACGTGGTTTTGAACTCTATATCCAGTCGTTTGCTTTCCTCCATTTCTGTCATTTGTGACCAGTTTCTTTGTCTCCGCATTTTTTATGCTTCCCTGTGTTGGTAGAGTGGTTTTGTGTGCTAGGTGTCCTGTAGGGCCCAGTGGCTCAGCCTCCCCAATTACCTGAGGTGGACACTCTTGGTGCACTCCCTTGTGGGCTTTGTGCACAGTCTTGTTGTAGTTAAGCCTTGATTATTGTAGGTATTACTGGGAGGAATTGACCTCCAGGCCAGTTGGCTGTGAGAATCAGCTGTGTCTGCAGTGGAAGAACTTCTGTGCTGGAGACACCCTTCTGGGGCAAGACTTGCTTCAGTGGGGCTTTGGTGCTCACTGAGTCTGCCCCCTGAGTGTGTCCCTTATGGATCTGAGGAGTTGTAATCTGGATGGTCCCTCTCTGACCACTGGGTACACTGGCTCTTGGAGGTTACCCAGCAGGAGCTATGGAGAGAACTGCAGATTCCCTGTCCTTTTTTGGAGTTTGGAGGTGCCCTGATGAGGCCCAGCTGTGAAGCAATGCAAGCTGCTTGGGGCCTTGGGCCTTCTCTTGGAAGTTCTGGGTCTGTGGCCCCGCTGCAGTTTGTTAGGTAATTTTCAGGTTGCAAAGGGCCAGGGCATTCATATGCAAAAGCCTCTGCCACAGCCTGGGTGGGGCGGGGTCTCAGGGAATCAAAGGGTGGAGCAAGGAACTATGGCGTATTCTCAGCCCTTCCCTAAGGGGCCGCACGGGTCTCAGTGTCCCGACAATCCAATTGCTGCAAGCACCTCTGAGGGAAAGCCGCCTTCGAGTTCCGAGTTCTGCCCGCTGCCAGACAGTCCAGTTTCTCCCTGTATGAGTCCTGGGTCCCCAGAGACTTCCCGGAACCGGAGTTCAAAGTAGTCGGGAGCTTGTGACTCCCTCCCGATTCAAAAAGACAGCCGAGTCCTCAGGTACCAGCCCCCTTCCGTGCACTCTCGAGCCTCCGTACCTTTGCACTTTACTTCCGCAGCTCCTGACCCTCAATGTGCATTTTTCTTTCCTTCTAGTTGTAGAATTTTCACTCCGCCAGCCTTCCTGCAGTTCTGGATGATGTCCGTTTTGTCTTTTTATTGCGTTTTGAAGTTGTTGTAGGAGGCAGCAATTTCGGTGTTTCCCTATGCCGCCATCTTAGTTTCTCCTTCTAAGAATCTTTAGGACATTGCCCCACAGCAACCTCACAGGTAGCCCAAGGTAAAAAAGGATTTATTTAAAAGGAATTTGTGGATATGACTTTTATTTATGGAATAGGATATAAATTGAAACACAAAAAAATCCATGACATTTATACAGTAATTATATAAGCTTGGATTTAAGTCCACCATCCCACCCCCAAAACTAAAACAAAGACTGCATGAAATAAAGAGAGACTTTTGGACTTTCAACCATCTATGGGCAGGAAGCAGGCTGAGTAGGCTATACAGCTTCAGAAATGGTATAGTTCTGACTGACAAAGGAATGGTGGCATGAGAGATCCCCTTGAGCTCTTTCCCTGAAATTTCAACAAGTTAACCAACTATAATTCAATAAAGAATTCCCTGCTCAATACAGAGGCACACCTGAGAGAGCTGCATATTGAAACATCTAAAGATGGGCAACCAGGAATAAATGGGCAAACAGGAAGGGTGGAAAGCTCAGATGGACCACAGATGCAGCCCTGCAGCCAGGAGCTTGTGGCTCAGCCTGGAGAGGGGAGGAAGCTGGTGGTAGCAGGCACTTCACTTAGGAAGGACAGAGCTGCAGGGGGCAGCCCAGCAGGGCAAGTGGAGGGAACAGTGACTAAGCAAACAGATAACTGACAGACCCTGCTTCCCCACCTCCCCACCTCCCCACCTCCCCACCTCCCCACCTCCCTGTCTCCTACATCCCTCACCACCCACGCCCCCCCCCACCACGCGGTCCTCCCCCCCCCCCCAGCCGCTCCTCATTTCCTCGTTCCCTCAGCGCCCCGCCGCTGGTCACCTGCCATGTTCCGTGCTGCCCCCTGGTGGTCAGTGCACATCATAGTGATCAGTCGAGCTCCTGGTCTCCTGGTCAAACTCCTGAGGGGACACTTTGCATATTAGCCTTTTATATATATAGACTAGAGGCCCAGTGCACAAAATTTTGTGCACTGGGGGCGGGAGGGAGGCTCCCTCAGCCCAGCCTGTGCCCTCTCGCAGTCTGGGACCCCTCGGGAGATAACGCCCTGCTGGCTTAGGCCTGCTCCTAGGTGGCAGAGGGCAGGCCCAATCCCTAGGTTCAGCCCCTGGTCGGGCTCAGAGCAGGGCCGATTGAGGAGTTGGGGTGCCGCCCCCTGTCATGCACAGAGCAGGGCCGATCAGGGGGTTGGGGAGCTCCCCCCTATCAGGCACAGAGTAGGGCTGATCAAGGGGTTGGGGCGCCTTCCCCTGTCACGAACAGAGCAGGGCGGATAGGGAGGTTGTGGCCCTGCCCCCTGTCACACACAGAGCTGCAGGGCGATCAGGGGATTTGGGCGCTGCCCCCTGTCACGCTGATCCCTGTGCTGGGAGGCCTCGCGGCTCCGCTGATCCCAGTGCTGGGAGGCATATTACCCTTTTACTATATAGGATAGAGGCCTGGTGCATGGGTGGGGGCCGGCTGGTTTGCCCTGAAGGGTGTCCTGGATCAAGGTGGGGGTCCCCACTGGGGTGCCTGGCCAGTCTGGGTGAGGGGATGATGGCTGTTTGCAGCTGGTCACACACCCTTCAGGGTGGGGGACCCCATTGGGGTGCCTGGCCAGCCTGGGTGAGGGGATGATGGAGGTTTGCAGCTGGTCACACACCCTTCAGGGTGGGGGTCCCCACTGGGGTGCCTGGCCAGTCTGGGTGAGGGGCTGAGGGCTGTTTTCAGGCTGGCGGGTAACTGAAGCTCCCAACTGCTCCTTTTCTTCTTCTTTTTTTAAATTCTGGGCCAGCTTTAGCTCTGGCTCCAGCTCTGAGGCCTCTGCTGCTGAAAGCAGGTATCTAGTTTGTTTGGGTTCTATAATCGAAACACTGTATCAACTCCAGCTCTGAGACTCCGGCTTGCTGAAAGCAGGTTTCTGGGGTTTTGTTTAGCTTCTATATTTGTAACAATGTTTCAAACTGCAAGCTCAGAGGCCGGCAGCAGCAGGTGGGGAACGTTGGAGTCCTCCGTCACTGAAGCAAGCAAGCCTCATGTTAGCTTCAAGCTGCCTGTCTGCCGGCTGCCATCTTGGCTGGCAGTAAATTGCATATCGCCCTGATTAGCCAATGGGAAGGGTAGCGGATATACAGCTAATTACCATGTTTCTTTTTTATTAGATAGGATACCATGATGGACAATGTAGATGAAATAGAAAAATTCCTAGAAAAATACAATGTTCCATAACTGAATCAAGAAGAATCAGAAACCTGAATAGGCCAATAACAAATGATGAAATTTAAGCACTGATAAACAAAACAAAACAAAACAAAACAAAACAAAAACACCTCCAAGCAAAGAAAATCCCTGGTCCAGATGTCTTCACAGGGAGTTTTACCAGACATTCAAAGAACTAACACTCATCCTCCTCAAACTATACCAAGAAATCTAAGAGGAAGGAACACTTCCAAGTTCTTTTTATGAGGCCAGCATTACCCTAATTCCAAAATCAGATAAAGACACTACAAGGGAAGAGAATTACAGGCCAATATCCCTGGTGAACATAGATGCTAAAATCCTCAAAAAATATTAGCAAATTGGATCCAGCAATATATTAAAAAAAGATCATACACCATGACAAGTGTGATTTATTTCAGGGATGCACATCTGGCACAATATTTGTGAATCAATAAATGTGATACATCACATAAACAAGTTGAAAGACAAAAATCACACTATCATAACAATAGATGCAGAAAAAGCATTAGGCAAAATCCAACACCCATCTAATCTAATAAAAGAGAAACATGCAAATTGACTGTACCCCCGCTACACCCCAAGCCACACCCACCAGCCAATCAGAGCAACTATATGCAAATTAACCCAACCAAGATGGCGGCCGATAGCCACAGAGCTGGAGCAAGCAGGAGGCTTGGTTGTCTCAGAAATGGAGGAAGCCAAGCTTCCTGCCTGCCCTGGTCAGCTGTTGCCTCTGCTCACGGCAACAAAGTTTCAATTATAGAAGAAAAACAAATCCCAGATACCTGCTTCCAACCAGCCTCCACTGGGAGCTTGGGTGGCTGCGGGCCATGGCCAGCCTGAAAACAGCCCTCAGCCCCTCACCCAGGCTGGCCAGGCACTCCAGTGGGGACCCCTACCTGAAAGGGGCTGTGGCCAGCCTGCAAACAGCCATCAGCCCCTCACCTAGACTGGCCACACCCTCATGGGCTGAGGGTCCCGCTGGGGGGCTTGGCCAGCCTGCAAACAGCCATCAGCCCTTCACCCAGGCTGGACAGGCACCCCAGTGGAGACCCCCACACTGAAGAAGCTATGTTCAGCCTGCAAACATCCATCAGCCCCCACCCAGGCTGGCCAGACACCCCAGAAGGGACCCCCACCCTGAAGGGGCTGTGGCCAGCCTGCAAACAGCCATCAGCCCCTAACCCAGGCTGGCCAGGCACCCCAGCAGGGACCCCCACCCTGAAGGGGCTGTGGCCAGCCTGAAAATAGCCATCAGCCCCTCACCCAGGCTGGCCAGGCACCCCAGCAGGACCCCCACCCTGATCCAGGACACCCTTCAGGGCAAACCAGCCGGCCCCACCCATGCACCAGGCCTCTATCCTATAATAAAAGGGTAATATGAAAATTGACTCTAAGAGCAGAATGACTGGGAATGACTGGTCACTATGACACACACTGACCACCAGGGAGCAGACGCTCAATGCAGGAGCTGCCTCCTGGTGGCCAGTGTGCTCCCACAGGGGGAGCTCTGCTCAGCCACAAGCCAGGTTGCCAGCTGCCAGTACAGTGGTGGTGGTGGGAGCCTCTCCTGCCTCCTCAGCAGTGCTAAGGATGTCCAACTGCAGTTTAGGCCTGCTCCCCGCTGGCAAGTGGACATCCCCTGAGGGCTCCTGGGCTGCCAGAGGGATGTCTGACTGCCAGCTTAGGCCTGTTCCCCTGGGGAGTGGGCCTAAGCCAGGAGGTGGTCATCCCCTGAGGGGTCTCAGACTGTGAGAGGGCACAGGCCGGGCTTAGGGACCCCCCCTCCCCCCGCCCCGAGTGCACAAAGTTTTATGCACTGGACATCTAGTTTTTTATAAAAACTGTAAGTAAAGTGGGAATAGAGGGATCATACCTCAACATAATAAAGACCTTATATGGCTTACCTGAAGCCAAAATCATACTCAATGGGCAAACCTAAAACCATTACCCCTAAGAATAGGAACAAGACAGGGATGTCCGTTTTCATAACTCTTACTTGAGATAGTATTGGAAGTCTTAGTCACAGTGATCAGAAAAGAAGAAAACATAAAAGTCATCAAAATTGGAAAGGAGGAAGTAAAACTGTCATTATTGGCAGATGACATTATATTGTACATATAAAACCCTAAAGACTCCACCAAAAAACTACTGGATTTAATAAATGAATTCAGCAATTCAGCAGGCTACAAAATTAACACACAGAAATTGAAGGCATTTTTATACACATTTGATGAATTCTCAGAAAGAGAAACTTAAAAAACAATCCCATTTACCATTGCAACAAAAAAATTAAGATACTTAGGAATAAATTTCATCAAGGAGATAAAAGACTTGTACTTGGAAAATGACAGTACATTGAAAAAGAGATAGAGAAAGATATAAACTAGTGGAAGAATATCCAGTGTCTATGGCTTGGTAAAATTAACATCATTAAATTTTCTATACTACCCAAAGCAATCTACAGATACAATGCAATCCCTATTCAAATACCAGTTACATATTTCACAGATCTAGAACAAATACTACAAAAATTTATATGGAACCAAAAAGGACCCTGAATAGCTGCAGCAATCTTGAGAAAGAAGAACAAAGTTGGAGGAATCACAATACAAAATATCAAGTTATACTACAAAGCCATTGTAATCAAAACTGGCACAAGAACAAGCATATAAATCAATAGAACAGAACAGAGACCCCAGAAATCCACTCAAGCTACTATGTTCAATTAATATTTGACAAAGGAGGCACGAGCATACAATGGAGACAAGACAGTCTCTTCAACAAATGGTGTTGGGAAAACTGAACAGACACATGCAAAAAGATGAAACTAGACCACCAACTTACACCATACACTAGAATAAACTAAAAATGGATAAAAGACTTAAATGTATGTCGTGAAACTATAAAAATCTTAGAAGAAACCATAGGCAGCAAAATCTCAGATATCTCTCATAGCAATATGTTTGCCAATATATCTCCTAGGGCAAGGGATTCTACAGAGAAAATAAACAAATGGGACTATCCTATATAATAAAAGCCTAATATGCTAAGTGTCCAGTCGTCTGTTCAACCAGTCAAAGCATAATATGCTAATGATATGCTAAGGCAGTTCAACCATTCACTATGACATGCACTGACCACCAGGGAGCAGACGCTCTGACTGGTAGGTTAGCTTGCTGCTGGGGTCCAGCTGATCGGGACTGAGCGAGACGGGCTGGACATGCCCTGGAGCCCTCCCTGGCTGGCCAACCTCCTGCATCCCTTCCCGGCCCCAATCGTGCACTGGTGGGGTCCCTTTGCCTGGCCGGCACCCTCTTGCAATCTGGGACCCCTCTGAGGATGTTGGCGAGCTGGTTTTGGCCTGATCCTGCAGGCCAGGCCGAGGGACCCCACTGGTGCATGAATTCATGCACCAGGCCTCTAGTATCAAAATAAAAAATCTTCTGCACAGAAAATGGAATCATCAAACAAAATAAAAAGGGAGCCCACTGTATAGGAAATACATTTTCCAACTAGAGGCCTGGTGCATGGATTCATGCACATTTAAAGGAAATTAATTAGAAGAAAGATTAATGTGGTAATTATGTTACTGCAAAAAATTACATGTCAAAATACTATATATAATATAGTATAAAATTAAAATACAAAATATTTTAATATCGCTATTCACCCTTTCTCTATAATAGAAGTGTCAGAGATGAAAGAAAATTAGTAAAATGTATATGAAAGTAATATATAAATTGATTAATAAATAAACAATAACATGATATAAAAACAACAAAGACATGATATAAAAATAACAAAAAATATGATAGAAAAACAACATTAATAAATTGATTAATGAATAAACAACATGATATAAAAACAACAAAGTGCCAATAGTTGGTCTTCGGATACATTCTGTTGTCGTGTGTGATTGGCGCCAGCAAGAGCTGTATATGGAGACAACCAAGATGGCGGCATAGGGAAACACCTGAATTTGCTGCCGCGCACAACCACATTAAAAATACAACTAAAAGACAAAACAAATATCATCCAGAACCACGGGCAGGCTGGCTGAGGTGGACATTCTACAACTAGAAGGAAAGAGAAAAGCACATTGAGTCCAGTAGGAGGTGCAGAGGTGTGGAAGTGTGGCACGCAAAAGGGGCTGGCAGCTGGGTACACTGTTGTCTTTTTCAACTGGGAGGGAGATACAAGCTCCCGACTCCTCTGAACTCCAGCTCCGGGTGAGAATTTGGGGACCCAGACTCATACCGAGAGAAACTGGACTGTCTGGCATCGGGCCGGAGCATGAGGGCGGCTTTCTAGCAGTGGTGCTTGCAGCATTCATTGTTTCTGCACGGGGTCGCAGGACACAGAGACCCAGGGACCTATCCAGGGGGATGGCCATCGGGCAACCATTGCTGTTTGCACCGCCCCGTGATTCCCTGAGACCATGCCTCACCCAATTTAGAACCCCACCCAAGTTGTGCGCAGAGGCTTTTACATACTAATGGCCTGGCCTTTCTCTACCTAAAAACCTGTCAAACTGTAGCTGGGTCAGAGAACCACGGAGTTTCCAAAAGAAGGCCTAAGGCTTGTCAGCAGCCTGCATTACTTCACAGCTGCGCCTCACCTGGTCACCTCCAAACCCCAAACAAAGAGGAGGAATCTGCAGATCTCTCTGTAGCACCTGCTGGGTGGCCTCAGGCAGTGCCGGACTTTGCACCTCCTTGGAGATCCAAGAGCCAGTCTACCCAGTGATCAGAGTGAGACCATCCAGATTACAACTCTTCACATCCATAAGAGACACACTCAGGGGGCAGACTCAGTGAGCGCCAAAGCCCCACTGAAGCAAGTCCTGCCACATAAGGGTGTATCCAGCACAGAAGTTCTCCCATTGTAGACACAACTGGTCCTCACAGACAGTTAACCTGGAGGTCAATTCCTCCCAGTGACACCAACAGCAATCAAGGTTTAACTACAACAAGACTGTGCACACAGCCCACAGAGGGGAGCACCAAGAGTGTCCACCTCAGATAATTAGGGAGGCTGAGCTACTGGGCCCTCTAGGACACCTAGCACAGAAAGCCACTCTATCAACACAGGGAAGCAGCCAAAATGCACAAAGAAACAGGTCACAAATGAAAGAAATGGAGGAAAGCAAACTATTTGATATAGAGTTCAAAACCATGGTTATAAGGCTACTCAAGAATCTTCTAGAAACCTCTGAGAAATATAGTGTGACCCTCAAGGATATGAAAAAGGACCAACTAGAAATTAAGCATACACTGACTGAAATAAAGAATAATATACAGAGATCCAACAGCAGGCTAGAGGATCCCAAGAATCAAGTCAAAGATTTGAAATATGAATAAGCAAAAAAGACCCAACCAGAAAAGCAAAAGGAAAAAAGAATACAAAAATATGAAGATAGTGCAAGGAGCCTCTGGGACAACTTTAAGCGTACCAATATCTGAATTATAGGGGTGCCAGAAAAAGAGAAAGAGCAAGATATTGAAAACCTATTTGAAGAAATAATGACAGTAAACTTCACCTACTTGGTGAAAGAAATAGACTTACAAGTCCAGGAAGTGCAGAGAACCCCAAACAAAAGAAATCCAAAGAGGACCACACCAAGACACATCATAATTAAAATGCCAAGAGCAAAAGACAAAGAGAGAAACTTAAAAGCAGCAAGAGAAAAACAGTTAGTTACCTACAAGGGAAGACCCATACGATTGTCAACTGATTTCTCAACAGAAACTATGCAGGCCAGAAGGGAGTGGCAAGAAATATTCAAAGTGATGAATAGCAAGAACCTACAACCAAGATTACTCTATCCAGCAAAGCTAGCATTTAGAATTGAAGGTCAGATAAAGAGCTTCACAGATAAGAAAAAGCTAAAGGAGGTCATCACCGCCAAACCAGTATTATATGAAATGCTGAAGGGTATTCTTTAAGAAGAGGAGGAAGAAGAAAAAGGTAAAGATAAAAATTATGAACAACAAAATGACAACAAATACATATCTATCAACAAGTGAATCTAAAAATCAAGTTAATAAAAAATCTGACAAACAGAATAAACTGGTAAATAGAATAGAATCAGGTATAGAAAGAGAATGGCCTGACAGTTCTCGGGGGGAAGGGAGAGTGGGGGGTGTGGGAAGAGACTGGACAAAAATCTTACAACTATGGATGAGGATACTGAGGGGGTTAAGGGTAGGGGGTGGGGTGGGAACTGGGTGGAGGGGAGCTATGGGGGGAAAAAGGAACAACTATAATAATCTGAATAATAAAGATGTATTTTTTAAAAAAGAGCTTTATATATATTGTGCATGTGTGAGTCAATGTTTATTTTTAAATTGCCAGTGCGTGTCATATGTACCGGATGGTCAGACAGAGGCATGGTCGGTCACTTAGCCCAGTGGTCGGCAAACCGCGGCTCGCGAGCCACATGCAGCTCTTTGGCCCCTTGAGTGTGGCTCTTCCACAAAATACCACGTGCAGGAGCGCATGTACAGTGCGATTGAAACTTCGTGGCCCATGCGCAGAAGTTGGTTTTCGGCCTGGGCGAGTCTATTTTGAAGAAGTGGCATTAGAAGAAGTGGGGGGTGTAGGTCGGTGGGGCGACAAGAGATGCGGCGCAGGTGGGCTGCGGGATTCGCAGCGTGGGGGAGGCGTGCGTGATTCATGCATGAGTTGAGTGAGCCAGTCAGTCAGCAGTCTCATGTGCAGTGGTTAGTGCTAGTTGTGTCTGCAAATCGCGCGCGGGTGACAAAAGTACCTACTCGAAGCATAGAGTTACCTGTATTTTTCCAACCAGCTGCAAATCCTACAGGTATTTTTGTCATCAATTTTAGAATTGTAATTATTTTGTGTTGGTGGCTTTATTATTATAAAATGAAACTTTTTTTTAGGTGCCCTGTTTGACATGGCTATAGAGAAGAAGCAAAAAAACAAAACAAAAACGGAAGACGAAAACCGTGAATTTAAAGTTGAATGGACCGAGACGTTCGCATTTATTCAAAATTTAAATGGCCTTCTGACCTGTGTTATTTGTCAGGAATAATTGGCGAATAACAAGAAATCAAATTTGGAGAGACACTTTATAACTAAACACATGTCATTTAGTACTAAATATCCTGTCAGTGATGCAAGGAAGAAAGCAGTTGAGGAACTTCAGAAGAGGCAAGAAAAATCAAGTTCTGTATTTAATTACTGGATGCAATCTTCCAACAATGTTAATATTGCAAGTTTTGTGGTTAGTCAAGAGATTGCTAAGAGAGGAAAACCATATATAGATGACGAATACATAAAAAAGTTGTTTTATAAATGCATCTGAAGAGCTATTTCGGGATTTTAAGAACAAAGCAGATATTCTAAAAAAAATTAAAGAGTTACCATTGTCTGCTAAAACAGTGAAAAATAGAACAGTCAAAATGTCTTCGAATATAACCAACCAGCAAGTCGAAGATCTTTAAATTGGTTTCAGCTTTATCAATAGCAGTTGATGAGTCTTGTGACATGAATGATACAGCACAAGTTTCACTTTTTGAATGATTTATTTCATCTACAGGTCACTCAAAGGTCAAACACGTGGAGAGGATATAGCAAATGCTGTAATTGAGTGCATTGAAAAACATCATATTCCACTCGATAAAATTGTCTCAATTTCAACAGACGGGTCGAAGAGTATGACCAGCGTAAGAAACGGGTTTGTTGCTATTTTGAAAGAAAAAATTAATCACGAGATACTTACCATTGCATCATTCATCAAGAAGCGCTCTCTGCGCAGACATTTCCAGAAGAAATTTGCAAAGTTATGGAATTGGTGATTAAGATTATCAACTCCTTTATAGCTAAAGCTCTTAATCATCACCAATTTAAAGAATTTTTAGTTGAAATGGAGAGTGAGTATGTAGATCTTCTGCTGCATAACAAGGTACATTGGTTATCAAGGGGAAACGTTTTGAAATGCTTCGCTTCCTTATTAACAGAAATTAAAGCATTTCTCCTTTCGAAGGGTGTTCACTATCCAGAACTGATGAACGATCAGTGGATCCAAAAATTTTATTTCATGGTAGACATTACATCTCATCTAAATCAGCTTAATTGTAAACTACAGGGGAATGGAAACACATTTTTTTCGATGTTAGAAGAAGTTATTTCATTCGAAAACAAATTATCTCTTTTTGCTCAAGATTTTGAAAGATAAACTTTGATTTACTTTCCAAGCCTGTTGAAACATCGCCAAGAAAATAATTCTGATATTGACATTTGCTATTTCAAAACAACACTTTTAAATATGAGGGAAGCTTTTCTCAACAGGTTTCAGGAATTCAGAAACAGCAAAGCGACGTTAGCCTTTGTTAAAAAAACCTCTCAATGCTACTGTAACAGAATTAAATTTTTCTCCCTGTAATATTGACATTGGCAACTTTGAAATGCAATTGCTGGATTTAAAAAACAAAGAATTGTGGAGCTCAAAATTTGAACGTCTTTGTGCTGATATAGAAATATTGGAGAAAAACAAATGTGAACTTAGTTCACAGCACAAGTGGTCTACTTTGAAAGACCTGGAGAAGGAAGATATGTTGATTTTTAACACCTGGAATAGTATTCCTGACTCATATAATCAACTGAAAAAACTAGCGTTTGCTGTTCTTTCCTTATTCGTATTTATTCGAAAAATCATTTTCAAGCATGAACCTTTTCAAGGTCCTGCACTCTACTACACTGGTAGAACATATAAATACATTTTCCGCATACAATGTATTAGTATGTTTTTTATAGACTAGCGGTAGAATGCGGGTAACGTATAAATACGTAAACTAAAGTTATCATAATTTTACTGAATGTTGCCATTTGCACAAAAAATTAGCAAAAATGGCCCGCACCACCTGTTAGCACGCAATAAAGACTACCCGCAAACAATGTGATAATTCTCATTGAGTTGTGTGTATTTGTCATCCAGTCGTTTGAGCATCTTTATAACCATTGCTCTGAATTCTGTCTCTGACATGTTACTTGCCTCTATTTCATTTAATTCCCTTTCTGGTGACTCCTATTTTTCTTTCCTCTGGGGATTGTTTTTTATCTCCCCATTTTTTGCTGTATCGTTTTAATTGTTTCTATGTCTTAGATCCAACTGCTTTGCTATCCAGGTTCTTTTGGGGGTGGTGCTATGTAGTTGGTGATTTTGGGGACCCAGTGGTGCGGTTTCTCAGGTCTCCTGGACTTGGTGATCTAGCGGAGCTCCTTACTTGAGCTATTTGGGTTCTTTTGATGTAGTTAGGTCTTGAATGTTAGTTTCTTATTTGTGGATGAAGTCCCATCACAGGTTGGCGATGTGACTCACCCCCAGCTTCATTTTGCAAAATGTTTTGGTTGTGATAGTGGTTACAGCTCTTGTGGAAAAGGTTGCCTGAGGTCTCACTGGTATGTGCTCACTGTGGCTTCCCAGAGTCCATGGCCTGGGAGGAAGGAGTCTTAGGGCCTGAGGCTCAGGTACTATGACTTTGGCCGGTGTTGTGTGACTCTTGCTGGATTAGTGTCACTCTGCAACTCACTATGAGGGTCCCAGAGCCGTGGCAGTGGGGGGTGGGTGTCTCGTAGTCTGTGGTTTGAGGCAGTGGGACTTTGGCCAAAGTGATTTCCCTCTCTTCAGGAGCGAGCAGCTGGGGATGTGGGAATCTCGGAGTCTATGGCTGATAAAATGTGACCTTGTCCAGGGAGGCGAGTTCTCAGTAACTCATCGAGGTGTCCAGAGGTAGGCAGCCAGGAGGGGGATGTCATGGATCCTGCTGAGGGAGCCATGCACCCTGGGTTGGAGAGGCACATGCCCAGTGGCAGCTCACAGAGGGGCCCAGGAGCCATCTGCCAAGGGTGTGTGCTTGTGGGGCCCGCATGCTGGAATGGATTGTGGTGTGTCACTGGCCCCGGGGAGGGAGAAGTCCCAGTTTCTGTTTTAGGAGGTGTGTGCCCTTGGTTTAATACATGCACCCAGAGGTGCCCATGAGCTGTCTGCTCAGGGGAAGTGGGCTCAGGGGGCCTGTGTGCTGGAATGGCACTACCACAGGGACTGGATGCCAGCAATAAGGATTGTGCCTTGTGGCAGCTCAGAGAGGCATCCGGGGGCTGCCTGTTAGGGCAGAGGGCTCAGGGGGCTTGTGTGCTGGATCGGTGCAACTGTGTGACTGGAGGTTGGCAGCTGAGGAGAGGGAAGTCCAAGTTTCTGCTGCTGGGGCCTTGGGCCCTTCCTTGGTTGGATACAAGTGCGCCTAGTGGCAGCTCACAGAGGCACCTGGGAGTTACCTGCTGGGGCAGCAGACACTGGGGCCTCCGTGCTGAAAGCACACAATCATCGTGTCTGTGGGCAGGCAGTCAGGAAAGGGGGAGTCCACATTTTCTACTTCTGGGGCCGTGCACCTTTGTTTGGATACTAGCACACCCAGTGGAGGCTCAAGGAGGCACCCAAGAGCCGTCTGTATGGGCAGCAGGTTCAGTAGGCCTGCTTGCTGGAAAGGTGCAACTGCAGTGTCTGGAGGTCAGCAGCCAGGGAGGAGGAAGTCCATTTTTTGCTGCCTTGTGCCCATGCATGCCCAGCGGGGGCTCACAGAGGCATCTGGGAGCCGCCTGTAGGGGTGGTGGAGCTCAGGAGGCCTGCACACTGGAAAGGCACAACTGCGGTGTCTGGTGCTCAGTTGCTAGGGAGGGGAAGACTCAGTTTTTGCTGCCGAGGCCTGGTGTCCTTGGTTGGATTCATATGCGCCCAGCTGCAACACCCAGAGGCATCCGGGAGCTGATTGCCAGGGCAATGCACTCAGAGGGGCCCTCCGCGACCCGCGGTGTCTGTGGACAGGCAGCCAGGAAGGGGGAAGTCCCAATTTCTACTGCCAAGGCCATGCGTCCTTATTTTTGATATGAGCATGCCCAACTGGGGCTCACAGAAGCACCCAAGAGCGGCCTGTGGGGCGGTGGGCTCAGGAGGTCTGTGCACTGGGAAGGCACGACTGAGGTGTCCAGAGGTTGTCTGCTGGGGAGGGGAAGTTGCACTTATTGCTGTGGGAGCCATGCATCCTTAGAGGTGGAGGTCCCAGGGTCTGTGGGTCTGTGGGTGGGGCAGCAGGATTTTGGCTGGAGTGGCTGCAAGGTCACGGGCAGTGTCCAAGGCCAGTCGGGGTGGCGGTGCTGATGAGTTCCTAGAAGAGGCCACTCTCCCCTTCAAGATGGCTCCGTGCCCAAGCCCCGCAGCCTGGGGAGTGCCTGCAGTGGTGTTTGGGTCTCCCTGTCCAGGAAAGCCTGGTCTGCCAGCCTCTGATACTCCTGCTGGATTTACCAGTAACTGTCCCTCACTCACTCACACACTCACCACACATATCCACACATTCTCCTTTCACCCCCTCACTCACTCACACCCTCTCCCTCACCTCCGTCCTGCCAGCCGCCATCTTTTCCTAAAGATTCCGAAACAGTAGGTTTGGGTAGGGCCTAGAAATATGTATTTAAAAAAGCTTTCTGGGTAACTCTGCTGTGTTTCTTGTTTGAGAACCACACAGAGATGGAATATACATATTAATTAGTAAGAAGGGCTAGCTGCTTAATACAAGCCTGTATTAGTCATGACTTTTGGTTACAAGCAAATGTCAGAAACCCAACAGGCTTGAGCAAAATGAATTTACTGGCTCATGAAACGAGGAAGTTTAGAGTAGAACTGGCAAGAGTGCTTCGTGATGCCCTACAGGGGTTCCAATCATCTCATTAGCTATATATCTCTCCCCCCTTCCTCACTCAGCTTTACTAACAGTCCCTTCCTGTGGTTGAAAAGGTGGCTTCTGACAGCTGTAAGTTTTCATTTTTATTGTTCATAATTCAAAAGTAAGAGACCTTCTGCTCTCAGTATTTTCCTACCAAATGGCATGGATGGATTCTGGCCACCCCTTTGACTAGTCATTGTGAAAGGAAGATGGTCAAGTGAATAGCCAGGGGTCAGACAGGGCCTTGTGATTATGTTTCATCAGAACCATGCAGGATGGAGAAGGGGCAGGTTTTCAATGGGAAACGGTGTTTGGGAAGAGAAAAACACAGATATACACAAAGGCCCACCTATCTGATTGTGATGTAAAGACTTCTGGTGGTACAGTGATTTATTATGGGCATTAATAATTTAATCTGTAATTATTTATCATTGAGCATTTAATAAAATGATGCAAAGCTGCTGGGGGTCACCGAATTTCAAGCAGGAAATTTCTGTTTGAGTTATTGTACAAGGTAAGTATAGTATATACCTGTTACTGTTTGAAAAATATAAGTTCTCTTAATCCTGATTTTCATGGGGGTGGTAGGCAGCCTCCTGAATGGCTTCCATTGATTCCTACTTCTTGGTATTCACATCCTTGTCTAACCTCCCTCCCCTTGTATATGAGCTGTACCTAACAATTTGTTCCTAATGAATAGAATATGCACAAATGCTGGGATGTCACTTCACAGATTGGGCTATACAAGACTGTGACTTCCGTTTTATTGGCACTTTCTTGCTGTCTTTTTTTGGTTTGCTTGCTTTGATGAAGCAAGCTGCATATTGGAACGGTCCAAGTGTCAGGGAACTGATGACAGCCTCTGGCAAAGAAGTGAACCTTGCCAATAATCAAGAGTGAGCTTGGAAGCGCATTGTTCTCAGTGAAGCCTTGAGATGACTACAGCCCCAACTGACTTTTTTTCTTTTTAATCCTCACCTGAGGACATGTTTATAGAGAAGAAGGGGGAGACAGAGAAAGGGATCGAAGGAGAGAGAGAGAGAGAGAGAGAGAGAGAGAGAGAGAGAGAGAGAGAGAGAGAGAGAGGAGAGAGAGAGAGAGAGAGAAAACATTGATTGATTGCCTTCCATACATGTCCCAGCCTGGGATCCAAACTGCAGTCCAGTTATGTGCCCTGACCAGAATTGAATCTACAACCTTCGGTGCACAGGACAAACCTCAAGCAACTGAGCCACACCAGCTGGGCTCAACTGACATTTCGAATGCAGCCTGTGAGAAACCCTGAGCCAGAGGACCCAACTAAGTGGTGCCCATATTCCTGACTCAATGAAACTGAAATTACAAATGCTGTTTTAAGCCACTAATTTTTGGATAATTTGTTCTGTAATAACAGATAAAAATACAATGTGAGACTTAAACATTTTAATATTCTATATACATACTTCATGGATTACTGGGACATGGTAGAGGGCATTGCTCTCTTAGACCTGGGTTCTGGTTAGCCAGTGATGACTGCTGAATTGTTGCATCTTTCTCTGAGTCTCCTTTGTTATTTAGATCTGGATTTCTATGTTTCCTTTGCATTCTCTCAATTTTAAATCACATTGCTGCCCTCCTCCCCCAACACACATGTTAATTCAGTCTAGAGCCAGGACGAGGGTGAGGCAAGCTGGAAACTGAGGCACGAAATTTAAGGAGGCCCTCCCTAGGCACCATACTTGGCTGTCCATAACCTGGCTCTGATTCAGCCAATACAGCTGGTTTTACATTTTGGTCCCTATTCTTATGAAATTATCCGTTTACCTGTGATGGTGTCCTAATGCTCCAGGAAACATTAAACTTTGTCCTATACCCAAGCCTAGGTAGACACCCAGTATGTGTTTGTCTTTGTGTGTGGCAAGTGTGTGTTTGTGTAAATCTGTTTTCATACATGTTCTGCCGTCTCTTCATCCCTTTCTTAGTGTCCTCTCTCCAAGGGAAGAAAAGATGATAATCTGGTTGGCTAGGGCCCAGGACATTTATTGGGCCCTGCATTGCTAGTAGGCAAGGTACTGTGTTTTAAATGTCAATACCTATGATCCTACCTGGTTTGGCATAGTGGATAGAGTGTCAGCCTGCAGACGCTCAAAGGGTCCCGGGTTCAATTCCGGTCAAAGGCACATGCCCAGGTTGTGGGCTTGATCCCCAGTAGGCGTTGTGCAGGAGGCAGCCAATCAATGATACTCTCTCATCATTGATGTTTCTATCTCTTTCTCCCTCTCCCTTCCTCTCTGAAAACAATAAAAATATATAAAAAAATAAATTAAAAAATAAATGTCAGTACCTATGAGTGGTGTCCTGTTTTGTTTATCCTACCTGATGTGGTAAACACACCCAAGCAGGTCCTGTCTTTTTAGAAAAGGCCAGGCATTTTCCACTTCTTTTGCATCTTGAATTGTCATCTTGAGCTGTCTAGACAAGATTGTCTATCTTTTTCTTCCATTTCATGTCTGCAACTGGGGTGGTTACATAATGGCAGAGTCTGTTTTCTCTGTGAGTCTTGCCATTTTTGATTTGTAAACCTTTAGGACTAAGCCACATTCTTCAACCCAGCTTCTGTCAGACCTCATCATTGGGATATTGGGTGCTGGCTTGGCTGTTAATAAAGGAGTAATTTCCCCACTGGTTACTGTTTCTTAACTATAGCTCTCATGGTTAGAAAATGTGCAGGCAGGAGAGGTGAGGATAGGGCAGGATCTGAGTTTAATACCAGCCTAATGTCATTCAAACTGGTATTATCTGAGAAAAGGAGGGCAGACCAAAACAAACAAAAAACAAAAACAAAAACAAGACTCTCTGTGGTTTCTGTCTTGCCAGGATGCTGGTCAGTCCACCCTAAACATTTGGAGACTCAGCTCATAAAATCAAATGCAACGGAATTCAATTAAGTCCAAGGCTTACAGAAACTCCAGGTGTTGGTAATTTGTGAAGTTGCTGTTATCTTCTTTTTCCCTGGGGTCCAAGGAGAAGCAAGACATGCCTCACCTTGCATGCCTAAATGTTGCTGTTCACTGGGGAGTATACTCACCGAGTGAGTATAAACTGAGAGCCTGGAATTTAGAGTCACAGTGCTGTGTGGGAAGACTTTTGTGTGGTATGCAGCAGCAGGTTTCAATTGTGGCAGCCCAGCTGCAGCAGATGGTATTGCTGGCATGGGGCCATGGCTGAAGTTGGCAAAAAAAACCACGTTCATTTTGGGGTCAGAACAGGTTTGATTGAGCAAGCAGGGATCTGGTCTTGCTAAGGGGAGAGAAGTGTTTTCTCAGGGCGAGGAGAACCTCTTTAGGAGCTTGTAGTCTTGCAGAGACAGCGTCAGATGTTATGAACAGGATACATAGGGAGAGGGCAAAGTCTCTCTGGGATCAGAGAAAACCAATGTCAAAACAGCAGATCTTTGGTGTTCAGGCTTTGTGAGAATATACTTTACAATTAGGTAGCACAAGCCCATTCTCCTCCTCACCATGTGTCTTTGGTCTTTCAGCAAGGGCAAGTTTTGTTCTCCAAGGAAGATCAGGCTCTTTTGCAGTGGGAAACTAGACAGTAGCAAGGGATTAGGATTTTTTTTTTTTTGCCCTTGGGCTTGTGAAGATTAACTAAGGCCTTGGGAATTAAAAATCTAAGGAAAATCAAGTTTTGGTGAAAAGCCCTTGGCAGAGATTCTTGCTTCTCCTTGGACCCCAGGGAAAAAGAAGATAACAGCAACTTCACAAATTACCAACACCTGGAGTTTCTGTAAGCCTTGGACTTAATTGAATTCCGTTGCATTTGATTTTATGAGCTGAGTCTCCAAATGTTTAGGGTGGACTGACCAGCATCCTGGCAAGACAGAAACCACAGAGTCTTGTTTTTGTTTTTGTTTTTTGTTTGTTTTGGTCTGCCCTCCTTTTCTCAGATATTACCAGTTCTCTGCCATGGTCATGGTAGGTGACAGCAATATGGGAACTTGGATTTGCCTGGAAAATGCCACTGGGGCAGTTATCATATTTGGTTTTAAATTTTAAAATGGATAGGGGAGTGGCATTGTTATTCATGTGTATTTTACTGACATGTTGAAGGAGAGAAATTAGATACCTGCGGGTTGATGTTAGGATTAATTTAATTTAGGGTGGTGCCAAAGGAATACCACTCATTCTAGGGGAAGAGTACTAGGTGGCAGCTGAAGAAGGCAGCCAGTCCTCTGAGGCTACCCTACTATGGGCACTGAGCAAAATTAGAGATTGAAGGGGAGAACTGTGGGCTCCAGTTTCCTTTCGACTGTTATTTCTTCACTGGCTGTTCACTCAGTTGATCCCAAGGGGTCTTCCAGGTAGCTAAGGAATCTGGGAGGGGTTTGACCTTCAGCATCATAACATCTGGCAAAAAAAAAAAAATGAGGTTAAGGGAAGCCACCCACTCCTGCAGATGGAATATGCCTGAGGGTTCAGGTTTGGCTCCATTTTGTAGCAAGTGGGGTGCTGCAGAGCTTGTGGGGTGCTGTTTCCACAGCCCAAGGAATGATGGACAGCTGGGTCTAGTTCATGAACTCAGAGCTTCATGAAATCAGAGCCTATGAGGGCTTTTGTTCCAGGAGAGACAAGTAAGTGGTTAGCAATTGCTGCCCTAATGGTGTATAGCATAGGCTGAGGAGAGCAGTTTCTTGCAAAAGAAACATATGGACAGCCCTGGTCAGTGTTGCTAAGTGGTTAGAGTATTGGCCCTTGTACCAAAGGTCATGGGTTTGATTCCTGGTTAAGGGCATGTACCTGGGTTGCAGGTTTGATTCCCCCACCCAAGGTGGGGTGAGTGTGGGAGATAATCACATGATGTGTCTTTTTCACATTGATGTTTCTCTCTCTAATAAAAAAAAAGTTAATGGAAAAAATATCCTTGGATGGGGATTAAAACCCCCAAGCAAACATATTGACAACTTGTGGCCCTTATAGGTGAGTCCAGAGACTCCAGGAAACTTGAGATGAGGTTTGAAACTTCTATAGAAGGAGTCTCGAGGGCACTAATGAGAATGCCTGTTGTGTTGCAATTTGGATAGATTCTATAGTCTTTTGTTGGAGGGGGACCATTTAAGGTAGGCTGATTTGCAAGTAATAGCATAAATGGGCTTAAGTAAAATTTGTAAATGAAGAATATGTTGTCTTCAGAACCCCAAAAGAATTAAAAGATATTGTGGGTGCTGGGATGGTCAATAGTTGTTTCTTGACAGTGTCTGGGATGAAATAACCCTTGGTTTACTGAGTACTTTTTAGGAATGAACTGAAGCAGTGAGGCTTTGTATTATGTGTGGGATGATGGCTCATCTCCTTTTCTGAGTTCCTTTGTGAGTAATTGTATGTCCCAAATGAGTACTTCCAATGAATCTCATCAATGTAATGTCATACCTGTGATCCTAAGAAAAATTGGATAGAGTTAAGCTCTTGCCTGCAAAGTTTGTGTATGATATTAAGGCTGTTGAGGTGTCCCATGAGCAGCTGAGTTAAGTTATGTTCTTCCCTTTTGGAGGTGAAGGCAATCTGAAGCCGAGAGGCTGTTGAGATAGTCACTGAACAGAATGTATTAGTCAAGTCTATTATAGCAAAATGTTCATCAGTTGTTGATTGGATAGTCATTGGGTATAGGAGCCCTGATGGCTGGGCCACAGCATTTAAGGTTGTGGTAATTCACCATAAGGCACCTTTCATTCTTTCCAAGTTAAGATACAGGCAAAATTGGACTGTTAAGTGGGGAAACAGTGAGGACAATCACCCCTTCTGTAAATGGTCTTATATAATGAATTTCAATAATTGAATATTTTAATTTACATTGGGCCATCTTAACTATTTTAGCAGGGGAGAAGGTTCATGGTATACCATTTTGTCAAGTGCCAACAACTTAATTTAACTTTAACTTATTACTCATTGGGTTAGGGCATCCATGTACACCATGATATATTCAAGGTAATGCTGTATCTGTGGACAATTTAGGCAAGGCAGTAGTACCAACAGTTAAGATGAGGCATACTTATTTGTTCCTTGTTTTATACTTAACTCTCCTAGGAATAGAGGGAATACCTTGTTTAAATGCAGTGGAAATCCCTAGTATTGATTAAGTCCATGAACACTTGCCAATTGGTACATTTCATCATATGATATTAAAGTTAATTCAGGACCTATGTTATATAAGCCCCCAAAGCCAAAAAATGCTCTTTTATCTTTTGTTGTATAAATTCATTTAGTAAACTTTGGATTTCCACTTGGATAAAATTGTGGGCCTGTTGTGTGTGTGTGTGTGTGTGTGTGTGTGTGTGTGTGTGTGTTACTACTGGATATACTTCGAGGATGAGGAGAATCTTCGAACCTGCTCATGCTTATACTTTTTTTTTTTTTTAATCCAGAGAGTCTCAAATAAGTGTCATCAAGGTTAGGGGCTTTCCCTGTAACAACACTTGTTTTATAGGGTTTAAGACCATAGGCTTAAGTCAGGTTTGAATTAGCCCCATTGTTGTGCTGTAGGGTGCCAGAGGTGTTTTTTTCATAAAACCCTGAGGCCCTAGCTGGTTTGGCTCAATGAATAGAGCATTGGCCTGCAGACTGAAGGGTCCCAGGTTTGATTCCGGCCAAGGGCACATGCCTGGGTTGCGGGCTCGATCCCCAGTGGGGGGAGTGCAGGAGGCAACCAATCAATGATTCTCTCTCATCATTGATGTTTCTATCTCTACCTCTCCCTTCCTCTCTAAAATCAATAAAATACATTAAAAAAAACAACACAAAACCAAAAAAACCCCTGAGGATTAAATCTTAGTTATAACAGACACATATGCATCACAACAACAGAGGCATTAAAAAGTCCTGGTGAGCTATTTGCTCTTAGCAGTGAGGACCTCAGCACACCACATGATGGCTGCTGTTTTTTCTCTCTTCTCCTTCCCACCTCCCTTCCTCCATCTCTTACTACCTAATTACTATTCTTTCATGAGTGACCACTGATGGACTTGTATGTTGCACAGGGTATAGTCTTTCTTCTGCGAACTTCATACAACAGGAACAGTGCCTGGTGAGATACAACCAATTGGTTGGTTACAGGGTAAAAGTCTTTCCCTGGTGCCTAGCATCAGTCACAACTCCATTCTAAGACACATAGATAGATCTGGGCTGAAATACATGAACCAGTATTTGATACGTGGCATTTAGGGAAAACAGTAAAGTATATTTTCCTTATCTTTCTCCACCTGTACCCTGGGAATGTACAGAACCACTTGGGGAGCAAAAGGTATAGCGAGGAGAAAGGAAACACTAGCACTATAAACCTCCTCTCCTGACAGGAGAAGCATCAGCCAGCAGGCTGGGTTTGATAGTAATGCTCTATATCTCTTGATTATTCATGATTAATGATTATCTGGTATTGATGGAAAAAAGAACTAACAGTTTTTGAGATTGTGACAGTCATTGTGCTAAATACTCTATACTTGAAAATGTAGGCAGACTGGAGAGCCTTCATATAATGTATTTAAAAAGAATCCCAAATAAGTGATTCATTTGTGGAGGTCTGATATCTGAGCACAGGCCTTTGAAGGACAGAACTGCTGGTTTTCTGAGGCTTGCTTTTGGGGCAGGGGTGATGGGAAATCGAAGTGGTGGAGGACGTTAATGGCAGCAGGATTGGGGTGGGAGAAGTAAAATCAGCCTCCGTACAAAGGCAGGGATGATGGAAGAAGAGAAATACTTGTTACAAGTTGGTTTCCCCAGGAAGCAGAGCCAGAGACTAGGAGCTGGATGCAGATAGTTTATTTGGGAAGTGAATCATGGGAGCAGGAGAAAGAAGTGTGGTGTTGCTTTTAATGCAAGAGGCTGGAGGTGCGTCTGGGCCACATGGAGCTGTCTGCCAACATTATGGCTAAAATTAGAGGTGGGCCTTGAGGATGAGCTGTAGACACACAGGAGGCATTTACTGTTGTCCACCCCTCACATAGCTCATATTCACCTGTACCTCATGTTAAGTCCACTTTTTCACTGAGTCTTTAGGAGTTGGCAGGCCTCAAACTATGTAAGACTTACTATAGTGGGTTAGAAGAACAAGGGTTAGTCCCTGCAGTGGCAGTGCGCCACAAGGCATGACTGATATGTTTTTCCATTCCAGATTTCTCTTACTCAGCACTTGGGGGTGTAGTTTGCTTATCTGGCAAGGTGATCCAGACAGACGCATCTCTGAGGTGTCTGAACTCTTAGCTGTCTTGCTCTTATCAGGTGTTAGTTTTTGCAAATGACTGTTTGCTGTGGTAACTGGACATGAAAGCACCAGAAGATGCAAGTGAACATCCCAGGTACTCATATACCTTTCCATGCTCCCATTACATAGCAGCAACCTTGGCTCCTCATGATAATCAGAGTTCACTGCCTCTGCAACATAGTAACTTAAAAAAATATGTTTTTATTGATTTTTTTTTAAGAGAGAGAAGGAGGGAGGGGTAGAAACATCAATCAGCTGCCTCCTGCATGCCGCCCCCCACTGGGGATTGAGCCTGCAACTTGGGCATGTGAACTGACTGGGAATCAAACCAGTGATCTCTTGTCTCCTGGGTTGAAACTCAGCCACTGAACCACACCAGCCGGGCAACATAGTAACTTTTTGTGTTGTCTGCTGGGCCACTGGCATAAGGATCCCAAAGTGATCAGGTCTCTATTTATAGCTTCAGATTCAGCACAGTCCTGCCATGCCTCCTGGTGGAAATGCCGTTCCTTCCCCTCCCCCACCCCTCCCCGCTGAGAACCAGGGTGGAAGATCAGAGAGCCCAGGATGGTGAGAAGGAAAGCCACATTCTGTACACAGAGTCACTGGAGTGATGGAGAGAGGGGCCAAAACCACATCCTCCTCTTGATTCTGTACTGATATATTCAGCTACTGGGTCACAGGTCTCTATATCAGCCATTGGTTGAACTCATGTACTGCATCCTGGAGAATAATACCCCTATCTTGCAGAGTATCATCCCTGAATTGGTGCCTCAGCTGACCTTTAATAGAATATTCCAACATTCTGTTAGTGCAGTTACTTCTGGGTTAGTCTAAGCTCACCTAGACTGTCCCCCAAAGTTGCTGCTGAAAAGATATGCTCTTGGGCTAGTGTGGCTCAGTGGTAGACATCAGCCCACACACCAAAAGGTCACAGGTTCAATTCCCGGTCAAGGGCACATACCTGGTTGCACGTTTGTTCTTGATTCTGGTTGGGGCGCATGTGGGAGGTAACAATTGATGTGTTTGTGTCACATTGATGTTTCTCTCTCTCCCCCCTCCTTCTATTCCACTCTCTAAAAATCAATAGAAAAAATACCCTCAAGTGAGGATTAATACCCCTTTCCCCCCCAAAAATGACCAAAGATGTTGTGAATGCTGTCTGTTTTTTTTGGGTCTTAATTTTTGCCTGGGGAAGGGAATTTATCTAGCCTCACAGCTCATATATTATTATTTTCTTGTTTTATTGAAGTAGGATTAAAAAATAAAAACTATATATTTAAAAATATGTGATGTTTTGATATATATACATATTGTGAAATGATTACCACAGTCAAGCTAATTAACATATCTATCACCTAACGAATTTATCATTTCCTTTGGCATGTGTGTGGTGAGAGCTTAGAGTCTACTCTCTTACCAAATTTCAAGTATTCTAGTACAGTGCATTATTATCAACTGTGTCACCACACTGTACATTAGGTCTCAGAACCTACTGCTTATAACTGAACCTCCTCATTCTCTCCCACACCCCATCTTTTGGACTATCTTTTGCTGTTCAAGTCATTAATGGCGCTTGCCTTCCCAGAAAACTTTTCGTTTTATTGTTCCCTCCCTCAATTTATTTTTGCCCATGTATATATTGATCTTCATACTACTTCAAGTTCTGTTGTTAATTCTCTTGCCCTTATAGTTCAAGATTTCTGGGAAAATGCATATTCTGTACTTCAAAAAACCCTTACCTTTATTTTTGATTCAGATGCCAATTCTGTTTCCTATTGAGGCATAAGATCTTTGAGAAGATTACTCTAGAACAGGGGTGGGCAATCCCTGGCACGCGTGCCAAACATGGCACGCCAGTAACTTTTGCTGGCACGCAAAACCCTCTCTTATAATCTTCCATTTACAACTTTTGTGAACATTTGAATGACTTAAATGTTAAATTATAAGAACTGGCAAGACACTTGATGTTATGTTTGGTTACATAAAGGCTTTTGAAAAGAAACTGGAAGTCTTTAAGAGGGATATGGATGGTGAGAGATTTAAATATTTCCCAAACCTCATGAGGCACATCAAAGACATCCCAAAAGAAGACAGAACAGACTGTCAAAGCCTTCAAAAGCTGTTTTTAAACATCATGGAGTCAACTATTGAGTAGTTCTTCTCAAGATTTGTGAAATTCAGAGAACTGGAAGAGACAGCAAAATTCATGAGGTTTCCAGACAGCATGAAACTGGAGGAACTGCACTTACAAATGTTTTCATGGGTAGACATGGCTGACTTTGAAATGCAGTTGATTGAATTTCAGAGTAGCTCAATTTGGAAGCAGAAATTTATTGACCTTAGGGTTGACTTGGAAAGCATTGGAAAAAAGCGATTAGAGACAGGAGTACCAGAGAGAAGTGTCGAAAATGAACTATTGAGGACTTGGAATGCCATTCCAGAAATTTTTTTCTGTTTAAAAAACTTTGCAACGGCATTACTCTCCATGTTTTCATTCACATACGCTTGTGAATCTTTGTTCTCAGTGATGAATTTTGTTAAGTCTCCTAATAGGAGTAGCCTGACGGATGAAAGTAGTAGCTTGTGCATATCTCTGAAGGTCACGGAATATAAACCTGATGTAAAATCTCTGTCATCAGTGATGCAGCAGCAAAAGTCCCACTGATGATATCAAACGGAGTCATAAAGTTTTCTGTCGGACTATCAGTGTACATGTATACATTAAAAAATTAATGTATTTTTCATCATCATATACTGTGTTTTTGTCGCTTGAATGAATTTTATTATTTCTTCAAGGTTCTTCACATACGTACACCTTAAGAGATATCAAGTAGGCGTAATATGTTCTCAAAAAATTAGGGTTGGCACGCAGAAGAATTTTGAGTCAGAGATTTTTCTGGTTTTGGCATGCACTCACGAAAAGGTTGCCCACCCCTGCTCTAGAATTTCACATCTTTTCTGGTTTAACTTATTTGTACTTGCTAGATATTCAGTTCTAACAGTTTTAACCATGGTGCATATTATAGGTATGTTGCTATGCCTCCAGATGGCAGTATCATACCATCCAAGAAGCTCATATATTTTTCTGCTGTACATCACAATTGGTGTTCCTGCTTCTATAAAGATGACCTTCATTTTGCCAATGATAGCGTCTTCTCCTTTCATTTTTCCCCTTTGACTCAATCCTGAAACATTTGATTACTAATTATATCTGGCATCAAAGTGAAATTTTGTAAAACATCAAGATAGCTACAGGGTGTTGGATTGGGTTTAGGGTGCTGCAAAGTCAAAGCACCCATTAAACTTGGTGTTTTAATGATTATAAAAATAAAGGCAGCCTACAACATGAATTCCTGGTCATACTGACACGTTATTAGGGCACCTAGTACTGAAATTGAGTGCTATATAGCACTTCAAATTAGCACCACATGTCTAAAATATTCACAACCCATAGGTAGCATTTATTGTTATTTCTCAATTAGCAGAGATCATTACTTATCGTAATTTCAATGTTTTGCTATTATGGGAAATTTTATTAGGGAGGCAGGTTCAAGAAGATGTTAGTCCATTTGCCATCCATTTCCTCTGTCCTGTAATTTAAGCCTGTAGACCTATGCCTGTGGCTCTTTGTCTCTGTTGGTGAGTTTGATTTCCTTCTGAGCTAGTTAACTTTGTTTCTTTCCATGACTTCAGCCTGACTGTTAACACTAGACAGCCTCTTGAAAATGCATTACCCTGGCCTTAAGAGGGATAGAAGCTGGGAACTCGTATTCTCAGTGCAAATCCTTCATTACTGGTGGACAGTGAAGCCAGTCTCTCCAACCAGGCTTTACTGCTCTTATCAGGGAGATTGATGGGCTGACTACTTGAAAGGTTATGGATTGCCACCTGAACCAGTGTGCGTCCCTTTGAGTTCCCCCTGCCACCGTTCTAGTTCAGGCAGGGATTATTGCCTTTGCTCCCATGATACTTTGTTTCTTGCCTTAAGCTCTTCCTTGCACAGCTTGGTATCTCTTTGTAATTCATAATTCTTCCATGACTCCCCACTGCCAAATGAACAGTTTAAATTCTCTCGCTGTCCCTTGTGACGTAGGCCCAAGACATTGTCATAGTTCTACTCCACAATATTGTATTCCCCAGAAAACTAGACTACTCAGTATTCCCTGAAGGAAAGTCATGCTTTTTAGTCTCTGCTCTTTTGCTCATGAAGTTCCTGTCTCTGGAATATGTGTTCTCCCACCACCATTTTACATGACTGAGATTTACCAATTCTTGAGAATCTGGCTGAAATTTAAGCTCTCCTGAGAAATGGTCCTTTCTACTCCGCACTGGAAACAATATTCTGTTTATGTATCACTTATAATGCTTTGCTTTTGTCACTTTTATGGCATTTGTAATACTTTTTAAATAAGGTAGAGTTGGAAAATAATCCTATATAGTAAAAGCCTAATATGCTAAGTGTCCGACCATTCGACCAGTTGCTATGACGCGCACTGACCACCGAGGGACAGACACTCTGACAGGTAGGTTAGCTTGCTGCTGGGGTCTGGCGGATCAGCCTGGGCAAGACAGGCTGGACACACCCTGGAGCCCTCCCGTGGTCCCTCCCCAGCCCCGATTGTGCACCACTGGGGTCCCTCAGCCTGGCCTGTACCCTCTCGCAATCTGGGACCCCCTCGGGGGATGTTGGAAAGTTGGTTTTGGCCCAATCCCCACAGGCCAGGCTGAGGGACCCCATTGGTGCACAAATCCATGCACTGAGCCTCTAGTATATTATGTTTGTATAGCAATTTGTAGTTCAGGAAGCATTTTCATAAATAACATCTCATTTTGAAAAATAATTATTTTTATTGATTTCAGAGAGGAAGGGGGAGGGAGAGAAAGATAGAAACATCAATGATGAGAGAGAATCATTGATTGGCTGCCTCCTGCACGCCCCCCCCCCCCCCCGCCCCCCTGCCACTGGGGATTGAGCTCACAACCCGAGCATGTGCCCTTGACTAGAATCAAACCTGGGACTCTTCAGTGTGAAGGCCAGTCCTCTACCACTGTCTACTGAACCAAACCAGGTAGGGCACTTTATTTCATTTTTAAAACATTATTTCAGAATAATGGTTCATGGTAGAAATTATTTTTTAAAATCCTCACCCAAGGATATTTTTTCCATTGCCTTCTAGAGAGAGTGGAGGCATAGAAGAGAGAGAATGAAAGAGAGAGAAAGAGAGAGAGATATCCATGTGAGAGAGACACATCAGTTGCCTTCTGCACAAGTCCTGGCAGGATTGAACCTGCAATCCAAGTATGTACCCCTGACTGGGAATTGAACCCAAAAACCCTTCAGTGGGCAGGCTGATGCTCTAACAACTTAGAAACACCAGCCAGAGTTAAGAACTCTTATCTTCTTTTATGGTTGAGGCAGACATATTATAAAATACAGAAATATTAGGTCATTTGCTCAGAGTCGCACAGCCAATTAACGACAGCTGGGATTTGAACTTGGGTCTTACGTCTTCCCAATACTTGCTGTCTCAGATGAAGACTATAAAAACCACTAGTTCTTTGATAAATCACTAGTTTACCTCCCCAAGAATGACACTACCAAGGAGAGGAATTCTATATAGGTATGTGCATAAACTGGAGACCATGTAGCATTTCCTACCTCCAACTTCAAGTTATATTCCTCAATAGTTTAACCATTTTGTGATAGATTACCATCTAGGAAATTAGACCTTTTTGTAATTTTATTATTGTTGAACAGTTCATAAAAGGAGCTACACCAGATGACTGGTCTTATTATCCAAAACTGGAATTCCTCTTCCCATTTTCACTATTTATATTAGGGAACCAATGGTTTATACAACTAAAATTCCAAAGATATTTGGAGATTTAGGGGAGGTCTGTTTGAATGGTGGCAGAGACCCAGGCCATTGACATTTAACTCAGAATATTTAAAAATATACTTCAGGTTTCCTGATCCCTAGATCAGAGCTCTCTCTACTATGATACACTTAGATCCTGGGTCAATGCTGTATATGTGAGGGCTACATCTGTTCCAAGCTGGGAAGCATAGTGACTTCTGGGCTTTTATAGTCACCCTCAAACCTAGAGAGTGTATATGGCATAAAGACCATTGTGGCACCCCTAGTGACTTAGAGGTAGTGTTATTTAGTAAAAGGTCTTTGGATGGAGAAATATAGACATCTGGTCTTATTGGCTTCCCTACTGCACCAATGCCTTTGCACTTGCTGTTCTCTCTCTATCTGGAATGCACTTCCCCCAGATATGTCTTGTCCCTTGTTTCATTTACTTCTTAGAGAAACCTCAAAATTGCCACTTCCTACTATCTAAAAGTTGCCACTTCTCTTCTATCACTTCCTGCTTCCATATTCTAGACTTCTTCCTTGTTTTTCATCAACATTTGACATTACATTGTTTATTGTTTTCATGACAATATGACAAATGTACGCTCACGAAGGCAGGGACTTTGTGTTGAATAAGTTTAATTTTCATTTAGAACAGTGCCCAGTAAATAGGAATCAATAAATTTTTATTGAATGAAAAAACACCACCACCCTTCAGTAGTAGTTATGTATTTAGAATAGTATTTTAAAGATAAGTAGTTTAAATAATCTTATATAATGTATCATAGTAAAGTATAAAGATAATGTTATTTATATAATAAATATAATACAATGTATGTATATATCATAATATTTCTGTCAAAGATTTTTCCCATTTAAATGCTTTTTTTGCAAGGCTAAATTGGAAACATGATTTAAAGAATTGAAGACATTTATTTTTTAAAAGGGAATTGATAAATCTCACTCTTGCAACGTGAATTTTTTTAAAGGCTCAAGTATTGTTTAAAAATTCCTTCATTATCATTGAAAATATTTGCATGTGAGAGATGAAGTATAAGTGCAAGATTCCTTGTTAAGTGTGGACGAAAAGGGGCCACTTGACAAACTCAGGGAAGGCCTGCCTGGTGGCCTTGCAAACTGAGACCTAAAATAACCACAAACGAATGCCTGAAATTAAAATTTTTCAACTAAAAATAGTTTGTGATGGGTAATCAAGTCCTAGGCCAGTATGTTCCCTGACAAAGGTCAGTCTTTACCTTTACTGAGCCTATTATCTTTTTAGAATCTCAATGTAATTTTCCTTTTTTTTGGACAACCTCAAGGCACTGCTGTGTGGAGACCACAAATCCCCTCATTGTTATTGAGTGAGTTGTTGACTGTTGACTATCCTGCAGGACCTAAGTAAAAGAAGTATGTGTCAATCCCAGAGGTTTCCCTGCTTTGCTTTCTCCCACCTCCTAATCTATCACCAATGACTTTCAGATAACCCACTTATGGTTCCTCTTTTGATTATAATGTATAAAACAAGGTGAAAAACTGCCAACCTCTGGAGCATTATCTCAATTCATTGAGGTTCTCTTCCTGGGATTTTTCAACAGTTTGGCTCAAATAAACTCACAAAAATTATTCACAGGTTTGAATGTGTCTTAAATTAACACAAACTATTTATCTTCTGAGGATTACTTCTCTAATACCAGCTAGCTCCATGCATCTAGGTTTAATGCTCAACCTAATATAAAACTGAACTCAGGAAGCTATCCTAGTGTAAAAGTCTTAAATCATTACTTTAGGACAGAGTTTCCAGTTTGCCTGAATATTAGAATTACATGGGACACTTGTCAAAAACAAAGCCTTCCCCTCCCCAGTCAGAATCATTGGGCGGTAAGGTCTGGGAAACTGTCTTTTTCACCTAGTGATGCTTTTTATCATTAGGGAATTTTGAGAAATTGCTTAATACTAATGATTCTTATACAGAGTGCAACTGGGGAACTTGTAAACGTGTGTTTTTGGATTCCATTCCCAAGTATCTAGATGTTAGAGGATGTGAGTGGTCTATTAATTACCTTTGGAAAAACAGGGGCTCAGGAGAGTCAATGTTAAGGACCTGGCTTGGCAGAAGGGGTTCTGTGATCATCAGTGATTGACAGCTTATCTAGCTTGGAAATCCTTGAGGGTAGGCAAGTGCTGAAAGGACAGAATAAGAAAGCCTTAAGCCAGGGAATCATGGCGTATGGATCAGTTATGTCCCTAGCATAACTCTCAGCTTGAGAACAACAGCCTAACTTTAACATGAAGTCCATCTGAACCAAGCTATAATTTGAAGGCCTATTGAGAAAGTGGACACTTGTGGGTCTGGGTTTTCAGGGTGAGCAGCAAGATAATTCCAACTGGTTTGGAAATGAAATAACTATAATTGCAAGGAGGTTGAAGAAAGAGGGAAGAAGCTTTATTTGCTGGTGGTTACTAATAATCCAGGTTTCCTTAGTCCCAAAATATCTCCCATAACATATAATCAAAGAGTGGTCTTCAGATTCCTTCCATTTGTTATAAATGCAGGTTTCTGGGCCCTACCGTAGTAATGCATTAAACATCTGTAGGAGTGAGACCAGGGAATTGCATTTTTAAAGTTCTTAATAATTCTTATACATATTAAAGCTTAAAAATCAAGGCCTTATCAGAGGTCCTGAAACCTGAAATATGTCTAGATAGGCATTTTACCTGGTAAAATGCAAGTCCACTGGGAAGGATAATACATTAAGTAGATTATCAGACATTAAATGAATTAGCTTTCTGGAAGAAAAAGGCACTGGGACAAGAATGTGGGGGTGGAGGAAGAAGAAGTAAATGAAAGCAAAGGCAAAGAAACTTTCCTTGCTGGGTCTCCCTGAGTAGGTTTTACATTTATATGGTAGAGAGGCATTCTGAGGGATAAACAAATTGGGGGCTTTGTTTGCAGACGGATTCCAGCAGCATCTTCAACACAGAAGCATGCTGGTGTGGCTGGGGCAGAGCAGCAGGGGGTTTCTATTGTAAAATGAAGAGATGTTTTATGGGAGAGTATAAACACTCTCCCTGAAAACTTAGGGCTGTACTCTAGTGTTTCTTAGTCTCTTAATAACTATTACAGTGGGGCCTTGACTTACGAGTTTAATTCGTTCCGAGACCAAGCTTGTTAATAGCTCGTTGGTTTACTGTTGTATTCAGTTTTTGCCACAAAAACTATCAAATTACTCTATCAGCTCAATGCAAAAAAATCAGCTGAGAGACAGCTGGTATCTCAAAAAACTCATTAGTCGGGACACTCGTAAGTCAAGGCCCCACTGTATAGTTCTTTTTTAAAAAAATTTATTTTTACTGATTTTTATAGAGAGAAGAAAGAAACATCATTGATGGGCTGCTTCCTGCATGCCCCTACTGGGGATTGAGCCTGCAATTCAGACATGTTCCCTGACCAGGAATGGAACCAGCAACCTCTTAGTTCATGGGTTGGTGCTCAACCACTGAGCTACACTTGCCAAGCTGTTATAGTTCTATTATTGATTACTTTAAAGACCCCTGTAACTTATTGTACTTGCAAGCTTAAAGAGTACTCTGTTTCTGTTGACCCTGTTCTTTTAAAAGTGATATACTAGACAGAAGAAAGAATTTTAAAATTCAACTCCCATATTTCCTGGGCATATTCTGTAAGAATACCTAATGATCCTCTTTCTTACTTCTAACCTTATAAAACAATCATTAGATTTTAATTTTTCCTCTTGAAAGCACCTAGCATTCTGAGCAATGGCTGGTCCACTTCCCATTGTAAATTATTAAATAGGCATTTTGGGTTAAGAGTAACACTGTTGTGAGTTTGACATCCAGTGGACATGAGTGATCTAAGGACTCATCACTTTTTGGCTAACCTGATAAAATTGAATTCATTAACTGGTAAAGCAAATAATTAATTTCTCCTGATCTCACCAAAATGTAGATTTCCTGTGTCAGAACATCTACCTATCATGTCGAGAAAGCCAGTGTATTAGTCATCTGTTGCTGCACAACAAATTATAACTTTGGCTCTTTGAGCAATAAATATTTAGTATTTATTGTCAGAAATTCAGTAGCAGCTAGCTTAGCTAGATGATTCTAGTTTGGGATCTTTCATGAGATTGCAGTCATAGAAAGAATTGATGGGGAATGGCGGATTTGTATACAAAGTGGTTGGCTCATGTGGCTGGCAGGTTGGTCCTGGATAATGGTGGCAGGCCTTAGTTCTTTAGTTTGGCTTCTCAGTAGGCTGCTTGAGCATCGTCATGACATGTGACTGGCATGGCTGGTAATCCAAGACAGAACAAGGCTGAAGCTGGAATGTCTTTTATTTCTGCAGAATTTGTCACATAGGCTAGCCATGATTCAGAGTGGGAGAAGACTACCTAAGGGCATGAGTATGAGACTATGATTATTGGGGCAATCTTGGAAAGCTGGCTATCACAATATCAATGTCACAATATCACAAACACCATATTAATTCCATTGTATTTATGTAATTATGCTTTTTAAAAATGTTTTATTGATTTTTTTTAAAAAAATATTTTATTGGTTTTTTACAGAGGGGAAGGGAGAGGGATAGAGAGTTAGAAACATCGCTGCGAGAGAAACATAGATCAGCTGCCTCTTGCACACCCCCTAGTAGGGAGTGCCCACAACCAAGGTATATGCCCTTGACTGGAATCAAACCTGGGACCCTTTAGTCTGCAGGCCGATGCTCTCTCCACTGAGCCAAACCAGTTAGGGCTAATTATGCTTCTTTAAATTAAAATCATATACTTTCTCAAGCACCATATTATAAATAAGAATGCCTTTTGCTTTTAGTTTCCTCATATAGTAAGCTCACTGTTCTTTCCTTTGGAAATGGAGACCAGATGAGCAGTTTTTGGTATAAGAAAAATAATTTAAATGAAATATTTAAAAATATTTTATGGTGATATACTACATTTAGGTTTGGTCTAAAGTCTCTGATTGTGTGTCTTTGCAACCTCCACTTTTCCTTTTATTCTTTGGCTAGCAGTGTGAGTCCATAGATTTAAATATCACAGAGAATATTTTTCAAGACTTCATGTAGTGTAAATTTTAAACCTATTAATACAGTTTATGTTTATGCATGTCTTCTCAAGTAATTCAAGTAAGAATATTTATGTAGTGTTATTCCTATACTTTCAGAAATGTTTTATAGAAATTATTATCATTGAAGAATTTATTGTTTTTCTGACAGTAACATCTTCGCTGCATCAGTCTTAGAGGAAATTTTCTTGACAGCAGTTTTTGTGTTCTGTGTCTGGAAATAGCTATGAAATATATTCAATTCTCTGAAAATCTCAAAGGAAGAGTTGCTGTAATAAATTTTTTGACACAAATATTTCACATTCTCAGTTTTGGAAGCAGCTCCACAATTCTATAGGGGAAAAAAAAATAGAACAAAGTACCTTGAATATATAGGTGGTAACTGCTATTTCAAGAAGATAAAAGGAAGGATCTTTGTCCTAATTTGTATTTTCTAGCTTTATAAACACTTTCCCCCTGTATGTGTGATAAAAAGATAACTCTCTCACTGACCATTTATAGGTAACAAAGAATTATGATCCCTTAACTATCTATACTAATAAAAGTGCAATATGCTAATTAGACCAGACAGCCAAACGACCTTCCAGATGTCATGCCGCGGTGGTGGAGGCCAAGGAAGAGGCGGTTAGGGGTGATCAGGCAGGCAGTGGAGCAGTTTGGGGTGATCAGGCTGGCAGGGGAGCAGTTAGGAGGTGATTAGGCCAGTAGGCAGAGGTGGTTAAGGTAGAGGGGTTAGGAGCCAGCGGTCCCGGATTGCAAGAGGGATGTCTGACAGCCGGTTTAGTCCTGATCCCGCAGGAGTCCCGGACTGGAGAGGGTGCAGGCTGGGCTGAGAGCCCGCCCCCCCTTCATGATTTTGTGCACCGGGCCTCTAGTTTATATATATAAAAGCCTAAGTGACTGTCCTAATGGTACCTATGATGCCCACTGACTACCAGAGGGCAGACGCTCCGATCGGTAGCTATTATGTACACTGACCACCAGGGGGCCGATGCTCAACGCAGGAGCTGCCAAGCTGCAGTGACTTGACAGCTGCGGTTCTTGGGTGATGCACCTGGAACCAGAGAAGAGGGAGCCTGATTCTGGGGTGTGTCACCCGAGAACCCCCTCAACGCAATCAGGGACCCCTCCGGGGATGTCAGAGAGCTGGTTTTGGCCCAATCCCCACAGGCCAGGCTGAAGGACCCCACCAGTGCACGAATCCGTGCACTGGGCCTCTAGTTAATCTACATGTGTGCTGACTCTGACTTTGTAAATGCTACTAGGGAAGGTGAGAGAGAAAAGACCCAGAACCTGTTGCTGTGAATCTAGGAGAATGTTTCCTTAAGGCAGAAGGTAAATTGTTAGAGGCCCAAGGTCTTATGGACAGTATGAAGCTTATGAAATATTAGGCAAAAAAGGTGAATTAGCAAAAGGTATTAGAAAAATGTAGATTGTAATCATATCAACATGATTCCTTGGACCATGTAGTTGGTAATTATGACCTATATAAAAAATTAAATGAGATATTTCCATGTGACTCAATCTATGGTATTTTAGAAACAAGAGAGTTTGAGAGAAAATTGAAGGTTCTTATTTGTCAGCTGAGCACGATGAACTTGTATTTGAATTAATGATCTCAAGTGGACCTGCTAAGCTGAGAAACCAAATCACAGGTTAGTGAAAAGAATGCTAGAAGAAGTTTCTTAAAACAGCCTTCTTAACTTTCCAGCTACTTTTTGGTTCATGGGGTGAGTCTTAATCCAAATTTTGCTTCAAACAAGTCTACCTGAGCAGGAGTTGAAGACCAGATTCAGTCTCAAGACTGTAGATATATATTTGCATTATGCAATATAAAGATGAATGGTAAAATTTACCATTGGGCCCCTCCCCAGCTGTAGTTTGCATGTAGTATGGAATGGTTGAGGAGCATTATCTTTGGAGTCAGACTTACGTTTGAATCTGGTGCTTGCCACTTGCTAAGAATGTGGTCTTGGGAAAGCTACTTAATCTCTCTGATTATAATTTTTTAAATTTACAAATAGGGGATAATAGTACCTACTCAGGCCTAGCTACATAATCTGTGGGACCCACAGCAAAAGGAAAATGCCAGACTCCTTGTTCGAAAAGCAGGAAAAAGGTCCTGTTAAAAGCACTGATATCTAAAGCTTTATTCCTTTATAAATATTTTATTACTTATAATGATATCATTATAAGCATAAAAAAGACTTAAATTATTACCATAAATTTGATCATTCATCTTTATATTGCATGATGCCAATAGATATTTACAATATATATAAATGCCAATATATGGACATTTAACTCATGTGGAATAATCAGCATTTTCAACTCATACATGCATATGTATTTCATTCTTACCAGAACAGTGGGGGAAAAACTGCATAAAACTAACTTTTTATTTTACTTATTAATATGTGCACATTTTACCAACACTCTCTACCTTCAATTCCTGATGAGGAAGGAAGGACTGAAATGAAGCCAACTGAGTTGCCTTATTTTTCCTTTATTTTATTTTATTTTTTTCCTGTGTCATCATTTTCATCATTAGTGACATTGAGAAGTAATAGGATAAAAAAAGGACATGATAGGATTCCTAGGTCCTTCATGTTTCTTAGAGTACAATTACCTTATGTTTTGTTCCAAGCAAGTCCTGGTTCAAAAGGGTAAAGCATGGACTCTGATCTGTCGGTGACCCGGCTTACTCAGTCACAGGTGTGCTCTATGGAATATGACCACAGAATTCTGGTGGGCCAACTACATTTTGGGTTTTAGTGAGACCCAAATAAGCATGTTATAGAAGCTTATTTGGGTAACTTGAAATGGCAAGTTACAGCTGACACATGCATATACCTACTTTGCTCTTATGCATGCTCCATTGTCCCATTCAACTTCACTTATAAAACACATGCTGAAAAAAAAACAAAACACACCAAACAAACAAACAAAAAAAACATGATACAAGATAAAATTATTAAAAATTTTAAGATGGAAACAGCAGAACTTTTAAACACACACAGGGCCCTCTGAGAGCAGGGCTCTATGTGATTGTACTTGTCACATGCTCATGAAGCTGGCCCTGTACCTACTTTATAATGCTGCAAGTCCCCTAGTAGAGTACATAGTAGATGCCCAATAAATGTCCTTCCATTGTCTTATAGAAAACACTGGATTCCTTCAGAATAGGCATTCATGAAAGCAGGACTCAGAATCTTGATGCCCAAGGAGTGATAAAAATTACTCATATTGGAACTATTACTTTTTCTAAAAGAAATACTTATAGCGTATTTTTCAGGTTCTTTAGAAACCAGTTGAAATCCTTCTGCAGTTTTGTCTTGATTCAGCCATTATTGGCTTGGTCAGTAGATGAAATAAAGGGATAACTATTTGCTGTGATTTGCCAGGTCTTATAAAGCTTCCTCTCCCTCTCAAATCTCTCTCCACTATTTACTTAACATATTGTTTCCAAGTTTAACATTAGAAATTCATCCCTCTGTGTTAAAGTGGTGTCCTGTTTTAAAATACTAAGTAAAACTACTGTATAACTGAGCATAAAGTGGTTTTGTTTAAATCATGTGAAGTGTTTAGAAAAAGAAAAGGACAAATTTTCTGTGGGAAGCATTTTGACTTTAATAGTCATATTTAGTCAGAATTTAATGAAATAAATAGATTCTTTTAAGAAGGGACCTGAATGAATCAGTGATAATTCTAACATAGTGCCTCTATGTCCCTAGGGCAGTGGTTCTCAACCTTCCTAATGCCGCGACCCTTTAATACAGTTCCTCATGTTGTGTTGACCCCTAACCATAAAATTATTTTCATTGCTACTTCATGACTGTAATTTTGCTACTGTTATGAATCGTAATGTAAATATCTGATATGCAGGATGTATTTTCATTGTTACAAATTGAACATAATTAAAGCAGAGTGATTAATCACAAAAACAATATGTAATTACATATGTGTTTTCCGATGGTCTTAGGCGACCCCTGTGAAAGGGTCATTCGACCCCCAAAGGGGTCGCAACCCACGAGTTGAGAACTGCTGCCCTAGGGTATAGTAAAGCTTCCTTCAAAGGTCAACTTTGAAGAGTTGTAAATCAGACCTGAGGCTTTGTTGGAGGCAAATGCTTAGTGTGAGGAAGAACTTATTGAGGCTTATCTTGGCTGTGTTGGTCAGTGGAGGTTAAAATTATAGAATTTTGATCAAGCTACTTATCTTACTGGAGACTGTTTGGCCTGAATACTTTTTCTTCCAAGTATATTTGCCTCCCAAATTTTCTAAGTAAATACTCTTTTGTTTTTTTCTCCCCTCTTTCAGCTATCCATCCCTAAATCTTTCTATCCTTTGGGCATTCCCAAACTGATATTGTGGTTTAGTGGGCAGAGAGTACCTAAGAGGTCTTAACTAGAAGCTGTACTTATAAATTTAACCATCCTGTTTTGGGAAAACATCTGAAAATACAAATAAACTTAGAAAGGTAACAGATTAATGAAATAATCTCAAAATGACTCTGTTGCATTTTTCTGTGGGCCAATCCCTACCTAAGGGCTTTGCAATTGTTATCTCATTTATTTCTCGCTGTAACCATTTGAGTTAAGTTCTTCTTGTTTCCATTGCATAGTTAAAAACTTGGCATATGATAGGCAATACTGATCATTATTGCCCTCATGAAAATTGGTTTACTATTGTATTCAGTTTTTGCCGCAATAATTCTGAGTAACAAACCATCTCAAAAACTCAGTGCCTTACAAATACAAACATTTATATATTTTTGCTCATGGGGCTGCAGGTTGGCTCTGCTGGGTTTGACTGGGATCAGTTGCATTTATATCTGCTACCCCAAATTTCTCATTCTCCCAGGACCAGCAGCTACCTGGAGACGTTATTTTTCTCATGGCAAATCACAGGAGCACAAAAGCACAAGCCAAACTATGAAGTCACATTTACGGTCTTTGTTTATGTCACATCTACTAACATTCATTGGCTAAAGCAATGTCAGTATTGAAGGGGCAGAAAAGTATATTTTACCCACAGTGGGAGAGCACTATGAAGTGACTTGGCAAAGGGAGTGGATGTATACTCTATCACAGGGGAACACCTGGGATCAATACTCCAGTCAACTTCTAGTTGGGAGTAGGGCACTGAGAAAATGTGACTCACATTGGGCTGGGTGGGAGGTAGATAAAGAGAGACGGTGATGCATGGTGCATAGTGTGGCAGGTCTGGCACAGAGCAGCAAGAGGGGTCCAGATCAGGTGGTGGGCATGTCAGAAAGGAAAGATGGGCAGGCCCTCATCTCTTTTTACAAAGTTCAAGCCAAATTGCCTACCTAGAACTTTGTTTATGATTGTCCCCATAAATAAGGGGACCATTCAGAGAGAACAATGCAGCCCAAGACCGCAGGGTCCATTTTGAACCATTACATTATTTCAGCCCTGAGGAGTACTAGTTTAGGCTTTGTGGTCATTGCTTATTCTCAGCAGATTTTATGATGTTCATTAAATTGCTTGCCCACTTCTCCTTCATTGTGGCACAGATAATATTCTAAGTAGCTTTCCTAAAAAATCCCACTGCTCATAGCAATCAGGCTGCTTCCTAAATTTAAGGACTATGTTTTGGATCAGAGTCCAACCATTGGTTACTTTGGGGTTTTGACATGCTGTTTCCAGGAAAGAGCTACCATATTATTATCCCAGCTGCCACAAATAATATGAGGTTATAACAAAATTAGTAGCATTTTTTTAAACTTCTAGTTTGTAGCTTGGGGAGATATTTTAGCCTTTGCAAAGGAGGGGATGAGGTTGGAAAGAGGAGTCAGAGTCAGATAATAGAAGGCTTGGGAAGCTATGATAAGAAGTTTGGACTTCATGTAGGACTAGAGGCCTGGTGCACAAATTTGTGCATGGGTGGGGTCTGGCTGCCCACCCCACCCAGGGGACAGGACCATGCGGGGAGGCAGTTATTAGTGTCAAAGACCTTTGCAGGGTGTATATACATTGGCTTTCCGATCAGTTGAAGCTTCAAAGGTGCTTTAGTGTCAGGGACACTTACAGATTCTGTTTCTAAGCCTCTCCCTAGACAGGTAATGTGGTTTAGTTCCCTGCTGACCAACCCCTCTAAAGCAGCGGTTCTCAACCTGTGGGTCGTGACCCCTTTGACAGTCGAACGACCCTTACACAGGGGTTGCCTAAGACCATCCTGCATATCAGATATCTACATTACGATTCATAACAGTAGCAACATTACAGTTATGAAGTAGCAACAAAAATAATTTTATGGTTGGGTCACAACATGAGGAACTGTATTTAAAGGGCCAGAAGGTTGAGAACCACTGCTTTAGATATATTCCCAGAATTAGGATTGCTGGGTCAAAAGGAAGTTCCATTTTTAATTTTTTGAAGTAACTCCATACTGTTTTTCACAGTGGTTGTGCCAGTCTGCATTCCCACCAACAGTGCACAAGGGCTCCTTTTTCTCCACAGCCTCACCAACACTTGTTTTTTGTTGATTTATTGATAGCCATTATGACAGGTGTGAGGTGATACCTCTTGTGGTTTTAATTTGCATCTCTCTGATGATTAGTGACTTTGAGCATTTTTTCCTGTCTATTGGCCATCTGTATGTCCTCTTTAGAGAATTGTCTATTCAGGTCCTTTGCCCATTTTTTAATTGGATTGTTTGGGTTTGGGGGTTTTTTTGGTGTTGAGTTGTATTTGTTCTCTATATATTTTGGAAATTAACCCCTTTCAGATGTATCATTGGCAAATATGTTCGCCCATACAGTGGGGTCCCTTTTCATTTTGTTGATGGTTTCTTCTGCTATACAAAAGCTTTTTAGTTTTATGTAGTCGAATTTGTGTATTTTTTCCTTTGTTTCCCTTGCCCAAGGAAATATATTAGACAAAAATATTGCTATGAGAAAGTCTGAAATTTTACTATGTTTTTTTCTATACTTTTATGGTTTTGCGACTTATGTTTAAGTCTTTAATCCATTTCAAGTTTATTCTTGTGTGTGGTGTAAGTTAGTGGTCTAGTTTCTTTTCTTTTAAATTTATCTGTCCAATTTTCCCAACACCATTTATTGAATAGATTGTCTTTACCCCATTGTATGTTCTTGTCTCCTATGTCAAATATTAATGGGTCATTATGTATTTTAAATACACCCTAATGAACGGACTGTTAAAGCATTTGGTCCTGCCATAGAAAGATCACCTCTCTATACACTCACAGCTGCATGGTTCCTGTCTCTCCTCTCTTACTCTTCCCTACTCATGACAACATTTATCTAAAATTTTAAAACTTTGCAAGTGTGCTTTCAAATCATTCCCCCTTAAGCCATCATTTTATTTTAGTCTAATAGATCCTGTGTTTCTAGGTGACCATGTCTATCTGATTGAACCAGGAGAAGGGAAAGGTCTTTAGGTCATAAGTGAAAGAATTTAATTAGATGAACTCTCGGGTACATAGATTAATACCTTGAAATACGTTCCCATCATACACAAGCTGCCAATAAGAATGAAGCCACTGGTTTCACTTACTACATCCTGATGTCATTCTCAGTGACCTCTGTTTTAGGGAAAGTGATAAAGGTCCAGAAGAGTGCAGTCTCCCAAGCAGCTTATGAGACATCTATTGGGGCAGCTCCTAAGAGCAGGGCCAGGAGCTACAGATAAGACATTGGGTCTTGCCACAGGATTAGATATAATGATGAGGTTGTTGAATGAGGTCTTGATATTTGGAGGTTCATCAGTTAGAATACCCTTTTCCATTTCCAAAGCACAGCCAAAGATGTGGTCAGGGCTGTCAAGGTGATCCTTTGCAAAACTCTTCAAACCTTTGTGGAACTGATGTAAAGGGTTCTACTTCATAAGACTGGGTTCTTCATTTACTTAGCAAAGGACACTAAAATAAGTTAAAGTGAAGTGATAAAGTAGAAATCCATATACAACTTCCAAGGCCCACCAAAGTTCCAAACTGGGGCACAGAATCCACTTCCTCACAACACTCGTATGAGATTGATCAGTCAAACTCTAAGTGTGGTTGAAAGAGACACACACAGGGATAAAAAGTAAGGAGAAAAGGTGTCAGAAGAACAGGAGACCCTTTGATAGGGGAGATCATGTCTATGAGGGAACTCTGCCATCTCTCTATATAAATAGATGACAAGAGCTCTTGAGCACATTATAATCCAGTGCAGCAGCAGCATTCGCACACTGGAGCCAACTCAAGTCCCAAGATAAAGCTGGATCACTGATTCTGGGATAGCACTGCCAAGTGAGGAGAACTGTCTTTTAAAGATGAGATAATGGATCCCTGTCAAATTTCAGAGTTGGCCCCAGGCCTTGAACAAGTCGCATTACATAGAGAAACTACACTTTCTCTTCCACACTCTAACCTGTGCATGGAGCGGGATATATTGCTTTAGCCTGAACTAAAGGGCTCCACATATGATTGCCAGTATACTTGGCAAGCTAACAGCAAATATGTCTTTTGGACAGCAAATTACTCCTCCCTTCTCTGACACATGCATGGTCTTTATACACAAGCTCATACCCACAGCAGGCAAAACCAATGACATGCTTTTACCCCGTATAGATTTGAATCTTACCAAGGCCTTTTCTCTTTTTTGGGTATACTAAAGGTACACTTATTTTTTTCTTTCCACAAACAACAACCAAAGAAAGAAAGAAAGCTAGTAGCTTGCTTGTAGAACTCTCTCTCTTTTTTTTAAATTTAACAAACAATGAGCATCTACTTTTTGCCAAGCAATTTAGGAAGAGTATTTAAAATAAAATAAATCTGAAAATTAGACTTCCAACTAAAGCCCTCCAGAATTTTGTTGTTTTAGAATTGAAGGTGCTATATAATGTTAGGAACAGTTGGTCTTAAAAGGGTGTCCAAAACAGGGTACTCCCAAGAAAGAGAACATGGTTGCTCTCACCATCTCTTGCTTAAAACATCAAGTAATTTCAGATTGGTGTCACTGCCCGGCCAGTATGGCTCAGTGGTTGAGCGTCAACATATGAACCATGAGGTCATAGTTCAATTCCCAGTCAGGGCACATGCCCAAGTTGCAGGCTTGATCCCAAGTGTGGGGCATGAAAGAGGCAGCCAATCAATGATTCTCTCTCATCATTGATGTTCCTATCTCTCTCTCCCTCTCCCTTCCTCTCTAAAATAAATAGAATCTTTTTTTTTTTTTTAATTTGGTGTCCCTACCTCCTATCCATTTATATTCTCTCAAATCAAATTTTCCCATGCTCTCAGAGCCATCTCTCTAAAAAAAAAAAAAAAAAAAAAAGCCACAATCTTAGCACCTCAGTTCCTCCTCTTTTCTTTCCTCAATAATCTATGTATATAAAAGCCAAGCAACCGAATGGCAGAACTACCAGAATGACCAGTGGCTATGATGCACATTGCGGCAGCCAACCGGCCTGATCAGGGGCAGGGCCAGCAGGGTTGGAGGTGCCATGTACAGTTGGCTGGCCGGCCCCACCCCCGATCACTGAAATCTGACCTTCAGTGATTCTAAGTAAGTAAATGCTCTTCAGCCTTCATAGACCAGAGCCTGAATGACCAGTGATCAGGAGGAAAACTGCTCGTGGTCTGGACCATCAGTCAGGTGTCCAGGAGAGGTGCCCAGCACAACCACCATCATCCTGCTTTCTCTCTCCACTGCTTACTACCAAAGAGAGCAGCCAGATCACACCCCAGCCTCTTTCTGAAACACTAATTTGAAATAATATATGTACCCCTATGTTCATTGCAGTGTTATTTACAATAGCCAAGATGTGAAAACAGCCCAAGTGCCCATCAGTGGATGAGTGGATAAAAAAGCAGTGGTACATTTACACAATGGAATACTGCTCAGCTGTTCAAAAGAAGGAAATCTTGCCTGGCTGGTGTGGTTCAGTGGTTGAGCATTGACCTATGACCCAGGAGGTTACAGTTTGATTTCTGGTCAGGGCACATGCCTGGGTTTCAGGCTCAATCCACAGTAGGGGGTGTGCAGGAGGCAGGCAGTCAATAATTCTCTCTCATCATTGATGTTTCTATCTCTCCCTCTCCCTTCTTCTCTCTGAAATTGTTAAAAACTTATTTTTAAAAGAAGGAAATCTTACCTTTTGTGACAGCATGAATGGGCCTAGAAAGTATTATGCTAAGTGAAATAAGCCAGTCAGAGAAAGACAAATACCATATGTTCTTATATGTGGAATCTAATGAACAAAATAAACTGATGAACCAAATAGAAACAGAGTCATGGGTACATGGAACAAACTGACAGCTGTCAGATGGAAGTGGGGTTGTGGGCTGGGTGAAAGAAGGTGAAAGGATTAAGCAAAACAAAATATACTAGTATATATTTCTCACATAGACACAGACAACAGTGTGGTGATAATCTAGGAAAAGGGGGTTGGAAGGAGGTAAATGGGGATGGAAAGAAACTGCTTTGAGGCAATGGGCACACAATGTTGTATGCAGATGATATTTTGTTGAGTTGTATACTTGAAACCTGTATGGTTTTATGAACCAGTGTCATCCCAAAAAATTCAATTAAAAATAGTTAGCAACTCATTCCATTCATTCATGATAATTTTAACTATTTCTGGAGCTGAACTTAAATGCCTGTCAACCAATAGGGCTATATCTTTTTAGTGTGCTTTCCTCCATCCACCTCTGAGGCAAGGGTGACTATTTTGGGCTTATATACTTCCTAGCTGCTGAGGACAGAGCTCAGGAGAATAGTAGTCTCAGCCTGTCAGTCATACTGCTTTACTTTTAAGGTCTCATCAACTTGAGCATTTCAAAGTATTCCCACTTTCTTGCTGGTTATGGTATAAATTGCCAGAGGTTGGAGGTGGTAAAAAAGGGCATTTGTATCTCTATTGCTATATCATGTGATAACAAATTATGTCATATTTTTCTTCTTTACTGGTTTAAGGTTACACATTTCTGAGTTAATCTATCATAGTTCTTTTACTTCAATAATAACGTGCATGAGTCTAGGGATAATTATTACCATAACTCTATACTAGTAACTCAGCTCTCCCAAGCTATTACCAGTGCAGCCAATTTAAAGGTTGGTATAAATATGTGTTACATTAGCCTTACCCACGATGATTGTTTTCTTAGACAATATATAAATAGAGGAAACTGTCCTTGTACTGCAAGTGGAGTCTACAGATGTTCTTGGGATATAATTGTGACTGTAATGACAAACTCAAAGGAAATAAGCCTACAGTTATAATAAGGTTGAATGCATCTCTTATCAGCTATTGGATTCTTTTATCTGTGTGTAAATCAGGCTTTTCAATACCAACTAAGTGGTTGGAATACCAACTAAGTAATTGGCTAATTGTTCTATGGAGCTATTAGTTAGATCATTTCTATTGAATGACTCCCCTATAGCTTCAATAGACTATATATTCTAAAAAATGTCTAAAGGGATAAAACTTTTAGTAGGGGTAATAACTCTCCAAAGAGTCTTGTGGGACATACTAATTCCATTCATAGCAGTTGAATAATCCAGATGGTCTCAAATTTTGTCCCCAACTTTGTAGATAATACAGTGAGCGGAATGAACATTTAAATTGCTTAGCTCAAATTATTACAGATGAAATAATAGCCTTGCATTTTCTTCTGGCAGTCCAGCCAGCAGGAATCTATACTGTTAGTAACACTTTATTTTGTACCTGGATTAACACCAGGGTTGGGGATCATGAAACAATCTACATCTTTTTTTGTTGTTGTTGTTAATCCTCACCTGAGGATATATATATATATATAATTGATTTTTAGACAGAGTGGAAGGGAGGGGAAAGACAGAGAGAAACATCGATGTGAGAGAGACACATTGATTGGTTGCCTTCCACACACGCCCTGACCAGGGCCAGGGATCGAGCCTGCAACCGAGCTACGTGCTCTTGACTGAAATTGAACCTGGATCCCTTCAGTCTGTGGGCCGATGCTCCAACCACTGAACAGAACTAGCAGGGCAACAATCTACATGTTAAGGAGTTGTTGAGACTTGTTTTCTTGGTCCAGTGTGTGAAATCATAGGCCATAGTTCCAGAGTGCCTTCTTATAGTAGTATCTTAGTTATTCTTGTTTTCTTCACAGTTATGTCATGTTTATTATCCAGCATTTTGAATGCTTCTATACACCACTCTCCTAACAGATGATCCAAAAAATAATAGAGGTAAAATCATGTTGATAAACAAACTGAAAATTAGGCTTCACAAATTAAACATCAATTTCCAAGAGAATCAACAACAATGGTGAAGATGTGGATAATCTTGGTGATCTTTCCTGCAGCTTTGGCTGAGAGAGGATCAGAAGATTGAGAGTAAAAAAAATAAAATAAAATAAAATAAATAAACAACACAGAGAACAAAATAAATAAACAAAAAACCCCAACCAACCAAACAAACAAAAAAACACCTCTCCACACTTCTAGAAAATGATTTACAATTCTACAGTTATGGTAGAATTAGAACTGGTTTTAAACCTGTCATTGATTTGTGACAATGATCACTAATGGGTAGTGGCTTCACTCCAGTGAACACACTTTTAAGGCTGGCACAAAATTGCTGCCTTTGTAACCAACATAAATATGCTTTTAAGGTTGATGTCAACTTACTCTCACCTTTGTAATCAATAAGCATTTCCCAAGAATGCTTTATAAGATCAGAAGTTTGTTCTACCCAACCAGCATAGCTTTTTAGTACTTAAAATAAGCATTAATTTTATTATTGTGCTTTCAGTTTTAGATTTTAAATAGTGGTCTCAATCTTTGACAGGGAATATTGCTCATTTATTCATGGCAGTAACTTCAGATATTAAAATACAAAGCTTATTTCTTCCCTTTTCAGTTTCATTTTTCACCCCAGAACTCTGATAACAAAAGTAATGTCTAGACAGGCTGTTGACCTTGCCAGGTGTGAGAAAATTTGATAGTTCACTTTCAGAGAAGGATATCTAAAGCAAGTAGATGGAAGTCACAAAGAGTTTATGGAACATTACTGTTAGGTGTTTTGTGTCTTTCTACCACCTCACGCTAGGAGAGGAGAATGTTCTACCTATCCTAGTATGTCCTGAAATTAGGTTCCCAAAGAAATTCTCTTTTAGAACTAGAGATATTTAATACAGGCGCTGTGGTAGCTTCTTGTCTAGAGCTCTCTGGGAAGCAGAACATCCAGGCATAACCAATTTCTGGAACTGGGAGGACAGCAGAAAACTGGCCGATAGTTGATATTAATACTTTTTTCTCGAGATTTAGGGCAGGCCAAAGAAAATATGTGGGCTGTAGACTAGTTGTATAGAGAGGCTGTGGAGTACTCAACCAACTGGGAGCTGAAGTGGCAAACAGCAGCCTTTCTCCTGACAATAAGCAGTTTAGGAGATACTGCCCAGCTGGATGCTCAGTGACCATCAGACCTGCCATAAAATGCAGCCAGCAGCTGGAGCCACCAGCACCAGAAGACAGATCAATGGGGATGCCAGTTGCCAGGGCCAGAAGAAAAGGGGCTGTGAACCAGCTGTGCTAACTGGCTCTTATAAGCAGACTCTCCCTATCTTTACTGATGTGCTGCCAGGAAGCAGAGAACTGGCTCATCTGGGAGTTTAGAGTGAAGAGGGTACAGGGGAAGAAAGCTAAAAACAAACCTTTGAACTGTGAATGGTGACTGAGATAGTACTAGAATTTTACTGAAAGAGAAGAAGTTTTAAACTAAAAGTGACTTGAAATTTATTATATTTGACTGTGTTTATCACAATGGGATAGACTAAGTAGTCTTTTTTCAAGCTGACTAGGGGTTCAGAACCAACACGGTGATGAATAAGAGTGGTGAGAGTGGACATCCTTGTCTTGTTCCTGATCTTAGAGGAAAAACTTTCAGTTTTTTGATATTGAGTATGATATTATCTGAGTGTTTATCATATGTGGCCTTTATTATGTTGAGGTACTTTTCTTCAATTCCTATTTTATTGAGTGTTCTAATCATAAATGGATGTTCTACTTTCTCAAATACTTCCTCTGCATTTATTGACAAGATCTTATGATTTTTATGTTTTCTTTTGTTAATGTAGTGTATTACATTGATTGATTTGCAAATGTTGAACCATCCTCGTGCCCCTTGGAATGAATCCCACTTGGTTGTGATGTATTATTTTTTAGATGTACTCTTGTATTCAATTTGCTAGTATTTTGTTTAGAATTTTTGTATCTGTATTCATCAGAGATATTGGTTTGTCATTTTCCTTTTTTGTGTTATCCTTGCCAGGTTTTGGTATCAGGCTTACATTGACCTCATAAAATGTGTTAGGAAGTATCTCTTCTTCATTTTTTGCAAGAGTTTGAGAAGGATTGATTTTAAATCTTTGAACCTTTGGTAGGATTCATTTTTGAAGCCATCTGGTCCTAGACTTTGTTTTTTGGGAAGTTTTTGATGGTTGTTTTTAATTTCCTTACTGCTGATCAGTCTATTTAGATTTTCCAGTTCTTCATGATTTAGTCTAGGAAGGCTGTATACTTCTAGGAACTTATCCATTTAGCCTAGGTTATTGAATTTGGTGGCATATAGTGTTTCATAAGATTCTAGTATCGTCCTTTGTATCTGTGACTTTTCATTTCCGATTTTATTTATATGGATCTTTTCCCTTTTTTCCTTAGTGAGTCTATACAGAGGTTTGTCAATTTTATTAATCTTTTCAAAGAACCAGCTCAGTTTTTTATTAAATTTTATAGTCTTTTTGAACTTTATTTCATTCAATTCTGCTATACTTTTTAATTTTTCCTTTTTTCTGAAGTCTTTGGGTTATTCTTCTTTTTCTAGTACTTTAAGATGTGATGTTAGGTTGTTTACTTAGGATTTCTCTTGTTTCTTGAGATAGTCTTGTAATAATATTAACTTCCCTCTTATTATTGCTTTTGCTTCATCCAGTGGTTTCGTCATATTGTATTGTCATGTTCATTTGTCCCTATATATCTTTTGATATCCTCTTTTATTCCTTCTTTGACTCAGTCATTTTTAATAGTATGTTGTTTAATCTCCATGTATTTGTGGTTTACGTTCATACTTCCTTTTGCAGTTGATTTTTAATTTCAAGGCATTGTGGCCAGATAATATGCTTGGTGTAATTTCAATCTTCTTGACATTTTTTTGTAATTAAAAAATTAAAAAAATTTCTTTATTGTTTAAAGTATTACATATAGTATTACATATATCTTCTTTATCCCCACTGACCTCTTCCCAGCCACTCCCACCCCCAAGCACATGCCCTCAACCCCCAGTATCTGTGTCCATTGGTTATGCTTACTTATATGCATTTTTGATCCTCACCCGAGGATATTTTTCCATTGATTTTTAGAGAGAGTGGAAGAGAGAGGTAAAGACAGAGAGAAACATTGATGTGTGAAAAACACATCAATTGGTTGCCTCCTGCATGTGTCCTGGCCTGGTCTGGGGAGGAGCCTGCAACAGAGGTAAGTGCCCTTGACTGTAATTGAACCCGGAACCCTTCAGTCTGCAGGCTGATGCTCTATCCACTGAGCAAAACTGGCTAGGTCTTGAATTTGTTGATGCTAGTTTTGTGACCCAACCTAAGGTGTATTCTTGAGAATGTTTCATGTTCGCTGGAGTAGAATATATGATTTGATGTCCCTTGAGTATTTCCTGTAAATGTCAATTATGTCCATTTGGTCTAGTGTTTCTTTTAAGGCCAATATTTCTTTATTGATTTTCTGTTTGGTTGATCTGTCTAGAGCTGTCAATGGAATATTAAAGTCCCCAACTATGATTATGTTTTGATCTGTTTCTCTCTTGAGTTCTGTGATTAGTAGATTTAAGTATTTTGGTGTTCCCTGATTGGGTGCATATATATTAAGAAGTGTTATGCTTTCATGATGTAGTATTCCCTTATCATTATAAAGTGTCCATCTTTGTCTCTTGTTCTTTTGCAATCTGTTTTGTGAGGTATAAGTATGGCTACCCTTGCTTTTTTTTGTGGATGTTATTTGCTTAGAAAATTACTTTCCACCCTTTTACTTTGAATCTACCTTTGTCCTTGCAGCTTAAATGTGTCTCTTGTAGTCAGCATATGGATGTTTTTGTTTGTTTGTTTTTTATCCACTCTGCTACTTTGTGACTCTTTTTTGGTGAATTCAGACTACTTACATTTAGGGTAATTATTGATGTACTAGAGGCCTGGTGCACAAAAATTTGTGCACTTGGTGGGGGGGAGAAAGGGGTCCCTCAGCCTGGCCTGTGCCCTCTCGCAGTCTGGGACCCCTCGGGAGATAACGATCTGCTGGCTTAGGCCTGCTACCAGGTGGCAGAGGGCAGGCCCAATCCCTAGGTGCAGCCCCTCGTTGGGCTCAGAGCAGGACTGATTGGGGAGTTGGGGGTGCTGCCCCCTGTCATGCACAGAGCAGGGCTGATTGGGAGGTGGTGATGCCACCCTCAGTCAGGCTCAGGGTAGGGCCGATTGGGGGGTGGGGCACTGCCCCCTGTCACACTCAAGGCAGGGTCGATGCGGAGGTTGCGGCGCCACCCCCTGTCACGCACAGAGCAGGGCCAATCAGGGGGTTGGGTGCTGCCCCCTGTCACTCACAGAGCAGGGCCCATCAGGGGGGTTGGGGCTCCGTACCCTGTCCCGCACAGAGCAAGGTAGATCAGGGGGTTGAGGAGCTCCCCGCTGTCACGCACAGAGCAGGGCCCATAAGGGGGTTGGGGAGCTCCCCCCTGTCACGCACAGAGTAGGGCCGATCAGTGGGTTGGGGCACCGCAGCCTGTCACACACAGAGCCGCAGGGCGATCTGGGGGTTGGGGAGCTCCTCCCTATCAGGCACAGAGCCGGGCCGATCAGGGGGTTGGGGTGCCTTCCCCTGTCATGAACAGAGCAGGGCGGATAGGGAGGTTGTGACCCCGCCCCCTGTCACACACAGAGCCGCAGGGCGATCAGGGGGTTTGGGCGCTGCCCCTTGTCATGCTGATCCCGGTGCTGGGAGGCATATTACCCTTTTACTATATAGGATAGAGGCCTGGTGCACGGTAGGGGGCCGGCTGGTTTGCCCTGAAGGGTGTCCTGGATCAGGGTGGGGGTCCCCCCTGGGGTGCCTGGCCAGCCTGGGTGAGGGGATGATGGCTGTTTGCAGCTGGTCACACACCCTTCAGGGTGGGGGTCCCCACTGGGGTGCTTGGCCAGTCTGGGTGTGGGGCTGAGGGCTGTTTTCAGGCTGGCGGGTAACTGAAGCTCCCAACCACTCCTTTTTGCTTTTTTTTTTTTTTTTTTTATTCTGGGCCAGCTTTAGCTCTGAGGCTTGGCTCCAGCTCTTAGGCTTCCGCTGCTGAAAGCAGGTATCTGGTTTGTTTGGGTTCTATAATTGAAACACTGTTTCAACTCCAGCTCTGAGATCCCGGCTGGCTGAAAGTAGGTTTCTGGGGTTTTGTTTAGCTTCTATATTTGTAACAATGTTTCAAACTGCAAGCTCAGAGGCCGGCAGCAGCAGGCGGGGAACGTTGGAGTCCTCCGTCACTGAAGCAAGCAAGCCTCATGTTCACTTCTAGCTGCCTGGCTGCCAGCTGCCATCTTGGCTGGCAGTTAATTTGCATATCGTCCTGATTAGCCAATGGGAAGGGTAGCGGAGGTACGGCTAATTACCATGTTTCTCTTTTATTAGATAGGATGAGGATTCCCTATAGCCATTTTATCTTTTGTTTTCTGTTAGCTCTTTGTCTCCATTGGTTCTTTCCCTTTCTGTCTGTTGTTTTTGTTTGTGGTATTCCATGCATCTTTCCTCTATTTCTTCTTTTTTAAAGTTACCTGTCTTTGTTTGGGAATTTTTATGGTGGTTGCCATTAGGTTTACAAGGAATGAAGTTGAATTTATACCGTAGTTTTTTGCCCTTTTGAGTGCATCTGACCTTCATCTTCCTTTGCCAGTTCAGACCTTTACCATTTTCCTTTGTATGTTTTTGTTGTCACATATTATTTCTGTTTATGTTGTAAGTTTTTTGGTGGACTTAACTCGTAGTGTTGTGACCTGAAGTTTTTATTTCAGTAGAATAACTCTCTTGAGTATTTCTTGCAGTGGAGTTTTTCTGGTGATAAAATCCCCTATCTTCTGTATGTCTGGGAATGTTTTTATTTCTCCTTCATATTTAATGGATAATTTTGCTGGATATATTATTTGTGGCAGGTAATTTCTTTCTGTTATGTGTTAGAATATTTGGTTCCACTCTCTTATTTCTTGCAGTGTTTCTGCTGAGAAGTTGCATGAAATTCTGATTTTTTTTTTCTAGGTTACTTTCTTCCTTTCCCTGGCTGCTTTGAGAATTTTTGACAGCTCCAATATCAACTGTTTTGGAGAGGACATCATTGGATTGAGGTAACTAGGTGTTTCGTTTGCTTCTTGTCTTTGGAGATCTAGTTATTTCCATAGGTTTGGGAAGTTCTCTTTCACTATTTGTTTTAATAGACTCTCCATTCCATGCTAACCTCTTCCTCCTCCCAAATGCGTATAATTCTAATATTACTTTTTCTGATGAATTCAGATTATTCTTATAGAGCTCTTTAATTTTTTGTTTTCTCAGGTCTCTCTCTTTTCCCCTCTGCATCATTTATTGATTCCTGTCTTCGATGTCATTAGTTCTTTTATCTAATTGGTTGGTTTTGTTTGCTATGTTCAGTAGTCACTATTAATCTCCTTAATTGCATGCATCATTTCCAGGATTTCTGATTGGTTCTTTTTTAAAATTGCAGTTTCTTTGGTAAAATACTTATTTTGTTCATTGATTTTTTTCCCCCCTGAGTGCACTGAGTGCCTGTCATTATTTTCTTGCATCTTGTAGAGTAATTTTAGAACTGCAATCTTGAAATCTCTGTCATTTATATCACATATTTCCATGTGTTCCAGCCTTCTTTCTGGGGATTTTACATTTTCTTTCTGGTCATCATTACTGTGGTTCTTTATGGTATTTCTGCCTTCCTTTGTTTTCGTATTTATCTATGAGGAGGTCTTTCTACTATGTTCTAGTACATCGGTTCTCAACCTGTGAGTTGCGACCCCTTTGGGGGTCTAACGACCCTTTCACAGGGGTCGCCTAAGACCATCGGAAAACACATATATAATTACATATTGTTTTTGTGATTAATCACCATGCTTTAATTATATTCAATTTGTAACAATGAAATTGGAGGTCACCACAACATGAGGAACTGTATTAAAGGGTCGTGGCATTAGGAAGGTTGAGAACCACTGTTCTAGTAGATGATGCAGAATCATAAGATTTTTACCTCTGTCTTTCATATTTGAGCCTCTGTGGTTTCTGTATGACAGTACTGCCTGTGCTGCTTGAGGGTGGGGTTTGTTTTGCTCTCACTGTAATGGCAACCCTTGATCTCCACATGGTCTCACCTCACGCACCCCTTCTGGGCATCAGTCACAGAGGGAAACAGTAATTCTATTGCAACAGCTCTTGGTTTACAGATGATATACTCTTGGACCTGACTCCAAGGGCAATGGGAAGTGAGAGTTGGGAGTCCAGGGAGTCATAGGAGTCTGTGGCTTCGTTTCTCTGTCTGAAACATCTACGCTTGTCCCTATAGTGGGGAGCCACATGGCAGAACCCCATGCTCTGTCAGGCACTTGCTGACTCACTTTTTCTCACTGCTCACCACTTGCCCTGCTTGGCTGCCTCTCGCAGCTGTTTTTCCTGCCAGGTGATGAAGTGCCTGCTATCTCCAGCTTTCTCCCCTCTCCTGGCCAGCTGAGCTGCGACCTTTCAGCTGCAGGGTTGCTTCTGTGGGACATCTGTGCTTTCCTCCCTTCTTGTTTCCTACTTTATTCCTGGATGCCCACCTTTAGATGTTTCCGTGCATGGGTCTCTCGGGCATGCATCTGTGTTGAGCAGGGATTTCTTTGTTGAATTATAGTTGGTTAACCTGTTGAAATGTCCAAGGGAGAGGAAAAATTGTGCCCTTATGCCTCCATTCCTCTGACATCACTTTATACTTGATATGATTTAATTTTCTTGAATTTGTAGAGACTTAGTTTGTGTTCTAGCATGTGGTTTATATTTGAAAATGTTCCATATGAACTGGAGAAGAATATATTTTGTAGCTTTGGGGTGAAATGTTCTGAAAATGTCAATTGATTCTATCTAAAATGATCTAGTGTGTTGTTTAAGATTGCTGTTTTCTAAACAGGAGTGTTGATTTTTGTCTAGAAGATCTATCCAGTGATGTCACTGGGATGTTAAAGTCCCCCTACTTTGATTGTGTTGCTGTCAATCTTTCCCTTAAAATCCTCCAGAAGTGTTTTTATATATTTGGATGCTCCTCTATTGGGTACATACGTGTTTACCAGAGTTATATCCTGTTGTTGTATCGATCCCTTTAGTATTATGAAGGGGCCTTCATTGTCTCTTGTTATGGCCTTCACTTTGAAATCTATTTTGTCAGACACGAGTATGGCTACCCCAGCATTTTTTTTTTTCATTTCCATTTGCCTGGAAAAATTTTTTTTCATTATTTCACTTTCATTCTGTGTGACTCCTTTGTTCTGAGGTGGGTCTCTTGTTTTGTATCCATTCAGCTACCCTATGTCTTTTTTTTTTTTTTTTAACTATACAAGAGTTTTTTTAATATTCTATCTCTTCAAAGGTAATCACTTAAACAATGTAATGTAGAGTTTATTATACATATAAAAGCAAAATGTATTGCATCATAGAGGCTGGGAAGAAAGAAAGTATACTATTGTAAGATTCTTATATTCTGTGAAGTAGTATGTCATTTGAATGTAGAGAGTGACAAGTAAAAACTGTATGCTGTACACTAATATAATCATTAAAATAACAAAAATAATTATATCTCATAAGCCAAAACAAAGAGATAAAATGGGATCATTTTTCCTTACTGAGTAGTATTCCATTGTATGACTATATCACAATTCATGTATTCATTTATCTGTTAAGTATAAATAAAGCTGTTATAAACATTCACGTACATAAACATATGCTTTCATTTCTCATGAGTAAGTACTTAGGAATGTAATGATCAAATTGTTTGACGGGTATATGTTTTAAGAAATTAAACAATTTTGTGAAGTGGCTGTACCATTTTAAATTCCCATCAACAGAGTATGAGAGTTCCTCCACATCCTCCCAATGCTTATATAGTAAGTCTTTTTCATTTTAGTCATGGTAATGCATGTGTAATGTTACTTCATTATGGCTTAAATTTATGTTTCCCTAAGAGTAATGATGTTGAGCATATTTTCATGTGCTTATTTGCCATCTTTATATTTTCTTTGGTGAAATGTCCTTCCAAATCTTTTGTCCATTTTTTTAGTGAACTGTTTTGTTTCTTATTATTAAGTTGTAGGAATTCTTTAAATATTCCATATACGATACTTTATTTAGTACATGATTGCCGGGGTCTAACCCCAGCAGGTCCAGGGGTTCCCAAAGGCGTAGACGGAGTCGGCGAAGAAGGAATGATACGGAGACAGCGTTCAGTTGATCAGCAGCCTAGCCAGGATCTCTAGCCAAGTTCTGGTCTGGATCTCCAGAGAGGTTCTGCTTCAGATCTCCAGCGAGGTTCTGTAGCCATGTTCCCTCGCTAGGTTCTCCAGCCAGGTTCTGTCTGAGATCTCCAGCCAGGTTCAGTCACCAGGTTCTAGTCAGGCTCTCTTGCCAACCTCTGCAGTCAGGTTCAGTCCAGGATCCCTTGCCATGTTCTCTCCAGCGAAGCTCTTCTGTCTCCAGGCTCCGTGTAGGTTCTGTCTTCTGAATTCTGTCTCCTGAGTTCTGTGTCTGAAGTTCTGAGTGTTTCTGTCTTGTTACAACTGTATTTATACCAGTTGATTCAATCCTATCAATCTCTATTACAAAGGTTAGGGCGTTTCTTATCTCCATTCCAGGGAGAAAAGATTATGTAGTTTAAGCATGATTGTTCGTAGTTAAAGGGATTAATTACCCGCCTGGCACTTAGTTGAGGGGTTTTATTCCCTCCCTAACTTCAGGGGAAAATCCCTACCTGGGGATTCAACCTTTCTCGGAGAGGTGACCTTGGTTAAAACACAGCACCAAGAAGGTGAGCAAACATATTAAGAACCGTATGCCATATATGCCAGGTCCCTTGAAACAGCAAGGATGGACCGGCTCCCGGCACATGATTTGAAAATATTTTCTCCCTGTCTGCAGTTTGTCTTTCTTTTCATATCCTATCTAATAATAGACAAACATAGTAATTGACCATACCTCCGCTATGCTTCCCATTGGCTAATCAGCAGGATATGCAAATTAACTGCCAACAAAGATGGTGGCCGGCAGCCACGCAGCTGAAGCGAACATGAGGCTTGCTTGCTCCAGTGACGGAGGAAGCCAAGGTTCCCCGCCTTCCGCGGCCCAGCTCTGAGCTCCGGAAGCAACAATGTTTCAATTATAGAAGCTAAACAAACCCCAGATACCTGCTTTCAGCCAGCCAGGGCCTCAGAGCTTAGAGCTCCAGTGATGGGAACAGAGTTTCAATTATAGAAGCCAAACAAACTCAGATACCTGCTTTCAGCCAGCCACGGCCTCAGAGCTGGAGGGAGCAGGACAGCAGCAATGTTTCAATTATCAAAGCCAAACAAACCCCAGATACCTACTTTCAGCCAGCCACGGCCTCAGAGCTGGAGCCGGCTCTCAGCTCCAGTGACAGCTATAGAAGGTAAATAAATCCCAGAATAAAAAAAAAAAAAAGAAAAAAAAAGAGGCTGGGAGCTTCAGTCGCCCACCAGCCTGAAAACAGCCCTCAGCCCCTCACCCAGACTGGTCAGGCACCCCAGTGGGGACCCCCACCCTGAAGGGAGTGTGACCAGCTGCAAACAGCCATTAGCTCCTCATCCAGGCTGGCCAGGCACCCCAGGGGGACCCCCATCCTGAAGCGGGTGTGACCAGCTGCAAACAGCCATCAGCCCATCATCCAGGCTGGCCAGGCACCCAAGCAGGACCTCCACCCTGGTCCGGGACACCCTTCAGGACAAACCAGCCACCCCGCACCTGTGCACCAGGCCTCTATCCTATATAGTTAAAGGGTAATATGCAAACTGACCCTTACAGCAGAAAGTCTGGGAATGACTGGTCACTATGACACACACTGACCATGAGGGGGCAGATGCTCAATGCAGGAGCTGCCCCCTGGTGGTCAGTGTGCTCCCACATGGAGGAGCTCTGCTCAACCGCAAGCCAGGCTGTTGGCTGCCAGTACAGCAGAGGTGGTGGGAACCTCTCTTGCCTCCTCAGCAGCGCTAAGGATGTCTGACTGCAACTTAGGCCTGCTCCCCGCTGGTAAGTGGACAACACCCGAGGGCTGCCGGGCTGCCAGAGGGATCTCTGATTGCCATCTTAGGCCCAATCCCCCGGGGAGCAGGCCTAAGCCAGCAAGTGCTCACCCCCGAGGGGTCCCAGACTGCGAGAGGGCACAGGCCGGGCTGAGAGACCCTCCCCGCCCCCCGAGTGCACAAATTTTTGTGCACAAAGCCTCTAGCTATAAATAAAATCTATCATTTAGAAATTTCTCCTAAGAAAATAATCCAAGACATGAAAAAGAGAATAGTTAAGTCAATTGTGTAACAGTTACACAATGGTATATTAGGTAGCCATTTTAAATGAACACTATGTAACAACATGTACAAATGCTAAGAATAACATGTTACATGAGAAAAACAGTTCATTATATTAATAAAACATTATGGATATAATAGAAAAGGGTTATAAGAGAGTATATCGAAATCATACTGTTTGAACTGGTAAAAGGCTAGGTAATTTTTTCTTGACTCTAAATTTTTTATAATAAAGCTATTGCTTTAGTTATTTTTATTTTTAATTTGAGATATAATTCTTATACCATAAAACTTACCATTTTTAAGTGTACAATTCAATAGTGGTTACTATACTCACTAAGTCGTGCGACTACACCACTATCTAATTCCAGAATATGTAGAGAGTGCCTGGGAAGGCACATGAGCATTTCTTTTTTTTTTTTTTTTTTTTTTATTGCTTAAAGTATTACAAAGGGTATTACATATGTATCCATTTTATCCCCCCGCCCTAGACAGTCCCCTAGCCTCCCCTATCCCCCAGTGTCTTATGTCCATTGGTTATGCTTATATGCATGCATACAAGTCCTTTAGTTGATCTCTTACCCCCCTACCTCCTGCCCCCCAACCCTCCCCGGCCTTCCCGCTGCAGCTCGACAATCTGTTTGAGGCAGCTCTGCCTCTGTATCTATTATTGTTCAAAAGTTTATAATGGTCTCTATTGTCCACGAATGAGTGAGATCATGTGGTATTTTTCCTTTATTGACTGGCTTATTTCACTTAGCATAATGCTCTCCAGTTCCATCCATGACGTTGCAAATGGTAAGAGTTCCTTCCTTTTTAGAGCAGCATAGTATTCCATCGTGTAGATGTACCACAGTTTTCTAATCCATTCATCTACTGATGGGCACTTAGGCTGTTTCCAGATCTTAGCTATGGTGAATTGTGCTGCTATGAACATAGGGGTGCATATATCCTTTCTGATTGGTGTTTCTGGTTTCTTGGGATATATTCCTAGAAGTGGGATCACAGGGTCAAATGGGAGTTCCATTTTCAGTTTCTTAAGGAAACTCCATACTGTCTTCCATAGTGGCTGGACCAGTCTGCATTCCCACCAGCAGTGCACAAGTGTTCCTTTTTCTCCACATCCTCTCCAGCACTTGTCGTTTGTTGATTTGTTGATGATAGCCAGTCTGACAGGTGTGAGATGGTACCTCATTGCTGTTTTGATTTGCATCTCTCGGATGATTAGTGACTTTGAGCATGTTTTCATATGTCTCTTGGCTTTCTGAATGTCCTCTTTTGAAAGGTGTCTATTTAGGTCCTTTGCCCATTTTTTGATTGGATTGTTTATCTTTCTTTTGTTAAGTTGTATGAGTTCCCTATAAATTTTGGAGATTAGGCCCTTATCAGATATGTCATTGGCAAATATGTTTTCCCACACAGTGGGTTTTCTCGTTGTTTTGTTGATGGTTTCTTTTGCTGTGCAGAAGCTTTTTATTTTGATGTAGTCCCATTTGTTCATTTTTTCTTTAGTTTCAAGTGCCCTAGGAGCTGTATCAGTGAAGAAATTGCTTCGGCATATGTCTGAGATTTTCTTGCCTTTGGATTCTTCTAGAATTTTTATGGTATCCTGTCGTACATTTAAGTCCTTTATCCATTTTGAGTTTATTTTTGTGTATGGTGTAAGTTGGTGGTCTAGTTTCATTTTCTTGCATATATCTGTCCAATTTTCCCAACACCATTTATTGAAGAGACTATCTTGGCTCCATTGTATGTTCTTGCCTCCTTTGTCAAATATTAATTGAGCATATTGGTTCGAGCCGATTTCTGGGCTCTCTATTCTATTCCATTGATCTATATGCCTATTCTTGTGCCAGTACCAGGCAGTTTTGAGAACAGTGGCTTTGTAATACAACTTGATATCTGGTATTGAGATCCCACCTACTTTGTTCTTTTTCAGGATTGCTGCAGCTATTCGGGGTCTTTTTTTATTCCAGATGAATTTTTGGAAAGTTCGTTCTAGATCTCTGAAGTATGCTGTTGGTACTTTAATGGGAAGTGCGTTGAATTTATAGATTGTTTTGGGTAGTATGGACATTTTGATGATGTTGATTCTACCAATCCATGAACACGGTATGTTCTTCCATCTGTTTATGTCTTCCTCTATGTCTTTTTTCAACGTCCTGTAGTTTTCTGAGTAGAGGTCTTTTACCTCTTTAGTTAAGTTTATTCCTAGGTAGCTTAGTTTTTTTGGTGCAATGGTAAACGGGATTGTTTTTATAATCTCTCTTTCTGAAAGTTCACTATTGGTGTATAGAAATGCCTCAGATTTCTTGGGGTTAATTTTGTATCCTGCTACATTGCCAAATTCATGTATTAAGTCTAGTAGCTTTTTGATGGAATCTCTAGGGTTTTGTATGTATAATATCATGTCGTCTGCAAATAAGGACAGTTTTACTTCCTCTTTTCCAATTTGGATGCCTTTTATTTCTTCTTCTTGCCGAATTGCAATGGCTAACACTTCCAGTACTATGTTGAACAGGAGTGGTGAGAGGGGGCATCCCTGTCTTGTTCCTGTTCTTAGGGGAAATGGTGTTAGTTTTTGTCCGTTGAGTATGATGTTGGCTGTGGGCCTGTCATATATGGCTTTTATTATGTTGAGGTATGATCCTTCTACTCCCACCTTGCTGAGAGTTTTTATCAAAAATGGGTGTTGAATTTTGTCAAATGCTTTTTCTGCATCAATTGATATGACCATGTGGTTTTTTTCTTTCAATTTGTTTATGTGATGTATCACGTTTATTGATTTGCGGATATTGTACCATCCTTGCATCCCTGGGATAAATCCTACTTGGTCATGGTGTATGATCTTTCTGATGTACTGCTGGATCCGATTTGCTAAGATTTTGTTGAGGATTTTGGCATCTATGTTCATGAGGGATATTGGCCTGTAATTCTCTTTCATTGTGTTGTCTTTACCTGGTTTTGGTATTAGGGTGATGCTGGCTTCATAGAATGAGCTTGGAAGTGTTCCTTCCTCTTGAATTTTTTGTAGTAGTCTGAGGAGGATAGGTTTTAGTTCTTCCTTGAATGTTTGGTAAAACTCCCCTGTGAAGCCGTCTGGTCCTGGGCTTTTGTTTGATGGAAGCTTTTTGATGACTGCTTCAATTTCTTCCATAGTTATTGGCCTGTTGAGATTTTTAGATTCTTCCTGATTGAGTTTTGGAATGCTGTATTTTTCTAGGAATTTGTCCATTTCCTCCAGGTTGTCTAGTTTGTTGGAGTAAAGCTGTCCATAGTATTTTTTAACAATCATTTGTATTTCTGTGGGGACATGAGCATTTCTTTAATTATTGTCAGCTGAATCCAGTGGCGCTGGCAGAGCCACGTCCTGGAAACACGCTTTGCCAGAGGTAGGAATGTTGTCAGCTGACCTTCAGCCCAGGTGCCAGAGGGTGGGTTTCGTTATCTAAATCCAGCCAAGCACCAGGGATGAATACGACTCGAGCTCACCCAAGAATGCACATGATCTCCTCTGTCTTGACCTTTAGTAAAACTTCTTGTTTTTTTCTGTATAAAATAAATACACTGTATTGGCTCTGGGTCCCTGTCTCTCCATCAGAGGACAGTGGTCCCACCCAGTCCCAGCTTTCCTACTGTATTTGTGTCTCTTTCATTTTCTCAATCCCCTGTCACCCCTACTCAGGAACCAGACCGCTCTCTAGCTGTGCTGGATGTGGAAAATAGAGAAATATTTACAAGATTATATAAACTGTTTATTTTAAAATAAATTATAGTATTTTAGACACATTTTATATAAATATCCATCTTGAGTCTTTTAAACAAAAGATTCCTGTCTTCATTCAATTTATATGTGTTCATTAATAGATGATAAAGGCTGTGAATGCCCATGTATGTATGTTTCCTATCATCTTACATTTTTCTAACACCCAAATTCAGTTAATAATTTCATATTAAAATGAGAATCAAACTTAAGTTGCCAAATGACTTGTCAGCACAATACAAGTATAAATAAATAGGTCCCTGATTTGTAATTTTCACATACTCTTCTCCATAATCACTAGTTTCTATTTGGATTGTTGGCTCACTGTACCAGCATACGATATAAGCTGCTGGGAACAAATCTTGCTCGTCAGACACTGTGATAATGGTCCTCAGTAGTAAATTCAGTCATTTACAGTGCATGAAACCTTGGACACACATTATCTCACCTGATCCAGGTAAGAGCCTTGAAGTGGGTACTATCATTCTCCCCACTGCACAGATGCAGGAATTGAGGCTCCAAAAAGTTAGGGGCCTTGCCAGGATTATTCAGCCAATAAGTAGTAACTACAGGCTTTGAGTCATTATCTTCTGATTCCCAAACCTGTCCCTTTCTACTAAAATCTGCTGCCCCTCCAAAAACACCGTTAAGCCTTCCTCATGAACTCAAAGAAAAAAATCCAGGCAGCCAGTGCTTGCTATGGGCCCACCGTGTTGCCCTCCCCACACGCTCAAACCCCAACTCCTGCCCCAGCTGAGCCTCACCTATATCTAACAACTGGGCCACACGGCCACCATGGCACCTGGCCATGTCTGGCCTCCCGGGAGCTGTTCCAATAAGCCAGCTAATAGCATGGAGATTAGGAACAAATACATGAACATACACTGGCCTGGAAAGCACCAGTTGCACAAACAAACTAAGATCAGAGAACCACTGGAAGTGAGGGAGGCCCAGGAGGCATAAGGCCTCTCACTGCAAACACTGGACAAGACCACAGACCATGAGGCCCAAGGAGGCAGGTCAGGAAGGGGCAGGGCACTGGTCACAGTGGAAAACGGAAAACAGCTTTCAGTGATAATCCTCCAAAAATCCTCACTGCCTTCGGTGTGACATTCAACTCCTACCAGGCTCCCCATGATTCAACCCAGCCACCCTCCCGCCTTGTATCTTACCTCCCCACTCACTCACTCTCCACCCCGCCCTCCCATGATCAGTCAACTCCTGTGCTATCCTTTGTCCCCCACCCGTTTTGCACGGGAAGATCCACAATCTCACCACTCTCTTCCCTTCTCACCTGTCAAAACCCTTTTCAGCCAGGACCCAGGCCTCCCTCCCCAGCCCTCCCCTCTTCCTAGCCCCAGATGGCCCATTCTTCTCTCCCCCCCGCCATCTCCCTCTCACAGGGGATGCTACTGCCTCCCCCATCCCAGAACTAACAGCAGAGCCAGGAGTTCCACCCTGGGTGGCTCTCAATCCTCCCTTTATCTGAGCCTCCCTTGGAAATAACGGGGCTCCAGTCCATGCCACAGCTCTGGGGCTATGTTCATCTGCTCTGCTCTGGCCCAGCCAATGGAAAGCAGGGAAACAACCCCAGACATGACCATAGTGCAACCAACCTGTGACCCAAAGTGTGAGCAAGTCAAACAATGCAAGGGATGGCCACTCATCCTGCAGGAGTCAGCTCCAAGTTCCTTTCCCCCTGGTCCACAGAAGAGGTGGGACTAAGAGGATGGGGCTGGTACCAGCTGGGCATTGGTACCCAGTCTCCAAACTACAATGGCTTAGGGGTTCAGCAACAGTATCAGGGAAGATGGTACAGTGATGTTCCCGTCAGAGGGGAGACCAGGCAAAATGGCCCCCAAGACCCCTTTTGGCAGCTCGTCCTTAGTTGGACTCTGTTCAGCTAGATTTCAGGTCTTTCTGAATGATGGTTGTTTTTTAGTTTAGTAATAATTTTGATGTGTTTGTGGGAGGATTCAAGTACCACATTTACCTATGCCATCATCTTGACTGGAAGCTTATGACAAACTTTTTTATAATAAAATTAGAGGCCCGGTGCACAAAGGGGTGTCCCTCAGCCCGGCCTGTGCCCTCTTGCAGTCTGGGACCCCTCAGGGGATGTCCACCTGCTGGCTTAGGCCCGCTTCCCAGGGGATCGGGCCTAAGCTGGCAGTCAGACATCCCCCTGGCAGCCTGGGATGTCCACTTGCCAGCGGGGAGCAGGCCTAAGCTGCATTGGACATCCTTAGTGCTGCTGAGGAGGTGGGAATGGGTCCCATTACCACCGCTGTGCTGGCAGCCGTCAGCCTGGCTTGTGGCTGAGCAGAGCTCCCACTGTGGGAACACAATGATCACCAGGGGGCAGCTCCTGCATTGAGCGTCTGCCCCCTGTTGGTCAGTGTGTGTCATAGTGACCAGTTATTCCCAGTCTTTCTGCTGTTAGGGTCAATTTGCATATTACCCTTTTATTATATAGGATAATATTGAAAATATTTTTGCTTTTTTGATTCATTTTTACACTTGCACTGTAAGTATATTTAAACCAAACTTTAATATTTTGCATTACTGCAGTGTGTAATATAGTACCAAGAATCATTAAGACTTCAATAAATTGTGATGTACTTTTAGATGACATTTCCCCCAGTATAATCCTATTTTCATTTTTAATGTTCTCAAAGGATTCATAGTTATATACGGGGTGAGCAATAGGTTTTCAGTTGTTAAAAATAAATAATACAAAAATTAGTAAATAATAATACAGGAATAAATTCTGTATTTCACAAACTTACAACTGTAAACCTACTTTGCCCCCCCCTGTATACTTGACTTACAGTAAATTTTCTTGAGTGGTTTATTTGCTTCCCAAGGGCTATCTTAGGTCACAGTACTTACAGCTATGAGTTTGGCATGACTAAATAATGCCTTCTTTCACTTATAGTTTGATTTTTTGGAAACTGATCTATCTCCAGGTACATAACTTAAGAATCATTGGTATGTAGAATTAAATTTGCTTTGCCCCTTTATGATTTTGATCACTTTCAGATATAAATGATTCACTTATTTCTTTCCTTATTAAGTGCCTTTTTACCTTATCCATGGAATTATAGATGGAAATATGTTAAATAGTAGCATAAGTACAGTTCACTTCAATTTTGGGTTAGAAGGGAAAACATGGTCATTTTAGACTTAAAAATTAAAATGAGCTAAGTTTTGAGGACAGAGAACAAAAGAATATTAATATGAGCACTTATGGTCTAATGAAGTTAAAAAGAAATGGCTGTCTCAGAAAACAATTCAATTAAACAGTGAGATGAGATAAGCTCTTTAGAGGCTGACAGTTATTACAATTCTAGACAATTCAATTTTAGTTAGGAATAAGTAGTGGACCTGTTGGTTTTGTCACGTAAAATACAAATGGAAGAATATTCTGCCATGCTCTTCCAAGATGAATCTCCAACCACAGTAAAATTTCTCAAGAAATATGATATAAAATTGGATATTAAAATTCATGCTCTCTTTGAGTGTGAATCTGTATTCCAACAATTTAGCTAATTTATATTCAAGTGTAATAACTTGAGTCAACAAGTCTGATGAATACATATCAGACAGTGATAAAGAGATATGATACCTGATATTTTGTGAAGTAGGTTTCTACTTTTTTTCTTCTATAGTCTAGATCAGTGGTTGGCAAACTCATTAGTCAACAGAGCTAAATATCAACAGTACGATTGAAATTTCTTTTGAGAGCCAAATTTTTTAAACTTAAACAATATAGGTAGGTACATTGTTATTAACTTAATTAGGGTACTCCTAAGGCTTAGGAAGAGCCACACTCAAGGGGCCAAAGAGCCGCATGTGGCTTGCGAGCCGCAGTTTGCCGACCACGGATCTAGATAAAAGTAAACTAATGAGAATATAATTTTAATAGACATCTTTCTCTCAAGGATTTATTTTCCATTTACCAATTATAATTTTTATTTAATTTCTATGTATTTTCTTCCTTTAATTATCTAGTTTTCACTGTTCTGAATAAGAAGGTTTTTATACAGTTTCCCAGAACCCCATGACATCGTTTAATTATTAAAAATATAATAGAAGTAGAGCATACACAGCAAGATCAGGAGTCCTTATGCCCTCCTCTTCTCAGGTTTCACAAGTTTCTCCCATTGCATTGCATGGGGAGAAAACTATATGTTCTCATTCCTGGAACAAATTAGCTTCAGGACAATGTGGGTAATTCACAGAGACCTGATGCTGCATAATAATCATTTAACTTGAAAGCATATGTGGCAAGATAAGAACATTCAGAATATTAAAAAATTTATTTATTTATTTATTTATTTATTTATTTATTTACTTACTAGTGGCCCAGTGCACAAATTCATGCACATCAAAATGGAATTATTTAGAAGAAATATTTAAATATTGCTATTTGCCCTTTCTCTATAATAGAAGTATCAGAGATGAAAGAAAATTAGTAAAATGTATATGACAATAATATATAAACTTAGTAAATAAACAATAACAACATGATGTAACAACAAAGACATGATATAAAAACAACAAAAACATGATATAAAAACAGCATTGATACAATGGCAGATAAATTGACTAAACTTATTCTAATATCTCCCTGTACACCACATTAAGAGAAAAACACTTGCAGAGTGCTTGACTAATTTCCCTTGTGATGAAGTATTTACAACTTTAATGTCACACGCTCTTTGAACTTGAGAGAAAGCAACATATAACTGACCATGTCTGAAAATGGGTTCAGGTAGGAATATTCCTTTTCTGTCTAGGTTTTGTTCTTGTGATCTATTAATAGCCATCACAAATGCTGGCATCATGGGAAAATGTCTTTGAATTAATTTAAATGGGAGACCAGTGTCAGATGGGGACAAATCAATTCTTGAGTCAGAACAACCTCTCCTTCCACAGATCCTATTAATATTCAGCTTTGATTATGTTAGGTCATAATCTTTTGATAATAAATTTAGTCCCATTACAAAGACCCCATTTACTATTAAGATTTCTCAGTAGCATGATAATTTCATCTACTTTCAATTTTAATTTATGACATGGAATTCCCAAAGGAGTAATACTATTAAGAAATTCAATGAGAAAATTTTCCTTTTTGGCATCATCCATTGAATCGATGGAATCATCACTCAAATAGGTGTGAAAATCTCCATTGAGTATATCCAAAATTTCTTCATTTAATTTATGAACGTGCTCATTTTTTTGGACAAAGAATCGCATGTTTAGATATATTTTTAATATTATCTATAGATATAGTATTTCCAAAGGTAGCTTCAATAATAGATCTGTTACAAATCATTTCATGGGGGATTTCAGTAATATCCATTCTTAAATGAAAACTGCTATCAAGGTTGCATTTCCAAGTTTTACTAACCATTCACTATAAGCACTAACCATTCACTATGATCTCATATTTGTTTTAAGAGACAACTTTCTGAAACATTCCCAAACACTACAGTACTTTAAACTCGTTTGTACTATGGCTGATTGCATAGCATGAGGCACAACACTGAGACATTGTCAAAAATCCCTTCTGAGAAGGAGAATTTTCCCACCAAATGCATAATTTCTCTTAGTAATCTATCTATGGCGTTTATAGCATGACTGGATGCGATAGTGTATTCATCAATAACGAGAAATGGGGCCTTTTTAATGGTTTTAGCAACTTCACTCTTCATATCGAGTCTAGAAATTGAAGTTTCATTTAATGGAATTGGTAATTTATATTGGGAATGAAAGGTTCTTCCACTGAGAAGTAAATTTGCAGCAATTCCTGTAGATGCTGTAGGTAAAACAGTACCACCACGACCTCTAATATAATGTATTAAAACTTTATAAAGATATGTTTTTCTATTACCACCTGGACCATCCAAGCAAAAGCATTCAGGGTGTACAGTTTGGTCTTCGATGGTGGAAGTTATAGTCTGAAAGGCTGCCAACTATTCATCATTTAGAAATTTATCAAAACCTAAACCTGTTGTCGCTCATATGATTCATCACACGTATTTGTATTCGTTAATAAAGGATAGTTTGGAAGTTTGCAATGCGAACATTTCATTTCATGCAATGTGAATACTTCTTGAATTTCGTTAAGGGCATGCATTTCACACTGCACAAAGGCACCTTCTCTTTGGTGTAATTTCCAACAAAAATCTTCAATAAAATGAGATTTATTCTCATCCCATAATTTGTCTGCTTTAGAAGGACACACAAATACGCATATATATGCAAAAAGTTGCTGTAGTTGTTTGGGCATATCAAGGATGATTGCATCATTAATCATATCTTTCCAGATAGTGTCATCGATTAATAATCCTCGATGTTTAGCAGCTTCATGAAATGTATCATAAATTATACCACCTACAGTTCTCAGATCAGCAAAACTTTTTTTTAAAGTTTTACTGCTTAAAGTATTACAAAGGGTATTACATATGTGTCCTTCCCCACCCCCCCCGCCCTTGACAGTCCCCTAGCCTCCCCTATCCCCCAGTGTCTTATGTCCATTGGTTATGCTTATATGCATGCATACATATAAGCATACATTGGTTGATCTCTTACCCCCATCCCTCATGCCCCCCAACCCTCCCCAGCCTTCCCGCTGCAGTTTGACAATCTGTTTGAGGCAGCTCTGCCTCTGTATCTATTATTGTTCAGAAGTTTATACTGGTCTCTATTATCCATGAATGAGTGAGATCATGTGGTATTTTTCCCTCATTGACTGGCTTATTTCACTTAGCATAATGCTCTCCAGGTCCATCCAAGCCGTTGCAAATGGTAAGAGTTCCTTCCTTTTTAGAGCAGCATAGTATTCCATCGTGTAGATGTACCACAGTTTTCTAATCCATTCATCTACTGATGGGCACTTAGGCTGTTTCCAGATCTTAGCTATGGCGAATTGTGCTGCTATGAACATAGGGGTGCATATATCCTTTCTGATTGGTGTTTCTGGTTTCTTGGGATATATTCCTAGAAGTGGGATCACAGGGTCAAATGGGAGTTCCATTTTCAGTTTCTTAAGGAAACTCCATACTGTCTTCCATAGTGGCTGCACCAGTCTGCATTCCCACCAGCAGTGCACGAGTGTTCCTTTTTCTCCACATCTTCTCCAGCACTTGTCATTTGTTGATTTGTTGATGATAGCCAGTCTGACAGGTGTGAGATGGTACCTCATTGTTGTTTTGATTTGCATCTCTCGGATGATTAGTGACTTTGAGCATGTTTTCATATGTCTCTTGGCTTTCTGAATGTCCTCTTTTGAAAGGTGTCTATTTAGATCCTTTGCCCATTTTTTGATTGGATTGTTTATCTTCCTTTTGTTAAGTTGTATGAGTTCCCTATAAATTTTGGAGATTAGGCCCTTATCAGATATGACATTGGCAAATATGTTTTCCCACGCAGTGGGCTTTCTTGTTGTTTTGTTGATGGTTTCTTTTGCTGTGCAGAAGGTTTTTATTTTGATGTAGTCCCATTTGTTCATTTTCTCTTTAGTTTCAAGTGCCCTAGGAGCTGTATCAGTGAAGAAATTGCTTTGGCATATATCTGAGATTTTATGGCCTTTGGATTCTTCTAGAATTTTTATGGTTTCCCGTGTCGTACATTTAAGTCCTTTATCCATTTTGAGTTTATTTTTGTGTATGGCGTAAGTTGGTGGTCTAGTTTCATTTTCTTGCATATATCAGATCAGCAAAACTTATTGCACCTTTTACATGCAGAAGCAAAAGTCTAAGGTAATATCATTCTGGTTCTCTAAAGATCACAGTGAATAGTCTACCTAATACTTTATTCCCACCTTTAGGCATTTTCTCCATGAAGAATTATTAAACACATAATGTTGTGGGATCTCCCAATAATAATAATTACGCACGTCGGAATCTTTTCTATTCAATAAGAACCAAGCCATCAAAGTTGAGTTATGCCTTTCAGCCCTATCTATAACGTCAGCAAAATCATCGGTATGAAAATACAAATTCGGATCATTTGGCAAATGAATAGCTAATCTTGTGATTACATAAGATTGGTCATGCATTCACATTGCAAAAAGTCTCCAAACAGCCTCAGGAGCACTCACATACCTGGAGTCAATGAAGTCCTGTACTTCGTCGTGATTGATAATATTTTTTTCCAGAAATTTGAATATTTACACAATCATGCCCTATATAGATGTATTTAAATAAATATTTGACACACTTTTAATTGATGCACAGACTTCAGTGTTTATATGACAGTTATATATAAGGCACAAATACAGTTTGTGAGGGACAACCCAAGTGTTATTGACAACTTTATTTCCAATAGACTTGGTGCTACCAGATCTTCGTTTGTATTTGGGATATCCATCAATATTTACAATGGTCACTTTTGAAATTCTTTCGGATATCCCTTTGAACGTTTCCCATACATAGACTATTTGGATTTTGTATTCCACATGGTCCATGTACCATATTTGATTTTACAACTTGAAAAAATCAAGGACAGTGTTCTTCTTCTGGAATTTCTGCCTTAACTATATGGTCAATGTCATTTTCCGTTTGTAATTTGGATTTACTATCTAATATCAATAATATGTGGGTGTGAGGCAGCCTGTGTTTTTGAAATTTGATGACATGAATTTTAGCTGTAACTTTGTCAAATAAATTGAGTTTACATATATAATTTAAAAGAGCATTCAGCTTAATATTAAAAACCTGGCTACCAAGTCAGGTCTTTTTTCAACTTTTTGCCAGAATTGAAAATTGTTTGTAATATCTGCCCATTTGGAAGTGCACTTCATGGTTATGAATAAATTGGGCTTGCCATACTTCATTACAATTGCCATAGCATCCTGATATTGCTGTTGCATATTTCTGGGACTACACTCAAAAGATGACACAAGTATTATCATTTTACCAATTGGCACATTGTCATGTTCAGATCTAGATGTGAGATAATCCATCAAACCATTATATTTTTCAACTCTCAACTTAGATGGGTTTGCTTGAATGAAATTTATTTAAGTGGCTTTCATTTTTGAATATGAATCAACAATATACTGTTGAGTTAATTTTCCTGCATTTAAAATAGGCTTGAATGTGTCCCGGATGGGGAGATGAAATCCATAATACTGCATTTGTGTGACTCATGTCCTTATATTTCATCTAGTATTATTGTCGATTACACTGTCATCTTTGAGTCTTAATGCATTATCCATTCACCAGTCTTTTTCACCATGTGGAAAAAGAATAGGATACGTCATTGCATCTAATGTAGGACACAGGATACTGATTGTTTCATTTTAGTGGCATTCAGATTATTGGAATCTGGTTTATGATGAATGAGCAAGTCCCTTTCAAAAGGAGGTTCTCCATCTTTGATTCTGAATATGATGGCAACTTTGGTTATACGGGGATAATTATATCTATCTGGATCACTATTACGATCGTATTTAATTGCCATTGTTACTTCCATGGGAGCAATACTTTTTGCTAATCCTTCAGATTGGGCTTCCTTTCCTCATGTAGCATCTTGTATGATTTTGTTAATTCATGCACGAGGTTGTTTTGATCATGCGTCTTTCTGAGCAACCTTGGTTTCCTAGCATTGCTAATCTTTTACTTGTAGCTTTGGCTGTATCTAAAATATAGAGTTGAGCAAATTTCCGAGAAACATCATCCAAAGGATGTAAAATTCCAGTATGGTGATAAACTTGTTCATGTGTTCTAAAACAGTATGGCGCATATCCTGATGGTGATGCAATATTTGCACCCATTGAAGCAAAAGCAAAAGAACTATTTATCGAACAAATATTTCCCATGAAATTTTAACTGTCAGAATCTTTGTTTATCATTAATTTTTTAAAAATATGCTGGGTATTCTGGAAAATGTATATCATTTGGACAGACTTTGCCTTTGCTACAACATCGAGTAAATTTTCCATCAGATGGTTTTTCATTGGAGAAATTTAGTGATAGGCAAAATTGACATGTAACAGTCATTCCACCACAACTATGTTAGATAATTGCATCCACATTTACTCCATTTTTGCTGTGAAGACAGTTCCTACCAGGATTGGTAGTACTTGTCAATGACTGTTCTTCAGACATATTTTGTTGACAATGCCGGCTTCTTTCAGCTGCAGAGGTATGTTGTGCCAAGAGTTGACCTTCAGACATACTCTGTCGATGATGCCGGCTTCTTTTGGCTTCAGAGGTACTTTGTGCCAATAGTTGGTTTTTAGACATATTCCCTCCTCCCTCCTGTCAGGGTCCGGGGTGCGGGTGAATGGGATTCTGGGCTGTCAGGGTGCGGGCAGCAAGCTAACCAATTGCCGATTCCACAAGGAATTGGGCTTTCTCCTCTCTCCTGTCAGGGTCTGGAGTGCGGGTATCAGGCTCCCTCTTCCCTCCTGTCAGGGTCCAGGGTTCAGGTGAATGGGATTCGGGGCTGTCAGGGTGCTGTCAGCAAGGTCTGGATCAGTGCACGTCATAGTTACTGGCTGGTCATCTGATCATTCCGGTCGTTCTGGTTGTCCTGACATAATGGTCACTGGGCTTTTATATAGATTTTTATCCTCACCCAAGGATGTTTCCTAATGTTTTATTATTTTTATTTTAAAAGATCTTTATTATTGAAAGTATTAAATATGTCTCCCTTTCCCCTCCATTGACCTCTTCTAGCCCTCCCCCGACCCTCACCCCTATTGTCTATATCCATGAGTTATGAATATACACATACAAATTCTTTGGTTGCTCTTTTCCCACCCCCCTGGCTTCACTCTGAGATTTAATAGTCTCTTCCATGCTTTTATGTCTCTGGATCTATTTTGTTCATCAGTTAATTTTTTCCTTAGATTCTACATATGAGTGAGATCATGTGATACATGTCTCTGACTGGCTTATTTTGCTTAGCATAATACTCTACAGGTCCCTCCATGCTGTCTCAAAGGGTAAGAGATTCTTCTTTTTTACTGCTGCATAGTATTCCACAGCTTTTTCCCCCCTTGTATTTCTAACCATTTTTTTTAAAATCTTTATTGTTGAAAGTGTTACATATGTCCCTTTTCCCCCCATTGCCCCCTCCCACCCCTTTTCCCGTCCAAGCTTCACCACCCACTGTCTGTACCCTTGGGTTATGCATAAATGCATATGAGTTTATTGGTTGATCTCTGCCCCCCCTCTTGCCTTCCCTCTGAGGTTCGACAGTATGTTTGGTGTTTCTATGTCTCTGGGTCTATTTTTGTTCATCAGTTTATGTTGGCCATTGGATTCCACATATGAATGAGATCATGTGATACTTATTTTTCTCTGATTGGCTAATTCCTCTTATCATAATGCTCTCTAGGTCCATGATGCTGTTGCATATGGTAAGAGTTCTTTTTTTTTTTAGAGCTGCATAGTATTCCATTGCATAGATGTATCATAGTTTTTTAATCCAGTCATATGCTGATGGGCACTTAGGCTGTTTCCAAATCTTAGCTATTGTAAATTGAACTTCTGTGAACATAGTGTTCATGCATTCTTTCTGATTGATGTTTTGAGCCTCTTAGGATATATTCCTAGAAGTGGGATCACTGGGTCAAATGGAAATTCCATATTTAATTTTTTGAGAAAACTGCATATTTTCCCATAATGGCTACACCAGCTTGCATCACCACCACCAGTGTACTAGGGTTCCCTTTTCCCCACATCCTTGCCAGCACTTGTCATTTGTTGATATGTTGATGGTAGCCATTCTGCCAGGTGTGAGGTGATACCTCACTGTAATTTTAATTTGCATCTCTCTGATGATCAGTAACTTTGAGCATTTTTTCATATGCCTCTTGGCCATCTATATGTGCACTTTGGAGAAGTCTCTATGTCTTTTGCCAATTTTAAAAATTGGATTATTTGTCTTCCTTTTGTTAAGTTGTATAAGTTCCTTATATATCTACTTAAAGAAAAAAATTTTTATTGTTGATAGTATTACATATATTGCCTATTCTCCCTCCCTTTTCCCACATCCTCCCACCCCCTACCCACCCCCAATGTCTTCACTACCCTATTGCCCATGTCCATGGGCTATGCCTATCTATATATACAAAAAGCCAGTGACCAGAACACCGTAACGACCATAATGACCAGTCATTATGATGCCCACTGTGGCCAGCGAACTGGCCAGAGGGTGTGGGGAGGGGTGCCAGCTGGCCAACCTCCTGCAGCCCCTCCCCCCAGCCAGCCCCGGCCCTGATCGGCCTCTCCCACCCCAATTAAGAGCAGGGTGACCAGCCAACCCCCCTGCGGCCCTTCCCCCTCAGTCAGCCTCACACCACGATCAGCCTGCAGCCCCACCCCTGGCCAGCCCGCCCACCCCTGATCGCTCCCCCACCCCAGTAGGGGATGGGGCTGGCTGGCCAACCTCCTGCAGCCCCTCCCTCAGGCTGGCCCCACCCCCAATGGCCCCCACCACCCCGATTGGCCAGCAGCCCCTCCCCGAGACTTGCCCTGACCCTGATTTTCCCCCCACCCCATTAAGGTGCAGGGCTGGCTGCCCAACCTCCTACAGACCTTCCCCCCAGCCAGCCTGCCCCTGATCGCCCCCCCCCCCCCCAACCCCAGTAGGGGTTGGGGCCAGCCAGCTAACATCCTGCATCCCCTCCTTCCACCTGGCCCCGTTTCAGATTGGCCCCCCCTACCCCGATCAGGGGCAGGGCTGGCCGGCCCACCACACACAGACCCTCCCCATGGCCACCCTGCCCCCAATTATCCCCCCTTCCCCAATCAGGGGTGGGGCCTGCTGGCCAATTGCCCACAGCCTTTATCAGGCCCTGATCAGGGTGGGCCAACTGGCCAACCTCTCACCATATCCTCCTCCCTACAGGCCTTCCCTGATCTGCCTTGATTGGGGCCTGGCTGGCCAGACCCCACCCATGCACGAATTTGTGCACTGGGCCTCTAGTCTATAATAATAAATGGGTAATATGCTAATTAGACCGGATGTCATTTGGGATGTCCTTCCTGATGAAGCTGGGGCTGGAGGGAAGCAGCCCAGGTCCCAGGTGCCTGCCGGTGGCCAGAGGAGGGAAGCCTGGGTCCCAGATGCTGGAGGGAAGCCAATGCCAGCTGCCTGGGTCCCGGGTGTTGGAGGGAAGCTGGATCTGTCAGCTGGGGGAAGGAAGGCCTACACTTGCATGAATGTTCGTGCATCGGTACTCTAGTAAGCATATAAGTACTTTGGTTTATCTCTTCTAGTCCCTACAACCCCACATTGAAGTCAGTCAGTCTGTTCCATGCTTTGGGTCTTATTTTGTTGGTCAATTCATTCTGCTTATTAGATTCCACAAATAAGTGAGATCATGTTATATTTTTTTTCTTAGTCGGCTTATTTCACTTAGCATTATATTATCTAGGTCCATCCATGCTGTCCCAAAGGGTAAGAGCTCCCTCTTTTTTACAGCTGCATAGTAATCCATTATGTAAATATCCTGCACCTTTTTTATCCATTCATCTACTGATGGGCACTTGGGTTGTTTCCAAATTTTAGCTATTGTAATTAATGCTGTATGAGCATACAGGTGCATATATTCTTTCTGATTGGAGTTTGGGGCTTTTTTTGGATATATTCCTAGAAATGGGATCCTTGGTTCAAACGAAAGCTCCATTTTAAATTTTTTTGAAGAAACTCCATACTGTTTTCCATAGTGGCTGCACCAGTCTGCATTCTCACCAGTAGTGAACTAGTGTTACCTTTTATCCACTTCCTTGCCAGTATTGGCTGTTTATTGATTTTTTGATGATAGCCATTCTGACAGGTGTGAGGTGATATCTCATTGTGGTTTTAATTTGCATTTCTCTGATGATTAGTGGATTAGAGCATTTTTTTCATATGTCTCTTGACCATTTGTATGTCCTTTCCAGAGAAATATCTATTCAGGTCTTCTGATGACTTTTTAAAAACGGATTATTTGTCTTCATTTTGTTGAGTACTTTTATATTTTGAATATAAACCCCTTTTAGATGTAACATTGGCAAATATGGTCTCCCATACAGTGGATTCCCTTTTCATTTTGATGGTGGTTTCTTTTGCTGTGCAGAAGCTTTTTATTTTGATGTAGTCCCATTTATTTTTTTCATTAGTTTTCTTTGTCCTAGGAGATGTATTGTAAACATATTGCTATGTGAGATGTCTGAGATTTTACTGCCTATGATGTTTATGGTTTCATGCCTTACATTTAAGTCTTTTATCCATCTTGAGTTTATCCTTGGATATGGTATATGTAAGTTGGTGGTCTAGTTTCATCTTTTTGCATGTGTCTGTCCAGTTTTTCCAACAACATTTGTTGAAAGTACTGTCTTTACTACATTGTATGTTCTTGCCTTCTTTGTCAAATATTAATGGACTATAATGGTGTGGGTGAACTTCTGGGGTCTATGTTCGAATCCATTGGTCTATATGACTGTTCTTTGCCAGTAGCAGGCTATTTTGGTTATAATGGCTTTGTAATATAGTTAGATACCTGGTATTGTGATTCCTCCTACTTCTTTCTTCTTTCTCAAGATTATTGCAGCTATTCGGGATCTTTATGGTTCCATATACATTTTTGGAGTATATTTTCTAGCTCTGTGAAGTATGCCTTTGGTATTTTAATAGGGATTGCGTTGAATGTATATATTACTTTGCATAGTATAGACATTTTAATGATGTTAATTCTTCAAATTCATGAACATGGTATACGTTTCCATTTGTTTGTATCTTCCTCTACTTCTTTTTTTCAATGTCCTATAGTTTTCTGAGTACAGGTCTTTTACTTCCTTGGTTAAGTTTATTCCTAGGTATCTAATTTTTTGTTGCAATGGTAAATGGGATTGTTTTTTTAGTTTCTCTTTCTGAGAATTCATTATTAGTGTGAAAAAATGCCATTGATTTCTATATGTTGATTATGTACCCTGCTGCCTTACTGAATTAATTTATTAAGTCTATATTAGTTTCCTAGTGGAGTCTTTAGGATGTACAATATCATGTCATCTGTGAAAAATGGCAGTTTTACTTCCTCCTTCCCAATTTAGATGCCCTTTATCTCTTTTTCTTGTCTGATTGCTGTGGCTAGGACTTCCAGTACTATCTATAATAATAAAAGCATAATATGCTAATTAGACTTAATGTCCAACCTGATGTCCTTCCAGACATCCTTTCAGATGAAGCCCCGGTGGCAGGGGCTGAGGCAGAAACAGCCGAGGCAGCCTCTGCGATGGCAGGAGGCCGAGCCCCTTGTGTGAATTTTGTGCATCGGGCCTTTAGTGTTGATTAAGAGTGGTGTAAGTGGACATCCTTGTCTTGTTCCTAAGGAAAATGCTTTTACTTTTTGCCCATTGAGTATTACTTTGGCTGTATTTTTGTCATAAATAGCTTTATTATGTTGAGGTATGAGCCATCTATTCCCACTTTACTGAGAGTTTTTATCAAAAAAGGGTGCTGGGTTTTGTCGAATGCTTTTTTTGGGGCATCAATTGATATGATCATGTGTTTTTTAACTTTTTAATTTGTGTATGTGATAGATCACATTTATTGATTTGAGAATATTGTACCAGCCTTGCATTCTTGGAATAAATCCCACTTGATCATGGTGTATGATCTTTCTAATATTTTGCTGGATCCGATTTGCTAGAATTTTGCTGAGGATTTTAGCATCTATGTTCATCAGGGATATTGGCCTGTAATTCTCTTTCTTTATAATGTCTTTATCTGGTTTTGGTATTAGGATAATGCTGGCCTCATAGAAAGAGTTTGGAAGTGTTCCTTCCTCTTGAAATTTTTAGAATAGTTTGAGGAGGACAGGTATTAGTTCTTCTTTGAATGTTTGGTAAAATTCACCTGTATATCCATCAAGTCCAGGATTTTGTTTGCTGGAAGTTTTTTAATTACTGCTTAAATTTCATCACTTTTTATTTGCCTACTCAGGTTTTCTGATTCTTCCTGATTGAGTTTTCGAAGATTGTATGTTTCTAGGAATTTGTCCATTTCTCCCAGATTGTCCAATTTATTACCATACAGTTGTTCATAGTATTTGCTTACAATCCTGTGTATTTCTGTGGTGTCCATTGTTATATTGCCTCTTTCATTTCTGGTTTTATTTATTTGAGCTCTCTCTCTTTGTTTCTTGATGAGTCTGGCTAGGGATTTATCAATCTTCTTTATCTTAAAACAACAACAACCACCTATTGATTTATTGATCTTTTGTACTTTTTTTTTTGTCTCTATATCATTTATGTCTGCTCTAATCTTTATTATTTCCTTCCTTCTACTTCTTCTGGGATTTTTCTTGTTGTTCTCTTTCTAATTAATTTTCTTATAGGATTAGATATTTTATTGTCCATTTTCTTGTTTCTTGAGGTAGGCTTGTAGAGCTATGAACTTCCCTCTTAGGACTGCTTTTGCCGTGTCCATAGATTTTGTTTGGTTGTGTGTTCATTTCAATTTTTTTCCAGGAAGGTTTCAATTTCTTGCTTGATCTTATTGGTAACCGATCCATTATTTAATAACATGCTATTTGGCCTCCATGTATTTGAGTGTTTTTGAATTTTTTTTTATTGTAGTTGATTTCTAACTTCATGCCATTGTGACCTTCAAAAATGCTTGGTGTTCTATCATTCTTCTTCAATTTGTAGAGACTTGTTTTGTGTACTAATGTGTGGTTTATCTTTGAGAATGTTATATGTGTGCTTGAGAATAATGTATATTCTGTTGTTTTGAGGTGAAATGTTCTGTAAATATCAGTTAAATCCATCTGCTCTATTGTCTCATTTAAGGCCTCTGTTTCCTTGTTAATTTTTTGTCTGGACGATCTATACAGTGATGTCAGTGGGGTGTTAGAGTCCCCTATTATGACTGTATTGCTGTCACTCTCTCCCTTAAAGTCTGATAAGAGTTTTTATGTATGTGGATGCTCCTATATTGGGTGCATATATGTTTACAAGGGTTATATTTTTTTATTGAGTCATTCCCTTTAGTATTATGAAGGGACCTTACTTGTCTCTTATTATGGCTTTTGTTTTGAAGTCTATTTTGTCTTATATGAGTATTGCTACCCCAGCTTTTTTCCCCTTTCCATTTGCAAGGAATATATTTTTTTATCCCTTCACTCTCAGACTACAATATTGTCTCTTGTAGACAGCATATGTATGAGTCATGTTTTCTTATCCATTCAGTCACCCTATATTTTTTGACTGGAGCATTTAATCCATTTATATTTAAGGTTATTATTGACAGGTATTTACTTATTGCCATTTTTATTTCTTTGTGTATATGATCCTTTCTCCTTTTCTTCTTAAAGGAGTTGCTTTAACATTTCTTGCATTGCTGATTTGGTGGTAATGTACTCTTTCAACCTTTTTTTTTCTGGATATTTTTTTATTTCACATTCAATTTTAAATGATAACCTCACTGGATACTGTAGTCTTGGATTTAGGCCCTTGTTTTTCATTACTTTGATTACTTCATGCCACTCCCTTCTGACCTGAAGTGTTCTCTTGAGAAGTCAGCTGAAATTTTAATGAGAACTCCTTTGTAGGTAATTTTCTGTTTCTCTCTTTCACTGCCTTTAAGATTATTTCTTTGTCTTTAATGTTTGCCATTTTTATTATGATGTGTCTAGGTGTGGGTCTCTTTGGATTCCTCTTGATTGAGACTCTCTGTGCCTCCTGAACTTGTATGTCATTTTCTTTCACCAGGTTGGGGAAGTTTTCTGTCATTATTTCTTTAAATAGGTTCTCTGTTTCTTGCTCTCCCTCTTCTCCTTTCTGGTATTCTTTTAATGTGGATGTTGTTATGTTTCATGTTGTCCCAGAACTCCTTTAAGCTATCTTCCTGCTTTTTAATTCTTTTTCAATTTTCTACTTTAATTGAATATTTATTTCTACCTTGTCTTCCAAATCACTGATTCGTTCCTCTGCTTCATCCAATCTACTTTTAATCCCTTCCAGTGTGTTCTTGATGTCAGATATATTGTTCTTCATTTCTGTTTGGCTCTTGTTCATGGCCTCTATTTCCTTTTCATGCTGTTGTAATTTGCACTAAGTTCCTTAAGCATCTTTATAACCATTGTTTTTTTTTTTTTAAAGCTTTATTTCTTTTCTTTTCTTTTTTTTTTTTTTGGTCCCAAGGGCTGAGTCAACGGAGCAGATCTGACGGTGGGTTTAGGACACAGGGAGCTGGCAGTTTTGCCTCAAGGGACTTGGAAGGGGCACAGAAAAGGTCAACCGATCTCGGTGGCACTAAACCCACAACGGGAAGACAGAAATGCAGTGTTTACAATTGTCCTCCTCTGCCCACAATAGGAGCAGTATTTAATTCCATTTGTCACTATTTATGCCTTTTCGTGGTGTTCTGGCAAGAGGAATAACGAATAAAGCACTAGATGTAGGGCACCTCGACTGTGCGACCTTGGGCTCCCTTTAATTCTTCGCGCTTAATTTTTCTCATTTATAAAATGAGAATCAAACTTCCTGCCTTAACCATTCACCCAGTGTTTGTGAGGATCCAATTCGAACGTATGTTCGCGAAACTCCTCCGTAAGCTCCAGAGAGCCTGGCAACTATTTTCACCAGCAACTAGGCGTCCCTGCTTGCTTGGTTACTCTTTTAGCCTTGACCATTATTAACGTTGTGATTTATAATCACAGAAATAAATGAAATCCTATGGTCATTTCTAGCACCAGATTCTCGGGCCCCACCCAAACGCACAGCCTAGCCACCCGGCTCTGGACAGAAGGAAACAGCCCTTCCCCACCCACGGGCGGGCCTAGTCCATCAGACCCCACCATTGAAAGTTCCGGAAGCCAATCCCAACAGCTCTCTTGCAACGCCCCACCCCTTAAAGCTGAGAAACATTATCTCTTTTCTTTTTAAAAATATATTTTATTGATATTTTACAGAGAAGAAGGGAGAGGGATAGAGAGTTAGAAGCATTCATGAGAGAGAAACATCGATCAGCTGCCTCCTGCACCTCCTACTGGGGATGTGCCCACAACCAAGGTACATGCCCTTGACTGGAATCAAACCTGGGACCCTCCAGTCTGCAGGCTGACACTCTATCCACTGAGCCAAACCAGTCAGGGTATAACCATTGCTTTGAACTCTAAGCCTGATAGGTTGCTTGCCTCCATTTCATTTAGTTCTTTTTCTGGAGATTTCTTTTTTCTCATTTGGGGGTTGCTTCTTTGTTTCCACATTTTAGTTGTCTCTTTGTATTCGCTTCTCTGTATTAGATAGAACCATTGTGCCTCCCAATATTTGTGGGCTAGCCTAATGTAGAAAGTGTCTTGAGGGGTCCAGTGGTATGGTCTCTTTGTACACCTGATTTGGATGCTCTAAGAGTGGCCCTTGTATGCATTATTTGGGCTCTCCTGTTGTAATTGGGACTTGATTGTTGATGTCCTGTTTGTGGGAATGATCTCTCAGAATTCCTGACAGTGAGGTTGGGGCTCACTGGATTTTGCTCTGATATTGTTGAATCTGGTCCCTTGGTGTATCTGTCCTGGGTTTCCTGGAAGCTGCTCTAGTGCAGGTGAATGTGTGTTGCTGTTCCTTTCTGGTACTGGGCAACCTTATTGAGGTTGAAGCCCCTGCTAGCCCTTTGGTCAGGGTCTCCTTAGCCCAAAGGGTGGGTCTGCCTTGAGTCTCACTCCTTAATAGTGTCTGTTCTGAGTTGTACTCCCTTTATCTATGGATCTGGTCCCACAGGTGTCAGCTGGAGGCACTTGGGGTCACCAGGGTGTGTGTACCGTCACTCTGTCATGCAGTTCCTTGTGAGGTTCTGAGCCTGCTGGTGGTCGACTCACTGTGTAGTCCTGGAGCCAAGGTGGGTTTGCTTGCAAGGTCCTGCTGGTGTGTGACTCACCTCGGGGTCCCTGGCTCCCATGTTCCTGGAGCCTGTAGCAGTGTCATGGGCAAAGTCCCTCTGGTGTGTGGCTCACTGTGTGGTCCTGGTGCCCTTGATGGATTTATGTGTGAGGTCCCTTTGGTGCATGACTCACTTTTCAGTGCCAGTGGTGGAGGTGGTATGCAGCTCATTGTGTGGGTCTGGGGTGGTGTCCAAGGCTAGCCTAGGTGGTGGTGAGGCTGTGCTCCCCACTTCAAGATGGTGTGGTTTCTGTTCTAGAGCCGTGCCTGCCCATTAGCCCGGGGAGTTCTTGTGGTGGTAGCAGGGGCTCTTTGTCCAGGAGAGCCTCATCTTCTAGCCCTGGAGACTCCTGAGAGATCTGACACACACACACACACACACACACACACACACACACACACACACACACACCACGCATGTCTGCATACACCACGCACTCTCCCCTCTCACTCCCTCACTCACACTCTCCCCCTCATTTCTGTCCTGCCGGCTGCCATGTTCACTCTTCCTGTTTTGGATATTAACCCTTTATCAGATGTATCATTGTCAAATCTGTTCTTCCATACACTGGGATCCCTTTTCATTTTGTTGATAGTTTCTTTTGCAGTGCAGAAGCCTTTTATTTTGTTGTAGTCCCATGTTTACTTATTTTTAAAGAAAGAGGAAGGGGTAGAGAAACATTGATTAGTTGCCTCCCATAAGCACCTTGACTGGGGATCAAACTCACAAGCTTAGGTATGTGCCCTAACAGGGAAAGAACCTGCAACCTTTGTGTGTGTGTGTGTGTGTGTGTGTGTGTGTGTGTGTGTGTGTATGTAGGCTCCAACCAACTAAGCCACCCAGCCAGGACCATTCACACTATTTTAAACATGGAAACATAACATAACTTTTTGTTTTTCTTCCCTTAATTCAGTATACTAGATGGATAGAAAACAAATATTTTCCTTTGGTTTGATGATTAAACCATCCCTGCTCATGTGAACAGGAAAACCATTGTTAGGTGGCAAAATTTGTGTGTTCAACACTTATTCAACAACTCTACTGAGCATCTATAACATGTCAGCCATTACCCTAAGTACTAGTTTATATTTTATGTAAATGAATATGAAGATGCATAGGGAAAAATATATAGGGAGAGTTATACAATTATAAATGTAAATATGTGATTTCAAAAAGTGCTGTGAACAAAATAAAGAAAGTAACTGAGTGAAGTTTGAGGGATTGAGGGCTCCTTCAGGGAGGAGACTGTTTAAGAAAATGACTTAGGCCCTAGGTTTAAACAGCTACTGTCTGAGCCTATTCAGACTGCTTTAACAAAAATACCATAAGCTGGGTGGATTATAAACAATAAACACTTATTTCTCATAGTTTTGGAGGCTGGGAAGTCCAAGATCATAGCTCTGGAGGATTCAGTGTCTGGTGAGAGCCCACTCTCTAGAGTGCTGTCTTTTTGCTGTAACCTCAAGTTATAAGTGGCTAGGGAACTCTCTGAGGTCTCTTTTATTAAAGCACTAATCCCATTCCTGAGGACCTCGCCTCACAGCTTAATCACATCCCAAGGGCCCCACCTCCTAATATTGGGTATTAAGTTTCAACATATCAGTTTTGGGGGGATACAAACAGTCAGGCCATAGCAGCCCACTAAGGTGTTTTGTTAAAAAAGTAGGGGTGATAGGGTTTGAAGAAAGAGGCAGGGTACACTGGAGAAGCTGGGGGGAACTTGAGGATTCCATCCAAGACTAAAAGGGGAAGGAGATCTGTGGGTACTACTTGTAGAGTATCCTATCCTTGGCTGTATTCCAAAGGTGTAGCCAGACTACAGAGAGGAGGTTGTGTGAGCGGGAAGACAGCATGAAATGCTGGATTTCCAACCTCAACAGATTCTTGTGTCCCATTTGTGGCAAGGAAGCAGTAGAGGATTAGAAGTAAACCACTGAGACCAGCTCACAGGCATGAGTTGTTTGGGCAAATGACCCAATGGTCTTGTATTTGCAATGGTATTAGGTAAGATCATGGAACCTTGGCTAAATCCTGGAAGTATTCGTGGGAGCATCAAGATGCCTCATGTTTTTTGCTGGCCAAAAATTATATTGATTTGTAGTAAATACAAGTGTTTTTTCTTTCACATGTGAGTTTTTTGACTGATATTAATATTGGCTATATTTAAATGACTTTCCAAGCTGCATTTCATCTCCTTCCACCTACTCCAGTCTCATCCTGCTCAAATGGTAAGCACATTTATTTACCTCTTTCAAATATTTCAAACTGAACATTATTTGAACAGTCTTGCTCTATGAAGTTTGCCAAGGATTTGATCTTTTATGGCAATATTTCAGAAGCTTAAGAAAAGTTCACTAAGGGAAAAAGTTAATTTTGTGGCTGAACTTTATGATCTGATTTATATGTTAAACTGCTACTTGTCTTTAAGGAAACCTAAATTTGTCTTAATTTTTAAATAATACCTACTGCCTTTGATACAATTTGAAAAATAGATTGCTTTTGATGTCATTTCTTTTTATTCTAGGAGGTCAAGTTATATCCATTTTTGGCAGCTTTGAAATTTGAGAAAGGTTTAAATGACAATTCTTGTCTCCCTCTCAGAAAAATGGTTGTGAAGAGGTTTCTGTGCTAACCTTTATTATTTTACCAAAATGATTATGGGTTATGATTCATTGGATTCTACTGTCTAAAAAATCTGTGACAAAATATATTGTGTAATAAAACGAGATTGATATTTTATTGAACTGCTGTGATAATTATCTCCCTCCTCTTTCCTTGCAAGGAGCTGCTGAAGTGTTCCAGTTTGTCTGAAACAGGAATGGGAGTAGACTCAGATAATGCTGTGCCTGTTTCTTATTCTAACACTTACTATGTGGACCTAGAAATGGATGCAGTCAGATTTTCTATTTGGGAAAATCTCCCTTCTCTAAGAATAGAATCTCCTGGGTGATGCCTTTTCCAGCTTTCCCCAGCTACCTTTATTACTCTACCTTTAGTACTTTCTCCAGTCTCCTTTCATACTCTATGTGGGATAAATTGCCAAATAAACCCCTTCCCCAATTTTACCATTAAAGAGGGACTCTTAACTTGAAAGGATGCAACCTGAGATGGGGCTATTACCTGGAAGGCATTGTGCAGCTGTGTGACTCTGTGCTTGGTCTCAGTCCAGTTGAACAGAACCACAGTTTTTTCCTGGAAGAAATGAGTTACCTGAAAGAAATGAGTTGCCATTTGTTTCTCTATGGCAAGCCAGAGATCTACTATTGGACAAATGTGTGTTTTTTTCCTACATGAAGACTTATTGTCTCCAGGGAAAGCTAATGTTTGTCACTATGAAGTGTTTATTTAATTGGTCCCCTAGTGAGGGAATCAGCCAGCTTGCCACTGTCACAGAAGGGAAACTGGAACTAGAATTGGGGGACATATGTTCACTTTGGTTAAAGAACTGAAATAGGATGTGGGAATAGGCTCTTTTTATGTATAATGTAGGGAGTGGGTAGACAGGAATATTAGGGCAGCAGAGGCACTATGAGTGTTATGTAATAGGAAATTATTAGAGGCATTGGACTGTATGTGATTGAGGAGCTGGACAAGTGAAGATCTGGAAGGAGAGTTGCAGGATCAAAAAAGAAATGACTCACTGGTCCATCTGAGAAGCCAACCATGTCCAGCCACCAAAGTGGGGCTGAGAAGGGAAAGGTCTATGGTAAGCTCTTGCCTCTATGTCAGCGGTTCTCAACCCGTGAGTCGCGACCCCTTTGGGGGTCGAACGACCCTTTCACAGGGGTCTCCTAAGACCATCAGAAAACACATATATAATTACATATTGTTTTTGTGATTAATCACTATGCTTTAATTATGTTCAATTTGTAACAATGAAAATACATCCTGCATATCAGATATTTACATTACGATTCATAACAGTAGCAAAATTATAGTTATGAAGTAGCAATGAAAATAATTTTATGGTTGGGGGTCACCACAACATGAGGAACTGTATTAAAGGGTTGCGGCATTAGGAAGGTTGAGAACCACTGCTCTATGTGGTTACTGTGGTGGATCTGCAGCCAGTTGTCAGATGGTGGGCTTGGGATCAATGAGGTCAGCATTTCGGAAGAAGGGTTGGGCATAGAACATAGGAGAGCAAGGATGAAATGGAACCTTCTCATCATTTCTGCACCAATCCTGCTCTGTATCTGTCAGCAATGACCTTCAGAGAGTAATGGTCTGTGCTTTACTTTTGCCTTTTAAATCTTATGCAAGTTTTGTCCAACATCTCTCAGAAGCATACAAGGAAGGGGATCCTGGGAAATATCTTTCCTTAGTTTAACAGTGCAAACCCTCATTGCAGGGCTGTGAACCCAAGGGCAGTGGGCCTAATCAGAAATAGAGACAGCTATGAGGTGGTCACTCTCCTTCACAAAGGAGATGCCTCATGTAAATGATATATAAGCAAAGAAATAAAGAAAGACTCATGCACACAGACAATAGTATGGTGATTGCCAGAGGGAAGGGAGGGTAGGTAGAAGAAGATAAAGGAGAGATAAGTGGTGATGGAAGGAGACTTGACTTGGGGTGGTAAACACATAATACAATATACAGATCAGGTATTGTAGTATTGTATACCTGAAACCTGTATAATTTTATTAACCAATGTCACTCCAATAAATGCAATTAAAAGAAGTCCAGATTAGCCAGAATGTTAACTTTGTCCATCCCGCAGTATATTTCTCTTCTTCTGAACTTTCCTTCAGTAAAGAAGTTCATAGTTACATCAATATCTAATATGATTAGTTTTCTGAGGGTCAAAAAGAACAAAGTGGGCAAAAAATAAGGGCTACATATTAGTTATTTATAATTTTGGTAGTAGCAGAAATCCAGTGAAGAGTAGCTTAAAACAATAAGGATTTATATTTTGCATAGGGTAAGAAATCTGGATGAAGCTTGTCCTGAGCTGGAACAGAGGCTCAATAGCATCACCCTGTACCAAAACCAAGGTTGGGCTGCCTCTCGCATGAAAGCCAACAGTGTAAGACAGGTGCTGGTGAAAAAGAAAGTGATTCATTCAGGTGCTGGCAACCTGAGAAGATGTCAGGCTCATGCCTTAGACCAGTGGTTCTCAACCTTCCTAATGCTGCGACCCTTTAATACAGTTCCTCATGTTGTGGTGACCCCCAATTTCATTGTTACAAATTGAACATAATTAAAGCATAGTGATTAATCACAAAAACAATATTTAATTATATATGTGTTTTCCGATGGTCTTAGGCGACCTCTGTGAAAGGGTCGTTTGACCCCCAAAGGGGTCGCAACCCACAGGTTGAGAACTGCTGCCTTAGACAATCTTAAAATTTCAGTGCAGGCAGGAGTTTTTATAGGGAGAGAGAGGCAAAAAGAATGAAGAGATCAGGGGGAGGGGCAGTGGATGTGCAGACAGTGTCCTTGCTGGTTCCAATATGGATCTTTAAGGTCAGCATACTGGAACTGATCAGTGCCAGCCAAATTCCTGCAGCGGGGTAATCTGCATCAACTGAACTCATGGTCAAGGCCATTTCTTGAACACGTAGGAACTAGAACTGCGGATGCCTGCAATATGCTTATAAGGAAACTGTCAGTATGTGAGTTCATTTTGTCAGTTTGTTAGTACATTTTATTCTAATTGAATTTCATGCTTAGAGTAGTATAAAGTTTTTATTCCCTGTTATAATAGAGGACTCAGGTTCTTTCACTTTCATATGCCGTGTTCCCAGCATGTTGTATTTTTTGTGCTTGTGCTTGTTGCCTCATGGTCTCAAGATATCTGCTTCAGCTCCCACATTGCATCTTCTTTTAAGATAGGAAAAGAGAGAAAAGAACAAAAAGCTTTTTCCTGTCATGGAAAAGTCTTCCCAGAAGCCCACTTTCAGACTTCCCCTTCTAGCCTATTGGCTGGAACAGTGTCACCTGGTTAACTCTAGTTACAAAAGGAGTGTGGGAAAGACCATATCTGGCCAAGTGGAAAGGTGTTACCATGATTGTTTCAAATTGATCATGATTCAACTCTTGGACCACCAGGAGAAAGTCTAACTTGCCTGATATTTACCCGAACACAGAATTGATGTTCTAGTTGCATAGAGGGAAGACATGGTAGTGGTGGGTGGGAGGACACCTGAAAAAAGCCGAAGAACAGGGTTTGCCACAGGCTATTTTGCTGTTCCTCATATGTTCCTGAGTCTCAAGGGAAGGGAGCATATACCTTTCTAGTGGACTGTCCTAGAGAAAATTTCACCTGCTGTGGAGAAAGTATGAGCAAATATTCTTAACTCTGACAACAAATGGCATCCGTTAAATTGGAAGGGTGGTGGTGGTGGGGTTAGCCTCTGGATTATATTTTTACTATAAGACTTATTAAAGATACTATACTGTCAAACTACAGCGGGAAGGCCGGGGAGGGTTGGGGGGCAGGAAGGGGGGTGGTAAGAGACCAACCGAAGGACTTGTATGCATGCATATAAGCATAACCGATGGACATAAGACACTGGGGGGTAGGGGAGGCCAGGGGATTGTCAAGGGCGGGGGGAAAAAAAGGAGACATATGTAATACTCTTTGTAACACTTTAAGCAATAAAACAATAAAAAAAGATACTATAATTGTTTTATTTTATGTCTGACTCTTTCATGAAGAGACAAGCTCGTTGAGGATAGAGATATTGTCTCATTTATATGTGTCCTAGCATCCAGCATGGTATCCGCCTGAATGAATACTGATTATTTCAAGAATTAACTCTCCTAGAGAACCTTTGGGTATGGGTCTCAGTAGCCTGTGACTACACATTTGAATAACTTCGGTAAAATTTTAAATTCCAATGCATAGGCTATACCTGAGACCTATCCTATCAGAATCTCTGGGGGTAGAACCTAGACATCAGTATTTTTAAAAGCAGTAGTTTTATTTATTTATTTATTTATTTAAATTTTTAAATTAAATCTTTACTGTTCAGATTATTACATATGTTCCTCTTCCCCCCCCCCATAACTCCCCTCCTTCCAGTTCCCACCCCACCCTCCGTCCTCACTCCCCACCCACTGTCCTGATCCATAGGTGCATGATTTTTGTCCAGTCTCTTCCCGCATCTCCCACACTCCTTCCCCCTCACCCCCCAAGAATAGTCAGTCCATTCCCTTTCTATGTCCCTGATTCTATTATAATGAACAGTTCATTCTGTTCATCAGATTATTTATTCACTTGATTCTTAGATTCACTTGTTGATAGATGCATATTTGTTGTTCATAATTAGTATCTTTACCTTTTTCTTCTTCTTCCTCTTCTTAAAGGATACCTTTCAGCATTTCATATAATCCTGGTTTGGTGGTGATGAACTCCTTTAGCTTTTCCTTATCTGTGAAGCTCTTTATCTGACCTTCTATTCTGAATGATAGCTTTGCTGGATAAAGTAATCTTGGTTGTAGGTTCTTGGCATTCATCACTTTGAATATTTCTTGCCACTCCCTTCTGGCCGGCAAAGTTTCTGTTGAGAAATCAGCTGACAGTCGTATGGGTATTCCCTTGTAGGTAACTGAGTTTCTTTCTCTTGCTGCTTTTAAGATTCTCTCTTTGTCTTTTGCTCTTGGCATTTTAATTATGATGTGTCTTGGTGTGGTTCTCTTTGGATTCCTTTTGTTTGGGGTTCTCTGTGCTTCCTGGACTTGGAAGTCTATTTCTTTCACCAGGTGGGGGAAGTTTTCTGTCATTATTTCTTCAAATAGGTTTTCAATATCTTGCCCTCTCTCATCTTCTGGCACCCCTATAATTCTGATGTTGGTACGCTTGAAGCTGTCCCAGAGGCTCCTTACACTATCTTTGTATTTTCGGATTCTTTTTTCATTTTGCTTTTCTGGTTGGGTGTTTTTTGCTTCTTCGCATTTCAAATCTTTGACTTGATTCTTGCGCTCCTCTGGTCTGCTGTTGGGAGTCTGTATAATATTCTTTATTGCAGTCAGTGTATGCTTAATTTCTAGTTGGTTCTTTATCATAACATCGAGGGTCTCATTAGATTTCTTGTAGATCTCATTAAGTTTATTGGCGGCTTCTAGACAGTTCTTGAGAGACCTTAAAAGTGTGGTTCTGAACTCTATATCCTCCCTTAACAATTTTGTCCTGTTTCTTTGTCTCCGCATTTTTTGTGCTTTCTTGGTGCACCCCCTAGTGGTCTTTGTGTGCAGTCTTGTTGTAGTTAAGCCTTGATTGTTGTAGTTAATACCTGGGGGATTTGACCTCCAGGCCAACTGGCTGTGAGAATCAGCAGTGTCTGCAGTGGGAAAACTTCTGTCCTCTGGGGAGGTGCTAATTTAGCCTTTGCCTGAGGCTATCCGGCAAATGGCTCTGTGCAGGGCTTGGGCGGGGGGTGGGGGGGTCGCACGGAATCAACAGGGCGGGTGGAGGGAGCAGTTATGGCTGCTCTCAGTCCCGTCCCCAGAGGCTCTGCCTCTCAGAGTACCAGCAACCGCTGCAAACCTTGGAGAGAAAGCTGCCCTCGCGTTCCGACCGATGCCAGACAGTCCCGCTTCCCCCGTTTGAGTCTGGGTCCCTAGAGACTCGCCCAGAACTGGAGCTCCGAGCCTGAGCCTCCCTCCTGATTGAAAACAACAACTGCGCCCTCAGCCGCCAGCCCGCTCCGCGCACCTCCGCACCTTTGTATTTTCCGCACTGCGCCTCCTCTGAGTCTCAGTATGCTGTTCTCTTTCCTTCTAGTAGAAGAATTTCCCCTCAGCCAGCCTTCCTGTGGTTCTGGGTGATGTCCGTTCCGTCTTTTAGTTGTATTTTTGAAGTAGTTGTGCGAGGCAGCAATCAACGGTGTTTACCTATGCCGCCATCTTGGTTCCAGAGTCGCAAAAATCTATTTATTTATTTTTAGCATTTAAAAAATTTATAATTAATCTTTACTGTTGAGATTATTGCTGATTCCCATTGTTTTCCCCCCCATAGCTTCACCTCATCCAGTTCCCACCCCACCCCAGGCCCTCACCACCCTATTGTCTGTATGCATACAGATAATATATATACATGCATATAAGATCTTTGTCTAATCTCTTCCAGCACCCCCACACCCCCTTCCCTCTGAGAATCGTCAGTCTGTTCCATTTCCATGCCCCTAATTCTATTCCATTTACCAGTTTATTCTGTTCCTCAGATTTTTTTATTCATTTGATTTTTAGATTCAATTGTTGATAGATATATATTTGTTGTCACTTTGTTCATATTTTTTATCTTTACCTTTTTCTTCTTCTTCCTCTTCTTAAAGGATACCTTTCAGCATTTCATATCATACTGGTTTGGCGGTGATGAACTCCTTTAGCTTTTTCTTGTCTGTGAAGCTCTTTATCTGACCTTAAATTCTAAATGATAGCTTTGCTGGGTAGAGTAATCTTGGTTGTAGGTTCTTGATATTCATCACTTTGAATATTTCTTTCCACTCCCTCCTGGCCTGCATAGTTTCTGTTGAGAAATCAGCTGACAGTTGCAGGTAACTAACTGTTTTTCTCTTGCTGTTTTTTTTTTTTTTGCCCTTGGCATTTTAATTATGATGTGTCTTGGTGCAGTCCTCTTTGGATCCTCTTATTTGGGGTTCTCTGTGCTTTCTAGACTTGTAAGTCTATTTCTTTCACCAGATAGGGGAAGTTTTCTGTCATTATTTCTTCAAATAGATTTTTAGTATTTTGCTTTCTCTCTTCTTCTGGCACCCCCATAATTCAGATGTTGGTACACTTGAAGTTTTCCCAGAGGCTCCTTACACTATCTTCATATTTTTGGATTCTTTTTTCTTTTTGCTCTTCTGGTTTTTTTTTTTTTTTTTTTTTTGCTTTCTCATATTTCAAATCATTGATTTGATTCTTGGGATCCTCTAGTCTACTGTTGAATCCCTGTATATTATTCTTTATTTCAGTCAGTGTATGCTTAATTTCTGACTGTTCCTTTTCTATTTTTTTTTTTGCATTCTCACTGAGATCCTTGAAAGTCTCACTAAGTTCCTTGGAGGTTTCTAGAAGATTCTTGATTAACCTTGTAACTGTGGTTTTGAACTCTATATCTAGTAGTTTGCTTTCTTCCATTTCTTTCATTTGTGACATGTTTCTTTGTCTTTGCATTTTGGCTGTTTCCCTGTGTTTGTTTCTATGTATTGGGTAGCTGCTAAGTCTCCTTGAATTAATAGAGTGGTCTTGTGTAGTAGGTGTCCTATAGGGCCCAGTGGCTCAGCCTCCCCAATCACCTGACGTGGACACTCTTGGTGCACCCCTTTGTAGGCTGTGTGCACAGTTTTGTTATAGTTGAGCCTTGATTGCTGTTGGTGTCACTGGAAGGAATTGACCTGCAGGCCAACTGGCTGTGGGGACCATCTGAGACTACAATGGGAGAGGTGCTGTGCAGGAGACACCATTATGGAAGCAGGACTTTCTTCAGTGGGGCTTTGGTGCTCACTGAGTCTGCCCCTTGAGTGTGTTGCTTATGGATGTGAAGAGTTGTAATCTGGTATGGTCTGACACTGACCACTGGGTACACTGGCTCTTGGATCTCCAGGGAGGTACAAAGTCAGCCACTGCCTGGGGCCATCCAGTAAGAGCTACATCAATCCTCCTCTTTGTTTGGGGTTTGGAAGTGCCCAGATGAGTCCCAGCTGTGAAGCAAAGCAGGCTGAGGCTGATGCTTTGCCTTGGGCCTTTTATTGATAAGTTTTGGGGCTCCCTGACCCAGCTGCAGCTTGTTTGACAGCGCTTTAGCCTGAGAAAGGACAGACCATTCATACGCAAAAGCTGCTGCGCACAGCTTGGGTGGGGTTGTAAATTGGGTGGAGTGGGTTCTCAGGGAGTCACCAAGGCGGAGCAAACAGAAATGGCTGCCAATCAGCCCTGTACCGGAGATGTCCCAGTACAGGAATAATGACCACTGGGAGCACCTCCGTCTGGAAGAAAGCAGCCCCCAAGTTCCTGCCCCGATGCCAGTCAGTCCAGTTTCTCCCTGTATGTGTCTGGGTCCCTCAGAGCCTTGCCCGGCACTGGAGCTCAGAGGAAGTGGGAGCTTGTAAATTCAGTTTGTGGTGCCCGCCTTCTAAGAGGAGCACCTGGGTCTCCAGCAGTCTGTGTGCTACTCAGTCCCAACCCACACTGGTTTTTACAGCCAGTAGTTCTTACTGCCCTTAGGGACTTCTTTCCCCAGCTTTGGGACCCTGGGCTGGGGGTCTGGTGTGGGGCTGGGACTCCTTACTCCTCCAGGTGGCCTCCTCAGAGGCGATCTCCTTCCTGATTAAAAAAGCGGCACACCTGGGTGCCAGACCAGCCGGTTCCACGCCTCCGCACCTCGTACCAGTTTCAATGTGCTTTCTTCTTTACTTCTCTCGTTGTAGTACTTCTACTCAGCCAGCTTTCTGGTGGTTCTATATGATGGATGTTCTGTATTTTAGTTGTAATTTTGATGTGGTTTTGGGAAGCAGCAACTATAGTATTTACCTATGCCACCATCTTGGTTCCCTCCTAAAAGCAGTATTTTTAAAGTTTTTCAGGGGATTTAAGTGTGTAGTTGAGGTTGACAGTCACTGTAATGGAATCTTTACAGTTGTTTTTTTTTTTGTATTCCCTGGAGAAGAACAACAACAACAAAAAACAGGTATGTGTATGGGATTCTTGAGGTTTTATTTCTTAGTAGAATTCAAACAGTAGTTAGGGATTATATCCCTAACAAAGATAGTGTGTTGCAGTGAAAATATCTTTTAACTACTTCTGTGTTAGCCTATTAAAAATCTTCATAAGGAAGATATGTGGATTAGAAATGAGATGAGAAGATACCATCAGAACTATAGCAGTATTATGATATTATACAAATTAGTAATCCCATTGCTTTCTCCATGGATCTCAAAGAATGGCATAACCATAATGAGGTTCACACCATGCCTTTGTTCCCTCTTTCCTGCTCTTTATACTCCATTTCGTCATCTCTTCTCCCAACTCCTGCTCAGAATTTCTGGGCAGTTCTAAGTTTTCATGTTTTTACTATACAGAATTGATAATTCTTAGGCAAGAAAGGGTCTTTCTGGTATCTACTAGAGAACAGCGTTTGTCTCTATGGAGGGTCATTATCATATTATATACTGAAAATGTCTCCAACCCTAATTAGATTTGAATTATGTCATTTGGTCTTGTATGTAGTTGGTGCACAATAGATATTTATTGAGAGGCAGCATGGCAAAGTGGAATCAGAAAGACCTGGGTTTGGGACCTGATTCAATTACTTAAAAAAATTAAATTCTTTATTGTTTAAAGTATTACATATATCTCTTTTCCCTCATTGACCTCTCCCTGGCCACTCCCACCTTCCAGCACATGCCCTCACCCCCCTACTGTCTGTGTCCATTGGTTATGCTTATATGCATGCATACAAGTCCTTTGGTTGATCTCTTATAGCCCCTCCCCCTTACCCTCCCCTCCCCTTCCTTATGAGGTTTGACAGTCTGTTAGATGCTTCTGTGTCTCTGGATCTATTTTTGTTCATCAGTTTATGTTGTTCATTATATTCCACAAATAGTGAGATAATGTGGTATTTATTTTTCTCTGACTTCAATTACTTTTTATCTGTCTTATTTAAGTCTAATTATTTAATCTTTAAGATCCTTGGGTTCCTGATCTATAACTTGTGAACTAAAATATCTTTCTTTCAAGGTAGGGGAAGGTGGGGGTAAGGAGGAGAGATCAACTAAAGGACTTGTATACATGCATATAAGCCTAACCAATGGACACAGACAACAGGGGGGTGAGGGCATGAGTGGGAGGTTGGGGGGACAATGGAGGAATAAGGACACATATGTAATACCTTAATCAATAAAGAAAACAAAATAAAATATCTTTCTTTCAGAGATGGTGTGATTCTCATAGCTTTCAAATATATTTCTTAATTTTCCACTAAATAAAAAACACACAAAACAAACCAAAAAAGCAACTCCCACTGACTTGGTCAGCTTGGACTGCTATAACAAAATGTTATACTGAGTGGCTTAAACAATAATAATTTATTTCTTACAGTTCTTGAAGCTGGGAAGTTCACATGTTATAGATCAGAAATCTGGGAAGATCAAGGTGCCAGCAGATTTGGTTCTTGGTTGGGGCCCTTTTCCTGGCTTGCAGATGGCCACCTTCTCACTTTATCCTTGCTTAGTAGAGAGAGGAAGCTCTGATGTCCCTTCTTATAAGGATAGTAATCCTATCATGGGGACTCCATTTTTATGACACCCTCTTCCATACACCTCCTCTCTTAGTCAGTTTGGGCTGCTATAATAAAGTATCATATGCTGATGGCTTATAAACAACAGAAATTTATTTCTCACAGTTCTGGAGACTGGAAGCCCAAGATCAGGGTACCGGTTGAGTTCTGATAAGAGCCTTTTTCTGGGTTACAGATTGCTGGACCTCTGTGTGGTCTACCACATGGTGGAAGGGGTGAGGGAAGCTCTCTGAGGTCTGTTTTATAAGGGCACTAGTCCCAGTCATCTCCCAAAGATTGTACCTCTTGATACCATTACATTGGAGACTGGATCTTCCACATAATGAATTTTGAGGGGACATATTTGTCCACAATATCCATAAAATCCAAGAAACTGTACCCCAAACTTTTTATCAGTTTCACAGTTACTTCTCTCCTCTTCAAGGAAAATATCTCAAAATACTTGCCTATTTTCATTGTATCTATTTTCTCATCTTCCATTCACCCCTCAGCTAAATCCTGAAACAGTTCCCACATATTCCTAAATTAATCCTAACATTTCAGCAGCATTCTACACTGGTGATCATTCCCTTCTTAGACTTCCATGACATGGTACTTCCCTGGGTTTCTTCCTACTTCTCTGTTCACTCTTTGTCTTTGGAGTCCCTTAAATTTATTCCTAGTCTTTTTCTCACTTCATATTTATTTCCCACTTACACCCATGGTTTCACTTATTACTTTCATGTGAATGGCTCCCAAATCCATATCTGTATCTTCTTTAGGCTCCAAACTTGTCATTCTTACTAACTTATTGACATGTCCACCTGGGCCTCTCAATGTAGAAAAGTGAGACTCAACAAATTCAAATAATGCAAAAATTTCTTCTTTTGCAAATTTTGTTCTCATCCATTTCTCTATCTTAGAGGATGGTTCTATTTTTATCTATCCATTTACAAGCCAGAAATCTGGAAAAACTTTTATTCATCACCCCTCATTACTAAGCAATTGCCATGTCCCTCTGGCCTTATATCTTAAAATTCTTTTGAATCTATATACTTCTTTCTGTTTTCACAGCTATTGCTTTCTTTCAGTATATCACTTCTTTACTCTAGATACTGAAATAACTTCCTACTGGTCTCCTCATTTCCTTTCTTGCTGCCTTCCAATCTGTTCTCCCTACTCCAACTGGAGAGATCTTGAAATTCAAAATTATATTATCCCCTGCTTAAAACACATCAATGGCTTCTATTTTCTTTTCAGGTTAAAGAACAAAATCTTTAACTCTTGGCCTGCTAGTATATGTGTGATCTGGTTTCTGTTTCTCTCTTCAGCTTCATTTCATAGCATGCCACCCCATCACTGCCTGTGCTCTAGCCACATTGATTATCCTTTAGTTCCTGGAAAATGCCATGCTTCTTCCCACCTCAGGGCCTTGTGCAAGCTCTTCCCCAGCCCAGAACATGCTGGTCCTACCTTCAGACATACTAACCTCTACTCATTCTTCAGAGTTCATTTTTTTCTCTGACAAGTCAATTGATCTATTTTATGTGCTCATAGTTCTGTGAACTTACCCTAAATGACATTCTATCACAGCGTATTCATTTTCTAGCATTGCCATAACAAAATACCACAGACTGGCTGGCTTAAGCAACAGAAATTAATTTCTCACGATTCTGAGACAAGAGGTCTAAGATCAAAGTGTTGGAAGATTTAGTTTCTCCTAAGGCCTCTCTCCTTGGCTTGCAGATGGTTTCTTATCACTGAATCCTCACACCCCTTTTCTCCATGTGTGTATCCCTGGTGTCTGTGTCCACGTTTCTCTTCTTATAAGGATGCCAATGAGATTGGATTAGGGTCCATCCTAAAGGACCCACTTTAACTTAATTACCTTAAAGATCGTATCTCCAAATACAGTCACATTCTGAATACTGGGGCTACAGCTTCAATATATACATTTCTTGGGGAACACAATTTAGCCCATAAGAGTTATACATTTACTAAAGGCCTGGTGCACGAAATTTGTGCATTGAGGGAAGGGGGGTCCTTCAGCCCAGCCTGTGCCCTCTTGCAGTCCAGGACCCTTCTGGGGATGTCTGCCTAAGCCCGCAGTCAGACATCCCTTTCGCAGTCCAGGGCTTTTGCAGTCCGGGACCCCTTGCTCCTTACTGCCCGCCTGCAGCTGAGGCGGGAGAGGCTCCTGCCACTGCTGCTACACTTGCCAGCCATGAGCCTGGCTTCTGGCTGAGCTACGCTCCTCCTGTGGGAGTGCACTGACCACCAGGGGGAAGCTCCTGCATTGAGCATCTGCCCCCTGGTGGTCAGTGCACACCATAGTGAGCAGTCATTCCGCTGGTCATTCCTGTTTGGTCAATTTGCATATTAGGGTTTTATTATATAGGAGAGGCCCGGTGCACGAAATTTGTGCATGGGGCGGGAGCTGTCCCTCAGCCCAGCCTGCACACTCTCCAATCCGGGACCCCTCAGGGGATGTCCGACTGCCGGTTTAGGCCCGATCCTATAGGGCCTAAACCGGCAGTCGGACAACCCTCTCACAATTCGGGACCGCTGCCACCTAACCACTCGCCTGCTTGCCTGATGGCCCCAACCACCCCTTACTGCCTGCCTGATTGCTCCTAACTGCTCCCTGCTTGCCTGATTGCTTCCTAACTTCTTCCCTGCTGGCCTGATTGCCCCCTAACTGCCCTCCCCTGCTGGTCTGCTCACCCCTAACTGCCCTCCCCTGCCGGCCTGATCATCCACTAACTGTCCTCCCCTGCCGGCCTGATTGCCCCCTAAATGCCTTCCCCTGCTGGCCTGATTGCCCCCTAACTGCCCTCCCCTGCCAGCCTGATCTCCCCCTAACTGCTCCCCCCTGACAGCCTGATCGCCCCTAACCACCTGTGCCTCAGCCCCTGCCACCTTGGCTTTGTCTGGAAGGACATCTGGAAGATGTCTGGACTAATTAGCATATTACCCTTTTATTAGTATAGACTAGAGGCCCGGTGCACAAAAATTTGTGCACTCGGGGGGGAGGGGAGTGTCCCTCAGCCTGGCCTGTGCCCTCTCGCAGTCTGGGACCCCTCGGGAGATAACGACCTGCTGGCTTAGGCCTGCTCCCGGGTGGCAGAGGGCAGGCCCAATCCCTAGGTGCAGCCCCTAGTTGGGCTCAGAGCAGGGCCGATTGGGGAGTTGGGGCGCCGCCCCCTGTCATGCACAGAGCAGGGCGGATTGGGAGGTTGCAATGCCAACCTCAGTCACGCTCAGGGTAGGGCCGATTGGGGGGTTGGGGTACTGCTCCCTGTCACACTCAAGGCAGAGTCGATGGGGAGGTTGTGGCGCCACCCCCTGTCACGCACAGAGAAGGGCCAATCAGGGGGTTGGGGCGCTGCCCCCTGTCAGGCACAGAGCAGGGCCCATCAGGGGCTGAGGAGCTCCCCCCTGTCACTCACAGAGTAGGGCCAATAGGGGAGTTGGTACACCGCCCCCTGTCACACACAGCAGGGTGGATCAGGGGGTTGGGGCGCCGCCCTCTATCACCCACAGAGCAGGGCCGATCAGGGGGTTGGGGCGCCTTCCCCTGTCACGAACAGAGCAGGGCGGATAGGGAGGTTGTGGCCCTGCTCCCTGTCACACACAGAGCCGCAGGGCAATCAGGGGTTTTGGGCGCTGCCCCCTGTCACACTGATCCCGGTGCCGGGAGGCCTCTCAGCTCCGCTGATCCCAGTGCTGGGAGGCATATTACCCTTTTACTATATAGAATAGAGGCCTGGTGCACGGGTGGGGGCTGGCCGGTTTTCCCTGAAGGGTGTCCTGGATCAGGTTGGGGTCCCCACTGGGGTGCCTGGCCAGCCTGGATGAGGGGATGATGGCTGTTTGCAGCTGGTCACACACCTTTCAGGGTGGGGGTCCCCACTGGGGTGCCTGGCCAGTCTGGGTGAGGGGCTGAGGGCTGTTTTCAGGCTGGGACTGAAGCTCCCAACTGCTCCTTTTTTTCTTTTTTTTTTTTTATTCTGGGTCAGCTTTAGCTCTGAGGCTCCAGCTCTTAGGCCTCCGCTCCTGAAAGCAGGTATCTGGTTTGTTTCGGTTCTCGAAACTCTGTATCAACTCCAGCTCTGAGATCCCAGCTGGCTGAAAGCTGGTTTCTGGGGTTTTGTTTAGCGTCTATATTTGTTACAATGTTTGAAACTGCAGGCTCAGAGGCCTGCAGCGGCTGGCAGGGAACGTTGGAGTCCTCCGTCACTGAAGCAAGCAAGCCTCATGTTAGTTTCAAGCTGCCTGGCTGCCGGCCGCCATCTTGGCTGACAGTTAATTTGCATATCTCGCTGATTAGCCAATGGGAAGGGTAGCAGTCGTACGCCAATTACCATGTTTTTCTTTTATTAGTGTAGATATTCAGTTTGGTGATTATTATTGTCTTCTCCAGTAGCTTATGGTCTCATTGAGGACACGGATTGTGTCTGTGGTGAGCCATCATTGTTATTACATGGGCTGGCAGCAATGTACATGAGTCTGTTTGTTGAATACTAGTAAATGAACAATTATGAATTAGAAGACTCTAGCAGAGTGTGAGGAATAGTAAATGCTCTATAGATGATAGATGTTATTAACAATGGTGACAATGAACCAAATGGTTCTGCTGACTCAGGAGATCATTCTTAGTTTTGTTTTTATAATCTAGTTGTTGCTCCTATTAGCATTTCTAATGAGCATCTCAGGTCCTGCTACTGAATTAAATCTTTAGGCTTCCTTGCAAGGGTTTAACCAAGTGATTATAACACAAGGCAAAATGGTACTAGCACAGCTTCAGTAAATATGGATCTATTGATAATGATGGATTTCTTGTGACTAATCCAAACTTCTTGTAAGAGATTATCTCCAAATACAGTCACATTACTGAATACCAGTAAGATTATCTTAGAGCTTTTTTAATGATTGATGTTAAACCCTTTCCTGAAATATTAATTTTTTCACTCATCTTTGTTATATAAAAATATAAATGAAAAGTAAAAATCCTTGATTGGTTATGTTTTATTTAACACAATGGGTTGATCCTCTAATCTTCATTATAAAATTGTGTAAAATAGAATTAATAAATTAATATATACTATTTAAAGCTCATAAATGTTTTTGTGCCTGCTATATTATGTTGGTTTAATTGTATTACTTTGATGGACTTTTATATATGCTTTAAAAGAAAAATGAACATATATTAATATTTCTCTTAAACATATGTTTCTTTTTTGGGATTTTAAGATAAACAAATTGATTAAAACAAAAGAACAATCATTGATGTGATAGGTAATGTTGATTTCACTTGTTCAAGACTTTGTATGCAAACAAAGCATGGGCTATAGCTAACATAAAGATATGCCTATTATTTCCCCAAATAATAGGAAAACTTACGCCAAGACCACATACTTTTACATTTGCTGTTTGCCCAAACATGTAATTCACGTTTCTAATCAGTAGATGTCAGTGTTGTTTCATTGCAAACTCACAGGCTGACGTGAAGAGCCCAGGAGGATTCTATCAGACTGTTGATCAGCACTCTGCACCTTTGCTGGTTTCTAAGGGTCATGGACTTCTTTTAGCATCACAGAGACAAAAAAAGACCTTATTTCCTCACAGGCTGCACAGAATGAACATTCTTTCATGAGGCTGATGAAGAATGAAAGGCAACAATTTTCAAAGAGCCAATTTGGCCATTTTTGCTTAATAATAACTACCAAGAGATATCAAATGTTTATTCTGTGCTAGGCATGGTATTAAGCATTTTACACAGATTTCTCTCATTTAATGTTTTCTTAGAGCAACTTCAGGAGGAATTTCACTCTTATTACAATCAAATTTCACATGTGAAGAATTTGGTGCACAGAGAGGTTATATAATTTGCTCAGAGCCACAGGACCAGGAAATAGCAGAAAAAGAATCTAAACATAGGGAGGCCAATTGCTGAATTTAACTTTGTCCTTAACTGGTTACTATGTCGACTCACCTTTAAATTAATCATAACCAAGAAGAATCGTTGTGAAAAACAGTGCTAAATACTTCTTTTGAAAGAAACCCATTTAGGAATTACTCTAAATTGGGTATTGTGACTTAGTATAGAATTTCCTGAAATAGGAAATCCTCATTTCTGAAATATTTTTAAGAAAAGGTAGCAGTTTTTTTTCTCTCCCTTTTTGAATGCCACCTAATTACAAAGCGATGATGTTTCTACAGCCCTGTTGGGAAGGTGTGTGCTGATGTTAGAGGATCTTGCATAGACATTTATTGTTGGTGGCATATCTGAGCCTATGCATAGATTGGGATGGTGGAGCAATGACACACGAGCTCTAATTGATATTTCTTTGGTTGTCCTGAAAGTCAGCATTGTGAAACCTTTTACTGAACCACAGGAAAAGTCTAAGTAACTATGATTTTTAATAATCTAGCTAGCAGCTTGGTCAATTAAGTAAAAACATGGAACATTAAAAAAAAAGAGCCTACTAGAAGGCAATTGGTCAATATATATAAAAACATTAAAAAAACATATAATTTAACATAACAATTCCTTCGTAGGAATGTTTCCCAGGAAAACAGTTTTTGATAAATCTGCTTGGATAATCAAAGCATTATTTATATAATCTGAAAGTGAGATTAGTTGAATATAATTTAGTTACTAAAATAAGTAGAAGAATAGTTAATGATGTGAATATTTATAGTATATTATTAAACTTGTAAAACTATATTCTGTGAGATCCCAATATTATAAAAACTTAAAACATATATGGAATGAAGAGTGACATACACACTGAAACATTAGTATTTACTTTTTCAGTAATGGATTAATAGATGACTTTTGTTTTCTTTCTTTGCATTTTTGTTTCTATTTTCTTTTTAAAAAATGCATAAGTAGTGTGTTACTTATGAATTAGAAGAAATCTCACAAGCTATTTATATTTTAATAACTGGGTTCAAAATGTAGTTTTGTTATTTAGGAAAGCTGATTATTGCCAGTTATTTTCTAATATCTTCATTGTTGTTAATAATTCATGGTGTGTGTGTGTGTGTATGTGTGTGTGTGCAGGAGGACAAAAAGGAGCTCAAAATAGTTAGTTTTATCTATTTCCAAAAGAAAGGTTAGATGACTAAAAAAAATCTTGGATACTTGATTATGCAACTTGAAGATAATCAGTGAGGCTTTGGTCAAGTGTTTCTCAGAAAATTTTCAACCTAGTGTTTCTATGAAGGGCCATTAAGCTTTGTGTAGGTTAACATATTTGAAGGCACTGTTGAAAGGGCGTTTCCCATTTAGATCATATTTAGTCTGTTTTTTTGTTAACATGAAAACAGAGTCATGTATAGGATATTTTAAAATCTGTTGCTGCCTTTAATTTGGCTTTTTTTTTTTAAAAAAACCATCTTGATTGAGCCTTTTAGATTTGTTGTTTCTTCTTTTAATGCCAGGTTGCACAGTACAGAGATTCTGGTTTATTTTATAAATGTTGAACATTATCGAAATAACATAATTCTAATTAGACAGTGAGTGCTCAATTAAACAATTCTGACATGGTCTCAAACTTTTCTTTTGGGGATTTTACTTAGCAATTTTTTCACAAACATATTCATCTGGTTCTAAAATAGCTTTCAAGTTTTTGAAATGAAGGCTTTAACCATGAAATTATTCTTTTAAATTGGAATTATATTAATTAATGTGTCTTTAATATGAGGAGTTTTATGAAGCATCTGTATCAAGTGTCAGGGCTTTAGATGGACATCCCTTCATTGATCACAGCTCAAACAAGAGCAGAGGATGAACGAAACCATGACTTACTAAAAGGTCAATCTTGGTGGCAAACCTTGGGGACCTTCTGGTCTCCACCTTACAAAGGTTATTGGTGACAACTATGGCTAAATTGATTAGTTACTCTTTTGAGGCTTGAAACTCTGTCTCTAAACTCATATTTGGTTGAAAACTTTAAATACCTTGTTTCCAGGAGTCTTTCATATTTTTCATATTAATAAATGCACATTCCCCGCCCCCCCCCCCCCCCCTTGAGTGCTTGCTCCACACTTCCTTACTGGCCTGACTTTAGTCTGAATATGTATGAGATGTTGGCCATTGGCATGTTTTGGTCCACAATATGCTAATTAGGAATTACAACAGGTGATGGGAGTCTTCCTGCTGGAAATCAGGATTCAAAAGAGTTTTACTGCTGAGGAAAATCTGAAGTTCATGATACAATGCATTGTGTAGCCAGTATTGATTTTGGTTAAAGCAAATTACACTGAGTCATGGCTATAGCCTATAATACAGTGCTGCTCAAACTGGCCTTAGCTTCTATTTTCTTCCATTAAAATACCATCCAAAATTGGAAGTATCACAATGAAATGCATTTAAGGTAGCTATTTCGATGGAAAATGGCATCTTTAGCTGTGTCTTTTTGTACTGGCTTATAGGGTTCAGTAACTGAAGCTGTTTTTTCCTCTTTTTTTTTTTCCTACTTAGTTGTGTTCATGATTGGAAGCACAGCCTGCAAATGAAAAAAAAATAGGGAATTAAACCTAAACTATATAGTTTTCCCTATGTTATTTAGAACAGAAGAGTGTGTTCTTAAGAACCACTGTTGTGGCTCAGTGGTTGGGCATCTACCTGTGGATCAGGGGGTTGGGGGTTTGATTTTCGGGGCTGAGGGTGGGTGAGGGTGGGGTGGGAGTGAGGGTGGAGGGGAAGGAGGGTTTTAGCTGTTGAATCTCTTTCATCATTGATATTTCTGTCTCTCTCTCCCTCTCCCTTCCTCTCTGAAACCAATAATAAAAAAAAAGAATAAGTCAACTTTTCCAATAATCTATTCAAGTTTAAGCTCTTTTGCTAAGTACTATTAAGGGGGGAAAAGAGACAAAATGCTTATCTAGGAAATACAATTTTGAGTTTTATTTGCTGTTGCTCAGTAGAAGAACATACTAGTAAGTAGTCTAAAGGGCTCTAATGTGAAGCATCTAAGAAATTAAAAGGTTAGGAACAAAGGTGACTGATTATACTTCAATGAGAAATGGAGGTAACACATAGATTACAATCTAAATTTTTTTTTTTAAAGGGTATGGTCTTTTTTTTTTTTATATATATATATATATATTATTGATTTTTTACAGAGAGGAAGGGAGAGAGACAGAGAGTTAGAAACATCGATGAGAGAGAAACATCGATCAGCTGCCTCCTGCACATCTCCTACTGGGGATGTGCCCGCAACCCAGGTACATGCCCTTGACCGGAATCGAACCCGGGACCTTTCAGTCCGCAAGCCGACGCTCTATCCACTGAGCCAAACCGGTCTCGGCTACAATCTAAATTTTTAAAGATTAATTCGTTATAACAAACCTAATATTTACTTTGACAAGCTATTTAACATAGCCTAAGAATCAGGCACTATTCTAGTACTTTAAGCCTCACTACGACTATCTACACTAATAAAAGAGCAACATGGTAATTGGCATACGACTGCTACCCTTCCCATTGGCTAATCCCCCTGTCACTCACAGAGTAGGGCCGAGATATGCAAATTAACTGGCAGCCAAGATGGCGGCCGGCAGCCAGGCAGCTGATGCGAACAGGGAGGCTTGCTTGCTTCAGTGACGGAGGACTCCAACGTTCCCCGTCTGACTTGCCAGCCTCTCAGCTGCAACTCTAAGCAACTATGTTGCGAATATAGAAGCTAAAAAAAACCCCAGAAACCTGCTTTACTCAGCCGGGCTTCAGCCAGCCGGACCGCAACATTGTATCAAATACAGACGGTAAACAAAGGCCAGAAACCTGTTTTCAGCAGCCGAGGCCTCAGAGCTAAAGCTGGCCCAGAATAAAAAAAAAGAAAAAGAAAAAAAGGAGCGGTTGGGAGCTTCAGTCCCAGCCTGAAAACAGCTCTCAGCCCCTCAGCCAGACTGGCCAGGCACCCCAGTGGGGACCCCCACCCTGATCCAGGACACCCTTTAGGGCAAACCAGCCGGCCCCCACCCATGCACCAGGCCTCTACCCTATATAGTAAAAGGGTAATATGCCTCCCAGCACCGGGATCAGCGGAGCCGAGAGGCCTCCCAGCACTGGGATCAGCGTGACAGGGGGCAGCGCCCAAACCCCCTGATCGCCCTGCAGCTCTGTGTGTGACAGGGTGCGGCGCCCCAACCCTCCCGCCCCCCACGGGCCCTGCTCTGTGTGTGACGGGGTAGAGCCATAACCTCCCCATTGGCCCTGCCCTGAGTATGAGAGTGGCAGCGCCCCAACCACCTGATCCGCCCTGCCCTGAGTGTGACAGGGGGCGGTGCCCCAACTCCCCTATTGGCCCTACTCTGTGAGTGACAGGGGGGAGCTCCTCAACCCCCTGATGGGCCCTGCTCTGTGCGTGACAGGGGGCAGCGCTCCAACCCCCTGATTGGCCCTGCTCTGTGCGTGACAGGGGGTGGCGCCACAACCCCCCAATCGGCCCTACCCTGAGCGTGACTGAGGGTGGCATCTCAACCTCCCAATCTGCCCTGCTCTGTGTGTGACAGGGGAAGGCGCCCCAACTCCCCAATCGGCCCTGCTCTGAGCCCGACCAGGGTCTGCACCTAGGGATTGGGCCTGCCCTCTGCCACCCGAGAGCAGGCCTAAGCCAGCAGGTCGTTATCTCCCGAGGGGTCCCAGACTGCAAGAGGGCACAGGCCGGTCTGAGGGACCCCCCCTTCCCCCGAGTGCACAAATTTTTGTGCACTGGGCCTCTAGTTGGTTCTATAATTATCATCAGCTACTCCATTTTACAGATTATACTGTTGTAGAAAAGGGAAACTTTGGCTCCTGAGATTGTTTTAAATTTAAGCCAGGATACAGAAATATTATCAAATAAAATTTTTGAAGCAATGTAATTTTTAAATTTTAATTTTGCACATTCAAAATCACTTATTTTTCTTCACGGAGGAGTCAATAATAATCAGTGCATTTGGTCTCTGCTCTTTTTGTTTTTCTTTGAATGATCAGTATGTGATAATTCAAGCTCAAAACACCATTTCTCTTTTTCCTTAGCTTAAAAATTTGGCTTTAGGTGAAATAGACTGCTGTGCTGACCCTGGGCTTTTTAAAACACTGTTGTATAAGCTATAAATGGTTTATTAACATGCCCCTCACACCTCATATATCTTTGTCCACAAGGACTCTAGAATAACAAAATGTGCATCTGAGGCTTTGCCACACACAATTAAAATAAAAAGAGGAGGGAGGATTTCACTACTTTGTTAGGGTGACTTAAGTGAGGGAGAGGAAGAAGTAAATGGATGAATGAATGACCTTATTAGTCTGTTAAATAATTGGGATGCTTTTTTTTCTGGTCTCAAGGATTAATTGCACAAGCCATAGATGAAGGCATATCCAAAATGCAAAGTAGTGTTTAAGGGATTCTTTTCTTGTATGTACCCTTTGTCCTCCTAGTTCTTATTTCACACAATCCCCTTCTTTTGAGTATTTTTGTTCGCTTTTATAAGAGAAAAAGGAAATAAATTTCCTCTGCTGAGGTATTACTGAGAGGCAATGATAAGGAGAAGGGAAAAACAGGAAAAAAATGGGGAACAAATGGGTAGAGGAGAGCAATTAGCGCAGGGTATTCATCCTGGAGAATGATTCGTCTTAGGCCCCAGTGGGATCAATTTTAGAGCTGTAGTTTGTAGTCTGGTGGAGAGAGAGGCATAAAGTAACGTGCCTGAACACTTGCTTATGACTGAATTTCAAGTCTTCTCTGTCTGGTTCCAATTCTACATGTAAAATGTGAACTTAGTCTGTATTGAAATCTTGCTTTAGTGTATCTCAGTGGCTTATTGGGCTACAGAGGAAAACAGAATTCCAAAAGCCTGTAGCTGTTAAAATATATCTTAGTACAAGAGACCCTTGACACACCAGTCTTGACCTCACAGATTCTATTAGTGAGAGCCGTGGCAAATTGATTAGAGTTACTTGTGTAAGGTCTGGGGCTATGCCCCTGAGCTCCTATGGAGCTGAAAACTTTCAATCCCTAGTTTCTAGATGTCCCTTTCAGCATCAACAGCAGCAATAGAACAAATCAGCAACTGTAATGTGTAGTGTACTCAGAAAAAAAGAAATCTCAGCCATGCATGGTTCTGTGGAGTGCTGCTTACTTTACCACCCTCGGCATCCTCTTTCCCCTAAGTCTTGAGTGTGATCAGGTGAGACCAACAGAATTAGGGCCTGGAATGGGTATTTTATTCTGGATTTTAATGAAAATACAGAAGGATATGTTGAGAATTATAGAAACAATAGCATGAGAAAAACATACATTTATTAGGTATGCATATATCTATACACAAATCTTAAGTTCAATGAAGAGAGTTATTTGGTATAGGGTTCATTGTTGAACATTTAATTCCTACTACAGTATCCAACACCAGAATCACAATATATGTTTGTTTAATAGGTGAAAGAAATAGTGAATTATGATAACTTTTGTGAGTATATTATTGATAACCTTTACTTAGGGCCACTAAAAATATAGTTCGGAATATTGTGTTCCTTTTGAATTTCTCTCCCTTTCCTTTCCTCTCATCAATTTTCCTTCCTCTTCTTCCAAACATCCTGTATCTATGCTTTCTTTTTTCTTTTTCTTTTAATTTAAATCCATTAGTATCCATTGTCCTAGGAGTTGTATTGGTAAAGATATTACTATGATATACTAGGTGTACCGGTTAATAATGGCAGATTTTATAATCAAATAAAACATGATAATTTCAAGAGAAACATCAGAAGGGCTTTATTCAAAGTAATGTCCATCGCTAGCTACACATTTACCCCATCTTTCAGGTAATTTGTGGATACTGTCCCACAAATTGTCTTGCTTTGAGGCAAACCATTCAGAGACCCAATTTTCCACTTCTTCATATGTTTTGAAGTGCTGCTCAGAAAGTGTGTGTGCCATCGATCTGAACAAGTGGTAATCTGAAGGAGCAAGGTCTGGTGAATACAACAGGTGGGTTAATACTTCCCAGGCAAGATATTTAACATGTCTTTAACTAGCTCTGAAGTGTGTGATGGTACATCATCACGAAGCAAAATTACTTTGCTGTGTCTTCTGGAACATTCTGGTCGTTTCACGATCAAAGCATGGTTCAAATTGATTGTTGTCGGTAGTGATCAGTATTAATGGTTTCACCTGGTTTTAGAAGCTCATAATACACTACACCTTCCTGATCCCACCAAATGCAGAACGTTGTCTTCTTTCTGAAATGATTTGGTCTTGCAGTTGATGTTGATGGTTGACCTGGATCAACCCATGATTTTGTGCATTTGGGATTCTCAAAATAAATCCACTTTTCATCGCCAGTTACAATTCAATGCTAAAAAGACTTTCATGCTGTTGAGGCAACATTTTACTGATGACTTTTCGGTTTTCCATTTGTCTTTCGTTCAGTTGATGTGGCACCCATTTTCCTTCCTTTAAAATCTTTCCCATTGCTTGTAAATGATTGGAAATTGTTTGCTGAGCAACATTTAATCTTTCTGCAAGTTGTTTTTGGTTTGACACACAACTTCATCCAATAATGCTTGTCATTGTTGGTCTTCAAACTTTTTTGGTTGACCTGGATGTTCTTTGTCTTTCACATCAAAATCATCACTTTTTAAAGCCTTTACACCAGTATTCACAAGTATCTTGAGATGGAGCATGTTCACCATAAACTTCCCGAAGTATATGATAATTTTTTCTTCAAAAGAAAGTAATGAATTAAAACTTCCCGCAAATGCTCTTTTTTCTTTTTGGCATGAAATTAGACATTTTTAAGCGTAAAAATATCTATGATGTTAACACCTTCAGCAAATTTGACATGTGAAGTTTTGAAGCTTGCTGCAATACAACAAAATAGCATACATATCAAACTGCATATATATCAACATATGTGTAACTCCATCTATTGAAAGAAATACGTATTATTAACTGGTACACCTCATATGTCAAATATCTTGCTGCCTATGGATTCTTCTAAGATTTTTATGGTTTCCCATCTTATGTTTAAGTCCTTTATCCATTTTGAGTTTAGTTTTGTTTATGGTGTAAATTGGTGGTCTAGTTTTATTTTTTGGCATATATCTGTTCAATTTTCCTATCACCATTTATTGAAAAGACTGTCTTGACTCCATTGTATGCTCTCTCCATACTTTCTTACCTTTCTTCTTTCATTTGTCTTAGAGATATACTCCTACATTTCTCATGCCATCAGTTCTGGATTGTCAGCTTCTTGTTTTCTGACTCCAATCAGAACCACAGAAATGTCATAGTGTTTGCCTAGTATTTACTCAAAGTATACTCTTTCAGTAATGAGCCTCTATCACTTGATATTTAGAGAGTTGGCTTTCTTCTAATATATTATTCAAAATGCTGGAGCCCCACTTGATTACTCCTCTTGGGTCTTCATTATGCAGTTCACTGATAGCTTCTTATGTAGCACCATTAAGAATCTTCACACCTTAGGTAGCAACTCATATGAATCAATTATCCTTTTATGTAGGTTACACAGTTATTTATTGAATACTCAACCATATGTTAAGGACTTTTGGAGTTACAATGAAGGATAAATTATAATCCCTGGACTCTCCTACAAATTTTGGAGGCCAGAAAAATATTTGGGAGATAAATAAAAGGTTCAAATAATTTGAAAAAACAATAAGTTATCAATATTTCCTGGTTCAGAAATGCCAACTTTTTTTATATTTGAAGAGACATTTTGTATTCTCTAGAGTTCAGTGTAGTATTGCCTTCAAGAAGGGTCAAAATGAGAAAGAGGCGATTTTAGAGGAAATATAGTATTAGAAGTAGATAAATTAATTTTATTTTACAACACTGTCAAAAGACTGCTTTTAATTTTTTTTTGAAATGAGTCATTTGATACTTTCTGTGTATTTCTCTTTTTAAATTAGAAATTTTCATAGAAAATTCTTTTTCAAGTTTATTGGGAAAATTGAAAATGAAAGAATAGTTAAGAGCAAGTGTTAAAGAATGAGCATAAAATACTTGCATCATCACACAGCAAAATATATCACAAATCTATAGCAATTACAAATGATATGATGCTGGCAGAAGAGTTATGAACCAAAACCATGCATAAATGAGGATTTGGTATGTTATAAAAAGGACATTTCAAATTCATTGGAGGAAAAACAATTATTAAAGACATGGCTTTTGGGAAATTAGTTCATTATATTTGGAATAAAATAATTTATCTTAGACTGCATACAAAAACATAAGATGGATTAAACATTTCAATGTAATATATAAAGTTCTAAAAATTGAAAAAAATTCAAGAGAATTTTGAAGGAAAGCACATGACAGATTTGAATACCTAGAGATAGTTAAATGACAAATGACAGATTGGGATAAAATGTTCATAATACATGCCGAACAGAATCTTAATGTCTGGTACACTCACAGTCTATGTAGACCAACATGTAAAGCAAAGCAGTCCAGTGGGAAATGGAGCAAATTATATGACGAGTTATTCAGAGAAGAAGAAATACAAGTGGTTAATAAATATGAAAAAAAATACTCAAGCTCAGAGGGAATCAGAAAAAATGAAAGTTACAGCAAAGAGATACAATTTTTTTTCCAGATGACATTTTTTATCTACCAGTTTGGGAATATTGTGCTGGCAAAGATGAAGGAAAATACAGGTTCTCTCGAGCTCTGTTAGTAAGAATACAATTTAATACAGTATGAAAGTTTTTTGGGGGAGGGCAATTTCACAATGCTTAGCTCAACAAAAAATACATAAATTCTTTGTACTAGAAATTTTAAAGAGGCTTCTACTCCAGGGAAATATAGATATACTTTGATAATGACAGTTCTAGTCTTTGTAGCATAAGTTTAATCCATTTTGAATTAATTTTTATATATGATGTAAAGTAAGGGTCCAACTTCATTCTTTTACATGTGGATATCCAGTTTCCCCAGCACCACTTATTGAAAAGACTGTCCTTTTACCAATGAATAGTCTTGGAATCCTTGTCAGAAATCAATTGACTGGATATGTGAGTATCTGGTTTCTGTATTCTATTCTAATAATCTATATACCCATCTTCATAAAAGTACCACACTGTTTTGTTTACTGTAGTTTTTTTTAATTCTCACCTGAGTATTTTTTGAGAAAGTTGGAGGGAGGGGGAGAGACACAGAGAGAGAAACATCGTGTGAGAAAGCCACACCAATTGGTTGCCTCCTGCATGCGCCCCAACTGGAGCCATGACATGCAACTGAGGTACGTGCCCTTTATGAGAATTGAATCTGGGACCCTTCAGTCCACAGGCCAATATTCTACCCACTTAGCCAAACCGGTTAGAGCTATCTTTGTTAATTTTTTTTAAGAGTGAGAGGAAGGCAGAGAGAGAGAGAGAGAGAGAGGGAGGGAGAGAGAAACATGAAAGTAAGAGAGAAACATCGATTTGTTGCCTCCTGTACATGCCCTGATTGGGAACTGAACCTGCAACCTAAATATGTGCCCTGACTGGGAATCGAACCTGCAACCTTTTGGCATATAGGACAATGCTCCAACTAACTGAGCCACCTGATCAGGGCCATGTACTCTAGTTTCATAATACGTTTTGATATCAGGAAGTGTGAGTCGTCTATGTTCTTTTTCAAGATTGTTTTGGCTTGTAATAGGTTTTCATAGATGCCTATTATTGGGTTGAGGAGCTCTCTTCCTAGTTTGCTGAGAGTTTTTATAATAAGACCAGGGGCCTGGTGCACAAAAATTTGTGCACTCGGCGGGGGGCGAATCCCTCAGCCCGGCCTGTGCCCTCTCTCAGTCTGGGACCACTCGGGGAATGACCACCTGCTGGCTTAGGCCCACTCCCTGGAGAATTGGGCCTAAGATAGCAGTCAGACATCCCTCTGGCAGCCCAGGAGCCCTCGGGGGATGTCCACTTGCCAGCAGGGCGCAGGCCTAAGCTGCAGTTGGACATCCTTAGCGCTGCTGAGGAGGCGGCAGAGGCTCCCACCACCGCTGTACTGGCAGCCGTCAGCCTGGGTTGTGGCTGAGCAGAGCTCCCCCTGTGGGAGCGCACTGACCACCAGGGGCCAGCTCCTGCATTGAGCGTCTGCCCCTGGTGGTCAGTGTGTGTCATAGTGACCAGTGATTCCCAATCGTTCTGCTGTTAAGGTCAATTTGTATATTACCCTTTTATTATATAGGATAGAGACCTGGTGCATGGATGGGGGCCGGCTGGTGTGCCCTGAAGGGTGTCCCAGATCAGGGTGGGGGTCCCACTGGGGTGCCTGGCCAGCCTGGGTGAGGGGCTGATGGCTGTTTGCAGGCTGGCCACAACCCCTTCAGGGTGGGAGTCCCTGCTGGGGTGCCTGGACAGCCTGGGTGAGGGGCTGATGGCTTTTGAAGGTAGGCCACAGCTCCTTCAGGGTGGGGGTCCCCGCTGGGGTGCCTGGCCAGTCTGGGTGAGGGGCTGATGGCTGTTTGCAGGCTGTCCAAGCTCCCCAGCCACCCAAGCTCCCAGTAGGTATCTGGGATTTATTTGTCTTCCATAATTGAAACTTTGTTGCCTTGAGCGGAGTTCCACAGCTGGCCAGCGTAGGCTGGAAGCTTGGCTTCCTCCATCGCCAGGGCAACCAAGCCTCCTGCTTGCACCAGCTCTGTGGCTGCCGGCCGCCATCTTGGTTGGGTTAATTTGCATATAGTTACTCTGATTGGCTGGTGGGCATGGCTTGGGCATAGCAAAGGTACAGTCAATTAGCATCTTTGTCTTTTATTAGGGTAGATTTTTGTCAAAAGCATTTCCTGCATCTATTGAAATGATCTTATGGTGAATTACATTTAGCTTTGAATGTTAAACCAATCTTGAATTCCTGGGATAAACACCACTTAGTTAGGATGCATTATCCTTTTTATATGTTGTTGGAATCTATTGGCGAAAACTTGGCTAAGAATTTTTGCTTCTATGTTCATGGGGATCTTGGTCTTAATTTTCTTTTAATATTTGTCCTTTTCTGGTTTTATCAGGGTAATGCTGGGCTTATGAATGCAAAAGTTTATTCCTCTTCAATTTTCTGGAAGAGTTTGTGTAGGATTTCTGTTACATCTTATTTTCTAATATCTTAAAATGGAAGCTTAGATTGATTTTAAATTTTTCTTTTCTAAGATAAGCAGTTAATGTCATAAACTTCACTTTAACCACTGCTTCAGTTGTATCCCACAAATTTTGATGTTACATTTTAATTTTTGTTTAATTCAAAATAGTTCTGTTTTCCCTTGAGATTTCTTCTTTGACCCATCTATAAGTATGTTTTTTAATTTTCAAGTGTTTGGAGCTTGTCATGTTATTTTTTAAAATTGATTTTAATTTAATTTAATTATAATCAGAGAATATATTTGTGTTATAAATTTCTTAAGATTTTTTTCATGCCCACAGGTTCAGTGGCACTAAAAGTTCTGATATCCTTCTCTGATTGTCCTAAGTATTGGACAGATGTACCAAGTATTCTGACCAGGATTTTGGTTACATTCAGTGGGACAGACACGAGGGAGCTTTTGAACACCCCAACCAGCTTCATGCTCAGTGTCCTCATCCTAAAGGTGCCCCTCATCCTAAGGGTCTACCCAGCTGTGTCACCCTGGAGTACCCCAGGCTCTGCAAATCCCACCACAAAGGCTGGTTTTTCCAGAAGCTAAATTAGAATTTATTTTAAAAAATTTATTGTTATTGTTGAAAGTATTACAGATGTTCTCCTTTTCCCCACTTCAGTGTCCCTCCCCCATCCAGGCCTTCACCACACTATTTTCTGGGTTATGCATATATGCACATAAGTTCTTTGGTTAGCCTCTCTCCACCCTCCCCATAATCCCTGACCTTCACTCTGAGATTCGTCAGTCTATTCCATGCTTCTGTGTCTCTGCATCATTTTGTTCATTATTTTATTTTGTTTATTAGATTCCACATATGAGTGAGATCATGTGATACTTGTCTTTCTCTGACTGACTTATTTTCCTTAGCATAATACTCTTCAGGTCCCTCCATGCTGTTTCAAAGAGCAAGAAATCCTTCTTTTTTACAGCTGCATAGTATTCCATAGTGTAAATGTACCACATCTTTTTTATCCACTCATATACAGATGGACACTTAGGCTGTGTCCTGATCTTAGCTATTGTAAATTGTGCTGCTATTAACATAGGGGTGCATGTATTCTTTCTGATTGGTGTTTCAGGATTCTTGGAGTATATCCTAGAAGTGGGATGAATAGGACAAATGGCAGTCCATTTGTAATTTTTTGAGAAAACTACATGTTTTCCATAGTGGCTATACCCAGTCTGCTTAATTATTTGTTACTATTATTATTTTAAATTAAATATTTATTATTCAGATTATTACAGTTGTTCCTCTTTTGCCCCCCCATAGCTCACTTCCACCCGGTTCCCATCCCACCCTCTGCCCTTACCCTCCCCCTCATTGTCCTCATCCATAGGTGTAAAATTTTTGTCCACTCTCTTCCCTCACCCCCCACACACCTTTCCCTGCTGAGAATAGTCAGTCCACTCCCTTTCTATGCCCCTGATTCTATTATATTCACCAGTTTATTCTGTTCATCAGATTATTTATTCACTTGATTTTTAGATTCACTTGTTGATAGATGCATATTTGTTGTTCATAATTTGTATCTTTACCTTTTTCTTCTTCTTCCTCTTCTTAAAGGATACCTTTCAGCATTTCATATAATACTGGTTTGGTGGTGATGAACTCCTTTAGCTTTTTCTTATCTGGGAAGCTCTTTGTCTGACCTTCAATTCTAAATTGCTGGGTAGAGTAATCTTGGTTGTAGGTTCTTGGTATTCATCACTTTGAATATTTCTTGCCACTCCCTTCTGGCCTGCATAGTTTATGTTGAGAAATCAGCTGACAGTCCTATGGGTACTCCCTTGTAGGTAACTGACTGTTTTTCTCTTGCTGCTTTTAAGATTCTCTCTTTATCTTTTGCTCTTGGCATTTTAATGATGATGTGTCTTGGTGTGGTCCTCTTTGGATTCCTTTTGTTTTGGGTTCTCTGCACTTCCTGGACTTGTAAGTCTATTTCTTTGACCAGGTAGGGGAAGTTTTTTGTCATTATTTCTTCAAATAGGTTTTCAATATCTCGCTCTCTCACTTATTCTGGCACCCGCATAATTCAGATGTTGGTACGCTTGAAGTTGTCCCAGAGGCTCCTTACACTATCTTCATATTTTTGGATTCTTTTTTCTTTTTGTTTTACCGGTTGGGTGTTTTTTTGCTTTTTCGTGTTTTAAATCTTTGACTTGATTCTTGCGATCCTCTAGTCTGCTATTGGAACTTTGTATAATATTCTTTATTTCAGTCAGTGTATGCTTAATTCCTAGTTGGTCCTTTTTCATAACCTCGAGGGTCTCACTAGATTTCTTGAGGGTCTCACTAAATTTATCGGCGGTTTCTAGAAAATTCTTGAAAACCCTTATAAGTGTGGTTTTGAACTCTATATCCAGTAGTTTGCTTTCTTCCATTTCTGTCATTTGTGACCTGTTTCTTTGTCCCCACATTTTTTATGCTTCCCTGTGTTGATAGAGTGGCTTTGTGTGCTAGGTGTCCTATAGGGCCTAGTGGCTCAGCCTCACCAATTACCTGAGGTGGACACCCTTGGTGCACCCCTTTGTGGACTTTGTGCACAGTATTGTTGTAGTTAAGCCTTGATTATTGTATGTATTACTGGGAGGAATTGACCTCCAGGCCAGTTGGCTGTGAGAATCAGCTGTGTATGCAGTGGAAGAACTTCTGTGCTGGAGACACCCTTCTGGGGCAAGACTTGCTTCAGTGGGGCTTTGGTGCTCACTGAGTCTGCCCCCTGAGTGTGTCCCTTTTGGATCTGAGGAGTTGTAATCTGGATGGTCCCACTCTGACCATTGGGTATACTCTAAGGAGGTACTAATTTTGCCTCTTCCTGAGGCTACCCAGCAGGAGCTGTGGAGAGATCTGAAGGTTCCTCTTCTTTGTTTGGGGTTTGGAGGTGCCCAGATGAGGCCCAGCTGTGAAGCAATGCAAGCTGCTGTGGGGTCTTGGGCCTTCTTTTGGAAGTACTGGGTCTCTCTGACCCAGCTTCAGTTTGTTAGGTAATTTTCAGATTGCAAAGGGCCAGGCCTTTCATATGCAAAAGCCTGTGTGCACAGCTTGGGTGGGGCAGGGTCTCAGGGGATCAACAGGGTGGAGCAAGCAGCCATGGCTACTCCTCAGTCCTACCCTAAGAGGCCCCGTGTCTCAGTGTCCCAGTAATCACTGCAAGCACCTTTGAGAGTAAGCCACCCTCGAGTTCTTCCCGCTGCCAGATAGTCCAGTTTCTCTCCGTATGAGTCTGGGTCCCCAGAGACTCACCCGGAACTGGAGTTCAGAGCAGTCAGGAGCTTGAGGCTCCCTCCCGATTGAGAAAGACAACCGTGTCCTCAGTTGCCAGCCCTTTCCACATGCACCTCCGTACCTCTGCACTTTACTTCTGAACCTTCTCTGAGTCTCAGTGTGCTTTTCTCTTTCCTTCTAGTTGTAGAATTTCCACTCAGCCAGCCTTCCTGTGGTTCTGGATGATGTCCGTTTTGTCTTTTAGTTTTATTTTTGAAGTGGTTTGTGAGGCAGCAATTTCCGGTGTTTACCTATGCCACCACCTTGGTTTTCCTTCTGCTTAATTATTGATTAGAAATTAGTTTCTGTTGCTGCCATCCTGATGTTGGACTATGTTTCTGGGTTCTATGTCTACTTTTATTATTGTTGTTTTATAAAAAGAAAGAATCTTCAGTAGGTGCTTAAGAAAATAGGTTTGAGAAATGAAGTTTTACATATTTTTACATGTCCAAAAATACCTAACTCATCCTCATATTTGATTACTACTTTTGTTCGATATAGCTTTGTGAATTAAAAATGTATCTCCCTCGAATAAACTGATGGTAACCAGATGAAAGGGGAGTTAGGGAGCTGTTTGAAAAAGATGAAGGGATTAAAAAGTGGTAGTTACAGAATGGTCATGGGTATATAAAGTACAGCACAAGGAATATAGTCCATAATATTGTAATAGCTATGTATGGTGTCAGATGGGTAGGATATTTATCGGGGGAATCAGTTAATAAATTATACAAATGTCTAACCACTATGCTGAATACCTGAAATGAACATAAAATAATATTAAATGTCAACTGTAATGCAAAAAATATATCTCACTCAAAAGAATGAAAACATTGATTTCTTATCCAATATAATAAAAGCCTAATATGCTAAGTGTCCGGTTTACTGGTTGGCCAGTCAACCAATCTAAGTGTAATATGCTAATGATATGCTAATGCCACTGAACCGTTCACTATGACATACACTGATCACCAGGGGGCAGACGCTCTGACCGGTAGGTTAGTGCTGCTGGAGTCTGGCTGATCGGGACTGAGTGAGGCGTGCTGGACATGCCCTGGAGCCCTCCCATGGCCCCTCCCCAGCTGGTCAAGCTCCCATGTGCCTCCCTGACCCTAACTGTGCTCTGGTGGGATCCTGGCCTGGCCTGCACCCTCTTGCAATCCAAGACCCCTTGGGGGATGTCAGAGACCCGGTTTCGGCCTGATCCCACAGGCCAGGCCGAGAGACACCACTGGTGCACGAATAATTTATGTATGTATAAAATATACATATGTTGTATATATTTTATATATACATATATGTTTTTATATATATACTAGAGGCCCAATGTTCAACATTGTGCAAGAGTAGGCCTTCCTTTTCCCAGCTGCTGGCACCGGCTTCCCTCTGGTACCCCGGATCCGGGCTTCCCTCTGGCTTCCAGCAGGCACCTGGGACCCAGGATTCCTCTGGCTGCCGGCAGGCACCGGGGACCTGGGCTCTTCCCTCACAGTCCCAGCTTCATCCAGAAGGTCGTCCAGTCTAATTAGCATATTATGCTTTTATTATTATAGACTAGAGGCCTGTTGCATGAAAAGATTCATGCAATAGGCCTTCCCTCCCCCTGGCCGCCTGCACCGGTTATCCTTCGGCACCGGGGACCCAGGCCTTTGCTCCAGCCAGAGCCACCTTCAAAGCCTTCGCTGCTCTGGCCAGAGCTGCTTTGATCGTTGCTTCAGCCGGAGCCGCTTTGATAGAGGCTGAAGCCTTCTCTGCTCTGGCTGGAGCCGCCTTCAGTCTTCGCTCTGCTGCTTCCCGCCTATATATGCAAATTAACCGCCATCTTTGTTGGCGGTAAATTTGCATATCGCACTGATTTGCCAATGGGAGGCATATCGAAGGTATGATCAATTACCATGTTTGTCTATTATTAGATTAGATATGCATAGCTCATGGACATGGGCAGTAGAGTGTTGAAGTGCTGGGGGATTGGGTTAGTGCTGGGAGAAGGGGGCCAAAGGGGGTGAAAATGGGAGATATCTGTAATACTATCAGCAATAAAAATATATATTTAAGAAAAAGAGATCTTCTGATCGGCTTTGGAAGAAATGGGGATGAGTGGGTCTTCTCAGCTCTGCCTAGTTGGGCCAGTGGTGTGAGTGAGATGAATGGATGAGCAAGTTTGGGTACCCTTATCTGAAGTGGATTGTACAGAAGAGATAGGAATATAGAATGAGACAATGGGATTGAGGTGGTTTGGGTTTTTTGTGTACGAAAACGAAAATGGGAAGATTTTATTTTAGAGGACATTTGGAGTCTTTGATCAGCTGTCTTGTATATTAGGATACCAGAGAAAAATTGGATGAGTATAAAGAGCTATTTTGTTTAACTTAACTCAGCAGGCTTAGTTGGTCATTGAAGGACTGTATCATAGCCAAAGTCATTGTTTGATTAGGTCAGCTTTGAACCAAGGAATCTTTTTCTCATAATTATAGACTCATGTCTCATTATGGCTTCTGATCCCACTGGCATACTATTGTTCACAAGAGGGTGTGGATAAATGCCACTGTTACTAGGAGTGTGACTGAAGCCAATGTCCCGTTGATAGTGAGCCATGGCATCACACTTGTATAGGAAAAAATAATTTTTTTAATTGGAATATTTTTCACATAGTTGGAATTGAAAGCATATTGGTTGGCATAGTTATTGACTTGTATTATCATTACATTGGTAGGTATTGATATTCCAAGTATTAAATTTCATTTTTCAATTTACCTCAGTTTTGAAAAGCATGTGACTTAATGAGGAATAAGTATGTTTTCCTTATGGATGCATACTGAGCAAAACAGAGCAAAACTGAAATCTATTTTATTTTTCTTCTGATTCTTTGGGTATTGAAGACTTTCCTTTGGTTTAAATTCTGTAATCTCCAAAATTCTACATGAGTAATTTCTGTCTAACAAAGGATATCTGCATTGTTATTTTGGTTCTTTTTATGTATTTGAACATTAAAATGCAAGATTATAGTTTTAATCCTTAGTTTTGTCTTACACTTGGTTATTATACAAGTGTTATTTTTAGATTGTACTAGGCTTAGTCTGTCAGAGTAGCTTAGGGATTATCAAAATATAATTAACCCTAACTTTAATTTAAAGGGAAAACTAATAAAACAAAATGAACTTAGATTGCTAACGAGTTTTTGCCTATGAAAAAATTGTGCATTCAAATGCTACAGACTGGCAATCTAGCTATTTTGTGTCAAACTCCCTCTTCTTATATATGTATGGATATTATAACCCTGAGCAAAAAACAGGAGTCATTGTAAGTGTAGATGTGAGCTTTAGATGTATTAATATCCATGCTGAGTGAGAATGCTATCTGATAGATGGGCATGTGGGACCCTGATGTGTGAATTAAGTAGTTGATTTACTGTAAAGGGAAGAGAAAGCTTTGAGAAAAGCTAGAAGTTGAGAAAAATAAGAATTTTAAGGTCTACCAAAGCCATTTTTGTGGAAAATATGAAAGTGGAGAAATGCTTTGGAGGCACTGGGATCCTGCAGCACGTGCTTTAAGTCACTTTTGTCTGGGCCCACCTACGCACTCTAATTAGAGATAGGCAGAAGTGGTATGTGAAACCATCTATTACACACAGGACTTGGAAGTCACATAGTCCTGGTTCTGCTGCCTCTTACTATGAGAACTGAGGTTATTACCTGCATTACTTCTCAATTTCCTAATCTGTAAAGTTAGCATAATAATACCCATTTCATAGGGTTGTTATAAGAGTTAAATGCAATGATGCATATAAAAATGTAATGAAATGCTACACAGGACAGGATCCATAAATGCAAGCTAGCCATTTAAAAAATTGCTGCTCTTGTTATTAAAGGAGATGAAGAACCACAGAGTGTGAAAGACCATTTGGCAGATGAGAGGGTTGAGAAATAAGAAGATAGTGATGTAGAGTGTTGTTTCCCCTATGCCTGCCTATATGTATATACAGGAGGGAGCAAAGCAGGTTTACAATCGTGGGTACATGAAGCAGAGTTTATTTTTGTACTAGAAGCCTGGTGCACGAATTCATGTATGGGTGGGGTCCCGATGGGGTTAGGGGGCCAGGATGGGATTGGCCCTCTGGGCGGTGGGATGCCCTTGCCAGCCCGGGATCGGATCTGTCCTGCTGACATTCATGCCAGTTGTCAGGAGCCACCTGGCAGCCACTTTTATATACTTTCTTCCTTGCGCAGTGTCTAGAGAGGGGAAGCGGCTGTGGTGCCTGAGGCCGACTTCCAGGAGGCCAGTGCTGCTGTAGGGATCATGCTGGTGGTGCTGGTCCATAGGTGCCTGGCCTGTTCTCTGAAGATTGGACCTGCAGAACTACGCCGCCAGGCTGGTGGGCCGCTGGGACTGGTTGTTGTGGGAGCACACTGACCATCAGGGGCCAGACACTCAAAGTAGGCGGAGCGGGAGGGTGGCACAGTGAGGCCTGGAGGCACATGTTATGGCCCAGGGAACCCAGGAACTGCAAGCCCAGAGCTTGCTTTCCAATGAAAAAAAAATAAATAAATAAAGCGACCGACGCTGCCTTCCTGGAAAGAACGGCTCCAGGAGGGAAAGATCTCGCCAGGCCCTGCCTGGCCTGGCTGGTGCACTGTGTACTCACAGGGACCCAACCCGTGACGTGCAGGCAGCACAGCCCCTCCAACTCCAAAGCCGGTTGCACCAATAGCTGTTCCCCATCCAACTCCATGGCAGACACAGCTCTGCCAGGCCAGGCCACCTCAGCTCCAACTTCAAGCTTCTGGCTTCCTGCCTGCCCCTTCCTAGACTACGTGCACTTGGGCACGTGGCTTCGGCCTCCCCAGCCAATAGCACCGCAGCACAGCCAGAGAGTGGCAGGACACAGCCACCAGGGCTGGCTGGGCATTGATTTGGCCACTGACTGACATCCACGTGCAATTATACTGAGTGTTTACATTTGTAGGGAAGCAAAGCAGGGCAGCCCACTCCTGTCGCCCGCCTCATCTAGGCTAAGAAAGGCCCTCTGTTCTCCATGTTACTCCTCCCATCCTGAATCAAAACTTCTTGGGGATGAATGATCCCAGCAATGGCCCCAACACATGCTCGGTGTCACTGTCACAGACATTCTCAGTCATTACAGCCCGTTCCTCAGCCCGCAGTGCCCTGCTCCACCCACTGCCACTTCTCACCTGTCACCCCCTGAGGACCACCTTACGTTATCCTATCTGAAATGTGAGCAAGATCTCAAATGCCCCCGTCAATGGCTCCCTTGCCCTACCTTTCTTCCTCTAAAAACCTTGCATTTTAAAAATATGTATATTTGATTGGTTTTGGAGAGGGAAATAGAGATAGAAACATCAATGATTATAGAGAATCATTGATTGGTTGCCTCCTGCATGTTCCAAACTGGTGATTGAAACCTCCTCTGGCTCCTCCCCCTGTCCCTCCCCTGGCCAGCAGGCCCCCAGTGGCGGCAGCACTGAGAGAAGGAGGAGGGTGGAAAGGTGGGGAACCGTGGGGTGGTGGGGCACCTAGGGCAGTGTCGGCATATGGCATCTGTTTCTTCCATACCCAGGCTGGTGACCGTCACCTCCTCTCCTGACCCCGCTGGAGCCTTTGGGCCCCGATCAGCTTGGCCCTGATCAGCCCTGATCACCCGCCAGGGATAGGGACCACCCGTGCACGAATTTTGTGCACCAGCCTCTAGTTATTTATTAATTATGATACTATTTATTTGTATTATAACTATAAGCCTACTTTTGCCCACCCCTGTATATATGGTTTTATGAGTCTATAATGCTATGTTTGCATTGGCAAAGTGAGATTAGTAGCTGAGCTGTCATTCAGTAAAATTTATTTGGTATTCAGCTTATCTGCATTGAGCCTTTTTTTCTTTTTGAATCGGCGACAGATTCCTTTGTCAATGTTATCTGAAATATTGCCTATTTCTTCACTTTATTATTCCTCTGTAGATTTAATTTAAAAATGCCCTAAAGCGACCTCATGCTATACTAAAGGGTTGACGAAAACAGAACTGGGTTGTTCAGGAGGTGACTGTGATTGTGAGGGCTCTGGAGGGAGAAAAGTATGTGAAATAAACTGAGGCTCACAGAGTTGGGAAATCAGTGATCAGCTCCAGCTAAGATCAAGCAGACAGGGTGCTTCTGAGTGAGGCCAACCTTAGAGCAGAGGTGCCTTCTTTAGTGGTAGTTTCAAACGTGCTCACAGTCAATGAAAAGATGCTGCAAATCTCCTCTCCAGCAAGCTAAAAGTTAGAATCAAATACAAAGTGAGGATTAATCTCCTATCTTTAAATTGTTTGGAGATATATAATTTCACATTATTAGCCTTTGATTTTTCCTCCTTTCTAAATCAAGAAGGGTTTACTGGGTGATCTTAAGAATCTGTTTAAGGTTTTTTGTTTGTTTGTTTTTGTTTGTGTTTGTGTGTTTGTGTGTTTGTGTGTGTGTGTGTGTGTGTGTGTGTGTGTGTGTAGGGAAAGGGGGAAGGGGAGGGGGAGAAACATGTTTATTGAGAGTCTACTATTATAGCTAAGCCCTAGTACTGATACTCAGTGAAACATGGACATTATCTCATTTTAATTCTCCTAGCATACCAAATTGATGAGGCACTATTCTCCTATAGTACAGAGAAGGAAACTTAGATTTAGAGAGTTGAAATAACTCTCAGACAAGTAAATTGTAGGTTTGGATTGGATCATAGATCTGACCTCTGATTTTATAATCAAATGACCTGGAAGCCAAGGATTTTAGTTTTCAGGAGAGCCAGCAGTTCTTCTGACTTTAGAAAATTAGAATTGGGTGAAAGAAAAATCCATAAGCAAAAGTAATGGCAATAGTCTTCATTTGAATACTTATTTTTTAAGATATATTTTTTATTTTTAAATTACAGTTAACATACAATATTTTATTAGTTTCAGGTATTTAACATAGTGATAAGATTTTATATAACTTATGAAGTGATCGCCCTGATGCGTCTAGTACCCATCTGACACCATACATAGTTATTACAATATTATTGACTACTAGTGGCCCAGTGCATGAAATTCGTGCACAAGGAGGGTGTCCCTCAACCTGGCCTGCACCCTCTCCAATCTGGGGCCCTTCAGGGGATGTCCGACTGCCGGTTTAGGCCCGATCCCACAGGGATCCCACAGGGATCCCACAGGGATCCCACAGGGGTCCCTCTCGCAATCCGGGACTGCTGGCTCCTAACTGCTCACCTGCCTGCCTGCCTGATTGCCCCTAGCCACTCTGCCTGCCAGCCTTCTCACTCCCAACTGGCCCCCCAGCCTACCTGCTTGCCCCCAACTGCCTCTCCTGCTGGTCTGCTTGCCCCCTACTGCCTCCCTGCCAGCCTGCTTGGCCCCAACTGACCGCCACTGCTGGCCTGAATGCCCCCAACTGCCCCCCCCCCCCGCTGGCCTGCTCACCCCTAACTGCCTCTGCCTCGGCCCCGCCACCATGCCTTTGTCTGGAAGGACATCAGGAAGGTCTCCCGGAAGGTCTCCCAGTCTAATTAGCATATTACCCTTTTATTAGTATAGACTAGGGGCCCGGTGCACGAAATTCGTGCACTGGGTGTGTGTGTGGCGGGGGAGTGTCCCTCAGCCCAGCCTGCCCCCTCTCACATACTGGGAGCCCTCAGGCGTTGACCCCCATCACCCTGCAATCACAGGATCGGCCCCTTGCCCAGGCCTGACGCCTCTGGGACCCTCATTTCCCCCCATCACTGGCTCTGCCCCCAGCCCAGGCCTGATGCCTCGGCCAGAGGCGTAGACCCCCATCACCCTCCGATCACCTGATTGGCCCCTTGCCCAGGCCTGACGCCTCCGCCAGAGGTGTCAGGCTTGGACAGGGGACCCCCATCTCCCCCCGATCACTGGCTCTGGCCCCCGCCCAGGCCTGAGGCCTCTGGCCCAGGAATCATGCCTGGGCAGGGGACCCCCATCTCCCTCTGATTGCTTGCTCCACCCCCCGCCCAAGCCTGACGCCTCTGACCCAGGCTTCAGGCCTGGGCAAGGGGACCATCATATCCCCCCAATCCCCGGCTCCACCCCCCACCCAGGCCTGATGCCTCTGGCCCAGGCATCAGGCATGGGCAGGGGACCCCCAGCCCCCCGCCCAGACCTGATGCCTCGGCCAGAGGAGTTGACCCTCATCACCCTCCGATCACCAATCACCGGATCGGCCCCTTGACCAGGTCTGAGGCCTCCGGCAGAGGTGTCAGGCCTGGGCAGGGAACCCCCAGCTCCCCGCAGTTGCAGGCTCCGCCCCTGCCCAGGCCTAACGCCTCTGGCCTGGGGGTCCGGCTCGGGCAGCGGGGACCCGCAGCTGCAGCGGCCCCGCGATTGTGGGCTTCGCTTTAGGCCCAGGCAAGGGACCCCTAGCTCCCGGGACTGCCAGCTTCGACCATGCCCAGCTCCCATCGCTGGCTCCACCCCTACTTCCTGCTATCACTGGCCAGGGCAGAAAAGGTACCTGATTCTCCAATCATGGCTGGGGGGCAGGGCAAAGGCAGCCCCAGGGCCACCTTTGCCCTGCCCCCCAGCTCTTAGCTCCCCCCTGGGTTTCCGATCACTGTCAGTGGCAGGGGGCTTCTTCCTGCTTTCCCTTTCGCCTCTCTGCATTGTGCCTACATATGCAAATTAACCGCCATCTTGTTGGCAGTTAACTGCCAATCTTTGTTGGCAGTTAATTTGCATATAGCCCTGATTAGCCAATGAAAAGGGTAGCGTCGTACGCCAATTACCATTTTTCTCTTTTATTAGTGTAGATAATTCCTAAGCTGCACTTTACATTCCCATAACTGGTTTTATAACTGGAAATTTGTACTTCTTTATTATTATTATTATTATTATTTTTTTTAATAAATCATTATTATTCAGATTATTACAGTTGTTCCTATTTTTCCCCCCATAGCTCCCCTCCACCCGGTTCCCACCCCAACCCCTGCCCTTACCACCCCCACTGTCTTTGTCCATAGGTGTACAATTTTTGTCCAGTCTCTTCCTGCACCCCCCACACCCCCTTACCCCCGAGAATTGTCAGTCCACTCCCTTTCTATGCCCCTGATTCTATTCTATTCACCAGTTTATTCTGTTTGTCAGATTTTTTATTTGATTTTTAGATTCACTTGTTGATAGATATGTATTTGTTGTCATTTTGTTGTTCATAATTTTTATCTTTACCTTTTTCTTCTTCTTCCTCTTCTTAAAGAATACACTTCAGCATTTCATATAATACTGGTTTGGTGGTGATGAACTCCTTTAGCTTTTTCTTATCTGGGAAGCTCTATATCTGACCTTCAATTCTAAATGATAGCTTTGCTGGGTAGAGTAATCTTGGTTGTAGGTTCTTGCTATTCATCACTTTGAATATTTCTTGCCACTATCTTCTAGCCAGCATGGTTTCTATTGAGAAATCAGCTGACAGTCGTATGGGTACTCCCTTGTAGGTAACTAACTTTTTCTCTCTCACTGCTTTTAAGATTCTCTCTTTGTCTTTTGCTCTTGGCATTTTAATGATGATGTGTCTTGGTGTGGTCCTCTTTGGATTCCTCTTGAGGTTTGGGTTCTCTGCACTTCCTGGACTTGTAAGTCTATTTCTTTGACCAGGTAGGGGATGTTTTCTGTCATTATTTCTTCAAATAGGTTTTCAATATCTTGCTCTCTCTCTTCTTCTGGCACCCCTATAATTCAGATGTTGGTACGCTTGAAGTTGTCCCAGAGGCTCCTTGGCCTATCTTCATATTTTTGTTTTCTTTTTTCCTTTTGCTTTTCCGGTTGGGTGTTTTTTGCTTCTTTGTATTTCAAATCTTTGACTTGACTCTTGGGATCCTCTAGTCTGCTGTTGGATCTCTGTATATTATTCTTTATTTCTAATTATTTAATTCAATTAATTTTGAATTGGTCCTTTTTCATATCCTTGAGGGTCTTACTATATTTCTTGGCAGTTCCTAGAAGATTCTTGAGGAACCTTATAACCATGGTTTTGAATTCTATATACAGTAGTTTGCTTTCCTCCATTTCTTTCATTTGTGATCTATTTCTTTGTCTCTGCATTTTGGCTGCTTCTCTGTGTTGATAGAGTGGCTTTGTGTACTAGGTGTCCTATAGGGCCCAGTGGCTTAGCCTCCCTAATTACCTGAGGTGGACACTCTTGGTGCACCCCTCTGTGGGCTGTGTGCATAGTCTTGTTGTAGTTAAGCCTTGATTGCTTTTGGTATCACTGGGAGGAATTGACCTCCATGCCAATTGGCTTTGAGGGCCAGGTATGTCTACAGTGGGAGAGCTTCTGTGCTGGAGACACCCTTCTGGGGCAAGACTTGCTTCAGTGGGGCTTTGGTCCTCACTGAGTCTACCCAGGTTTTTAGGGGGAGAAAGGCCAGGCTAATCATATGCAAAAGCCTCTGCAAACAGCTTGGGTGGGGTTGTAAATTGGGTGGGGCAGCGTCTCAGGGGATCACCAGGGTGGAGCAAACTGCAATGGCTGCCAGTCTGCTCTGCCTTGGAGAGGTCCTGGAGTCTGTGTCCCGTGGCCCTGTGCAGGAAGAATGACTGCTGCAAGCACCTCTCTGAGGAAGCTGCCCTTACGCTCTGGCCCGATGCCAGACAGTCCAGTTTCTCTCCGTATGAGGCTGGGTCCCCAAATTCTCTCCTGGAACTGGAGTTCAGAGCAGTCGGGTGCTCATATCTCCCTCCCGATTGAAAAAGCCAACAGCGTACCCAGCTGCCAGCTCCTTTTGTGCGCCTCTGTACCTCCGCACTTCCACATGTCTGCACCTCCTACCGACTCAGTGTGCTTTTCTCTTTCCTTCTAGTTGTAGAATTTCCACTCAACCAACCTTCCCATGGTTCTGGATGATATTTGTTTTGTCTTTTAGTTGTGGTTTTAATGTGGTTGTGTGTGGCAGCAAGTTCAGGTGTTTACCTATGCTGCCATCTTGGTTCGGCAATTTGTACTTCTTAATCCCTTCTCCTTTTACACTTGTCTTCCCAATCCCCCCTCCCATCTGGCAAGCATCAAAATGTTCTCTGTATTTGAGTTTGTTTCTGTTTTGTTTGTTCACTTATTTTGTATTTTAGATTCTACATGTGAGTGAAATCATATGGTGTTTGTCTTTGACTTATTTAACTTAGCATAATTACCTCTAGGTCCACCTATGTTGTCTCAAATGGCAAGATTTCATTCTTTTTATGGCAGCATAATATTTCATCATATATTTGTACTAAATCTTCTTTATCCATTCGTCTATTGATGAATATTTAGGTTGCTTACATATCTTGGCTATTGTAAATAATACTGCAGTGAGTATAGAGGTGCACATGTGTTATGGAATTAGTGTTTTGGATTGTTTTTGGACTAAATACCCAGAAATGGAATGGCTGGGTTACATTGTAGTTCTAATTTTAATATTTTAAGGAACCTCAATACTGTTTTCCATAGTGGCTACACTAATCTGCATTCCCACCAACAGAGCATGAGGGTTCTTTTTTCTTCATTTATCCTCGCCAACACTTGTTTATTGATTTATTGATGATAGCCATTCTGACAGGTTTGAGGTAATATCTCATTGTAGTTTTAATTTGTATTTCCCTGATGATTAGTGATGTTGAGCATCTTTTCATATGTCTATTGGTCATCTGCATGTCTCCTTTGGAGTAATGTCTTTTCAGCTCCTCTGACCATTTTTTAATCAAATTGTTTGCTTTTTTGGTGTTAAGTTGTATGAGTTCCTTATATATTTTGGATAATCTCTTCTCAAATGTAAATCCTTAGTTTTTTCAAGATGTCCAAAGAACATTACACACATATATGAACAAATCCTTAGTCCATCAGCTGGTGCTGGTGAATCCACTTTTCTGTCAGTTGATGTATTTGCTGTATCGTTAACAATTCTTGCTTTTCTCCTCCCTGCTCTTTGCTCAAGCTAACCTCTTCTATTCCTCCTCTTTCTCAAATCTTATTCTTTCAATCTCTCTCTCTCCCCTGCTCTCTCTTAATGATACCTCAAATCCCACTCTTATTTTGAAACATTTGCTAATAAGTTTGGTTTAGAAGTTTTTCTTTTAAACTTACATGGAGTTTCTTTCTACTTATATGGTGTTAGGGGAAGAAATAGAATAGTGGGGACTAGCTATAGTAGCTATAATGACAAGAAATATTAATCAGGTCCTGTTAACCGTGATTGTTCTTTTCTGATAAGAGAAAGCACATTCTAACCTGGCTTAGAGTTGTATGCCCTGGAACAATGGAACTAACATTGGAATGCAGTCCATTCTCCTTTCTGAGAACTGCCCATAATTGTAGAAAGATTACTAACTTTGTTGTTGAAACAATCTGGTCCCAGAGGCGCCCACCCTTTTCTTTCCTTTGAGAACTCCCTGCCTTCCCAGCCCACATTGCCTATAACCTATAACCATTACACTTTGCTTACTTCCCCATGCCTGTAATTCCTACTTCCCCAGGTAATCTTTGTCCTTCTACCCAATATAAGCAGCTGGCTTATGGGAGGGGTAGAACAGATTTTTGTGGCTGACCTACTGCTCCCCCATACTGCTGGAATTCTTGGAATAAATGCTCATATATGATTCGACCGTGTCTCTGCTTAATTGGCTCAAGAAGTGACAGGCATCTAGGACCCATTACTTGTTCGGTTTCACTTGGTTTGTTTAACTACTAGAGGCCCAATGCATGAAATTTGTGCAAGAGGCTTGGCTCTCACAGCCTCCCCTGGCCCTCGCAGTCCCTCGCAGCCTTGGCCGGCCCTCGCAACCCCAGCTTCATCTGGAAGGTCGTCCGGATGGTCATTTTGCTGTTTGGTCTAATTAGCATATTAGCTCTTTATTATATAGGATTGTTTACAAGTTGGTAGTGTTGGATATATTTCCATAAGTATATGCTTAACTACCTTGGCTATCTCTTATCTAGCAGTGTCTTACTTTATGCACTATTACATATCTATGGAACAGTGTTTCTCAACTTTCTGGCCCTTTAAATACAGTTCCTCATGTTGTGACCCAACCATAAAATTATTTTCATTGCTACTTCATAACTGTAATGTTGCTACTGTTATGAATCGTAATGTAAATATCTTATATGCAGGATGGTCTTGGGCGACCCCTGTGAAAGGGTCATTCGACCGCCAAAGGGGTCGCAACCCACAGATTGAGAACCGCTGCTATAGAATAACAGAGTCACATTTTGTAGACATAATTCACCTGAAGAAAATATAGCACTAAGAATTTAGATTAACATTGTGGTTAGAAGTCCAGTGTCTGGAGCCCACACTGCAAGGTCTGATCCTGGCACTACTTAACAGTTGTGTGATGCTGGGGAAGTTAATTAGCTCCATATTGCTTAGTTTCCTTATCTGTAAAATGATAATGGCACTAGGGTTGGTTGGAGGATCAAATGAATTAATAGTTTTAGGGTATTCAGAATAGTAACTGCTATTATAAGTACTCTACAAGAGCATGCTATGACTATTTTATTTATTTATATTACTTTATTTTCTTATTTTTTAATTAAATCATTATTGTTAAAAGTATTACATATGCCCCCTCTTCTTCCCCCCCGCCCCCACCCCAACCTTTCTGGCCTGCTCGCCCCTGACCCCAGGCCTTCACCACCATATTGTCTGTGTCCATGGGCTATGCATATATGCAAACAAGTTCTTTGGTTGGTATCTTCATACCCACACACCCATCCCTGCCTTCCCTCTGAGATTCGACAGTCTATTCCATGCTTCCATGTCTCCGGATCTCTTTTTTCCCCCTTTGGTCTCAAGGATATTTATTTTATTTCTTTTTAATTTTAATTTTTTTATAATTCTTTATTGTTGAAAGTATTACATATGTCTCCCCTTTCTCCCCATTAACCCCCTTCAGCCCTGCCCCCCCCCCCAGGATTTCAACACCCTATTGTCTGTGTCCATGGGTTCTGCATATATGCATACAAGGTTCTTGGTTGATTACTTCCCATCAACTACCCTCCCTGCCTTCCCTCTAAGATTCTACACTCTGTTCCATGCTTCCATTTCTCTGGATCCACTCTGATCATCAGTTTATTTTGTTACTTAGATTCCACATATAAGTGAGATCATGTGATACTTGTCTTTCTCTGACTGATTTATTTCGCTTAGCATGATACTCCTCAGGTCCCTCCATGCTATCTCAAAGGGTAAGAGATCCTTTTTTTTCTTTTTACTGCTGCAGGTATCCCATGATATAAATGTACCACAACTTTTTATCCACTCATCAAATGATGGACACTTGGGCTGTCTCCAGATATTAGCTATTGTAAATTGCACTACTATTAACATAGAGGTGTATACATTCTTTCTGATTGGTGTTTCATGTTTTTTTAGGATATATTCCTAGAAGTGGGATCACTGAGTCAATGGAAATTCCATATTTAATTTTTTGAGGAAAATGCATACTTTTTTCCATAATGGTTACACCACTCTGCATTCCTACCAGCAGTGTACTAGGGTTCCTTTTCTCCACATCCTCGCCAGCACTTGTCATTTGTTAATTTGTTGATGGTAGCCATTCTGACAGGTGTGAGGTGATACCTCATTATCCTTTGAATTTTCATCTCTCTGATTATCAGTGACTTGGAGCTTTTTTTCATATGTCTCTTGGACATCTGTTTGTCCCCTTTGGAGAAGTGTCTATTTAGGTCCTTTGCCCAATTTTTAATTGGATTGCTTGTCTTCCTTTTGTTAAGTTATATGAATTCCTTATATATTTTAGATATTAACTATTTATCACATGTATCATTGCCAAATATGTTCTCCCATACAGTGGGCTCCCTTTTTACTTTGTTGATGGTCTCTTTTGCTATGCAGAAGCTTTTTATTTTGATGTAGCCATTTGTTTATTTTCTCGTTAGTTTCCTTTTCCATAGGAGATGTATCCATAAACATATTGCTGCCAGAGATGTCTGAGATTTTGCTGCCTATATTTTCTTCTAAGATATTTATGGTTTTGTGACTTATAATTCAGTCTTTTATCCATTTTGAGTGTATTCTTCTGTATAGTTTCATTTTTGCATATATTTTTCCAAATTTCCCAACACCATTTATTGAAGAGACTGTCTTGAGTCCATTGTATGTTCTTGCCTGCTTTGTCAAATATTAATTGAGTGTGATGGCTTAGGTCAATTTCTGGGGTCTCTGTTCTGTTCCATTGATCTACATGTCTGTTCTTGTGTCAGTACAAGGCTGTTTTGATTACAGTGGCTTTGTAGTATAACTTGACATATGGTAATGTGATTCCTCCAGCCTTGTTCTTCCTTCTCAAGGTTGCTATGGCTATTAGGGTCTTCTTTAATTCCATATAAATTTTTGAAGTATTTGTTCCAGATCTGTGAAATATGGTATTGGCATTTTAATAAGAATTGCATTGAAGCCATAGATTGCTTTGGGTTGTATGAACAATTTCATGATGATAATTCTCCCAATCCACGAACACGGTATATTTTTCCACTTGTGTATATCTTCCTTTATCTCCTTTTCAACATCCTGTAGTTTTCCTAGTACAAATCTTTTACCTCTTTGTTTAAGTTTATTCCTAAGTATCTTTTTTTGTTGTTGTTGTTGAAAAAGTAATGGCATTGTTTGTTTAGTTTCTCTTTCTGAGACTTCACTATTGGTGTATTAAATGCCACTGATTTGTAGTTGTTAATTTTGTACCCTGCCACCTTTTGAATGGTCTCCTTGTCTTTAATTTTTGGCATTTTAATTATGATGTGTCAGGGCCTGGCCTTGTTTGGGTTCTTCTTGCTTGGGATTCTTTGTGCCCCCCGAACTTGTGTGACTGTTTTCTTTACCAGGTTACAGATGTTTTCTGCCAATGTCTTCCAACACATTCTCTATCCCTTTCTCCCTCTTCTGTCACATCTACTATTCAAATATTGTTATATTTCATGTTGACCCCCAGCTACCTTAAGCTGTCCTCCTATTTTTTAAAGTTTTTTTCTCTCTTTGGTTCTCTGATGGAGTAATTTTTTTTCTCCCTTGTCTTCTAATTCACTGATTCAATCTTCGGCTTCCCTTAATTTGCTGTGTATTCCTTCCACTGTTTTCTTTATTAGTGCTATGTCATCCTTCATACCTACTATATATTTTCTCATGCTGTTGAGCATCTTTGCCATCATTATTCTGAACTCTATATCTGATAAATTTCTTATCTCCATTTCATTTAGCTCTTCTTCTGGAGAATTCTCTTGCTTTTTTTGTCGCCCCATTTTGGCTGCCTGTTTGGGTTTGTGTTTATTTATTAGGTAGATCTGATATGACTCCCAGTCTATAGTGCAGGAGAGTGTCAGACATTGTTTCTGACTGGCCCTGAGTGCCCTGTTTGGAGCTATCAGAAATCCAGTTTGTGGCTCCTTCTGCTGGAACTTGGTGCCTTTGGAACAGATCAGTATGTGCACCAAGGTCTGCTTTTACTAACCTTGGACCATGAATTAGATCAGGCAAAGACTCAAATTCTCTAGAACTCCACTTTTGCCTGAGTCTGATAGTTCTTCAGTCTTGATTAGCCTCAGACTATTGCCCATAGGGTGAAGCGAGAGGTTTTCCAACAGAGTAGGGAAATTGCTCCTGCCTGCAGGATGATTGTTATTCTCAGCCTTTTAATCGGCCTCAGGAAATCCACAGGGCAGGGCAAGGTATTTTTCCAATAGGGTGGGGCAATTGCTTCTTCCCCAGGCAAAAACTGCCTAGATGGTAAACTTCTGCAGGAGAAAGATGTCCTCTGCAGTATGAAGGAATGACTCAGCACAGGAAACTGGGGTGTCTGACTTCTGAGGTCTAACCCCAGATCCCCCAAACCTGGCATATGCTCACACAGCTCCATTCCACTCTACCTTCCATCTGCTGGAGTCCAAAGTGAGTGGCTGCACATGAAATTTTGTGGATTGGCCTTTTAAAGGGTGCCTGAATTTCAAGCTGTCTCTCTCTGGCAGACAGCAATCCTGCTACTTTTCACAGCCAGATGTTCTGTGGGCACCTTTCTCAGTTCTGGTTCTCTGGGCTGGGGAGCCCAGCTTGGGGTTTAGACCCCACAGTTCTCAGTGGGAACCCCCACAGCTGAGATATCCTCAGGATCTTCACCTGCTGTCTGTGGGAGCCTAGCCAGCTCTTTAGGACCTCCACACTTTACCAGTCTCTATGAGGTCTCCACTTTCCATCCTTGGTTATAAGGGTTCTCCCCAGCTAGTTTTCAGCTGATTATTCAGAATGGTTTTCTGTATTTTAGTTGTAATGCCATTTTGGTCCATTTTGGAGTGTGTTGGTGTAGCTTCCACTTATCCTGCTATGATTATTATTTTTTAAAAATGTTAAGAAAATACTTTTCCAAGAGGAAGGGAGAGGGAGAGAGGGAAACATCAATGAAGAGCAAGAATCATTGATTGGCTACATCCTGTATGCCACCCAGTAGGGATCAAGCCTGCAACCTGGGCATGTGCCCTGACTGGGAATTGAACTGTGACCTCCGGGTTCATAGGTCGACACTTAACCACTGAGCCATGCCAGTTGGGCTGCTATGATTATTTTTTAAGACAAAGATCTGTATAAGAGATAATTGTCATTATTTATTTATTTAGAATTCTGTGATTTGTAGACCTTTAAAGTAGGCTAAATTAAATAGTTTTAATACCAATGAAAGCTCTAAAATTTAATTGGATGTGTTAATTGATATGCATATTGAGGGAAAGATGACACATGATTATTTTTAAAAATAATCATGAACATGTTAAAATCCATTTTCTCATCTTCTAGAGTGGTAAATTCACTAATGCTAGAAGTACTGGTGGGAGATGGAGGGATGCCTGTTCCTCCTTTTTTAGCTGTGAAGAAGTGATGATGGCCAAATCAGGGCACACTCAAACTCTATTTCAGGTATGAGATCTCTTCACAGATCCTTCTTTGATGTCAACTTTACCAAAGATAGCTGAATTCTCCAGCTGGGTAGTTTTAATGTAATCAAATTGTCTGTAGGAGAATAAGAGGCTAGAGGACTCACCCAAGCATGTAGGCAGTCAAGGTACATTCATTTTAGAGCAACAAATTTAAAATTTAATGCAGCAGATTTAATATAGTTATATCTACATTTCAGCAGAGCAATTGTAAAGATATCATGCCTATCAAAAAATAATTTCCAGCCCTAACCGGTTTGGCTCAATGGATAGAGCGTCGGTCTGCAGACTCAAGGGTCCTGGGTTCGATTCTGGTCAAGAGCATGTACCTTGGTTGTGGGCACATACCCAATAGGGAGTGTGCAGGAGGCAGCTAATCAATGTTTCTCTCTCATCGATGTTTCTGACTCTCTATCCCTCTCCCTTCCTCTCTGTAAAAAGTCAATAAAATATAAAAAAAATAATTTCCATTTTGATATACATTACAGACCTCAATCTACTGTTTCAACCTCCTAACAATATAACCCATTTAAGGGATACACTGAAGACATACTCATAGATTGAGATAGGTGCTTACTTTTCTTCATACAGGCAATACTTTTTTAGAAAATTTCTTGTATTACAGGATAACAATACTTAAAGATTGAAACTAGTATTTAATCTGTGTAACACATTGTTTAAAACCTGCAATTTAAAAAGTTCAAGAATATTTGAGTGCCATCACCTTTTAAAAATTGGTAGCAATATGAAAATTTAATTCTTTATGACCAGTTACTTAAAAGCAATTTTATTATTGTTGACATTTTATAAAACATAAGAACCTCCTTCCTCCAAATGCCATTGGAAACTATGAGGGTCAAATGTGAGTTTTTTATGTTATGAATAAATGTTGAGCAAATGGATATGTTGCCTCAAATATGACACAATCATATTATTCTAAAATTGGTGCTTCCCCTCTAGCCCCACTGGCCTCCAACTGTACTCTGAATGTGCAAAGTAACCATGCCAAGCTCCCAACCTTTTTGCTCATCTCCCCTTGCCTCTCTGGCTTGGAATGTTCCTTCTCTAGATCATCATATTTTATTTCCTTACCCCCTTTAGATCTCTACTAAATGTCATCTCAGTGAGGCTTTCTCATTATCCCATCTAAAATTATACCTTTCACTGACATCTCACACTTCTTCCCTCCTCCTTTTCCTCTCAGTACTTAACTACTATCTAACTTGTTTACATCTGTCTGACTTCCTGCAAACTGTAAGCTCCTTATCAACAGAAGCTTTGACTTTCTTGTTTATAGCCATATCTCCAGGGCCTATAATAGTGCCTGGCATTTAGTAGGCATATAAAACATATTAAATGGATGAGGAAATGAATCTAAATCTTTTATATGTGACTTGGCATTTATGAGTATGTCTTATGTTCTGGGAATTTCAAACAGAATAATGAAGCCATGATATAAAGAACTGATTATATATATATATATATATATATATATATATATATATATATATATATTCATTATTTTGTAACATTCTTCATATTTCAAAGGCTATGCTGTTCATAGTCTTTTCCTTTCTTAGATTTTTTTTTTTTAACATAGCCATTATTTTCAGAAACAGCTCTGTGGGACTGTGCCTAATTCTTTTTCAGTGCTCTATTGTGGAGGATGCTGACCTTCCTATCTTTCATTGTCTTGCCTCTTTACTATATACTGTGCTCTTCTTTTGGGACCACTCTCTGCAAAGGTTTTCATAAGCAGATAAATTGAATTTGTGTAATTACTTTTATTCAGGTGCTGAAATTTAAAATTTAACAAAATCCATGTGTGAAAAGCAGTGCTGTTCTTTTGTGCAGGTAGGTATGCAAGGTGATTCTAGTAATTGACACTACTGTGTTAGTACATATTTCTTAGGGCAGGGGTCCTCAAACTTTTTAAAAAGGGGGCCAGTTCACTGTCCCTCAGATCGTTGGAGGGCCAGACTACGGTTTAAAAAAAAAACTATGAACAAATTCCTATGCATACTGCACATATCTTATTTTGAAGTGAAAAACCAAAATGGGAACAAATACAATATTTGTATTTGCATGTGGCCCGCGGCCCGTAGTTTGAGGACCCCTGTCTTAGGGATTCAGTGTAGCTGCATGAAACAGAAAACTCAAATAGCAGTAGCTTAAACAAGATAGAAACTTGTTTTATCTTGTATAATGATAAATTTGGTTACTGATATTGGCTTGATGACTCCAGGTATCAGGGCTGAGATGTCTGCAATTCCTTTGGCCCTTGTCTCAAAGACTAAAGAAGAAAAATTATAATTAAAAAAGGGACAAAAATCACTGTGTTACTTGAGTTAGATTCCCTATTTTTGAAACTTCTCCAGAAGCCCCAACAACAATTTCCACTTTCATGGCATTGGACTGTTTTATGTCCCATGGCCATCCCTATCTGCAAGGGAGGTTGGGAAATATAGGTGTTTTCTTTTTATTTTGTTGTTTTTCTTGAGCACATGGGCACTGCCAACAAAATTGGAATTTTATTAATGGGAAAGAAGAAGAGAATTTATGTTGAGTAGGCAACCATCAGTCTGTGACAAAATAAAATATATCTGGAAGGTAGATAACATTTTTTTTTCATAGAAATGAAATTTACTAGGTAACATCTTCCACAGGAACAGCATTGAGAAGATTACCTGAAGAAAATTGCATTTCAAAAGTTTGGAAAGCATGTACATAAAATGCTCTTTACCATATAGTGTAGTTGATAAATGCATATTAGAGCTAAGAAGATATGTTAAGTTCTAAAGCAAAGAATCATATTTATATTGTTCTGTCTTGAAAGACATTGATCAGAAAAAGTCCTAAATGTCAGCACAGATATAAATAGTAGTTCAGAGTAATTCTGGATGGGTCAGTGTGGATCATAAAGATCATAGAATTTAGTTATAGATTGTATAATAATTATTTAGGTTGTGTCAAAGTTTAAGGTACATTATTTAATAAAATGTAATATTTTACAAGACAGATTATAAAATTAAAATAATTATATTTTGAAAACACAAACACTTTATAATATTTTTAGCTCATCTATTTGATAACTAAAACAGGGAAATATTGCAAATAATGAGCTTATATATATTTTTATAAGTTGTTATTAATTCATTTAGAATTACTTTATTGCAGAATAATTTTTAATATTTTCCTGTCATAGAGTTCCATTTTTTTAACTAAAATTTACAGCAACACAGAAAATACATTGGGTAGTCATGGGAAGTGATGATTTAATATTCCTAAGGAAAATCTTTAAAGTATTTTATTTAAATTTCTCTTATGCTAGTTACTACTTTGGAAATAACTTTAGGTGGCTTATCATATATGCTATAAAAATAGTAGATGGAATGAAAGAATCGAATCCCCCAAAAGGCAACACACTTTAATTTTTAAAATTTGGTCTATAATTATACACTAATGTGTTTTAATCCTAGGGAAAAGCTTTTAATGATCTTTTTTATGTTTAATTTAAATGGATGCAAATACTGAGTTTGAATTAACATTGCACATTAATTGTAATTGTCTTTGATTTCTTGATTTTAAATGATAAACAAAGAAAGGTCTCTTATTTTCCATAATTTGCGTTTTAAGAAATGTAATATAAATGTAATATTTTAGATTAAGTAAGTCTCAGGGGACATAAGTATGACTCACAAATGTTCTTTGCACTCAAGAAGCTTCTAGTTTGATGGGAGAAACAGATGTATAAACATTAACTTTCTTTGAGGTTGAGGGCTATGCTAGAGGTATGAACAAAGTGCTGTGGATGTCTGGAGGAGAGGGAGATAATGCCAAAGGAATTAATGGAGGGACATGACATTTGATATGAATCTTGAAGGCATTTTACTAGGTGTAAAATTAGGGGATGGGTATTTCAGAGAGAGCAGGGAACAGTGATACAAAGGAAGGATTCCCTGAATGAATGCTCAGTGGGGAGGGCAGTGAGAGGTGGTACTTAGCAAGAAGTAGAGGCTGACTATGAATGGATTAGTATGCCTAGCAAGGGACTTTGGATTCCACTGGCAGTGACAGGCTTACTGAGTGTAAGTACTACAGTGACATGACCAGATTCATTTTTTAAAAAATTAATCTGTATTGTTGAGATTATTACAGATGTCCCTCTTTTTTTTCCTCCCATAGCTCCCCTCCACCTGTTTCCCACCCCACCCCAGGCCCTCGCCACCCTATTGTTTGTGCCCATACCAGATTCAGTTTTAATAGATATGGCAGTAATGGCAATTAAGAAGACAGACTGGGATTCCAAGATAGCAGTGGATCAGGTGGAAGATACATTTTCCAAGGACCAAACTGGAATTACAACTAAAATATAGACAAATCATCCTGAAAAACCAACTGAAGACTAGCTGGAAAGAAGCCATATGATTAAGTCTTAAAGAGTAGGCAATATTGAGATCGGTAGGCAGTGTGGAGAACGTGACAGGGCTGGCCAGGTTCCTATAGGCATCAGCTGAAGTTTCAGAGGGATATTTCTCAGGGATCTCCCCCCCCCACCCCGAGAAGTCTTAAGTCTAAACCCTAAGCCGGGCTCCTCAGTCCAGAGCACTAGAACCTGGAAAGATGCTCACATGAAATCTCACTGTGATAAAGAGCTGCGTTTCCATCTACTAAGGAACGAGGGCAGGCACCCTCTTAAAGGGATAATGCATAACATTTTGTTAGTAGACACTAACCTTGGGCTCCAGCCGAGGGAGGACAGAGTGGACTAGAGATGCTTGAGGAGAGTTGGGTTGGTGGCTCTGGCAAGAGAGTTGAGAAAGCAGTCGCCAGGATTCCTGTACTGAATCATTTTCTCAGACTACAAAGGCCACTTTTCTCAGGTAGAGCTTTTCCATCCATGCAGCATTAGGCTGAGGGTAGCAATAGCCCCACCCATTGGAATCCCTCTCATTCTACACTGTGGAACTTAAGCCCTGCTGAGGACTAGAGCCAGAGGCTCATTAAGTGACTGAGACTAACAGACAGCCTGCAGGCAGAAGTGGATCTCTAGGTGCTTTGAGTCATTGCCTGATGAGCTCCTGGGCCTGGGACTAGTAAAATAAGGCCTTGGTGCAAAGCTTGGTCCTGTCCATATGCACCCAGGCCAAACAGAGTGAGCCATAAGATGTGGATTGCTGATAGCTCCAAACAGGTTGCTCAGGCCAGTCACAGACAGTGTCTGACATTGGCCTGCATCAGAGTCCCTCTGAAGAGGCCCAGAACCAATACACTCAGTAGCCAGCTTCAGATACAACAACAGAATCTAATAAGCTTCATAAGCAGCATATCTACAGGGGTATAATGGCAGGCACTAAATCCTGCTGAGGGGAATTCTACTTCTTGTGATCAGTATCTGCAGGGAGTTGAGCTTTACTGTTAGCCAGCCTGAAGGTCAAGCCCATGCATGAATCCAATAGCAATCAAGACTCAATTATAACAGGAAGAACCACACAATGTGCATAAGGGACATTTTTCGAGCACCCAGTTCTGGTGAACAGGGCTTCTGTGCCACTGAGTCCCACAGGTCACCTACTACATAACGCCATCATACAAAACTGGGAGTTGTAGTAGATCTACATAATCCAAAGAAACAAACACAGTTAGGCAGCCAAAATGGAGAGACAAAGAAACTGGCCCTAAATGAAGAAGCAAGAGAATTCTCCAGAAGAAGAACTAAATGAAGTAGAGGTAAACAACATATCAGATATAGAGTTTAGAGCAGCCGTGGGCAAGCTACGGCCCGTTTGAAATGAATAAAACTAAAAAAAAAAAAAAAAAAAGACCATACCCTTTTATGTAATGATGTTTACTTTGAATTTATATTAGTTCACACAAACACTCCATCCATGCTTTTGTTCCGGCCTTTTGGTCCAGTTTAAGAACCCATTGTGGCCCTTGAGTCAAAAAGTTTGCCCACCCCTGGTTTAGAGTAATGATTAATAAGGATGCTCAACAGCCTGAAAAGTATATAGAAACCATAAAAAAGGACTAGTGAGAAATGAATAATGCCATATATGAAATAAAGAATATATTGGAAGGAATGAACAGCAGACTTGATGAAGTAGAGGATCCAATTAATTATTTGGAAGACAAGGTAGAAAAAAACACCCAATCATAGCAGCAAAAAGAAAAAAAGATAAAAAATGAGAATAGTTTAAGGGGCCTTTGGGACAACATTAACTGAAACAACCTCTGCATCATAGGGGTGCCAGAAGAAGAGAGAGCAAGGGAAACCTATTAAAAAAATGTCTGAAAACTTCCCTAACCTGGACAAAGTCATATAAGTCCAAGAAGCGCAGAGAGTTCCAAACAAGATGTACTGAAAGAAGCCCACACCAAAACACATCACAATTAAAATACCAAAAATCAAAGACAGAGAGAGTATCTTAAAACCGCAAGAGAAAGGCAGTCAATTACCTTTAAGGGAACTCCCATAAGACTGTCAACTGATTTCTCAACAGAAACATTTCAGGCTAGAAGGGATTGGCATGGAATAGTCAAAGTGATGAAATATAAGGACTTACACACAAGGATACTTTACCCAGCAAGACTATCATATAAAATTGAAGGAGAAATAAGCTTCCCAGACAAGAAAAAGCTAAAGGTTTGTTATCACCAAATCACTATTACAAGAAATATTAAAAGGCTTGCTTTAAGTAGCAGGAGCAAAAGAAAACAGCACAGAGGAACATAGTTTAAAAATAAAATGGCAATAAATATGTACATATCAATAATCATGTTAAATGCAAATGGTTTAAGGCTTCAATCAAAAGGCATAAGTTAGCTGAATGGATAAACAAACAAGATCCATGTATATGTTGTCTTCAAGAGTCCCAACTATGAGAATGAAAAATACACACAGACTAAAAGTAAAGGGATGGAAAAAGATATTTAATGCAAATGGAAAGGAAAACAAACTGGAGTAGCAATACTTTTATCTGACAAAATAGTCTTTAAAACCAAGACTATAGTAGGAGACACTACATAATGACAAAGGGATCAATCCAACAGGAGGATATAATCCTGGTAAACATTTTTTTACCCAACATAGGAGCACCTAAATATGTAAAGCAAATTTTGATGGACATAATGAGAGAGATTTTCAGTAATACAATTATAGTAGGGGATTTTAACATTCCTTTGACATCAATGGGTAGATCTTCCACAGAAAGTCAACAAGGAGATGGTGGCCTTAAATGAAACACTAGATCAAATGGATTTAATTCATATCTGTAGACCATTCCACTCCAAAACAGCAGAATGTACATTCTTTTCAAGTGCACATGGACTGTTTCTAGGATAGACCACATGTTAGGAAACAAAACAAGTTTTAGTAAGTTTAAGAAGATTAAAATCATATCAAGCATCTTTTCTGACCATATTGCTATGTAACTTGAAATCAATCACAAGAAAAAAAACCCTGAAAAACAAAGATATGGATGCTAAATAACATATTACTAAACAATGAATAGGTTTAACAATGAGATCAAGGAAGAAATAAAAGATACCTTGAAACCAATGAAAATGAAAACACAACAACCCAAAATTTGGGGGAAGCAGTCCTAAGAGGGAGATTCATAGCATTACAGGCCTATATCAAGAAATAAGAATAAGCTCAAATAAACAATCTAACTTTTCACTTGAATAAGATCAACAAACAAAGCCCAGAGTTGGCAGAAGGAATGAGATAATAAAGATTAGAGCAAAAGTAATTGAAATAGAGTCTAAATAAATAATAGAAAAGATCAATGAACCCGATAGCTGGTTCTGTAAAAGATAAACAAGATTGACAAACCTTTGACCAGATTCATCAAGAAAAAAGAGAGAACCCAAATAAATAAAATCAGAAATGAAAGAAAAGAAGTAACAACTGACACCAAAGAAATACAAAGGATTATAAGAAAATATTATGAACAACTATATGCCAACTATTGGACAATCTGGAAGAAATGGACACATTACTAGATATATGCCATCTTCCAAAACTAAATCAGGAAGAATCAGAGAATCCGAATAAATAGATTACAAGTAGTGAAACAGGCAGTAATAAAAAACAACAACACTCCAACAAAGTAAAGCCCTGGACTGAAAGGCTTTATAGGTGAATTTTACCAAACATTTGAAGAACTAACACCTATCCTTTTCAAACTACTCCAAAAAATTCAATAGAAGGGAAGACTCCTGAGCTCAGTTTATGAGGCCAGCATTATCCTAATTCAAAACAAGATAGAGACATGACAAAGAAAGAAAATCATAGGCCAATATCCCTGATGACCATAGATGCTAAAATCCTAAAATAAATATTAGCAAACTGAATCCAGCAATACATTAAAAAGATTATACACCTTGGACAAGAGAGATTTATTCCAGTGATTCAAAGTTGCTACAATATCTGCAAAACAATAAACATGATATGCCACCTAAACAAATTGAAGGATAAAAACCACATGATCATTTCAATAGATGTTGAAAAAGCATTTGATAAAATCCAGTACCCATTTATGATAAAAAATCTCAGCAAACTGGGAATATAGGGAACATACATTAATGTAATAAAGGCCATGTATGACAAACCCACAGAAAACATACTCAATGGGCAAAAACTAAACGCATTCCCCATTTAGATTGAGACAAGACTGGGATGTCTGCTTTCCCAGTCTTGTCCCAAGACAGATTAAAAGTAAAGGGATGGCCCTAGCCAGCTTGGCTCAGTGGATAGAGCGTCAGCCTGAGGACTGAAGGGACCCAGGTTCGATTCTGGCCAAGGGCACATGCCTGGGTTGTGGTTTTGATCCCCAGTGGGGGGTGGGGGCGGGGGGGGGGGAACGGGGCATGCTGGAGGCAGCCGATCAATGATTCTCTCTCATCATTGATGTTTCTATCTCTCCTTTTCCCTTCCTCTCTGAAATCAATAAAGAAATATATTTAAAAAGTAAAGGGATGGAAAAAGATATTTAATGCAAATGGAAAGGAAAATAAACTGGAGTAGCAATACTTATATCTGACAAGACTGGGATGTCTGCTCTTTCCTACTGCTCTTATTCAACATAATACTTGAAGTCCTAACCACAGCAATCAAACAAGAATAAAAAATAAAATGTATCCAAATATTAAAGGAAGAAATAAAACTGTCATTATTTGCAGATGACATGCTATTATACATAGAGGACACTAAAGTTTCCACACAAAAAAAACTAGAGCTGATAAAGGAATTCATTCAAGTAGTAGGATACTAAATAAATATCTAGAAATCAGTTGCATTTTTATACACCTACTAGGGGCCCAGTGCACAAAATTCGTGCACTGGGTGGGGGGGGGAGTGTCCCTCAGCCCAGCCTTCCCCCTCTCACATACTGGGAGCCCTCAGGCGTTGACCCCCATCACCCTCCAATCGCAGGATCGGCCCCTTGCCCAGGCCTGATGCCTCTGACAGAGGCGTCAGGCCTGGGCAAGGGACCCTCATTTCCCCCCATCACTGATTCTGCCCCCAGCCCAGGCCTGATGTCTCTGGCCCAGGCATCAGGCCTGGGCAGGGGACCCCCAGACCCCTCCGATTGCTGGCTCTGCCCCTTGCCCAGGCCTGACGCCTCCGCCAGAGGTGTCAGACTTGGACAGGGGACTCCCATCTCCCCCCGATCACTGGCTCTGGCCCCCGCCCAGGCCTGAGGCCTCTGACCCAGGCTTCAGGCCTGGGCAAGGGGACCCCCAGCTTCCCGCGGTTGCAGGCTCCATCCCTGCCCAGGCCTAACGCCTCTGGCCTAGGCGTCCGGGCCGGGCAGTGGGGACCCACAGCTGCAGCGGCCCCGCAATCACGGGCTCCGCTTTAGGCCCAGGCAAGGGACCCCTAGCTCCTGGGACTGCCAGCTTCGACTGTGCCCAGCTCCCATCGCTGGCTCCACCCCTACTTCCTGCTATCACTGGCCAGGGCGGAAAAGGCATCTGATTCTCCGATCATGGCCGGGGGGCAGGGCAAAGGCAGCACCAGGGCCGCCTTTGCCCTGCCCCCCAGCTCTTAGCTCCCCCCTGGGTTTCTGGTCACTGTCAGTGGCAGGGGGCTTCTTCCTGCTTTCCCTTTCGCCTCCCTGCATTGTGCCTACATATGCAAATTAACCGCCATCTTGTTGGCAGTTAACTGCCAATCTTAGTTGGCAGTTAACTGCCAATCTTAGTTGGCAGTAAATTTGCATATAGCCCTGATTAGCCAATGAAAAGGGTAGCGTCGTACACCAATTACCATTTTTCTCTTTTATTAGTGTAGATAATGAACTATCAGAAAGGGAAACTTAAAAAAAAATCCCATTCACAATTGCTTTAAAAATAATAAAATACCTACAAATAAATTTATCCAAGGATGTAAAAGACCCATATTTGGAAAAGCATAAGACACTGAAGACATAAATTGAGGTAGAAACAAATAAGTGGAAGCATATACTGTGTTCATGGATAGGACAAATCAAGGTCATTAAAATGTCCATACTACCCAAAGCAATCCAACACAATTCCTATGAACATAACAATGGCATATTTCATAGAACTAGAATAAATTTTTCAAAATACCCCGAATAGCAGCAGTAATCTTGAGAAAGAAGGACAAGGTTGAAGGAATCATACTACCTGATATAAAACTATACTTACAAGCCATAGTAATCAAAACAGTATGGTACTGGCACAAAAACAGACATATAGATCAATGGAACAGAATAGAGAGCCAAGAAATAAACCCATGCCTTTATAGTCAATTAATATTTGACAAAGGAGACACAAACATACAATGGGGTAAAGATAGTCTATTTAGTAAATGGTGTTAGGAAAATTGGACAGATACATCCAAAAAGATGAAACTTGACCACCTTCTTACACCACAAAAAATAAACTTAAAGGGAAGTAGACCAGGCATTTTGAAACAAAATAATGCATTCAATTTGGGATATTTATGTTCAGGAGCATCTATCTAGTAGGCAGTTGGAAGTAGATCACTTCCTTTTTTAACTTGGCTGCTTTGAGAATTTTTTCTTTGTTACTAATTTTTGACAGCTTTAATACCAAGTGCCCTGCAGAGGCCTATTTGGATTGAGGTAACTAGTGTCCTATTTGCTTCTTGGATTCAAGGATTTAGTTATTTTCATAAGTTTGGGAAGTTCTCATTCACTATTAGTTTGAATACACTCTCCATTCCATGTTCCCTCTCCTCTTCCTCCACGTGCATATCATTCTAATATTGCTTTTTCTGATGGAGTCAGCAAATTCTCATAGAGCTCTTTAATTTTTCTTTATGCTCAGATCTCTCTCATTTCCCCCTCTGCTTCCTTTCTTGATTCCAATCTTTGATATCACTAATTCTTTCCTCCATCTGGTTGACTCTGTATCTGTGCTCAGTAGTTCACTCAATTTCCTTAATTGCATGATTCATTTCAAGGATTTCTGATTGGTTCTTTTTTAGAGTTTCAATCTCTTTGGTATAGTACTGGTTTTGTTCATTTTTTTTTTCCTGAGGGCATTGGATTTCCGGTTTGTATTTTCTTGCATCTCATTGCGTACTTTCAGAACTGCAATTTTGAAATCTCTGTCATTTATATCATATATTTCCATGTGTTCCAGCTTGCTTTCTGGATATTTTTCATTTTCTTTCTGATCATCCTTGTTACTCTGGTTCTTCATGGCATTTTCTGTCCTCTTCTGTTTTCTGTTTTTTCATTTATCTCTGTAGATGTCTCCCTACTATTTTCCAGTAAATGGCACTTAATTACAATATTTTTTACCTCTGTGATAGCCCAGTCTTGAACCTATGCTGCTTCTGTATGACAGTACAGCTACCTCACTTGGGGGTGGGGTTTGTTTTGCCTTCAGTATAATCATGATCTTTGACCTCTGTGGGATTCCACCCCAAGCACCCTCCCTAGGGATCAGTCACAGAGGGAAACAGAAGTTCTATTGCAATAGCTCTCTGTTTACAGATAATATGCTCCTGGACTCAACTCCAAGGGCAACAGGAGGCTAGTTTTGAGTCCAAGCAGCATCATGGCTCTGTTGTTCTGTATCTTTGTCTGAAATCCCACCGCTGGCCTGACAGTGGAGAGCTGCCTAGCAGAACCCTGTACTCTGTCTGGCTTCTGCTGACTCAGACACTGTTTGCTTCCTTGCTACTCACCCTGCTGGGATCCCCCCCCCCCGCGTCCCCCCCGCCCCCCCAGTTCTCTGTTCCTCCTGGCTGAAGGAAGCATCTGCTACCACCAACTTTCTCCCCTCCTGGCTGGCCAAGCCCTGAGCTCCCAGCTGCAGGACTGTGTCTGTCTGATGTCTGCGCTTTCTTTCCTTCTTAACTCCTCATTTATTCCTAGTTGTCCACCGTTAGATGTTTCAATGCATGGATCTCTCAGGCATGCATCTGTGTTGAGCAGGGATTTCTTTGTTGAATTATAGTTGGTTAACTTGTTGCAATTTCAGAGAGAGAGGACAAGGGGCTCTCTCCTACCACCATTCCTCTGACATCACTTTCCTTTGTATATTATGTATGTTTTTACAAAAATTGAATCATGTTATATATAAACTATTTAATAATTTGTTATTTTCTGTATTTTTGCACATACAGGCATTTCTGGCAAAAGGAAATATGTGTTTCTGAAAAACCTTCTGTTTGGCAAAACTGCACACTAAAAATGACAGGGCTCTACTGGGAAATAAGGTGATGGCATGGTATTTAAAATAACAGCAAATGTGTAACCAGGGAACTAGCATAAACAATTATTGGTACCAGGGGAGATAACTAGGATTTCCAGGTAGAAAATTGAGCATGACCATTTACTGGCATATCAGATAAAAAAAATCAAGAACAATAGAATGCCAAAGCCATCAACACTTTAATTGGACCCAATGGAGTGTGCTTTTATCTACACTAATAAAAGACAAAGATGCTAATTGACCGTACCTTCGCTACACCAAAGCCACGCCCACCAGCCAATCAGAGCGACTATATGCAAATTAATCCAACCAAGATGGCAGCCAGCAGCCACAGAGCTGGAGCAAGCAGGAGGCTTGGTTGCCCTGGTGATGGAGGAAGCCAAGCTTCCCACCTACCCTGGCCGGCTGTGGCCTCTGCAAAAGGCAACAAAGTTTCAATTATAGAAGCTAAATAAATTCCAGATACCTGCTTCCAGCCAGCCTCCACTGGGAGCTTGGGTGGCTAGGGTCTGTGGCCAGCCTGCAAACAGCCATCAGCCCCTCACCCAGGATGGCCAGGCAACCCAGCGGGGACCCCACCCGGAAGGGGCTGAGGCCAGCCTGCAAACAGCCATAAGCCCCTCACCCAGGCTCGCCAGGCACACCACCTGATCCGGGACACCCTTCAGGGCAAACCAGCCGGCCCCTACCCATACACCAGGCCTCTATTCTATATAATAAAGAGCTAATATGCTAATTAGGCCAAACAGCAGAAGGACTGTCTGGACGACCATCCGGATGACCTTCGGACAAAGCTGGGGCTGTGAGGGCCGAGCCTCTTGCATTAATTTCATGCATCAGGCCTCTAGTTCTATATAATAAAAGGGTAATATGCAAATTGACCCTAACAACAGAGTGACTGGGAATCACTGGTCACTATGACACACACTGACCACCAGGGGGCAGATGTTCAATGCAGGAGCTGCCCCCTGGTGGTCAGTGTGCTCCCACAGTGGGAGCTCTGCTCAGCCACAAGCCAGGCTGATGGCTGCCAGTACAGCAGTGGTGATGGGAGCCTCTCCCACCTCCTCAGCAGCGCTAAGGATGTCCAACTGCAGCTAGGCCTGCTCCCCGCTGGCAAGTGGACATCCGCCGAGGGCTCCCGAGCTGCCAGAGGGATGTCTGATTGCTATCTTAGGCCCAATCCTCCAGGGAGCAGGCCTAAACCAGCAGATGGTCATCCCCCGAGGGGTCCCAGACTGGGAGAGGGCACAGGCCGGGCTGAGGGACCCTCCCAAGTGCACAGATTTTTGTGCACCAGGCCTCTAGTGTACAATATAAATGGAAACAAAGCTCTAACCTGGTGGAATTACCATCAAAGTAGGCATGGATGCCAGTGAAATGGTTACTTTTGAAGTTCTCACTAGGTACCTTGAGCATCCTTATAAACATTGCTTTGGATGCTGTGTCTGGTAGATTGCTTGCCTCCATTTTATTTAGTTCTGGCCTCCCTTTTATTTAGTTCTTTTATAGTTACTACTAGAGGCCTAGTGCATGGATTCATGCACTGGTGGGGTCCCTTAGCCTGGCCTGTGGGGATCAGGCCGAAACCAGCTCTCCGACATCCCCCAAGGAATCCCGGATTGCAATAGGGTGGTTCTGGTGTGACACCCCAGAATCGGGTTTCCTCCTCTCTGGTTCTGGGTACGTCACCTGAGAACCTCAACTGCCAGTCACAGCAGTTTGGCAGCTCCTGTGTTGCGCATTTGCCCCCTGGTGGTCAGTGTGCATCATAACTACCAGTCAGGTGGTCAAATAGTCAGATGGTCACTTAGGCTTTTATATATAGATGTCCCTGTCTGTGAGGGTGCCTCTCTGAGTAGGAAGGCACTGTAGACCACATTGGGCCCTCCTCAAATTCATGTGTTGAAGCCCTAACCAAAATATGATGGTACTTGCAAATGGGGCTGTTGTGAGATAAACAGGTTTAGATGAAGTTGTTAGGGCCCCTCCACCCCCCTCAATACACTCATGATGAGATTAATTTCCTTAGAAGAAGAAAAATCACAGAGCTTTGCTTTCTTTTTACTATGTGAAGACAAAGTGAGAATATGGCCGTCTACAAGCTAGGAAGAGATTCCGTACCAAAACTCACCATGTTGCACCTTGATCTTGGACTTATAGCCTTCAGAGATGTGAGAAAATAAATTTCTGTTGTTTAAGTCACCCCATCTGAAGTATATTTATAGCATGACTGAGATGACAAAGACTGAAGATCTGTGAGAAAACCCTGTTTTAAAATTTGTTTATCTGTCAATTTTTTATTGTGGAAATTTTCAAGCATGCCTATAAGTAAAGACAATTATATAATGTATTCAAAAACTAGCTTTGACACTTATTATTTTTCCAATCCTGCTCTCCTGTCTTCCCAACTCTCCACCTCATTTTTTAAAAATTTTCTCCTCATGTTTTAAAATTATTTTTTCTTTTTGTTGCTCTGATTGCTATTTTCTGCTACCTCATTTTCCAAATCGCTAATCTGGTCTTCTTCATCATCTAGCTTGCTGTTGATTCCTTCTAGTGGATTCTTCATTACTGATATTGTATTCTTCAATTTTGATTGATTCACTTTTATGGTTACTATGTCCTTTTTCATGCTGTTGAAGTTCTCACTGAGTAACTTGAGCACTCTAGTTTTTTTTTCATGTATATTCATTTTTATTGCAGTATTATTCCATTGTTTACAATATCCAAAATATAGAAACAACCTAAGTATCTATAGACCGGTGAATGGATAAAAAGTATATCTAATGGAATATTATTCAGCCATAAAAAGAAGAAATCATTTGCAACAATATGGATGGCCCTTGAGGGTATTGTGCTAAGTGAAATAAGTCAGGTAGAGAAAGATAAATATTTTATGATATCATGTATATGGAATCTAAAAACATTAAACTCATAGTAAGAGAGAGTAGAAGATGGTTGCCAGGGGATGAAAGGTGCAGTCAATGGGAAAATGTTGGTCACATCATAACAACAGAATGATAATCATGTGAGGTGAAGGATGTGTTAACTAACCTTATTGTGGAACTATTTAACAATTTATATTAAAGCATTGTATTATACACATTAAACTTACATAATGTTTTATGTTAATTATGTCTAAATAGAGCTGGAAATAAACACATATTAAGAGATAGAAGAGAAAAATATGTTATACTGTTTAAGCACAAAACTATAGAATGATGATTAGCTAATTTAATAATGAGAAGGCAAAATTCAAAACAAAGATAATTGTAAGAGTTAAAGATTTAAAATTCATAACTATCAAAGGGTCAATTTAGAAAGTAGACATACAAATCCTAAAAAAGTGTACTCAATATCAGAGCTTCAAAATACATGAAGCAAAACAGAGTGAAATGAATTGAGGAGTAAACACAGTTAGAAATTTTGCAATCAAGAAGAGGCTTGCCCAGCAGGCATGACTCAGTGATTGATGGTAAACCTATGAACTAGGAGGTAAAAATTTGATTCTCAGTCAGGGCACATACACAAGTTGCAGTATTATTCCTTTTTTTAATTTTTGAAATTATATTTATTGTTTTATTATACATACTGGAGGCCCAATGCACAAAAATTTGTGCACTCAGGGGGAAGGGGGTCCCCTCAGCCCGGCCTGTGCCCTCTCGCAGTCTGGGACCCCTCGGGAGATAATGACCTGCTGGCTTAGGCCTGCTCCCGGGTGGCAGAGGGCAGGCCTTGCTGGGATCCAACCCCAGCAGGTCCAGGGGTCCCCAAAGGTGTGGACAGAGTCGGCGAAGAAGGAATGACACGGAGACAGCGTTCAGTTGATCAGCAGCCTAGCCAGGATCTCTAGCCAGGATCTCCAGCCAAGTTCTGGTCTAGATCTCCAGCGAAGTTCTGGTTTGGATCTCCAGCCAGGTTCTGTGTCCATGTTCTCTTGCTAGGTTCTCCAGGTTCTCCAGCCAGGTTCTGTAGCCATGTTCCCTCCCTAGGTTCTCCAGCCATGTTCTCTCCAGCGAAGTTCTTCTGTCTGTAGGTTCTGTGTAGGTTCTGTCTTCTCAGTTCTGTCTTCTAAGTTCTGTCTTGAGCACTCTTATAACCATTGTTTTGAATGCTGTATCTGGTAGATTGCTTTCCTCCATTTTATTTAGTTCTTTTTTGGGGGGATTTCTCCTGTTCTTTTATTTGGGGCATGTTTCTTTTTCTCCCTCTTTTGGCTGCCTCTCTGTATTTGTTCTGCTATGCCGTGGTATAATGGAATTGTGTGGGTCTGACAGTCACATCTCCGTAGTCACCTGATCTAGGTACTTTAGGAATGCCCCTTGTGTGGGTTATGTGAGTTCTCATGTTGTAATTTCAGTCTTGATTGCTATTGGCCCATTTGTGTGTGGGGAGGACCTTCAGGCTGGCTGACTGTGAGGATCAACCTTGATCACAGTTTATAGGTTGCTAATCAGGTGCTGACCACACAAAGCGGATTTTACCTCAGTATGGTCTGGTGCCTGCCTAGATCACTCTTTGGGTATGACACTTGTGAGATAATTGGATCCTGCTCTGATGTTGTCTTAAGCTGGCCACTCAGTGTATCTGTTCTGGGGTCTTTTGGGAGGGACTCTGGTACAGGTCAGTGTCAGGTGCTGCCTGTGACTGGCTCTGGGTAACCTGTTTGGTGCTACAGAGCATTCCACAATTTGTGGCTGCCCTCAGTTGGGCATCATGGGGACTGTTTTAGAAGTTTGCCTACCACAATTGCATAGCATGTTATTGTGTGGATTATATTATAATTTATTTAATTAATTCTCTATTGCTGGAAATTTAAATTGCTTCCAATCACATTATACACCCACAACTTTCCACTGTATTTTTCATGCCTATTTTATGCTTGAACCTTCCAAAAATTCAAGCTCTAAAGCAACCCTTTCTTCATGTTCATACTGCAGAGAAATATATTACTCTCTTACCAATTCTTATAAAATTTTAATGAATAACATTTTCTTTATTTTTGTTACAGGTATTTTAGATAAAAATGATATTCATCATTTATCCCTTAATATAGTCATAAATTTAGAATTGATGTTCTGTACATAAAGTGCTCTTCCAATTCAATAAAAAAGACAATGTCCTCAATATAAAAATATGTGAAGAGAGTGAACAAGTGAATGACAGAAGTGACTAATTACTGACATAAAATATTAAATTAGAAAAAGACAAATTATGACAAGGTATGTTTCTAACTAATTCAATTGACAAAGATTTAAAAACAGCATAGTACTTAATAATATTGTCAAGGATATACATAATCAGGTACTCTCAACATTCCTGGAAGAAGTTTGCATTTATATGCTATGACTCATCAATTCAATTTACCTAGGTTTTCTGTCTCTTCTTTCACATCTTGTAGCTGAAATTGAACTACAGAATTTTTCCAGTGTTAGTTGTCACTGTGGAATCACTGTCACCATATTCAAAACATCAGAAAATATCTGTCAGTGAAGTGAGAACAGTTTATCAAAAAAGGCCATGCCACAGTCACTTTATGGGTGTAGATCCTGACAAAAGGATTCGCAAGTTGCCAAGGAGGTTAAAGGGAGTCAAAACAACACTGACAGTCATAACAGAAACAGACTTCATTGCTACCCAAGAGGATGTGGGTGCTATGACAGAATCATTGATATGCACCTGAGAATACATGAAGTGCACTGCATAATACAACAAACTATCTCCATGATGTGGGGAAAAAAGTGTTTTTGTAAAACATCACTTATATAATCTTAAGTTTCTCCAAGACAATTTTAAAAAATCTTTATTGTTGAAAGTATTACATATGTCCCTTTACTGTCCCTCCCCCATTGACCCCTTTAGCCTGCCCCCACCACCCTGCCCCAGGCCTTTACCACCTATTGTCTGTGACCATAGACTATGCATATACACATACCAGTTCTTTGGTTGATCTCTTCCCACCTTCCCACCCACCCATCCCTACCTTCCCTCTGAGATTTGACAGTCTGTTCCACGCTTCTATGTTTCTGGATCTATTTTGTTCAACACTTAATTTTGTTTATTACATTCCACATGAATGAGATCATGTGATACTTGTCTTTCCCTGACCAGCTTATTTTGCTCAGCATAACACTCTCCAAGTCCCTCCATGCTGTCTCAAAGGGTAAAAGATCCTTTTATTTTACTGCCGCATAGTATTCCATGGTGTAAATGTACCACAGTTTTTTTATCCATTCATATACTGATTGGCACGTGGGCTGTTTCCAGATCTTAACTATTATAAATTGCACTGCTGTGAACATAGGGCTGCATACATTCTTTCTGATTGGTGTTTCGGGTTTCTTGGGATATATTCCTAGAAATGGGATCACGGGGTCAAATGGCAGTTGCATATTTAATTTTTTGAGGAAACTCCATTACTGTTTTCCATAATGGCTGCACCAGTCTGCATTTCCACCAGCATATGCTAAGGTTCCCTTTTCTCCACATCCTGGCCAGCGCTTGTCATTTGTTATATTGATGATAGCCATTATGACAGGTGTGAGGCGATTCCTCATTGTCATTTTAATTTGCATTTTTCTGATGATCAATGATTTTGAGCATTTTTTCGTATGTCTATTAGCCATCTGAATGTCCCCTTTGGAGAAGTGTCTATATAGGTCCTTTGCCCATTTTTCAATTGGATTGTTTGTCTTTCTTTTGTTAAGTTGTAGGAGTTCCTTATATAGTCTGGATATTAACCCTTTACCCGATGTATCATTGCCAAATATGTTCTCCCATACCGGGGGCTCCCTTTCCATGTTGTTGATGATTTCTTTTGCTGTGCAGAAGGATTTATTTTGATGTAGTCCCATTTGTTTACTTTCTCCTTAGTTTCCTTTGTCCTAGTAGATGTATCTGCAAACATTGCTATGACATATATCTGAGATTTTGTTGCCTAGGGTTTCTTCTAGGATTTTTATGCTTTCATTGGTTACATTTAAGTCCTTTATCCATTTTGAGTTTATTCTTGTGTATGATGTAAGTTGGTGGCCTAGTTTCTTTTTTTTTTCTCATGTATCTGTTCAATTTTCCCAACACAACTTATTGAAGAGACAGTTTTGAGTCCATTCTTTGCTCTTGCTCCTTTGTCAAATATTAATTGAGTGTATTGGCTTGGGACAATTTCTGGAGTCTGTGTTTTGTTCCATTTATCTATATGTCTTTTTTTGTGCCAGTATCAGGCAGTTTTGAGAACAGTGGCTTTGTAGTATGACTCGATATCTGGTGTTGTGATCCCTCCAACTTTGTGCTTCTTTCTCAAGATTGCTGTGGCTATTTGGGGTCTTTTTTACTTCCATAAAAATTTTTGAAGTATTGATTCTACACTTGTAAATTATCAATACTTGGTGATTTATGCCCTTTGTAACTTATTAGGTATTGCATTAAATCCATAGTTTGCTTTGGGTAGTATGAACATTTTAATGATGTTAATTTTACCAATCCATGAGCATGGTATATTCTTCCACTTGTTTATATCTTCCTCTGTCTCTTTTTTCAATGTCCTATAGTTTTCCGAGTAAAAGTCTTTTTCTTCCTTGGTTAAGTTTATTCCTAAGTATCTTATTTTTTTTTTGTTGTTGCAATGGTAAGTGGGATTGTTTTTTTACTTTCTCTTTCTGAGAATTCATTATTGGAGTAAAACAATGCCATTGCTTTCTGGGTGTTAATTTTGTGTCCTGCTACATTGCCAAATTCACTTATTAAATCTAGTAGTTTTTTGGTGGAGTCTTAAGGGTTTTGTATGTACAATATCAAATCATCAGCAACTAATGAGAATTTTACTTTCTCCTTTCCAATATAGATGCTTTTTATGTTTTCTTCTTGTCTGATCTCTGTGGGTAGGACTTCCAGTACTATGTTGAATAAGAGTGGTGAAAGTGAACATCCCTATCTTTTTCCTGTTCTTAGGGGAAATAGTTTTAGTTTTTTCCCATTGAGTATGATGTTGGCTGTAGGTTTGTCATAAATGGCTTTTATTATGTTGCGGTAGGAACCCTCTATTCCCACTTTACTGTGAATCTTTATCAAAAATGGGTGTTGGTTTTGTCGAGAGATTTTTCTGTGTCTATTGATATGATCATGTAATTTTTGACTCTCAATTTGTTTATGTGATGTGTCACATTTATTGATTTACAAATATTATATCAGCCTTCCATCCCTGGAATAAGTACTACTTGGTCATGGTGTATGATCTTATTAATATATTTCTGGATCTGATTTGCTTATATTTTATTGAGGATTTTAGCATCTATGTTCATTGGGAATATTGGCTTGTAATTCCCTTTCTTTGTAGTGTCTTTATCTGTTTTTTTTATTGTTTTATTGCTTAAAGTATTACAAAGGGTATTACATATGTGTCCTTTTTTTTCCCTGGCCCTTGACAATCCACTGGCCTCCCCTACCCCCCAGTATCTTATGTCCATTGGTTATGCTTATATGCATGCATACAAGTCCTTCAGTTGATCTCTTACCCACCTCCCTCCTGCCCCCCAACCCTCCCTGGCCTTCCCGCTGCAGTTTGACAATCAGTTTGAGGCAGCTCTGCCTCTGTATCTATTATTGTTCATAAGTTTATAATGGTCTTTATTATCCCTGAATGAGTGAGATCATGTGGTATTTTTCCTTCATTGACTGGCTTATTTCACTTAGCATAATGCTCTCCAGTTCCATCCATGCCATTGCAAATGGTAAGAGCTCCTTCTTTTTTACAGAAGCATAGTATTCCATCGTGTAGATGTACCACAGTTTTCTAATCCATTCATCTACAGATGGGCACTTAGGCTGTTTCCAGATCTTAGCTATGGTGAATTGTGCTGCTATGAACATATGGGTGCACATATCCTTTCTGATTGGTGTTTCTGGTTTCTTGGGATATATTCCTAGAAGTGGGATCACAGGGTCAAATGGGAGTTCCATTTTTAGCTTTTTGAGGAAAGTCCATACTGTCTTCCAGAGTGGCTGCACCAGTCTGCATTCCCACCAGCAGTGCACAAGTGTTCCTTTTTCTCCACATCCTCTCCAGCACTTGTCATTTGTTGATTTGTTGATGATAGCCAGTCTGACCGGTGTGAGATGGTACCTCATTGCTGTTTTGATTTGCATCTCTCGGATGATTAGTGACTTTGAGCATGTTTTCATATGTCTCTTGGCTTTCTGAATGTCCTCTTTTGAGAGGTGTCTATTTAGATCCTTTGCCCATTTTTTTTTATTGGATTGTTTATCTTCTTTTTGTTAAGTTGTATGAGTTCCCTATAAATTTTGGAGATTAGGCCCTTATCAGATATGACATTGGCAAATATGTTTTCCCACGCAGTGGGCTTTCTTGTTGTTTTGTTGATGGTTTCTTTTGCTGTGGAGAAGCTTTTTATTTTGATGTAGTCCCATTTGTTCATTTTTTCTTTAGTTTCAAGTGCCCTAGGAGCTGTATCAGTGAAGAAATTGCTTCGGCATATGTCTGAGATTTTGTTGCCTTTGGATTCTTCTAGAATTTTTATGATATCCCGTCGTACATTTAAGTCCGTTATCCATTTTGAGTTTATTCTTGTGTATGGTGTAAGTTGGTGATCTAGTTTCATTTTCTTGCATATATCTGTCCAATTTTCCAAACACCATTTATTGAAGAGACTACCTTGACTCCATTGTCTGTTCTTGCCTCCTTTGTCAAATATTAATTGAGCATATTGGTTCAGGCCGATTTCTGGGCTCTCTGTTCTATTCCATTGATCTATATGTCTGTTCTTGTGCCAGTCCCGGGCAGTTTTGAGAACAGTGGCTTTGTAATGCAGCTTGATATCTGGTATGGAGATCCCACCTACTTTGTTCTTTTTCAGGATTGCTGCAGCTATTCGGGGTCTTTTTTTATTCCAGATGAATTTTTGGAGAGTTCGTTCTAGATCTGTGAAGTATGCCGTTGGTATTTCAATGGGAAGTGCATTGAATTTATAGATTGCTTTGGGTAGTATGGACATTTTAATGATGTTGATTCTACCAAACCGTGAATACGGTATGTTCTTCCATCTGTTTATGTCTTCCTCTATCTCTTTTTTCAATGTCCTGTAGTTTTCTGAGTAGAAGGCTTTTACCTCTTTAGTTAAATTTATTCCCAGATAGCTTAATTTTTTTGGTGCGATGGTAAATGGGATTGTTTTTATAATTTCTCTTTCTGAAAGTTCACTATTGGTGTATCGAAATGCCTCAGATTTCTTGGGGTTAATTTTGTATCCTGCTACATTGCCAAATTCATGTATTAAGTCTTGTAGTTTTTTGATGGAGTCTCTAGGGTTTTGTATGCATAATATCATGTCGTCTGCAAATAAGGACAGTTTTACTTCCTCTTTTCCAATTTGGATGCCTTTTATTTCTTCTTCTTGTCTAATTGCAATGGCTAATACTTCCAGTACTATGTTGAACAGGAGTGATGAGAGTAGACATCCCTGTCTTGTTCCTGTTCTTAGGGGAAATGGTGTTAGTTTTTGTTTATTGAGTATGATGTTGGCTGTGGGCCTGTCATATATGGCTTTTATTATGTTGAGGTATGATCCTTCTACTCCCACCTTGCTGAGAGTTTTTATCAAAAATGTGTGTTGGATTTGGTCAAATGCTTTTTCTGCATCCATTGATATGATCATGTGGTTTTTTTCCTTCAATTTGTTTATGTGATGTATCACGTTTATTGATTTGGGGATATTGTACCATCCTTGCATCCCTGGGATAAATCCTACTTGGTCATGGTGTATGATCTTTCTGATGTACTGCTGGATCTGATTTGCTAAGATCTTGTTGAGGATTTTGGCATCTATGTTCATGAGGGTTATTGGCCTGTAATTCTCTTTCATTGTATTGTCTTTCCCTGGTTTTGGTATTAGGGTGATGCTGGCTTCATAGAATGAGCTTGGAAGTGTTCCTTCCTCTTGAATTTTTTGTAGTAGTCTGAGGAGGATAGGTTTTAGTTCTTCCTTGAATGTTTGGTAAAACTCCCCTGTGAAGCCGTCTGGTCCTGGGCTTTTGTTTGATGGAAGCTTTTTGATGACTGCTTCAATTTCTTCCATAGTTATTGGCCTATTGAGATTTTTAGATTCTTCCTGATTGAGTTTTGGAATGCTGTATTTTTCTAGGAATTTGTCCATTTCCTCCAAGTTGTCTAGTTTGTTGGAGTAGAGTTGTCCATAGTATTTTTTAACAATCATTTGTATTTCTGTGGGGTCTGTTGTTATTTCGCCTCTATCGTTTCTGATTTTGTTTATTTGGGTCCTCTCTCTTTGCTTCTTGGTGAGCCTGGCTAGAGGTTTGTCAATCTTGTTTATCCTTTCAAAGAACCAGCTCTTGGTTTCATTGATTTTTTGTATTTTTTTTTTTGGTCTCTATGTCATTTATTTCTGCTCTAATCTTTATTATCTCCTTCCTTCTGCTCACTCTGGGGTTTTCTTGTTGCTCTCTTTCTAATTCTTTGAGTTGTAGAGTTAGATGATTTACTACCATTTTTTCTTGTTTTTTGAGATAGGCCTGTAGAGGTATAAACTTCCCTCTGAGGACTGCTTTCATTGTGTCCCATAGGTTTTGGATTGTTGTGTTTTCATTGTCAGTAGTTTCCAGGATGTTTTTAATTTCTTCTTTGATCTCATTGTTAACCCAATCAATATTTAATAACATGCTAGTCAGCTTCCAAGTGTTTGAGTATTTTGAGTTGTTTTTATTGTAGTTTATTTCTAATATTATGCCCTTGTGGTCTGAGAGGATGCTTGGTATGATTTCAATCTTCTTGAATTTGGGGATACTTTGCTTGTGACCCAATATGTGGTCTATTTTTGAATATGTCCCATGAGCATCTGAGTGGAATGTATATTCCGTGGCTTTGGGGTGAAGTGTTTTGAAGATGTCAATTAAGTCCATCTGATCTAGTGAGTCATTTAGGATTGCTGTTTCTTTGCTGATTGTTTGTCTAGAGGATTTATCCATTGATGTCAGTGGTGTATTAAAGTCCTCTACTATGATTGTATTGTTGTCAATCTCTCCTTTGATATCTTCCAGGAGTTTTTTATGTATTTGGGTGCTCCTGCATTGGGTGCATATATGTTTACCAGAGTTATATCTTCTTGTTGTATTGATCCCTTTAATATTATGAAGTGGCCTTCCTTATCTCTTGTTATGGCCTTCACTTTGAGGTCTATTTTGTCTGATATAAGTATTGCTACCCCAGCTTTCTTTTCCTTTCCATTTTCCAGAAAGATATTTTTCCATCACTTCACTTTCAGTCTGTGTGAGTCCCTTCTAATGAGGTGGTTCTCTTGTAGACTGCAAATGTATGGGTCATGATTTTTTATCCATTCAGGCACTCAATGTCTTTTGGTTGGAGCATTTAGTCTGTTTACATTTAAAGTTATTATTGTAAGATACTTGTTTGTAGCCATTTCTTTTGTGTGTGTGGCTGTTTTCTTTCTGAGCTTTTTATTTCTTATTTTTATACCAGTCCCTTTAGCATTTCTTGCATTGCTGGCTTGGTGGTGATAAACTCCCTTAGCCTTTTTTTTTTTTGTCTGTGAAGCTTCTTATTTCCCCTTCAATTTTGAATGATAGCCTGGCTGGATAGTGTATTCTTGGATTCAGTCCTTTGCTTTGCATCACTTTGTAAATTTCCGTCCATTCTTTTCTGGCCTGATGTGTTTCTGTTGAGAAATCATTTGATAATCTAATGGGAGATCCCTTGTATGTAACTTTCCATCTCTCTCTTGCAGCCTATAAGATTCTCTCTTTGTCCTGAACATTTGCCATGGTAATTATGATGTGTCTTGGTGTGGGTCTTTTCGGGTTCACCTTGTTTGGGACTCTCTGGGCTTGTGTGACTTTTTTCTTCCCCACCTCAGGGAAGTTTTCTGATATTATTTCTTCCAATAGGTTTTCTAATCCTTGTTCCTCTTTCTGTTGTTTTGGCACCCCTATTTTTTCATATGTTGTTTCGTTTCATGTTGTCCCAAAGCTCCCTTAGACACTCCTCCTGTCTTTTAATTATTTTCTCCACTTGAAGTACAGTTTGGGTGTGTTTTGCTTCCTTGTCTTCTAATTCACTAATTCGGTCCTCCGCTTCTCCTAGTCTACTCTTGATACTTTCAATGGTGTTTTTTATTGCAGCTATATCTCTCTTCATTTCTTCTTGGGTCTTACATAAGTTATTCATTTTTTCATCTGTTTCTTCTTGCTTCTTGCATAAGTTGTTGATTTTTTCCTCCATCTGGTTTATGCACTCTAGGACCCTTATTCTGAATTCTTTTTCTGTCATGTTGCATGCCTCTCTATCACTTAGCTGCTTTTCTGGCGAGTCCTCCTTTTCTTTCCTTTGGGGGTTTCTTTGTCTACCCATGTTTGATCTCACTGACATATATAGATGTTGAGTCGTTCAGTGGCTGCTCCCTGGGTGGCAGTGGCTCCTTGGGCTGTGGTTGCTCCTTGGGTGGTTGTGGTAGCAGCTGCTCCTCCGTTGGTAGCAGGTCCTCTGGTGGGTGCTGTTCACAGCTGTGGTGGCTCTTCTGGCTGGTGGAGGGAGGCTTCACACACAGCAACTGTTCCTCAGACAGAGCGTGTGGTGATCAGGAGGCTGCTGTTGCTTGGATCTGCAGTGTTGATTTAAAGGCACAAAATACAACACAACAAAGCACAACGTACCAGGCACTGAACACAAATGTATTTACGGTATTAATAACCCCAAATAAAGATGGCCACCCAAGCTAAGAGAGTTGGGGGATAAGGAAGAAAGAAGAGAAAAAGATAGAAAAGAAAACAGAAAAAGAAAAAAAATGTAATCGAGAAAAGAGAATGAAGTAGAAGAGGGGAGGAGACTATTTATATGAGGAACAAACTCCGATAGAACCGCCACTAATCCCAACAAATTCCCGCAACGGATCCCTGGAGATGAATACAAACTACAAACAACCAATAATATCAAGCGAGGCAAGGGAAAACAGATGCACAAAAATAACCGGGGGTGGGGGGTGTGGGGGGGGGAAGAACAGAAAAAGATAAAGGAAAAGCAGAACAACCTCACAAACAATCCTAAAAAAAACCCCAATATACTCAACAATCAAGCAAACAACAATAAAACAGTAGAGAGAGAAAAGAAGAAAAATAAAAAAAAAATTTGGATAGTGAAGAAAGATAAGGGAGAGGTGTATAAGGATTTAGAGCAGGGGATTGGAAATAGGATATATAAGTAGGGTGAAATTTTGACAGGGGGTAAAAAGAATAGGGAAAATCTAAAGCAGGAATAGGTTAAGAGAAACAGGACAACAAAAGGGGAAAAGTGGGAAGAGGGTTTTAGCACAGAGGCAAAATTGACGTAGAGAAAAATGATGCTAAAGGAACGATGAAAATAGAATGGAGAACGCTAGTCCCAAAATAAAATAAAGAGAAAGTAAAATGACACTTTAAAAAATCGTAAAATGGTAGCAGTAATAACACTGGTTAAAAATAAAAATGTAGTAATTAAAAGGGTAAAATCAGGTGATGAAAAAAGAAAAAAAATGGTTTCTTAGTTAAAAGGTGAAAAAAATAATAAAAACAATAATTAAAAATGTGCAGTAATGAAGGTGCTTCAGATCTTCTACTCTTCTTTTTGGCACGCCAGGTATTCAGGAGAATGTTGAATTTCCCTCCAATACACTGTTCCTCCGTGTTGTAAGCCACAGTCCTGATTTTAAGGCAGGCCAAAGTGGTTTCCCAGAGAGCCTTTATCTGTGTTTACAGAAGAGTCAGTTCGTGGCTCTGCCTCTGGGTGGCAGTGTGTTGGGATTGACCTCTGAGGCTATAAGTCCTCTCTGACTGGGAGTTCTCTATTGTACCTGAAACTGGCTTGGGAAAGTCCTCTGCCCAGAGCTGGTTCCCCAGTTGTCACTCCCCACTCTGTTTCCCAGGCTTCCCCAAAACAACCTTTCCCTACAGGCTCTGCAAGTGACTCCAACTGGGTAATCCGATGCACTGGGTTCAACAATCAAACGCACAGATTTAAGAGGAAGTGTAAAAACAAGAGCCTGCGAAGCGCGAACTCGCAGGGCTCCACCTTCCAGATCTGCGCAGAGTCTCTGCGCGCGCTCTGGCCCCTGGCACCAAGTAGCCGGCAGACTGGCAAAATCTGAGGCTGCCCGTTTGCATCCAGTCCAACTATGGGCTTATTTATAGCGTTCCCTTCTGCCAGCTGCCCTGGGGGAGCCCTTCCACACTTGTGGGTCACGCTGGCCCCAACGACCGCGGACTTTTGTGGGGCACAGATGCCCCCCCCCCCCCCACCGCTGCTTTCCACTCTCCAACCTAAATTGCAAAGGGCATCTTTGGGGGAAGTCTAACCTTTCTGTGGGGAGAAGCAGAGCTCCTCTGAGTTCACATAGTCGCGCTGCTTGAGAGCCGTTGCTTCCAGGTCAGTAGCCCATCTCTGGATGCCAGTAACAGCCACTCAAGATGGTGCGGTCTCCGTGGCTGAGCCGTACACAGGGAGAGGTTTCAGCCTCAATCTCTAAACGTTCCCTTTTTCTAGGAGTTCTCTGTCTTTCCTGGCTGCAGACTGTCTCTCAGCTGAATCTCCTCTGCTTATTCAGGCTGTATGTTACCTGTTTCAGCTGCTCGCCCTTATCTGCTCCGGGACAAGGCACAGACACGTCTGTCTAAACCTCAGCCATTTTTTTCTCCTCTTTATCTGGTTTTGGAATTAGGATAATGCTGGCTTCATAAAAAGAGCTTGGAAGTGTTCTTTCCTCTTGGATTCTTTTGAATAGTTTGAGAAGGATGGGTGTTAGTTCTTCTTTGAATGTTTGGTAAAACTCCCCTATAAAGCTGTCTGGACCAGTGCTTTTGTTTGCTAGGAGTTTATTTTATTTACTTTTTTAAATTACTGCTTCAATTTCCTCAATTGTTCTTGGCCTATTCAGGTTTTGTGGTTCTTTCTGATTTAGTTTTGGAAGATTGTATTTTTTTCTAGGAATTTGTCCATTTTATCTACATTGTCCAGCTTGTTGGCATATAGTTGCTCATAGTATTTTCTTACAATATTTTGTATTTCTGTGGTGTCAGTGTTTACTTCACTACTTTTGTTTCTGATTTTATTTATTTGGGTCCTCTTTCTTTCTTGATGAGTCTGGCTAAAGGTCCATCAGTCTTGTTTATCCTTTCAAAAACTAGCTCTTGGTTTCATTGATCTTTTGTATGATTTTTTTACTCTCTTTGTCATTTATTTCTGCTCTAATTTTTATTATTTCTTTACTTTTACTCACTCTGGGCTTTTCTTGTTCTCATTCTAATTCTTTAACTTGTAGTGTTAAATAATTTATTATTAATTTTTCTTGTTTTTAGTGGTAGGGCTGTAATGCTATTAACTTCCCTCTTAGGACTCTATTGCTGTTTCCCAGAGATTTTGAGTTGTTGTGTGTTCACTTTCATTTGTTTCCAAGAACTTTTGATGTCTTCCTTGATTTCATTGGTAACCCATTCATTGTTTAATAATATGCTATTTAACCTCCATATATTTGAATTTTTTGATTTTTTTACTGTAATTAATTTTGAATTTCATTGCATTGTCATCTTAGAAGATACTTGACATGATTTCAATCTTCTTTAATTTTTATAGCCTTGTTTTGTGCCCTAACATATGGTCTATCTTTGAGAATGACCCACGTGCACTTGAGAAGAATGTATATTTTGCCACTTTTGGGTGAAATAGTCTATAAATGTCAATTAAATCTCTCTGTTCCCAGTGTGTCATATAAAGTCACAGTTTCCTTGTTAACTTTTTGTCTGAAAGATCGATCCAGTGAAGTTAGCAAGGTGTTAAAATCCCCTACTATGATTGCATTGCTGTCGATATCTCCCTTAAAGTCCTCCAGAAGTTTTTTTTTTTAATGTATTTAGATGTTCCTATATTAGGTGCATATATGTTTACCAGGCGTATATCCTCTTGTTTGATTGATCCCTTTAGCATTGTGGAGTGATGTTTATTATCTCTTGTGATGGCCTTCTTTTTGAAGTCTATTTTGTTAGGCATGAGTATTGCTACCCCAGCTTTGTTTTTCATTTCTCTTTGCATGGAAAATTTTTTCATTCCTTCACTCTCATCTTGTGTGTATCTTTTGTTCTGAGGTGGGTCTCTTGTAGACAGCATATATTTGGGTGATGTGTTCATATCCATTCAGATACCCTGTGTCTTTTGATTGGCACATTTATTCCACGTACATTTAAGGTTATTATTGATAGGTACTTATTTATTGCCATTTTAATTTGTGATTCCTATGTTTCTTTCTCTATTTCTTCTCATTACAGCAGTCACTTTAGCATTTCTTGCAGTGCTGGTTTGGTGGTGATAAACTCCTTTAGCTATTTTTTGTCTGGAAAGCTCTTTATTTCTCTGTCTATTTTGAATGATAGCCTTTGCTATAGTAATCTAGGTTTCAGATCTTTGCTTTTCTTTACCTTGAATACTTCATGGCATTCCCTTCTGTCCTGTAAAGTTTCTGATGAAAAATCTGCTGACAGCCTTATGGGAGCTCCTTTGTAGCTAACAAATTCCTTTTCTCTTGCCACTTTTAAGATGCTCTTTTTGTCTTTAATTTTTGGCATTTTAATTATGATGGGTCAGGGCATGGGCCTATTTGGGATCTTCTTGTTTGGGACTCTTTGTGCCTCTTGGACTTGTATGCCTTTTTCCTTCACCAGGTTAGGGAAGTTTTCTGCTATTATTTCTTCAAACACATTCTCTCTCCCTTGCTCACTTTCTTTCACTTCTGCTCTTCTATGATGTGAATATTGTTATGTTTTATGTTGTATCACAGCTTCCTTAAGCTGTCCTCCTGTTTTTTTAATTGTTTTTTTTCTGTTTTGATTCAATGATTGATTGAGTTTTTTCTCCCTTGTCTTCTAATTCACTGATTCAATCCCCGGTTTCCCCTTGTCTGCTGTGTATTCCTTACACTGTGTTCTTTATTAAATGCAATGTCATTCTTCATACCTACTATATCTTTTCTCATGCTGTTGAGCATCCTTGCCATCATTATGCTGAACTCTATGTCTGATAAATGTATTATTTACATTTCATTTTGCTCTTTTTTTTGAGAATTCTCTTGTTCTTTCATTTGGGGCTAATTTTTTTGTCTCCCCATTTTGGCTGCCTGTTTGGGTTTGTGTCTTTGTACTAAGTAGGTCTGCTATGACTCTCAATTTCTAGTGCAAGACAGTGTCAGGTGCTGTTTCTGACTGGTCCTGAGTACCCTGTTTGGAGATATCAGCAATCCTTAGCTTGTGGCTCCCTCTGCTGGGGCTGGATGCCTTTGGAATGAACCAAGATGTGCACTAAGGTCTGCTTTTCCTAGCCGCGGACCCTGAAGTAGATCAGGCTAAGGCTAAGAGCCTCCAGAGACCCACCTCTGTCTGAAGTCTGATTCCATGTCAATTTTTTTTTAAAAGGACACATTTTTTTCTAAGCGAAAGAAGTCTCATTGGGTCTTTGTCTTCATCTTAGAAATCAGTACAGTGAAATGAATTGAAGCTGATTTTTCATTTTTTTTAAAGGAAATGCCATATTATTAAATGACTGTTTCATTTAAAGGTACCTATTCTTTGCTACCCTATTATGCAAACAAACTTATGTATATCTTATGGTTGTTTGCCAAGTATATGATAGGAAAAACCTGGGGACAGAACTCTTTTCTCATTTGTCTTTGTGTTTAGGATATAATCCTTGATGCTAACTTAATACAGTAATTAAGTCATTTGATATTTCTGAATTTCTGAGATTCTTTACAAGATTAGTTTGATGATTAAGAAGGTAGAGATTAATGTACAAAAGCACTTTGAATTTATAGGCCATGGTTCTCTTCCAAATGAAGGTTTCTACTTATTGCCCTCTTTCCCCAGTCAACACAGAGGAGACTGTTGATTTTCATTGTATATTGACTGTGAAAATAAATACAGGGATTATATGAGTTTGATGCAGAAAGTTTAATAGCTGTTCTTATTCTGGTTCTCATAACCTTGATATCTAAGAACATAATTTAGTCTTGGAACAAGGATATTATACTTCTCTTGTTTCTCTAAGTTTCCTTTATTCTTTTTAAAAAAATTGATTTCAGAAGGGAAGGGAGAGGGAGAGAGAGATAGAAACACCAATGATAAGAGAGAATCATTGATCGGCTGCCTCCTGCATGCCCTCTACTGGGGATCAAGTCTGCAACCCGGGCATGTGCCCTTGACTAGAATCGAACCCAGGACACTTCAGCGCTCTATCCACTGAGCCAAACCGGCTAGGGCTCTCCAAGTTTCCTTTAAAATGGAAGTGAAAATTCTACTTCCTTTCATGTCTCACAGGGAACAGATCAAAAGGCAAACACAAAATGTATAGATTCTCACATCTTTTAAGTATATAGTAAACAATTACCCAACTTGTATTTTACTTGTGGGTTCTTCCTCTTTTCTTTTTTTCCTCAAGTTTTATTTTTCATTGTTGCATTTGTGTTTTGCATATATAATTCTAAGTAGTTCAATCTAATGAAGTAGTGGCATATCCTCTGAAATCATTTTATTAGCCTGTTTACTAATATAGGGCATTTATTTTGCTTCTCCTAGTTTGACAATTTTCTACTGACTTCCAAATTTCCAGTTAACACATGATATATGAAATTAATAACCTCTTTAATCTGAGAGTCTTCATAGCTGAAAATAGCTTCCATTTAACAATACTTAGCTATAAATTTGCCCATATCTTGTAGAATATTCACACTCTCATCAGCCTCTTATTAACAATTGATTTAGCATATTCTAATTACAAAATCATTAATTTGAACATATTTCATAAATCCTTTTAAAGCCGCTTAACCTCATATGTTGCCTTCTCTTTTACATGTAGACATTCTACATGATTAAATCAGAAAACATGCTCAATATGTCCTTTATATTTGATCCTTACCTAATTTGTGTTTCAAGATTGTAGAGGTCAATGCACTTGGAAATCCTTGTGTGTACTTTATCAAGATGGCTTAAGGGTAAGTTGTAAGCCTCCAAGTGGGCTAAATTATTTAAATAATGGTGAGCTAATTAACATTGTATATATTTGTTTGTATAAGGTCATAGCTTTTGAAGAAAGTTTGGTGTGGAAAGCCATACCGCTATAAGTATTGAGATGATCAGTAGTTCAAATAAAGTGGCAAAAGGCCACACTTGGATAGTGTAATATTTTGAGAAGTGGCACATTAATCAGTTACAGTTTTCTGATGGGGTAAGGCTTAAAATTCTTACTGCAGTGTGGCTGGTGTGGTTCAGTGGTTAAGCATCCACCTAGGAACCAGGAGGTCATGGTTAGATTCCCTTCCTTTCTGACATCAATTAAAAAAGAAAGCACAAGTACAAAGCTTGTAAAGAAGAAAAATTAATCATTATGACTTGAATAGAGCTTCTATATAGAACAAGGCAATTGAAAACTATCTTTTAAGCGCTCTAATTTTTTTTCTTCTGTTTGGTCTTAGCTTATATTGTGTGGCAAGGAGATAGAAAAGCATGATTTTAAATCCTGACTCTGCCATTAACACACAGTGTGACTTTGTTAGGACTTCTAACTTCTTCCAAGCTTCCTAATTCATGAAATTAGGAAGTGGTGCTAAATGATATCTATAGGAGCATTTGGCTTGAAACCCCTGTGATCATATCTTGTGTAAATGGTATATTCTCTGATTTCTGATTATTGAAAATAGTGCCTAATTGGGTTTGAAACATAAAATAAACAAATGTAAAATTTAAAAATTTTCTGTGCCTATTTCTTATTTATGCCTTAATCTTTGAGAAAGCTAAAGCTGGCTGTTAAATACTTCTAATGAGCATGAATGGTTGTAGCATTTAAAATCCTTGTCCTGCCTTTGATAAGATCAAAATCAGAGTGAGTAATATGCCTTGGTTGAACATTAGTATGCAAACCAGGAAGCTGGAAAAGATGTGTTTAGGCTCTGAGAATAAAGCAGAAGGCAGCATATTCTGACAGCTGTGAGAAACACAAAAAATATTAATGGTGGCAGTTAGAGAGTCAGACAGTGAATAGCAATGCACAGGTGCATTTTCCCTAGTGCATATATTTCTTCTTTAGTATTCATGATAAATTTCCAATACCTTCATCTTTACACAGGAATTAGAAACAGTTCAGACTTATTAGTTCAGCTGAGCAATAGCCTAGGACAGCTAAAAGAACAATTTCTACAGTGGTATGTATATTTGTAATAAAGTACTCTTCTATGATTATTCTTTAAATATCACCACAGTTCCATTTTTCTTTTGTAATGAAGTCATTGTCATTGCAGTTTTATGTTAATTCTATTATTTTTAAAAATATATATATATTTTTATTGATTTCAGAGAGGAAGGGAAAGGGAGAGAGAGATAGAAACATCAGTGATGAAAGAGAACCATTGATTGGCTGCCTCCTGCATGTCCTGCACTGGGGTTTGAGCGCACAACTCGGGCATATGTCCCAACCGGGAATCAAACCATGACCTCCTGGTTCATAAGTCGATGCTCAACCACTAAGCCACGCTGGCAAGACTTAATTCTATTCTTAACAACTTATCTGAGTAGAGTGAAAAATTTCATTAATTACAAGCTGTTCTACATGCCTCACTGGCCACTATCTTTTAATACAAATTTCAAACATCCATCTCTCAACATTTTGACTTTAAAGATTAAAGTGTCACTTATGATTTAAGATAATGATGTGAAAAAACTTTTAAGTCAATATAGAAATTCATCACCTTAGAGTAGCAAAATTATAGAAATGTGAAGCATGAACTTTTGCTTGACTATGTCTATGTACATGATCACATTGAATCCCCTTGCACACCCTACAAAAGCCCCAAACATACCAGAAATAGATATCCTGAACACTCTCTTTTCAGAATTATCAAGAGATAGGATGCAATGTGCACAACGCAGGTTCCTAGTGATATTGTATCTCTCTCTCTCAAGTTCTCTTTCAGTAAACAAGGGGACCATTTGAGTCTTGAATACCTGAACAGATGTATTCCTAATCCTCAAACCCCTAATCAACTCAACTACTTGAAGAAAAATGATGGAAATAGTATCGTGCTGTCATAGGTGCATGAATAGTAGCATTCAACCAAGCCACTGAAGAAAATTTTTGTTTTCTGTACAAAATCCAGAACAAAACCTTGCATGTTTAGTAGTCAATATTATCAAGTTTTAAGTTTCAGTATCAGAAAAGTATAGTATATATTAACTCATAGATTAAAGATTTTCATAGGTGTAGACATTTTGATTCACTTACGTTTTTTCAAATCCACAAATCTTTCTTTTGGTATTTCTAATTTGAATTGGTATCTATCATTATCACCTTATCTTAATAAGATGGTCATTTTTTCTTTTTAATTCTGCTAGAGTTAATAACAAAATTCATTTTTCGGATTTAAAACCACTGTGGATGAGTTCACACTCATTGGCACCCTCACCCCTGGTCTTCCAATAACAGTTACAAAAATTTGAGCAAAGCTTTATAAAAGATATTTTTACTGAATTGATTTGTCTGAGTTTTTAACAGTGTGTTGAACATTATAAAAGTATTTATTGTGATGTGGGAAATGTATGACAACTCTTCTGTATTTTAAATTATTTTTACAATTAAAACTTGTTCTATAGAAAACACTATATTAGAACTAATACATGAATTCAGTAGGATACAAAGTTAAAATTCTGAAATCTGTTTAATTTTATACACTAATAAAAAACTATCAGAAAGATAAATTAAGAAAACAATCCCAACTATAGTTATATCAAAAACAATCAAATACTTAAGAATAAATTTAACCAAGGAGGTAACAGACCTGTCTATAGTTTTAAAACTATAGACATGGATGACAGAAATTAAACAAAAAACCCCAAATAATTGGAAGCATATACCATGCATATGGATAGGAAGAATTAATATAATTAAAATGTCCATATTACCCCAATCAATCTACAGATTCAATGCAACCCCTATCAAAATACCAATGGTATTTTTCACAGAACTAGAACAAATTATCCTAACATATATATGGAATCATAGAAGAACCTGAATAGCCAAAGCAATCTTGAGAAAGAACAAAGTTGGAGATATCATGCTTCCTGATTTCAAACTATACTACAAAGCTATAGTAAGTAATAAGAGTATGGCTCTGGCACAAAAACAGACACTTAGATCAATGGAACAGAATAGAGAGCCTAGAAATAAACCCTCTGTCCCAATTAAGCCCCAATTAATTAATTATCTATCTTAGTGGGACAAATGTAGGTGACCAGGAGTCAGCAATAATGGCCTATCCCCTGGTACTGCAATGTCTAGACAGCTGAGCTAAACCGGAACACATGAACACACAAGACAGAATTAGTATGCAGTCACACAAGGTTTATTTACCTATTCCTAGTGGGTCCTAGGCTCCAGCAAAGGCCACCTGGTGATGCACACTGAAAGATGGAGGACAAAGATGGAGACAGACAGGTGGCCACAGTTGGTTCAGGCTCACATAGCAGAGCAGCCAATCAGGGGCTTGTCTCATGGAGTGACATGGAGCCCTCCTCTCATTAGGCAGGAGACATCACTGAAGAAAAACCTGATGCTTATATAGCCGGTGGTAAACAACTTGTGTCTTATCAGTGTGGGCCAGACGGGTGCCTTTGCTAGGAGCAGGGTGTTTACACTTTAAGGGCTTAGGGCATTCACATCAAGATAGTGGGGCGTTCACTACATTTTGGAAGTTACAGAGTATTGGTGTCTTCACACAGCAAACATTTCACACATTAATTATTTCACACAATAATTATTTCCACACATTAGAGGGGTTTCCTTATGATCATAACATTATTTTAACACCCTCACTTAAATAACCGATCTGTGAAAAAGGAGGCAAGAATGTACAATGGGGAAAATACAGTGTCTTCAATAAATGGTGTTGGAGAAACTGGACAGATATATGTAAAAAAAGGTCCTTCTCCAAACATGGCCCGGCGGCTGCCCCCTCAGCAGCTCAGGGACCATCCCCACCTGCATATTAAAATGGCTGTACCTAAAGAAGCCATCTGTCTCTTCCTTGTCAGAATGCCAGTGCAGGATCTGCATGGTAATCTTGATTGAGCTGGTAACACTGCCTTGTAATCACATGATCAGTAATGCATGCTTCCAATCGACTGTCGAAAAGGCAAACTCATGCTGTCCCTTCTGTTGCCACCGGGTCTCTTCGTGGACCAGGTACCATACCTGAAGAAAGTCTCTCATCAATAAGGAACTGTGGGCGATGATTCAAAAACACTATTCAAAGGAATGCAAGCTTATAGCCTCTGGATAAGTATGGGAAGAAACTGTTGATGACTTACCAGCCAGTTCATCTGTTAAGCAAACCTGGAGAATTGAAAAGAGAATATGAAGAGGAGATAAGCAAGGTGGTGGCAGAGGGAGGGACCAATGAGGAAGAAGCAAACAAAGCCAGTGAAGAGTACACTGGGGCCTTGACTTACGAGTGTCCCGACTAACGAGTTTTTGAGATACCAGCTGTCTCTCGGCCGATTTTTTGCATTGAGTTGATAGAGTAATTTGAGTTAACGAGCTCTTTAATGAGCTTTTTAACAAGCTCGGTCTCAGAAGGAATTAAACTCATAAGTCAAGGCCCCACTGTACATACAGAAACTATTGGCAGAGGAGGAGGAAGAAGAAAAAAGGAGAAGAGAAATGGAAGAACAGCAAAAAAGTGATGAAGAATGGCAAGAAAGCTAAGCATTCATATTAACTATTTCTATGAGGAAAAAGCCTTGGCTTCTCACATGAATTCCAGAAAATCTTATCCAGTTTCAAGCAAGCTGAAAAAGAAAAGTAAAAACAAACAAACAAATACTGGAGATATTCAGAAATATTTGTCACCTAAATCTCAATTTGGGTCAGCATCACAGTCTGAAGTTGCACAACAAGGTAAGAAAAACTCCATGTCTAAGGAAACTCCATGACAGTAGTGATGTGTAAAGAGCCAAGACATTGAGGAAGATATGCCAACACTTTCTCCGCAAATATGCCTTGAAATTCAAGAACAAGGTGCAAAGTCATCAATAGAGTCATCTATGTGCCAATTATGCGCCAGTGGTACAGAATGGTGTCTTGAAAGAGAAGTCAAGATGAGACCAAGCGATCATGATTATGTGTCATAAATCATGAGAGACCTGAAGCCAGAGTTTCCTACTCTAGAAAAGTTGTAGTTAAGCCTTGTGGCAAAACAGAGAGTGGGTGTACTATGTCAGCTATGACACAGATAATTGGAAATAACACAGTTGAGACAAAAAAAATGAAAAATCTTGTCCTACTGATCAGTGAAGAAAGTATTTCCAAAAGAAAAAACCAGGAGTCTTCATTTGAAGCAGTCAGTGATCCATGCTTTTCTGCAAAAAGAAGAAAATGTCCTCTGAATCTTCCTCAGACCAAGAGGAAACGGAAACATTAATCAGCTGTACCCCACAACTGTTAGATTTGGAACATTTACTTTTCGAGAGACATAAACAAGAAGAACAGGACAGGTTATTAAAGATTCAAAAAGAGGCTGGTAAAGAACAAATGAAAGTAAGCCAGCAGAAAGGATCCCCACATGAATATCAGTTATGTGCTACACCCTCACCTCCAGACAAATTGCTAGATGAACAGAGAAAGAATTCCAAAAATAGGAACTTAAAATGACAAGCTTATATAGAGCATTCCAAACCTCATAGAGGCCCCAAAAAATGAAAATTGGCAACCTTTTTTAAAGATCCGGTTGAAACATTCAGTTAATGTTAATGGAAGAAAGATTTCAAAGTCTACTAGAGATGATTGTAATGTATCTAAAAGTGTTCATTCTTTACAGCCTAGGAAGTCACAGAAAGGTATTTTTCAGCTGTTTCAGAGATATATACAAAGTAATCCATGGGCAAAGGAGGAAGTGTTTTAGAATTTGGTAAAGCTGGATTGTGATGCTCTCCTTTTTATCATAAACTGTTTATAAAATGTCTATTCTTCTCTGTGGGCACACTCATTGCCTGTAATTGAAGGGCTGTGCAATTACAAGGGAGGAATATGAAATGTACTTCTGCCAAAGTCAGTGATAAGCAAGAGTCTCAATTCTTTATGAATAACTGTGATCTGCTGAGTTTGACAGTCCTTATATGTAATAGATATGAAAATGCCTGGACCAACTCCCAAGAAATCTTCCAGTGCTATTCTCTTTTTTTAAAAAAAATTCATGTTTTATGGCCTTTGCTCACCTTTTTGTGATGACTAGTAATTAAAGCAAGATTATATTGTAAGAATTATAGCATTTTCTTTTATTTAAAACTAGAGGCCCGGTGCACAAAAATTTGTGCACTCGGGGGGGGGGGGGGAGGGGGTCCCTCAGCCCAGCCTGTGCTCTCTCGCAGTCTGGGACCCCTCGGGAGATAATGACCTGCTGGCTTAGGCCTGCTCCCGGGTGGCAGAGGGCAGGCCCAATCCCTAGGTGCAGCCCCTGGTCGGGCTCAGAGCAGGGCTGATTGGGGAGTTGGGGCACCGCCCCCTGTCATGCACAGAGCAGGGCAATCGGGAGGTTGTGATGCCACCCTTAGTCACGCTCAGGGTAGGGCCGATTGGGGGGTTGGGGCGCCGCCCCCTGTCACTCACAGAGCAGGGCCCATCAGGGGGTTGGGGCGCCGCCCTCTATCACCCACAGAGCAGGGCCGATCAGGGGGTTGGGGCGCCGCCGCTCTCACACTCAGGGCAGGGCCTATGGGGAAGTTATGGCTCTACCCCGTCACACACAGAGCAGGGCCCGTTGGGGGGTGGGGGGGTTGGGGCGCCGCACCCTGTCACACACAGAGCAGGGCCAATCAGGGGGTTGGGGCACCTTCCCCTGTCACAAACAGAGCAGGGTGGATAGGGAGGTTGTGGCCCCGCCCTCTGTCACACACAGAGCCGCAGGGTGATCAAGGGGTTTGGGCGCTGCCCCCTGTCACGCTGATCCCGGTGCCAGGAGGCCTCGTGGCTCTGCTGATCCCGGTGCTGGGAGGCATATTACCCTTTTACTATATAGAATAGAGGCCTGGTGCACGGGTGGGTGCTGGCTGGTTTGCCCTGAAGGGTGTCCTGGATCAGGGTCGGGGTCCCCACTGGGGTGCCTGGCCAGCCTGGGTGAGGGAATGATGGCTGTTTGCAGCTGGTCACACATCCTTCAGGGTGGGGGTCCCCACTGGGGTGCCTGGCCATCCTGGGTGAGGGGATGATGGCTGTTTGCAGGTGGTCACACACCCTTATGGGTGGGGGTCCCCACTGGGGTGCCTGGCCAGTCTGGGTGAGGGGCTGAGGGCTGTTTTCAGGCTGGGGGTGACTGAAGCTCCCAACCGCTCCTTTTTTTCTTTTTTCTTTTTTTTTATTCTGGTCCAGCTTTGAGGCTTGGCTCCAGCTCTTAGGCCTCCGCTGCTGAAAGTAGGTTTCTGGCCTTTGCTTACAATGTTGCAATCCTGCTGGCGGAAGCCCGGCGGACTAAAGCAGGTTTCTGGGGTTTTGTTTAGCTTCTATATTTGTTACATAGTTGCTTAGAGTTGCAGCTCAGAGGCCTGCAGCGGCAGGCGGGGAACGTTGGAGTCCTCTGTCACTGAAGCAAGCAAGCCTCATGTTAGTTTCAAGCTGCCTGGCTGCCGGCCGTCATCTTGGCTGGCAGTTAATTTGCATATTGCCCTGATTAGTCAATGGGAAGGGTAGCGGTTGTACGCCAATTATCATGTTTCTCTTTTATTAGATAGGACTAGAGGCCTGATGCACGAAGATTTGTGCAAGAATGGGCCTTCCTGCCCCTGGCTGCTGGTACCGCCTTTGCTCCAGCTGGAGCCACCTTTCCTCCTTCCCACGCTGCCCAGAGACCCTGGGGTGATGTGGAACACCTGTGTTGTCGCCATGGCGACAATGCAGGTGTCCCACCCTGGTCGCTCAGTGGCTGTGTATGCAAATTAACCTGCCATATTTTTGGGTTAATTTGTATACTCACTCCTGATTGGCTGGTGGGCATTGTGAAGGTACAGTCAATTTGCATCTTTCTCTTTTATTAGTGTACATGGATTAAAATCATGTGAAGTCAGAAAAATCATAGTTTTCTGGAAAATTAGGATTAATTTACAGAAAGGAAACTCATCTCTTAAGGCAAAAGGACCTGAGTAGAGCGAACTGATAACTTGGAAGCATTGAAACTGAGTGGATGATCAGAAACTGGGTCCAGATGGAGTAGCAGAGCATTCTCCCTTATCCTTTCTTTGCTAAATGACACAGTAAACATTTGGGTTTTATATCTTGTGACACTATAGTAAGTGTCATTAAAATAATTAGTTACTAAATTATCTGAAATTTTTGAAATTCACCTTTCTATTAATCTGTTATTTTAGAAAAAATGGGAATTACTGTAGAAGAGTTAAATCACAGTGTACAGTATATTGTTAAATCACAGTATGTTGTGGAACCCAAGATATAAATTACCATGTGTTTATTTCCTTATTATTTGTATTGGTAGTGATTTTTATTTGTGTTTATGGACAGAAATAATATGATACTGGGGTTTCCCCCTAAATTACCCCACAAAGTTAAATCAGAGGCCATGGTTCCATTTTGTGAAATTTAACTTGGAGACTATTAATTTTTGTTTAATTAACATCAACAACTTTAGCCTGGCTGTCATGGCTCAGTGGTTGAGTGTTGACCTATGAACCAGGGGGTTGAAGTTCGATTCCTGGTCAGGGCACATGCTCGGGTTGTGGGCTTGATTCTCATTAGGGGCATGCAGGAGACAGCCAATCAATGATTCTTTCTCATCATTGATGTTCCTATCTCTCTCTCCCTCTCCCTTCCTCTCTGAATCAATAAAAATAAAATATGAACAACTTTGAGCAAACAAGCAACAGCATTTCTGCTGATGCTAGTTATTCATCCTTTTAAGGTAAAAATGCAATAAAATGTCCTAGAGCTAAGTCTAGCTTCAATGTGTCAATATTTTTATACACTTTTGAGATATTTTATCTCCAGATTCTGTTAATCTTTGCCTACTTGGTAGCATCTACTTCAATATTCATTGGGTAGGTAATTAGGGGTAGAATTCTGATGCTAATTTAAAATTTACTTTGCCCTTTCTAAAATAAAAATGTAATTGCCTTTGAGTAATGAAATGATTGTGCTGAAATGAAGTGTAGTCAGAAATGAACAAATTTTGTCTAAAATAGACTAAAATTTATTTTTCATCCAACATATTTAAGAGTGATTTCACTTCACATTTAAGGGAAGATGTTGGATCTCCTCAAATCAAAAGTTATGTAATTAAATCTTCCATGACCAAAAAGGGGGAGGGAATACTGTGATGTATTCAGGATTTATATATTTAACCACTTATTTGTGAAGAAGTCTTTCTGATTAAAATTGGTTTTAAGATAAATTTAAGTTTATGGTGCCAGATGGGTACTAGATTTATTGTGGTGATCACTTTGTAAATTATATAAATGTCTAAGCACTATGTTGTACACCTGAAAATAATATCATCTTGTATCTCAACTATAATTTAAATAAATGTAAAAATATAAATTAAAGAAAACAAAAACCAAAATTAGATAAAACAGTTCAGAATTTGACTTTGTACCAGAAAAACGCTTAAATTTTGAGTACATGTGCTTTAAATATTGTTTTTTGTACAAAATTGGATTATCTGTAATTTTGTTATGAATGTGCCTTTTAGGCACATTAATAACTGTGAACATATTTTCCTGACAGTAAATATGCTATCATATTGTATTAAAAACCAAAATAACTTTTTCTGTAACCTCACTGATCCCATAGTGATACACTGTTAAGACAATATAAAGAAATGTGTAGATTGTACTGAAGTCTTTTCCTTTAAGACATATGGTGTGAGTGCAAGTACCCATTATGGAGCTGCTGTAGCCAGAAAGGTGCTCTGACCACAGCAGGTGGTTGATTTCCTGGGTTATTCAGGAGCCATAAGAATCAAATCTTTGTCTCTGTTTTGATTTTACCATAGCTGGATTTCATATCTTCATTTGTTCTTTAGCTGCACAAATAAAATCAGTTTCATTTCTCAGTCTCAAATGATTTCCCAAAACATAAATATTTTCACTTTTTTTTTTATAGAACATAGAAGCCATGGCTACTTGCTTGACTAAAGGAAACTGCCCCTACAAGCATTCTCTTTCCTACCTTAAACCCTGTAAATTCTTTATTTAAAAAAATCAGACGCTGAGGCCTGATTTATGCATTATGAAGTTTATCATTTAAGTTTATTCAACTTTGCTTCCTCATTCCTTAATGCAAGTCAATTCTACGTCTCTACCTAGTCTTACAGTGTTTGAGATGTGATTAAAGATAAGGACAAAAATAAGAACAAAATTAATAGCAGTTTTACAGGTAGTCTTTGGGTAAAATTATGTCTGAATAGGGGATAGAAGGTTTGATAGGAGAAAGAAGAGAAAACTAAAGGCTTATGGATACAAAGTGACTCTATAATGGAGAATGCTGGGGAAAATGTAGAGCCTATAATTTATTTAATGGGAACATGATGGATAAAAACCCAATCTGACCACAATGAGATATCACTATACCCCTATTAGAACAACTACAGTAAAAAATAGTGAAAATTCTAAATGCTGGCAATAATATGGAGAAACTGGATCTCTCATATATTGCTGGTGGGAATGTAGAATGGTACAGCCATTCCAGAAAATAATATGAAAATTTCTTATAAAGCTACTAGAGGCCCGATGCATGAAATTTGTGCAAGAGTGGGCCTTCCTTCCCCGGGCTGCCAGCACTGGCTTCCCTCTGGCACATGGGACCTGGGCTTCCCTTGGAGCCCTGGCTTCATCCAGAAGGCCCTGATCGCTGGCCAGGCCTAGGGACTCCACCCATGCATGAATTTCATGTGCCGGGCCTCTATTACAGATGTAAGCACAAGCATGTAAAATGGTGAAAATGGAATACATTCTGTAGTTAGTATTCAAGTTAACAATATTTTATCAATTTTAATTTCCTGGGTTTGATATTATACTACAGTTTTATAAGATGCCACTAATGGGGGAAACTAGGTTAAGTGTACAAGGGACTCTAGGTAATAATTTTACAACTCCCTGTGAGTCTATAATCATTTAAAAGTAAAGAGTTATAAAACCCCACTCAGTCTGTTTTTGTTTTAATGATGACACCAAAGGTCTCTTTGCTTTTATAGTGTAATACTTATTATTTTTTTGGCATTCACAATGCATCTTGTACTAATTTGGAAGATTACATTCATTTGTAATTACATGAGAAAAAGACACTGGCTTATAATGCCAAATAGAGATGTTAAAGGGTGTTGAACTGAAATATAAGATAACTAGGTGACCACTGCCCACCCACCGCAACCCACCATTCGGTTGCCCGGGTTTCTCTCCTTGGGGCAATCGTGGAGCTCCCCAGCCCCCCAATTTGATCACCCCACTGGCTGGTGGCCTGGGCCTCCCTCTGCAGGGTGATCATGGGGCAATGGCCAGGCCCCTAACCAATCACATCACACCCACCTTGGCTCGCCTGGCACCAGTGGGTGTCATAGCATTGTCCCAGATGATCGTCTGGATGGTCATCTGGATGGTCGTTCCGCTGTTCGGCCATTCGGTCGACTTGTATATTATGCTTTTATTATATAGGATGATCACACTGAAGAGAAGATAAGTAACTCTCTTTAGTGGGCTCTATAAAGCTAGGTCTCATATCTGTACCACATTTGATCAGTGAACAAAGGAGTAAGAATGCATACTCTTTTTAAATTAAATTTATTGGGGTGACATTGGTTAATAGGATCATACTAGAGGCCAGATGCATGAAATTTGTGCAAGAGTAGGCCTTCCTTCCCCTGGCTGCTGGCATCGGCTTCCCTCTGGCACCCAGGACCCGGGCTTCCCTCTGGCCTGGTTTGTCCAGAAGGATGTCCGGAATCACATTTGGAATGACATCTAGTCTAACTAGCATATTACGCTTTTATTATTATAGATAGGTCTCAAGTGTATATTTCTATGACATATGATCTGTATATTGCACAGTGCGCCCACCACCCAAAGTCAAATCACCTTCTGGTACCATATATTTGGCCTTCTTTAGCCACCTCCTTCCCTCTGGTAATCACCATACTGTTGTCTGTGTCTATGAGTTTCAGTTTTATATCCCACATATGAGTGAAATCATATGGTTCTTAGCTTTTTCTGACTGACTTATTTAGCTTAGCATAATATTCTCAAAGTCCACCCATGTTGTCACAAATAGCAGTATTTCACCTTTTCTTATTTCTGTATATATAGTATATATACCACATATTCTTTCTGCATTCTTCTACCAAAGGGCACTTTGGTTGTCTCCATGTTTTGGCCAATGTAAATAATGCTGCAATGAACATAGCAGTGCATATATCTTTGCAAATAAATGTTTTCAAACTTTTTATATAAATATGCAGGAGAGGGATTGCTGGGTCATACGGTAACTAGTCTTAATTTTGGAGGAATCTCCAGATTGTTTTCCATAGTGGCTATACCAGTTTACATTCCCACCAGCAGTGAATGAGGGTTCCCTTTTCTTCATAACCTCTCTAACATTTATTTATTTATTTTTTTATTATTATTTTTTTTTGTGTTGTTAATGTTATTTTTTTATTAAATCTTTATTGTTCAGATTATTACATTTGTTCCTTTCCCCCCCCGCGCCATAACTCCCCTCCAACCAGTTCCCACCCCACCCTCCGCCCTCACTCCCCACCCACTGTCCTCTTCCATAGGTGCACGATTTTAGTCCAGTCTCTTCCTGCATCCCCCTCACCCCTTTCCCCCCCAAGAATAGCCAGTCCACTCCCTTTCTATGCCCCTGATTCTATTATAATCACCAGTTCATTCTGTTCATCAGATTATTTATTCACTTGATTTTCAGATTCTCTTATTGATAGCTGTGTATTTGTTGTTCATAATTTGTATCTTTATCTTTTTCTTCTTCTTCCTCTTCTTAAAGGATACCTTTCAGCATTTCATATAATACTGGTTTGGTGGTGATGAACTCCTTTAGCTTTATCTTATCTGTGAAGCTCTTCATCTGACCTTCAGTTCTGAATGATAGCTTTGCTGGATAAAGTAATCTTGGTTGTAGGTTCTTGGCATTCATCACTTTGAATATTTCTTGCCATTCCCTTCTGGCCTGCAAAGTTTCTGTTGAGAAATCAGCTGACAGTCATATGGGTACTCCCTTGTAGGTAACTGACTGTCTTTCTCTTGCTGTTTTTAAGATTCTCTCTTTGTCTTTTGCTCTTGGCATTTTAATTATAATGTGTCTTGGTGTGGTCCTCTTTGGATTCCTTTTGTTTGGGGTTCTCTGCGTTTCCTGGACTTGTAAGTCTATTTCTTTCACCAGGTGGGGGAAGTTTTCTGTCATTTCTTCAAATAGGTTTTCAATGTCTTGCTCTCTCTCTTCTTCTGGCACCCCTATAATTCAGATGTTGGTACGCTTGAGGCCCTCCCAGAGGCTCCTTACACTATCTTCGTATTTTTGGATTTTTTTTTTCATTTTGCTTTTCTGGTTGGGTGTTTTTTGCTTCTTCGTATTTCAAATCGTTGACTTGATTCTTGCAATTCTCTAGTCTGTTGTTGGGAGTCGGTATAATATTCTTTATTTCAGTCAGTGTATGCTTAATTTCTAGTTGGTCCTTTATCACAGAGGGTCTCATTAGATTTCTTGTAGATCTCATTAAGTTTATCGGCAGTTTCTAGAAAATTCTTGAAAAACCTTAAAAGTGTGGTTTTGAACTCTATATCCAGTAGTTTGCTTTCCTCCATTTCTGTCATTTGTGACCTGTTTCTTTGTCTCCGCATTTTATATGCTTCCCTGTGTTGATAAAGTCGTTTTCTGTGCTAAGTGTCCTCTAGGGCCCAGTGGCTCAGCCTCCCCAATTACCTGAGGAGGACACTCTTGGTGCACCCCCTTGTGGTCTTTGTGCACAGTCTTGTTGTAGTTAAGCCTTTTTTTTTCTTTTTTAATTAAATCTTTATTGTTCAGATTATTACATTTGTTCCTTTTTTTTCCCCCCCCATAACTCCCCTCCTCCCAGTTCCCGCCCCACCCTCTGCCCTCACTCCCCACCCACTGTCCTCATCCATAGGTGCACGATTTTTGTCCAGTCTCTTCCCACATCTCCCACACCCCTTTCCCCCCCAAGAATAGTCAGTCCATTCCCTTTCTATGTCCCTGATTCTATTATAATCAACAGTTCATTCTGTTCATCAGATTATTTATTCACTTGATTCTTAGATTCACTTGTCGATAGATGCATATTTGTTGATCATAATTTGTATCTTTACCTTTTTCTTCCTCTTCCTCTTCTTAAAGGATACCTTTCAGCATTTCATATAATCCTGGTTTGGTGGTGATGAACTCCTTTAGCTTTTCCTTATCTGTGAAGCTCTTTATCTGACCTTCAATTCTGAATGATAGCTTTGCTGGATAAAGTAATCTTGGTTGTAGGTTCTTGGTATTCATCACTTTGAATATTTCTTGCCACTCCCTTCTGGCCTGCAAAGTTTCTGTTGAGAAATCAGCTGACAGTCGTATGGGTATTCCCTTGTAGGTAACTGAGTTTCTTTCTCTTGCTGTTTTTAAGATTCTCTCTTTATCTTTTGCTCTTGGCATTTTAATTATGATGTGTCTTGGTGTGGTCCTCTTTGGATTCCTTTTGTTTGGGGTTCTCCGTGCTTCTTGGACCTGTAAGTCCATTTCTTTCACCAGGTGGGGGAAGTTTTCTGTCATTATTTCTTCAAATAGGTTTTCAATATCTTGCTCTCTCTCATCTTCTGGCACCCCTATAATTCTGATGTTGGTACACTTGAAGCTGTCCCAGAGGCTCCTTACACTATCCTCGCATTTTTGGATTCTTTTTTCAATTTGCTTTTCCGGTTGGATGTTTTTTGCTTCCTCGCATTTCAAATCATTGACTTGATTCTTGCGCTCCTCTGGTCTGCTGTCGGGCGTCTGTATAATATTCGTTATTTCAGTTCGTGTGTGCTTAATTTCTAGTTGGTTCCCCAATATAAGATCGAGGGTCTTATTAGTTTTCGTGTAGAGCTCATTAAGTTTATCGGCAGCTTCTAAACAGTTCTTGAGAGACCTTAAAAGTGTGGTTCTGAACTCTATTTCTTCCATTGACAATTTTGTCCTGTTTCTTTGTCTCCGCATTTTGTTATGCTTCCTTGGTGCACCCCCTAGTGGTCTTTGTTCGCAGTCTTATAGATAAATCTTGATTGTTGTAGCTAATTCCAGGGAGGGTTTGACCTCCAGGCCAAGTGGCTATGAGAATCAGCTGTGTCAGCAGTGAGAGAACTTCTGTCCTCTAGGGAGGTGCTAATCTAGCCTTTGCCTGAGGCTATCCGGCAAATGTCTCTGTGCAGGGCTTGGGCGGGGCGGGTCGCACAGGATCAACAGGGTGGGCCGGAGAGAGCAGTTATGGCGGCTCTCAGTCCTGTCCCAAGGGGCTCTGCCTCTCTGAGTCCCAGCACCCGCTGCAAAGCTGGGAGAGAAAGCTGCACTCGCTCTGACCGAAGCCAGACAGTCCCGCTTCTCCCGTTTGAGTCTGGGTCCCTAGAGACTCGCCTGGATCTGGTGCTCAGAGTCTGCGACTCCCTCCCGATTGAAAACAACAACCTCGCCCTCCGCCGCCAGCCCGCTCTGCGCACTCCGCACCTCAGAATTTGACTTCAGCACTGCGCCTCCTCTGAGTGTCCGTATGCGTTTCTCTTTCCTCCTAGTTGTAGGACTTCCACTCAGCCAGCGTTCCTGTGGTTCTGGGTGATGTCCGTTCCGTGTTTTAGTTTCACTTTTGAAGTAGTTGTTCAAAGCAGCAAACTCCGGCGTTAACCTATGCCGCCATCTTGGTTCTCCTCTCTCTAACATTTATTACTTTTCTTGATAATAGACATTCTAACAGGTGTGACATCTCATTGTTATTTTCATTGTGGTTTTGAGATACCCTTTAGCTAGTGAAGTTGGACATATTTTCATATATCTGTTGGCCATTTATATGTCTTCTTGTGAGAGGTCCTCTACCCATTTAAAAAAATCTTTATTTTTGAAAGTATTAAGTATATCTTTTTTTTCTCCCCCATTGACCCCTTATAGCCCACCCTCAGCCCCACCCCATACCTTCACCACCCTTGTCTGTGTCCATGGCTTATGCATATATGCATACAAGTTCTTTGGTTGATCTCTTCCCACCCACCCATCCAACCCCACTTTCCCTCTGAGATTTGACAGTCTGTTCCATGCTTCTATGTCTCTGAATCTATTTTGTTCATCTGTTTATTTTATTATTTAGATTCCCCATATGAGTGAGATCATACGGTAGTTGTCTTTCTCTGACTGGCTTATTTTACTTAGCATAATACTCTCCAGATCCATCCATGCTTTCTTAAAGGGTAAGAGATCCTTCTGTTTTATAGCTGCATAGTATTCCATGGTGTAAATATACCACAGCTTTTTTATCCACTCATCTACTGATGGACTTGGGCTGTTTCCAGATCTTAGCTATTGTAAATTGCACTGCTGTGAATATAGGGGTGCATACATTCTTTCTGATTGGTGTTTTGAGTTTCTTAGGATATAGTCCTAGAAGTGGGACCACTGGGTCAAATGGCAGGTGCATATTTAATTTTTTGAGGAAACTCCAAACTGTTTTTCCATAGTGGCTGCACCAGTCTGAATTCCCACCTGCAGTGTACTAGGATCCCCTTTTCTCCATAACCTGGTGAGCACTTGTCATTTGTTGATTTGTTGATGATAGCCATTCTGACAGGTGTGAGGTGACATCTCATTGTTATTTTCATTTGCATCTCTCTTATGATCAGTGAATGACTTTGAACATTTTTTTCCCATATGTTTCTTGGCGATCTGTATCTCTACTTTGCACTTTGGAGAAATGTCCATTTAGGTTCTTTGCCTAAATTGCATTGTTTGTCTTTCTTTTGTTACGTTGTATGAGTTCCTTATATATCTTGGATATTAACCTTTTATCAGATGTATCATTGCTAAATATGTTCTCCCACACAGTGGGCTCCCTTTTCATTTTGTTGATGGTTCTTCTAACCACTTAAAAAAATTGGGTTGTTTGTTTGTTTGGTGTTGAGTTTTATGAGTTCTTTATTTTGGATATTAACCTCTTGTTAGAGCTGTTGTTTGCACAAATCATCTCCCATTGGGTTGGTTGTCTTTTTGTTTTGTTGGTGTTGTTTTTTTATTTTTCTGTGCACAAGCTTTTTAATTTGATATAGTCCCAGTCATTTATTTTTGCTTTTATTTCCCTTACCTTTGGGATCACATTTATAAAATCTTCTCTAGGACCAAGCTCCACAGTTTTAGTTCCTATGTTTTCCTCTATGCAATTTATTGTTTCAGATCTTATATTGAAGTCTTTGATACATTTTGAATTAATTTTTGCACATGGGGTAGACTGTAGTTTAGTTTCATTCTTTTGCATGTGGCTCTCCAATTTTCCCAGCACCATTTATTAAATAGGCTTTTTTTCCCCTCCATTGTGTGTTTCTGGCTCCTTTGTAAAAAATTATTTGCATACCCGAGCTGGAGTTGCTCAGTAGTTAGAGCATCAGCCCATGGACCGAAAAGTGGTGGGGTCGGTTCATGGTCAAGGGCATGTATCTGTGTTGCAGTTTTAATCCCTGGTCCCAATTGGGGCATTTGTGGGAATGCAACCAATAGATGCTTCTCTTTTTCTTCCTCTCCCTCCCTCCTACTCTCTCTAAAAATCAATGGAAAAAAATGTCCTCAGTGAGGATTAACAAAAAAATACCCTCCAAAAAACAACAACCCATATACATGTGGTTTTATTTCTGGGCTCTCAATTCTGTTCCATTGGTCTGTGTATCTGTTTTTCTGCAAATACTATGCTCTTTTGATTATGGTATCTCTGTAGTATAATTTGAAGTGAGGTAGTGTGATACCTCTGGCTTCATTCTTTTTTTAAAAATATATTTTATTGATTTTTTACAGAGAGGAAGGGAGAGGGATAGAGTGTTAGAAACATCGATGAGAGAGAAACATTGATCAGCTGCCTCCTGAACATCTCCTACTGGGGATGTGCCCGCAACCAAGGTACATGCCCTTGACTGGAATCGAACCTGGGACCCTTCAGTCCTCAGGCCGTTGTTCTATCCACTGAGCCAAACCGGTTAGGGCTGGCTTCATTCTTTTTTCCTCAGGATTGTTTTGGTTATTCAGGGCCTTTTGTGGCTCCATAAAAATCTGAGGATTTTTGTTCTGTTTTTAAAAATGACATTGGAATTTTGATGGGATTGGAATGTATACTCTTTTGCTCTAAGTGTAGAACATGGGACATAGAATTAATTTTCTTTGTATAGAACATTGATGCTCTGTGCATATAAATGAATAAGAGTCTTATCATCAACCCACAATGAAGGGGCAAGATATGTGCAAAAAATACTGTAAGAGTAAAACTAGCCAAGAAAAACAAGCAGATCTTTAATAACCATTATTAAAGTTTATTTGGGGGTCAATTATCCTGACATCAGGAGGATAAAATAGACAGATAAGCTTAGACATTCTGATAGTCATGAATAAATAGATGCCAAATAACAAAATGAACTAGGATTCAGTGCTTTCATTCCCTATTTATGTAGTAACCACCTTAAGCTGGAAGTCCCATCAGACATATTGGTTTTAATTAACAATGGTTTCCTAATTGGTTTGGTTCTGAGTATGTCTCTAGGGTTTTCAAATGGTTAAAAATCCAATAATTCCCTCCAGGGGCCGAAGACCTGGATACTCCCACCCTGCTTCTTTTTGCCTGAGCAATCATGTGTTCCATCAACTAAGACAGGTATTGGTTATATATGATGAATTATGGCTAATTTCTGTTTTACAAGCAAATAAATAATTTTGTGGCTCATTAGGCTGATCATTTCTCTGTTTGTTTTTCAACCTTTGCTGTGCATTTTTATCACCTGGTTTTCTTAGACCTATTTTCCCCTGCAAAGCTTCAGTAATCAAATGAATTGCTAGACCCATCAATCTGATGCCATGACCTGTTAAAATGGGATTCATCAAAAGAATATCATTTTGTTTTTGTTAGAACAGTTGTCAGAAACATTTCATTCCTTCTCTCTGGTCCCACTGAGTGACAAGTGACTGATACACACATGAAGGAAGTTTTAAGTTGAGATGCAGACTGAGTCAGAGCTTCCTACAGACAGTCTCCTTTGCAGAAATGACTTTCCTGTAGTCATGAGTGGATAGTTAAACTGGGATCTTCTCCTCTTGAAAGATTAACCTAGGTGGGCGAGTACTTCTGGTTTAAATACCAAATGTGTGTTTGGGTAGTAGCAAGTCCCCAAGGGGGATTTAAGTTGAAAGTAGAAAATAGCATTTGCAAAGAGGGTTTTAGTGTGATTGCCGTTTGCCGTAAGAATAATCATTCATTGAAGCAATTAACCTGCAAAATAGAATCGTGAGCTGAACCAGAGAAAAAGGGATCTTTATTGAACCAGATGCAAATTGGTTTCATCATGTCCATTCCAGTGTTGAGAATAGTGACCAAGACTCTAGCTTCCCCTTAGCCTGACTAAACTTTAGGCAACCTTCCTCTTTTTTTCCATTTCTTCTTAAAAAAACCCATTTTTTTAAATTGATTTTAGAGAGGAAGGGAGATGGAGAAGAGAGATAGAAACATCAATGATGAGAGAGAATCATCCATTGGCTGCCTCTTGCATGCCCCTCACTGGGGATCTGAGGCCACAACCCAGGCACGTCCAGTGACTGGGAATTGAACCTTGACCACCTGGTTCCTAGTTCGATCCCTGGCCTCCCTTTAGAAGCATTTACTTTAGAGAACTTGCCATTGTAAATTATTTCTCTGTCTCTTTGAGATATAAATCTTCCACAAACCCAAGGTATTTTTCTCCTCCCTTTGAAATGTAATCATTGAGAAAGATAGGGCCCTAGTCTCTCAGTCTCTGCGGGAGGGTAGAAACCTAACTCTAATAAGCCCCAAACAGCAAGTGCAGATGGCCTAATCACATTGCCCAATCCTTTCCCAATGCCCTCTGTTCACTCCAGCCTCTAAAAATGCTCCTGCCATTTGTTTCTGAGGATTGAGTTCTATCTCAGCTACCCTTTTGCAACAATCTTTTTTCCCTATTGCAGGAGTTTTGAATAAAGTCTTCCTTGAGGTTTAACTGGTCTGGGGCAATTGTTCGTTTAACATAGATCCCAGATAATTTCTTTGACTTTATTTTTAATCACTACAAATCTGTTTGGATATATTTTAAGAATATTTTTGCATTTGGTTTACCTACTTTTCACTCTGTGTCATAATTTATTAGATCACTTAAGCCGGAAATGTCATTCAAGAGCTAATCCTCCTTAAAAAAATGTCAGCATCAACTCTAGGCAAAATTGTGTAGTATACTCACTTCTCTCTCTTTTTGTATATTTATTTTTATTGTTGACAGTATTACAGATGTCTCCCATTTCCCCACCCCCCTTAACCTTACTCCACCCAGCCCATAACCCCTCACCCCTAGGTCTTCACCACCCTATTGCCCATGTCCATGGGTTATACAAATAAGTATATAAGTTGTTTGGTTTATCTCTTCTTGTCCACTCACCCCTGAGATATGTCAGTCTGTTCCATGTCTCCATGTTTTGGATCTTATTTTATTGGTCAATTCATTTTGCTCATTAAATTTCACAAATAAGTGAGATCATGTGATATTTGTCTTTCTCAGATTGGCTTTCATTAGTATAAGAGTGTCCAGGTCCACCCATGCTGTCCCGAAAAGTAACAGATCCCTCTTTTTGACGCCTGCATAGTATTCCATTGTGTGAATGTCCCACACTTATTTTATCCATTTATCCACTGACTGACATCAGGATCAGCTATGATGACTAATGACCCCCTGCCCTGGCACCAACCAATCAGTGGAGACCACGACCCTGAAAGGGCACACCTGAAAAGCTGATGAGTATTCCATCGAGATCCTGCCCTTCTACCTCCCCTAAGATCCTCGCCTTATAGAAAGCAGATAGTAACCCTCAGGACAAAGGACGCAGCTGGTGTTTTTCTCTCTCTTGAGCACACCCACTTCATTCCCCAGGGTTCTCAAGCTCACTTCCCCTGGAGCATACCTGCTCCTACCTCCCTCTCTTTTCCCCAGGAGAATTCTCTTTCTTTTATTTTTCCTATGCTTTAAGGGCCCTCCTTTTCCCTCTGTAACTTGTTTACTGAGCCCATACGGCCCAGCTGGCTCACCTTTCCTACCTCTGTGACTTCCTAAATAAACTTTAGCTTATGATTTGAATTCTTGACTCTGAATTTATTTCTTTGCCAAACTCAAGTACTAAGATCTGGTACCATTCTGGTACCATTTCACCACTAAGCTTCATGTTTTAAGCTGGCTCACCACCAGAATATCTGGGTTCTAATCTTTGGAAACAGAAAATGAAGAAGTGGTTTAAGTGGATCTCATATTGCTTTAGGTCATCTTGTTATTAGTATGAGGTTTTTTTCAAAAGAAAAAAAAAGCCAATATCCAAAACCTCAGAGTTTGAAGTAAGGAAAGGTTTATTGATTGAAAAAACCCAGTTCAATAAGATGTGGGGTACCTTTTAGCTTCTGCAAATCCATCTTAAGAGAGGTCAGAATTGAGGAGTCTTTTTTTGTATTCTTTATTGTTGAAAGCATAACATATGTCTCTTTCCCCCGCCCCCCCCCCAATTGATCTCTCCCTGGCCTCTCCCACCCCCCAGCACATGCCCTCACCTCCCTAGTGTCCATGTCCATTGGTTATGCTTATATGCATGCACATAAGTCCTTTGGTTGCTCTCTTACCACCAGCACTCCCCCACCCCCTCAACTTCCCCTGCCTTCCCTCTGAGGTTTGACGGTCTGTTCAATGTTTCTATGTCTCTGGATCTATTTTCATCAGTTTATGTTGTTCATTATATTCCACAGATGAATGAGATCATGTGATACTTATCTTTCTCTGGCTTATTTTGCTTGGCATAATGCTCTTCAGGTCCATCCATGCTGTTGCAAATGGTAGGAGTTCCTTCCATTTGAAGTATGGTAGCAACCATCTCAGGTAGAAACTGTAGTATAACTTTAACCCTGCTGTTTGGCTTAACAATAGAAAAGTTATTTTGATTTTCTGAATTGTATACATCATCCCATTCAATTGAATAACTAGCCCATTGATTGTTATTTTACTGGTTTTAGAAAGCACATTCTTCTGTACCTGGGAAACAGAACAGCACAATTATCCTAAATTGTTTTAGTGTCCACAGATAATGCGTTCCAGTTGACTTATTGGTCCCAAAACCAGGACAGCGCAATTACTCTAAATTACCTCGATGGCTCTAGATAATGAGTTCCTGGCAACTCAGTGGTCTCAAGACCCGAGGGCTCTAGATAAGGTGTTTCTGTCAATTCAGTGACCCCGAGAACCAAAACTATAATTAACATGCTTAATTCTGCTTCTGTAAACTGCTTTTTTGCAAACCAGGTTCCTCATTCCAAACCTTGAGATATAATCAATACCTTTGTGATTTTTGCCTATATAAGTCTGGTTTTGCCACCATATTATCACTTTGAGATTTGGGGAATGGCCCCTCATAGTCCCGAATTGCAATAAATGTGACTCTTTAATTCGACTTCTTGAGGAATCCTTCTGTGATTCGTGGGGTACATTACAACACATTTTACAGCAGCATAGTATTCCATTGTGTAGATGTATGACAGTTTTTTAATCTACTCATCTGCTGATGGGCACTTAGGCTGTTTTCAAATCTTACCTATGGTAAATTGTGAGGCTATGAACATAGGGGTGCATATATCCTTTCTGATTGGTGTTTCTGATTTCTTGGGATATATTCCTAGAAGTGGGATTACTGGGTCAAATGGGAGTTCCATTTTTAACTTTCTGAGGAAACTCCACACTGTCTTCCATACTGGTTGCACCAGTCTGAATTCCCACCAGCAGTGAAGGAGGGTTCCTTTTTCTCCACATCCTCTCCAGCACTTGTTGTTGTTTGTTGATTTGTTGATGATAACCATTCTGACAGGTGTGAAATGGTACCTCATTGTTGTTTTGATTTGTATCTCTCAGATGGGTAGTGACTTTGAGCATTTTTTCATATATCTCTTGGCCTACTGTATGTCTACTTTCAAGAAGTGTCTATTTAGGCTCTCTGCACATTTTTTGATTGGATTGTTTATTTTCCTTTTGTTAAGTTGTATGAGTTTCCCATAAATTTTGGAAATTAAACCCTTCTCAGATGTCACATTGGCAAATATGTTCTCCCATGCAGGGGGCTTTCTTGTTATTTTGTTGATGGTTTCTTTTGCTGTGCAAAAGCTTTTCATTTTGATTTGGTCAAACAAGTGCAAGAATATACCATGTTCATGGATTGGTGGAATCAACATCATTAAAATGTCCACCCAAAGCAATCTATAGATTCAATGCAATCTCCATTAAAATGCCAATGGCATATTTCACAGACCTAGAACAAACTCTCCAAAAATTTATATGGAATAAAAAAAAAAAAATAAAACCCAAATAGCTGCAGTAATCCTGAGAAAAAAGAACAAAGTTGGAGGGATCACAATACCAGATATTAAGCTATATTACAGAGCCACTGTTCTTAAAACGGGCCTGGTACTGGCACAAGAACAGACATAGATCAATGTAGCGGTTCTCAACCTGTGGGTCGTGACCCCTTTGGGGGTCGAATGACCCTTTCACAGGGGTCGCCTAAGACCATTAGAAAACACATATATAATTACATATTGTTTTTGTGATTAATCACTATGCTTTAATTATGTTCAATTTGTAACAATGAAAATACATCCTGCATATCAGATATTTACATTACGATTCATAACAGCAGTAAAATTACAGTTATGAAGTAGCAACAAAAATAATTTTATGGTTGAGGGTCACCACAACATGAGAAACTGTATTAAAGGGTCACAGAATTAGGAAGGTTGAGAACCACTGGACCAATGGAACAGAACAGAGAACCCAGAAATTGACCCAAGCCATTATGCTCAATTAATATTTGAAAAGGAGGCAAGAGCATACAATGGAGTAAAGACAGTCTCTTCAATAAATTGTGTTGGGAAAATTGGACAGATACATGCAACAAAATGAAACTGAAATAGGAATTTTGGGGTAATATAGGCAGGTTTAGGGAATTTTTAGAATTGTGGTCCCAGGTGCAGTTATATTTTCATAAGACAAGGGAGCAGCAACAGTTGCATTTCCATAAGACAAGGGAGCAGCAACAAATATATTTCCATAAGACAAGGGAACTGGAAATAGCCAAAAAGGTCTATATTTACAAAATAAAGAAGAAAGAAGAAAGCCCAGAAGGAATAGGAGGACAATGAGAGAGGAGGGCCTCAGGAGTTACTATAGTAACCAATTTGAAAGGGAATATTGACTAATCAGAGGGGATGTCAGGACACAAAAACTACAGCCTTTATAAAACATGGAAACAGGAAGTTGGTGTGACTCTTTCCCTCTCCCCATGTGGGAGTCTGTACTTGTTCTTCAGTAAATCTACCCTCTGTCTGCGGATTCATTCTTTGACTCCGGTGGACAAAGAATCTGGGTTCCAGTCCAAAAATTCTGTATTAAATCTAGACCACCAACTTATAGCATACACAAAAATAAACTCAAAATGGATAAAAGACTTAAATCTATGATAGGAAACCATAAAAATCTTAGAAGAATCCATAGATAGCAAAATATCAGACATATCTTGTAGCAATATGTTTACAGACACATCTCCTAACCTTCTGGCCCTTTAAATACAGTTCCTCATGTTGTGACCCAACCATAAAATTATTTTCATTGCTACTTCATAACTGTAATGTTGCTACTGTTATGAATCATAATGTAAATATCTGATATGCAGGACAGTCTTAGGCGACCCCTGTGAAAGGGTTGTTCGACTGCCAAAGGGGTCGCGACCCACAGGTTGAGAACCACTGTCCTAGGACAATGGAAACTCAGGAGTCCTTTATGTTAAGGGAAGGGAGGCAGGGCAAATAAGAGGTAGGTGAAGGCCATAGTCAGCTAGGATCCAGACAGGGATCCAAGGAGGAGTGGGGAACTTCTAAATCTCTTTGTTTTTGGTCAGTCTATTGACCCTTGCTAATCTGACTTTGGTCTGGAGACTCCTATAAATCTTTCATGAACAGCTATTGTTTTGTACATGTCTTCCCACATCTTTGGGAAAGGCAATATCTGGCAAGTCCTTGTTCTTGCAAAAACTCAAGCCTCCAGTAGGATTCCTCTAGTTAATTAGCATATCTATAGCCAGAGCTATTAACCTGAAGGCCAGTGGTTCTCAACCTTGGCTGCAAGTTAGAATCACCTGGGAATCTTTTTAAAATCCTGATTTCTGGGCCTCATCCACCAGAAATTCTGTTTCTTTGTTATGGGGTGGGGCCACAACATTAGTAACAAAGAAACAGAATTTTCGGAGGATGAGGCCCAGAAATCAGGATTTTAAAAAGATTCCCAGGTGATTCTAATGTGCAGTCAAAGTTGAGAACCACTGCTGAAGGCCATGAGAGAATTAAAGGTCAGACTAGAATTAAAATAGAGAGAGCTAGCATTTCACAATCCTATTGGCTGTAAAGGTTGCTGGGTGATATGGAACCCACATATAACTTCAATGAGGCTGGGAAACATAGCTTGGAAGCAAGTTGCCTACCTAATAGTTCAGAAATGGTGGTAGTAAAAGGTAGAAAGAAATAATGGGTATTAAAGGGCAATGAACAATTTTTATCATAAATGTGTGACCCCCAAAGACATAAAGTTTTTCTGTGGGTAAATAAATCCCTACCTTGGGGTAAATCCATGTTTAGAATTGCAGAAGTCAAAGAAGAATGCTCAAAACCTAAAATCCTTTTGTCAGCAATCCACGCAAGGAGGAGGTTATAAGCAACCCATTGTTGCATGTTTCAGTCTAAAGTTCATATACTAGTTTAATGATGTGCAACGTGAAAAAGAAAAAAAAAATGGAAAAATGAGAAGCAACAATAGCAATGATCTTGACTATACAGAGTACAAATCCTTTCCTTTAGAATGTTCAAATGGCAATGAATGCCAACATGAATTCCTTAGCAGCTATGCTTAAAAAATAGAAAATGGAATCTCTCTGGAAGTGTGCCTAGAAGAGAAATGGCCAGAGTTGTTTTGCATGACTCACTGTCCATTATAGTCACTTCCTAATGACATTTCATGTCTGTCTGAATTTCATTGGAATTGCTCATTAGGAAGAGAAAACAACTTCTGGGAAAATAAAATTCAAGTTCTGTAACAGGCTTCTGTTGGTCTGGCTACCACTGACTTTATTTATATTTTTATTTAAAAAATTAGCTACCACTGAGTTTAGAATAACTAGATTTCCCTGCTTAGTTGTCCAAATTCTCTATCACCTGATTAAAGACGTCTTCTGACATTTCACACTGATCATTAGAAATACCTTTAGGCAATGACAGAATAATTTGCATTAGAAACCCTGTTATTCACTGAGATTAATTAACAATGCAGTATTTAGGGAGTTAGCAGTGCAACTCTTCTTGATGCTAGTTGTTGTTTCTGTACCCTGCAGGGATGACACTGAATGAAATCTAGCAAGTCACTTCAAAATAAAATAACTCTCTGTGAAAAGTGAAAGTATGCCGAGCCAGTCCCAGAAAATACTTTGAAAAATTGCTTGCAAAACTACATGTATTAGATTTTGGTTTGCTTTATTCTAATGATAAGTTTATAATCAACTTGAAAGTGAAAGCTTGGCAACTAGAGCTGAAGACAAAAACATTTTCTCTCAGATTGGGAATGGATTTGTTAAAGGATTGGTTCTTTGAGTTCCTTGAAACATAGGTGGTATATTTACCTTGGTTATATGTACCAATTTGCCTCTGTCAGTCATAGTTTATGTCTGTTGCCTCAGTATAATTATAAAGTGTAACCCTTTCACTCTTCAAAAGTGTCCCTGTTTGAATAATATGTTATATAGTCCATCTAACTATAGTGAATTGAAGTGAAAGATATTTTGCTTTTTTAAAAAGTATATATTCTCAGGTGAGTTTATAAGGATTGGATGTGTCAATGTAAGAAACATTCAAACCTATAGAGAATTTTTGTGAGTTTATTTGAGCCAAACTGTTGACAATTGTTGGAAAGCAAAATCTCAACAGATTGAGATAATGCTTCAATGGCAGTTTTGCACCTTAATTTATACATTACAATCAAAAGAGAAGGTGTAAGTGGGTTACATGAAATCCACTGGGTAGAGAGGTGGGAGAGAACAAAGCAGGAAACCTCTGAGATTAGTTGAAAAGTAAAATGATAGACACATACATCTTTTACATAGGCAGGCACAGGATAGTTAATGGTCAACAATTAACATGATAACAATAACAGTAACAATGAGAGGGTTTATAATCCTCCCCCCTCCCATTGGTTGTGCCCTGAGGTGTCTGGAAACAAAAAGGGGAATTACACTGATATTCCAAAGGTATGTTATGGTAAATGCAAAGACACTAGGGAGGCTCAGTTAAGGTAAAGATTGACTTTTGTTAGGGCATATTCTAGCCTAGGACATGACTACCTGCCATAAACTGCTTTTAGTTAAAAAGTTTTATTTTCAGACATTCCTTTGTGGTTACTTTAGGTCTCTGAGTTTGCAAGGCCATCACACAGGCCTTCTCTGAGCTTGTTAAGTTAGCAAGTGGCCCATTTTATCCACAGACGTAATAATAGCATGTTTAATACTTGATGAGCAAGGAATATAAAATTTGAGCAGTGGGTAATACTGATACTGTTGTAATAACCTGGTTATTAATTAACTAGAGGCTTGGTGCACAAAATTTCTGCACAGGTAGGGTCCCTAGGCTTGGCCGGCGATCAGGGCCGATCTGTGGAGCAATGGGCAGGGCGATCGGGGGGCCCCCGCTGGCACCCACCTTTGCTGGTCTGGCACTAGCCCCGCCCCCTGCCACCACCACCAGTGGCCTCCCTCTGCGGGGTGACCAGTGGGGCGATCAGGGGGCACCTGCTAGCACCCGCCTTGGCTGGCCTAGGGCCTGCATGCTGGTGGCAGCTCCTGTGTTGAGTGTCTGCCCCCTGGTGGCCAGTGCACATCATAATGACCGGTCATTCTGCCTTTCAGTTGATTTGCATATTATGCTTTTATTATACAGACTAGAGGCCCAGTGCATGAAAATTCATGCACTGGGGGGGGGGGGCGGTCCCTCAGCCTGGCCTGCCCCCTCTCACAGTCTGAGAGCCCTCAGGGGCAGGAGGTGACCCAGTGATCATGGGAAGGCGACACCCCATCACACCTCTGCTATTGCCATTGCTGGCAGTGCAAACCTCGGCCGGTCCTGGTTACCTGAGCCTCAGGTGGCCCTGGGCAGCTGGGCAGCCACCATCTGAGGCTTGCCTGAACCTTGGGCCGGCCCTGGTTGGCTGGGGGGCTGAGGAGACTGGAGGACTCTGGAGGTAGGTGCGTGGAGCGGCCGGGCCCACCTAGGGGAGGGCCCGGCCTTGTTGCGTGCCTGCCACCCCAGCAGGGCTGAGGGGACTGGGCACCACCATCTTGTGGCTGTGGGAGACGCAATCTTTGAGGGTGTGGCGGTCAATTAGTATATTCCCTCCTTATTGGCTGTGGGCACCACCATCTTTGCGACAGCGTGAGAGTCAATTAGCATATTCCCTCTTTATTAGATAGGATGACTGGAAAGGAACAAAGGGAAGCTGCAATTTAGACGCTGGCCTAGTAAGGACTGGGTGATCTGGGAGGGTGCTTGGCTGTCAGTCAGACCTGGGAACAGGGCATTGGCCAGAATAGTCGAGGCAACTGCAAGGGCACAAAATCTGATACATAAGCTCCTAAATAAAGGGAATTCCTCTCTTGCTCTCTTGGCCCTCGTGTGCTCCCCTGCATTCTCCCATGTGGCTCATGGCCACGTGGAACCCACACAATGGACTGCTGGACTGAGACTAGCCTAATGTTGTATTGGACTCACTTTCACCATGAAATGGAAACTCTGGACACGCGCTCTGCCTTTAGCTCTGTTTAAGCCTGAGGACTGGTTTAAGGGATACAACCCAAGGGATATAATTTCATGCAAATAAGCCTCTCTACCACATCTCATTCTCCCGTGGGAGTCTTTAAAAATTCTTTTTCTCAAGATATTGCAGGTACCTGACCCCCGGCTGTCAGTGGGGAAGGATACCCCATTCCCACTAGCAACAGAGGAATCCCACCCATGTAATCCTCTGATAAAAACATCAGTTCTTCCCTCCAATTCCAGGGGGCAGAATTCAAGTCTATCATTGTGAATTTAGACTTTCAGTATTCACAGACTTGACATTTGAAGATCTAGAACACATTGGAATTTAGAAATTTGGCAGTACACACATTAAAATTGTGCCCCTGCAACCACATTTCAGTGGAATTTGTTTTTACTTAACTCTTCTGAAGTCTTAAAACTTTGATTTTTCCTGAAGGAAACTAATGTCTGCATTCTTACTCAGCCCTCATGTTGATATGAATAGGGTTTGGAACTTCAGAACTGAGGCACGGTCCCTTGTATATGCTAGATTATCAATAAATATTTGTCCCAAGTAGATCCTGGGAAAGGATCTGGGGTATTTATCTAAGATGTCCCTTGAGATAAACTTTAACCATGCAGGTGTGGGACATTCAAGTAGTTGCTAGCGAGGAGGCTACCCTATGCAAGCAGGACCAAGGGCAGGCCTAAGACTGAAAAGACCAGAAGCTTTAATTTCAATTTTAAGCATACACAAAATAATTCAATTAACTGCTGGAGGAATTACACCATATGAAACATATGCAGTTGCAAATCACACAGCACTTTATTACTCAGAAAAGTTCCTGATGCTGTGGGTACAGGCTTGGTGGGATCCCAGTGGTGCTGTCCTTTGGTGTCTGTGCACAGCTGGGCTGGTCCAGTCCGGATGCAGGGGTCTGGCGTTCCTCACTTGAGAGCCCAGTTGCATCTTGATCGGGAAGTACTAGCCATTCTGTCTTCTGGCAAAGAGAGGAGCGAGGAGTGGCGTCGCTTGCCGCACTGATGAAAGGATGTGCCCTTGCGGCTGTCTCAACAGGTGAGCACCGTTGGCTGGTCAGGACCCATTTTTAAAGCCTGTTCCATACCCGGGGCAGTTCAGGTGGCTATCAATGAATTATGTCAATGCACACATGTTAATCTCAAACAGGGCGAGGGGATAAATGTGGTTATCTAGGGAGAGTACATGACTCACTCAAATGGTTATTTTTTTTTCTTCATGTCACATGCTTTTATTTATTTATTGTATTATTTATTTTATTGTCTAAAGTATTACAGATAGTAATACATATGTCTTTTTTTCCCCATTGACCTTCTTTTAGCCTCCCCTACCCCCCAGCACATGCCCTCATCTCACCCCCCCAGGGTCTTGTGTCCATTGATTATGCTTATATGCTTGCATACAAGTCCTTCAGTTGATCTCTTACCTCCCTCATGCCCCAACACTCCCCAGCCTTCCCACTGTAATTTGACAGTCTGTTCCATGCTTCTCTGCCTCTGTATCTATCTTTTTGTTCATCAGGTTATAATGTTCTTTATTATTCATAAATGAGTTAGATCACGTGGTGTTTTTCTTTCACTTCCTGACTTATTTCACTTAGCATAATGCTCTCCAGTTCCATCCATGCTGCTGCAAATGGTAAGAATTCCTTCTTTTTTATAGCAGCATAATATTCCATTCTGTAGATGTACCATAGTTTTCTAATCCACTCATCTGTTGATGGACATTTAGCTGTTTCCAAATCTTGGCTATTGTAAATTGTGCTGCTATGAACATAGGGGTGCACATATCCTTTCTGATTGGTATTTCTGTTTTCTTGGAATATATTCCTAGAAGTGGTATTACTGGGTCAAATGGCAGTTCCATTTTTAAATTTTTGAGGAAATGCCATACTGTTTTCCACAATGGCTGCACCAGTCTGCATTCCCACCAGCAGTGAAGGAGGGTTCCTTTTTCTTCGCATCCTCTCCAGCATTTGTCATTTGTTGATTTTGATGATAGACATTCTAACAGGTGTGAAGTGGTACCTCATTGTCGTTTTGATTTGCATCTCTTGGATGATTAGTGACTTTGAGCATGTTTTCATTGTCTCTTGGCTTTCTGAGTGTCCTCTTTTGAAAAGATTCTATTTAGGTCCTTTGCCCATTTTTTGATTGGATTGTTTATTTTCCTTTTGTTGAGTTGTAAGATGTCCCTGTAAATGTTGGAGATTAAACCCTTATTGCAGATAACATTGGCAAATATGTCCTCCCATGCAGTGGGCTTTCTTGTTTTGTTGATGGTTTTTTTGCTGTGTAGAAGCTTTTTATTTTGATGTAATCCCATTGTTTATTTTCTCCTTAGTCTCTCTTGCCCTAGGATCTGTGTCTGTAAAGATATTGCTATGACATATGTCTGCAATTTTGCTGTATATGGAGTCTTGTAGGATTTTTATTGTTTCCCGTCTTACATTCAAGTTCTTTAGCCATTTTGAGTTTGTTTTTGTGTATGGTGTAAGTTGGTGATCTAGTTTCATTTTTTTGCATGTATCTGACCAAATTTCCCAGTACCATTTATTAAAGAGGCCGTTTTGACTCCATTGTATGCTCTTGCCTCCTTTGTCGAATATTAATTGAGTATAATGGCTTGGGGCAATTTCTGGGTTATCTATTCTGTTCTATTGGTCTATATGTCTGTTCTTGTGCCAGTACCAGGCAGTTTTGCAAACCATGGCTTGGTAATATGTTTTGGTGTCTGGTATTGTGATCCCTCCAACTTTGTTCTTCCTCAGAATAGCTGTGGCTATTCAGGATCTTTTTTTAATTCCAGATGAATTTTTGGAGAGTTTGTTCTAGATCTTTGAAATATGCTACTGGTATTTTAATAGGTATTGCATTGAATCTATAGATTGCTTTAGGTAGTATGGGCATTTTAATGATGTTGATTCTACCAATCCTTTTGTTTATGTCTTCCTCTATCTCTTTTTTTAATGTCCTGTAATTTTCTGAGTACAGGTCCTTTACGTCCTTGGTTAAGTTTATTCCTGGGTATCTTAATTTTTTGGTGCAATGGTAAATGGGATTGTTTTTTTCATTTCTCTTTCTGTGAGTTCATTATTGGTGTATAAAAAGGCCATAGATTTCTGGGTGCTAATATTGTATCCTGCTACATTGCCAAACTCATTTATTAGGTCTAGTAGTTTTTTGATGGAGTCTTTGTTGTTTTCTATGTATAACATCATTTCGTCTGCAAATAAGCACAGTTTTACTTCTTCTTTTCCAATTTAGATGCCTTTTATTTTTTCTTCTTGTCTGATCTTTATGGCTAGTACTTCTAGTACTATGTCAAACAGGAGCGGTGAAAGTGGGCATCCTTGTCTTGTTCCTGTTCTTAGAGAAAATGGATTTAGTTTTTCCACATTGAGTATGATGTTGGCTGTAGGTTTGTCATATAGGGCTTTTATTATGTTGAGGTATGATCCCTCTATTCCCACTTTGCTGAGAGTTTTTATCAAGAAAGAGTGTTGGATTTTGCCAAATGCTTTTTTTGCATCGATTGATATGATTATGTGATTTTTGTCTCTCAGTTTGTTTATGTGATGTATCATATTTATTGATTTGCAGATATTGAACCATCTTTGCATCCCTGGAATATATCCCACTTGGTCATGGTGTATGATCTTTCTAATATATTGCTGAATCTGATTTGCTAAGATTTTGTTGAGGATTTTAGCATCTATGTTCATTAAGGATATTGGCCTGTAGTTCTCTGTTTTTGTGGTATCTTTATCTGGTTTTGGGATTAGGGCAATGCTGGCTTCATAGAAAGAGCTTGGAAGTGTGCCTTCCACTTGAATTTTTTGGAATAGTCTGAGGAGGATAGGTTTTATTTCTTCTTTGAATGCTTGGTAGAATTCCCCTGTAAAGCTGTCCGGACCAGGGCTTTTGTTTGCTGGAAGATTTTTGATCACTGCTTCAATTTCTTCAGTAGTTATTGATCCATTCAGGTTTTTTAACTCTTCTTGGTTGAGCTTTGGGATCTTGTATTTTTCTAAGAATATGTCTATTTCATCTAGGTTGTCCATATTGTTGGAATAGAGTTGTTCATAGTATTTTTTCATAATCATTTGTATTAATGTGGGATTGGTTGTTATTTCACCTCTTTCATTTCTGATTTTGTTTATTTGGGTCCTCTCTCTTTGCTTCTTGGTGAGCCTGGCTAGAGATTCATCAATCTTGTTTATCCTTTCAAAGAACCAGCTCTTGGTTTTGTTGATCTTTTATATTGTTTTTTTGGTCTCTATGCTGTTTATCTCTGCTCTTATCTTTATTATTTCCTTCCTTCTGCATACGCTGGGCTTTTCTTGTTGCTCTCTTTCTAACTCTTTGAGTTGTAGGGTTAGATAATTTATTACCATTGTTTCTTGTTTTTTTGAGGCAGGCCTGTAGAGCTATGAACTTCCCTCTCAAGACTGCTTTCACTGTGTCCCATAGATTTTGGATTGTTGTGTTTTCATTGTTGTTTGTTGCCATGATACTTTTTATTTCTTCTTTGATCTCTCTGATAACCCATGCTATTTAGCCTCCAGGTGTTTGATTTTTTAAATTGTTTTTATTGTTGTTGATTTCTAATTTTATGCCATTGTGGTCTGAGTCGGTGCTTGATATGATTTCTATCTTCTTGAATTTGAAGAGACTTTGCCTGTGACCCAATATATGGTCTGTCTTTGAAAATGACCCATGTGCAGTTGAGAAGAATGTATATTTTGTGGCTTTGGGGTGAAATGTTCTGAAGATGTCAATTAATTCCCTCTGATCTAGTTCATCATTTAGGATTGATGTTTCTTTGCTGAGTTTTTGTTTAGAGGATTTGTCTGATGGTGATAGTGGGGTAGTAAAGACTCCTACTATAACAGTATTGCTATCAATCTCTCCCTTGATATCCTCCAAAAGTTTTTTTTTTAATGTATTTGGGTGCTCCTGTATTGGGTGCATATATGTTTACCAGAGTTATATTTTCTTGTTGGATTGCTCCCTTTAGTATTATGAAGTGGTTTTCCTTATCTCTTGTTATGTCTTTCACTTTGAGAACTAATTTTTTGAATATAAATATTGCTACCCCAGCTTTTTTTTTTTTTTCATTTCCATTCGCTTGAAAAATCTTTTTCCATCTCTTCACCGTCAGTCTGTGTAAGTCCTTTTTTTCTGAGGTGGGTTTCCTATAGATAGCATATATATGGGTCATGTTTTCTTATCCACTCAGCTACCCTATGTCTTTTGATTGGGGCATTTAATCCATTAAGATTTAAAGTTATTATTGATAGGTACTTGTTTGTCACCATTTTTATTCTTTACCCCTGTGTTCCTTCTTTGTTTCCTATTTCTTCTTTTTATAGCAGACCCTTTAGCATTTCTTGCATTGCTGGTTTGGTGGTAATAAACTCCCTTAGTCCTTTTTTTTTCTGTGAAACTCCTGATATCACCGTCAATTTTAATTGATAGCTTTGCTGGGTACAGTATTCCTGGATTCAGACCCTTCCTTTGCATGACTTTGTATATTTCATGCCATTCATTTCTTGCCTGATGTGTTTCTGTTGAGAAATCAGTTGCTAGTCTGATGGGGGATCCTTTGTAGGCAACTTTCTGTCTCTCTCTGGCCGCTTTTAAGATTCTTACTTTGTTGTTGGTGTTTGCCAAATTAATTATAATGTGCCTTGGCGTCAGTCTTTTGGGGTTCATTTTGTTTGGGACTCTGTGAGCTTCTTGGATTTGTGTGAGTTTTTTCTTCCCTATATCAGGGAAGTTTTCTGTCATTATTTCTTCAAACATGTTTTCTATTCCTTGCTCAGTTTTCTCTCCTTCTGGCACCCCTATTTTGGGGATGTTGTTTCATTTCGTTGTCCCAAAGTTACCTTAGGCTCTCCTCCTGTTTTTTAAGTTTTTTTTCTAGATGCTGCTCTGCTTGTGTATTCTTTCCTACCTTGTCGTCTTCTAGCTCACTGATGTGGTCCTCTGCTTCTTCTAGTCTACTGTTGATGCTTTCTATTGAGTTCTTTATAGCAGTGATGTCATTTTTCATTTCTTCTTGGTTCTTCTTCATTTTCTCTTGGTTCTTTTTTTTAAATATATTTTTTATTGATTAAGATATTACATATGTGTCCTTATCCCCACGTTACCCTCTACCCCCCCAACCCCGCTCATGCCCTCACCCCTCCGTTGTCCGTGTCCATTGGTTAGGCCTACATGCTTGCATATAAGTCCTTTGGTTGATCTTTCCCCCTTACCGCCACCCTTCCCTACCTTCCCTCCAAGGCCCGGCAGTCCAATCAATGCCTCTCCGTCTCTGGATCAGCCCTTGTTCATCAGTTTATGTTGTTCATTATATTCCACAAATGAGTGAGATCATGTGGTATTTATCCGCTTTCCAGTTCCATCCATGCTGTGACAAATGGTAAGAGTTCCTTTTTCTTCTTCCTCTTCTTAAAGAATACCTTTCAGCATTTCATATAATGCTGGTTTGGTGGTGATGAACTCCTTTAGCGTTTTCTTATCTGTGAAGCTCTTTATCTGACCTTCTATTCTGAATGATAGCTTTGCTGGATAAAGTAATCTTGGTTGTAGGTTCTTGGCATTCATCACTTTGGATATTTCTTGCCACTCTCTTCTGGCTTGCATGGTTTCTGTTGAGAAATTAGCTGACAGTCGTATGGGTACTCCCTTGTAGGTAACTGACTGTCTTTCTCTTGCTGCTTTTAAGATTCTCTCTTTGTCTTTTGCTCTTGGCATTTTAATTATGATGTGTCTTGGTGTGGTCCTCTTTGGGTTCCTTTTGTTTGGGGTTCTCTGTGCTTCCTGGACTTGTAAGTCTATTTCTTTGACCAGGTAGGGGAAGTTTTCTGTCATTATTTCTTCAAATAGGTTTTCAATATCTTGCCCTCTCTCTTCTTCTGGTACCCCTATAATTCTGATGTTGGTACGCTTGAAGTTGTCCCAGAGGCTCCTTACACTATCTTCATATTTTTGGAATCTTTTTTCTTTTTCGGTTGGGTATTTTTTTTTCTTTGTATTTCAAATCTTTGACTTGATTCTTGGGATCCTCTTGTCTGCTGTTGGATCTCTGTATATTATTCTTTATTTCAGTCAGTGTATGCTTAATTTCTAGTTGGTCTTTTTTCATATCCTCCAGGGTCTCACTAAATTTATCGGCGGTTTCCATAAAATTCTTGAAAAACCTTATAAACGTGGTTTTGAACTCTATATTCAGTCGTTAGCTTTCCTCCATTTCTGTCATTTGTGACCAGTTTCTTTGTCTCTGCATTTTTTATGCTTCCCTGTGTTGGTAGAGTGGTTTTGTGTGCTAGGTGTCCTGTAGGGCCCAGTGGCTCAGCCTCCCCAGTTACCTGAGGTGGACACTCTTGGTGTACCCCCTTGTGGGCTTTTTGCACAGTCTAATTGTAGTTATGCCTTGATTGTTGTAGGATCACTGGGAGGAATTGACCTCCAGGCCAATTGGCAGTGAGAATCAGCTGTGTCTGCAGTGGGAGAACTTCTGTGCTGAAGACACCCTTCTGGGGCAAGACTTGCTTCAGTGGGGTTTTGGTGCTCACTGAGTCTGCACCCTGAGTGTGTCCCTTATGGATCTGAGGAGTTGTAATCTGGATGGTCCCCCTCTGACCACTGGGTACACTGGCTCTTGGATCTAAGGAGGTGCTAATTTAGCCTCTGCCTGAGGTTACACAGCAGGAGCTACGAAGAGAACTGCAGATTCCCCTTCCTTTTTTGGAGTTTGGAGGTACCCTGATGAGGCCCAGCTCTGAAGCCATGCAAGCCGCTGTGGGGCCTTGGGCCTTCTCTTGGAAGTTCTGGGTTTGTCTGGCCCAGCTGCAGTTAGGTAATTTTCAGGTTGCAAAGGGCCGGGGCATTCATATGCAAAAGCCTCTGCTGCAGCCTGGGTGGGGCGGGGTCGCAGGGAATCAAAGGGCGGAACAAGCCGCTATGGCGGATTCTCAGCCCTGCCCTAAGGGGCCCCGAGTCTCAGTGTCTGGGTAATTGCTGCAAGCACCTCTGAGGGAAAGCCGACCTCAAGGTCCGAGTTCTGCCCGCTGCCAGACAGTCCAGTTTCTCCCCGTATGAGTCCTGGGTCCCCAGAGACTTCCCAGAACCGGAGTTCAGAGCAGTTGGGAGCTTGTGACTCCCTCCTGATTAAAAAAGCCGCGTCCTCAGGTGCCAGCCCCTTTCTGTGCACGCGAGCCTCCGTACCTCTGCACTTTACTTCTGCAGCTCCTCTGGCTCTCAGTGTGCTTTTCTTTCCTTCTAGTTGTAGAATTTCCACTCAGCCAGCCTTCCTGTAGTTCTGGATGATGTCCGTTTTGTCTTTATGTTGTTTTTTTTGAAGTTATTGTGGGAGGCAGCAATTTCCCGGTGTTTATCTATGCCGCCATCTTAGTTTTTCTTCTCTTGGTTTTTACACATATTGTTGAATTTGTCTTCCATTCTTTTTAGCCACCTTATGACCATTTCTTTGTATTCTTTCTCTGACATATTGCTTGCCTCCTTTTCATTTACTTTCTTTTTTGATGATGCCTCCTTTTCTTTCATTTGTGGGCTGTTTCTTTGTCTCCCCATGATCTCTCTTCTCCGGGTGTCTGGTTATGTAGATGTCTCTCTTCGTCCAGCACTGTGTGCAAATTGTCTCTTCCTCATGTCCTTTTTCCCCTGGCACTAAGCAGCTAGCACACTGGTAAAATCCGAGGCTGCCATTTTGCTCCCAGTACAGCTATGGGCTGATTTTTAGAGTTCCCTTCTGCCAGCAGCCCCGTGGATACCCTTCCACACTCGCGGGTCACTCTGGCCCCAATGACCACAGACTTTGTGGGGCGCAGACTTCCCCCACCCACGTTTCTCTCTCCATCTTGGATGGCAGACCTCACCTTTCCCTAGGCGAAATCTGACCTTTCTGTGAGGAGGAGCAGGGCTCGTCCGAGTCCACGTATTTGCGCTGCTTGAGATCCGGTGTTCCTGGGTTTGTAGCTGGTCCCTGGGTGCTGTGGTTGCAGGGTCCCTGGATGTATACGCTTCCGATATCAGCCATTCTCCCCTTCAAGATGGTGTGGTCTCTGAGGGAGCGCTGGTCTCTCCAGGAGAGATTTTGGCAGCAGTGGAGGCTGCCCAGTTAGGGGAGCTTGATCCAGCAGTCTCCAACAGTCCCCTGGAGTATAGCTATCACTCACCCACAAATTTACACTCTACATACATCCACACCCTCTCCTTGTGTTCTCTCACTCACACACTATCTTGCAGTCTGCCTTCCTGTTGGCAGCCATCTTCTTCCCCCACCCCCCTCAATTGATTATCTTGACAGGTCACTTTGAGTCAGTAACTGAAGTTCAAATCCTGATCTATAAGATACACATGCTTCAGGGCAGTGTGGAATGTGTCCTTAATATCACACTTTAAGTTTCAAGGAAACATTTCAAAACCTTCTTAACATTTTTAGACATTCTTTAAGCATTTTTTAAAACATTTCTATATTTTACTATAACAATATTATATAGTTGAAAGTAACTACCCCCCTTTTGAAGTGTGTTTATGGCTCACAAAATATTTAACTCTTCAGCTATGTTTTGTCTTGAACTGAGAAGGGTCTGAGATGGTACCTGCAAGTTAACAAGTTAGCCTGGCACAGGTTCATGGATGCTGAACAAAGATATGAGCCACCCGTGTCAGAGAAGAAAGCTATTGCTCATGGCACAACAAGCAGCATACAATTCGTGTTCATGTTGGTTTTTTTGCTCTCTTAGTCCCAGGGGTACAGCGTGGAGCCATCCAGGTGGATGATGATCATACAGTGGGTATGCATCCAAACTAAGGAAGTCTGAGTTTACAGAACTCCAATTTTTCATATAGGCTGCTAACAACACTGCCCAATCTTTAACCTGGAGGCATTATCTTTATTGTACTGGGCAACAAATAAACTACCCTTTGCTCCCAAGGGAGGTACTATATTCTAGAACCAAAGCTGTCAGTGCCTCTGCTTGCAACACGTGCTAAATATATCTTAGCAATACACATTTGAGTTACTAGGTTTATATGTTATTTTATGTATAACATTAACTGTCTAATTGCTAAATATTCACTTCCCAATCAGCTGCAGTCATAGATTTAAGGAGATGTTCTTATCTCTTGACTGCATTCTCATTTTATTTTACCAGAAATATTAAAATTAAAAAAGAAGTACATATAAAAGTTTGTTAGAGGAGATTATATCTACTCTCATTTATTCTTATTATTTTCTGTACCTACTGTTTAAAATACTGCATTTATATTTGGAAAACATGGGTACTGTTTTTCAGTAATTTATGTAACCAAGAGTATACTCATAACCACTCCAGGTATTTATTTAGTTATGGAGTAGTTTGCTTTGCTTGTATAATGGAGAAGGAATGTTAAAGATAACTGTGATATATTATGCCTGGAAGAAGCAGTAACCATAGCTCAATGGATATTTTGATTCAATGACTGGGGTTGCCAGATGTCTTCGAATCCTTCATTTCCATATACATTTTCCACTTTATCATGTTTTCAGTTTCTTTTCCTTTCATTTTGTTAAAATGTATAAACTCATGTTGATTTTGCATTCAAATAATCAAAAAGCCCAGATGCTGAATATTTTTTTGAGGGGAGTAAAGTTTATGGTATACTTTCATAAGAAAACAGAAAGATAATACATAACAAAATCCTAACAAGGCTTAGATCAAAAGCATAACTTCCAAAGCATGTTTTAGGTTAAGTGCAGGTCAAGTTCAGCTTCCTAATACTAATGATAACAAATAAAACAATATAACCATAGCAACTACTATTTATTAAAAGCAAATTATTTGCAAGTTATGTGGCAGGTGCTTTTCTATGTTATTTCTCATCCTCTGCACAGTCTTTCAGCTAGGCATTATCTCTGATTCACAGGTCAGAAATTGAGGTTCAGAGGTTAAGGTAACTTGAAATAGGTAACAACTCAGGCCTTTTATGATCCTGTAATTCTCTTTGAATTATCACATATAGAGATCACCATATTTAAGGTGGCTTTTGAAAACCTAATTTGCTGTGCCTTCTTTACCATTTTTACTCTAAGATATTCAATTGATTTCAGATTCATTTTAGGTAAAGACATAAATTATGCATATAAACGAGCTAAAATCTGAATATATATATATATATATCTTTTTCTCTTACTACCCATATATATTTCTATATGTACAGTGTATGTATATGTATGTATATATATAAAATTTCAGCAACAATTAATGAAATGAATTTTTTTTTCTTCCCTGGAAACTTTCTCTAACATACTTTGTTCTCTATGTGATCACTTAAAGCTTTATTCAATCCCTCAACTATAGCACTTAACACACAGTCCTGTAAATTTTTTTTTAAGGATGAGAGGAACATTTGTTTTTAGTTTAATAATATGAAAAGATGTTTCCATCACCATTTATCCCCTCCTATGCCCTCTTCCACCTTCGCCCATCCCTCTCCCACAATCCCCACACTGTTGCTGTCCACTCTATGTCTCTGTATTCTTTATTGCTAGTCCCCACCTCCCACCCCCCCTACTCCCACCCCCAACTCCCACTTCCCTGAGCTGTGTGCCTGCTCTCTATCTATGAGTCTGCTTTTTAGGTGACAACTCTGCCTCTGTAAGTCCCTGGAGGACAGGGACACTTCCTGTTTACCCTTTTATCTGTGGGTATAGGTTAGTGCCTGGAACTTCATTAGTGATTAATACATGTTTTTGAACAAAAGAAAAAAGTGCTTAGTTTACTTTGATGGTGTACATCATAGACACTGCTAGGGTCATTTTTTTCAAGTAATTTATATAAAAGGCTGTTAAAACTCACAAATTTTACTTTAAGAGCATTGAAGATCATTGTAAATCTTAAAATAATGAACATATTCTATAGAAATTGCTGACTAACCTAGAAAATAAGCCATGTTATTTTTTCTCTGTTAGCTATTTCTTTCTAGCCATGGCATTATGCTAAAGAGTGTAAAACCAGAAGGCTGGGAGGAAATTTGAGTGGTTATATAATATACTGCCTTATCATTAAACAGCTTGAAACCTAAACCAGATTAGACACAATTCTCTTCTCATACGCTGCCTAAAAAGACAATTCTACAGCTTAACTTGGTACTACATTCTGTGATTTTATGTCACTGAAAAAATGTTTCTGAATACATAATCTAGATTTTTCCAATTTAGAGTTTAAGCACTGTAGGTTAGGCCAAATATTCTAAAGTAGTGTAGAAATTCTTTAGTGCCTTTGTATTAGTTAAGGCTAGCTCATGCTCATTCAACAACAGCCCCTAGGTTTCAGTGGGCTAAAACCACTAAGGTTTATTTCTTACCCAGAGTATATGCCCATCATGGGGCAACTTTTGGATCTTTGTACTGCTTTGTCTGGAACCTAGGCTAAGGAACATCCACCATCTGGAACATTGCCATGGCAAAGGGTAAAGAAAGGTAGTGGCAAAGCATGCACTAGCTCTTAAAAACTTCCACATATAAGTAACACATGTCGCTTCCTTTGTTTCATTGGCCAAAGCAAGTCATATGGCCACACCTAACTTCAAGAAGACAGGAGTACCATAGCTTCTCATATCATTTTCTCTAGGCTACCATGAAATGAATTTAGAACAAAATATATTTTTATCTGACCAGGCACAATGCCTAATTTTAAGAATAAATATTTTTCTAGCATATTTTATTTTATTTTTTTTTTGGTCTTGAATATTCTTTTTTTTATTTATTTTTTATTTTTTTTATTGCTTAAAGTATTACAAAGGGTATTACATATGTGTCCATTTTTACTCCCCGCCCTAGACAGTCCCCTAGCCTCCCCTATCCCCCGGTGTCTTATGTCCATTGGTTATGCTTATATGCATGCATACAAGTCCTTTGGTTGATCTCTTACCCCCCTACCTCCTGCACCCCCACCCTCCCCGGCCTTCCCGCTGCAGTTTGACAATCTGTTTGAGGCAGCTCTGCCTCTGTATCTATTATTGTTCAAAGTTTATAATGGTCTCTATTATCCATGAATGAGTGAGATCATGTGGTATTTTTCCTTCATTGACTGGCTTATTTCACTTAGCATAATGCTCTCCAGTTCCATCCATGCCGTTGCAAATGGTAGGAGTTCCTTCTTTTTTACAGCAGCATAGTATTCCATCGTGTAGATGTACCACAGTTTTCTAATCCATTCATCTACTGATGGGCACTTAGGCTGTTTCCAGATCTTAGCTATGGTGAATTGTGCTGCTATGAACATAGAGGTGCATATATCCTTTCTGATTGGTGTTTCTGGTTTCTTGGGATATATTCCTAGAAGTGGGATCACGGGGTCAAATGGGAGTTCCATTTTCAGTTTTTTGAGGAAACTCCATACTGTCTTCCATAGTGGCTGCACCAGTCTGCATTCCGACCAGCAGTTTACAAGTGTTCCTTTTTCTCCACATCCTCTCCAGCACTTGTCGTTTGTTGATTTGTTGATGATAGCCAGTCTGACAGGTGTGAGATGGTACCTCATTGTTGTTTTGATTTGCATCTCTCGGATGATTAGTGACTTTGAGCATGTTTTCATATGTCTCTTGGCTTTCTGAATGTCCTCTTTTGAAAGGTGTCTATTTAGGTCCTTTGCCCATTTTTTGATTGGATTGTTTATCTTCCTTTTGTTAAGTTGTATGAATTCCCTATAAATTTTGGAGATTAGGCCCTTATCAGATATGTCATTGGCAAATATGTTTTCCCACACAGTGGGTTTTCTCGTTGTTTTGTTGATGGTTTCTTTTGCTGTGGAGAAGCTTTTTATTTTGATGTAGTCCCATTTGTTCATTTTCTCTTTCGTTTCAAGTGCCCTAGGAGTTGTATCAGTGAAGAAATTGCTTCGGCATATGTCTGAGATTTTGTTGCCTTTGGATTCTTCTAGAATTTTTATGGTTTCCTGTCGTACATTTAAGTCCTTTATCCATTTTGAGTTTATTTTTGTGTGTGGTGTAAGTTGGTGGTCTAGTTTCATTTTCTTGCATATATCTGTCCAATTTTCCCAACACCATTTATTGAAGAGACTATCTTGGCTCCATTGTATGTTCTTGCCTCCTTTGTATGTTCTTGCCTCCTTTGTCAAATGGTCTTGAATATTCTAAGTCATTGAAAAATATAGGGTAATAAAATTTCAATTTTTCTATTTTCTCAACTTTAGAATCAAATTCTCCATTTCAAGCATCCGTGAGTATAGGTCCCCAGTAGATCCATCATTATTCAGAACTATGCAACCACCATGATTTCAAACAATGATCTTCCCATTAACTATAATATTCTGTTATTTATTCATCAAGTACATATTGAGTGCCCAACACTAGGGATTCAATAGTGAACAAAGTAGACAGCCTTCATGGAAATGTTGTTTTGATGCTCTAGAGTTTCACTATAAAGTATCTAAATGTAGATCTCTTTTTATTTGTTCTGTTGGGATGCATTGGACTTATTAAATTTATAGATTCATGTATTTCTATCATTTCTCAGTCATTATCTCTTCAAAATGGACTCTGCCTTATTCTCTCTCTCTCTCCTAGAACTTATTAGAATTTGTTAAACCTTTTCACACTGTCTTCCAGCTCTCTAAATCTCTATTTTATGTATTCTATCTTGTGTTCTCCTGGCTTCATTTTTTAATAATTTTTTTTCAGATCTATTTTAAAGTTTACTAGTTATCTCTTTAGCTTCTGTCAAATATGCTATTTAACGTATTTGTAGTTTATTATTTCAATTATTATTCTTTTTACCTACACATTTTATTTGGTTCTATAAGCTTGTCTTAATTATTCTTTATATTATTTTGTTCCTTGCTCATATTTTTGAACTTGTATATTAGCTCTTCACATATAGTATATGTATACTCATTATTTTATATTCTGTCTGTTAGCTTCAATATCTGAAATATTAGAAAGTCTGCTGATACTTAGTGCTGGTGCCTTGTTTTCTTTATGATCAGTGATATTTGCATGTGAATCACTTATTTTTCTTTGATTTGTATATATGCTTGCATTGACAGTCCAAGACCACTTGGCTTAAGATTTTTTTCACCCTCTAAATTAGCAAAACTTATGAAAATAAGTTATTTATAGTTTTATGAAGTAGTTTTCTCCTATATACAGAATTGTGATACACACATCTTTTAATTCTGTAAATAATGTTATCAAAATAATTTTAATCTTTGTAATCTCAGAAACATTTACTTTAAAATACATTCTAAATATCAAAACTATAAGAATGAGCATGTTCCCTATATATAGGTTTATGTAGATTTTTTATAGCTTTATCTAAAGAAGAAAAAAAATCATATATTCTTGGTTAAAAATAAGGTTATCCAAGTATTCAAGAATGAAATAATATTTTATTTTACTTGGGAGAGAAAGAGCTCGTTAGGACTGACTAAAGTGAATGTGGGGGCTGACAAGTTGGAAAACTTATAGGGCAAGTCAGTAAACTGTAGACTCAGGTAAGAGTAGATGTTTCAATCTTGAGTCCTAATTCCACAAGGTAACTTAATGAAAACTGAAGAAGAGTTTCTATGTTGTAGTCTTGAGGATAATTTCTTCTTTTTCAGGACATTTCAGTCTTTGCTCTTAAAACCCTCAACTGATTAGATGAGGCCCACCAATAGTATGAAGAGCAATCTGCTTTATTCAGAGTTTACTGATTTAAATGTTACTAACATCTAAAAAGTATTTTTCACAGTACCTGTTACTTGACCAAACAACTGGGCATCAGAGCCTAGCCAAGTTGACACATAAAGTTAATCATCACAGATGGCCAGCATCTTGCAAGTTGTTTGACACTATGTGGGTTTTCCCATACTCTAGAAAGTGCACCAATAGGTCTTCTTGACTGATTCTGTTTACTAGCTTGTTCTTCAAACTGAAACTTTCTCACCTTTCTTTCTTTTTTCCTTCCAATATTTGCATGCAGTTTTTCCTAAAAGGCAGAATCCTTCTGAGATGGGTAGGTGTATCCAATGGTGAAGGGTCTCTGTGCTATGCCTACCATGCTGGCTCATAAAATCATGAGCATGGAAAGGGTCATGCCACCCAGATTGGCTTCCTTTGAGTCTAGCATGAAATCACTTAAAGATGTTGGAGTCCACAGAATCATGGCAGAACAGGCCAGGAAACTCAAGTTCCTAAGAACCTACCACTTTGCATCTACCTTCTCCTTAGGATGCACTCTCCATATTTTTTCTGTGGAGGCTGCAGATAATAATGTGGACTTAAGTCTTGAGAAATAAGTTGAGCAGAAACAAAATCATGCTGAACTACTTACTAGTAGGTTCCTCTCAGCAAATCGAGACATCCAACCTCATGCTCATGATCCCAGAATGCAACATCTGTGGTCCTGATTCTTGGACTTCTTGAATTGGCCAGGTAACTCTTAGATAATAAAATTTTCAGATGACTCTGCCATATGGCATAGGCTGAGAAGTCTGCCATTTTGGGACTACTCTGTAAGTTATCTCAGTTGTTCATCTTAAATTATTGTTTCTAATGTTTTCTAAAGATGAAGAAGAGAAAAAGAAATGGTATTTAGTTTACATTTTTAAAAGAAGAGGAACTACAACTATATTTACCTTATTCAACCTCCTTTTTTGGATGATTCTATGATGGTGCTTAAACAGACAATATGTGGATATTTGCTAGGATAGTGAATTCTTGACAAAATAAGGCTATAGGTAATTAGACAACTGAGCTCATGATTGGAAAAGTGATGTCATCAAATAAGAAGATACACCAAAAAATGTAACTTTAAAGCTATGTAACAGATATTATCAGTCAACTTCACTTTCAAAGCATTGATGTGACCAACTCCTTAAAATATCTCATTATTTTTACTATTGCATTGCTAAATATAATACACTAGTGACCCAGTGTGCGAAATCACGCAAGACCCAGACCTGCGGGAAATTGCTTGAGACCCGGGACTCCAGACCCTGCTGTGCCGCAGGACTTCCTTAGTCCTGCCAGTGACGTGGGACTCCCCTGAGTCCTGCTGCACCATGAGACCCAGAGTCAAGTCCCCACCCACCTGCGCACGCCTCGCAGTACACGCAGCCTCCTGGTGACAGGTCTTTGGTCATTACGGCGTTAGGGCCACTGGGTTTTATATAGTATAGGTGTACCAGGTTAATAATAGCAGATTTTGTAGACAAAGAAAACATGATCATTTCAAGAGAAACATCAAAAGTGCTTTATTCAAAGTAATGTCCATCGCTAGCTACATATTTCCCCATCTTTCAGGTAATTTGTGGATACTGTCCCAATAGAACTTTTCTTGTTTTGAGGTAAACCATTCAGAGACAAAATTTTCCACTTCTTCATATGTTTTGAAGTGCTGCTCAGAAAGTGCATGTGCCATCAATCAGAACAAATGGTAATCTGAAGGAGCAAGGTCTGGTGAATACAACAGGTGGGTTAATACTTCCCAGGCAAGATCTTTTAACATGTCTTTAACTAGTTTTGAAGTGTGTGATGGTACCTCATCATGAAACAAAATTACTTTGCTGTGTCTTCTGGAACATTCTGGTCATTTCATGATCAAAGCATGGTTCAAATTGATTATTTGTTTTCAGTAGCAATAAGTATTAATGGTTTCACTTGATTTTAGAAGCTCATAATACACCACACCTTCCTGATTCCACCAAATGCAGAGCATTGTCTTCTTTCCGAAGCGATGTGGCCTTGCAGTTGATGTTGATTTTTGACCTGGATCAACTCATGATTTTGTGCATTTGGGATTCTTAAAATAAATCCAATTTTCATTGCTAGTCACAATTCGATGCAAAAAAGACTTTTTTCAGGCCGTTGAAGCAACATTTTACTGATGACTTTTCGGTTTTCCATTTGTCTTTCGTTTGGTTGATATGGCACCTGTTTTCTTTCCTTTAAAATCTTTCCCATTGCTTGTAAATGATCAGAAATTGTTTGCTGAGCAACATTTAATCTTTCTGCAAGTTGTTTTTGAGTTTGACATGCATGTTCATCCAATAATGCTTGTAATTGTGGTCTTCAAACTTTTTTTGGTTGACCTAGACGTTCTTTGTCTTTCACATCAAAATCATCACTTTTAAAGCATTTAAACCAGTGTTCACAAGTATCTTCAGATGAAGCATGTTCACCATAGGCTTTCCGAAGTATTAGTAGCACTTTTCTTCAAAATAAAGTAATGAATTAAAACTTACCTCAAATGCCCTGTTTTTGGTACAAAGTTTGACATTTTTAAGCATAAAAATATCTATGATATGAACACCTTCAGCAAATTTGACATATGAAGTTTTGAAGCTTGCTGTCAATACAACAAAATAGCATACATATCAAATCGCATATATATCAATGTATCTTTAACTTCATCTGCATTGTTAACCGGTACACCTAGTATATACAGAGTTGTTAAAAATTTAAGTATATAGGAATGAAGCTTTCTGCTCTACTTACGTAATATGAATTTAGGCTGCAAACCTGAAAAAGGGCAGCTTGTAGTTACAAATGAATTTTAGACAGTTTTCTTTGTAAGTCTCCGTAGAGATTAGGGGTTATTATTAATTTATCCTTAGATTTGGGGTGTTTTCCTATGGGCTTCCAGCTTTATTGGCATAGGGTTTTCTGATCAATGCCTCATCTTAAAGTGGTCTTATTTCTCAGGCCCTCAAGGTTGTGAAAATGAAAAGTCAGGTTCACCAAGGTTAGCAAATGCACTCAAGGCTAAAACCAGTCTCCGTGTTCGCTGTTCCCTTCAGGGTTTTAGCTTTATTTATTTATTTATTTATTTATTTTGCATGAGTATTTCTTGTCTTCTTGCTAACTTATAGATGTACTTAGTAAGATTTAAAAAATATTTTGTCCGACAGTCTGTTCTGTGCTTCTATGTCCAGGATCTATTTTTTCATCAGTTTATTTTGTTCATTAGATTTCACATATGAGTGAGATCATGATACTTATCTTTCTCTGGCTTATTTCGCTTAATTAATACTGTCCAGGTCCATCCATGCTGTTGTAAATGGTAAGAGTTCTTTCTTTTTTACAGCTGTGTAGTATTCTATGGTGTACTAGTAAATGTACCACAGCTTTGTTACACACTCATCTGTTTATGGGCACTTGGGCTGTTTCCAAAACTTAGCTATTGTAAATTGCACTGTTATGAACATAGAGGTGCATATATTTGGACTGTCAAACCTCAGAGGGAAGGCAGGAGAGAGTGGGTGGGTGGGAAGAGATCAACCAAAGAACTTGTATGCATATATGCATAACCGATGGACACTGACAATAGGGTGGGTTTGGGCTATAAGGGGTCAATGGGAGAAAAAAAAGGGGACATATGTAATACTTTCAACAATAAAGATTAAAAAAAATTTTGTCCCACATTTTATCTGTTTTTAGTGCAATATTGGTCAAAGTACTTAGTCTACCATACTGCAGTTTATATATATATATATTAGAGGCATGGTACACAAAATTAGTGCAAAAGTAGGCCTTCGCAGCCCCAGCTGCCTTGGCCCTTGCAGCCCCGGCTTCATCAGGAAGGTTGTCTGGATAGTTGTTTTGCCTTTCAGTCGATTTGCATATTACGCTTTTTATTATATATATATATATATATATATATATATATATATATATATATATTCTAAAAAATTATAAAGAAACATGAATAAATCATCTCAAAATTTAACTTCATAAATAAAGCTATAAATAAGATCTGAAACAATAGATAGAAAAAATATAGGTACTAAACTTGTGGACCTTGGTCCTAGAGAAGAATTTTTGAATTTGACCCCAAACGAAAGGTAAGTAAAAGCAAAAATTAATGAATGGGACTATATCAAACTAAAAAGTTTCTGCACACCAAAAGAATCTACCAACAAAAGAAAAAGGCAACCAACCAAATGGAAGGTGATATGTAGAAAAACCAGCTCTGACAAGGGTTAATATCCAAAATATCTAGAGAATGCATATAACTCACTAAATAAGCAAATAAACAACAAACCTATTAAAAAATAGGCAGAGGATCTGAATAGAGGCTTTTCTCAAGAAGATATATTAATGGTCAACAGATATATGAAAATATGGTCAACTTCACTAAAGATTAGGAAAATGCACATCAAAACCACAATGAGATACCACCTCACACCTGTTAAAATGGATATTATCAACAATTCTTGTAATAGCAAGTGTTGGAGAGGTTGTAAGAAAAAGGAACCCTCATTTACTGCTGGTGGGAATGTAAACTGGTACAGTCACTATGGAAAACAGTATGGAGGTTCCTCAAAAAATTAAGAATAGCGCTACCATATGACCCAACAACCATCTTCTGAGTATCTACCAGAAAAAGTTGAAAGCATTTATTTGCAAAGATATATTGTACCCCTGTGTTCATTGCAGAATCATTCACATGGAAACAACCAAAGTGTTCTTTGATAGATGACTGGAGAAAAAAAAAGTATTCCATATATACAATGGAATACTATTTAGCTAGAAGAAAAGATGAAATACTGCCATTTGCAACAACATAGATGGATCTTGAGAATATCATGCTAAGCCAAATAAATAAGTCAGAAAAAGTTAAGAACCTTATGATATCATTCATATGTGGGATATAAAGCTGAAAGCAACAAATGAATAAACACGAAAAACAAATAAAAACTCATAGAGCCAGAAACAATATGGTGGTTATCAGAGGAAAGGAGGGATAAGGGGTAGTAAAGAGTAAAAAGGGTTATATATATGGTGATGGAAGGAGATTTGGCTTTGGCTGGTGGGCACATAATGCAATATATAGATCATAGAAATGTACACTTAAAACCTATGTGATCTTATTTTTCAGTGTCACCCCAATATACTTAATTAAAAATACTGATCTCAATGTATTAATCTACAAAAAATTCATGATAATAATGAGAACTAATATTTGTTACAGTCTTCTCCCACTCTGGCAGGCACTGAAATAAGCATTCTGGATTACTAAAATATTTAATCTTCACGGTAACCCTAAGTGCTTTTATTATCTCAGTTTAATAGTTGGGACATAGACACACAGAGACAATTCTTAAGATGCAGGTAAAGATTGGGTATTAAGTGGTTGAATGGGGATAGAAATCTAGGCAATTTGAACCTGGAGTCTTGTAAACACTATACTATACTGCTGCACATTTAGCTAAATGTATAGAAAAATCCAGTGACAACAGCATGCATGGGGTGGGGCTGGAAAAATTTCTATAAAATTCACAATGCTAGTGATTTGGGGGGAAATAAGTAGGAGTTTGGAAAGGATTAGGTGGAGGGACATTAATTAGAACTTTAAATTGTTTTACTCTCTATAGGTGAGTTCATTTCCACTGAAAAGAGTTAAATCATTGAGATGAAGTTCACCCAACCTCTCTCTTCTTCACCCAAGTTAGCATCTTTACTCTTTGTCTTATTCTCTGTTGCTGGCCAAAGAAGGAGTCTTTGTCTTTCCAAGGGTCACCCTGCATTTGGGCTCTCAAGGACCTACTTTGTCAATATTTTCTTCCTTCAAAATTTCCCCTCCTTCTTAATCCCTTTCCCTTTGCCTACCAAAAACCTTTCATTATACTTTTTGTCACTCAAAGTATCATAGACTGTCTTTGCCCCTTCTTTGTTAAATGTTTTGAAAAATAATTGTGGTAGATAATGACCCCTCCCCAAAATGTCCACATCCTAATTCCTGGAGCTCGTGAATACGTTGCCTCACATGGCAAAATGGAGTTTATATGTAAATTTGGATTAAGGTTGTTGAGAATGGGAAATTCTGGATTATACAAAGAGGCTCAAAGTAATCACAAGGACTCTTAAAAGATGGGAGAGAGAGACAAAAGGAATCACAGAGAGATTTGAAGATGTTACACTGCTGCTTTTGAAAATGGGTGAAGGGGCCATTTTGAACTAGAATTATAAGTCTGCAGGAGGCCTCTAGAGGGTGGAAAAGTCAAGAAAATAGATTCTTCTTTAGAGCCTCCAGAAGAAGAGCAGCCCTCCTGAGTCCTTGATTTTAGCCTAGTAAGACACATATTGGACTTCTGACTGCTAGAGAATATAGTTGTATTGTTTTAAGCCACTCAGTTTGTAGTAATTTGTTACAGCAGCAATAGGAAACTAACTCAATAGTCCGTCTTTGCCTTCATGTCTCACCACTAGAAATTCTGCCCTCTACCACTCTGCCCAACCTGCTCTTGCAACAATCTCTGTAATCTACCCACCAATCACCAGTGACTTCTTTGATATTGTGTCAAATGTGAGGTTTTATTGTCTTCAGGGGAAGCTTTTCTTTGCAGCCTCAACTACTCATACTTTGAACTTTGATATTTATAATTATTACTCAATTTATTAAAGTTACAAATGAAATAAACTCAACAACAAATAAAACAATAGTTCTTCCTTTAGTTCTCAGGTTCACCTTACAAATCTTATTCTTTTTATAAGTTCAGCAAATGTTAGCTATCACTTTTCAAGGGTCCTTTGATTAGTATTTGGGAATAGTTACAAACTTAGTTAATTAAACTCAAACAGTTAAATCTGTATTTAATACATTTGATTTGTCTCATAAGCACTAAAATCTATTTTAATAAGCAAAATCTTCTAGGCTTTTAATTAACTTATGACTATAGAAAACCCTAATAAACTTATTAATATAGTGAGATTTCATTTTTTTATAATAAGATGCCCACTAAAATCACCAGTCTTAATCAATTACTCAAGAACACCTTAAATTGCACAACTTAAATATATACAATTTTTACTTGTAAATCATATCAGTAAAACTTAAAAAATAAAATAAATTATTCAATTATACATTTAAGCTGGGATTATAAGTCTGAACTATTATTTGAATAGGCTAAATATTCTTAAATAATACATGTATATAAAATATAATGTACAAATATTATTACTAAGTTTTTAACTCTTTGAAGACTTCTACACTTAATTTTAAATCTTACTCATTTAGGAAACAACTGTTCTCTCAAACATTTTGAGAGAAGCCTTCCAACTGGATGACATGCCATAATATAAGAAACTTTGGCTAGGACATAAACTAGATTCTTGTTATTGATACTGATGGGATATATGATCATGATTTATAATCCATAATTGAGATGTTAACACAACCAACTCTTCCCTACATTTAGATTTGTCAACCTGAGGAGTCAATTTTGAGTTCTTTTTTCCATATTGATACAATCGCTCATGTCTTTGACCTGGTTTTATACAATTTTTTCCCCCATAAAAACTCTATTAGTTCTTCCATTTGAAAAAAAATTTTCTCTGTTTAAAACACTTAGGGCAATGCTGTTGTCTCTAGCTCTCTCTGGGAGATTCTTAATCCACATTATGAGAGCCAAGCCTCTTAAAAATTCTATAGTGAAGACATTTGGTTATCATAGTTTAGCCTAGCATTTCTGAAATTAAATGAACAAGAACCATTTTACCCTTCATATTATTTATTAACACCCCATAGGCTTGGGAAATGCTACTCAAATCTGTCTGTTCCTTTATATTCTCACTACTCTCATTTTAGTTTGGGCCTTCATTATCTCCCTCCTAGACTAGTCTCTTTGGTCTTCTTAACAGAATCTGCTTCCTTTCTCTCTAATTTTAATCTATTCTTTAGACACTGCCAGGATGATCTTTTCATAATACATTTCTAAATGTGACCCTCCTCTGCTCAGAAGCAGATAAATGGAAGGATTAGGGATCTGGAGACTTTAATTCATATCTTGGCTTTGGCACTAACTAGCAATATAATCTTGGAAAATTCATGTTCTTTGTATGGGTCTTGGTTTTTCCAACTGAAAAATCAGCAGGCTGTTCTGGATGGCTCTATAGCTCCTTTCAACTATTAAATTCTATACTTGCAGAATAAAGCAGAGATCCTTCTTTTGCCTCCCATGTAATTACGTTAGCCCACCTCTTTCCAACTTAATTTCCCTTTCTATTTCCTTTGAACTCTGCAGTTCAACCAAACTAGACTGGTACTTATTTTCTCCTCTGCATATTATGTGGCTTTTATTTTTACTTAAACCCCCTTATGTCATAGATTCATTATGTCTGCCTCTACAATTCATAGTCAATTTAAGATGCATCTCAATGATTGTCTCCTTCAGGAATGTCATAACACTTCCCTAATTAGTTGGAATCTCTCTGACTTTTGTAGCATTTTATACCTCTACTTTAGCTCCTATTGTTCTGCCTTGACTTCTTTGGCTGCACATGCCCTGTTCACCCAATAAGGTATAAACTAAATTAGTGACTATTATCTTATTCATAAGCACTAACAGAAGTCAGCAACTGCTATCTTATACACACTCACTCTCCCCAGGACATCTATTGCCAGTCTTTGAGATAGTTGGGCAACCAGTTTATAATGTTTAATTGAAGAGGAAATTTTGATCCATTAGAGATGTGCTTGCATAAAAGCTGCAAAATAAATACTGTAATAGAGAAGCTTTAATAGAAATACTGATTTTTCATTTGGATATAAGCATAAAGAGAATTTTTAAAAACTTCTTTGGGGATGCCTTGGCCGGTATTGTGCAGTGGATAGAACATTGGCCCATGCACCAAAGAGCTGTGGATTTGATTCCCAATCAAGGGCACATGCCTGGGTTGTAGGTTCTATCCCTGGCCCCAAGTTGAGGTGCATGTGGAAGGCAGCCAATTGATGTATCTCTCTCACATGGATGTTTCTCTCTCTCTCTCACCCCCTCTCCCTTCCACTCTCTCTAAAAATCAATGGAAAAAATATTCTCAGGTGAGAATTAACAACAAAAAAACTAAAAATAAATATATCCATTAAAAAACGTTTTTGGGTATATATTATAAAATGCTGGGCTTTTATTGCCAACTATACATGAAAACAAGTTTGAAAAATTACTTAGCCAAACTCTTGGGGCTTTGGTGGTACTATTTCTTCTTGTCTGAATGATGATCCCTTCTGTAGAGATTTATAGCTCTTTAATTTTCTCCCATAATATTTCATATGAAAATAGCAAGTGAAGTTAATGTCCCTCTGTTGATAGAAAAATAAAGGCTGAAGTAATCTTATCAATTTGGTTATTTCATTACCTCCCAGTTTGTCATTGTCTGAGGTCTGAGTCTCATTTGAACTTCATGTGAATGCAATATACCTTAAATATTACATTCCAAGTCTCACAATAGTCAAATTAAGCTAGAATAATTGTAATTCAGTACATAGATCCCACATATTGCTTTTGTAACGAAACAAAACAAGAACAGCTTCAAGTAGCACTTTCTTGTATCTTATACACATGTATATACATTAGATAAATGAAATCCTGCCACCTTAAGTGTTTTTCTCATAGATTAAACATGATTTCCCCAACAAGAACCTTGGAATAGCTTGTGTTAGGGGATGCTGCTGTGATTATAGGAGGGAACAGTGTTGTGCATGCAATGAATAAGGATTTAGTGAGGTCTATAATGCTGAGCTAGTTAAAGGGGAATCTTGAAATATACATCAAAGGGAATTTAGTCTAAAAGCTAAAAATAAAAAGGCCCATTTCATTGAGAAGTGTTAGTAAAAATTGTGGAATGCAAAAAAGAGACTTATCCCCTGGAAAACACAGTCTGAAAAAGGAGGGCATAATGTTAGCTGGTGACAAATACCATCATCCAGGATTTCATATGTATCAAAGTGAAGCATGGGGTGCAGGAAGTGAATCTCCCCCTTGTGAGTTCTTGTCTTATGAAGCTTGAAGAAAAAAATTCATGGACTAAAAGGACTTGTTAGTAAAAGGGTGGAAATTTATTGGAAGGAAATACAAACTCCCACATAGGGTGGGAGTCCCAAGGGGGTAAACTCCTAAGCCTTTTTTTTCCTAAGGCTTATAAATTCTGTAGTTCTTTGTCTCTTCATTCTCCCTTCTAATTGGACCCCTTCCCCATTTTAGACCCTTTGCTTTTCTAATTGGTCACTCTTTTTGTAGAATATCAGCTCAAAGTCCAAAAACACATGTGGTGCCCCCTCTTCCTCTCCCCCTTATCTTGTAACAATCCTTTATCTCCTATGAAAATCTGTTTCCCTCTTTCTGCCATCTGTCCACATTTCTCTATCCTTGGTGAAAGTATGTTTCCTTTTCCCCCATACTCTGACTTTTCTTTATCTTCTGTGAATGTATGCCTTTTTCTCCTCTTATCCTGTGGCACCTTTCTATTCTCTGTGAATGTATGCCTTCTGGCAGCTCCAAGCCCTCACCTATTCATTCCTCCCCCACGGACCCTCTTTATTCCTAAGACTCCCTAAACCTGCCTATTTTATCCCCAAAATTCCTTTCAAATGGACTAATATTCATACTGAAGTATGTGATAATTTAATAGATTTTTTAAATTTATGTAGCTCTTTTAGAGATTCTCAGTGTTCGCTGATGGTTGGAACAGTGGAATTTAATTTTTAAGTGAGAACAACCATGATCATGGTATTGATATCACTAGAAGCATCCATCCAGTTTTACTTGTGAATGCATATTTTGCTTTGCTGAGTATGGTTAGTGCAGCTTTAAGTTTAGCTATCTTGGTTGTTTGAAGTCTACTATTCATGAGGCTGAAGTCAAATTCATCAACTCTGTTCTCTCTTCTCTTTAATGCCTATTACATTATGCAGAATAAACCTCTGTTAGAGGACTACTAGAGGCCCGGTGCACAACATTCATGCACTGGGAGGGGGGAGGCTAAGCCTGGCCTGTGCTCTCTCACAGTCCAGGACCCCCAGGGTGATGTCCGCCTGCCAGCTTAGGCCTGCTCCTTGGGCCTAAGCTGGCAGGTGGACATCCCCCGAGGGGTTCTTAGTGCTGCTGCAGAGGTAGGAGAAGCTCCCGCAACCATTGCTGCGCTTGCCAGCCGTGAGCCCAGCTTCTGGCTGAGTGGTGCTCTCTGCATTGCGCGTCTGCTTCCTGGTGGTTAGTGCATGTCATAGCATTGCATACTAGCCTTTTGTTATATAGGATAGACAATGCTAGAATTCTATGTGGCCATTTCACACATACTTGCTACTGATTGAAATGTGGTTTTCTAAGAGAAAACCTATTATTCCTGTTTGGAAAAACAGCTCAAAATGCAAGTCACATTGGGAGCAGCTCAATAGCTTCATTTTTATATATAAAATACTAACACATACTTTAATGTGAAAGGCATTTCAAATCATAATACAGAAAATCAGCTAACTGTGCATGGGGAATACATGATTTATTAAAATAAAAGTTTTTTCTATAAGTATAATATTTATTATTAGATGTATTTTCAGCACAGTGTTCTGGAATAACCCTTTTATGTTTATTTAGAAAAATATGAATCTAGTATGCCTGTAAATAGAAGGTTTTTAGTAAGATAGAGAAAAGAATATTTTTGTTTGTGGACCTGCATATTAACTTTGCACAAACGGATATGTGGTGCACCTTTAGAGGATTTATCTCTGAAGAACATTTTATAAAGTTCTATATATTTTACAGCATAGAGATCTGACATTGATCATATTTACATAAATTAAAATTTGACAAAAAAATAAGGTGACCTTCATTACAGTTTCAATTGAGTTTGGGTTGGAGTCTGGGATTCCTTCATATATTGTTTTAAAAATCTTGGAAAGGTTGCTTTGGTAGCAACTATAACTAATTAGTGATCATCCCTTGTAAAATGCATGACTGCAACTTAGAATTAATTCTGGAAAAATAGTAAATGTTAATACACCAAATGTCCCAGTATCAAGGCTAAAATCTTTATCATTATGTAAGCATCTTTTATCTACAATGCAAAGAAAACTGATGTTCACAATTATGCATATGAAGCATTACAAGATATGAAGCAGGCGTTAAATTAATAAAAGTTAAATTATATTTAATGCAGATTGGAGTTAGTGTATTTGATTGTATTTAGTTTGAAAATTGATTATTCATGTGTGGTATATGAAGTGACTTTCATTTTCCAGAATAGAGAATATAAACCGTAGGAACAGATTGAGTTCACAAGATATATTTGTATACCAATTTATTTGGAACTAAAAAAATATGTTTCTATGAAAATAGTGTTATAGCCGAAACCAGTTTGGCTCAGTGAATAGAGCATCGGCCTGTAGACTGAAAGGTCCCAGGTTTGATTCCGGTCAAGGGCATGTACCTGGGTTGCGGGCACATCCCTAGTGGGAGATGTGCAGGAGGCAGCTGATCGATGTTTCTCTCTCATCGATGTTTCTAACCCTCTATCTCTCTCCCTTCCTCTCTGTAAAAAATCAATAAAATATATTTTAAAAAAAGAAAATAGTGTTATATTGTTTACATGGAAAAGCTTATTGTGTATATATTATATGCCAGACAGTCAGAAATAAAAGAAAGATTACTAATATTTCCTCAAAAACAGCAATGGATGAGTGTGGTAAAGGTAAATGTAGAGTGTTTTGGGAATAGAGACAATAGATGTATAAATCATTCTAGGGGCCAAAAAGGCTTTTCTTTTCTTTTTTAAAAATATATTTTTATTGATTTCGGAGAGGAAGGGAGAGGGAGAGAGAAATAGAAACATCAATGATGAGAGAGAATCATTGATTGGCTGCCTCCTGCACACCCCCTAGTGGGGATCGAGTCTGCAACCCTGCAACCCAGGCATGTGCCCTTAACCTGAATCAAATCCAGGACCCTTCAGTCACAGGCCGATGCTCTATCCACTGAGCCAAACCAGCTAGGGCAAAAAGGGCTTTTCTAATAGGGCAATGCCTGAATAATTTTAAAGAATAAATGAATATTAGCATATTGTTGTTTGAGGAAGAAGGAGGGTAACCCTGGAAGAGGGGACAGCATATGTGAAACCGTGGTTATGTATTCAGGTAACTACCAGTGGTTTGATATAGCCAGAACATGAGACTGATGGAGAGAATTGGGGAACAAATTGGATTTATCACTTTAAAGCTATTGGGTATCTTTTGATGTCTCATTAACATGGAAGTGAAATCATTAAGTTAATGCTTTGGAAGGACTACTCTGGTAGCTCCGTGGAGTGTGAATTGAAGTAACTATCACAAAATACAGAAAAGTCTGGTAATAGGCAACTTCAACTGTCCAGGAATGAAGTGATGGACCAGAGCTACAGAAAGTCTTATAATTACCTCCACCAAGAAAGCCTTTGATTTCTGTCTGCATCCCATCCTCAGAGGGTCAGACTAATATCTTTGAACTGGTTAGGAGTTAGATATCATACTGCTCTCCACTTCTATGTTACTTCATTATTCCCTGCATCCTGCAGGCTGGTCTTTCTCTTCCCTTCAGGAACACACACACACACACACACACACACACACACACACACACACACACACACACATTCGGCTGGGACCTTTCTGATTTAATAAATCTACAGAACTTATTGGATTGATTAGATGCTTGGGAATGAGAGAAAGAGAAAAATTTAGGATAATTCTTGTTTCTAGTTCAGGTAATAGAGAAGTCATCTATTGAGATAAGGTTCACAGGAAGGATAATACAATGTGAGGGGGAAAAGATAAGTATAGTTATGTCTTTGGGACATTCAGGGAGGCAGTCCAGTAGACAGGCTTATGGCAGAAATGTGGCTGGTAGTGTTGACAGGGGAGTCATATGCATATTGAATCTCAGTGAAAATGTATTTTAGATCAACTCACCGAGAAGACTGATTAAAGTAAATTTGGGAGACTGAGGAAGGAAACATGAGCAACTCTGAAATTTAAGAGGGAACACCGAGGAAGAGGCTTTTTGAAGATGGATTCCTTAATTTAAACAGATGGGATTATTAACCAACCCTAATCAAAATATCTAAAACATGTTGCCTTGAAAGGAAAGAATGAAGTTCCCTTTAAAAATGTAAGACAGTCTTGTCTCCCTGGTAGAAGAAACTGTACAAGCATGAGGCGTGCTTACTGAGAACTTACATATGATTTATAAACTGCAAAGTAGAATTGAAGCATAAGAAAAAAGTCACGAATGGGATGGAAAAATATGGATAGTCTCTTCCAGGATCATGCTTGTTCTGCGAGCAATACTACCCTATACAGTCAGAACAATTTCAGCTAAACTGTAGATAAATATACCAAAGAGAAACAGCCACAGTTCTGAGAATTCTACAGAAAACATTCACTCTTCCTTAAAATGTTTTGTTCTAATGATCACAGTTGCATGACATATTCTGAAGTCAGCAATTCTGAAGAAGCATTGCTGTTCTGAAGACCAGATTACTTCCTGTCAATTATGGCGGAACAAAGTAATATCTAATGAAAAGAATCCAAGGATCGCAAAGCTTTTGTTTGCAAGAGTTGCTGTTTGTGGAAATTCTCTTTTTCTGTTTGGTTAAAATCCTTTTCCTGAGTAGACAAATTTAAATGGTGTTCTTAGCAGAGAAGTTTGACACTTTTCATGAACCAAGACATATAATCCTTAGAAAGGTGAGAGTCAGCTCAAGTCTATTGCTGTAGCCCGGGGTTTCTATAATTTCTCAGTTTTAGGCTTCTGCAGCACAAGGCCAATTTTGATTGGGGTGGGGGGTGGGGGGTGGGGATGGGATTTCTTCTAAGCACTTTTTTTTTTGTGAGAAACTCAATGTTACAGAGTATTTTTCCATTTTCTTTTTATTGCATTTTTACTGATTTCAGAGAGGAAGGAAGAGGGAGAGAGAGATAGAAACATCAATGAGAGAGAATAATCGATCTGCTGCCTCCTGCATGCCCCCTACTAGGGATCGAGCCCGCAACCCAGGCATGTACCCTTGACCGGAATCAAACTTGGGACCCACAGGTCCGCAGGCCAATGCTCTATCCACTGAATCAAACTGGCTAGGGCTATTTGTCCATTTTCATACGTTTCCATATTCATACTTGAAATTTGGGGTTTTGTTGGATGGGAAAAAGCTATCAACACTAATAAAAGAGAAAAATGGTAATTGGCGTACGACGATACCCTTTTCATTGGCTAATCAGGGCTATATGCAAATTAACTGCCAACTATGATTGGCAGTTACTGCCAACTAAGATTGGCAGTTAACTGCCAACAAGATGGCGGTTAATTTGCATATGTAGGCACAATGCAGGGAGGCAAAAGGGAAAGCAGGAAGAAGCCCCCTGCCACTGACAGTGATCGGAAACCCAGGGGGGAGCTAAGAGCTGGGGGGCAGGGCAAAGGCTGCCCTGGGGCCGCCTTTGCCCTGCCCCCCAGCCATGATCGGAGAATCAGGCGCCTTTGCCGCCCTGGCCAGTGATAGCAGGAAGTAGGGGTGGAGCCAGTGATGGGAGCTGGGCACGGTCGAAGCTGGCAGTCCCGGGAGCTAGGGGTCCCTTGCCTGGGCCTAAAGCAGAGCCCACGATTGCGGGGCCGCTGCAGCTGCGGGTCCCCGCTGCCCGGGCCGGACGCCTAGGCCAGAGGCATCAGGCCTGGGCAGGGGCGGAGCCTGCAACCGCGGGGAGCTGGGGGTCCCATGCCCAGGCCTGACACCTCTGCCGGAGGCCTCAGGCCTGGTCAAGGGGCCCATCTGGTGATTGGTGATCGGAGGGTGATGAGGGTCAACTCCTCTGGCGGAGGCGTCAGGCCTGGGCAAGGGGCAGAGCCAGCAATCGGAGGGGTCTGGGGGTCCCCTGCCCAGGCCTGATGCCTGGGCCAGAGGCATCAGGCCTGGGCTGGGGGCAGAACCAGTGATGGGGGGAAATGAGGGCCCCCTGCCCAGGCCTGACACCTCTGTCAGAGGCGTCAGGCCTGGGCAAGGGGCCGATCCTGTGATTGGAGGGTGATGTGGGTCAACGCCTGAGGGTTCCCAGTATGTGAGAGGGGGAAGGCTGGGCTGAGGGACACCCCCCCCCCACCCAGTGCACGAATTTCGTGCACCGGGCCCCTAGTTTACTAAATGATTTTCACAGGAGGCTAATCAATCATAATTGTTAAATAAACTTTGTTGAATGGCCTATAAGAATGATAATATTTTTTTACTACCACCTGCCATGATTGTAAGTATATATGACTGAATCTTATTCCAAGCTGTCTAATTATAGGGTTTAGTACTTTCTACTACATTGCTTGGCATACAATATTCTCTTTGGCAAGCTGACAATCTCCCTTCATGAGATATGACCAGCATAGGAAAACATTGCTGACTTTAGGCTCTATTTTGCTGATGTGACACAAAACTGCAGGATTTCAAATGTGATATTGATCCAGAAATGTATTTTTCTTAGACAGCACAAAGTAGTACAACAAAAAGTCACATATGGTGTGAGTTGTCATTTTATCAGTTCACACCTTCATCATGGTGGAAGGAGGCTGGGTCTCTTCTGCTTATAAACCAGTGATGGCGGACCTTTTGAGCTCAGTGTGTCAGCATTTTGAAAAACCCTAACTTAACTCTGGTGCTGTGTCACACATAGAAATGTTTTGATATTTGCAACCATAGTAAAACAAAGATTTATATTTTTGATATTTACTTTATATATTTAAATGCCATTTAACAAAGAAAAATCAACCAAAAAAATGAGTTCGCATGTCACCTTTGACACGTGTGCCATAGGTTCGCCATCACTGTTATAGACTCTGTTCACATGAAAGCTTATGTCATGTTTGAGATATTATTATTTTGGGTTTCTTTTAGCTGAACCCATTCTAACAAAATAATAGTTACACTCTATTTTGTAATCCAAATTAGGTCTTCTATGATAGGCTTACAGTTTGATCCAAAAAACTGACAGCCTAAATAGTATCCATATAATTATATTTGGACTAGAGGCTCAGTGCACAAAAATTTGTGCACTGGGTGGGGAGGGGGGGGGTGTCCCTCAGCCCGGCCTGTTCCCTCTCACAGTCTGGGGCCCCTCAGGGGATGACCACCTGCTGGCTTAGGCCTGCTCCCCAGGGGATTGGGCCTAAGCTGGCAGTCTGATATCCCTTTGGCAGCCCAGGAGCCCTTGGGGGATGTCCACTTGCCAGTGGGGAGCAGGCCTAAGCTGCAGTCAGACATCTTTAGTGCTGCTGAGGAGGCTGGAGAGGCTCCCACCACCACTGCTGTTCTGGCAGCCATCACCCTGGCTTGTGTCTGAGCAGAGCTCCCCCTGTGAAAGCGCACTGACCACCAGGGGGCAGCTCCTGCATTGAGCATCTACCCCCTGATGGTCAGTGTGTGTCATAGTGACCAGTCATACCAAGTCATTCTGCTCTTAGGGTCAATTTGCATATTACCCTTTTATTATATAGGCGTGCCTGGCCAGCCTGGGTGAGGGGCTGATGGCTGTTTGCAGGCTAGTCACAGCCCCTTCAGGGTGGGGGTCCCCCCTGGGGTGCCTGGCCAGCCTGGGTGAGGGGCTGAGGGCCGTTTTCAGGCTGGCCACACCCCCTTCAGGGTGGGGGGGGTGGTTCCTGCTGGAGTGCCTGGCCAGTCTGGTGAGTGGCTGATGGCAGTTTGCAGGCTGGCCAAGCCCCCCAGCTGGAACCCTCACCCCATGGGGTGTGCCAGCCTGGGTGAGTGGCTGATGGCTGTTTGCAGGCTGGCCACAGCCCCTTCGGGGGGGGGGGGCGGTCCCCACTGGGGTGCCTGGCCAGCCTGTGTGAGGGGCTGATGGCTGTTGGCAGGCTGGCCACAGCCCCTTCAGTGTGGGGGTCCCAACTGGGGTGTCTGGCCATTTTGGGAGAGGGGCTGAGGGCCGTTTGCAGGCTGGCCACAGTCCCTTCAGAGTGTGGGGTCCTCTTGGGGTGCCTGTCCAGTCTTGGTGAGGGGCTGAGGGCTGTTTTCTGGCTGGCTAAGCCCCCAGCGGGGACCCTCACCCCATGAGGGTGTGGCCATCCTGGGTGATGGGCTGATGCCGGGAGCCAGTCCATGCTTGCTGTTTTAAGGGACCTGGCATATATGGCATACTGTTCTTAATATGTTTGCTCACCTTCTTGGCACTATGTGTTTTAACCAAGGTCTCTGAGAAAGGTTGTTTCCCCAGGTAGGGATTTTCCCCTGAAGTTAGGGAGGGAATAAAACCCCTTAACTAAGTGCCAGGCGGGTAATTAATCACTTTAACTACAAACAATCATGCTTAAGCTGCATAATCTTTACTCCCTGGAATGGAGATAAGAAACGCCCTAACCTTTGTAATAGAGATTGATAGGATTGAATCAACTGGTATAAATACAGATGTAACAAGACAGCAAGAGACAGAACTTAGAACACAGAACTTAGAAGACAGAACTTAGAAGAGAGAACCTACAGACAGAAACTACACAGAACCTACAGACAGAAGAACTTCGCTGGAGAGAACATGGCAAAAGATCCTGGACTGAACCTGACTACAGAAATTGGCAAGAGAACCTGACTAGAACCTGGTGACTGAACCTGGCTGGAGAACCTGGACAGAACCTGGCTGAAGAACCTAGCGAGGGAACATGGCTACAGAACCTCGCTGGAGATCCGAAGCAGAACCTCTCTGGAGATCCAGACCAGAACTTGGCTGGAGATCCTGGCTGGAGATCCTGGTTAGGCTGCTGATCAACTGAACACTGTCTCCGTGTCCTTCCTTCTTCGCCCACTCCGTCTACGCCATTGGGAACCCCTGGACCTGCTGGGGTTGGACCCCAGCAGGCTGATGGCTGTTTGCAGGCTGGCCACGGCCCCCAGCCACCCAAGCTCCCAGTGGAGGCTGGCTGGAAGCAGGTATCTGGGATTTATTTGTCTTCTATAATTGAAACTTTGTTGCCATGAGTGGAGGCCACAGCCGGCTCAGAGCAGGCGGGAAGCTTGGCTTCCTCCAACGCCGGGGCAACCAAGCCTCCTGCTTGCTCCAGCTCTGTGGCTGCCGGCTGCCATTTTGGTTGGGTTAATTAGCATATAGTCTCTCTGATTGGCTGGCTTGGCTTGGAGCCTAGCGAAGCTATGGTCAGTTATCATCTTTGTCTTTCATTAATGTAGATAATATTGTTTAATATAAAGTCAAGAAGTTCTAATTTTTTTATATCTGTAAAATTAGCATATATAATTTCTTTGCTTCAATCTTTCACTCAACTTCTTCAAAATATCATCTGCTTTGTTAAGTCCCCTTTCTTTTTTCTCTGTGGAGACCTCCCTCCCAGAGCCTTGTGCTTTTCTGTTTCAGTTTTGGACTCGATGCTATCTAGACCTGCTGAAAAGTGGTTGTACTGAGACTTCCACTCAGCGCTTTCAGGAAAAGTCTATTAAAGAGGGCACGTGTGAAAATGATGTCAGCCACTCTTTATTTAACAGGTTAGTTGTGGGAAGAGGCTGGTATCAATAAAATGCTTCTATGGGCAACCTCTTCATTACTTTCCTTGAACATTATCCACTATTCCAATTTTTCATGTCATTTCTGGTTTCTCAAACAGTGTTAGGCTAATCCAATGCATAGCTTTTCATCTGGGTTTCTTTCTATCTTAGATTCATCAACTCCTATTTTTCTTTGGAGATTTTTCTCGCACTCTGTCAGTATTCCTGAGAGTTAATATAGTGAAGTGGCCAAGTACAAGGTCCCTACACTTAGTTAGCCTTGGTGTGATCCTAACCCCATTACTGTTTGGTTGTATAATTTTAAACTTTAATAACTGCTTATCCTCTCTCTAAGGCTTAATTTCCTCATCTGTAAAATTGGGATAATAATAGCACCAACTTCATGGGTTTGCTGTAGAATTAAGCGAGTTAATCCACGCTTAGGGTTTACCATAGTGCCTAGAATACAGAAAATGCCCAATGTTACTTATAGCTAAAACTATGAACAGTAGCATTAGAGAGTGAACCAGCCACGGTCACAGATACAAGAGCCAAAGTTCAAACCTAACATAACTCCAGAGCCTGACTTTTCAATGACCATGCAGTGCTGTTTCATGTGGAATGCATGTTATGAATGCTTCTGTTGGGGAACTAGCTACCATCTAGAACAGTGGTTTGCAGTTAGCGTGTGTATGGTATGTGGGAGGTGGGGGCTTAAAGTGAGATGGGGAGCAGAATACCCTGATTCCTTGAGGATACTTTTCTAAGTACATATGCCTTGGGACCCCTTTTGAGAAAGTTTGATAAGCTCTTCATGTTGGGCTGTGGCAGGGATGTGTAGTTTGAATTAGCTTCCCTGGTGACCTGATGTCCCCTCTGGTTGAGAAAACTGATTTGGGGAAGTCGCTACTTTGCTGAAGTGGAATGAGGCTATTAACAGAAATCTTAGGAAATCATCCAAGAAGGAAGTCAAATGAAAAGAAAGAAAAATGTTCCTAGACTCAATATGTCTCATGAAAACATTCATAACAATCAACAATTTCATGTTTTCACTTCTGTGATTCATTTCTACATGCAAAATGTACTCCAGAAGCCACATAAGCCTTTAATAAATTCATTTAGTTTCTATTCAGCTAGTTTCTCCCTTTGATAAGTGCTTTAGTTAATACTTACAGTACCAGATATATAAATATCCCCAAAATGCTCACTGTCATAAATTACCTTTATATACTTAATTCAATAACAACTAAAAGAAAAGAAAGATCATTAAGGATTTTCTGGTACTTCAGCAAGACATTGTCACATTGTTCTTTTATTCTAAACTGAAATCGATAAGTCATGCCATATATTAAATACATATATTTTAAATACAAGATTTTTCTTTATTGTGACATAGGAATTAAGAAGCAAATAATTTAAGTATGATAGAAATAAAAAAGGCAATGAATATTAAATAGATTGCACTTATATAGGTTTTCCATTGGAGACTAAGTACCTTACATGTTTGAACATTTAACCCTTATAGTAACCCTATGAAAAAGGTTCAATTATTATATGCCCACTTTTACAGATGAGGAATTGGAGAGAGGTTAACCTGCTCACGTTGTACAGCTAATAAACTGAGGGAGCTGGGGTTTGAAGTCAGAGGAATATGGTCCAGAACCTAGTTTAACCATACTGCCTTTCCCTGAACCAAAGGAGAGGAGAATGGAAAAAGAAGCCTGTGACAAATACCTATCATGTGATGTATAAAACATATCATGTGATGTATAAAGATGCAATTGATTTATGGATATTTGTTTTGTATCCTGCTACATTATTGAATTCATTTTTCAGTTCTAGTAGTTTTTTTGTGGAATCTTTATGGTTCTTTATATACAGTATCATCTTATGTGCAAATAGTGACAGTTTTACTTTTTTCTTTCCAATTTGAATGCCTTTTATTTCTTCTTCTTGTGTGATTGCTGTGGCTAGGACTTATAGTACTATGTTGAATAAGAATGGTGAAAGCAGACATCTCTCTCTTGTTCCCCATCTTAAGGAAACGTTTATAATTTTTGCCCATTGAGTATGCTGTTGGCTGTGGGTTTGTCATATATGACTTTTATTATTTGAGGCATGTTACCTCTATTACTACTTTGTTGAGAGCTTTTATCATAAATGGGTGCTGGATTTTATCAAATGCTTTTTCTGCATCTATTGATATGAACAAATGAACTACCAGAAATGGAAACTAAAAAAAAAAAACAATCCCATTCACAATTGCTTCAAAAAGAATAAAATGCATAGGAATGAATTTAACCAAGATCTAAAAGACCTGTACTTGGAAAATTATAAGACACTGAAGAAAGAAACTGAGGAAGATACAAATAAGTGGAAGCATATACCATATTCATGAATAAGAAGAATTAATATAATTAAAATGTCCCTACTACCTAAAGCAATCTACAGACTCAACACAATTTTTATCAAGATACCAATGGAGTATTTCACAGAACTAGAACAGATGTTTCAAAAATTTGTATGGAACCATAAAAGACCTTGAATAGCAACAGTGATCTTGAGAAAGAAGAACAAGGTTGGAGGAATCACCCTACCTGATATCAAACTATACTACAAGGCCATAATGGTACTGGCAAACAAACAGACATATAAATCAATGGAACAGAATAGAGAGCCCAGAATTAAATCCACACCTTTATAGTCAATTAATATTTGACAAAGGAGGCAAAAAACCATACAACAGACTAAAAATGTTCTTTGAAATAAATGTTGTTGGAAATATTGGACAGATATGTTCAAAAAATGAAACTAGACCACTTTCTTACACTGCTCACACACACACACACACACACACACACACACACACACGAACTCAAAATGGATTAAAGACTTAAATGTTAGATTCAAAACCATAAAAATCCTAGAATAAAACATTAGCAGTAAAATCTCAAACATTTCTCATAGCAATATTTTTTTTTTTCTGATATATCTCCTCAGGCAAGGGAAACAAAAGAAAAAATAAATAAACGCGACTACATTAAACTAAAAATTTTCTGCACAGCAAAGGAAACCATCAACAAAATGAAAAGATAAACCACTGAATGGGAGAGCATATTTGCCCATGATACATCTGATAAGGGGATAATATCCAAAATTTATAAAGAACTTTTAAAACTCAACACCAAAGAAACAAACAATCCAATTAAAAAATGGGCAAAATACCTGAATAGACACTTTTCCAAAGAGGATAAACAGGTGGACAATAGACATATGAAACGATGCTCAACGTTACTGTTCATCTGAGGGATGCAAATTAAAACCACAATCAGATATCACCTTACATCTGTGAGAATGGCTATCATCAATAAATCAACAAACAACAAGTGTTGGTAAGGATGTGGAGGAAAGGAAAGCCTCATGTACTGTTGGTGGGAATGCAGAATGATGCAGCCGTTGTGGAAAGCAGTATGAAGTTAACTCAAAAAATTAAAAATGGAACTTCTTAATGACCCAGGGATTCCATTCTGGGAATTATATGAAGAAATCTGAAACACTAATTTGAAAGAATATGTTCATTGCAGCAGCATTTAAAATAGCCAAGGTTTGGAAGCAGCCCAAGTGTCCATTAGTAGACTAGTGGATAAAAAAGCTGTGGTACATTTACATAATGCAATACTACTTTGCTGTAAAAAGGAAGAAAAATTTACCCTTTGCGACAGCATGGATGAACCTGGAGAACATTATGTTTAGTGAAATATGCCAGAGAAAGACAAGTACCATTGATTTCACTCATATGTGGAATTTAATGAACAAATGGAACTACCAAACAAAATGGAGACAGACTCATAGATAAAGAGCACTCAGACATCTGGGAGTGGGGAAGGTGCTAGGGTGGTGGTGGAGGGATTGAGCATAAGAGGAAAAAAAAAAAAGAGCAAACTCATGGACATAGACAACAGTGTGGTGATTGTGGGGGTGGAGAGGGATGAGTGGAGGTAGAAGAGGGCATAGAGGGAATAAATGGTGATGAAAAAAATAAATTTAAAAAAGATCTATGAACATAAAATAAACTGAATACTCTTTTCTCTATTTTTAATATGCTTTTATTATTTTAGAGGATTATAATGATCTAAATTTTAGTTCCTCAAGTTAAATTTTTCATATAGGTAACCACAGTTTCCTCCTCTGACACATCATCATGTCATTCTGGGGCATCTTTCTCCCTGCCCTCCCCTTTGAGAACTATAATGCTATGAGGTAGTATATATTTGCAAACAGATGCTTGTGTTCATTTAGGCTAACCCAAATTTTAGTTTACACCAGAATCACCTGGTACACTTGTTAAACTCAAAATGCAGAATTTCTAATTTAGCAGTTTGAAATGGGACTGAAGAATTTGCATTTCCTACCCCCCTGCTTTATTGAGACATAATTGACAAATAAAATTATAATTTATTTATTTTTGTAATCCTCACCAGAGGACATGCTAAGAGAGAGAAGGAGAGAGAGAGAAAGAGGGAGAGAGAGAGAGAAAATGAGAGAGAAACATTTATGTGAGAGAGAAATATTGATCAGTTGCCATCCATATGTGCCCATAGGTAATGCATATTTATCTATATATAAATGGATAATACCCTAAATGTCCATCTGGGTAATGGCATCACATAGCAATACCCGGCTTCCTCTTCCTAGTGAAGACTAGCCTCTTTGCAGTTTTTTCAGCCCAGGAACACAACTTGCTTTATAGCCAGGTAGAAACATTTCCCACTGTAACCAAATGTCTGTGAAGTGTTTTCCCGTGCCTCATCTCATTTGATCCTCACACAAGTCCTGGAGTAGGTAGATAGGAGACTTGGTGGAATCCTATTTTCTTTTCGTTAGCGGGGAAATGGAGATTTAGAAACTTTAAAAACTTGACCTGACTGAAAAGAAGTAAGAAATGGTGGACCTAAAAAATTACTTCATATTTTCTCACTGAGCAGAATATAGTCAAACACTGCTGCAGTTAAATATTTTACCCATTGTTCTCCCAGCGTAATCTATAATAATAATCTGCTTCATGCTGATGTTTACTGCTGTGTAACTGACAATTACCTTAAAGAGAAGTTGGGGTGCTTCACTGGGCAGGAAAAAGTTTAGCTAAATCAGAAAGCAGGTCTAATTAAGCAAGTTTAGTCTATATCTATAAAAGGCTTAGTTGATTTGCGCATGCACAATACATATAAAACTCTCGCTGGTGCCAATGACATGTGTGTATTTTGATCTGTCATTGTCGATGGTGAATTTGGTTGACACTTCCATTATAGAGAAAGGGTGAATAGTGATTTTAAAATATTTCTTCTAATTAATTTCCTTTCAATGTGCATGAATTTGTGTACTGGGCCACTAGTATGCATATAAGATCTTTGGTTAATCTCTTCCCGAACTCCAACCCTCTTCTCTTGGAGATTCATTAGTCTGTTCCATGTTTCCATGCCTCTGGTTTTATTTTATTCATCAGTTTATTTTGTTCATTAGATTCCTTGTTCATTTATTGTGATTTTTAGATTCAATTGTATGTATTTATTGCCATCTTATTGCTCATATTTTTCTTCTCTTCTTCATCTTCATCTTTGTCTTTTCTTTTTTCTTCCTCTTCTTAAAGAATACACTTCAACATTTCATGTAATACTGGTTTGGTGTTGATGAACTCCTTTAGCTTTTTCTTGTCTGTGAAGCTTTTTAACTGACCTTCAATTCTAAATGATAGCTTTGCTGCGTAGAATAATCTTGGTTGTAGATCCTTGCTATTTATCACTTTGAATATTTCTTGTCCTTTCTGGCCTATAAAAGGTGAGTTTGACTTTTTAAAAAAGATTACTCAAATAAGTGATATCATACAGTATTTATCTTTCTCTATTTGGCTTATTTTATTTTGCAATAATGCTTACCAGTTTCACCTATATTGTCACAAAGGCAGGATTTTCTCCTTTTTATGCCAGAATAATACTCCATTGCATATGTATACCACACTGAAAAAATCCATTCATTCATTGAGAGACACTTAGGCTATTTCCATATCTTGCTGCAATGAACCTGTTGACCCTTTAATCTTGGACTTCTAGCATTCAGAATTATGAGAAAGCAAATTTCTGTTGCTTAATTATTCTGTGGCATTTTATTAAGGCAGCCCTAGCAAACTAATGCAACCAGGAATGAAGAGATAAATGCTTTCAGAAAATAAAAACAAAACAAAACAGGTAACCTGTAGAAAAAATAAGAATCAGACTGACCTTGGACTTTTTACCAGCAATACTGGATGCTAGAAAACAATGGAGCAGTATCTTCAAAGCTCTGAGATATTATTTTTAATCTAGAACTCTATATACTCAGTTTAAATATCAATCACATGTGATAGCAGGATAAAGATACTATCAAACATGTAAGCGCTCAGAATGTTTATCCTCACATATCATTACTTATGGAACTTATTTGAAGATAATTTCATTAAAAATTATGTAATTCCAAAAAAGAACAAGAAAAAATAGGCCAACATAGAAGAGGGAGGAAGGAAGGGCACCAATAGAGGTGAGGGCAGGGTCCAAGTTTAGCTAGTAGTCTCCAGATGTCCAGGTATTGATTCTGTAGTACAAGAACAAATTATTAGTTCCACTGACCTAGGTTGCCAGGTTTTTTGAAATTAAAAATGTATTCCTTGAAGTATTTGGCACATGCTTTTATTAAAAAATTACTCATTTAGATGAAATTCAAATATAACTGGGAGTTCTGCATTATATCTGTCAGCTCTGTTCTAGACTGAAGATACTAGTTTCTATCACCTTGTACAATGTTTAGCCCATAAAAGGCACTAATTCAGTAGTCAATAGAGTGTCATTCAGAAAGTTTCTGCACTAAGAAATGATGGAGAATTAGAAAATTTGAGTCTGGGTCCCCAGAGACTCGCCGGGATCTGGAGCTCAGAGTCTGAAACTCCCTCCCGATTGAAAACAACAACCACGCCCTCCGCCGCCAGCCCGCTCCGCGTGCACTCCGCACCTTAGTATTTCACTTCAGCACTGCGCCTCCTCTGAGTCTGGGTATGATATTTTCTTTCCTCCTAGTTGTAGAATTTCCACTCAGCCAGCCTTCCTGTGGTTCTGGATGATGTCTGTTCTGTCCTTTAGTTATATCTCTGAAGTGGTTGTTCGAGGCAGCAATCTCCGGCGTTAACCTATGCCGCCATCTTGGTTTCTCCCACATCTGTCTAAAATTTCTTATATTAATAAATTATCTCAAAATATTATAAAAGCATTTTGTGTTGTGATACCTTGATTTGGAAGTTCTGCATACAATCCTATTTTACTGAAAAAATAAAAAATATCACAGAACATCTATTGATTAATATAGGCTAATTTTTGTGGACTATTTGAAACAAATATAGTTCTTCATTTTAAAGGTACATATTACCACAGAAACCTTATTGTGTTCATCTTTCAGAAAAAATTCTTGGCTTTTTTCTTATTTTGAAAATGTAGAGTGATAAATTAAAATTCACAGCTTATCAGTGTGACAGAATATTAAAATAGAGAAATTTAAAAACAAACCTTTATATTTCTAAAAATATAAGAAGTGCTTTTATATGAATTTCTCACAGTTTGTTTTTTCTTTGGGAAAAACACACATTTGATCTGCATTTGATTGACTGCAAGACAAAAGTCAAGTTGCTGTAATTTAAAGTGACTTACTCTTTTCATACAATGTCATCTCTTGTTTTCAGCAGAGATAGAAGAAATTGAGTAAGAAAATTGAAAACCATTTTAATGCTCCCAAAAGAATTGTAACATGAGCTTGAACATATGGGTAATTTGTGAGGTAAACTCAGCTATGGAGTCTGATCATTTTCAATGTATTTTTGTGGCTAAACCAAGAAAAGCTTTCTTTCTCTTTTGAGACAAAACTCTGGTCAGACCTCTTCAAATTTTCAGTTCATTTTTAACTAGGGTATTGAACATGTATGACTCATGAGATATGATAAAAATGCAACTCTACCTTTGCCCTCTATTGCTTTTTTAAAATTTATTTAATTGAATATTCTCTCCTTCCTCCTAGATGGAGGGCTGGTTTCATTACTTTTTTACTCACATTTAGGTAACAGACTGTACTAATGTCACTTTAGGTAAAAACCAGCCTCAATTAAAACATTAGAATGTCCACTTCCCAACAATGATCAAAACATTAATGTTAAATTTCTCCTTTTCCCCAGTAAGACCCATGTATTGAAATGGAGGAGGGTCTTGTCCTCCCCACCCCATTATTATTTCTCTTCCTTTCCCAGCTTGCTAACTGCGTGTTTTGACCCTCCACTGTTAAGGCCCAGGGGGAGAAGGGATTAAGGGGGAAGAGTGCAGTCTTAGTTGGTTGTGTAATCAAAACTAGCTACATAATTTTCAGGGTCCAGTACAAAATGAAATGCAGAGCCCCTTGCTCAAAAAGCATGAAAAAGATGATTTTAAATGTTCTAAAATATAAAGCTTTTTTCTTTTTTCCATAAGCTTTCTCTGAACTTGTCATGCTGTTTTTATTTGCTATTTAATATCAATTGAAGAAAAAAGTTAAAATTAGCATGATTTTATAGCATCATCTTTATGTTTTGCAATTCCAGTTTTCAAAGCAAATATAAGAGCACTTTACTTGTATGCAAAATCTCTGAAATGACAACTTGTATTTGCAGCTGGAATATCCATGTACAGAACAGTGGAAATGATGCACAAAATGAACTCAGCTTGTTTTTATTCCACTTCTTGATACACGTACATTTTACTAACACTCTCTGGGCTTACTAATAGATAAGGAAGAACTTAAAGGAAAAGGAATTGTGAATTGCCCTGTCTTTCCATTTCCTTCTATGCCATCATTTTTGTTTATTTATTTTAAAATTTAAAAAGTTTATTTTTATTGTTTTTTAAAATGTATTTTTTATTGATTTCAGAGAGGAAGGGAGAAGGAGAGCGAGAGATAAAAACATCAATGATGAGAGAGAATCATTGATTGGCTGTCTCCTGCATGCCCCACACTGGGGATGTGTCCTGACCATGGAATTGAACCATGACCTCCTGGTTCATAGGTCGATGCTCAATCCCTGAGACATGCTGGGTGGGCATCTTTATTGTTGAAAGTATTACAGATGTCTACCTTTTTTCCCCATTGATGCCCTCTACCCTATACCACCCCCAGGCCTTCACCACACTATTGTCTGTGTCCATGGGTTATGCATATCTATACTAATAAAAGGGTAATATACTAATTAGACCAGATAGACTGGATGTCCTTCCGGAAAAAGCCATGTAGGGGCAATCAGGCCAGCAGGGGAGAGCGGTTAGGGGCCATCAGGTCAGCAGGGAAGAGCAGTTAGGAGTGATCAGGCTGGCAGGGGAGAGTAGTTAGGGGCGATCAGGTCAGCAGGCAGAGGTGGTTAGGGTTGATTAGGCAGGCAGGCAGAATGGTTAGGGGAGATCAGGCAGGTAGGCAGGTGAGCAGTTAGGAGCCAGTGGTCCTGGATTGCGGATTGGACATCCCCTGAGGGGTCCTGGATTGGAGAGGGTGTAGGCCGGGCTGAGGGACCCCCAACCCCTGTGCACAAATTTCATGTATCAGGCCTCTAGTCTATAATAATAAAAGGGTAATATGCTAATTAGACCAGACGTCTTCTGGACGTCCTTCCTGATGAAACCAGGGCTGGAGGGAAGCCAGCTGGGTCCTGGGTGCCTGTGGTGGCCTGGGGGAAGCAGCCCAGGTCCCGGGTGCCTGCAGACGCCCAGAGGAGGGAAGCCAACCCAGGTCCCGGGTGCCAGAGGGAAGCTGGTGCCGGCAGCTGGGGGAAGGAAGGCCTACTCTTGCAAGAATTTTCATGCATCAGGCCTCTAATATGCATATAAATTCTTTGGTTAATTTTTACTGTAAGTGGTTAGTTAATTCAGACAAATCTATAATAATCCATAATAATAAAAATGTAATCCATAATAATAAAAGTATAATATGCAAATTGACCTAACAACTGAACAGCAGAACGACCATCCAGACAACCTTCCGGATGACCACACTATGACACACACTGGTGCCAGGCCAGCCAAGGTGGGTGTGATGTGATTGGTCAGGGGTGGGGGACCCTGCCATCACCCTGCAATTGCCCCACAGAGGGAGGCCCAGGCCACCCTCTGCCCTGCAATTGATCGCGGAGCCCTGCGATGGATTGCCTCAAAGAGGGAGGCCAGGCTATGCAACTGGTGGCGCTGCGGTGGGTAGACAGGGCCTCCCTCTGTGGGGTGATTGATCTGGGGGCCCCACAATCAATTGCCCCATAGAGGGAGGCCCAGGCCACTAGCCAGCAATACTATGGTGGGTGGGCAGGGCCAGCCAGCAATCGCCCGGCAGAGAGCGGCCCAGGCCAGCCAAGTGATCGTACCCCACACCTGCCACCCACAGAGGGAGGTAACTGGTGGTGGGGGAGGGGGGCAGCACCACACAGATGACAAGCAGTGGCAGCAGTGGGGGCAGGGCCAGCTGCTGGTAGCCAGGGGAAGGAAAGCCCCGATAGGCCCTGATCCCTGGCAAGGCCTAGGGACCCTACTTGAGGGGTCCCAGATTGTGAGAGGGCACAGGCCAGGCTGAGGGACACCCCCCATCTCTCCACCCCCATGCATGAATTTCATGCACTGGGCCTTTAGTCTATATACAAAAGCCTAATATGCAAATTGTCCCCTCAGGAGTTTGACCAGGAGACTGGGAGTTCCATTCCTCGCTATGACGTGTGCTGAGCACCAGGGGGCAGTGTGGAACAAATGAAAGCCCCCAGCAGGCAGCTGGTAGCTGGCAGCTGGAGAAGGGAGGCCCCGGCTAACAGCTGGAAGGCCCTGATCAGCCCTGATCAGCCCTGATCACCGGCCAGGCATAGGGACCCTACTCGTGCATGAATTTTGTGCACTGGTCCTCTAGTAAATGAATAAGAAAGAATATGACTAGGGTTTCTTGGTCATTTGTATTTCTTAGAACGCCATTGCCTGCTTTTTGTGTTTGAAATAAGTTCTGATTCATATGTAAGGCATGAACCCTGGGGCTGTCAGCAATCTCTGCTTACTCAGTTATACATATAACACATTTACCTTGTACTTAGAGTTTCACTGAACTCCCATGCATTCTGGATCCAGTGGAATTCTGTGCTCATAAGTCATCATAAATGCAATATGCAAATGGGGCAGCAAGTAATGACAGACACACATTGTCCCATTGGACTTATCAAACACTAGCTAAAAGATGTAATTATTAAGACTTTGAATACTCAAAGCATTAAATCATGCCTGGGGCCTTTCTAAGCGCAGGGGCCTATGTTACTGCTTAGGTTGCATTCCATGAAGCTGATCCCGAGTGCCAGTTGTCCTTTACACATAGTCTCTTGCTATTGGAGTCCCATTGACTCTTCCAGGTGGTTGACTTAGGCAAGCTTTCAGCTGACTCTTATGAGGTTTACATCTGGTCTACATTCAGTACTCACATATGTTTTGACTACAAATGTAGCTACTTTTCCTATGCAGCACAACCCACCTTTGTTTTGCCATCAAAGCAGCTCCCAGGTTTCCTAGAAGATAGTCAACCTTTGTATCCTAAGGTGCTAGAACATATGTCTCATAGATGGTCTCACTGCAACACCGTCCCTCTAGACTTTAGGTGAAGGAGTAGAAATTTCTCCATCCTTTCTTAGCAACTCAATAGGTTATAATTCATAATATAGCATCTTCATCTTTCTCACAAAGTCCTCACCCCAATTCTACTTTTTTGAATCTTATATATCTCGATGGGTGCAAACCAGACTTTGATCTATTTTTCAAATAATGTCTCAAAAATCTGCATGTGGTTTTTCCTCAAAAATTACTTTGGTATCTGATATCTATCTTATCTCAGTGCCTCAGCTGAAACTTCCAAATTATACATTCTGTTTCATGTAAATTATCATACTGGGCACAAAGCATGACATGGGTACAGGGATTGAATGTGTTAAATGTTTGGTCTTTTAAAAAAAATATATATTTTTATTGATTTCAGAGACGAAGGGAGAGAAGAGAGAGAGAGTTGGAAACATCAATGATGAGAGAGAATCATTGATTGGCTGCCTTCTGTACATCCCCTACTGGGGATTGAGCCTACAACCCAGGCATGTGCCTTTGACTGGAATTGAATTCGGACTCTTCAGTTGGCAGGCTGATGGTCTATCCACTGAGCCAAAACAGCTAGGGCTGTTTGGTCTTTTGGAGTTTCATTGAGGCCATACAAAATTTAAATGTCTATGAATCTTCTTCCTAAGAACAAGATGCTGCTAAGTTTTTAATCTGTCTTGAAGCTCATTAAATTGGGTTCCCTGATCCAATTCGCACATGAGGAGATAGGGGATTCTCCACACCAACAAGCAATTCTTGGACACTATTGGTGTACAAGAATTTGACTCAATTCTGACATGGTCTAACATGAGATAGCTTCAGGTTCTATAAGTTAAGGGTTCATTTTACCCCCCTCTCCCCAACACACACATTCAAATGCCAGCTGAAAAGCCCAGGCCCTTATCTGCTCTTCTGACAGACTGGCTACAGATCAGAGGTTCCAATGACCCCCATCAACTCAGAATGCCAATTGCAGGTCCATGTTGTTATCTATATTCTTGACCTATTGGCTATAATAATGTTCAAATAATTTGTTAGAGTGGCTCATAGAATTAGAGAGACACTAGATTATTAATTTATTATAACAGTATATAATTCAGGAATAACCAGATGGAAGAGATGCGTAGGGCAAAGTATGTGGGAGGGGGCTCCAAGTTTCCATGCCCTCTCTAGTCATGCCACTCTCCTCAAATCTCCATCTGTTCATCAGCTTGGAAGATCTTTGAGTCCAGTCCTTTTGGGTTTTGATGGAAGCTTTATTACATAGTAATAATTAACTAAATCATTGGCTGATGACAGTTCATTCAGCCTCCAGCTCCTCTCCCCATTCCAAAGATGGGTGGGGGGTGGGCCTGAAAGTTTCAACCCTCTAATGACATGGTTGGCTACATTGGCAACCAGCCCTTATCCTTAGGTGCTTACCAAAAGCCACCTTATTAACATAACAAAATACACCTTTTTCACACATTAGGAAATTCTAAGCATTTTGGGATCTGTTAGCCAGGAACTATGGATGAAGACCAAGTATATGTGAGAAAATATTTTGGTCATCTGAATGACAAAATATCTATTTCTTATAAATGACAATCTTGCATTCATAAAACAAGGACACTGATAAATTATATGTTGGCCTGAGGAATTCAAGCGTTTTCTATATATATTGATAGCTCATTGCTAATGCTTCAATTATTTGTGGTGATAATATGCTGTAGGAACAAAAGCAGAGCTCCAGTAACAGAGAGATATGGATATGATTTTTGTTTTTTCCACATCTTATTACCTTGTAGAGTTACTTAACCTTCCTAACCTGTAACTTCTCATCTATAAAATGGGAAAATAATACTTTCTAGGGTTATTTGATGATATGATGTATGAAAATTCCAGAGACTCAACCAAAGTTACTTGTCTTGATGGACATCACTAATTTAGCGGATAGCTTTAAGTTTATTTGATGGAGAGGAAAAATTGTTATTTAAATAGTCACTGACAGCAACCCCTTTTTATAGGAGTGGTATATATTACCTTTGGTTTAGCAAAAATCTTCATGATGCGGCTTTTGTTTGTGGAAATATAGGCCTCAGAGTATGCACAAGAAGTGAGAGGAGTAAAACTAAAGTACCCTATATGTTTACCCTAAACAATAAAAAATTTGGAGTTTAACCCAAACATGGTTGTAATGTGGCATCTATCCCTATCTCCTACCCAAGAAAACATATGTCTCTAGGTAGTAGTGAGCAATATAAATTTTAGGAAGATGGAAGAGTGTTGTATATCTTAGGTGAACAACATTTCAACCCAAAAAGTCTATTATGTCTATCTTTTAACTGCAAATTGTTCTCCTTAGCCTCCATACAGCCTTTATCTCTTGGTTGTAGAATCTTCCCAACTACCATTTTTCCCCATAATAACATGTTTTTCATTACTTTTTTTCCCTTTTTGTCTAGGAGTTTTCAGGAATAGCTTAGAACTAAGAGAAGAGGGCCTGGAAAACATGAGAAAGGTTCAACTAGCCCATATGGTACTTTGAGCAGCTTCAGACAGATGTGGCCCCACCCCTGAACATGTACCAGAGATCATGGTGCAGCACACTGTGAGCTGAATTTTAGCCCCTTTCTCACCACTTTAGCTAAGCACACTTGTGCAGTGAACAGCCTGAACAATCTATGTGTTGGCCCTGAAGAGGGAAGAATAAAGTAGTAAGAGAAACCTTTGGGAAAGGTGAAAACTTTCCATGCCTAGCAGGCTGGAATAATTTTAAAGACAGGATTGGCTAATGTACAATTTTAAAGATATATGCTGTGAGACAGTAAATAATTTCAGTTACCCTGGAGGCATCAATGAAACTGTCTATTAATAAAGTCTTAAGTTGGTGGTGTTTCGAAGAGTGAATGGATTGAGTCTGAGTTCACCTGAATGAGTAGAGACCTGAGGCAGAATGTGACTGGTGAGTAGAAGAGCTCTATGGCATCGGGGTGATTCAGGAGCAGTCTTCAGCCTAACCAGCCTTTCACAAATATCCTAGAGAGGTGTGCTTTGATTATGGGGGAAGGCTGATACTTGGATTCTATTTCCATGAGTGGGATCCAGCACTAGGTAAAGGGAGGCATAGAATATAATGATGAAGAACATCAACTCAGACCACTGGAATCATATCTCAGTGTGGTATACCCAGTGTACCAATTATCCTCATTATTCATACCGATATTCATACTCTTGTATATCCTCTTCTCCTTAGGTGTGGACTGGATTAACTTAGTAAAATTTATTCACTTTTAGGAAATGGAATATGGCAGATTGGTTGTGCTGTCATTTCTAAGAATAGGTTACAAAAAGCCTAGGGCCCCTATCTTGGGTATTCTTTTATTCTCTCTTACTTGTTCTAAGCGAAAATAGCTAACTGCCATTTTGTGAGCGGCTTTATGAAAAGGTCCACATGGCAAGAAACTCAGGGCAGCCTCTGACCAATAACCAGCAAAGAACTGAATCATGCCAATAGCTGCATGAGTGAGTTTAGAAGCATATTCCTCCCCAGACAAACCTTCAGATGGAACCTTAGCCTTGGCAAACATATTGACTGCAATATATGAGAAAACTTGATGAAGGGGCACCCAGCTTTACTGCTATATCAGTTACTTATTGTTGCATAACAAACCTCAAAACTCAATGGCTCAAAACAACAACAACATTTAGTATCCTATAGTTTCTGTGGGTCTGGAATTTGGGCATGGCTTACCTTGGTGGTTCTTGCCTGGGGTTTCTCTTGAGTTTACAGTAAAGATGCTAGTTGGGGTGATGGTCAGCTCAGGGATTGACTGGAGCTGGAGGACTCACTTCCAAAATGGCTCATGGAAAAGTTGACAGTGGTTAGGGAGACTCAGCTCATGGACACATGGCCATCTTCTTATGACTTTTTGCGTATTCTCACAGTATGACATCTGGCTTCCTCTGACATAAGTGAATCAAGACAGAAAGGTGGAAGCTGAAATGGCTTTTACGACCTAGCATCTAAAGCAGTGGTTCTCAACCTTCCTAATGCCACGACCCTTTAATACAGTTCCTCATGTTGTGGTGACCCCCAATTTCATTGTTACAAGTTGAACATAATTAAAGCATAGTGATTAATCACAAAAACAATATGTAATTATATATGTGTTTTCTGATGGTCTTAGGCAACCCCTGTGAAAGGGTCGTTCAACCCCCAAAAGGGTCGTGACCCACAGGTTGAAACACTGATCTAAATCATACACAACTATTTTTGCCATAATGATTGATCCACAGACCATCCCTAATATCATATGAGAGGGATTACCCAGTGGTATGACTATCAGGAACCAAGCTATTTGACCGTGGATTAGCTGCCCAATGTTGCTTAACTTTAGTTTCCTTGGCTTTGAAATGGGGATAATAATGGTAGCTGTCTTATAAGGTTGTGAAGATTAAATGCCATATTTCAGATATTAGCAATTACTAACCCATACATACAAGTTTTTTTTCTTCAATTTAAAATTAAATATTCTAAAAGGTGTGTGTAAGTAGAAAATAATGGGTATTTCTAGTATTCCATCTTGAATTATAAGAGAATCTTATGTATATGCTCAATAAATGTTAGCTATTTTCATCATTGTTATTATAGTTATGAGGGTATTGTTGTTTATATTGGAGGGCTGGTCCATCTTTTTTAACATTGCTTCAGAAGGATTTCATAGATGACTTTTTATGTGATCATCTTACATCTGAAGTTCATTGGGAAGCTATCTAATGGCAGCTCTTGATTAACCTACATTTAACATATTATGTCCTAATACATTATTCTGGCTCGTAAAATTGCCTCATTACATGTCACAGAAATTAAAAGTGCAGCTTCTAATGTAAGTGTGCTGTCCTTAATGTGCTGGCAGAGAGTCTTTGCCAACACGGTCAGCAGAGTACAGAACATGCCTGATCTACAATATCTGCAGGTCAGTTCAGACATTCTGAGCCTTGTTTAGACTTTTTCTTTCCATCTAACAAAGGTGTGTAAAAAAAAGGGATACCGTTTTAGGAATAATTTGCTTGTAAGGAGCAGAAACTCCATCAAGGTTGCTGAAGCATATGTCCATTTATTATTAGTGTCAGAGAAATATCACAGATTGCAACTATTGGAAACAGATCTCATGAGACTGGAAATTTATCAGGTGATCTTTCTGTCTTGCTACATGGTCTTCATCTCTTATCTTGGGGTCTCTGGGGTAGGGAGCTAGTAAGATGTTTCATAATGACCATCCCCTCCTGGTAGTCATGTCCTTATGTAATCTTCTTCCCTTGAGTGTGGGCTGAACTTATTGACCCACTTCTAAGGGTGGAAGTAATGGGATGAATATTGGGACCCTCTGCAATTTGATCTCTGACCTTGCTCAAGTGACTAGGCCATTTTATAGTTTAAACTTAGATTCTGTCTACGTGATGAGCTGCATTCCTTGTATTGTCCATTTTACAACAAAACTTGTTTTACTAGTTTATTTTGTAGACTCTGAAGAGAAACTGGGGTGTTGGCCCTGCCTTGCGCTCCCCCCCTTTGCTAACCATGTCTTATGACTCCAACTGTTGGCCATATCTTGTGAGTGTACCTGCTAACCATGAGTCAATTGAAATCATTGTTCTTATTTCACAACCCCACTTGCTGATCACAGAGTCAGGAGACCCCTGAAAATCCAGTTGCCTGCAGCAATCAGAAAATGAGTAATGTAAGTTTATGATTTTGTTTTCCTAGCAATCCATCCTTTTGATCAGCAACTCCTTGAAACTCTCCCCTTTAAAACTCTTGCCTTATTCTTCCTACCTTAGAGCATGTCTCCGATTTACAAATCAGATCCCAAAAGTCCTGTGGAACTTTTGTTCACACTTCAATCTTGGGTGTGTACATTCTTTCACTCTCTCAGAACACATGTGCTGGGGAAGCAAAGTGCCATATTTTGAGCAGCCACATGGAGGCCCAGATGGTGTGGCGAAGAACAGAGGTCATCAGTCCAATAGCCTATGAGGAACTGAGAACCTCACTCTGAAAGCCCGTGATCAACTAAAATATGCCTATAACCACATGAACTTGGAAGTGGATATGTCATCCCCATTTGAGTCATTTGGTCTTGAGATTGTTGCAACCCCGCTGACGCTTAACTGTATCCTCAGGAGGGACTCTAAACCATAATTTCCTACGTGAACTGATCCACAGAAATAGTGAGATAATTAATGCTTGTTGTTTTAAGCTGCTAACTTTTGGTATAATTTATTAAGGAGCAAAATATAATACAGAGTTTGGTGCCTAAAAGTAGCATGTTACCATGATGAAAACCTAATGTTTGGGAGTGGCTTTGAAATGAGAATTGAGAAAAGTGGTAGTGAAATTCTGAAGTGCCTTGAAGAAGCTTTTAATAGGCATGAAATAATCTTAAAAACAAAGCCTGAGGTCTAGCTCTAGCTGGTTTAGCTCAGTGGATAGAGCATCAGCCTAAGAACGAAAGGATCCCGGATTTGATTCCGGTCAAGGTCACATAGCTTGGTTGCAGGCTCCTTTCTGGCCCAGGCCCTGGTCGGGGCTTGTGCAGGAGGCAACCAATTGATGTGTTCCTCTCACATTGATGTTTCTCTCTGTCTTTCCCTCTCTCTTCCACTCTCCATAAAAATCAATGGGAAAATATCCTCAGGTGAAGATAAAAAAAAAAAAAGAACAAAGCCTGAGGTCTATATTGACAATGGAGACAGTTTAAAACTAAAGATAACATCTAGGCTTCAATTGTGTTTTAGTTCCAGGCCCAGAAAAGTGGTGAAACTAGACAAAGCTAGGAAAGCCAGGTCTTTGAGCATGAACTCACCTGTGTCTCTGGGTGTGGGATACTTCCTAAAAATAAACCCTTACTTTCTTTGCTACAAGCTCCTGTTCCTTTTTGATTGGACTTTGATATAAATGGACCCCTCTAGTCCAGTAACAATAGAAGCTTCTTAGTCTTTAATATGGCGACAGTGAATGCTGGCAGTAAGCTGAAGGAAAGGGGAATCATTGTTATGCAGTGGCAGAAAATTTAGCAACATTGTTGTTTGTAGTTATGGTATAACTAGAGGCCTGGTGCATGAAATTTGTGCACAGGTAGGGTCCCTAGGCCTGGCCAGTGAACAGGGATAATCGGGGCCTTCTGGCTGCTGGCCAGGGCCTTCCTTCCCCAGCTGCCAGCTGCTGGTGAGGGCCTTCCTTTGTTCCGTGCCACCCCCTGGTGGTCAGTGCACGTCATAGCAAGCGATCAGACTCCTGGTCTCCTGGTTGAACTCCCGAGGGGACACTTTGCATATTAGCCATATGGGTGTGTGTGTGTGTGTGTGTGTGTGTGTGTGTGTGTGTGTATATATATTAGAAAGTACATGAACTGGGTGATCTAGTAAGGAGATTTCCAAGCAGTGTTGAATGTGCTGTCTGTTTTTTTCTTGCTACCTATAGCAATATAGAAGAGGAATTGATTAAATTGAAAATTGAAGTAGGGATGTTAAGTAAAAAGGAGCCAAGACTTGACAATTTTGAAAACTCTGATTTTCCTGGTGGTAACTGGTGCCAAAATTAACAAATGGCTTGAAATCCAAGATCAGATCCAGAGCACTGCCTGGAGAACATTGGTCTAAAGATAAAGCAAAGGATATGACTGTCAAAACTTTTGTTAAGACCTCAGAAAGATAAAGGATTATGCCCCAGTGCACTATTCAGTTGCACAAAGGGCCCTTTAAAGAGATTATAATAGTGTGTTTCACAGATTCTCTCAATGAAACAATACTACATCTAGGAAGCTTAAGAGCATTATGTCTCAGTTGTCTCGTAAAAAGCTCAAAGGAGAGAAGCCCTTATCTCAAGGTTTGTGAATGTGGCTTTTGTCTAGTGCAGTGAACCCAAAGAGGATTCACAGGAGACCCACAAAGTTCTTACAAGAGTTACAAAAGCAGAAACATCTCCAGCTTGGACTCAGGAGGGCAGACAGTATGGAGAAGTCTTTGGACCTCAGAATTAAACTGGAAGGAAGGAGAGTGTGCTATCCACTTACATAAACACATGCTCCCTTTCATCACAAAAGGAAGGAAGGCACAGAGGGCAGAAATAATAACCGAGAAGGTAGAGTTGAGATCAGGGAAAATTATTCCCAGCCTTGAAATTCGATTAAGGAACATTTAACATTTGCCCAGTTGGATTTCAGAATTTCCATGGACCTGTGACTCCTTTGTGTATCCTTCCTCCTTTTGGGGAGATATGCATATAGCAGTTTTCCAATACCTGTCTCTATTGTATGGTGTGTGTGTGTGTGTGTGTGTGTGTGTGTGTGTGTGTGTGTGCAGGAGGGACAGAGAACTTGCCTCTAATTTCACAAGTCTATAGATCAAGAGGAATTATTTTTGAGGATCTGTACTTCAGGAACTATGTTTGAGAAGATTCATCAATTCCTGGACTACTTTAGATGACATTAGACAACAGGATTCTGGATTTTGAACTGACACAATAATGGAATGAAACTCTTAAGGCCATGGGAGGGGATGAGAATTTTGCATGTGAGAGAGATGTGAGTCATTGGAGCCACAGGTGTAGATTGTGGTAGGCAGCCTCTAAGATGGTCCCCAATGACTCTCCCTCCTAGTACTCATGCTCTTCCCACTGAGTATGGGTTGAACTCACTTTCAATGAACATATATAGCAAAAGGTATAGGCTGTAACTTCTGAGATTAGATTTCAGAAACACTTGGCTTTCATCTCAGTTGTGTGTTCTCTCTCCCTCTCTTAGATTACTGGTACGAGGGGAAGCAAGCTGCCAGGGCATGAGCAGGCCCAGGGAGAGCTCCATGTGGTGTTGCAAGAAATCAGGCTCCCTAAGGGCTTTCTCCCAGGAGGAACTGAAGCCTGCCAACAGCCACATGAGTGATCTTGAAAACAGATTCTTTAACCACCGTCTGGTCTTGTGATCTTTGAAGTCCCAGATGGCAGCTTGACTACGTTATGAGAGACTCTGAACCAGGATGACCTAGCTAAACTGTTCTGATTCCTGACCTTCAGAAACTGTGAAATAATATGTGTTTGTTGTTTTAAGGCACTGGGTTTTAAGGTAATTTGTTATGCAGCAATAAATAAGACATTCTGTTTCCTCTTTTTGCAGACTGGCTTCTTTGCTGACGCATCGATTTCATACAAGGTTGCTTTGCTTGCTGACCATAATTGACTGACTCACTTTCTGGGTCCCAATTTTAAATTTTTGGAGAGGGAATCCCATTGGCTCAGCTTGGGTCAGAGGTCCCATCCTGGTTCTATTTCCTTTCCATAGAAATGGTGGAGCATGAAGTATGTAGCGTTGCCATTTCCAGGCTGTTGGTAAGTTAGGTTTTATGAAGACAGTAGAGAGGAATTGATGGGCCTTCTAGAATTGCTGCTTTGAGAAAAGGTACCCCAGAACTGTTTTTGTATGTGGAAAAGTAAGCTGGATTATTCACAACTGTGACTCTAAGGTCTATAACATTTTTTAAAAGATTCGGTATAAGTGCCATAGCTTGCTATAGGATTAACATTGATACTTCAAAAAATATATTTTTTAAATTTCTTGTAGAGTGGAAGGGAGAGGGAAAGAGAGATAGAAACATCGATTGCTTGCCTCCTGCATGCCCCATACTGGGGATCGAGTCCCCAACACAGGCAAGTGCCCTGACCAGGAATGAAACCATTGACCTCTTGGTGCGTGAGACGATGCTCATTCCACTGAGCCACACCAACCGAGCAACATTGATACTTTTAAATAGTTATTTATACTAAATAGAAGTTAATGCTGGGTGTAACTCAGTAGTAATTAGTAAAGCTATTCCCACAGTATTTTCACTAAGGTAATTGAGTTGACCATACTTTTATCAAGGTATAACAATTGATAACTGGAGCTGTCTAGAGACTAGACTGAGTGACTTTTTCAGGAAGATGTTCTCATTTATCAGAAATGATTCAGGAGAGTATTAGGCAGGAACTGGCTCACACCATTGTGACAGGGAAGGAGGACTGCTGTGTATGTCTAAGGCACTAGGGGTTGCAGTTAACATGTTGTTTCATGGGTGCTTTCCAGTAGCAAACTGCAGTGATTTTTTTACAGACTAGGTTGAACTGAAAATTGAATTGCAGTGATAAAGAACTGTGCTGTTTTGAGTCTTTTTGTCTTTCCCATTTGATTAATGTAACCCTATATAACACAGTGACTTGAACATTCTAGAGAGGATTGTAAAATGTACTTCAAACATAATTTAAAAACCACCCAGGAATGTGTTTTAGCATAGAGAAGTTATGGTGAAAGAAAACTAGCATAAATATTTAGAACAAAGAAGACTAAATGTATCATAGTATTAAAATGGTATTGAATGCACATATGTAAAAGATAATATTCACCTAAAATTGGCTAGTTGTTTGTATAATTTTGACAAGAAAGCTTGTACAGTGAGAGGCATGGGCAGATGAATTTGTAAATCCGTCTCAAAAATTCTGGGACAGTGTGTCAGCACTGGGAGTTTTAGCTCCTTGAGGGCACCTAGGAATCTTATGAGGTGGCTTTGGGAACCTTGGACCTTACGGTTTGTCTCCCAGACACTAGCTTTATGACTGTATTATAATGAAGGCGGAAAAATAGGCTGCTCTAAATATTGAGGGGAGAACTCGGGAGATAACGAAGTTGTTCTGAGGTGGGGGAGAGTTGAAGGAATAAGTCACTTTTATTTTAAAAAAATTATTAGGTTATTTTTTTATTGTGGACATTATTAGAAATGCCCCCAATTTCCCACCCATTTTCCCACTCCACCCCACCCCTGCAACATCCCGGGCCTTCACCACACTATTGTCTGTATCCTTGGATGATGCATATCTACACTAATAAAAGACAAAGATGCTAATTGACCGTACCTTCACTATGCCCTAAGCCATGCCCACCAGCCAATCAAGGTGACTATATGCAAATTAACCCAACCAAGATGGCGGCCGGCAGCCACGGAGCTGGAGCAAGCAGGAGCCTTGGTTGCCCCAGTGATGGAGGAAGCCAAGCTTCCCGCCTGCCCTGAGCTGGCTGTGGCCTCCACTCATGGCAACAAAGTTTCAATTATAGAAGACAAATAAATCCCAGATACCTGCTTCCAGCCAGCCTCCACTGGGAGCTTGGGTGGTTGGGGGTTGTGGCCAGCCTGCAAACAGCCATCAGCCCCTCACCCAGGCTGTCCAGACACCCCAGTGGGGACCCCCACACTGAAAGGGCTGTGGCCAGCCTGCAAACGGCCATCAGCCCCTCACCCAGGCTGGCCAGGCACTCCTATATAATAAAAGGGTAATATGCAAATTGACCCTAACAGCAGAATGACTGAGAATGACTGGTCACTATGACACACACTGACCATCAGGGGGCAGATGCTCAATGCAGGAGTTGCCCCCTGGTGGTCAGTGTGCTCCCACAGGGGGAGCTCTGCTCAGCCACAAGCCAGGCTGACAGCTGCCAGTACAGCGGTGGTGGTGGGAGCCTCTCCCACCTCCTCAGCAGTGCTAAGGATTTCTGACTGCAGCTTAGGCCTGCTCCCCACTGGCAAGTGGACATCCCCTGAGGGCTCCCGGGCTGCAAGAGGGATGTCTGACTGCTAGTTTAGGCCCAATCCCCCAGGAAGCGGGCCTAAGCCAGCAGGTGGTCATCCCCTGAGGGGTCCCAGACTGCGAGAGGGCGCAGGCCGGGCTGAGGGACCCCCCAGAGTGCACAAATTTTTGTGCACCGGTCCTCTAGTGTGCATATAAATTCTTTGGTTAACCTCTTCCCAGCTGCCCCAATGCCCTTCCCTCTGAGATCTGTCAGTCTGTTCCATGCATTCATGTCTCTGGACCTATTTTGTTCATCAGTTAATTTTGTTCATTAGATTCCACATGTAAGTGAGATCATGTGATATTTGTCTTTCTCTGACTGGCTTATTTCACTTAGCATAATACTCTCCAGCTCCATCCGTGCTGTCCCAAAGGGCAAGAGATCCTTCTTTTTACTGCCACATCATATTCCATTGTGTAAATGTACAGCAGCTTTCTTATCTATCTATCTATCTATCTATCTATCTATCTATCTATCTATCTATCTAACATGCTATTTAACTGGGATGCCATAATGTGTCCACTGGACAGGAGGAGGTTGCCCACACAGCCTCGGGGGCGGGACAGCAGGGGCCTCAGCGTGCCTGAGCTGGGGGAGGGCCTGATCAGCAGCGCCCCAGCTGCTTCAAGGGTAGGAGAGGGCAGCAGGGCTGGACCAGCAGCAGACTTGGCTGCCGCGGGGTCCGAGGAGCGAGGCAGGGCTGGATCAGCAGGCTGTGGGGCCTGGGGAGCGAGGCAGGGTTGGACCGGAGGGTGGGTGGTGCCACACAATTTGCTGCGGGGCCTGGGAAGCAAGGCATGTCCAGACTGGCAGCTGCTGCAGGGGCTGCTGTGCTGTGGGCCCAGGTCAAGGCTCATGCAGGAGGCAACAAATCGATGTGTCCCTCTCACATTGATGTTTCTCTTTGTCTTTTCCTCTCTCTTCAATGCTTTCTAAAAATCAATAGGAAAATATCCCTAAGTGACTCAAGGGAAGGTGACCCGAGCGATTTTGAATCGCATGCTGGGCTACTAGTTTGCTGATAAGTACTTGGGCTGTTTCCAGATATTAGCTATTGTAAATAATGCTGCAATGAGCATAGGACTGCATATATTCTTTCTGGTTGGTGTTTCAGGATTCTTCGGATATCTTCCCAGAGTGGGATTGCTGGGTCAAATGACAGTTGTTTTTAATGTTTGAAGTGGCCCCATCCTCTTTCCCATAGTAGCTGCACCAGTCTGCATTCCCATCAGTGGTGTACTAGGTTTTCTCCACATCCTCACCAACACTTGTTGTTTGTTGATTTATTGGTAGTAGCCATTCTGACAGGTGGGAAGTGATATTTCATTGTCCTATTAATTTGCATCTCTCTGATGATAGTGACATTGAGATTTTTTCATATGTCTCTTGGCCCTCTGTATGTCCTCATTAGAGAAGTACCTATTCAAGTCCTTTCCCCATTTTTAAATTGTATTGTTTGTCTTCTTTTTGTTGCATTGTATGAGTTCTTTATTTATTTAGGATATTAACCCTTTATCAGATGTATCATTGGCAAATATGATCTCCCATAAAGGGGGTTCCCCTTTCATGTTGATGCTGGTTTCTTTTACTGTGCAGAAGCTTTATAGTTTGATGTAGTGCCATTTGTTTATTTTCTCCTTAGTTTCCCTTGCCCTAGGAGCTATATCTGTAAACGTAGTATTGCCACAAGAGATGCCTGAGATTTTGCTGCCTATGATTTATTCTAGAAACAACAACAAATTTAATACTACTACTAATGGTTATTTTTTTCTGTGTAACAGATATTATTCAGATTACTGTCATTATGGCATTATTTTGTTATTATAACTATTCTTTTAGAAATTGCTAATCCTATGTAACAACCAAGGAACTGAAAAAGTTAACAAAGTTAACATTTCAATATTTTTTATTGAAGAGTAATGTTTTATTACAGAAAATATGAACTAGCAAAGATAAGATATGACATTGGTAACCATGCCCCAAACTACCCTCCTTTCCTAACTCTATATGACTTAACTATTGACTTTACTTTCATTTTATCTTATGTTAATAAAAATATTTCTAAATTTATGATGATATATATAACTTAACAGGGTGTATAAACAACATAGCAGAAAGAGAATTACAATAAGAAATTTTTTTCACTGTATCAGCTTTCATGAAGCAAGCAAGTCAGGTAAAAGATACATTTATTCACTTGCAGAAGCATGTACTATGTAAGCACAAGAAAATGAGCATTTTTTCCCCCACTAAATTTCAACTCAGAGTATCTATCAAAATAAGATTAGAATTCATGTAAAAAGGTTTTATAACCTTGATATTCCCCAGATTTCCTTCTAGTATGTGGTCATGAAATTTAGTAAATGCACAGTGATACCAATAGAAATCCTCAGAATTACCCTGATAATGATGACATCAAGGGGGCCTTAAGTGGGCCACTGAAATGAATGTTCCAGATTATTAAATTTTATTACTTTTAAAAGCCAAATTATTTTTTTATTTTAAGCATTTTTTAAGGAATCTTAACACACACATGCTACCTATTTTTCTGCTTCTTAAACTGAACATACTAAATATTTTATTCATTTTGTGATGGCTAGGTCTCAGGTTACCATTATGAATAATTTTTGTTTTATATGTTAATACAGTGTTTCCCTCAGGGGCTAGTGATTTATATCAGTCTGTTAGATTAATTACCTTAAGCTTTTAAATAAGTTCTGATGATTCTCTTGACTGTATTGTCCCTTCCTTACTCTAGGCTATTTCAATTTGATAATTCCCTTTCCTTCACACTTTTAATCTATTATTTTCTGTTATCTCTATCTTAGTATAAATTAGATAAACATTCAAATCAGTAGATTATGTTATATAATTGTAATCAGTAGCCTTTTACTCAACAGCTTGAGCTCCACACTTCTGGAGATATAATAAATGGGATTTATTTGTTATTCAAAACATGTTTTCAATGCCAATACCATATTACATTGAATCTAAGATGTCAATTATAATTTGTTACATGGGGTACTAAGAAAGAAAAAAAATGTTGCATATTAAGATGCATCCCCAATTTATAGATATTAAAATGTGTAAAAATACAAGTCTTGGAGGAGATGAAATATGATGTGCATGATGGGGATACATCAATGATCAAAGCAAACAATATTTCTACTTTGATGGAGCTTTTTAATTGGCACACATAATTATGTCAGGTGATGGTTAGTACTGTGAAGGAGAAGCAAAGCTAGGCAAGGGGTAGGAGAATGACAAGTGGAAGAGGTCGTGTTCTTTTCATAAGTAGCTGGAGAGTCAGAAAAGATGTCTATGATGAGAGGATGTTTAAGAGGAAACAAGTAGGAAGAGAAAGAGTGAGCCATGAGGTAGAAGAAGATAATTCCAGGTGGTGAGTGCAAAGACTCTGAGATGGGAGTATGTTTCGGGTGTTGAGGAACAGCAGGTAGGTTAGCATGGCTGCAGTGGAAGAAAGGAGGGAGAGCGTAGTAGGAGATGACATCAAAGAGATGGTGAGCTCCAAATTAGGCCAAGCCTTGTAAGACATGGTACTAAGAACTTTGGAATGCACTCTGTGATAGATAACAAGCTATGCAAGGATGTTGAGCGATGTGATCTAATTTTAACAGAAACATTATGATTTCAGTGTGGAGAAAGACTGAAAACAGAAAGTTCAGTTAGGAGATTATTGGAATTATCCAGATAATGGATGATGGAAACAGACCACTGTAGCAATGATGGAAGTGTTGAGAATTGGTCATATTCTGGACATATTTTGAGGGCCAAGCTTGTAGAATTTGCTGATGGATTTAATGAAGGGGAGTATGAAAAATAGGGGAGTGAGGCCAAGGTTTTTTGGCTTACCAAGGAACAGAGTTGACATTTATTGAGATTGAGGAAAACTGAGAGAGAGGGAATAGGGTAGAGGAAGAAGAAGTGAAGACTGATTTTATACATGTTAAGTTTGAAATGTCTTAGCTATCAAGTGTAAAAGTGAAATAGGCAGTTGAATATACATGAATCTGGACATCAGGGGAAAGGCCCAGACCAGATAAATAAATTTTGGAGCCAGAAAATGAGTGAACAAATGTGTCAATTGCTCCTCACAGATTGAATAAAATACGGACTAAGAATTAACATTGGATTTGTTAACATAAAATTTGTGAGAACATATTGGAGTAGATTCAGGAAAGAATGAGAGGCAAAAAAGTGGAAGCATTGTTTTTCAAGGGTTTTTGTAAAGGGAGGCAGAAAAATGGGATGGTTAATAACCATCTCCTTCCCATGGGAAATAACTCCTTCCCATAATTTTGAAACATTTTTCAATTACTTTTAATATCATCCAGTTGGAAGGTATAGCAACAAGATATTTGGGCTGCAGGGCATATTAATTCTCTGATGTCATATCTTAAAAAACTTGGTGAAGAAATGAAGTAAGCTCAAATATACTTTCATTCAAAGCAAAAACATATATTTTTTATCATTCCTTTTTTTTAAAATTTAGGGTAGCATTGAAGACAAAAGGACAAGATTTTCAAATACAGGGCCCAAAATGGCCATCCACCTTTTATACCGGAAATCTCCTCATTTCTTGGTGGTAGTCTAAGTGGAGACTCACAGGTGCCTAGGCAGATACTAACTTGGGCTTCAGATGTCATTGTATGTATTGACACTTCAGACACTACCTGTCAACAGAAACTCAGAGCAGCTAAAAATATAGGGAGGTTCCTGTATGAAATTCCTGCTAGGAATTCAATTAGGAATTCAATTACTTCTACAGTGGGTAGCTATAACCTTTTAGAAATAAGTATTTGAGGATTGAATACTTGTGCTTCAGTAATCTGCAACATCCAAAAGGTATAAGAATGCAGTTCTAGATTTTTTCAGGCTAGATCACCCCCAACACTGACTTATTTCTTCAGACTCTGGTCTTCTCAGTGGGTGAGTCAGTCGCTGCTGTCACTGCTCTGCTGGGACTAATGCCATCCATCTGCTCTGCCCTGACTGGCCATGTGCTATCTGCATCTCCACAATGCTTTTCTTTCACTTTTCTTGGTACAGGCAGGTTCAAATAGCTATTTCAAAATAGCTGCAATTGCCACTTTCCTCTAAACTTTAGGCTCTGTGGATGAATCTTATTCGATAAGAAGGTTTCTTGCTAGATACCTTCTTCCCTTGGAATGATTTCTTTCTTCCTGAAGTGTTCCCAAGCAATTTACCTTCTCCTTCTCCTCACCTTTGCCTGCCAGACATGCCATCTATGTCTGAACTCTAATCTTGGGCCATATTTGAGTTCTTTGCCTTTGAGTCTCCTCGTTCTTCTTGTAAATCAGTGGATGTAAAAATGTACCAGGGGCTGTGACTCAACTCCACATGCTGGATGGATACACATCTTGTCTGTTTCTAGGCTAACTGGAAAGCTTTAGAGCACATATGGGTTTTGGAGAAGAAGAGAAAAACTATGGATATGAAGTCTCTGCTTTTTCTCCCCCTACCTATGCTATAGTAGCTAGGATCTTTGGAGAAGCAGAAAGAGAAATGGAGTTCAGGTTTTCTGAAGTACCATAAGAACCTATTTTAGGGGCTTGAAATAATGGTGATTATTACTGGAATCTGGAAAAAAATGCAACGTGTGTGTTTGTGTGTGTGTGTGTGTGTGTGTGTGCATGCTCATGTGCACCTGCTAACCTGCTGGCTAGCCTGGAAAAAGCTTTTCAGTTGCTTTTTTTTTCCTTTATGGGTCATGCCTCACAGATCAATTCTTTCACTGATCTGGCTCTTGAAACTTCAGGAGTTTAGATGGGTGAGGAATGTGTTGGAGTTGCACTGAGAATTGCTATAAAAAAGTCTGTGTGTATAGATGATGATGCTACTGACACATGCTGTTGGCAAACTGAGTGTTTAGTGCGGTTTTTGTTCCTCCCAGCAGCAGGGATGGTCTGAGCTGAGCCTCTCCTGCTGCTCTCCAGGTCCCCATTTGTGAAATGGCTGGCTGCTTGCGGGGAGGAAGTCGATGGCTGGGAACCATTTTCTTCATGCAATGTTAAGTGCTCCTTGTGGACGCTGCTGCCAGAGGGGAGATGAAAACCTGGCAAATTATTGTTCATCTCAAGCAGCTCCTGATGTGCTTCCTACTGAGGGGAAGTAAAGAAAGAAAAGGAGGCCGCAGCAGGCAGGTGCTGATGCCTTCCTTTCGTTGGCCTGCCCCCTGCTGCTGGGTCTCGCTTTTGTGGCTGAGGAGTCTGTGGGGCAGCACAATCCACGGGCTGAGGATAGCTGCTCATAAATCAGCAGAGGCAGCAGGCAGGTGAAACACTAAAACGTTACCCTATAAAATATTTAAAGAAAGCTGTGAATTCAGTTTTCTTTGATTAGTTCTCCAGATCTATACTTCAGTAGCTTTGCTGAAGTGCCTGAGTCAAACCAGAGGTACCCCCAGAGTCCATTTAAGTGCTTTGCACTATTTACTTAATATTTTAAAGACAAAAAACACTTTGGAATATTGAGCACTCCAAAAGAACAAAATCTACTGATGGACCCCGAGGGCATTTCACCTTTACGACAGCAATATTGCCAAACACTGTAGCAGTCTTTCATTTTTATAACACTAGATACATTATGGGATGAGTCCGCTTCAGAGGGGTCTTTTAACTCAGTGCACTGCCTTCTTGTGTGGTAAGCATAGCCTCTAGGGAAAGTACTGCTTTTTATTTTGATGTCTTCCATACTTTTATTTATTTAATTTTTCTTAAAGTGTTCCTTTTTTAAATTGAATTTATCAGTGTGACATCTATATATATAAAAGCCAAGCAACCGGAAAAATGGAGCGACTGGAACTGGTCGCTATGACACACACTGTGTGGCCAACTAGCCTGATCAATCCCCGATCAGCACCCCCCTAACTGCCTGTGGCCCCTCACCCAGCCATTCTCACCCCCAATGAGCCCCCCTCCCCAATAGGAGGTGGGGCCAGTCAGCCAACCTCCCATTGCCCCTTCCTCTGGCTCCCATAGCCCCTCCCCCCCAATCAGGGCGGGGCCGGCTGGTCCCCACCCATGCATGAATTTGTGCACCAGGCCTCTAGTTTATTAATAAAATTATACAGGTTTCAGGTTTAGAGTTCTACTGTACAACACATCATCTGCATATTGTATTGTGTGTTTACCACCACAAGTCAAGTCTCCTCCCATCACCATTCCCCTCCCCCCCTTTACCTACTTCTACCTCCCCCAGTCCTCTTTGCCTCTGGCAATCACCACTCTGTGGTCTGTATCCATGAGTCTTTTTTTTTTTTTTTTTTTTTAATCTTTGCTTAATCCTTTCACTCTTCTGTCCCAGCTCTCAATCCCCTCCCCTCTAACAGTGGTCAGTCTGTTATCTATATCCATGCCTTTTATTTAGTCCTAGAGGCCTGGTGCACAAAATTCATGCACTCAGGGGGGTTTCCCTCAGCCCAGCCTGCATCCTCTCACAGTCAGACCTCCTTAGCGCTGCTTCCAAGGTGGGAGAGGCTCCTGCCACCACTGCTGTGCTCGCCAGCCATGAGTCTGGCTTCTGGTTGTGGGAGTGCACTGATCACCAGAGGGCAGCTCCTGTGTTGAGCATCTTCCCCCTGGTGGTCAGTGCACGTCATAGCGACCAGTCATTCTGCCGTTCAGTCAATTTGCATATTAGCCTTTTATTATATAGGATGTTTTAACAAAAGAAACAACTAAATGTGTTTGCCAGGATACAGGGCTTGAAGTGGAAACAAAATAACTAATAGATTTGCCCCTGATTTAGAACCAGAAAACTGGGTTTTAGTGTTGGCTCTGCTGTTCAGTGGTTATACAACTCAGGAAAATTTTGGCTACACCAATTACTAGTTGTGTGATGGTGGGTATGTTATCTAATCTTGCTAGAGCATGCGTTTTTGTTTTCTTTTCCATCTGTAATATGAGGAGAATTAATAATGCTGACTCTCTGGGCTGTTGTGAGAATTAGGAGTGCAGATTTAATGCCTCGCACAAAGCTTTGCTCTTTATAAGCATCTGATAAAGTTAAATGTTACTAGAACTGAATTTTAATTGCATTTTATTTTTTGCTGTTCTCTACAATTAAGTTTATTGGGGTGACATCCTATTTAATAAAAGCCTAATATGCAAATTGTCCCCTTGGGCGGTCGTTCAACCGATAGACCGGGAGACCAGGAGTTCAACTGCTCACTATGACCATCAGGGGGCGGCATGGAATATGGTGGGCGTCGGCACACGATACTGGCAGCAGGTGGCAGTGGAGGTGCTGCTGGCCCCAATGGGCCCCAGCAATAGTGGGACCACTGCAGGATGGTGGAGCAGGTGAGCAGGTGGTGCCAGGCCAAGGCGGGTGCAAGCAGGGGCCTGATCGCCCTGCTGATCAACCCACAGATGGCAACCAGCAGCGGTGGTGGTGGGCGGGGCTGCCTCCTTGCTCCCAGGTGCTGAGGGAGCTGGGCGGCAGGGGCCTGGCCCTGGTCCATCCCCATGCAGGCAGGATAATGGAGCAGGTGAGGGGCAGCACCAGGCCAAGGTGAGCTGCCAGGTGGGGCTGTGGGTCTGTGGGGTTATGAGGTTTGGGTGCGAGCTAGGGCCCAATCTCCGCAGGCCACCCCAAATTCGTGCACTGGGCCTCCAGTTTGTTAATAAGATCATATAGTTTCTATGATACATGATCAATATCTTGCACTGTGTGTCCACCATCCGAAGTCAAATTGAAAGGGCGAGGGCTATGCCCTCCATCTTGCCCCGTACCCTCCATGTTGGGGCAGCCGCCATGTGCTCAGGAGAGTACCTTCTTCCTGGAAGCCCAGGCCCCTGCTGGCCACGCCCGGGATTTCTTTAAACTAACCAATGACAATCAAGGGATGACCACTTCCTGTGTAAGAAGACCCGACTGGCGCCTGGCCAATTAGCAGGGCCCACAGTCAGCTCCCCTCCCCTCACTCCACCCCCTATTAAAACCCTGTTTCTCCCATGGTGGTTTCACTCTGCTTCCGGTCGGTCGCTGTATCAGCCAGGAGGGGGAGTCGAGCTAGCTCAATAAAGGACCCTCTGCTTTTGCATCCTACTGGCTGGCTCCCTGGTGTGGATTTCTTGGGGATCTTGAAATCTGGGCACAACAAAATCATCTTCCATTACCATATATTTGGCCTTTACCCTTTACTATCCCCACTCCCTTCCCTCTGGTAACCACCATACTGTTGTCTGTGTCTATGAGTTTCAGTTTTATATGCCACATATGAGTGAAATCATATGGTTCTATTCTCAAAGTCCCTCCATGTTGTCGCAAATGGCAGTATTTCCCTTTTCTTGTGGCTGAGTAGTACTCCATTGTACATTTGCACCATATCTTTTTTTTTTAATCAAATTATCTATCGAAGGACACTGTGATTATTTCCAGATCTTGGCTATTGTGAATAATGTTGCAGTGAACATTGGGGTGCATACTTTGTGAATAAATGTTTTCAAGTATTCTTTCTTTTTAAAAATTTATCTTTATTGTTGAAAGTATTACAGATGTCCCCTTTTTTGTTCCCCCCATTGACCCCCTCCAACCCACTTCGGCCCCCTCCGCAGGCCTTCAGCACACTATTGTCTGTCTATGGGTTATACATATGTATATGCATATAAGTTCTTTAGTTAATCTCTTCCTGTCCCTACCCCTTCCCTGGCCTGGGGGCCTGGTGTGGAGTAAGGACCCCTCACTCCTCAGGGAAACCTCCACAGCCAAGATATCCTTCATGATTTTAAATCATCATTGTTTACTTAGGATTTCTCTTGTTTCTTGAGATAGGCTTGTAATAATATAAACTTCTCTCTTATTACTGCATCCCAGAAGTTTTGATGTTTCGTATTGTCATTCTCATTTGTCTCTCTATCTTTTTTTTTCTATATATCTTTCGATGTCACCTTTTATCTCTTCTTTGATTTAGTCATTTTTTAGTTGTATATTGTTTAATATCCACATATTTGTGGGTTTATTTACTTCCTTTTTGCAACTGATTTTAATTTAAAAGCATTGTGGTCAGAGAATATGCTTTATATACTTTCAATCTTCTTGAATTTGTTGATGCTAATTTTGTGTCCCAACATATGGTCTATCCTTGAGAAAGCTCCATGTGCACTAGAGAAGTATGTATAATCTGATATTCTTGTATGAATGACTCTATAAATATCATTTATCTCTATTTGGTCTAATGTGTCATTTAAGGATGATATTCTGTTTTGATGATCTATCTATAGCTATGTAAATGGGTATTTAGGTCCCCTACTATGATTGTTTTTGTAAGTTTCTCTCTTTAGTTCTGAGAGTAGTTGCTTTATGTATTTTGGTGCTCCCTGATTGGGTGCATATATATTGAGAAATGTTATGCCTACTTGATGTAGTGTCTTTTTTTTTTCATCATAAAATGTCCATCTTTGTCTCTTGTTGCTTTTTGTTATCTTGAAATCTATTTTGTCAGATATAAGTATGGCTACATATGCTTTTCTGTGGATTCCATTTGCTTGAAGAATCATTTTCCATCCTTTCACTTTGAGTCTATACTTGTCTTTGTAGCACAGACATGTGTCTTGAAGGCAGCATAAGGTTGGTTTTTTTTTTTTATCCAATCTGCCACTATGTGCCTCTTTATTGGTGACTTCATCCATTTACATATATGGTAATTGTAGAGGTATGAGGATTTCCTAAAGCCATTTTATCCTTTATTTTCTCGTAGCTCTGTATCTCCATTTGTTATTTTTATTTGTGTTTCTGTCTGTTGTTTTTGTTTGGTGGTATTCCATACTTTTTTTTCTCTGTTTCCTTTTTTAAAGTTACATGTCTCTGTTTTGGGTTTTGTGTGGGTTACTCTTAGGCTTGTAAAAGGAAGTCTTATATATACAGTAGTCCTTTTTCGTTCCAATGCATCTAATCTTCATCTCTCTTAGAAAATTCAGATCTTTACCCCACCCCTATTATATAAACTTCTCTCTTATTACTGCATCCCAGAAGTTTTGATGTGTCGTATTGTCATTCTCATTTGTCTCTCTATCTTTTTTTTCTATATATCTTTCGATGTCACCTTTTATCTCTTCTTTGATTTAGTCATTTTGTCACTAGTTATCCCTATTTATGCTTGAGTTTGTTGGTAATATTACTCATAGTTTTGTGACTATTCAGGAAAAACCCTCTTGAGTATTTCCTGCATGGTGGTAAATCCCCTCAGCTTCTATATATCTGGAAAGGTTGTTATTTTTCTTCATGTCTAAATGACAACTTTGCTGGATATATTATTCTTGGTTGGTAAATTATTTATTTCAGTAGTTTGAATATTTTCAAATTTTTAAAAAAATTTTTTTATTGAATTTATTGGGGTCACATTGGTTAATAAACATAATAGATTTCAAGTCTACAATTCTATAATACATCATCTGCATATTATATTGTGTGTTCACTATTCAAAACACTTCTCTTTCCATCACCATTTATTCCCCCTCAACTCTCTCCACTTCATTTGACCCCTCTTCCCTTCTGGTGATCACCATACTGTTGTCTGTAACTATGAGAGTTCTGGTGAGTGTAGCTTCCCTCTACTCTGCTGCCATCTTGGATCTTCCCCATAGTTTGAATATGTGATCCACTCTTTTCTAAGTTGTAGGATTTCTGTTGAGAAGTCTGATGATAATTTAGTGGGCTTTCCTTTGTAGGTTACTTTCTTCTTTTTTCTGACTGCCTTGAGAATTATTCCTTTGTCATTATTTTTTGACAGTCTTAATACAATGTACCTTGGAGAGGGCCTGTTCTGACTGAGGTTATTAGGTGTTTTGTTTGCTTCTTGAACTCAAGGATCAAGCTCTTTCTCTAGGTTTGGAAAGTTCTCATCAACTATTTGTGTGAATAGGCTCTCTTTTCCCCTTCTGTTCATCCTCTGGCATGCCTATTATTCTTATATTGTGTTTCTGAGATAGTTGATAGTTATTGTAGAGTTCTTTTTTTTCATTCTCACATCTCTGTGTCATTTCTAGATTTCAATCTTGATGTCACTATTTCTTTCTTCCATCTGGTCTGCTCTAGCTCCTGTTCTTGCGAGGTCATTCTTTATCTTTTTAATTGAGCTCTTAATCTCCAGAATTTCTATTTGGTTTTTTAAAAGTTTCAATATGTTTGGTAATACACTCATTTGGTTCATTGATTTTATTTCTGAATTTTTAAAACTGCCTATCTGTGTTTTCTTGCATCTCGTTGAGTTTTTTTTAGAACTGTAATCTTGAATTCTCTGCCATTTAAAATCACATATTTCCATGTGTTTAAGTTTTTTTTTTTTCCTGGAGATTTTTTTCTTTTTTAAACCTTGAAACTGTTAAGTTGCATTATACAAGATTAACAATTTCCCCACCACACCCTAACACCAACCCAGTGGCTATACCAAAGCCACAGCCCTTTTTTATTTTCTTCTGAGCTGCCTCATTACCTGGGTTATTCATAGTACTTGATAGATTCCTTCTATGACTGGCACTTCTTAGTAGATTGAGAAGAAGTCTTTCTATTTTCTTCCAGTAGGTGACCCTGAATCACAAGTTTGGTGTGTTTTTGTTTGTTTGTTTGTTTTTGTTGTTCTCTTATACTGCTTTGTTTTTTCATATCTCTGAGGTGGGGTGGGGGGGGCGGTGTGAAAAATGGCCCGTGTTCCCTGGGAAAGTGGGCATCTCCTCTATGTTCAGGCCACCTCATTCTCAGGGGTCCAAATCCATGAAATCCCAGTGCTGTCCTCTGTAGCCACACACTGCTAGCAGTGTAGCTGTGATGTACAGAGATGAGGTGAGCTGGGGAAACTTGGCTGCTTCCTTTTTTGCTTTGTCCTCCCAGTAATGGTGATTGACAGACCTCTGCTGCCTCCCCTCTGTGTCTTTACTCAACCTTGGGATTAATCACTCAAGGAAAAAAATGTTTCTGTAGTACTGTTCTTGGGTTTGCAGATAATGTTCTCTTCAACCAGACACTCACTGCTATAGTTCCTTCTAGGGCCTACTACTAGCTGTGGCAGGATGGGGGAGGCAAACTCTGGAGGGTGAGGGGATGTGGCCAGGTTTCAGGCTTTTTTTTGTCTGTCTGGAATGCTGATAAACAATTGTGTCTGCACCTCTGTGCTTCATTACTGTCCAGGTCAATGAATGGGCTTAGTCACAGCTCATACTGCCCGGTCCTGCAGGAATGCTCACTGTATCCCTTTGCTCCTCCCAGGTAAAGGGAGTGCCAGTGGCAACCTGATTCTTCCCTTCTTCCAGCTGAGCCCTGCACTGAGCTCTCGGCTGTGAGCTCTGGGCTGTCTTGCCTCCTGGCCTGTCTCAGCTCTTCTCCCTTGCACCTTCCCAGTTTGCTCCCACCTGCACACCTTCAGATAGTTCAATGTGCGGATCTCTCAGACTCATTTGTGCGCTGAGCAGGGAATCTTTCGTGAAATTATAGCTGTTTAAATTGTTGAAACTTAAAGGGAAGAGACCAAGGGAACTTCTTACACTACCATTCCTTTGATGTCACCTAATTCTGTTTTTTTAAATTTGTGACATGGTGGTGATAATATGCATTGCATAGGGTTATTATAAGTTTTAAATAAATATGGCATGTGTGAGTACATATATACTAAATGCCATATAAATGTAAGATATACTTATAGTCATAATGGAGTTTGAGAACTGGAAAAGGAGCTAGGTAAGTAACAGAGAAGCAAAAGAGAAAAGACAGCAGGAAAGTTAGGAGTAAACCTGTGGAGTCATTTTCACATTATTAGAAGTAAAAAAAAGGAATTACAGCTGCCACCCAAACCAAATCAAATCAAATCCAAACCCAAATCCAAAATCCAAACCAAAACAAAGTATATCAATAAACGAGACTGAAAAATGAACAACACTTAGCCTGCTAGTGTGTTAGGAGCACGTTAAGTTTCTCTTCTCCATCTTAAAAATATCTTTATTATTGCTTTCTTCTTAGGAGAACCTGCTGGTTAGTGCTCTGGGTCTGAGATAATTATGAGAAGAATGATGTGAAAGTAGAGGGAACCAAGTTGCTGGAGACCATCCCATGGATCTTCCTGTTGTAGTTGCAGAGCTCCTTCTCTGGGCCAGCCTGGCTCCTCCTAACCAGACAGGCTCCAGGAGGGCCTCATTTTTCTTTCTCTTCTAAAGACTTTGAATACCAGGGGTAGGATGGGTCTCAGTCCCTAACTCCTTACATCTTTACTTTACCAGAACACAGGTGGCAAGATATTTTATTTTAACAATGTTTATGCAGATAATATGTGGTAATAAATAGGGGATATTAGAAAATGAGAAACAGCAAACATGGAAATATTACAAATTTTATAACAGCCTTAATAGTTCCACTATTAATAGTAATGCCACTATTTCCATTATATTGTAAAGTAGGAGTGGAACTAAAGAGTTAAATTAGAGTCAGGTTCATTTAAATTTTTTATTTAAGAAAGAAAAAGAAAGTGAATATTCTCTCTTGTATCCTAAATACCTTAATGTGTGAGACCTCACAGGTATTTATGCATATATGAATCTTTTTCCCTGCCCTATATTTGGTCTCTCTTGAAATCATTTTCATTTCTTCTGTCATGCACATTTCTGTAAAGACATCTGAAAGAATGTTTTCACATATAGAGAAGTTCATGTGAGCTGATGTGAAATAAACTGGCAGGGAGGTGGGGTAGCTTTTCAGAATCAATGAAGACATGAGTGATGAATTAGTCACTATTAAATTGGCCTAGGCTCACCAACCAGGACTCAAATAAATCAAGCTTTTGCAAGTCAAATTTAATAACATGTAAAACATGGCCCACAATGATAGTTCATATAGCATTTATTCAGTCTCCTGATTTTCAGTGCAATACGATATAAAAGCTTGGAAGGGCTGGGTAAATGGGTGTTGGACCTGGGTGAAATTTTGCAGGGTGGAAATTTCTGGATTAATTCATATTCTTTTTCTGGAATCCTACCTAATAAAGTTGGAATATGCAAATTGACTGTCACTTTGTGACAAAGATGGTGGTTCCCATAGCCACAAGATGGCTGTGCCCAGTTCCCTCAGGACCACCGGAGTCCCCCAGTCTTTTAAGCCCTCACTGCGGGGGTGAGGGGCAAGCAGCACCCCAGTCTCCTGTGGAGAGCAGACAGCAGGGTGCTGCTTGCCCCTCACCGTGGCACCAAGGGGCAAGCAGGCCCCCGCAGAGAGAAGACAGCAGGGCCCCTGCAGTAAGCAGACAGCAGGGCCCTGCTTACCTGTGTCCACAGCAGCAAGGGACAAGCAGGCCCCTGCAAAGAGCAGACACCAGGGCCTGCGGTGGCGTCAAGCAGGCAGGTCCACAGAGAACAGAGAACCATGGGGAGCAGACCTAAGCCGTCAGTAGGACATCCCCTGAGGGCTTCCAGATTGGGGAGGGTGCAGGTTGGGCTGAGGGACCCCCCCCCTCTGTGCACGAATTTAATTTACTGGGCCTCTAATATAATAATGTTTGCATATAAATACTGTTTCTACTTACATTTGTGGATGCTAGTGAGCCTGACAAGTGGGTCATTTATTTAGGTGCCTGTCACAGTGTATATTGTCACTCCAGAACTTCTGGGAGTTCTATAAAGGCCTTCTGTTCCTCAAAATGGCAGGACACTCTGTGGGAGCTTAACTGAACCAACCATGAGGACTAAAGATAGCTATTTGATGATGAAATTAAAACATAAACATAAACATAAACACCAGGAACTACATTCCTGATATAGTATTAATCCTCAACATTATGTTCCATGCATTCCCAGGGGAGCAAACACATAACTCATAGGATGAGGCACTGTTCTAGAAGATAAGGGTGGGGAGAAAGTACAGATTAAAGAATGGAGACATGACAATAGATTTGGAATGACAGGCAGAAACAGTGCACCTTTATTTTTCTCTGTGTTTTGTTAGCAACGAGTTGTTAAGGGGAGCCTTCAAGACACATTAATTTGAGAAAGAATAAAGTAGACAAAAAGATCTAGTGTTAGATATAAATTAAAAGCTGTTTCTATGAATTGTAAGTATCTTTGTCTTACAAAGAGGATTGTAGGTTATTTCTTTTAAACCAAAATTTGAAGGTTGATCTGATTAACCCTCACATCATTTATTATGACTTTTCTTTTTTGAGGTGTTACAATAATTCTCTGAAAAATATTGAAAATGCAGATGCGTTCTAAGCCTGTAGGGACCAGGTAGAGTTTGGCATGATTTAGGGGCAACCAGACAATGCTTCATTACACAGGAAACTGACCCCTTTCCCATCTGCTGTAAATGAGATCTGAAAACTTTCTCCATCCTATTATCTTGTCAATTCCTAGCATCAGTTTCTAACAAAAGAGTTGAAATGAAATATAGCTTTGGACCCCCCAAAAAAAGTCCTTAGGATGAAGTGGGCTGTAACTTGGCTGCAAATACAAACGGGTAATATTTAGCTTGTAATATGATTTTCTTCATGCAGATTGCAATGTTTGCATCTTGTAATGAAGTTCATATTTCTTTATAACAGTGGTGCTCAAGTGGATAACATTGGAGAAAGGCAAGAGGTATCTACTACACACCTATGTATGAAAATTGACTCTTTTTTAAAAAGCATATTTTTATTGATTTCAGGGAGGAAGGAAGAGGGAGAGATAGAAATATCAATGATAAGAGAGAATCATTGGTTGGCTGCCTCCTGCATGCCTCCTACTTGGGATCAAGCCCACAACCTGGGCATGTGTCCTGACCAGGAATCAAACCATGACCTCCTGGTTCTTAGGTTGATGCCTAACCACTGAGAAACACCAGCTAAGCACAATTGCTGTTTTTATTAAAGTCTTTGCTGAGATCAATTCAGTAGTCTTCTAATCAGTCTGCCTCCTGTTTCTTCTCATGCAATTCATTTCCCACATCAGCCACAATACTTACTTTTTTGAAGAATGTCCCTTATCATGTGACTTCCCTGCTAGAAACTTCAAGTGGCTTCTCATCATCTGGAGAAAACCCAAATACTTTTCAAACTCTTTGCACAGTGCACAGGGCCATATAAAAATCTGTGCCAGGTGGGGGTGGGTGAGTGGGAAGAGATCAACCAAAGAACTTGTATGAATATATGCATAACCCATGGACACAGACAATAGGGTGGTAAAGGCCTGGGGTGATGGTGGTGGGAGCAGGCTAGAAGGAGCCAATGGGGGGAAAAAGAGGACATATGTAATACTTTCAACAATAAATATTTTATTTTAAAAAAGAATGTTTAAAGAAAGAAAAATCTGTGCCAGATCTGCATTTTTAACTTTGTGTTCTGATACTCTTTTGTATAGTCTTACCTTTGACCATTAGTTTAGAAAAAGAGGGATGAAGTGTTGGATAGCTTGTCATATGTTTCATCTGAGTTACTTTGTTATTCTCAGAACATATCATAATTTTTCATGCCTCTTTTTACTTGGAGTCTTTGTGTGTGTTTGTGTGTGTGTGTGTGTGTGTGTGTGTATGTGTGTGTAGGAATGCTGTTCCTGACTCTATGCTTCTAAGACCCCTGACTCTATTCATATCTCTTATAGTTCATTGGAATAACTTATTATCTTTTTTAAAAACAAGACTTTCTTATCCTCTTGAATGCTTTTAGGACCAGGACTTAGCTTTATTTCTCTGTTTCTCTAGACTCCAACAGTGCGGTGCCTAGGACATTGACATATTAGTAAGTATTTTTTTAATGAATGAATGAATCACTGAACATAAAACAGAGAGGCCACCTAGAAATTTATATTCTGCTGATTACATTTTGATAATAGTTTGTCTGGTTTAAAGTGAAATGTGACCAGGGGTTTTTAAACTTCAGAAGACTATTACATGCATTCTTGTGATACTTGACATATTAATCTTATGGAAATAGGTTAATTACAAATGCTATTTCATAGGGCTTAATTTCTTATCATAAGGTCATTGCTAGAGAATAAAGTTGATGAGACTGTGATGAATAATAATGTGCAAGTCACATTACTCTGGATGAGCAAGCTATGAATTATAATAAAAAGAAGAAATATTTGATGTGGGTTTGAGATTCTGCTTATTGGAAGTGCCAGCTCTGGTATCATGTGGATGCTGAGATTCAAATTTTTAAGCACTTCATAGTTTAAGGTTGCACATGTTGATCATTATTTAGAAAAATAACACAGGAAAGTCCAGTGCACTGCAAATGCTTGATATGCATGCAGCCAAATAGACGTACATGCCCATGTAAACATACATGTTTCTCTTTGATATTATTGAATGATATTCTATAGGTGAAATATGCTTTATAAATGTGGCAGTTGCTTAAGGTGGAACATGGAAGACAACTTTATATGCAGGTTTAGTTTATGGTCCATGTTCACAATCATGAGATACAAAATAAGATAAATGATACTGGGTGGTGGTATGTTAGAAATGACCAGTTTTGGGTGAAGAACAGAAACATAACTACTGAAATATCATAAAATTTAGTATCTATAATAATAAAAGCATAATATGCTAATTAGACCAGATGACCTTCTGGAGGACCTTCCGGATGAAGCCGCAGTGGCAGGGACTGAGCCCCTTGCACGAATTTCGTGCATTGGGCCTCTAGTTTTAAATAATATCTGAGCAGAAAAGAAAAAAAATACTTTGCACAAATTTAATTAATAGCAGGGGAAGTAGGTTGAATTCTCTTGAATATAGAAATTGTCATAATGCAGATGATTTTGGAAACTTACAGAAAGTGTGTGTCCTCAAATAATATAAGTACTTCAGATCTGCATACTTTAATTCAAATCAGATTTTCCCCTTTCCTTTGTGATGAGAAGAATAAGAAACTTAGTAATGGACATTAACCATCTTGGAAGTGTGTAGAGAAGACTCATTGTGATGTGGAAAGAGCTAAACTGGAGCTCAGAAAGCAAGAACTCTAGTCTTGGCTCTGACAAAAATTTTCCAACTCTGGGCAAATGTCTTCATCTTTGAGTGTTCCTCTCCATGTGAAATGAGCATGATCATAATGCTTTCCTCTTTCCTTTCCCCCTTCAGAGTCTATTGTTGGAATTAAGTGAGATAATGTAAATTTATTTTTTCCTCTCCTTATATCTTTCCTCTATAATGTTCAACTATGGTATAGAAAAGAGGTCTAGTGACAACCAATGCCTTTAGGACTTGTACAGAAAAAATGAATTTGAATAATTTGGTAGGTGGAGTATCATGAAGAAAATAAGGAAGATAACAGGGAGAACATGAATAGAGTTTAATGCTATGGATTAATGGTTACTGTTTTTCCAGGTTTTATGAGCTATTATTATGTACTTTATGTGTAATACCTTTTGTGAAATAGTCTGTTTTCTTCAGTTATACCCTTAAGAGCATTTGGATTCTTTTCCTAAGACTGAAAATAATGTTATTTTTCTGCTTTCTATAAAAAGCATGCCTTAGTTTTTTTTTAATAAAGAGATTAAACCATCTAAGAATATTCATTCTAGAATAAAACTTGTTATGTCATTAACACCTTTTGAAAAAAATAGGGTGAGTTTTTATTCTTACCCACTTTAAATCATTATTTTCCTTTTGACAATTCCCAGTAGTGTTTATACTATTGAAATCTAACCCACTCCCCTCTAACAACTGTCAGTCTGTTTTTTGTATCTATGAGTTTGTTTCTATTTTGGTTGTTTGTTTATTTTGTTCAATAGATTCCCTATATCCATGAAATCATATGGCATTTGTCTTTGCCTGGCTTATTTTATTTTGCATAATATGCTCCAGGTCCATCCATGCTGTCTCAAAAGACAAGATTTCCTTCTTTTTTACTGCTGAGTAGTATTCCTTTGTATAAATATACCACAGCGTTTTTATCCACTCATCTACTGATGGGCATTTGGGCTGGTTCATATCTTGTTGCAATGAACATAGGAATGCGTATATTGTTTTGAGTTTCCTCAGCTATATTCCCAGAAATGGAATTACTGGGTCATAAATTATAAAGTTTAGTAAATAGAAGTGGCAAAAAGTGGAATGGACTACCTTGGAAAATAATAAATTTCTCTATACCAAAAGTGTAAATTAGAGGATGATTAATCATTTGTTCAAATATGTAACAAATAGAGAGGGTAAGACTAGAGGGCCTCTAACACAGTTAGATTCCAAAGTTATATAAATCTTTACAGTAAAAGCACAAGAAGGAATAAATGGAAGAGCCTATTAGAGTTTCTTTAGCACTACCATCTCATTTCTAATAAGGCAATCTTTTTTACTCTCCCAAGCACATGGTTAACTGGGTTTTTTGTTTTTAATGGATACTCTAACTCTCTGAGCCTTTCCTCTATGAAAATTGTTATACTTATTGCTGATATTCACTATATTGTTTGTAATAAAAATTTATCAGAAATATATTTATTTTTTTACCTGGTTTATTTCTATCTTGTAAAAATAGAGATATATGTGACAGATTTTTTAAATTTATTTTATGTTGGTTACTAGAAAACTTGTTAAATTTGGCTTCCACTTCATAGAATGCATTTGGTATATACTAAACTGATTTCTGGCTTCTTGTCTTTTCTATTCTTATTCAACCTGCTCACCAATGATCCAACACATCTTAATTTTCTTCTTAAATTTTATTTGCTCTTGTATGAAATACATTGTAACATCTTTGGAACATAGCAGAATAACAAAAAATCATAATATATAAAGAGCCAGGATTTGTCACGACCTAAACGTCCAGACGGATGACCGGACACCAGGATAGGGTCCCAGCCGGTGTGGTAGAAGTTAGTCCTGGGTCCCCAGCTGCCCGCGGTGCCACAGCAGGAGGGAGCTCTGGCTCCCAGCCACCCGCGGCGCGGCAGTGGGAGGGAGCTTTGGGAACGGAGCCATGGTGCAATCAGACTGGCCTCTTGGTTTCTTTCCCCCAGCCCACAGGCCCGGAGAACCAGGGCCATGCTGCGATAGGACTGGACCCTACTTGAGAGGGCCCGAATTGTGAGAGCATGCAGTCTGGGCTGAGAGACCACCCTGAGTGCACAAATTTTCATGCACTGGGCCTCTAGTATATAAATAAAATCCTGATGCAAGCTCTACGTAAAATTATTCCATCTTAAAAATATTTTCTTATGTAATACTAGGGGCCCAGTGCACAAATTCATGTACCTTGAAAGGAACTGTGGGCCGCGAGGCTGCAGTGGGCACAGGGGTGGGTCTTGGCACATCCTCCGTGCCCCCGCCTGGCCTTTTCTGCCATGGCCCCTGGCCCCCTGTCTGCCGGCAGCCCCATTCCCCCACCCCCACTGCCCATGTGCTGACGGCACCAGCCCCCCTCGCACCGCTGATGACATGGAGTGATTGGGGCTGGTGCCAGCAGTGGGTGTGAGCGGAGCCAGTTCTGTCAGTGTGTGTGAGTGGCGGCTGCTGGCCCTGAGTGCCCCACAGGAGTAGGGGGAGGTGGAGAAGCCCTCAGGGGTGATTGGGGCTGGCAACTGCCACTTGCACCTGCTGACAGTGCTGAACAATTGGGACCAGCATCAGGTGCTGGCAGTGGGTGCGAGTGGCGGCTCTGGCGCCAGCTGCGGTGTGAGTAGGGCCAGCACCAGCAGCAGGTGTGAGCGGGGTTGGCGCCAACAGCAGGTGCAAGCGCTTGGTGGGACTGTGCATGCGGGAGCAAAGAATTTTCAGTAACCGCCAGAGGCTTGCCCTGATGACAACGACCGGCACCCTGCCTTGGTCTGGCACCCCTGCTCACCTGTTCCACCATCCTGCCATGGCAAATACCCACCATGTTCTGCGCTCTGCTGCCTGCTGCTGATGTCCACCATGTTCCACACGTGGCCCCTGGTGGTCAGCGATGTCATAGCGACTGGTTGTTTGGTTGTTCTGTTGTTCTGCCGTTCAGTCTATTTGCATATTAAGGTTTTATATATGTATAGATTCATGTCCTCACTTCCTCAGTTCTGATACAAAAAAAGAAAAAAAATCTTCCTCAAATTTCATAATTCAATATATTTGTGTAGGTTTTTTTTTTTTTTGCTTCAATATGGTGGCTAGAATAATGAATTTATTTACCTTCTTTAATTATTGAAATGCTACTGATATAATGTTATACATATGGGAAACAGGTAAATTGAAAATTAAATGCAGAGAATGAAGTATGGGCATGAGAATAGAGCCGGGCTGGGCCAGTGGATCAGATATGTGAATTTCTGGTGGACTGAGACCAGAAGCAGTGGATAAAATGCAAAGGGGGAAAGTAGCTGCCCAGAACTACTTTTTTATGTCCAGAAAAATTTATAACTGAGGTGGTAAGATAACTAAGGTGCTGAGATAACAAGGCAGTTGATTAAAGGGCTGTATGTGGAACAGCTGGGCCAGATCCCTTATTTCCTGCCCACTCCCCTCCACTCCTCCATCTTTCTCCCACAGAGTACCTACTGCTGAGTGCATGCTTTCCCACCCCACCTGCCAGACTGGCGACCTCAGTATGCAAAACAACTGAACTCTCTGTCTAGGGGGCCTAGTTTGAGTACTTGTGTGGTAGAATAGAGTTTTCCTTATGTTAGCATGGAGAATGGTATTCAGTTGGTGTGCTGAATCCCTATTTATTCATCCTTAAATGGACTTGTTGGTGGACAAACCCTGACCACAATCACAGAACTTGTAGCCAGTTCTTCCGTTCAGAGGAAAGATGTGTGGTAGAAAATCAACCTGGATAATGGCTGAGAAATTTCAGTAACTGATAGTAATAAATCTAGTTGACACTCAAAAATATTAATAGGCAATCAAGAATCTTTCTAACATGTTCAGCCAGCCAATGACAAAGAAGAGGGATCAAACAAATGTAACCATCAGTATAATTCAAGAAGTAGAGAATAACTTAAAAAGTTATAATTCATTTATCAGAGGGATTTGAATTGACACAATATTTCTAAACACTGAGGAATGCTGCCATAAAAAAGGAGTAGTTAAAAAATAAAAAGGAGGAGAGAACCAAGAGGGCGGCATAGGTTAACGCCGGAGTTTGCTGCTTTGAACAACTACTTCAAAAGTGAAACTAAAACACGGAACGGACATCACCCAGAACCACAGGAACGCTGGCTGAGTGGAAGTCCTACAACTAGGAGGAAAGAGAAACGCACACGGACACTCAGAGGAGGCGCAGTGCTGAAGTCAAATTCTGAGGTGCTGAGTGCGCGGAGCCGGCTGGCTGCGGAGGGCGCGGTTGGCGTTTTCAATCGGGAGGGAGTCGCAGACTCTGAGCTCCAGATCCGGGCGAGTCTTTAGGGACCCAGACTCAAATGGGAGAAGCGGGACTGTCTGGCTTCGGTCAGAGCGAGTGCAGCTTTCTCTCTGAGCTTTGCAGCGGGTGCTGGGACTCAGAGAGGCAGAGCCCCTGGGGACAGGACTGAGAGCCGCCATAACTGCTCTCTCCGGCCCACCCTGTTGATCCTGTGCGACCCGCCCCGCCCAAGCCCTGCACAGAGGCATTTGCCGGATAGCCTCAGGCAAAGGCTAGATTAGCACCTCCCTAGAGGACAGAAGTTCTCTCACTGCTGACACAGCTGATTCTCATAGCCACTGGGCCTGGAGGTCAAACCCTCCCTGGAATTAGCTACAACAATCAAGATTTATCTATAAGACTGCGAACAAAGACCACTAGGGGGTGCACCAAGGAAGCATAACAAAATGCGGAGACAAAGAAACAGGACAAAATTGTCAATGGAAGAAATAGAGTTCAGAACCACACTTTTAAGGTCTCTCAAGAACTGTTTAGAAGCTGCCGATAAACTTAATGAGATCTACACGAAAACTAATAAGACCCTCGATCTTATATTGGGGAACCAACTAGAAATTAAGCACACACGGACTGAAATAACGAATATTATACAGACGCCCGACAGCAGACCAGAGGAGCGCAAGAATCAAGTCAATGATTTGAAATGCGAGGAAGCAAAAAACATCCAACCGGAAAAGCAAAATGAAAAAAGAATCCAAAAATGCGAGGATAGTGTAAGGAGCCTCTGGGACAGCTTCAAGCGTACCAACATCAGAATTATAGGGATACCAGAAGGAGAGAGAGGGCAAGATATTGAAAACCTATTTGAAGAAATAATGACAGAAAACTTCCCCCACCTGGTGAAAGAAATGGACTTACAGGTCCAAGAAGCGCGGAGAACCCCAAACAAAAGGAATCCAAAGAGGACCACACCAAGACACATCATAATTAAAATGCCAAGAGCAAAAGATAAAGAGAGAATCTTTAAAACAGCAAGAGAAAGAAACTCAGTTACCTACAAGGGAATACCCATACGACTGTCAGCTGATTTCTCAACAGAAACTTTGCAGGCCAGAAGGGAGTGGCAAGAAATATTCAAAGTGATGAATAGCAAGAACCTACAACCAAGATTACTTTATCCAGCAAAGCTATCATTCAGAATTGAAGGTCAGGTAAAGAGCTTCACAGATAAGGAAAAGCTAAAGGAGTTCATCACCACCAAACCAGGATTATATGAAATGCTGAAAGGTATCCTTTAAGAAGAGGAAGAGGAAGAAAAAGGTAAAGATACAAATTATGAACAACAAATATGCATCTATCAACAAGTGAATCTAAGAATCAAGTGAATAAATAATCTGATGAACAGAATGAACTGTTGATTATAATAGAATCAGGGACATAGAAAGGGAATGGACTGACTATTCTTGGGGGGGAAAGGGGTGTGGGAGATGTGGGAAGAGACTGAACAAAAATCGTGCACCTATGGATGAGGACAGTGGGTGGGGAGTGAGGGCGGGGGGTGGGGTGGGAACTGGGAGGAGGGGAGTTATGGGGAGAAAAAAAAAAGGAACAACTGTAATAATCTGAACAATAAAGATTTAATTTAAAAAAAAATAAAAAGGAATTAAATATTTAAAAAAGATGCTTGCTGAAATAAAAACAATTGTTCAATGGAAGAGCTGGAGAAAAAAAAAATCAAAGGAATATCCCAAAATAAAAAGAAATAAAATAGGAGATAAAATTTTATGAAGTATGGAGCATCAACATGAAGACTCAATTATAGGTACTGATTAGTGATTTCAGAGAAAGAGAACAGATGAAATCAAATAAAAATAAAAGTCTTGGGATTTCTGAAAGATAACACAAACTTTCAGATTGAAAAGGTGGGATTGACTGGGACCTGCTACACCTTGGTGAGATTCTAGAACATCAAAGAAAAGAAGAGTCTAAGAGAAAAAAGGTTACCTACACAGGAATGGCAATCGAGTGACATCAGATGCTCACTCAGGACACTGGGATGCTAGATGACAACAAAGCAATTCTATATGATTTTGAGAGAAAATGATTGGAAGCTTTAACAATAAACTTTCAAGTGTGAGACATTCTAGAGATATTTCTTGGGATATATGGATTTTACCTTTTATGTGCCTGTTATTAAAAATAATTATGTGAGGATCAGTTTCTATAAAGGAAAATGGAGTCTAAGAAAAAATTACAAAGTCTAAGAAACCATGAACCTAGGAGATCAATGGAAAGAAGTCTGAGAGAGTCATTTGTCCAGTAGGCTTGAAAAGCGATTGCTCCAACTGGAGTTGGAGGTTAGAAAGAAGGTTTGTATTATAAAAGGAGGTAGATGTTTTTTTAAAACACAGAATATGGTAAAAAGTGAAGTGGTATTCAGCTGTTTCACCTTGAAGCAAGTCACTGGTGACATTCACATCCTCTTCTCAGCTTCAAAGGCCTTGATCTCTTGGTGATGTTCACCACATCTCTAGTTCTGGCTTATTCCTATTTTTGTGTTACTTCCTTGCTGTTCTTCTACCTATTAACTAAAAGGTAAATTTAACTACCACTGTTATATCTCTTATGTACTAGTGCATGCTTATAGTATGGCGGCAGGGAAGTTGTATTAATTCAGATAAATTTAGTTTTCTCTCAAGACTTGAAGATACTATTTTTAGTGATTGCTATAGAAATCAAAAAATCTTTTTGGTAAACTAGTTTTGCTGTTAGTAATGTCTGTATATATCCTTTAAAATCAATCACAAAGGTAAGAATCCTTTCTATTACTATCAACTTATTTGTGTTCAACTTGGTTTTGTGACTGCTCCATTAAATCTAGGAGATTTCTTATTAATGAGTATGACTAACCCAACCTGATATGGCCTAAACATAAAAAGGAAACATAAAGAAGTGCTTTTCAGGTCCAGGAAAGCAGTACCACTAATTTGGACAGCTTAAAGAAGTAAGTTTATCAATTACACTCTCAAAGACCTTATTTTAAAAAGAGAACTTATATTCCAAAACATAAAGTACTTTAAGAGAGAACAGTTGTGTTTAAAGAAATTTATTATGGGTGTGGCCAGACATACATAGTACTAGGCATTATCTTAGTCCAGAATTTGGCTCATCCCTAAATTTGACCCTTTAATAGACTTTTATTAGTAATAGGGAAGAGAATATGAGTCAGAGGTTTCAAAGGCTCATGGTTTCAGCTTAGATTTTAATTTTAATTTTAATAAGAAGAGTTGCAGAGGGGAATGAGATATAAATACTGTTCTATTGGTCCCTCCACACTCATGAGAAATGATAGGAAAGAATTCTTCTTGTTGAAGAACCATTTTTATTTTACATTAACAAAGAGTAAAGGGACCTTTTCAGAATTTAAAGTGTTATTTTTTTAGGACTACAATTAAAAGCATTAAAATTTTTTTTTGGTAACAGCTTTATTGAGGTATAATTTACATACCATAAAATTTGCTCAAGTATATAATTCAGTAATTTTTACTAAGTTTACAGAGTTGTGCAATTTTCATTACAATCTAATTTTAGTAGATTTCTATCATCCTTGAGAGTAATCTCCTATCCATTTGCAGTGACTCTATATTCCTACCCCTAGACCAAGGCAATCACTAATCTACTTTCTGTCTCTATATATTTGCTTATCCTGGACATTTCATATCAGTTAAATTGTACCATATATGGTCTTCAGGGCCTGGTTTCTTTCTTTACCGCAATGTTTTTGACATTCATTGAGATTATGTCAAATTTTTCATGTTCCACATCCATGTTGCATCAGTACTACATTTTTGTTCTCAAAGCAGAACAGTTAGGCTGATTTCTATTTTCATTTTTTTATATGTACTAGCTAGAGTTCAGACTAACTAAAAAGAGACTGTTGTATAGATAACATAAGCCATTGCAAATTATATTTTACTAGAGGCCCGGTGCACAAAATTTGTGCATGGGGGGGTTTCCCTCAGCCCAGCCTGCACCCTCTCCAATATGGGACCCCTTGGGGGATGTTTCACTGTGGGATCAGGCCTAAACTGGCAGTCGGACATCCCTTTCACAATCCGGGACTGCTGGCTCCTAACTGTTCACCTGTCTGCCTGCCTGATTGCCCCCTAACCACTCCCCTGCTGGCCTGATTGATGCCTAACTGCTCCCCTGCTGTCCTGATTGCCCACAACTGCCCTCCCCTGCTGGCCATCTTGTGGTGGCCATCTAATGATAATGTGGGGGGGCCATCTTGTGATGACGTGGGGTGCCCATCTTGTGACAACATCGCGGTGACCATCTTGTGACAACGTTGCAGTGGCCATCTTATGACAATGTTGCACGACGCCTCCTAGGCTTTTATTATATAGCAGCGGTTCTCAACCTGTGGGTCGCGACCCCTTTGGGGGTCGAACGACCCTTTCACAGGGGTCGCCTAAGACCATCCTGCATATCAGATATTTACATTATGATTCATAACAGTAGCAACATTACAGTTATGAAGTAGCAATGAAAATAATTTTATGGTTGGTTCACAACATGAGGAACTGCATTTAAAGGGCCAGAAGGTTGAGAACCACTGTAATATAGGATATACAAATTAATGTTCAAAATAGATTTTGGTTTGGGGTTTATGTTTTTTAGGTTATCTCATTTTTCCACTTAATTTCTATGTGTGGACATTAACATGATTAATCTCTGAGTAAAATGATACTTTGCTGTAAACAAATTTGAGGCATTTTCCTGGCTCATAATGTGAACATGTTTATCAATTTCCCTTTGATTAATTTGAACTCTGCTAACATTTGTAATGAAAATTATTCAGGGTTTAAAAAATACTTTCTATTAAATTTTTTTCCTCATCATTTTGCCAGAGTGATGTTCCAAGAAAAGGTGAAAGAAAATGATACCAAAGTTAAGATACTGTAGAGAACTAGAGTAAGAAGAGAACTTAACTGTTTTCCTGTTTCTTTTGAGTACTGCCTTGCTGTCCTTAAAATGTGTAAATTGTTTTCAAGTATGAAAAGAATATGGTTGTAATCTTAGAAAGTGAGAAATGCTTTAATAGGGATTACTGGCTTCTGTAGTGAAAATATATTTCTCTTTATTCAATTATATGTTTGCACTTTTTAATATTTACCTAGGTTACTTAAACCCTTATGTTACCTGGTAATTGTCTATCATCTACATTATTTTTCCATTTATTTGGGGCATTCATGGTTTTTAGTGATTATCTTTCCTTTCTCCATGGAAAGTGTTCATGAGGGTATTAACTGACCCCTACTTTAGTATTTTCTTCATCTATTCCTAAATTAACCATATAATTTTCCCTGAAGTTGCTGGAAAGGTCACTTAGCATTTCCACCAAATATTTTCTAGCTTCTATGGCTTTGGCACCCTTTTTTATAAATTTGAACCTATTGTTTCTATCCTATATAATAAAAGCATAATATGCAAATTGACCAAATGGCAGAATGACTGGTCAGGGAGGGCGGGACCGGTGAGCAGGTGGCACCAGGCCAGCTAAGGCATGTGCCAGTGGGCTGAGGGAGGGGGCAGCGATGGGGGGGGGGCAGCAGTGACTAGCAGTGGCAGAGGGGCGATGGGGGGCCGGGGCCAGCCGCTTGTAGGCACCATCCCCTGATTGGCCCACCTGGTCACCTCCCGCAGGCCAGGCTAAGGGACCCTCCCCCCCATGTGCATGAATTTTCATGCACTGGGCTTCTAGTAATAAATAAAATAATAGAGGGAAAAATAAGGTTGCAGAACAAGCAGACCTCTGTTGCATATCCTCCCAGGGCCATACTGGAAACAAAACTAAATTGTGGAACATTCACCCCGAATTACCAACTGAGCTTCAGCTGAGGAGGAGACTTATATCAAGGAAGGATAGAAAACACCTGGAGACTGGTAGGAAAGGTGAGGTGGTGAGAGAGCCAACCCAGGTTCCATGGGTGGCAGGTGGAGAGTAAAGAGGCATCTCTCAGCTACAGGAGGGTTATTTCCCTGAGAAGATCAAGGCCTGGAATCCAGGCTGGGCTTCACAGCCTGGAGTAACAGAGCTGAGAACAGCGGCCCACGTAACATCCAGCGATAAAAGGCGACAGGGCCGTGAGATGCCACGGAGAGCAAAGCTAGTAAACTGGAGCTGGTCAGAGAAAGTCTCAGTATTTTTTTTTTTTTTTAAAACCCAGAGCACAGGAGTTTCATTTGCAGCTACTCACCTGAGGCTTTGGTGGAGGAACAGCAGTGTGACTGGAGGTGACTAAGGAGTGGTGGGGTGGGAAACATTGGGGGAGACATGGAAAAGTAGCAGCCAGGAGTCCTGCATTCAGTCATACACCCCCAAACCAAAATGGCCATTTTTCCTGAGAGATGCTAGCCCCTCCCAGAAACCACAGCTCAGGAAAAGGGAAAAACCCCACCCTATAGATACAGCCTGCCACACCCTTAGGAGCCCTGCCTGCCACACCATGCATCTTGACCTTTGCAGAGGAGACAGCATTTTGACTTTTGCAGAGGCCAAGCCTATGGATTTGAACGGTCTCTAGGAGTGTCAGTGATTAGGTTGGTCATCTATACTACGCTCCTGGAACCTAACTGGTGCCTCCCCATCATGTGAGAGCTGATAGAAACTCCCAGTATTCAGCTGCTCCCACTGGACTGCATATGAGGATCTTGGCCCAAACAAGGGCAAGGGAATATCCTGGGACACTCTCAGAGGAGTAGCTCTGGGACAGGGAAACACACCCATCACTTTCCCTGAAATCTGAACAGCACCTCCCCCTCAGGAGAGATCCAGAGGTCATACTCCAGATTCAGCCTAAAGCCCTTTCAGAAATAGACTTGTGAGTAGTTAAGATTGACAGTTGGCTGGTAGGTGAAGGTGGGCAGAGCTGGAGCCTAAGGAAGTTTTCTGACCTATCCCTGGGCCCCGTGCTGCTAACAAATCAGTCTTAAAGGGCAGTTTGACCCCCCCTACACACAGCCAGGTTCTGGGGAGACAGACACAAACTGTGGATCGCTGCTTGGCGGTCCAATCAGGTTATTGAGAGACAAAGGAGGACAGTTTCTGACAGTGGTTGGCACCTAAGTGTCTCCCAGGAAGCCCAGAATTGGCAGACAGAGGAGTGGGATCCAAAGCAAGCTCCCATGGGGCCCTGAACTCAGCTGAAATGAATGCCACATCACCTTTTTCTTTTTCTTTTTCTTGGTGTATTTTGCTGTCTTCTTTTTCTCAATGCTTTATTTTATAGTGCTTTCAAATTTATGCTATACCCTATAATCTTGGAGCCATATTTCAGTTTTACTATTATTGATGAAAGCAGTAGAAGTTATCAGGAGGTATGTCCATTATTAGATAGATGGAATAGAATGGTTATTGTGACTTCCATTTGAACTACATTTAAAAGTAATCTAGAATCTATAATCAATACTGACTTCTATAACTTTACCACAGAATAAATTTAGTGACTCTGTTGGACACCTGAAATCTTAGCCAATGTTCCTAGAGGAAGTGGTATGGATCCCAATAGTTTTTAGTCTAGCTATTCTTAAAAATTCTGCCTTCTCATTTTGCTTCATTATACCAGCCACTTCCCAGAATAAGTTCCTCAGTATCGTTGCATATTGATAGTGTGGTTTATTGTCTGTCTTCACTAGTTTATTCAACCTAGTGTGTCACTGTGTTAAAAGAATGGTTAACAGCTGCTCTGACTGTGAAGGTTATTTTACAAATGTGACTTCTAGTAACTTACATGTCACCAATTCTTTTTCTATGAATTCTTTCACTCTGTGTTCATTTTCTTCACACAGAGCATCTGCAGATCCAACTAGAGAGGTGCTGGTAGAGAGACAGAAAAACAAATAAAACACAAAAGGAATCTCTATAGTGGCAGCTCCAGAGAGGTTGAAAAATCAGAAACAGGCAGAATATTTCCATCCCATTCTTGTTCCTACCACCTCCAAGGGGTAGAAGATAAAGGAATGAGCTGGCCAAGGAAGCACCATGGATTTCTTCAGGGTTATCTTTGGGTCATGAAGTATTAGCAAGGGCTCATATTTTGACACAAAAATTCAGCAAAAGTACCCTTATTTGTTATTAAGTGTAAAAAGTATCTGATATGTGCAATATATTTCACTGTTGTATAATATTTATGATATTCAAAATATTTTCACTTACATTTTTTTTACTTGCTACTCACTGGGGTCAAGGTAGGCTGTGGTTGGTATAAATTCAACATTTTATTCATATGAATATTGAAACACAGATATGTAATGTGACTTGCCTTCCTTTCTACTACAGTTTTCTGTCTTCCACAGTGGGAACTTCTTGTGAAATAGAACCTGCCATCGCCAAGTTTTCCCATGGTTCCATCTCATCTCCTGTGATGATTTCTTTGTCTGCCACTATTGTGATAGAAGGAATATACTTGTGTGCCAGGACATCTCTGGGGGCTTGGCAACTAACCAACTTAGGAAGTAGGCAAGTTCTCAGTGCTTTCACTCTAGTTCCATTTCTTTGGTTATTCCCTCGTTTGTAACTGTCTCTTCTCTTTCAGGCCACAGTTCCTCAAGTCCCAAATGACAAATTTAGTTCTGATAAATTATTAGTTTAGCATAGGATAATAAAATATATAAAATTTTGGGAAATATTTTCTATTTAAAAATAGAGTAACAGGATGAGTTCCCAGACATGAAATTTCAGAAATTGGCATTCTTTAAATCAAGGAGACAGTTTTAGGTACCAAGAATTTCCTGGAGCACTAAAAGATCACAACTGAGATGACTGCCCACTCTGTTTACACAAAAGGCTAGCATATCATTCAGCAGGTATGAGCTGGGATATCATCTACACTAATAAAAGAGAAAAATGGTAATTGGCGTACGACGATACCCTTTTCATTGGCTAATCAGGGCTATATGCAAATTAACTGCCAACTATGATTGGCAGTTAACTGCCAACTATGATTGGCAGTTAACTACCAACAAGATGGCGGTTAATTTGCATATGTAGGCACAATGCAGGGAGGAGAGAGGGAAAGCAGGAAGAAGCCCCCTGCCACTGACAGTGATCGGAAACCCAGGGGGGAGCTAAGAGCTGGGGGGCAGGGCAAAGGCGGCCCTGGGGCCGCCTTTGCCCTGCCCCCAGCCATGATCGGAGAATCAGGCGCCTTTGCCGCCCTGGCCAGTGATAGCAGGAAGTAGGGGTGGAGCCAGCGATGGGAGCTGGGCACGGTCGAAGCTGGCAGTCCCGGGAGCTATGGGTCCCTTGCCTGGGCCTAAAGCGGAGCCCACGATCGCGGGGCCGCTGCAGCTGCGGGTCCCCGCTGCCTGAGCCGGACGCCTAGGCCAGAGGCATTAGGCCTGGGCAGGGGTGGAGCCTGCAACCGCGGGGAGCTGGGGGTCCCCTGCCCAGGCCTGACACCTCTGCCGGAGGCCTCAGGCCTGGTCAAGGGGCCGATCCGGTGATTGGTGATCGGAGGGTGATGAGGGTCAACTCCTCTGGCCGAGGCATCAGGCCTGGGCGGGGGGCGGAGCCGGGGATTGGGGGGATATGATAGTCCCCTTGCCCAGGCCTGAAGCCTGGGTCAGAGGCGTCAGGCTTGGGCGGGGGGTGGAGCAAGCGATCAGAGGGAGATGGGGGTCCCCTGCCCAGGCATGATTCCTGGGCCAGAGGCCTCAGGCCTGGGTGGGGGCCAGAGCCAGTGATCGGGGGGCGATGGGGGTCCCCTGTCCAAGCTTGACACCTCTGGCGGAGGCGTCAGGCCTGGGCAAGGGGCCGATCAGGTGATCAGAGGGTGATGTGGGTCTACGCCTCTGGCTGAGGCATCAGGCCTGGGCAAGGGGCAGAGCCAGCAATCGGAGGGGTCTGGGGGTCCCCGCTGCCCGGGCCAGACGCCTGGGCCAGAGGCATCAGGCCTGGGCTGGGGGCAGAACCAGTGATGGGGGGAAATGAGGGTCCCCTGCCCAGGCCTGACACCTCTGTCAGAGGCGTCAGGCCTGGGCAAGGGGCCGATCCTGCGATTGGAGGGTGATGGGGGTCAACGCCTGAGGGCTCCCAGTATGTGAGAGGGGGCAGGCTGGGCTGAGGGACACTCCCCTCCCCTCCCCTCCCCCACACCCAGTGCACGAATTTCATGCACCGGGCCCCTAGTATGTTTATAAGGGTCTAAATGATTCAGCTAAATGTTTGAGGCCTCTAGCCTTACATGAGGGTACATCTCTGATGGGATTGTTAGGATTGGAGAATATATCTTACAACAATAGGAATACATCATTAATGATATTTGACAGAGACAATTCCTCCTCTGCAACCATATTTCTTAGATACTTGGTGTATGACCCATGTAATTTATGTAGCCTTTATGTTACAGTGGCTCACTGATAATCACTGAAGTGGGGATGCCTTGAGTTTGGGTTTCATAGCTTTTATATCTATGGAACTGTATTCCTATGCTACCAGTTCTGTGTGGCAGTAAAATCATTTTGGAAATTTCCACCAAATTTTTGAAACTTTAGGATGAGTTGGTTAATTAAAAATTATAAGTAAAAAAAGACAACATTTTGTTTAGAAATATTTGATGTTTATAATTTTCTTCCCATTTTATAATAAGACTGGCTGATAGGGACTTAAGAGTTGGTCATAGGGACACATCATGGAAGTCCAAAAGCGATTCTTCTAATAAATTTCCAATAAATTTTCTCTCTAGAATGAATATGCATGAGAATTTTTGTAGCAGCAGAGAACTGCCCTGGTGCGATGAGACAGCAGTCTATGCCTAGCAGACTTTCCCTTATAACAGCAAATAGCAGCAACTCTAACAGAGAGGGTGGGACAGCTAACAATGGCAGGCCTACAGCCCCATCAAAATCCACTTGAAGTAGCCTGCTCCCAGCCAAGTACATCTCCATGGGACTTGAGAGACTCTGAGGAGTCAGTTCAGATGCTACAGATGGTCATTTACTGTCCAGAAGAACACAGCTAAATATTTGTTTCTCTGTGCTCTTTTTGGTGAAATGCAGTTCCTATCCCCTGCCATGTAAGCTCAAAGGCACTAGTAGGAAAAAACCTACACATTCTTTTCCCTGTAAAAAAAGGACTTTTACAACTTCAAAATTTACACAAGTTTTTGGTTGTGAACTCTGAATTTTTACACCTTAAAGCATCAAAGATATTACCTCAGTCTGAATATATTTAAGGTCAAATATTACCTTGTTATAATAGAACTCTAGAATTCAGTCTAGAAGACTGAATTTTTATAAAATCTATATTATTGTCCCCTCTAGAATGTGTTAGCTGAAGAATATATTCTTATAAGAGTGGGTCTATTGGATGGGATTATTTTGGTGTCATTTATTTAATTAGATGTCAATATCTGAAAAATATAATAGATTTACATTTAATATTATTTGCTCTTTATGACAATAATTAGCCAACATATTGCCTCAGCTCCCTCCCCACCAACTAACCACTTGTTATGGGAATTTTTAGTTTGTGGTAATAAGGTCACATCAGGACTTAGGAGAAGGTATATTGTTATATGTTCACAAGTGGGAGGGGAAATGAAACATCTTGGGGTAGAACCCACTCATTTCTATCACTAGTACCTGAACCTACTGGATGTTTCAATAGCAATTTCATCTGCTATTTCAGCATCATTATACACCTGTAAATGGCTTCTAAATTAATAATAGAAATTTTCTTGACATATTTTGTGTATACAATACCCCCAAGTTACTCTTTCCAGTTGCATGGTCCCCATTTTTTTCTTCATTTTTTTGGTTTGGACTTTATTTTCATGTGTCCTCTGACACCTGAATAAACTGTATCTGTTGGATTTCTCTGTCTTCCACTGATATTCTAAAGTCCTTCAGGGGCCAAAATCATATTCGTATTCTCTAGTGTCTTTAGAATTTCAGAATCCATTCTATGTTCTGTTAAGAGGCAGTAATAAAACATGCTTTTGTTTTTAGCTGTACACTTTTCAACGTGGGAACTAAGTCGCTGATACCTCTATTCCCCACAACTACTGGGGCTTTGTTAATTGAAAGCAACTTGTTTGCCTGACCACTTCATTCATTTGGGTTAGTTGCTCCCAGGAGATTCCCCATTTGGTAATTCTATCAGATTTCTGGTGAGCAGTCATGATAGATCTATAGCTCTCACTCATGGTAGAGTCCAGCCACTTCCACCACCGAGCTCTTTCTTGCCTGCTTCTCTCCCTCTCTGTAAATCAGTGCAAATTGAATTTCCAAAAATAAGAATCTCTGCTATATAAAACCAGCTTCTTATTGTCAAGAACAGAGCCATTCAATCAGGTGGGATAAGCAGTGCTTATTTAATTTCAAGGATTCTTGGGTGCTCATTAGGAGAGTAAGTCAGAGTCACCACTAAGTAGGAGGGTGGGTGAACCAGAGTTAGACTTGAAGCAAGGTCAAATCTGGGTGAGGTAGGGTTAGGGTTGAATGGAGACAGGGCTGGTGGAGTTGGGGATGGGGAACAAGAAGAAATAAAACATTAACTCTAGATTGAGAAACAAGATGGTAGTATAGGTAAACACAATACTGCATCCTCCCACAACCACATCAAAATTAAAACTAAAATACAACCATCATTCAGAACTGCCTAAAGTCTGACCAAATGGAAGCCCCACAGCTAGAGAATTAAAGAAGAAACCACATTGAGACCGATATGAGAGGCAGAGGTGTGGAATGGCTGGTCTGACATCCATGTGTGGCCTGCTTTTAATCAAGAGGGATGTATTGGCTGAAGAGGCCTCCCATGAGGAGCAAGGGGTCCCAGCCCCACACCAGAACTGTCAGCCCAGGGTTCCAGTGCCGGGAAAATAAGTCCCTGTAACTTCGGGCTGTAAAAACCAGCAGGGATTGTGAGAGTAACACAGAGGCTGCCAGAGACCCAGGCAGTTCTCTTAAAGAGCTGGTGCATGGACTTACTTGGACTCAATCCCTTGGAGCTCCAGCACTGGGACAGCAGCTTGAAAGGATCCAGGGCCATTCAGGCAGGAACTGGACAAGAACTGGGGGGCAGCTTTCTCCTACAAAAAGTGCTGGCAGAGGTCATTAAGCCTCTGTTGAGATCTCCTCCCACAAAAAGCTGAGTTTCTATCAATCTGGCCCACTCTGTTCACCCTGTCCTGGTGATTCCATGAGATACTGCCCAACCCAATTTGCAGGCCCACCCAAGCTGTTTGCAGTGGCATTTTCATATGAATGGCCTGTTCTGGCTCAGGCTTCAGACTTTCCTAAAATCTCTAAAACAAGTAACAGCTGGACTTAGCACGCCCTATACCTCTCGATAAGTGACCCCTGGCCCAGCAGCTTGCCAAGGTTCATAGCTTGGCCTCTCCTAGGCACCTTTAAGCCCAACACAAGTAGCAGCTATCTGCAGATTGCTCTGGTGGCCCCAAACAGTGACTGACTTTGCACCTCCCAGGAGGCCCCAGAGCTGGTACACCTAATGGACAGCTTCAGACTACACCAGATTACAACGCTACCACATCCATGAGTGACACATTCAAGGGGCGGGCTTGGTGAGCACCAGAGCCCCACTGAAGCAAGTCCTGCTCCATAGGAGTATCTCCTGTACAGTAGTTCTTCTATTATAGATACAGCTGGTCCTCACAGCCAATTGGCCTGGGGTTCAATTCCTCTCAGTGACACCAACAGCAACCAAGGTTCAATTGCAACAGGACAGTGCAAACAGCCCACACAGGGGCACATCTAGAGTGCCTAGCTCAGGTGACTGGGGAGGCTGAGCCATTGGACCCTATAGGATACCTACTACACAAGGCCACACTACCAATTCCAGGAGACATAGAAGCTCTACCTAATACATAGAAACAAACACAAGGAAGCAGCCAAAATGCAGAGACAAAGAAACATGACACAAATAAAATAACAGAAGAAATCTCCAGAAAGAGAAATAAATAAAATGGAAGCAAGAAAACTACTAGATGCAAAGGTCAAAACAATGGTTATAAGGGTGCTCAAGGAACTTAATGAGAGCTCCAAGGAACTTAGTGAGAATTTCAAGGAAATTAGTCAGAACATCAACAACATAAAAAAAGACCAGTCAGAAATGAGGGATACACTAACTGAAATGAAGAATAATTTCAGGGAATCAACAGTAGAGTAGAGGATGCCAAAAATCAAATCAGCGATTTGGAATATGAGGAAGCAAAAACAAAACAAAACTCAATCAGAAGAACAAAAAGAGAAAAGAGTACAAAAATATGAAGATAGTATAAGGAGCCTCTGGGACAACCTCAAGTGTACCAACATTCATATCATGGGGGTACCAGTAGGAGAAGAGAGAGCAAGATATTGAAAGCCTATTTGAAGAAATAATGACAGAAAACTTCCCCTACCTGGTGAAAGAAATAGACTTACAAGTCCAGAAAGCACAGAGAGTTCCAATCAAGATTAACCCAAGGAGGCCCACACTAAGACACATCATAATTAGAATGCCAAAGGTTAAGGACAAAATGAGAATCTTAAAAGCAGCAAAAGAAAAGCAGTTAATTACCTACAAAGGGAACACTCATACGACTGCCAGCTGATTTTTCAACAAAAACTTTGCAGGCCAGAAGGGAGTGGCAAGAAATATGCAAAGTGATGAAAAGCAAGGACCTATAAGCAAGCTTACCCACCAAAGCTATCATTGAGACTTGAAGGTCAGATAAAAAGCTTCACAGACAACAAAAAGCTAAAGGAGTTCATCACCACCAAATCACTATTACATGAAATGTTGAAGGGTCTTCTTATAAGAATAAGAATAAGAATAATAAGAATAAGAAGAAAAAGATCAAAATGTGAATAATAAAATGGCAATAAATACATATCTATTAACAATTGAATATAAAAATATAAAAATAAACAAAGGAATATAATGAAATAAATAAACTGATGAATAAAATAGAACCAGAGGCATGGATACATGGAACAGACTGAAGAATCTCCAAGGGAAGGGGAAGGTGGGTGAGAAGAGATTAACCAAAGAACTTATATGCATATACACATTACCTATAAACACAGACAATAGGGTGATGAAGGCCTGGGTTGGGGCGAGAACGAGGTGGAGGTGGACAATGAGGGGAAAAATGGGCGGAATATCTGCAATAACTTTCAACAATAAAAATAAAAAGAAATATTAACCATTAATTTAGTCACAATTAATATTAAAATGCATACAAAAACACAAAAAACCCCATTAACTCTCTTTCATTAATGGTGGTAGGCAAATCTTTTTCATAAGATGATAAAACAAACCTAAATGAAGCTTCTGAAGACTGAGGTTAAAAAAAAAAATTACAAATTTACAGGAACAAATATCATCATATCTTGTTTTTAATTGTTTCTTTTTACATATTTTAAATATGAAGCCAAATACATGAAAAACTTTAAATTTATATTAATTCTGTGTAAAACATTTCATATGTGGGCCATCTATGTCAGGGGAAAATTAATTAGAGTAATGGGAATTAACAAAGTAGGTCATATTTGATTCACAGGAAAGTTATTTTCTGCATTCATGGTTCAAGGCAAAAATTTCAGGCTAAATAGGGCAGGTATGAAATGAAAATAAACTGGAATTATTTTTCTTATCTTCAGAGAACAGTTTTCTTGACGAAAACAGCATTTTAATCTTGCTTATGCTAAATCGTTCAAGAGAACAAAGCAATATGGCAAAAGTCAGCATGCTGGAGGTGTTTTCCCCCAGAGTAAGTCTCTTCATCTCTTCATTGAGTTCAGGTACCATATTCTCTAAACCCAGGGCTCCAGGTCTTCTCAGAGTTGTTCTTGAGGGCCTGTGCACACAGTTTGGTCGATTGCTGTACTTTTCTGAGCCAAAAAAATGAGGAAATAGGACTAAGCTGGTGGTCCTCAACTCTTACTGTGAATTGGGATCTTTTGGTGCCCAAACCCTGTTCTGGGAAGTTCTGACTGGTAGTACTGGGGAGGAGTCTTGGAGTTTATATTTTACCAGGTAATTCTGATGTGTTGCTAAGGTCTGGGACCACTAGACTAAATCGTATCTTTTCAACAGATAGCTGTGGATTTGGCCCAGAGAGAAGAATTGGTCACCTGTGGTGACTTCCCTGCACTTTTTGATAATGAGAATGAAATTACAATAGTCTGCTTTTTCTGGCATGGTAACCCACTTAGCCCAGCATCACCATTTCATGGCATGACGCTTCTGGCACAAAGCCTTTGATTTATGCCTCTTTATATGAATAATGCAAGTGCTTACAAATAAAGGATGAGTTTTGTAAATTAGTTCAGGGTAACACAGGGAGGGCTGCCATTGCTCTGGTGGAATTACTGATTAGAAATTGATTACAAATGGAGTTCTGGTTAGGGTTTGGGGTCTGGGCAAAGAGAATATGTGATCTTCCCTTCATCTTCCTTTTTAGCACTAAGTTGTAAAAAAAAAATCCACTTGCATTGGGTGAGTCTGTTCAGTTGGTGGCAGCAAAGTTCTGTTACAGAAAATTCTCTGAGGCCTTGGTCTTGGATATTTTGAAGAGTTAGAGGGAACAAAGCAGCATGTATAATAACATCCATGTTTTCCGTTAACCTGCAGAGCTTTTCATTTATTGCATGTGCTCAGGAAAGGGACAGATATGTAAAAGGAAGGTTTCTTGCTGCTTCGGTCTAAATCTAATCCTTTAAATATGTTCTTTGTTTCCAAATTCAGAAGAATGTAGCATCAGCTTCAAATGAAGGATTTAGTCAGGTTGTGATCCAAAAAGGTAGGAATCTGAGGATTTATTGCTGGTTGTCATGTAAATTTATTAAAATGGGAGCTTTGATCTTGAAATACTTCCAGACAAGATTAATGATTTAGCATCTGGGGAAATCAAGTTTTTGATACGATGAATGAATAAAAAAGGTTTTACAATTTCACATTGGCAAAGATAAAAATTTAGTACTTAAAAAGCTATTTTAGACTTTTAGTTTAATGGGAACTGTAGTAAGCATCAAGGAACATTAGATGGTATCTGACAAATATATTGACTAGAAAGGTTTGTAAGCAATAAACAGATGGAAATAAATGAACAAAAAAGACATGATAATTGGAAAATTAGTGCTGTGGATAGTGACATATTGTGGTTTGTGCCACAGTTTTCTGCCCATGCCCTGGTAAACGAATCATTGTTTCTATGAACCTGGGTGTTAATTCAGGGGGAAATGGAAAATTGAAACCTAAACTAGTCCACTGATTCCCTTGTAGTTGTGCTACTAACTTTATCTTTACCAAAGTGATTATCATCCAAAATGATTCATGCTTTTGGAGAAACTGTCACCAATACTGACACCATCTTTGTGAGGCTTTGAGGGTGGGAGGAGAAGCCATGTGTAAATAGAGAAAATGGAGACTCAGGAGGGTTGTCAGCAAAACTGCTCATTTATTATCAGAATGCTGATCTCCTGATGAGAGACTATCAATTAGAAAAATGGTTAAAATGTGACAACATTCAAGATTAGTTACTTAAGTACTGAATATAAATGTTCTGATATGATATCTTTATTATAATGCTAAACATCACCTGATTACTAGTATTTCTCAATTCAGGTTCATATTGTAATCCTTTTAACTCTCTTTTTTTTACACTGTCTTGGTTACATAAAGGTGTTTTGGAAATAAATTTGTGTTTTACTATTAAAATAATTTTTACTTAGCTTGAATAATTATGTAAAACTTTATTGAAAGCTTAAAACTGTTAGGTGGTTATTTAGTAACTTCAAAGTACTTGAGTGTTGAAATAATGACTTATAAAGTAAGTTATCCAATGTAAGCTTAAGTCAAATAGACCATCAAAGTTGAACATTCTAGGTTAAAATTTCAAAGTAGTTTGGGATGTAACCATGTAAATCCCATTTAAAGTAATGGGATTTTTTCAAACTGGAAATATGATTCCATGTGCACAATTTTGAAAATATGTCCTACAAAATACTTTTCTGCCCTGTCATCATAAGTCAGTTAGATCAAAGTTCGTTTCTTCTTCATCTTTCAGTTTTGAAAATATAGCAAGGCAACAGAATACAGTACTGTGAATATAAACTTTTCACTATGAGGAGTTTCTGACTGAATATTAGAAAACAATTATTAGAAATTTTGTAAATGAGATGCCTCTTTTTATTAAAGCTGATTTTAAAAAGAAACTGCTGCATACAAATTCCTAATTAAGCACAAAAATGGATTATTTCATATATTTGTTGAAATTGATGTAGTTACCTAAAGTAAAGATGAACTTTCAGAAATGGACTCTAATGTAAACCAGTAGAGAACATTAAATGTTGAACATTCCAGGTTAAAATTTCAAAGTAGTTTGAAATGTGAAATTACCTTAGGAAATTCTGGTTTAGGTGGCCTTGATACTGGTATATGTGTGAGTGTGTGTGTGTGTGTGTGTGTGTGTGTATAAATTATGGCTGATTCTGATAGGCAATAGGGTTGAAAATCACTGGCCCAGCCCTAGCCAGTATTGCTTAGTGAGTTGGGCATTGTCCCGTGCACTGAAAGATTGCTGGTTTGAGCCCCCCCTGGTCAGGACACATGCCCTCGTTATGGGCTCGACCTCCTGATCCATGTTGTGCTTCCACATCGATGTTTCTCTCTTCTTCCTTCCTCGCTAAAAAAAATCAGTAAACTATTAAAAGAAAAGAAGTAGGGGAGGCCAGGGGATTGTCAAGGGCAGGTGGGAAAAAAGGAGACATATGTAATACTCTTTGTAATACTTTAAGCAATAAAACAATTAAAAAAAAGAAAAGAAAAGAAAAGAAAACCACTGGCCCATTGTTTTTAGTAAAGGTGTCATGGCCAGTGACAATGGCCCATCATCAACCGGTTGGTTTCTGTCCTTCTGTTGAGGATTCTGTTAGCGAATTGCCACCAATATAATTAAGAAATGGGAATATTTGAGAGTGAAGGTTTCAGATAAAATTTTTCTACATATTTTACCCCCATATAGTCTCTATTTCTCTCTTCGCCTCCTCCCACAGCATGGGCTCGCTAACCTGTTTTGCCTTGCCTCTTCTCACTTGTACATTGTTAAGTACACACATGATAGTGGTTCTAAATGTTTTGTGAGAGTCAGTTGTTAAATTTTCAGAAATTTTGTGAACCTTTTGTTAAACATAACCACTATTAAAATTAAATTAAGTAAACTTATAGTTAACTTATATTATGATAAAAGTACTAAAAAATAAAAAAAGGAATAAAAAAGTACTAAATACTCAAAAACTCATTGCTTCCTAATTCTTTGATTGCTTTTAACCATTTTCTATGCCCTTGAGGCTATATACATCAATTGTTTGGTGGGAGAGACACTACTGTACATCTCTTCCACACTTGGCCCTCCATGGTGTCTGGTTGGTAGCTTGAAATCAGCCAGGTGCGTGCTCTCTACATCACAGAAACCAGCAAATGGTACAAGTTAGGACTTATTTTAGTGTGTTGATTATTTACATTTTAGAAGTGATGGAGAATATGTTAAATGGTGATTAAAGAAAGTGTATCATATCTATAGTTATTAAATTGTGAATAGCATAACATGAGCATGATGAACTTTTCTTCCAGTAGTCAAAAACTAAACCGTTTTCCAATTCCAAGAAGTTGCTCAAATTGTTGATGAGTGAGTGAAGTTTCTGCATAGTCTGTTTTTATTTCACTTTAGTCTTACTCGTTAACATAAACAAAATTATCAACTTTAGTGCCACAACTACACTCATTTATTAATGACATGGGTGACTTCTTGATTGAATTGGATAATAATCAAGTATATTCATATTCTCATTTTGTAACACTTTTCTTGGAGTTAGAATTATAACATTTGATAGTAGATTTTCAAAAAATAACAAGTCCCACTAAAGTTATAGGTATATGGACTTTATAATAAAGAATATTGTATTTTGTTATAATCTGTAAATTGTATATCACATATTTTTATATCAGAAAAATTTATAATAAGCATATACTTATATACACACATATACATCACACATCACACATCACACATCACACATTTTTACACAGAGATCTGGTTATTAAACATTTACCAGCACATCACTGCATATAATCCTTGAAGTGGGGGTTGGAAAAATCATTTAGTTCAAATTTTCTGCATTTAAATGTTGGCTAGATGGAAATTTAAAATAGCCAAACCTGGTTAGATTTCATGCAAAGGTGGATAGACAGCTGCTAATGTGTGATTTCCCTTCCAAAATTTTTATTTTCATTGCCCATGCATTAAATTGTAGTATTAGAGATTTATTACTTTGTGTTCTGATGCTCTTTGATCTTCTAAGCAATGATTTTTAAATGGAAATGTGTGTATTGGGAATGCCAGTTAAAATATAGTTTTCTGGAAAGTATACATCAACCCGCCACCCCCTTGCTAAATTATAACTATAGGTAGTGTGGTCCCCAGAAACTATATATTTAATGTTTACTAGGCCAGGATTTGGGAACTATTGCTTGAATCCTGTGTTAAATATAAATAGCCCAGAGGAGCAAAAATGTAATTCAGCTGCTGCCATAGTTAGACAAGATTAACAGATAGCAGACATCAAGGCCTTGAGGACACAGCCCTTCTCTCCCACCTCCCTCAGGCACCTGAAGCTGAGTGGATAATGAATCCTGGTAGGAGGCATGCCAAGCGCAGCCAAGCTAATTGTAAAAGGAAATTCTTTAGACACTCACATTTAACTATCTGGAAAAATATTAGAAAGGGGTCTTTCCTATTCCTTATTGCTCAGGCAGGAAATATGCTGTGTCTTCAAGTGCCCTGTTATGAAAATCAGATTGTTCATCCATTTTGTGTCAGCTAGCTATATGACTTCCCAGCGTGTGTACCCATCTGTCCAGCAATAAAGCCTTTAATTTTCTATTCCTATAGTTTTTATAAAACTACTGGCAGAAAATGAAACGTTCGTGATGCTGTGTATATCTGGTTGGTCATTTTGAGCCCATATTGCTCTTTTCTAAGACTGGTATGGGGTCCTCTTAAGGGCTTTCCAGGTGTCCAATCTAAATCGATGAGAACAATCACTCTCTAACCCAGTGGTTCTCAACCTTGGCTGCACATTAGAATCACCTGGGAATCTTTTTAAAATCCTGATTTCTGGGCCTCATCCTCCGGAAATTCTGTTTCTTTGTTACTAATGTTTTGGCCCCACTCCATAACAAGGAAACAGAATTTCCGGAGGATGAGGCCCAGAAATCAGGATTTTAAAAAGATTCCCAGGTGATTCTAATGTGCAGCGAAGGTTGAGAACCACTGCTCTCACCTGACACGTCTAGTTTGCTTGGAAATCAGCAGGTTTTCCTTCAACCATTCAATTAATACCTAATTGCTTTTACTCCGAGAAGGTGAAGGCTGCTAAAATTACCAGGTAGGAAGTTTATCTAACTTTTACTTTTTAGACAGAGGTTTGGTTTTGTAAAGAAGTTTGTACCCCCAAATCTACTAAATTATGGGTAAATGGTGCAAATATATATTTCTCATTTATTGAATTGCTGGGCAAGTGCTACTAAATGACTTTAAGAATAGGAACTAAGAAAAAAATGTTATTACCACATTACTATCTCTTTTCTCATTACCCCCCCCCTCCCAAAACTGGATACATACATTTTACCTTTCGATTTTTAGTTATGTATTTGAAATAAATTATTTTAGTTAAATAGTCTTACCACTTTTAAGCATTTATCTACAATAATTATTTATTTTAGTTCATGAACTCTCAAAAAGTAGAGACTGTAACTGTTCAAACTATTTTGTTATAGGGTGGCCATAGCATTTGGAAATACAGATACTAGTAATATTATTTTATTATAATATGATATCAATAAACTATTTATTTTGTATTTGTATTTCCAGACTTGGTTGCAATCCCTTACAATCCTGAGTAAATTACATGCAGGGGCTGGTTATGGCTAAAAACAAGGAGAAGGTGTTTCCCTCCATCTCAAGGCAGCTGTCATTCATTTGGGGCAGGTAATGCCATTACATTTATGTTCTGGAATCGCATCACATGTGAATTTAATTTAGGTAAACGTAGCAAGAAAAAGCTGGGAGAGAAGAGGAGAGAGAAATTTAAATGTTAGGGTTGATTTTACCATTTTATACAGGGTGTCTGTTACCCAAAATAAGTGTGAGAGGGGAGGTGCTAATCTGTTTTTCTTCCTCTGGTGTTCTCAGTTCTTTATGCCTCTCACAGCATGGAACTGTGATTGCAGTGTTTAATTGTAATGATTTATTAATACAATTTGGGTGCCAAACATAAGCTAACTCTTTCATCTGGTGTTAAAATAAAAAGAATAATGTCATTTATCTCTAGAAAGAAAACTGTGACAAATTTATTGAGAGATGGCATATTAGTCTCCAATACAGGTCTCCATATTTGACTTTTGTTTTCTGAATTGTAAAAACCTAAAACCTAACTAGGAGGAGGCAAGTCTACTGTAGTTATTTTCCTTTTTATAACATAGGTGCAGATATGAAGACAATTCTTTTTGTTGTTATTGTTAATCCTCACCAGGGGATTTTTTTTTTCCCATTGATTTTTAAAGGGAGTGAAAGGAAAAGGGAGAGATGGAGAGAGAAAAACATCAATGTGAGAGAGACACATCTATTGGTTGCCTCCTGCAGGTACCCGGACCAGGGCTGGGGATGGAGCCTGCAACCGAGGTACGTGGCCTTGACTGGAATTGAACCTGGGACCTTTCAGTCCCTGGGTCAACACTCCATTCATTGAGTCAAACCGGCAAGGGCATGAAGGCAATTCTTAATCACTAGTCTCAAAGATCCTAGATAAGTAGGATTTTTTTGTAGTGCCACTGTTAGGAAAACATAGAATTTCTGAGAGGAATAAATTGTTTTCCTGTGTTGAGCAAAAGTAGGGAAAGAGGAGCTATAGAAAGAACCATGAGTGCCGGGGTCTAGTGGGGTATTAGGAGTATATAATGCAGAGGATTGATAAAGTTAAAAAAAATAGAGGAGAAAAAGGAAGAGACAGACAAAAGAGAGTGTGGGGGTCTTAGTAAGCACATAAGAGGTATTTACCCGAATGGCAGAATCTCGGTTATGGTGATTGCAATATCTGAGCACTGAGCTTGGTGTAATGAGAATGTGTGGTGCCTTTTAATATACAACTGTCTACAGTAAGGTCAGTACCAACTCAGTAGAAGAGAGAATTTGAGATGCTGTGTGACAGAATAAAAGCAGAACAGAGAGATGAACTGACCTATTGATTTAATGCAATTTGGCCAGAAGAATTAGGGGTGGAGGAAGTACCTCGGATTTGTTTAGGTTTCTTATTGATACAGATGCTTCTATTTTCATAACTAGTATGGAATGTTTTATTAAAGTGTCCCATAAACTTTAATTATATTCTGGCCTATATTCTAAAATATTCAGTGTCCTGTCTTTATTTCTTAGTGTTTGTAATCTTTATTCCATAATTTTTTAAATCTATGAGCTGATCTTTTATTCTCTTGAGATCGTATTCTCCCTTGGCTTATAAATTGCAAAGACTCTGAAACCAGATTGAGGATGGGTTCGTGGGTTCATGGGATAGAAAAAGACCAATGTGGGAAGTGAAAAGACATAGAGGTGCTCATGTAGTTTGTGTTGTATTGGGGTTGCAATGGGTTACCACCAACCTGGTGACCGAATGATTAGTACCACTCACTTTGCTTTGGCTATATCAGGTGTAACAGGAAAAGGAGTCACACAAAGTCATGGAGGAATTTTACACAGGAGAGTAATATGATTTGATTTACATTTTTAAAAGTTCATTCCTCCTGTTACATAAAAAAACAGATTGGGGAAGAATATGGAAGCAAGGAACCAGTTAGGCCACTGAAGTGACCCAGGCCAGAGACATGGGGGCAAAGGTTAGGGTGGTCATAGTGGAGACAGAGAGAAGTGGGCAGATTGAAGTCCTTTTTAGAGGTAAAGCTTTGTAATATCAAAATAACATTTTTGTTTGTTTTGAAGTTATTTTCCTGTTGAGTGTGGGTTAGACTCAGTGATTTAGAATAAGGCCAAAATGTTGCTTTGCATGCCATTATTGTAAAACCAATCTGTCAAAGTTGTTATTAGAATTAACTGAGGTGGTAAAAGTAAGCTCTCACTATAAATAAACTTTTAAGTAAAGATCGGAGAGGCAGTGTGGGCACTGGGGATAGTGAAAAGGGCACATACTTTAGCAATTAGAAAAACCTGTTTTCTAATCCCTGTTTTACCACTTATTGACTGAGAACTACATATCAATTACCTATTGCTGTTACAAATTACCCTAAAATTTAGCAGCTTAAACAGAAAATATGTATGCTTCCATACAGTTTCTGAGAGTAAGGAATTTTGGATATGCTTAACCAGGTGGCTGTGGCTCAGGGCCTCCCATCAGGTACATTTAAGATCAATAAGACCTGGGCTGCAGCCATCGAAAGCTTGACTGTAACTGGAAGAACTGCTTCCAAGCTGGCTCACTCACATGAATGTTGACAGGGTGTCCTCGGTTTCTAGCCACATGGACTTTTCCACAGGGTTATGCTATGAGCTGAATGTTTGTGTCTCCCCAAATTCTACATTGAACCTTTAACCTCCAATTGACTGTGTTTGGAGAAACGGCCTGGTAGAAGGTAGTAAAGGTTAAATGAGGTCATAAGGTGGGGCCCTAATCTGATAGGACTGGTGCCTTTGTAAAAAGGCCAGATACTCCAGAGCTCTACCTCTCTCCCAGGTGAGGACACAGTGAGAAGGCAGCTCTCTGCAAGTCAGCAAGATAGCTCTCACTGGGAACTGAATTAGATGGCACCTTGATCTTGAACTTCCTAGTTTCCAGAACTTTGAGATAAATTTCTGTTGTTTAGGTAACCTAGTCTTTGGTATTTTGTTATGGCAGCCCAAACTGACTAGTAAAGGCTTTAATATTCTCATGACATGACAGCCAGTGTGCCTGAGTGAGCCATCCAAGGGGAAGTCTCAATATCTTTTATAATCTAGTCTCAGAAATTACAAAGCAACACTTTGGCCATTTTCTAAGTCATTAAGTCTAACCCACAATTAACAGGAAGAGAATTAGACTCCACTTTTGAAAAGAATTTATAAATGTACTAGAGACCCAATGCACGAAGATTAGTGCAAGAATGGGCCTTCTTTTCCCTGGCTGCCAGCACCGCCTTCACTCCAGCCTGGAGCCACCTTTCTGCCTTCCCACGCTGCCCAGAGGCCCAGAGCGGCTGGGGCGGTGTGAAACTCCTGCATTGGCACAAGCATCCTGCCCTGCCCCGGCCGCTCAGAGCCTGCATATGCAAGTTAATCTGCCATCTTTGTTGGGTTAATTTGCATTTATTGGCTGGTGGGCATCATGAAGGTATGGTCAATTTGCATCTTTCTCTTATATTAGTATAGACTTTAGAATCACAACAAGGCTTTTATATAAGCTTCTTTTATTCTTTTATAAAGTGAGGCTAATAATAAAGAACATTGAAAGGATTAAATTATTTGGAGTCTCTCTTATCATATGACTGGCTAGGTGGCTGCTCAAATGTTTCCTTCCTTGATAATTTAGAGATAACCTGGAAGTTAGATGAAAAGTAAGGCAGTGCAGTGTTTTTGTCTGACCTCTATATATGTGTTTCATCCTTCTTATGTTCATGACACCAATTTTCCATCAAGTGAACACATCTTAAACCCTACTTATCTAATTAAATTAGACACATAAATTGGAGACTATCTTTTTTTCTCTCTGAGATAAAAATATAAACCTCCTTTAGGAATTTTCTAAATGAAGAAACTATTACATGTGTCAGTGATGTATTTTCTTAATTCTATATAGGAATTTTAAAAAATAAAAATGGAAATTAAAATAATGTATCTCTAATATAAGTAAGTGGATATCAGTATTATCTAAAAATAGAAGAGAAATTCATGATTTAAACAGCATTTCCAACTGTAGCCTTATTATTTTAGCATGTTTCCAGCTGTGGGTGCCTTTACATACCTTCAGGCATAATCACATATCAGTATGCATGGAGTGACTTTGTTAATGTCTATTAATTCTTATATAAACTCTGAATAAATCTGTAGTAATCATGATGTAATTAAAACATTATTTTGCAAAATATAGCTATATTGAAGTGAGATTTAGGAAGAAGCTTTGATTTTTACTAAATTATTTTTTTGTTTTTCTGTTTAAAGAAATCAGTTATCTGATCTGTAGGATTTGAATGAGATGATGGTAAATACCTTAAGAAGTAGGATACTGACCATATCAGGAAGTCAGTGTACTGATGTTTCTGAAGGTCAGCATTTATTGTTTGAAGGAAATTTTAAAATATTTTAAAAGTTGGAATGATTGTAATAACTGAGTATCATTTACTTCAATGCATGACATAATTATTTCATTTCTTAGTAAACAAAAAAATCTAGTGTAGAACAATGTACATTAGACTGAAAGAAGTGCTCCACATCTGAGCAAGTTCTCTCTTGCTCATGATCTCAGGAGCCATGTCAGGGCTAAACAGATAAACCTATTGATATTTGGGCCACACTGATTAGCGAGTATGTAAGTTTAATGCATAAATGAATAGAACCCAAGAGTAGAGATAGAATTTGCTTTTGATAAGCCACCAGGTTAAGAAAAGATAATATAGGAAGGGAAGATGGTGGCTAGCAGGATGGAGGTGAGGGAGAGGCTGTGAGTGAGTGAGGGGGTGAAAGGAGAGTTTTTGGATGTGTGTGGTGTGTGTGAGTGAGGGACAGTTAAATCCAGCAGGAGTAGCAGAGGCTTGCAGACCAGACTCTCTTGGACAGGGAGCACCTACCACTGCTGCAGGTACTCCCCGGGCTGCTGGGTTCGGGCACGGAGCCCACACCATCTTGAAGGGGAGAGCAGCTTCTTCTAGGAACTCATCAGCACAACCACCCAGACTGCCCTTGGACACTGCCCGTGACCCTGTAGCCACTCCAGTCAAAATCCTGCTGCCCCTCCTGCAGACCTACAGACCCTAGGACTTCCACCTCCAAGGGTGTATGGCTCCCACAGCAGTAAGTGCGACTTCCCACTCCTCAGCAGCTGACTTCTGGACACGTAAACTGCACCTTCCCAGAGTGAAGGCCTGAGCCCACTGCCCACAGGCCGCTCTTGGGTGCCACTATGATCCCCTGCTGGGTGCGCTCTTATCCAAACAAAGATGCATGCTATGGCAGTAGAAATTCTGAATTCCCCCTTCCCAGCTGCCTGCCCACAGACACCTCGGTCATGCAGCTTCAGCGCGAGGGCCTCTCTCAGTACGTGAGTGTGCCACCCTGACAAAGGGCCCCCAGTGCCTGGGTGAACCACCATTGGGCACGTGTGAATCCAACCTGAGAGACTGCACATTAGCGCCACCTCCAAAAGAACCTGGGTAGCAAAGCAGTGGCATCTAAGACACAGAAACAATTACAATGTTACAGCCAAAAATGGGGAGACAAAGAAACAATCCCCAAGAAAGTAAAAGAGGAATCACCAGAAAGGGAATTAAATGAAAGAGAGGCAAGTAACATGTCAGAGAAAGAATTCAGAGTACTTGTTATAAGGATGCTCAAATGGTTCAATGACAAATACACACAACTCAATGAGAATTATAAGGAGCTGAATGAGAATGTCACCAACATGAAAAGGAACCAAGAGGAAATGAAAAATGACATAACTGCAATAAAGAACACAATGGAAGGCTTAAACAGTAGACTAGAAGAGGCTGAGCAAATTGGAAGACAAGATAGGAAAAAACACACAAACAGAGCAGACACTGGAAAGAAAACTTAAAGAGCAGGAGGAGAGCTTGAGGGAGCTTTGGAACAACACAAAACGAAACAACATTCACATAATAGGGGTACCAGAAGGAGAGGAAGCGGAGCAAGGAATAGAAAACCTGTTTGAAGAAATAATGACAGAAAAGTTCCCTGATGTTGGAAAGAAAAAAACCATGCAAGTTCAAGAACCACACAGAGTCCCAAGCAAGATGAGCCCAAAAAGACCAACACCAAGACACATCATAATTAAATTGGCAAACATCAACAACAAAGTAAGAATCTTAAAGGCTGCCAGAGAGAGACATCAAGTTACCTACAAGGGATCTCCCATTACAATATCAACTTATTTCTCAACAGAAACACACCAGGCCATAAGGGAATGGAATGAAATATAGAGTGATGCAAAGCAAGGTCTGAATCCAAGAATACTATACCCAACAAGGCTATCATTCAAAATTGAAGGTGGAATCAGGAGCTTCACAGATAAAAAAGGGCTAAGAGAGTTTATTACCACCAAGCCAGCAATGCAAGAAATGCTAAAGGGACTGCTGTAAAAAGAAGAAACAGAAAGGCAAGAAGGAACACAAACATAAAGAATAATAATGGCGACAAACAAGTACTTATCAATAATAACATTAAACATAAATGGATTAAATGCTCTAATCAAAAGACATAGGGTAGTGGAATGGATAAGAAAACATGACCCATATATTTGCTGTCTTCAAGAGACCCACCTCAGAACAAAGGATTCATATAGACTGATAGTGAAGGAATGGAAAAAAAATTTTCAGGCAAATGGAAATGAGAGAAAAGCTGGGTTGCAATACTTATATCTGACAAAATAGAACTCAAAGTAAAGGCCATAACAAGAGATAAGGAAGGCCACTTGTGGGAAACTGTTTATTGCCTTCACTATCTGATAAGCGTAGACAGAGAACCCCCCGAAGGCTGGGTGCCTTTGAAGCTCTAGCAAAGGTCGGAGCTAGGTGCCACCTCTGTTTGTCCAGACAGTGGTAGTTGAAACTACTCCCCCATTTATTATTATGTAAATCCTTGCTGATGGGCTAGTCTGCTTGTTACTAGGGGTCACCTGCCTAAGGGCTATGCTATGGGGGCATCCCAGATCAATAAAAGCTTGGTGAGGCCTGAGCACAGAGGAAGTCCTTCCCCTTGAGTTGGACTTGCCGCCTGGCCCCCCAATATTGCAAAATTATCTCGTGTCTTTTTCTCTCATTTGTTGTGCAGCTCCTCTTTCAGATACCGAACCCTACTCCACGCAGAACGTGGAGGGAGTCTTACTCGACACCACTTAATAATACTAAAGAGAGCAATTCAACAAGAGGCTATAACTCTGGTAAACATATATGCACCCAATATTGGAGCACCCAAATACATAAAACAACTTTTGGAAGATATCAAGGAAGAGATTGACAGCAATAAGATCATAATAGGGAACTTTACTACCCCACTGATACCACTGGATCAATCCTCTAAACCAGCAGTTCTCAACCTGTGGGTCACAACCCCTTTGGGAGTGGAACGACTCTTTCACAGAGGTGGCCTAAGACCATCAGAAAACACATATATAATTACATATTTTTTTGTGATTAATCACTATGCTTTAATTATGTTCAATTTGTAACAATGAAATTGGGGGTCACCACAACATGAGGAATTGTATTAAAGGGTCGCAGCATGAGGAGGGTTGAGAACCACCGCTCTAAACAAAAAATCAGCAAAGAAACAGCAATCCTAAATGACTCACTAGATCAGATGGACTTAATTGACATCTTCAGAATATTTCACCCCAAAGCTAGAGAATATACATTCTTCTCCAGTACGCATGGGACATTTTCAAAGATAGACCACATATTAGGACACAGGCAAAGTCTCTTCAAATTCAAGAAGATAGAAATCATAACAAGTATCTTCTCAGATTACAATGGCATAAAATTAGAAATCAACCACAATAAAAACAAAGAAAAAAAATCAAATGCTTGGAGGCTGAATACAATGCTATTTAACAATGTGTGGGTTACCAAAGAGATCAAAGAGGAAATAAAAAAGCATCCTGGAAATGAATGAGAATGAAAACACCACAATCCAAAATCTATGGGACACAATGAAAGCAGTCCTGAGAGGGAAGTTCATAGCTCTACAGGCCGCCCTCAAAAAACAAGAAACAATGGTAATAAATTATGTAACCTTGCAACTTAAAGAATTATAAAGAGAGCAACAAGAAAAGCCCATAGTAATCAGAAGGAAGAAAATAACAAAGATCAGAGTAGAAATAAATGACATAAAGACCAAAAATACAATACAAAAGATCAATGAAACCAAGAGCTGGTTCTTTGAAAGGATAAACAAGATTGATGAACCTCTAGACAGGCTCACCAAGAAGCAAAGAGAGAGGACCCAAATAAACAAAATCAAAAATGAAAGCAGCGAAATAACAACAGACCCCACAGAAATACAAAGAATTTAAAAAAATACTATGAACAACTGTCCTCCAACAAACTGGACAACCTCAAAGAAATGGATATATTCCTAGAAAAATACAAGCTTCCAAAACTCAATCAGGAAGAATAAAAAACCTGAATAGGCCGATAACTGCTGATGAAATTGAAACAGTGATTAAAAAGTTTCCAGCAGCCCTAGCCGGCTTGGCTCAGTGGATAGAGCATCAGCCTGTGGACTGAAGGGTACCAGGTTTGATTCCAGCCAAGGGCACATGCCTGGGTTGTGGACTCGATCCCCAGTAGGGGGTGTGCAGGAGGCAGCCAATCAATGATTCTCTCTCATCATTGATGTTTCTATCTCTCTCTCTCCTTCTCCCTTCCTCTCTGAAATCAATAAAGAAATATATTTTTTAAAAAAGTTTCCAGCAAACAAAGCCCTGGACCAGATGGCTTCACAGGGGAGTTTTACCAAACATTCAAAGAAGAGCTACAACCAATCCTTCTCAGACTATTCCAAAAAATTCAAGAGGAAGGCACAATTCCAAGCTCTTTCTATGAAGCCAGCATTACCTTAATCCCAAAACCAGATAAAGACACTACAAAGAAAGAGAATTATAGGCCAATATCCCTGATGAACATAGATGCTAAAATCCTCAACAAAATTCTAGCAAACCAGATCCAGCCTTACATTAGGAAGATCATACACCATGACCAAGTGGGATTTATTCCAGGGATGCAAGGCTGGTACAATATCCACAAATCAATAAATGTGATACATCACATAAATAAATTGAGAGACAAAAATCACATAATCATATCAATTGATGCAGAAAAGACTTTTGACAAAGTCCAACACCCTTTTCTGATAAAAACTCTCACCAAAGTGGGAATTGAGGGATCATTCTTCAACATAATAAAAGCCTTATATGACAAACCTACAGCCAACATCATACTCAATGGGCAAAAACTAAAACCATTTCCCCTAAGAACAGGAACAAGACAGGGATGCCTGCTTTCACCACACCTGTTTGACATATTACTGGAAGTGCTAGCCATAGCAATCAGACAAGAAGAAATAAATGGCATTCAAATTGGAAAAGAAGAATTAAAATTGTCATTATTTGCAGATTACATGATACTGTAAATAGAAAACCCTAAAGACTCCATCAAAAAATTATTAGACTGAATAAATGAATTCTTTAATGTAGCAGGATTCAAAATTAATGCCAAGAAATCTATGGCATTTCTATACACCAATAGTGAACTTACAGAAAGAGAGATTAAAAAAACAATCCCATTTACCATTGAACCACAAAAATTAAGATACTTATGAATAAACTTAACTAAGGAGGTAAAAGATCTGTACTCAGAAAATTACAGGATACTGAAAAAAGAGATAGAGGAAAACATAAACAAATGGAAGAATATACCATGTTTATGGATTGGTAGAATCAACATCATTAAAATGTCAATACTACCCAAAACAATCTAGAGATTCAATGGAATCCCCATTAAAATACCAATGGCATATTTCACAGACTTAGAATGAACTCTCCAAAAATTCATCTGGAATAAAAAATGACCCTGAATAGCTGTAGCAATTCTGAGAAAGAAGAACAAAGTAGGAGGGATCTCAATACCAGATATTAAGCTGTATTACAAAACCACTGTTCTCAAAACTGCCTAGTATTTGCACAAGAACAGACATATAGACGAATGCAATAGAATAGAGACCCAGAAATTGACCCAAACCACAATGCTCAATAATTATTTGACAAAGGAGGCAAGAGCATACAATCAAGTCAAGACAGTCTCTTCAATAAATGGTGTTGGGAAAATTGTACAGATATATACAAGAAAATGAAACTAGATTGTCAACTTACACCATAGACAAAAATAAACTCAAAATGGATAAAGGACTTAAATATAAGATGGGAAATCATAAAAATATTAGAGGAATCCACAAGCAGCAAAATATCAGACGTATGCCAAATCAATATCTTCACTGACACAGCTCCTAGGGCAATGGAAATAAATGAGAAAATAAACAAACGAGACTACATCAAAATAAAAAGTTTCTGCACAGAAAAGAAACCATCAACAAAACAACAAGAAAGCCCACTGCATGGGAGAACATATTTGCCATGTTATCTCCAATAAGGTTTTAATCTCCAACATTTACAGGGAACTCATACAACTTAACAAAAGGAAGATAAACAACCCAATAAAAAAATGGGCAATGGATCTAAATAGATACTTTTTGAAAGAGGACATAAGAAAGGGAGAGAGACATATGAAACCATTCTCAAAGTCACTAATCATATGAGAGATACCAATCAAAACAACAATGAGGTACCTTCTCACACCTGTCAGAATGGCTATCATCAACAAATCAACAAACGACAAGTGCTGGCAAGGATGTGGAGAAAAAGGAACCCTCATGCACTTCTGGTGGGAATGCAGACTGGTGCAGTCCCTGTGGAGAACAGTATGGAGTTTGCTCAAAAAACCAAAAGTGGAACTCCCATTTGACCCAGTGATCCCACTTCTAGGAATATATCCCAAGAAATCAAAAACACCAATCAGAAAGGATATACGCATCCCTATGTTCATAGCAGCACAATTTACCATAGCTAAGATTTGGAAACAGCCTAAGTGCCCATCAGCAGATGAGTGGATTAAAAAGCTGTGATACATCTACACAATGGAATACTACACTGCTGTAAAAAGGAAGGATCTCCTGCCATTTGCAATAGCTTGGATGGAGCTGGAGAGCATTATGCTAAGCGAAATAAGCCAGTGAGAGAAAGATAAATATCACATGATCTCACTCATTTGTGGAATATAATGAACAACATAAACTGATGAACAAAAACAGATCCAGAGACAGAGAAGCTTGATCATATGCTCAAACCTCAGAGGGAAGGTAGAGGAGGGTGGGAGTTAGGGGGAGAGGTCAACCATAGGACTTGTATGCATGCATATAAGCGTAATCATTGGACACAGACACCAGGGGGGTGAGGGCATGAGCAGGGGATGGTGCAATGGGGGGATAAGGACACATATGTAATACCTTAATCAATAAAGAAAGGAAAAAAAAAAGAAAGGATAATATGATTTCACTTGGAAGGATTATGTGGAGTTGTCTTATCAGAAGATAGAGCCAATGCCTTAATGTGTCGAATGATTCTTTGTTAATCTCCATGTGGGCAGGGTTTTATGCACTTTATTTCTAAGTGTGATACTATTATGTGTGGTTACCATTACAAGTGGTGATTTGAGGGGGAGTTTTACCTACACTACTATCTATACGCCCTGTTTGGTCCTGACATTTCTCCTGACATCCTAATCGATATATAGCAACCTCGTGTTTATCTCCAGTAGGATATCCCACAGGCTACCTAACTTCAGCAGTTGCAAAACAAACTCTTCATTTTGACCTCCAGACATTTCCCTGCCCCTCACTCTATATCTAGTGAAGTCACTGCCATCATTGTTCTCCTGCTGGAAACCTGTCTCTTGCCTATCTCCTCTACTCCCACCCTCTGGCCACTACTAGAGTTAGGCTTTTATTATTTCTCTTAGCTGGACATCCAGTTTCTCATGTTAGCTTGCTTCAGTTTTTCCTGTAATATGATCAGAGTGATTTTTTGAAATGCAGACCTGATCATGCTACTCTTATGCATAAAGTTCTTCCGTGGCTCTCCATTTAGCACAGCGGTTCCCAACCTGTGGGTCGAGACCCCTTTGGCGGTCAAACGACCTTTTCACAGGGGTCGCCTAAGACCATCCTGCATATCAGATATTTACATTACGATTCATAACAGTAGCAACATTACAGTTATGAAGTAGCAATGAAAATAATTTTATGGTTGGGTCACAACATGAGGAACTGTATTTAAAGGGCCAGAAGGTTGAGAACCACTGATTTAGCATCTCAGTTTAAAAGCGAGTCTCTAGCATGGCACACAAGGTCAGTTTGGATTAAGCTCTTACACTTCTGAGATTTATTTCCTTCACTTAATTGTAAACACATAATCCCAGCTGTGGGCAAACTATAGCCCGCGGGCCGGATCCAGCCCGTTTGAAATGAATAAAACTAAAAAAAAAAGACCGTACCCTTTTATGTAATGATGTTTACTTTGAATTTATATTAGTTCACACAAACACTCCATCCATGCGTTTGTTCCGGCCCTCTGGTCCAGTTTAAGAACCCATTGTGGCCCTCGAGTCAAAAAGTTTGCCCACCCCTGCATAATCCTCTAGATATATTGTTACATTGTACTTCCATGCCTTGGCACTTGTAGCTTTCTTTTCTATCCTATTCATAGGTCGTTGGTCTGTGAAACTTCTACCATCCTTCAAGATATATCTCAGATCTTGCACTTCATGTCAAGACTTACAAGATCCCAGCAGGCAGAGTTAAGTCTTTGCTTCTCTGAGTTCCCACTGTACCTTCTGTTTGTTTCTGCTATGCTCTTCAGCAATCATATAAAAATTAGTTGTGTACTTCCTGTTTCTGGGTTCCTTGAGAAAAAAGAACCATACCTTTCTTATCTTTATATTACCAGTGCCTTGCAAGGAGCTTCAAAGATAATAGAAACTTGACAAATGTTCATTAAATAAATGAGTAAATCAAAGTGCCTTAGCAACATGAATAGCAACAGTGCATAGAAAAATGATTCTGTAGAAGTGAGACATTCATCAGAAGACCGTTTCTTACATCTATTCTTAATAAAAGCATAGACTTGCAAATTCATCACTGTTGGAACTATGATAAACAAACTTGGAATCATTACACTTGTTTATAGTAAACTTTGGTTATCTGGTTCCTCCAAACACCTGAGTGGCACTGAGCCCAAAAGTAAGAAATATTAAAAATGGAAGTGCATTTCATTTGGAAAAATATTCCAAATTCATTTGTGCAATGAACAAGGACAACTGAAACCATGATAGGGTGATATTTAGTTCATTCTCTATGTAAACAGAAAGTGAGGAGGGCTCTATAAGATAGTGATGTTAGTAAAAGGCAGACTTTCCTATGTGAAATTTGGAGTCACAGAGTGACAGGTGATTGAAAGAGAAAAAAAAGGGGAGAAAAGGTAGGGAGAGATCAGAAGCAAAGGTGATAACAATGACAGTGTCAGGGACTTTGTATCATTCACTCTAGCAGTCTTAGCCAAAAATGATATATCAGAAGTTAGAACAGGCTTTCTGTGTGTGGATGTGTGTACATTTGTTTACACTCTCCTACAATTATAATTTAGAAGGTCTAATCCTTAAAATGCAATCCAGAAAACTAGCCTTTCTGGAATGATGCATTTATAGATAATACTGGATACTGTAATGGAGATTTTAATGTGGAAATTTTTTATGGGTAGGGATTATGTTTTAAAACTAAATGTTGTACTTTTTGCCATGTGTAGATATCCTGTATACGTGCTATGTGCCACTGAGCCACTCCAACTCCTGGTAATCTTATGAATGAGTGCTGTCCACAATGTCCTGTCCTCAGTAGCCCTACTTAGCTGCTGGAGACTCATGCCTATGGCCTTTTTAAAATGGAGTCAGTTAATTTCATATTTGGTCTTCCTCTTTTTCTGCTGCCTTCTGTTTTCCCCAGAATTCTTGTCGTTTCCAGACAACCCTGCCTTCTCATAATGTGCCTGCAAGGAAAGCTTCAGTTTTGTCATTTTTGCCTCCAGCAATGTTTTAGGATTAGTTTGCTTCAGGACCCACTTATTCATCTTTCTAGGAATCCAGGGTATTCCTACAGTTCTCTTCCAATACCCTATTTCAAATGAATCATTTTTTTTCCTTATTAGTCTTTTTCATTGTCCAACTTTTACATCTGTACATAGTACTTTGAAATATGAGGATGTGGATGAACTTAGCCTTGGTCTCTAGTGAAACATCTTTGCTCTTGGAGACCTTTCCTAATTCTTCCATTGGTGCCCTTCCAAGTCTCAGCCTTTTTTTGATTTCTTGGCAGCAGTCTCCATTTGATTTGATGACTGAACTAAGGTAAGCAAAATCTTTAACAACTTCAGTGTCTTTGTTGTCTATGTTAAAGTTGTGTATTTCTTTTGTAGTCCTGATTTTTGTCTTTTTGATGGTAAAATAGAGCTCTGTTTTGATCCTTTCTTCTTTCACTTTCACCAGAAGTTATTTCTAATCATTGCAACATTCAGCCAGTAAGATGTTGTAATTTGCATATCTTAATTGATATCTTATACCAATTTTTATGCTTTCTTCCTCAGGTTCTAGTGCATTGGATTCCATTGGTGTTCTGCATGCAGATTAAACAAATAGGAAGATAAAATGAACTCTTGTTTGACACCTTGTGTGACACATTTGAAGTAAAAATTAAAAAACAAAAAACGAGATGGACGACAGAAGAAACTAAAAATTATTAAAGACAGGTTAGAGGCCAAAGTTAAAGGTGACAATTGCACAGTAAGAATCCTAAATGCAGTTTTTCAATGACTATCACATAAGATAAAGAGAACTATTACAATTGTCAATGCAAGGAGATAGAAGAGAACAACAAAAAAGATAAAACAACAGACTTATACCAGAAGATTAAAAAAAAAGGAAAATGCAAACCTACATTAGAATACCTGACCAGGAGAGGATAAAGGGATGGCGGCAACAGTGTCCTGAAAATATATACAGACGAATCAAAAGCCTTTGAAGAAGATTCCTATGAGGAAGAATCTGCAATTGTAGAGTGTGAAGTGCAAGCTGCCATGAACATATTGGGAAGATAAGTACTACATAAGTATTTTCCTGCCCGAGTGATGGAATGCTGTGGCCCCTAACGAATGTCTGTATTCAGATCCTACTTTGTCTAATGAGTCTCTTAGGTCAGTGGTTCTCAGCTGAGACAGTTTGGCGTGGCTGTAGGAGAAATTATAAAGATCTTATCTTAGTATGTTTGGGCTGTTATAACAAAGCAGGGTGGCTTTCATGCCACACATTTATTTTTCATAGTTCTGGAGGCTGAGAAGTCTAAGATCAAGGTGCCAGCACACTTGATGTCTGCTGAGGTCCCACTTCCTGGTTCATAGACAGTTGACTTTTCACTGTGTCCCCACATGATGGAAAGAACTCTCTGGGTTCTCCTTATCAGGACACCTAATCACTTCCCAAAGGTCCCATGGTCACATTGGAATTAAAGCTTCAACATGTGAATTTCAGGGGAATACAAATAATTAATCCATACTAGAGGTGAAGTTTATTTTTAGTATATTCTAGCCTTTCTGGTACTTCCTGTCACTGGGTCCAAAACTTCTCAGTATTTTAATTAAAACCCATCCAACCAAGTTGAGCTTCCCTGGAGGGATATCCACTCATCACTGTCTTTCAGGGTCTCTTCTGAATGGGATTGTATTGTGGCAGTAATATTTTCAGAAAAAAACTACACTCTACTTCCTGAGTTGCCAGGAACTTTTTTGAGGATCAGCGTTCACATTTTCCTTCAAAAGAAGGCATTTTTAAAAAATCTTGGATATTTTTAGAGATAATATTTTGGAATAAATGTTCCATTCTTTCTCAAATGGTTTTATAAACACTCATTATTTCCTTCAATTATAATTGCAAAAGTATTACATTGCTTCTGCTTTATGGAACAAAGAAAATGGTCAATAGTTTCAGTTGGAAATTCTTTAGACTTTGTTTAAGAATTAGAATGTGATAAAGAGCTTTCAAGCAAAAGATAAATTCTAATCTGAAACAATCAGTATGTTATAGACATTTTAAACAAAAAAAAATTAAATTTTCAAAACAAGGTTAAGCAAGCCTCTTGATTCACCAGCTACCTGAATATTCAACTGTCAGTTGCTAAAGCATGTAATGTTTTTTTTTCTTTTAAAAAATACGTTTTTATTGAATTTCTAGAGAGAGGAAGGGAGAGAGATAGAGATATGGAAACATCAATGAGAGAGAAACATCAATCGGCTGCCTCTTGCACATCCCCTGAAATGTAGGCATGTGCCCTGACTGGGAATTGAACCTGGGACCTCTTGGTTTATGGGTCATTGTTCAACCACTGAGCAACACCAGCCATCCTGTAATATTTCTTTGATCTTTAGAAGTTATTTAAAAACAGCAAACAATGCACACAATGTTGTCTAAAATCTATAAATTCAAACTATGTAGCTTCATGAATAGAGTGACTTTGCTATTATTTAGAAGACTTTAAAAATTTGTGTGTGATTATATTGTCATGGGAGTAGGGAAAGGAGAGTCAGATTATTGTTATGATTGTCTCTCTTTTAATATGAGAGCCACATTCAAGATGTTTAAATTAAGAAACTGAATATTCCTGGTTGCATCCTATATAATAAAAGGCTAATATGCAAATCAACCAAATGGTGGAATTTCTGGTTGCTGTGATGCACACTGACCACCAGGGGGGAGACGCTCAACACAGGAACTGCCCTTGGTGGTCACTGTGCTCCCACAGGGGGAGTGCAGCAGGCTGGCGAGCGCAGGGGTGGTGGCAGGAGCCTGTCCTGCCTCCCAGGCAGTACAGTCAGACATTCCCTAAGGGCTCCCAGACTGCGAGAGGGCACAGGCTGGGCTGAGAGATCCCCCCTCCCCTGAGTGCATGAATTTCATGCACCAGGACTCTAGTTGTACTATAAATTAGAGGTAATTTGGTACAGTTTACCATGACCTAGTCTTTTTTTTTTTTAATTAATAATAGCAATTGATTTCTCACAGTTCTGGAGGTGGAGAAGCCCAAGATCAAGGCATAGGCTGATTTAGTGTCTGGAGAGAATCTGCTTCCTGTTTTTATATAGTACTATGACCTAGTCTTAATTCTGTCATTATTCAACTTTGCCTTCCTAAGCAAGACACCAGTGAGTTATGATTCTCTGACTTGGTCTGAAGATGAAACAATCTGGCCTAGCCAGCATGGCTTAGTGATTGAGCATTGACCTATGAACCAGGAGGTCACAATTTGATTTCAGTCAGGGCACATGCCCGGGTTGCAGGCTGGATCCCCAATAGAGGGTGTGCAGGCTGATCAATGATTCTCTCTCATCATTGATGTTTCTATATCTCTCTCCTTCTCCCATCTTCTCTGAAATCAATAAAAATATATTTTTAAAAAGAGTAAACCTGAAGAGGGGAACAAACCTTGTCTGGGAATGCAGTGGCCTTGGAGGAGCTGGAAGAGACAGGAGGGACAGAGCTGTGAGAGGACTCAGCCCTGCTCCGGAGATGGCACTCTGAGCTCCTTTTTAACTCTGCTCAGTGATGGTTTGAGACTGATACTGGACCTCACTCTTAGGACTTTCTTGTTATTTAAAAAAGTTTTAGAATGCTCTGAAATTTCATAAGTACATGTCTTTCTAAGCCTTTACCACTCAAAATGTGGCCTGAGTATCAGCAGCAATGTCATCATTTGGGAACTTGTTGGAAATGCAGAATTTCACTCACATCTATGGAATCAGAACTGACAGTTTAACCTGATCTCCAGGTGATTTGTGGGCACATTAACATTTAAGAAGCTCTGGTCTGTCTCTCTTCTTCTGGCTCATATTTGTTCTTTCCATTTTTTCAATTGTACCCTCTAACTTTTCAATGGGTTAAAAAATTCAGCAAACACATTTTAGCTTTTCAAGGTAATTTTTAAAATTCTCTGATTGCTCCCTTTGGCATAGAATCACATTCTAATCCTTTTAAAAAAAGATATAATTGACATATAACATTATATTCATTTCAGGTGTGCAACATAATGATTCAATGTTGTTTATATTGCAAATGATCACACAATAAGTCTAGTAAACATCTATCACCAAGCATAGTTACAGTTTTTTTCTTGTGATGAGAACTTTTTAAAAAAATGTATTTTATTGATTTTCTACAGAAAGGAAGGGAGAGGGATAAAGAATTAGAAACATCAATGAGAAACATCGATCAGCTGCCTCCTGCACAGTCCCTACTGGGTATGTGCCCGCAACCAAGGTACATGCCCTTGACCAGAATCGAACCTGGGACCCTTCAGTGCATAGGCCGATGCTCTATCCACTGAGCCAAACCGGTTAGGGCGTGATGAGAACTTTTAAGATTTACTTTCTTGCCCTGACTGGTTTGGCTCAGTGGATAGAGCATCGCCCTGTGGGCTGAAGGGTCCCGGGTTCGATTCCGGACAAGGGCATGTACCTTGGTTGCGGGCACATCCCCAGTTGGGGGTATGCAAGAGGCAGCTGATCGATGTTTCTCTCTCATTGATGTTTCTAACTCTCTATCCCTCTCCCTTCCTCTCTATGAAAAATCAATAAAATATATTTTTTAACAACAACAACAACAAAAAGATTTACTTTCTTAGCAACTTTCAAATATATAATCCAGTATTATTAACCATAGTCACCATGATGTACGTATGTTTCATTCTTATGACTTATTTTATAACTGGAAATTTGTTCCTTTTGAACACCTTCACCAATTTTGCTGCCCTCAGCCCCTGCATCCCCACCTCTGGCAACCACCAATCTGTTCTTTGTATTTATGAATTTGTTTGTTAGTTTTAGATTCCACATATGAGTGAGAGTGTATGGTATTTATCATTCTCTGTCTGCCAAGATATGAAAGCCATGTATCTTAATCTATGGGTACAGTGTTTTTCATTCTTAGAATTTTAATTAGGATAAAAATTAACTTTTTCTCTATTTTTTGAATGATCAATATTTTTGGGTCAGTTGTTCTGTTTGTTTGCCTTAGGTTTTGCTTTTCTGCATTTCCCCCCAAATCTTGGAGATCTCTCAATTGTGTACTCATATTCTTGGAGAAGGTAGAGTTTAAGTCTGGGAGTGCTTGCTGCCTTGGTGCCCTTTGTAGTAGGCAGAGAGGAGTAGCCTGCAAGAGCCATTTCCAAAAGGATTAAGGAATTTATTCTGATGGCCCAGAGGTAGAAAGCCAGTTCCTTTTTTCCCCCTCTTCTTTTTACCCTCACCCCAGGATATGTTTATTGATTTTAGAGAGAGAGGAAGGAAGAGAAACATCAATTCTGACTGGGGATCGAACCCTCATCCTTTTGGTGTCTGGGATGACGCTCTCACTAACTGAGTCACCCAGCCAGATCAGTTTCTTTAGAGCAGATGTTATGTCTTGTGAATAGACGTAAACACAGAACCTCTTGGTGGCGGACCGGAGTGTTTGGGAGGAGACAGGGTAAGCAGGAGAGGAGTAATTGTTGTATGTGTTTACCCCCACGTCCCGCGTGGTTTAGGGTTCAGGATCTAGAAGAGGAGCAGCACACAAATGAAAGAGAAGAGACAAGAGATAATTTGGAAATACTGCGGGGCCAGGCGAGCAAGTCCAACTCAAGGGGAAGGACCTCCACTGGTGCCTAGGCCTCGCCAGCCTTTTATTCAGCTTTGGTTAAACATAAAGCCCTTAGTCAGGCAGGTAATAGCAGTAGCAGACAGGCTATCATAAAGGTCAGTAAATACTAGAAGGATTTACTCTGAGACTATTTGATCAGGAAATAGCTTGAGCTCCCATTGTCAGGACTAGACAATTGGTGCATAACTCAGGCCCTACCGTGGGTACAGAGGTCACCAGCCTCTGGGATCCTTGTTTGCACTTCTCTGCTAGTGAAGACAATGGGTGGCGTCCTGCATTTCCCGCAATTTTTTTTTTTTTTTAAGGAGAGGAGTAATTGTGTAGGAAGACTTATAAATGCTGTAGATTTCTGCTCCTTTTCCTGTTGCCATCCTCTCTACATCCTGGCTTGACTCTTGGGTCTCTGGGCTTACTTAGCCAGACCAGGAACTACCTCTAAAGCCAACTTTGCTTTGAATTGTCTGGATTGCTGCTTTCTCTTTCCACCTTCCAGAAAAATGATTAATATCTCTACTCTGCCCAGTGAAAGTTGTCTTTTCTATTACTAGTGCTCTGAGGATATTTTTGTCATTTGTATTCTTTTTACTATCATGTCGTTGGGAATTTTGAAGAGTGAGAGTTAGATAAATACATTTGGTTCTTAATCTTTTCCAGAAGATTAAGTTTTTTGATGGTGATAGAATATTTTTATGAAGATTTTATCCTTTGTAACTCACTGGGTAATCTTGTAACAATTTTTCTAAAAATGATACCAAGTCCTGTATTGACATAATTTTCACATAATCACACACCAAGAAAGAAACTACAGCTGATCGTGATCAGACTATCAAACAATTGAACCAGAGCAAAATTATTTTGTCCATGCATCACTGTGTGTGTACATGCACAATGCACACACACACACACACACACACATGTTCACCCACACACACTTTTTTCTGTAGGTAGGCAAACAGGCATAATGCAAGCTGGACATTGAGTGATAAAATGATCATATTTTGAATTTTTATTAAAAGACTAGAGTCCTGGTGCACAGATTTGTGTCCTTTAGCCAGGCCTGCAGGTATTGGGCTGAAACTGGCAGTCTGACATCCTCTGAGGGGTCCTGGATTGCGGGAGGGCACAGGCTCATGCACATGGCCTCTAGTGTGCATATAAGATCTTTGGTTAATCTCTTCCTGCCCACCCCCTGTCTCCTTCCCCCTGAGATTCATCAGTCTGTTCCATGTTTCCATGCCTGTGCATTGAGCATCTGCCCCCTGGTGGTCAGTGTTTTGTCATAGCTACTGGTTGAATGGTCGAATGGTTGAACAGTCATGTAGGCTTTTATATATATAGAAGTGTAATTTTATCATGTCTTTATAAACCTATGACTTTTATTTTACAGTTTATAGAGTTGGTTTTATATACTTTGAACAGTCATTTTTTATTTCTGGCATTATTTCTATTTCCATTGAGAAGTTGTATGTAGGTGAGCTATTTATTATTTCCAAGATAAGTTATCCCAATCATACCCTTATGCAAGGCAATATTTTTCTTCTATCTGTGATCAATTCCCTGAGTGTCTTCATTCTTTTTTTCCATCATTCATGCCTTTAGTATTATTCATGTGGGCTTCTGTAAAAGCATTCTAGGACATATCAGAACAACCAAGGCTCCATCATTTTCTCTCTTTAGCTCTTTAAGTTTCATTTAGGTTTTCCATAGCAATAATGGGAAAATATATCCTAGTATAGTTGCTATCTACTTCATTTCTTCCTTTCCTTTCCCTGGATATCAACTTTTTGTTGTCACTGAGTAATATAATGCTAGATTTTTGAGAAATCATTTGATAATCGAATGGGGTATCCTTTGTAGGTAACTCTCTGTCTCTCACAGCCTTTCAGATTCTCTCTTTGTCATTAACGTTTGCCATTGTAATTACCACATGTCTTGTTGTGGATCTTTTTGGATTCATCTTGTTTGGGACTCTCTCTGCTTGTGTGACTTTTTTCTTCCCCAAATCAGGGAAGTTTCTGTCATTATTTCTTCAAATAAGTTTTCTAATCCTTGTTCCTCTTCTTGTCTTTCTGGCACCCCTATTATACATATGTTACTTTGTTTCATGTTGTCTCAAAGCTCCCTTAAGCTCTCCTGCTTTCTAATTTTTTTCTCTAATTGCTGTTCATATTGGGTGTGTTTCTCTGCCCTATCTTCTAACTCACTAGTTCAGTTCTTTGCTTTTTCTAGCCTACTGTTGAAACCTTCCATTGTAGCTATATCATCTTTGATTTCCTCTTGATTCTTACATAAGTTGTTGATTTTTCTCATCTATCCAGTTTATGATTTGTATGGACCTTCCCCTGAATTCTTTTTCTGACATTTTGCATTCCTTTGTTTCATTTAGTTCATTTTCTGGTGATTCCACCTGCCTTTTCTTTCCTGGGGGTTGTTTCTTTGTCTCCCTATTTTTTGCTGTCTCTTTTTGGCCCTGGGCACCCAGCTTGGGGATTGAGAGGTTGAAGACCTTATCAGGGCAATGGTCCAGAAATCATTAGCCCAGAGGTTGGGTCTGCATTGAGTTTCATGCCTTTATTGTCTCTGCTTTGAATTGTATCCCCTTCTTCCACGGATCTGGTCCCTCAGTTATCTGCTTAAGATGTGCAGGATGGTAGGAGCATGTGCACAGTTCCTCTGATGTACAATTCCCTTTGAGAACCCAGAGCCCTCTGACAACACACTTGCAGCATGGTCCTGTGTTCCCTGGGTGGGCATACCAGCTTGATCCTGGTTGCCTGGCGGTGCTTTCCTATTGCCTGGAGTGAGGCATGTGCTGGGTTACTCTGGGTATCCCACGCAGGGCTGTCCAGGGGCCAGGGAGAAGCAGGTGTGGTTTTCTCTGGGTTTCAAAGTCCTTGCTTTCTTATACCCCAGAGTGAGATGTGCACTGGGTTGCTCCAGTTCACCCTTCCTCAGTGTGGAGCAGGGGCGGGTTGCTCTGTCCATGCTCCCCTGTGGCCTGAGTGGCATACACACTGGGTTACTTCATGCTTCCCCAGCAGCAATACCCTGGGCTCAAGGTGGAGTTGGAGTGGGTTGCTCTGGGTAGCACAGTCCCTGCTTTCTTGCAGCCTGGAGTGAGATATGCACTGGGTTTATCCAGTTCTCTCCTCCTCAGTGTGGAGCTGGGGCGGGTTCCCCTGGGTCACTCAGTCCACGCTCTCCTGTCCCCCTAGAGTGAGGTGCGTGTTGGGTTGCTCTGGATGGCCCCAGCAGGACTGTCCTGGGGGCTGAAGTGAGGTGGGCACAGGTTGCTCTGGGTCACACAGTCAGAGCTCCCCTGTGGAATGCTCTAGGTTGCTCCAGTTTTCCCTGGCAGCAGGTCCCGGTGCTGGGGGTGGAGTGGGTGCCAGGTGGCTCTGGGTCAGGGTAGCAGCATAGTCCTGGGGCCCAGAGTGGGGGTAGAGCACAGGGTTCCCCCTGGCTTTCACTTACTGTGGGGTCTTGGAGCCAGATCCTAGGATGCTGGGTCCCAGCAGGCTGGTGAGGAGGCCTGGTGTGGGATCTCACTCTGGCATCATGTGCTCCCTGCAGACGTCTGGGAGCCTGCTGGAAGGTACTGTGCCACTCACTGTCAGAATATGGTGGTGGTTCCATGCTGATTATGGCTGGCAAGCAGCATTCTCTAGGCATCCTCTGCCCTTCCTTATTGAAAATTGTCTCAGCTGTGTCCAACTTGTTAATTCAGGGTGGATGTTCTCCAATTTAGTTGCTTCTCTGGCCTGGCCCTAGGAGGAGATGCATGGCACTGCTGCCTATTCAGCCGCCATTTTCTGGAATCCCCTAATGCTAGACTTTTAAGCTTCCTTCAGACAGAAGAAAATTGGCAATTCAGTTTCCTTATGTTAAAGCCAATTCTGAGTCTAGGCACAAATGGTAGTCCTTTAGTAACCACAGATTATTTTAATATGATATGTGTTCATTTTCTATTATTTCCTGACTATTTACTATGTCAAGAGCACTAGGTTAAGTATTGGGGTTCAAAGCTGAATAAAGCCTAGTTATTATTCTACTAAGAGTTTGTAAATAAGTATGTGTGCTATATGAAAAGGAATATGTAATGTATATACTTTTGTTAGGAAGTATATACATTTTTGTATGGAAGCCCATTCAAAATAGTACCATTGCTTCTATTATTCTGTATCCTTTAATTTTTAAAATAATTTCTCTCCTTTTCTTCTGTATAACTGTTGGATTGCAACCTTGGACGTTTCCCTTGGGTGAAATCTGAGGCTGTCCTCCACACACAGAGGGCAAGGAGAGATGGAAGAAAGAGGCAGGCACTCCAGATTGGTAGTGGCAGGTTTAATAAGCAAGGGAACTTACATATGAGGCTTGTCTTGGGTGGCCATTAAACAAGTAGATTTCCACATCTGTCTGCCAGAATCTTAAAAGTTTACATAGAGGCCTTAACAGGATTCAGTTAGGTATATAGTCCAGATGTTCTTAATAACATCTTACTCTCTCAAGGCTATGTCATTGAAACTGGCTCCTACTGTGAGAGTGGCAGGCGTTGATATGGAAAGTTTAAAAGCAGTTTCCTGGGGTTACATTGAAAAAGATATGGATAGGAGGCTGAGGTTTACACCTATTACCTGAGCAAGTGTAATCAAGTCAGGTTATGAACTTGATAGTTGATTTTCTAACTTTTAAAATGGCATTTCCAAAGTTGTATTTTCATTTTATTTTTCCAATGAGCAAAATTTTATTTTTTTCAATGTCAAATGTGAATGCAAAAATATTGCTTGAATATGCAGAGACTAAAAATGAATTGATAACATTATGATGATGTTTAAATATTAATATATAGGTGGGTTGCATTACTAAGAATTATTTAGATGATATAACGATATAAAATTTTGCATCTCTTGAAAGCTTGTCCTAAGGTAAGATAGGCAAGAATTTATAGCTGAAATAGCCATATGTAGGTTATAGAGTAAGTAATTGTAGTAGCGTGGCAAATGTAACACTGTTATTCAAACCTGCAAGGAAAATAGTAGCTCTTCTAGTCTTTTAAGTTGTAAACTCTAACATCAGCTCAGAGAAATGCATAAGATATAGATACATCTTAACAAATCATTTTAAGATAAAATTCTATGTAACTACCACTTCAGTCAGGAATAGACCATTACCAACACCAAAGGAGCCCTGATGGCCTTTCTCAACTACAGTTTCCTAAGTATTCATCCCTAAATACTTGAGTTTAGCTTTGCTTGTTTTTAATATTATATAAATCAAATCATATATAGTCCTTTGGTGTGTCTTCTTATATTCAACTGGAGGCCTGATGCATGAAATTCGTGCAAGGAGCTTGGCCTCTGCAGCCATGGCAGCTGCCTCAGCTTCATCTGGAATGTTGTTTGGCTGTCTGGTCTAATTAGCATATTGCACTTTTATTATTATAGATGTTATGTTTGTTTGGTTTATCTATGTTTCTTGAGATTGTAGCTCGTGCACTTTCATTGCAATGAAGTATGTCATCACAAGAATGTATGCTATTTACATATTGCTTGACATTGGCTTATTACTAGTTTTGAGCTTTTATAGATAATGCTGCTGCAGACATTCCTGTATATGTGTTGTGGTGCCTGAATGCATACAGACATTTCTGGGTGTGTGTATCTTTAACTTTGTTTGACAATGGCAAATTGATTTTCCATTTGGTTATATAAATTTGAAATCTGTGGAAGACTTCCTGTGATTTCACATTCTTGCTAAAACGTGGTATCACCAACCTTTTTCATTTTAGCCATTTATGGTGGATGTGTAGTCATATCTCCTTGGGGTACTTTTCATTTCTGCTATTTTAATGAGGCTGAGTACCCTTTTATATGCTAACTGGCCATTCAGATTTCCTTTGTTGTGTGAATTGCCTATTAAAATCTCTTGCCCATTAAAAATAATTGATTTGTAGTAGATGTTTTACATATTTTGCCTACTAGTCCTTTGTTAATTTTTTGTGTTGCAAAAATATTCTCCACTCCATGGTTTATACTTAATTTACTTAATGGTGTATTTTGGTGAATAGAAGTTTTAATTTTAATGTAGTCTAATTTATCATTCTTTTTCCATTATGATCAGTGATTTCCTGTGCAATTAAAATATTTTTCTTACATAAATGAAAAGATATTCTCCAATATTTTCTTCTAACCTAGAGATGCCTAAGAGAAATATAAGAGGTACATGTATATCTTAAAAATTTCCACATTTTTAAAATTATTATTATTATTTTGTTGTTCTTGTTAATCCTCACCTGAAAATATTTTTCCATTGGTTTTTAGAAAGAGTGGAAGGAAGGGGAAGAGACAGAGAGAGAGAGAAACATCATTGTGAGAGAGAGAGACACATCAATTGGTTACTTCCTGCCTGGGCCCTGACCAGGGCTGGGGATTGAGCTGCAACTGAAGTACATGCCCTTGGCCAGAATCAAACCTAGTGGATAGGCTAGAGCTCTATCCACTGAGTCAAACTGGTTAGGGCAAACATTTCCACATTAAAAAAACAAAAAAGGTATCTGGTGAATTTAATTTTAATTATTTATTTTATTTTACCCAACATATTCTAAATATCATAATTTCATCATGTGATCAATATAAATAATCAATGAGATATTTTACACTTTAAAAATCATACTAAATCTTCAAAATCTGGTATATATTTTATAGTTGTAGCATATATCAATTCACAGTAGTCAATTTCAAAATTTCCAGTGTTTAATAGCCACATGTGGCTAGTGGTTACCATATTGGGCAGCACAGTTCTAGTAAAGATTTCGTTTTGCCCCCTGAACTTGATATTTATGTATGGAGCAAGGATTGTTTCATTTCTTCCCCATATGGTAATCTAATTGTACCAGCTACATAAATTAGAAAGAATATTTCCCCTACTGCTTTGCAGTGTCATCTTTGTCATAAATCAAATGTTCATACATGAGTAGGTCTATTTCTATGCTTAAGAAATGTTTATTTTATACAGATAAATCTAATTTTTCTCATGAACTCCATGGTTGCTGGTGGGGGTAAAAAGGAGCAAACTATAACTTTCCAATCAATTGAATCTGAGTCTCTGCCAGTTTAAACACTATCTTTTAGGAAACTCACTTTTTTGGTGCGTGCTCAGTGATTGTCTTAGATTTCTTCCTATCCTCTTGGTTTTCCCAAAAATGGTACGTGGCTATGTGGGGCATTAACATGACCTTGCAGTGCTGCGAGAAAGGAGCTCCCTCTGCCAATAGGTCCTCTCCTTCCCTCTGTGCTTCTTTGTTCCCCACTGCACTAAATCCCTCATGGTAGAGTTCTTGGCCTCTTGGGCTGAGCCCTGCTGATGTTTGGCAGACGCAATTGCATTTTGTTTTCTTGCATTAGGCAGAGCCTGAGCTGCAGGTATTTCTTAGTCCGAGTCATGCTTCTCTTCCCTCCTGCAGCTCATGGTCTCCAACTCATCATCTCTGGAGGAGTCATTTTGCCCATAACGAATGTGGTTCCATGAGAGCACCACAGGCCCTCAGCTCATCTCTTTCCCATGGGCTTGCAGTAACTTTGAGGTCCCTTTTTATCACCTAGTAGCCAAGGGAGGCTAAGGAGTGTTCACTCCAGCTCCTCTATGCCTGCTTATGCAGATCACTCACATTGTGTTGATGCAGCAGCACCCTGCATTGATGTAGGGCCATTGTCGGCTCCCCCCAGAGTTCCAAATGGGGCATATTGCACAAGATATCTTACTCCTATGATATACTTTCTCCCTGGAATTTGGTACCAGGTGTACATGTTGATGCCCCCCTCTAAGACATATCTCCTGTAATTGCGCTTCATTTTATTGTTTTGTACTTTTTACAAATTGACGGCAAGATGCTCCACCAGCAAACCGAATGCAACTTACCTTTTTTGCAGTAGTTGCTTTCCTATGGCGGTCTGGAACGGATTGCGATATCTCTGAGGTATGCTTGTATTTCTGTCTTCCTTCTTTCTGCAGTCCACAGGCCTCAATGTGCAGGGTTTCCTGCTTTCTGTGTGGTAGTGACAATGACTGTGTCACAGCCTGAGTTACTTCTATTCATGGCTCAGAGACAGAGGTCTGGCTCTTGATATGTTAATTGGAGCTTAAATAATTCATGAAGTGTTTCTCTTTCAACCTAGGCTAGCTTTCAAGACCGTTCTCATGTTAGCAATTTAAAAAATCGAATTTGACTGTCAAAGCTGAGCATGACTTCATTGTTCTAGCTGATGTCAGCCATTTCTTGGGCAGTGAGTCATGGAACTGTATGATTTACAGGATGTGAAAGTGCATCTGAAAATATTTCCAAAAATATTATCTCTATTACACTACTGAAAAAGAAAAGAAAAGAAAAAAAACCCCTTTGTTTTCCACATATGCGTGTCAGATGAGTAAAAATAAAAGCGAAGAGGGAAGCCTGGAAACAGAATTGTGAATCTATCATTTAAGCAAGGATACTTGCATGGGAATTCATTTTATACATGAAAGCAGCTGCAGAGTTTTAGAGTCCAAATGAAACAGGGAAATAACCTGCTGAGTTGATTGTGGCAGCAGTAAATATCAACTTATGCATAGGTATGAAATATCACATGGTCTGTGATCTGCTAAAGAATCTTGCAATGTTAAATATAGTAACTTGCAATGTTAAATATTTAACAAATCATGTTCATTGTAAAACTTTAGAAAAATAGAGATAAAATTAAAGAAATAAAACTACCTACAAACCTCACCAGTAGAGACAGTCCTTATTTTTGTGAAGATCAAAGTAATGGCTGAGAGTGAGAACTGAAGGAATAGAGAGGCTTCCTCATGCAGAAAAGAGAGGTGTGGATAGGGAAAAAGACGGTGTGAACAACTAGCCTGTCCATTGAAATTTGAAAATGTTTAGCTGGGAAGTTTACAGGGTGGATGGGAAAGAGACTTTGGGGACAATTACCATTTGTAAGAAGGAGAGGACAAAAGCTAGGAAAACGAAATTTTGAGAAGATTTTCTTTTGACTTCTGGTTCCAGTAATGGAGAGCCTGGTTTTTTGGAACAGCCCTCCCATTAAGGAATATTACAGAAGCTGCCCCTGTTCTCCAGTTCTATACGTATACTAGAGGGTCCCTCAGCCCAGCCTGCACCCTCTCCAATCTGGGACCCCTCAGAGGATGTTCTACTGCCGGATTAGGCCCGATCTCCATGGGATTGAGCCTAACCCAGCAGTCGGACATCTCTCTCACAATCCAGGACTGCTGGCTCCCAACCGCTTGCCTTTCTGCCTGCCTGATTGCCCCTAACCACTTCTGCTTGCCAGCCTGATCACCCCCTAATCACTCCCCTGCCAGCCTGATCCATGCCTAACTGCTCCCCTACTGGCCCGATCATTCCCAACTGCCCTCCTCTGCCGGCCTAGTTCCCTCCAAATGCCCTCCTCTGCCAGCCTGGTCACCCCTAACTGCCCTCCCCTGCAGGCCTGGTCCCCCCCAATTGCTCTCCCTCCCCTGCTGGCCCAGTCACCCCCAACTGCCCTCCCCTGCCAGCCCGGTCCCCCCCAACTGCTCTCCCCTGCCAGCCTGGTCACCTCCAACTGCCCTCTCCTGCTGGCCTGATTACCCCTAACTTACCTCCTTTGCAGGCCTGGTCCCCCCCCAACTGCCCTCCTCTGCCTGCCCAGTCACACCTAACTGCCCTCCCCTACCAGCCTGGTCACTTCTAACTGCCCTCCCCTGCAGGCCTGGTTCCCCCAAACTGCCCTTCCCTGCTGGCCTGGTTGCCCCTAACTGCCATTCCCTGCAGGCCTGGTCCCCCCCAACTGCCCTCCCCTACTGGCCCGGTCACTCCTACTGCCCTCTCCTGCCAGCCTGGTCACCCCTAATTTCCCTCCCCTGCTGGCCATCTTGTGACCACATGGGGTGGCCATCTTGTGCGAGGGCATGATGGTCAATTTTCATATTACCTCTTTATTATATAGGATTTAAAGACATCAAAATGCTGTACTGCATATTTGAAATTAGCTCAGAGAGTAGATCTTAAAAGTTGTCATAACAAGAAAAAAATTATGGCAGCAGATGCTAGCTAGACTTATTGTGGTGGTCATTTTGCATTACATACGTACAAATATTGAATCATTATGTTGTACAGTCTACATGAATATAATGTTATATGCCAATCACACATCAATAAAAAACAGAAAAGACACCACAAATCTAGTAAACATTGTGAAAAATTATGGGGCTAAGATTTGGGAGAAGATAGAAACCCAGAGAGGCAAGTAAGGAATTTAGGACCACTTTTACCCTAAGGACCTCTGATAACTCAGGAAGAGATGGATGAGAGGCTGCCATTTTGATAATTTCCAAGAGATAGTTTAAAGTATTGTCAGAAGTAGAATCTTCTGCCTCTCTTTTATATGAAATTTCTTCTTTACTTGAAATGACCTCCATATTATCCCCTAAATATGTCTGTACTTTTTCTTTCTTTTTTTTAAGACTTTATTTTCTTAAGAGCAGTTTTAGGTTTCCAACAAAATTGAGGGAAAGGTACAGATATTTCCCATAACCCCTACTCTCAAAACATGTGTTGCTTGCCCCATTATCAACATCACTCACCAGAATGGTACATTTTTTCCTCCATAAGAGTGAACTTACATTGACTCATCATTATCACCTCAAGTCCATAGTTTACTTCAGGGTTTGTTGTTGATGCTGTCCATGGTTTAAAACAAATGTATAATGACATATATCCATCATTATAATATCATACAGAGTATTTCATTACCCTGAAAATCCTCTGTGCTCTGTCTATTCATCTATATCCTCTCATTCACCTGCCCCAGCAACCACTGATCTTTATATTGTCTTCACTGGTGGCTCGGTGCATGAAATTCGTGCATGGGAGGGGGGGTTTCCCTCAGCTCAGCCTGCATCCTGTCCAATTGGAGACCTCTTGGAGGATGTCCAACTGCCGGTTTAAGCCTGGATCGGGCCTAAACCGGTGATTGGACATCCCTCTCACAATCTGGGACTGCTGGCTCCTAACCGTTCACCTGCCTGCCTGTCTGATCTCCCCTTACTGCCTCTTCCTGCCTGCCTGATCGCCCCCAACTGCCCTCCCCTGCTGGCCTGATCTCACCCCCAACTGCCCTCCCCTGCCGGCTGATCTTGTGCCCAACTTCCCTCCCCTGCTGGCCTGGTTGCTCCCAACTGCCTTCCCCTGCCAGCCTGATCTTACCCCCTAACTGCTCTCCCCTGCTGGCCTGATGGCCCCTAATTGCTTCTGCCTGCCTGATCGCCCCTAACTGCCCTCCCCTGCTGCCCTGGTTGCCCCCAACTGCCATCCCCTGCTAGCCTGATCTCATACCCAATGGCCCTCCCCTGCCAGCCTGATCTCGCTCCTAACTGCTCTCCCCTGCTGGCCTGATGGCCCCTAACTGCCTCTGCCTGCCTGATCGCCCCCAACTGCTCTCCCCTGTCAGCCTGATCTCACCCCCAACTTCCCTCCCCTGTGGCCTGATCACCCTTAACAGCCTCTGCCTTGGCCCCCACCACCATGGCTTTGTCTAGAAGGAAGTCGAACGTCTGGAAGATGGCCGGTCAACCTGGTCTAATTAGTATACTACCCTTCTAGTAGTATAGATAGATTATATAGGATAAGATTGCTTAAATGGGGGAAAAAGCCTTTTTCATCAGGAGTAAGATGCTCTTGGCAGACAAAAATACATAATCCCTATATTTGGACTGATAGCCAGCCGTATGCACTATACTGCCAAACCGATCATTAAAAAATTGAACTGCTTTCTTACACCTTACACCAAACAGCTGTTGCCCTTAAAATCCCTCCTCAGCCGCCACCTTAGGTTCTGCCTTCGCAGTTCACCCAGATTAGGTTCTGATTGGTCAGTTTCTATGCCAGTCAACGTCAAAAACTCCACTTCCTAGGTAGCCATTGGCTCCTCGCACTTCACCCAGATTTGGTTCTGATTGGTCAGTGTCTATGCCAGTCAGTGTCTCCGGGCTTATCAACGGGCCTGATCAGAGAGGCAGGGCTGATCAGTGGCCCCAACAGAGGCCCGAGAGAAAGAGAGGCGCGCTGCCCCCCAGGTCCAGAGAGAAAGAGGTAGCAAGTGCTGATGAACAGCTGCTACAGAGGCTATAGATCAGACCCTGCTTCTCTCTCCAGGCCTCTCTTTTGGCCTGATCCCAAGCCCCCTCAGCAATCAGTGCTGGGTCAGGGCATCCACAGTGGCGGCAGTCAGTCCTGGGTCATCACTGCAACCCAGCACTGACTTCCTGTAGGTCGAGCCTTTGATTGTTTTGGATGTTACGGATCCTGGGTTTTTATATATTAGTATATTTTGCCTTTATCAGAATTTCATGCAGTTGAAATCACAGAGTGTCATCTTTTCAGATTGACTCCTTTCACTTAGTAATATGTATTTAAGGCTCCTCTATGTATTTTCTTTATTTTTTTAAATCCTCTACCGATAATATTTTTCCATTGATTTTTAGACAGAGTGGAAGTGAAGGGGAGAGACAGAGAGAGAAACACTGATGTGAGAGAGATACATTGATTGGTTGCCTCCCACATGTGCCCCTGACTAGGACTGGGATAGAACCTGCAACTGAGGTACATGCCCATGACTAGAATCGAACCTGGACCCTTCAGTCCACAGGCCAACTCTCTATCCACTGAGCCAAACCTATTAGGGCTCCTCCATGTATTTTCATATCTTGATAACTCATTTCTTTCCAGCACTGAATAATATTCCTTTGTCTTGATATATCAGTATTTTTTATCCATTCACCTACTGAAAGACCTCTTGGCTGCTTCCAAGTTTTGGTAATAATGAGTAAAGCTTCTATAAACATATACATGGTGGGTTTTGTGTTGACATAAGTTTTCAACTCCTTTGGGTAGATACCAAGGAGCAAGATTGCTGGATTGTATGATAAGAGTATGTTTAGTTTTGTAAGAAACCACCGTACTGTCTTCCAAAGTGGATGTATCATTTTGCATTCCTACCAGCAATAAGAGTTCCTGTTGGTTCACATCCTTGCCAGTATTTAGTATTGTCAGTGTTCTAGATTTTGGCCATTCTAATAGGTGTGTAGAGGTATCTCATTGTTGTTTTAATTTGTATTTCTCTGGTTACATATGTTGTGGAGCTCATTTGCTATCTGTATGTCTTCTTTGGTGAGATATCTATTAAGAGCTTTGGCTCATTTTATTTTATTGCATTTATTGGGGGTGACATTGGGTAATAAAGTTTTATAGGTTTCAGGTATACAATTTTATAGTACATCATCTGTATATTGTATTGGGTGTTAACCACCTCAAATCAAGTCTCCTTCTATCATCATTTATCCTCCCTTTGCCTTTTTCTACTTCTCTCCACCCCTTATTCTAATCACCATACTGCTGTCTGTGTCTATTTTTTTTTGTTTGTTTAATCGCTTCACCTTTTTACCCAGCTCCCAACCCCCTTCCACTCTGATAGCTATTAATCTGTTCTGTGTATCTTTGAGTCTGTTTCTGTTTTTTTTTTTTTAGTTTAAAATATGTTTCTTTTTAATTGATTTTTTTAAGGAGAGAGAATGGAAGGGAAAGGGAGAGAGAAAGAAACATCCATCGGCTACCTCCCACATGCTCCCTACTGGGAATTGAACCGGCAACCTGGTCATGTGCTGGTGACCTCTTGGTACATGGGATGATGCTCCCAACTGAGCCACACCAGGCAGAGCATGTTAGTTATTTTGTTCACTAGATCACACATATAAGTAAAATCATATGATACTTGGTAATTGTCATTTTCTGACTGGCTTATTTTACTTAGCATAATACACTCCAGGCCCATCCATGCTGTCACATAAGGTAAGATGGCCAAGTAATATTGGCCAAGTAATATTGCCCATTAATAGTTGAGTAGATAAAAAAGCTGTGGTACATTTACACATTGGCTCATTTTTTAATCATGTTTTTTGTTTCCCTATTATTGAGCTTTAAGAATTCTTTGTATTTTTTGGATAACAATCCTTTATTAGATGTATCTTTTAAAAATATTTTCTCCAAGTCTGTGGCTTGTCTTCTAATTCTTTTGATATTCTTTTTTGAAAAGCAGAAATTTTTTATTTTAATGAAGCCAAGCTTATCAATTATTTTTTTCATGGATCATTTCTTTTATGTTGTATATTTAAAAAGCATCAACATGGTCAAGGTCTTCTAGGTTTTTCACTATTTTTTTTTCTAGGAATTATATAGTTTTGTATTTTACATTAAGGTCTGTGATCCCTTTTGAGTTAATTTTTGTGAAGGGTGTACTTTCTAGTTTTCATACTCTTATTCATACCTTGTTCACATTTTGCCTTTTTGAAACTCTCTTTGCATTTATGATTTACCTATAGATCCTCCTCTTCCATAAAGACTTTTCTTACAATTCTGGCATAGAGTTATTATTTTTTCTTTTGAACCTTCTTAGTGTTTATGTCTAGCACTCTGGTGCCATCTGTTTTTCATTCCTAAAAGTTATTTTTGTATAATTATATATATTTAGCATTCCAAGTAGATAGTAAGATCCCGATCCTGGTAGGTAGGTTCATCAATTTGAGGATAGACCATTCCCTGAAATGATCAAAAGTACTCCTTTTTTGCTAGGTTAGCTGACTTTCTTCACCTCCAGACTATTATAACAGTTGCTATTGCCTTTGGAAACTTAATTTTCACAAGAAGGTAGGGAAAAGAAAATCTTAGCAGGCTGGGTATTTGTTGAGTGACTGTAACATGGAAAATATTTTACTAGGTGGTGTTAGGGCAAACAAAAATGTGGTGTCTGTCCTCAGGGACTCAGAATCTAGAAGGAGAGGACTGAGTTTACCAAGAATGAAAAATTGTTTTCAGTTGTTGCAGCAAGTCATCAATGTTGGTTGGCATTGTGCATAATTAAAAGAAAAACATATGGGTGCTTGTTCCAAAGGCTTGGTATTGCTCCAACTCTGCATGCAAATGTAAGAGTAGAATTGGAAATATGAGCAAGTTAGTGTTTATGTGTCTTGCTTTGTGGGTTACTTCTAAAATAATTACACATACTAAAATAATAAGCAATACAAATTATATTTTATATAACATTTTATATATAATTTTGAATTTATGTCTCCTTTATAGTGGTCTCTTTTAGGTTTAAGAACTTTGCATCATCAAATTTAGTGCAGTGATTATTTTCTATTATTATTATCAGGAAATATTTAATACAAATTCTAAAAAATGAAAAGATTATACATATTTTAAGAAATAAAAAGACTTATGTGAATTTTTCAAATGAAGTGTCTTCTTAAGGCAAAGAGAGTAGATTGACTCCTCTGAATTTGTTAATTGAGAAAAGTGTGACATCAAGATGATTTCACTTGATGATTGCTTCAGGGAACACCTATTATTAGGCTCTTTGGAATGGGAAAATGGAAATAAGGAAATGAAAGGAAAGGTTGAGGAAACTGCATCAATGAGTAGGATACTAAGAACTCATGCAAATGATTTCATTTTTAACTTAAATTTAAAACAAGATATACTTGCTATTTTTAAGGAAATAAAAACTGACAATTTGCTAGAACAACAGGACAAAACCACTGGAATATTATCACCTGAAGAAATCTTGTTAGACAACCTTTTGATTAAGTACGGAGTGGTAGAATAAAGAACCCACCAGTTAAGTAAGCTTTAATGTAGAGCTTTTACCCACTGATCAAACTGAATATTTTATATATGCTATCTAAGAGAGTAAAGCGACAATGACAACAGCAACATTATGTGGAAATTAGGGATACATGAAAGTAAAATGAGAAAAAGATTTGAGTACTGTTTTCAGATGAAAAGAAAAAAAAACATGACATAATTTCACATGTTAATAGAATATTTTATTCAGGGAAACTTATACCATTTCAGGTTTCTAATTCATATCCTTGTTTTGGGAATGAGCTAGTATAACACTGTTAAAAACAAAATTCAAAGGTCACAAATTTTGAAGATCGTATTGGCTTTATTTGATAATTCATGAATTGGGCAGCATTTCATCTAGCCAATAAAAGGAGCTCTGAAGAGCTGTGTGAAGTGAAAGACTTATATAGGCAGGAGAGGGAAGGACAAAGGAGTTATACAAACAAAGAGCTGATTGTGGCAAGGTCACCTTTCTTTGGGGAACATCAGGGGTCTGTCAGGCAGGTTACTTTACTAGTGCTGACCAGGTATTTCCAGATTGACTGGTTTAACAGTTTATTCCTTGGGTAGCTGAAACTGTAATTAAGTTAGATATAAGTCTCAGTTATGTGACGTGAGGCTTAGCACAAGTGACTCCATTTTTAACCTATTGTCTCCTTTTTTAACAACACTCTTAATCATAGCTCAGCTATAGTTCATTAGACTGTATGCTCTGTTTCTTTCTCTTTTTTTATGAGAATAATTTCTGTTTTGCTTATTCTTGAGTCTCCAGTACCCAGTGGAATGCTTGGCATATTAGAGATTCCTAGTCAATATTTTTTTACAGAAAAATGTTAGCTATATATGATTTGGCTTGAAGCAAAGAATTAGGCCAAATAATTTTCCAAGACTTTAAAAAATTGTCATGAAACTAATGCAAAAAGACTTACACATTTTGGTCATGGGAAAATGTGGCTATCTCTCAGTGTGCATTTAATTTTAATTTATCCACAAATTCAGTAGCCTATGAATTTTTATGTTCTTGATTTTTATGTCCATATCAGAGAAGCAGCAACCAATTTGAATTGGCACAAAAGAGAGCATTGGTAGACATTTAATTGCCATTCTGCTCCTGATTTGTTTATAAATAGGCCTTTAGTGTTTTCACCATTATTTAACTAAACCTTCCCAGATAGATAAATATTGATTGTGATAATCTGGTCATGATGGTCTTCACTTGACAACTTAATTGTGGGCAAGAGTTGTAATTATGGTCCATGATACCAGAGAACTCTCATGAGAAACTTTTGGGAAATATTTTTCTTTTAAAATGTGACCAAAGACATGCAAGATTGGAAATTACATATCTGCTCCATATTGTCTGCCTGTGATAAGGTATCTGATAAGGGCCCTATTGAAACTTCAAAGGGAAAGGCAAGAGAAATTGAACTGGATCTCTGATTCTCATTTATTAGATCTTGAGATTGATTACCCCTAGATTTTTCAATGGGTGAGATAATGTGGCCTTTAAGTCACCTTTAGCTGGGTCTTATTGCTTGCAATTGGAAGCATCCTTAGGAAGACAAATGACAGTAGAAAGAAGAGAATTATAGACTTAGAATGGGCCTTAGCCCACCCCCTTTCTCCTACTATGAATCATTTGCATAAAATTAACAATATGATAGTGAGGCAGAAGTCAGAAACATGAATTAAATAGTATAATGACTAGTGAAGAATGGTATTCTGGAGCCATTTAGAATAGAGGTAAATATTCATATACAACTCAGTGGGCCCAGATGGCATCTTCTTTACAAAAAATTTCTAAGTAAGGGAAAATTATTTTCAATCTAATTTGGTTGAGAAGCCTAGGAATAGCTCTAGAAAGATTTCCATTCTAGATGATAAAAAATAAAAATAATTTCCTTTTTAAAGCCACAAACTTAACTCTTTAGAATGAAGATTTTTCTGAGCTTTTTAGATACCCGAGAATTAACTATAGTACATTCTTTCCTTAATGGAATTAAAATACAAAAGGAGGGTATTAGAAATCAACTTCTTGGGAGAGAACCAAGATGGAGGCATAGGTAAATGCAGGTGCTCGCTGCCTGCCACAACCACATCAAACTTACAACTAAAATACAGGACAACCATAATTCATAACTGCCTGAAAGCTGACTGAATGGAAGTCCTACAACTAGAGAAGCAAAGAAGAAAGCACATTGAGACTGGTAGAAGGGGAAGAGGCGAGGAATGGGCTGGTCTGATATCCATGTGTAGCATTCTATTATTTTAATTTGGAGGAATATCTCCAAGGCCTCCCACAAGAAGCAGGGGGTTCCAGCCTCACACCAGCCTCCAAGCCCAGGATTACAGAACTTGGAAAAGAAGTCCCCATAACTTTGAATTGTAAAAACCAGTGGGGATTGGGGCTGAGTAACATGGAGGCTGCAGGAGACTCAGGCAGTTCCTCTTAAAGGACTGGTGCACAAACTTACATGGTCCCACTCCCTCTGAGCTCCAGTGTTGGGTGTTGGCTTTGGGGGAACCTAGGGACATATGGGGAAGAACTGTCTGGCATTGGGGCAAGAACTCAGTGGTAGCTTTTTCCCAGACAAGGGTGCTCATAGGGACCCTTGTTCCTGTGCTGGGACCTCCTCCATCACAGAGCTGACTGGCAGCCATATCTGAGTTCCCATCAGCATGGCCCATACTTCATTCCCCCTTGGTGATTCACTGATTTGCAGCCCCACTCAAGCTTTTTGCAGAGACTTTTCCATATGAATGGATTGTCCTGGCTCAGGTTTCAGACTTTGCTAAAATCTCTCAAACAAACAACAGCTGGTGTCAGCATGCCCCAAACCTATCAATAAAAGGATGAAGACCCAGCACTAGCACCAGCAAGCCTTGCTTAACAGCTTAGCTTCACCTGGGCAATTCCTAGCCCAATACAAAGAGCAGCTATTTGCAGCTGTCTTTGTTGCTCCTGTCAAGTGGCCCCAGGCAGTGGCTGACTTTGCATCTCCCAGGAGGCCCCGGAGCCAGTGCACCTGGTGTATAGCTTCAGACCATACCAGATTACAACTCTACAAATGCAAAAGTGAAACACTCAACAGGCAGACTCAGTGAGCAGCAAAGAAACACTGAAACAAGTCCTGCTCCATAGGGGTGTCACCTATACAGCAGTTCTTCCACTGTAGATATAGCTAGTCCTTACAGCCAATTGGCCTGGAGGTCACTTCTTCCCAGTGATTCCAACAGTAATCAAGGCTCAATTACAACAAGATTGCTCACACAGCCCACACAGGGGTCCACCTAGAGTGCCCAGCTCAGGTGACTGGGAAAGCTGAGCCACTGGCTCCTATAGGACACCTACTACACAAGGTCACTCTACCAATGCCAGGAGACACAGCAGCTCTACCTAACACACAGAAGCAAACACAGGGAAGCAGCCAAAATGCAGAGACAAAGAAACATGTCATAAATTAAAGAAATGGAAGTAAGACAACTACTGGATACAGAGTTCAAAACCATGTTTATAAGGTTACTCAAGGATCTTCATGCAACTTTCAAGGATCTTAGTGAGAATGTCAAAGATATGAAAAAGGATCAGTCAGAAAGTAAGTATACACTAACTGAAATAGAGAATAGTTTACAGTAGAGGATCCTGAGAATAAAATCAATGATTTGGAATATGAGTGAGCATAAAAACACCCAATCAGAAGAACAAAAGGAAAAAAGAATAAAAAAATATGAACATAATGAAAGGAGCCACTGGGACCACTTAAAGCATATCAACATTCATGTTATGAGGGTGCCAGAAGAAGAAGAGAGAGAGCAAGATATTGAAATATATATCTGAAGAAATAATGACAGAAAACTTCCCCTAAACGGTGAAAGAAATAGATTACAAGTCCAGAAAGTTCAGAGTCCCAACCAAGAGGAACCCAAAGAGGCCCACACTAAGACACACCATAATTAAAATGTCAAGGTTTAAAGACAAAGGAAGAATCTTAAAAGCAGCAAGAGAAAAGTAATTAGTTACTTACAAGGGAGTGCCCATATGACTGTCAGCTGATTTCTCAACAGAAACTTTGCAGGTCAGAAGGGAATGGCAAGAAATATTCAAAGTGACAAATAGCAAGGACCTACAACCAAGATTACTCTACCCAGCAAAGCTATCATTTAGAATTGAAGGTCAGATAAAGAGCTTTACAGGTAAGAAAAAGCTAAAGGAGTTCATCATCACCAAACCAATATTATATGAAATGTTGAAGGGTATAAGAAGAGGAAGAATAAAAGATTAAGAAGAATAAGAATAAGAATGAGAAGAGAAATATAAACAATAAAATGGCAATAAATGCACATCTACAACAATTGAATCTAAACATCAAAATAAATGAATAAGAAATCTAATGAACAAAATAAAATAATGAATAAAATAGAATCAGAGGTATGGAAACATGGATCAGACAGACAAATCTCAGAGGGAAGGGGTGAGGGAGGTGCAGGAAGAGATTAACCAAAGGTCTTATATGCATTGCCTATGGACACAGACAATAGGGTGGTGAAGGCTTGGGGTGGAGCAGGGACTGGGTGGAGTGGGGACAATAGGGGAATAAAAGAGGGCATCTGTAATACTCTCAACAATAAAGGTTAAAAATAAAGAAATCAACTTCTTTTTTTTTATAATTTCAATCTTCTTTAATTTTTTTTAATATTTTATTGATTAAGATATTACATATGTGTACCCTCTACTCCCCCCCCCCCCCCCCGCTCATCCCCTCACCCCCCCGTTGTCCGTGTCCATTGGTTAGGCCTATATGCTTGCATATAAGTCCTTTGGTTGATCTTTCCCCCTTGCCCCCACCCTCCCCTACCTTCCCTCCAAGGCCCGGCAGTCCAATCAATGCCTCTCTGTCTCTGGATCAGTCCTTGTTCATCAGTTTATGTTGTTCATTATATTCCATAAATGAGTGAGATCCTGTGGTATTTATCCGCTCTCCAGTTCCATCCATGCTGTGGCAAATGGTAAGAGTTCCTTTTTCTTCTTCCTCTTCTTAAAGAATACCTTTCAGCATTTCATATAATGCTGGTTTGGTGGTGATGCACTCCTTTAGCTTTTTCTTATCCGTGAAGCTCTTTATCTGACCTTCTATTCTGAATGATAGCTTTGCTGGATAAAGTAATCTTGGTTGCAGGTTCTTGCTATTCATCACTTTGAATATTTCTTGCCACTCTCTTCTGGCCTGCATGGTTTCTGTTGAGAAATCAGCTGACAGTCGTATGGGTACTCCCTTGTAGGTAACTGACTGTCTTTCTCTTGCTGCTTTTAAGATTCTCTCTTTATCTTTTGCTCTTGGCATTTTAATTATGATGTGTCTTGGTGTGGTCCTCTTTGGATTCCTTTTGTTTGGGGTTCTCTGCGCTTCCTGGACTTGTAAGTCCATTTCTTTCACCAGGTAGGGGAAGTTTTCTGTCATTATTTCTTCAAAAAGGTTTTCAATATCTTGCCCTCTCTCTCCTTCTGGTACCCCTATAATTCTGATGTTGGTACGCTTGAAGTTGTCCCAGAGGTTCCTTACACTATCTTCATATTTTTTGAATCTCTTTTCTTTTTCGGTTGGGTATTTTTTGTTTCTTTGTATTTCAAATCTTTGACTTGATTCTTGGGATCCTCTTGTCTGCTGTTGGATCTCTGTAAATTATTCTTTATTTCAGTCAGTGTATGCTTAATTTCTAGTTGGTCCTTTTTCATGTCCTCCATGGTCTCACTATACTCCTTGAGGGATTCATTAAATTTATCGGCGGTTTCCATAAAATTCTTGAAAAACCTTATAAACGTGGCCTTGAACTCTATATCCAGTTGTTTGCTTTCCTCCGTTTCTGCCATTTGTGACCTTTTTCTTTGTCTCCGCATTTTGGCTGCTTCCCTGTGTTGATAGAGTGGCCCTGTGCGCCAGGTGTCCTGTAGGGCCCAGTGGCTCAGCCTCCCCAGTTACCTGGGGTAGACACTCTTGGTGCACTGTTGGTGCCTTGGTTATTGTAGGATCACTGGGAGGAATTGACCTCCAGGCCAATTGGCTGTGGGAATCAGCTGTGTCTGAAGTGGGAGAATGGTCCCCCTCTGACCACTGGGTACAGTGGCTCCTGGATCTAAGGAGGTGCTAATTCAGCCCCTGCCTGAGGCCACACAGCAGGAGCCATGAAGAGGCTCAGCTGTGAAGCAATGCGAGCTGCTGCGGGGCCTTGGGCCTTCTCTTGGAAGTTCTGGGTCTGCCTGGCTGGGCTGTAGTTAGGTACATTCACATGCAAAAGCCTCTGCTGCAGCCTGGGTGGGGCGGGGTCTCAGGGAGTCAAAGGGCGGTGAAAGCAGCTATGGTGATTCTCCGCGCCCGGAGCCGCGCGTCTCAGTGTCCCTGTAACGGCTGGAAGCACCTCTGAGGGAAAGCCGCCCTCAAGTTCGCCCGCTGCCGCCTGACAGACCAGCCTCTCCCTGTATGAGCCCTGGGTCCCCAGAGACCCGCTGGAACCGGAGTTCAGAGCAGTTGGGAGCTTGTGATTCAAAAAGACAGCTGCGTCCTCAGGCGCCACCCCCTTTCCGCGCGCGCGCGCGAGCCGCCGCAGTACCTCTGCACTTCACCTCTGCAGTTCCTCTGGCTCTCAGCGTGCCCCTCTTTTCTTCTAGTTGTAGAAATTACAGTCAGCCAGCCTTCCTGTTGTTCTGGACGATGTTTGCTCTGACCCTTGCGGCATTCTTCAATTGTTGTGTGAGGCGACAATTTCCCGGTGTTTATCTATGCCGCCATCTTAGTTTCTCCTTCCTTCTTTAATTTTTTGAGGCTAGTTTTGCTGAAATCAACTTCTTAAAGTCTGTGTTCACAGAGTGAAATTTTGTATTAATTGCTTGGAACTTTGAATGCATATGCCTGCAGATACCAACAGTAAGTAGTTTTAAAGGTTAATCTTATTATATATATTTACCTCAAGGGCAATATGTGTTTATGCATTTATGTATGTATGTGTACATATATTCACAATAAAAACAATATTACTAATTCTTGCTATCTTACATTATGGAGGCCCATTACTTAGGTCCTTTTTACTTCCTGATTTTTTTTTTAACCTCAGTCACTTTTAAACTTAAATTTTAGGGTTCAACTCATTTTGGTTTTATTTTTTATCCACTGATATACATTCCACCCTTCAGGAGAGTTGCCGAAGGGGCATGTGATATAAGCAGAATAACTTCTTATCTCATTTTGTTATTCTTTAGCTATTGAAATCACATAGATATTAATTTTTTCTAAAGCATCCTATATAATAAAAGCCTAATATGCTAAGTGTCTGGTTGTCCAGTTGTCTGTTCAACAAGTCAAAGCATAATATGCTAATGATATGCTAAGGCCGCTCAACTGCTTGCTATGATGTGCACTGACCACCAGGGGGAAGACAGTTGACCAGCTGACCAGTTGCTATGATGTGAACTGACCATCCAAGGGGAAGATGCTCTGACCAATAGGTTAGCTTGCTGCTGGGGTCTGGCCGAGCAGGACTGAGGGAGATGGGCTGGACATACCCTGGAGCTCTCCCGTAGTCCCTCCCTAGCTGACCAACCTCCCACGTCCCTCCGCAGCCCCAATCATACACTGGTGGGGTCCCTTAGCCTGGCCTGCACCCTTTTGCAATCCAGGACCCCTCAGGGGATGTCAGAGAGCTGGTTTCGGCCTGATCCTGCAGGCCAGGCAAAGGGATCCCACTGGTGCATGAATTCATGCACTGTACCTCTACTAATAAATATAATAATTAAAACATTTATAATTTTCTGCCCTAACCAGTTTGGCTCAGTGGATAGAGCGCTGGCCTGCAGACTCAAGGGTCCCAGGTTCGATTCCGGTCAAGGGCATGTACCTTGGTTGCGAGCACATACCCGGTGAGGAGTGTGCAGGAGGCAGCTGATCCATGTTTCTCTCTCATCAATGTTTTAACTCTCTATCCCTCTCCCTTCCTCTCTGTAAAAAATCAATAAAATATCTTTTAAAAAATATTTATAATTTTCTAAACTAAGTGATTGAAAATATTTGTGGTAGTCACAAAATTTTGTTTTATTTAGCTAGAACCAATTACAAATAAATATTTTTGGAAGAAGCACTTTATTAGGAGGTATGGAAACTGAGATCTACTATTTTGTCCTCCACTTACTAACTCTGTTACCTTGAATGTGTTGCTTAATTTAGAACTTTAGTCTTCAGTTGCTCATCTCTCAAGTGGGATAATGTCTTATTTGCTGAAGTCAGGAAATTGTATAAATTAATATCTTCATTTTAACCTATAAGAGTTATTCAACATCCTATGGCTTTCATTTTATGTGAAGTCAGTAAAAATATTAGGTATCTTTATTTCCTAGACATTTTCCCAGAAATGCAAATGTTCTGAAAAATGTAGACCATATACACTTTTAATGAAAATTTCTTTCTGATGAAATATGCATTTTCAGATTTCCTTTGCATTTCAAAAGCAGGTTCATATTTCAAAGAGAATGTAATCATCAGACTTACCATGTTTTGTTTTTTTTATGGTGTTTAGGTTGAAACTTAGAAAAGAAAACTACTTAATTTAATAAACACAGTATTATATTTTAACAAAAAGAAATGATCAACTAATTATTTTGTTACTTCAATACTTGAATTAGAGAGAATGAGTTGGGTCCATCTAGAAGCAGATAGTCACTTTTACTTGAATCTAGGAAAACCCTAAAAGATAAACCACAGCTGTCTGGATGACTTTCAATTGTGGAAATTTGATTAGTCTAATTCATGGAGGATCTTTGAACCCTGATAGCAGGATTTGCTTCTTGAATAGGGGACATTGTCTCTGCTTATGACCTCTAGGTGGTTAGGGGTTGTGGATGAGTGAAATGTTACTTTTAACAATTTGCTTGAAAAATTCAAAAAAGGAGTAAGGATTAGCGTGGAGATTTCCAGTCTAGTCCTTTGATCTCACAGAAGGGTTTTTCAAACTTTTTCCCTATGTGTATATCAACTCATCTTTCACTGGTTGATGTTCTTAGAACTCAATGAGGTGAGCCGGAGCACATGTTCACATGGTCTACGTGATGGCCTTGGTCTGTCCTGAGTACTTCCAGAAATCTTGGGGAAAAAGTGAAAGTTGAAAGTGAGGGCCTAGAATAATTATTGGAACTCTAAATCCTAGCTTTATATTCAGAAATAGGTGCTTTCAGTGTGGATCTTATATAAAAACTTGGATTAGACGCTCTTATTCCCTGGGAGAGAAAGTTGCTTTTCATGGTCTCATAAGAAACTTTTGAGGAAGTTCATTATTTTCCCATTTGGACTTTGGAAAAAAATATTCTGCATGTATTTGACAATCAAACCTTATTCTTTAGAGAAAATTATGGATCATTCTGCCAACAATGTTCAACTCTCTCTGTGATAACAAAGTTGCCTCAAGCATGGATGCAGACAATTAAAAAAAACCTCTCATATTGATCTGAGCAGAGAGTTCTGTGAGCTTCTTGGGTATATCTGAAACAACTTAGCATTTTTAACAGACCCTCCTTACACACTGCTGGAAGTCTCAGGTGTGTTAAAAGGTCATCCAGGTATGCTTAGAGGCTTAGGGGACCATTCCAATACAAACTATTGCTGTGTCCTCTCTCCATCCATTCTATTCTGGTCTAATTTTCCAGCTCACACTTGGATGCTGCCTCTGTGCCTGGTGCTGAGGCCTAAATTAGACAACCTGTCATGGTGTCTTGATAAACCTCGCTTTACATTCTGGCCATCATACTTCACTTGGAGGCTGGCCTAGGCCTCCAGACTCTAGCTCAGATCAGCAACCAAGTTACTTGAAAAATCAACCATGACTTACTGTAATTGGAAAACAACCATCTTCATTTTTGAAATGAACATTTTATTCTTTCAAGAAAGATGTTTACCAATGTATTAATACTAATATAAGTATAATCAGCTCCGTGTCCTGTGCTATCTGTCTTCTATCATGGCTTGAAGAGAAATTTACTAAATTTATGATCTTTGCACTATTTAGCAAAATGTATTATTGGAAAGCATTTTTTTCCCAATTACGATATAGGTTCTTCTTATAGGAAATAGGTTTATCTATGGAAGGAATATACTTAAAAATTTCATAGCTGTGGCCTCGTTTCTGAAAGACTTTTTTTTTTGTATCAGGAAGATATAGGGAAAAGTATCTTGAGAGTGAAAATAATTTTTCTTAAAAGACAATATGTTTGTTTATTTAAATTCTTACCTGAGGATATGTCTTTATACATTTTTGAGAGAGAGAGAAGGGGGAGGAAAGGAAGAAAGAGAGATAGATAGATAGATAGATGATAGATGATAGATAGATAGATAGATAGATAGATAGATAGATAGTTAGATAGATAGATAAACATCCATTAGTTGCCTCTCTCAGGTGCCCTGACCAGGGCCTGGCTGGGGTACAATATGTTTATTTTTATTAGTAAGATTGTAAATAAAAGTGGTTAATGCTCCATTATTTTATTCAGTAATAATGACTGAGAAATGTGAGAAATTTTTCAATTTGGAACATAGAACCAGGATTCTTACCTTATCCTGTGATTTTTATTGTATGCTAAATAAGGAAAAAGCAAAGACACTGGCATTCAACTGTTTCAGCATGTTAATAAATTCTTTCCCTGAATCAATGGCAGAGGTACTCAAGGTGGCATTTAAATTAATTAGGCTTTCTTCAAGTTTAAATTAGACAATGTATTTTGTTTACAAGACAACAAACCATGTTTTTTTTCTTTCTTTCTTTTTTTCTTCAAACCATGTTTAAATGAGATTTTAAAGGCTTTCCTTTTCTGCCTGATGAATTTGATGAAACTTTGCTACATGTATCATTTCTAATTCAGGGTTCAGAATACATAAAATGATAATAAGAGTTGTCACATAAACAAAGATAAAAGGAAATTTAATTGAATGTGTCTCATGTTTTGTGCACAGACAACTTATCTTGATGATTTTCTCTTTTCAAAGTGGATTGCTCAAACTAAGCCATATTCTACTCTTACATAGGCATTTGCTTTGTTTTCTTCCTTTAGAGGTATTTTGTTTCCAGTTTAGGGTTTGTTATGTAGTCTTTTTTTTTGGTGGCAAAATACATTTTAGATACATAGATCTAAATACATTTATATACTATTGATCTGTCTGTTTCTGGAAAAAAAAATTCCCTTGAGGCATTGAGCCCAAGTATTTAGTTATACTAATTAATGTTAAAATTGTCACAGTCACCCACCGAGCACATCGTTGGACTGGTAGCCACCACTTGGATGAATGTTACTACCAGTTTATGCAGAAGAGGGATTATACCTTGGTGTTCAGGTACCTGCCATTGAGGAAAGCATCCCCACTGAATCCTGAAAAGCTGTTGTACTCGAAAATGTAAGGCTGCTTGTTTTAACTCTCTCAGTCCCCGTGTGCCCTTTTTACAATGTCTGGGTTATCTCATGCCAGTGCATAGGCCCAGGAATCTGTGTTTTGATAAACCAGTGTATTAAATACTTGGCTATCATTGGTTGTACCTTTTCTTTAACTTTGATTCACAGTTTGAAGGTTGCTTCTCCAGTCAGCTTACTTCATGGAACATGAGGGAGTAGTCTAGGGGAGTGGTTGCATGAAAGAAAAGTCCTAGCACATCTTGTGGAGTAAGGAATGAGCAGACAACAGCAATTTATTGAAATGAGGGGAAGGACTGTCTGATAAGATAGTTAGGATTGTATAGGGACACTGTGATTGTGTCCCACTAACCCATCTTTCTCTTGTCCATTGTGTAGTCTTCATGCAGTATGGGTGAGATGAGACAGGGAGAGAGTGACTATACCCCCTACTCTAGGGGTGGGACAGTTAATTCTTTTAACCCACACAAGCTAATCACATTTTCTTTGTCCCTGGGTTCAAAGAAGAAAAACCTAAGAAAATCAGTGAGTACCTTCTCCAATGGCTTAGGAAAGGACATGACCAAATTTGGGCTATGAGATGTGAAGGGAGGTTTTCTGGGAGCTGATTAAGTACTTTCTCTTCTCTGGACTTTATTTTTATTTTTAACTTTATTTTTATAGTTGATGCTATTACAGATGTCTCCATTCTCACCTCCCCACAACCCCCCTCTTGCCTACCTCAACCTGGCTCCTCCTTGCCTCTGGCAATCACTACACTGTTGTCAGAGTCTATGGATTATGCGTATATGTTATTTGACTAATCTTAAAAATATTTTTTTTGTATTGATTTCAGAGAGTAAGGGAGAGGGAGAGAGAGATAGAAACATCAATGATGACAGAGAATCATCAATAAGCTGCCTCCTGCACACCTTCCACTGGGGATTGAGTCTGCAATATGGGCATGTGCCCTGAACAGAATTGAACCATGACCTGGTTCATAGTGCTCAACCACTGAACAATACCAGCTGGGCTTTGGATAATTTATTCATCTTTTTTTCATCCAGCCACACCTAGCCTCATCCCCTCTGACAGCTGTCAGTTTGTTCCATGTATCCATGCCACTGTATCTATTTTGTTCACCAGTTTATTTTGGTCATTAGATTCCATATATAAAAGAAATAATATGATATGTATCTTTCTCTGACTGGTTTATTTCACTTAACATAATATCTCCAGGTCCATCCATGCTGTCACAAAAGATAAGATTTCCTTCTGCTTTTATGACTGCATAGTAAGTAATCCATTGTGTAAAAGTATCACAGCTTTTTTTTATTCACTCTTCTACTGATGGATACTTGGGCTATTTCCAGGTAATGGCTATTATGAATAACACTGCTATGAACATAGGGGTGCATATATTCTGTCTGATTAATGTTTTGGGATTCCTAGGCTATATAACCTGAAGTGGGATCACTGGGTCAAATGGCTGCTCCATTTTTAGTTTTTTGAGGAAACTTCATACTGTTTTCCACAATGACTGCACCAGTCTACATTCCCACCAAGAGTGCACTTTTCTCCACATCTTCTCCAGCACTTGTTTGTTGATTTGTTGATAGTAGCCATTCTCGCAGGTGTTACCTTATTGTTATTTTAATTTGCATACCTCTTTTTGATTTGCATCTCTCAGATGATTAGTGACTTTGAGCATGTTTTCATATGTCTCTTGGCCATCTGTATGTCTTCTTTGGAGAAGTGTCTATTGAGGTCCTTTGCCCATTTTTTTTTAAATTGGATTGTTTGTCTTACTGGTGTTGAGTTGTACAAGTATTTTAATATATATTTTGGAGATTAATCCTTTTTCTGATGTATTATTAGTGAATGTATTCTACCATAAAAGGGTTCCCTTTTCATTTTGTTGATGATTTCTTTTGTTGTGCAGAAACTTTTTAGTTTGATGTAGCCCCTTTAGTTTCCCTTGCCATAGGAGACATATCAGCAAAAATATTGCCATGAGAGATGTCTGAGATTTTACTACTAATGTTTGTTTCTAGAATTTTTATGGTTTCACGACTTACATTTATGTCATTTATCCATTTTGAGTTTATTCTTGTATATGGTATAAGTTGGTGGTCTAGTTTCATTTTTTAAAAAAATGTACCTGTCCAATTTTCCCAACACCATTTTTTGAAGAGATTGTCTTTACTTCATTTTATGCTCTTGCCTCCTTTGTCAAATGTTAATTGACCAAATAGGCATGGGTTGATTTCTGGGCTCTCTGATCTATTCCATTAACCTACATGCCAGTTCTTATGCCAGTACTGGGCAATTTTGATTACAATAGCCCTGTATTATAGTTTGATATCAGTTACTGTGATAACTCAAACTTTGTTCTTCTTTCCCAAAATTGCTGTGGCTATTGGCGTCTTTTGTGGTTCCATATAAAGTTTTGAAATATTTGTTTTAGATCTGTGAAATTTGCTATTGCTTTTTAAATAGGAATTTCATTGAATCTATAGATTACTTGGGTAGTATGAACACTTAATGATGTTAATTATTCCCATCCATGAACACAGTGTATACTTCCACGCATGTGTATCTTCCTCAATTTCTTTCTTCAGTGTCTTACCTCCTTGGTTAAATTTATTCCTAAGTATGTTATTTTGTTGTTGTTGAGGCAGTAGTAAATGGGATTGTTTTCTTAGTTTCTCTTCTTGATACTTCATTATTGGTGTATAAAAATACCACTGCTTTCTGAATATTAATTTTGTATTCTGCTACTTTACTGAATTCATTTATTAGATCTAGTAGCTTTTTGGTGGAGTCTTTAGGGTTTTCTATGTACAATATCATGTCATCTGCAAATAATGACAATTTCACTTCTTTCCAATTTGTATGCTGTTTATTTCTTCTTCTTTTCAGATTGCTGTGGCTAGGACTTCCAGTACTGTGTTGAATAAGAGTGATGAAAGACGGCATTCCTATCTTATTCCTGATCTTAAAGGAAACTCTTTTAGCTTTTGCCCATTGAGTCTGATGTTGGTTGTGGGTTTGTTATATATGGCCTTTATAACATTGATATATGTTCCTCTATTTCCACTTTCTTGAAAGTTTTTATAAATTGGCTAGATTTTATCAAATACTCTTTCTGCATCTATTGATATGATCATGTGGTTTTTATCCTTCATTTTATTATGTGGTATATCATGATTATTGATTTGCTGATGTTGTACCAACCTTGCATCCCCAGAATAAATTACACTTGATCATGGTGAGTGAACTTTTTAATGTATTGCTGGATTCAGCTTGCCAATATTTTGTTGAGGATTTTAGCATCTGTGGTCATGAGGGATATTGGCCTATAATTTTCTTTCTTTGCAGTGACTTTATCTAGTTTTGAAATTAGAATAATGCTGGCTTTATAAATGAGCTTGGGAGTTTTACCTTCTTTTGAATTTTTGAAATCATTTTTGAAGAATAGGTGTTCTTTGAATGTTTTATAAAATTCACCTGTAAAGGACTCTGGTCCAGGACTTTTATATGCTGGGAGTTTTGGAATTATTGCTTCAATTATATTAGTTGTAATGTGTCTATTCAGATTCTCTGATTATTCATTTTCATTTTTTGAAGATTGTATCTTTCTTGGAATTTATCAATTTCTCCCACATTGCCCAACTTTTTGGCATATAGTTGTTCATAATATTTTCTTACAATCCTTAGTATTTCTTTGATGTCAGTTGTTACTTCTCTTTCATTTCTGATTTTATTTATTTGGGTCCTCCCTCTATTTTTCTTTATGAGTTTGGTTAAAGATTTGCCAATCTTATCTTTTAAAAAACCAATTCTTTGTTTCATTGATCTTTTGTAATGCTTTTTAATGTTCTCTTTTGAAATTTGTTTATTGTTGACAATATTACAGATGTCTCCCATTCCTCCCCTCCTTTATTCCTTTTCACACTTTTTAGACTTGATTTCATTTATTTCTGCTCTGATTGTTATTATTTCCTCCTTCTATTCACTTTGGGCTTTGTTTGTTGTTGTTTTTTAAGTTCATTGAAGTATAAAGTTCGATTGTTTGTTTCTTCTTTTTTCCTGAGGTAGGTCTGTAAAGTTATGAATTTCCCTCTTACGACTGCTTTCTCTGTGTCTCATTAGAGTTTGGATTATTATGTTATTATTTTCATTTGTTTCAAGGTAAAATTTTATTGCTTCCTTGATCTCATTGTTAACTCATTTATTGTTCAGTAACATGTTATTTAGCTTCCATGACTTTGTGGGTTTTCAGGTGTTTTTTTTTTCTCTCTTGTATTTGATTTCTAGTTTAATACTAGAGAAGTACCAGTCAGGTTCATAAGAAAGTGTGGGTAATGGCCTCATCCCAAAGCCAGTCACTGACACCCCCTAAATCTGCCCAGACATCTACATCTCAGCCTATGCATCTGACTTTTCAACAGGGCCTAAGCTCCATAGGATGGGGTGAGAAGGAAATCAGAGTGTGATGTCACCTACATTATCAACAGATGACTTAGTTCAGGAATCCTGGAGCCTGTTTCCCAGTCTCCTCCCCAGAACATAAAACCTCAGACTCTCCTCAGGCAACTCTAGTCAGAACTGCCCCCCTCCACGAGAGCCCAGGGCACTACAGAAGAGATTTTGTGCATTGGCCTTTTAAGAGAGTTTCTGTGTCTCCAGAAAGTTCCATCTCTCCTTGGAGGGCAGAAATCCTGCTGTGTTAATGGGCATCTCTTCCAAACTCTGGTGGTCTGGGCTAAGGGGTGATGGCTTGGGGTTTAGGCCCAACACTTCTCAGGGGGAACCCCCCACAACTGAGGTATTCCTTCAGAACCTCAGCCACTGCCCATGAGAGTGAGACCAGTCCTTTTCATGTCTCCACCCTTCTTACCAGTCTCAATGTGGCTTCTTCTGTAAGCCCTTGTTATAAGACTCCTGTTCAGCTAGTCTTTAGTTGGTTTTTCAGGACAATTGTTCTTTAACTTAATTGTATTTCCATTTTGGTCCTGGGAGGAGTTGAATATAAGATCCATTTACTCTGTAACCATCTTGAAAGTCCAGTGTGATTTGAATATGTGGAAATGATGCAGGATTTTTTTTTCTCACAGAAGAGAAGAAAGACATTAAATGGTGCTGATTAAAAGGAAAACAGAGGGCAGAAGGAAAGAAGCCAGGATGATCTGCTGAATCAGATCAACAATGGAGTCTTCTATTTCTTTTAACCTTCCAGTTACATGAGTCAATAAATGCTCTTTATTGTTTAAGCCAGTTTGAATTGGTTTTTCCTTACCTTCAAAATGAGAAGTCTAGGCTAATAAAGAATACTAGTTTGGGGAGGATCAGAGAAATAAATGGTGTTAAACATTTTGATTATCCAATTTCAATATTAAAATACAAAAATGTCATTTTTCATGATATTCTCAACAATACACTGAATAAAACCTAAAAATAGAGAACAGGGCAATAAAATCTAGCCCACTTGTCTTTTAGTTCAATTTAAAAGACAAAAGTGAATAGCTTGCCAGATGGAAGAGCATAATAGTTATCATTAAAAGGATAACTCATTGTCATTTACCCAGATGGAAATTTCTCTCTATTATTTACAAAGTCTTATTTTGAAAATATTTATTTAGAGTAAATTCTTTTACATGTGCTCAATCTTTTAGAAACCAGGAACTAAATCTTTATTTAGAGAGTTTTACATGACTAATTTTCAAATAGATTCTTAATATGAAATGGCTCAGAATGATGATAATATCATTGAGAACTCAGAGTATCAGATCTATGTATACTTACTAAATGTTAAGCAGGGCAGGTAAATAAAGGGGAAAGAAAGTTTATCCATCAAGGAATAGATAGAAACAGTGAATTTAGTAGATTCCTAAAGTTAAATGCTCAGCATCAGGTGTAGGAAAATAACTTTTGTTTTATTTATTAAGCATTTGTTAAGTATCCATTCTGTGCATAGTCTATATTCAGTGCTTCATGGAATAGTCAGCATTCTAAAATCACATTATAACTCAACATCACTATCCATAAAGCCTTCACTTTGTCCAAATCCTCTCTCTGACCCATTGCATTTATAAAGGAATTGCTTCATTTGATTTTGTTATATACTATTCTTTTTTTGTATTCTAATGTATCTGGGGCATACCCATGTGTATATCCCAGCCCTCATACCTATGTGTGAATCCCACCCCTGGTACCTATTCCCTGTTCACTTTGACAGATCTCTGAACCTTGGATGACTCATCTGTAGAATGAAGAGAAATGATACTTACACCCCAGGGTTGTGGCTGTTGTGAGAACTAAATGACATAATGAATGTGAAGTATTTATCCTAGTGGCTGAGTGCTACTTAGCATACATAATAACACATATAATTAATTATAATATATTTAAATGTACTTTACATTACTTATAATAGATTTCTAGATTTTTAAAGGTTTTATTTTATTTTATTTTAGAAGTAATTTTTTATTTTATTTTAGGCTAATTATGTTGAGCTAGAGATCTTAGATTTAGCCAATAAATGTCTATTGAATAAAAATCAATTTGTGCTTGAACTTTGAGGAAAATATAGGATTTTGAGACTTTGTTATTTAGGCATAAAGTATATAATTTAAAATATAAAATTACCAATAATTAGTGCCTTAAATTTATAAAACATTTTGCTGCTTTAAAAATAATTATAATGTATTTGGCATAATTTGATTCTCTCTGTCATCCATGTTTCTTCTGGGTAGGTATGTTTACCACCATTATATAGATCTAGCATTTGGGAATCAAGAAAGAGAAGTGGAAGAACTGAATTAAAATAAAAATTTTCTAACTTTAATTCATGGCTCCCTTCTGTAAAAATGACATTGAGGTCACCTATTTTTTAAATTATTCTCAGTGATTTATCTTTATGAATAGGGGAACTTCTGCACACTTTTTTAGAGTAACAGTAACTTCCTGGAAGGGGTGATGGAGGATGGGGAAAAAAAAAGTGCTTTAAAAATACACTTTGGGAAATGAGTAGACATCTTTCTGAGGCACAAATATATTTGTAAGAGGGTTGGTACTGATGTTGCATAAGTCTAAATTTATGAAGATTTTGGAAAGAATATTAATTATTGGTTTTCAAACATTTTTCTGCCTTTTAGCAATGTTCTTTTTTTGAGATAATTATTTTTCTTCTTATATTTATCTTGTGAAGAACTAAAAGGGAAAAACAAAGATACTCAATTACTTGAGGACAGGACTGTAACAAAGAGAGAGAAAAAGTTTTTTTTTTTTAAACCCAGACAATAGTTTCAGCTGACCATAAGTAAATTGATTGTTGTTCAACCAGCAGCAGCATATCAACAAATACAAGGATCATATTTCTACACTGAAGGCTTTCCATTCTGAGAAGTAGACGAGGCCACTGAAATAACTTCTCAAGAAGTAATTTTAGCCTGACTGGCATGAATCAGTGGTTGAGTGTCGACCTATGAACCAGGAGGTTACCGTCCGATTCCTGGTCAGGGCACATGCCTGTGTTGCAGGCTCAATCCCCAGTGTGGGGCATGCGTGAGGCAGCCAATCAATGATTCTCTCACATCATTGATGTTTCTGTCTCTCTAGCCCTCTTTCTTCCTCTTTGAAATCAATAAAAATATATATTTTTAAAAAGGAAGTAATTTTAGCAATGCTAAAATAGCACTGTGGACTATTTCAACTTGATAAGAATAAGCTGAGTATACAGGTTTTTACAGCAAGGGCATTTTACCAAGTTGTGTCTTCATTGAAATTGAATATGTGGTCAACATTGATCACATAAAGCCAATTGTGCAGAGTAATTTAAAAATGGTGATTCAGAAGGAGGTAAGCTTAAGTGTTTAGCAGTCAGTGTGATGGGAACAAAAGAAAGCCTTAATTTGGTTTAAGTAAGATGAATACAAAACTCCATGAATTTTATTTGAGACTTTCTCTATAGCGTAGCCAGGGCATACTCTTAGTCAAGTACTAAATAATAATTTATTTGGTTATCTGAGGACACAAAAAGAGAATTGAGCTTATAAGCTAGGTTATTAATAGGGCGGGGGAACATGAAGTCAGTGGAAAAGTTCTCAGAAATAAGTATGAATTCAACATATATTGATTGATAAGAGAAACATTATATATTAGATATGTCAGAGAAGGCATCAGTGAAGAGGTAGGTCCTGTGTTGATGAATGCTTAAAAAAATAAAGGCCACTAGATGCAAGAATGATAAAATGTGCAAAGATCCAAAAGGTGGAAATAAGCATATTTGTAACAAACAAGGAGGAGACTGTCCATTTCAGCCACATCAATCTTTTCCTCCTTTAAGCTTTCATATACATCCTCATCTTTGTATTCACTTGGCACTGATTTTATATTACTACTAGAGGCCTGGTGCATGGATTCATTTACTAGTGGGATCCCTCGGCCTGGCTTGTGGGTATCAGGCCGAAACTGGTTCTCCAACATCCCCCGAGGTCCCAGATTGTGAGCGGGCGCAGGCCAGGCCAAGGGACCCCACTGGTGCATGATCAGGGCCGGGGCGGGACCATGGAAGGGCTCCAGGGTGTGTCTGGCCCATCTTGCCCACTCCCGATTGGCAGGACCTCAGCAGCAAGCTAACCTACCAGTTGCAGTTAGAGTGTCTGCCCCTGGTGGTCAGCGCACATCATAGCGACTAGTTGAACAGTCGAACGAACTGTTGGACACTAGTATAGGCTTTTATTATATAGGATATCATATTGTATAACATCCTATTGCTGTGAAATAACCATAAATTTAGCAGCTAAAAACATCTATTTATTATCTAATAGTTCTATAGGTCAGAAGTCCAGATAGGCTCAATTGGCTTCTCTGCTTAGGGTTTTTATGAGGTTGAAATCAGGTGTCAGCTAGTCTGAGTTCTTATCTGTAGGCTGGTGGAGAGTTTACTTCCAAGCTCATTCCAGTGGTTGGCAGAATACAATCCTTTGGGGCTATCAGACTGAGGTTCCTGTTACCATGTTGTCTATTAGCTGGAGGTTTCTCTCTGCTTCTAGAAGCTTGCACTTCCTGCTACATGGCCTTGTTAATTTCCAAGCCAGCAATGACATGTCAAATTTATTTTACTCTTTGAATATTTCTGACCTACTCTTCTGGGACTAGCCAGAGAAAACACTTTTATATCCAAAGGGAGATCTTGGAAGGTGCCAAATCCTACTGAAGCAAATTCCACTTCTTGTGGACAGCACCAGCATAGCAACTTGTACACCATGGTCTGGTCAATCCACAGTCAGCCAGCCTAAGGGTCAACATCACACACGATTGGGCCAATAGTCATCAAGACTCAATTACAACATGAGGGCCCATATAACACACACAAGGGACATTCCTGGTACACTCAGATCAGATAATCAAAGAGACTGCAACATGGTATACCAATGGACACTATTACATAAGGCCACCTTTCCAAGACTTGGAGTCATAGCAGTCTACATGATACTACAAACAAATACAAAGAAGTAGCCAACATAGGGCAACAAAGAAACATGCCCCAATGAAAGAACAGGAGAAAGTTCCTGAAAAAGAGCTAAATGAAATGCAAGCAAGCTATTTAATAGATATAGAGTTAAAAAAATGGTTATAAACATGATCAAGGAACTTAGCCAGAATTTTAACAAAGAAATGGCTATCATAATAAAGAATATAAAATTCATAAAAAAGAACAAATCAGAAATAAAAATACAGTACCTGAAATGAAGAATACAATAGAAGAAGTCAACAGTAGTTTCGATGAAGCAGGGGGTTAAATCAGTAGTTTGGAAGACAAGGTAGCAGAAAATGCCCAATCAAAGCAGCAAAATGAAAAAAGAATATTTTTATTTTTTATTTTATTGTTTAAAGTATTACAAATAGTAGTACATATGTCTCCTTTTTCCCTCCATTAACCTTCCCTTGGCCTCCCCTACTCTCTCACACATGCCCTCATCTCCCCCGTCCCCCCAGTGTCTTCCCTCCATAGGTTATGCTTATATGCACGCACACAAGTCCTTTGGTTGATCTCTTACCTCTCCCCCCAAACCCTCTCCTGACTTCACGCTGTAGTTTGACAGTCTGTTCAATGCTTCTTTTGCCTCTGTATTTATTTTTGTTCATCAGTTTATAATGTTCTTTATGTTCCACAAATGAGTGAGATCATGTGGTATTTATCTTTCACTGACTGGCTTATTTCACTTAGCATAACGCTCTCCAGTTCCATTAATGCTATTGCAAATGGTAAGAATTCCTTCTTTTTTATAGTGGCATAGTATTCAATTGCGTAGATGTACCACAGTTTTCTAATCCACTAACCTGCTGATGGGCATATATAGGCTGTTTCCAAATCTTAGCTATTGTACATTGTGCTGCTATGAACATAGGGGTGCATGTATCCTTTCTGATGGGTGTTTCTGTTTTCTTGGGATATACTAGTATTCCTAGAAGTGGTATTACTGGGTCAAACGGAAGTTCCATTTTTAATTTTTTGAGGAAATGCCATACTGTTTTCCACAGTGGCTGCACCAGTCTCCATTCCCATCAGCAGTGAAGGAAGTTTTCTTTTTCTCTGCATCCCCTCAAGCACTTGTCGTGTGTTGATTTGTTGATGATAGCCATTCTGACAGGTGTGAGATGATACCTCATTGTTGTTTTGATTGGCATCTCTTGGATGATTAGTGACTTTGAGCATGTTTTCATGTCTCTTGGCTTTCTGAATGTCCTCTTTAGAAAAGTGTCTATTTAGGTTCTTTGCCCATTTTTTTGAGTGGATTGTTTATTTTCCTTTTGTTAAGTTGTATGAGTTCCCTGTAAATGTTGAAGATTAAACCCTTATCAGAGATAACATTGGCAAATATGTTCTCCCATGCAATGGGCTTTCTTGTTGTTTTGTTGGTGGTTTATCTTTCTGTACATAAGCTTTTTAATTTGATGTAGTCCCATCTGTTTATTTTCTCCTTAGTTTCCATTGTCCTAGGAGCTGCATTGGTAAAGATATTGCTACGACACATGTCTGCTATTTTGGAGCTTATGGCTTCTTCCAAGATTTTTATGGTTTCCCATCTTACATTTAAGTCCTTTATCCATTTTGAGTTCATTTTTGTGTATGGTATAAGTTGGTGGTCTAGTTTCATTTTTTTGCAAGTATCTGTCCAATTTTCCCAACACCATTTATTAAAGAGACTGCCTTGACTCCATTGTATGCTCTTGCCTCTTTTGTCAAATATTAATTAAGCATAATGTCTTGTGTCAATTTCTGGGTTCTCTGTTCTGTTCCATTAGTCTATATGTCTGTTCTTGTGCCAGTACCAGGCAGTTTTGAGAAGAGTGCTTTGTGGTATAGCTTGATATCTGGTATTGTGATCTCTCCAACATTGTTCTTCTTTCTCAGGATTGCTGCAGCTATTAGGGTCTTTTTTTTTTTTTATTCCAGATGAATTTTTGGAGTGTTTGTTCTAGGTCTTTGAAGTATGTCACTGGTATTTTAATGGGGATTGTATTGAATTTATAGATTGCTTTGGGTAGTATGGAAATTTTAATGATGTTGATTCTACTAATCCATGAACATGGTATATTCTTCCATTTATTCATGTCTTCTTCTATCTCTTTTTTATTTTTTAAAAAATATATTTTATTTAATTTTTACAGGGAGGAAGGGGGAGAGATAGAGAGTTAGAAACATTGATGAGAGAGAAACATCGATCAACTGCCTCCTGCACACCCCCTATTGGGAATGTGCCTGCAACCAAGGTACATGCCCTTGACCAGAATAGAACCTGGGACCCTTCAGTCTGCAGGCTGATGTTCTATCCACTAAGCCAAACCGATTAGGGCTATCTTTTTTTTTCAGCATCCTGAAATTTTCTGAGTACAGGTCCTTTATATCCTTGGTTAAATTTATTCCTAGGTATCTTATTTTTTTGTTGCAATGGTAAATGGGATTGCTTTTTTAGTTTCTCTTTCTGTGAGTTCATTATTGGTGTATAGAAAACCACCGACTTCTGTGTGTTACTTTTGTATCCTGATACATTGCTGAATTCATTGATTCAGTCTAGTAGTTTTTTGGTGCAGTCTTTGAGGTTTTCTATGTACAATATCTTGTAATCTGCAAATAAGGACAGTTTTACTTCTTCTTTTCCAATTTGGATGCCTCTTATTTCTTCTTCTTGTCTGATTGCAATGGCTAGTACTTCCAGTACTATGTCGAACAGGAGTGGTGAAAGTGGGCATCCCTGTCTTGTTCCTGTTCTTAGGGGAAATGGGTTTAGTGTTTTCCCATTGAGTATGATGTTGGCTGTGGGTTTGTTATATATGGCTTTTATTATGTTGAGGTATGATCCTTCTATTTCCATGTTGCTGAGAGTTTTTATCAAGAAAGGGTGTTATTAGATTTTGTCAAATGCTTTTTCTGCATCAATGGATATGACTATATGGTTATTATCTCCTAGTTTATGTGGTGTATCATGTTTATTGATTTGCAGATATTGTATCATCCTTGCATCCCCGGAAAAAATCCCATTTGGTCAGTGGTTCTCAACCTTGGCTGCACATTAGAATCACCTGGGAATCTTTTTAAAATCTTGATTTCTGGGCCTCATCCTCTGGAAATTCTGTTTCTTTGTTACTAATGTAGTAGCCCTACCCCATAACAAAGAAACAGAATTTCCAGAGGATGAGGCCCAGAAATCAGGATTTTAAAAAGATTCCCAGGTGATTCTAATGTGCCGCTGAGGTTGAGAACCACTGCACTTGGTCATGGTGTATGATCTTTCTAATGTAATGCTGGATTTGCTTTGCAAGAATTTTGTTGAGAATTTTGGTGTCTATGTTCATGAGGGATAGTGGCCTGCAATTCTCTTTCTTTGTATTGGCTATATCTGGTTTTAGAATTAGGGTAATGCTGGCTTCATAGAAAGAGCTTTGAAGTGCTCCTCCCTCTGGAATTTTTTGGAATAGTCTGAGGAAGATAGGCTTTATTTCTTCTTTGAGTGTTTGATAAAACACCTCTGTGAAGCTGTCTGGTCCAGGGCTTTTTTTTTTTTGGAAGTTTTTTGATTACTGCTTCAATTTCTTCTATAGATATTGGCCTATTCAGATTTTTTTATTCCTCTTGGTTGAGTTTTGGAAGGTAGTATTTTTTAAGAAATATGTCCATTTCTTCTTGGTTGACCAGTTTGTTGGAGTAGAGTTGCTCATAGTATTTTTTTATTTTTATTTTTTATGATTCTTCATATATCTGTGGTTGTCTGTTGTTATTTTGCCTCTTTTATTTCTGATTTTGTTTATTTGGGTCCTCTCTCATTGCTTCTTAATGAGCCTGGCTAGAGGTTCATCAATCTTATTTATCCTTTCAAAGAACCAGCTCTTGTTTTCATTGATCTTTTGCATTTTTTTTTGTCTCTATGTCATTTATTTCCGCTCTGATCATTATTATTTTCTTTCTTCAGTTCACTCTTGGATTTTCTTGTTGCTCTCTTTCTAATTCTTTAAGTTGCAGATTTAGATGGTTTATTACCGGTTTTTCTTGTTTTTTGAAGTGGGCCTGTAATGCTATCAACTTCCCTTTCAGGACTTCTTTCCCTGTGTCCCAAAGACTTTGGATTGTTGTGTTTTCATTATCATTTGTTTCCAGGATGATTTTATTTCTTCTTTAATCTCTTTGGTAACCCACTCACTGTTTAATAGTATGCTATTCTGCCTCCAGATGTTTGAATTTTTGTGATTGATTTTTCGTAGTTGATTTCTAATTTTATGCCATTGTGATCTGAGAAGATGTTTGATATGATTTCTTTTTTTTTCTTTCTTTATTTAAATATATTTTTTATTGATTAAGATATTACATATGTGTTCTTGTCCCCATGTTACCCTCTACCCCCCCAACCCCCCGCTCATGCCCTCACCGCCCTGTTGTCCGTGTCCATTGGTTAGGCCTATATGCTTGCATATAAGTCCTTTGGTTGATCTTTCCCCCTTACCCCTACCCTACCCTACCTTCCCTCCAAGGCCCGGCAGTCCAATCAATGCCTCTCTGTCTCTGGATCAGTCCTTGTTCATCAGTTTATGTTGTTCATTATATTCCACAAATGAGTGAGATCCTGTGGTATTTATCCGCTCTCCAGTTCCATCCATGCTGTGGCAAATGGTAAGAGTTCCTTTTTCTTCTTCCTCTTCTTAAAGAATCCCTTTCAGCATTTCATATAATGCTGGTTTGGTGGTGATGCACTCCTTTAGCTTTTTCTTATCCGTGAAGCTCTTTATCTGACCTTCTATTCTGAATGATAGCTTTGCTGGATAAAGTAATCTTGGTTGCAGGTTCTTGCTATTCATCACTTTGAATATTTCTTGCCACTCTCTTTTGGCCTGCATGGTTTCTGTTGAGAAATCAGCTGACAGTCGTATGGGTACTCCCTTGTAGGTAACTGACTGTCTTTCTCTTGCTGTTTTTAAGATTCTCTCTTTATCTTTTGCTCTTGGCATTTTAATTATGATGTGTCTTGGTGTGGTCCTCTTTGGATTCCTTTTGTTTGGGGTTCTCTGCACTTCCTGGACTTGTAAGTCCATTTCTTTCACCAGGTAGGGGAAGTTTTCTGTCATTACTTCTTCAAAAAGGTTTTCAATATCTTGCCCTCTCTCTCCTTCTTGTACCCCTATAATTCTGATGTTGGTATGCTTAAAGTTGTCCCAGAGGTTCCTTACACTATCTTCATATTTTTGGAATCTCTTTTCTTTTTTCTTTTTCGGTTGGGTATTTTTTGTTTCTTTGTATTTCAAATCTTTGACTTGATTCTTGGGATCCTCTTGTCTGGTGTTGGATCTCTGTAAATTATTCTTTATTTCAGTCAGTGTATGCTTAATTTCTAGTTGGTCCTTTTTCATGTCCTCCATGGTCTCACTATACTTATTGAGGGATTCATTAAATTTATCGGCGGTTTCCATAAAATTCTTGAAAAACCTTATAAACGTGGCCTTGAACTCTATATCCAGTCGTTTGCTTTCCTCCATTTCTGCCATTTGTGACCTGTTTCTTTGTCTCCGCATTTTGGCTGCTTCCCTGTGTTGATAGAGTGGCCCTGCACACCAGGTGTCCTGTAGAGCCCAATGGCTCAGCCTCCCCAGTTACCTGAGGTGGACACTCTTGGTGCACTGTTGGTGCCTTGGTTGTTGTAGGATCACTGGGAGGAATTGACCTCCAGGCCAATTGGCTGTGAGAATCAGCTGTGTCTGAAGTGGGAGAACTTCTGTTCTGGAGACACCCTTCTGGGGCAAGACTTGCTTCAGTGGGGCTTTGGTGCTCACTGAGTCTGTTCCCTGAGTGTGTCCCTTATGGATCTGAGTATTGCAATCTGGATGGTCCCCCTCTGACCACTGGGTACAGTGGCTCCTGGGTCTAAGGAGGTGCTAATTCAGCCTCTGCCTGAGGCCACACAGCAGGAGCCACGAAGAGGCTCAGCTGTGAAGCAATGCAAGCCGCTGCGGGGCCTTGGGCCTTCTCTTGGAAGTTCCGGGTCTGCCTGGCTCGGCTGCAGTTAGGTATATTCACATGCAAAAGCCTCTGCTGCAGCCTGGGTGGGACGGGGTCTCAGGGAATCAAAGGGAGGAGCAAACAGCTATGGCTGATTCTCAGCCAGCCCTAAGGAGTCCCGCGTCTCAGTGACCTGATAATTACTGCAAGCACCTCTGAGGAAAAGCCACCCTCAAGTTCGCCCGCTGCCCGACAGTCCAGCTTCCCGTATGAGTCCTGGGTCCCCAGAGACTTCCCGGAACCAGAATTCAGAGCAGTCGGGAGCTTGTGATTCAAAAAGACAGCCGCGTTCTCAGGTGCCACCCCCTTTCCGCGCGCGCGAGCTGCCGTACCTCTGCACTTCACCTCTGCAGCTCCTCTGGCTCTCAGTGTGCTTTTCTTTCCTTCTTGTTGTAGAATTTACACTCAGCCAGCCTTCCTGTTGTTCTGGATGATGTCCGCTCTGTCCTTTGCGGTATTTTTCAATTGTTGTGGGAGGCGGCAATTTCCTGGTGTTTATCTATGCAGCCATCTTAATTTCTCCAAGGAAGCTATTTTTTATAAAAAGTGAGCCTTGGGGAGGAAAATCCAAGGGATCAAAATACTGTTTTTTGGTTTTATCTTCCCGCCCGCATTCTTGCCGAGTAGGTCTTTGATATGATTTCAATCTTGAATTTGAAGAGACTTTGCCTGTATCCCAATATGTGCTCTATCTTTGGAAATGTTCCATGTGCACTTGAGAAGAATGTGTATTCTATAGTTTTGGGGTGAAATGTTCTAAAGATGTTGATTAAGTCCATCTGATCTAGTGAATCATTTTCAGCAACAGAAAATTGCTGTTTCTTTGCTAATTTTTTGTCTAGAGAATTTATCCAGTGATTTTAATGGGGTATTAAAGTCTCCTACTATAATTGTATTGCTGTCAATCTTTCCTATCCTCTTGTTTTATCAATCCCTTTAGAATTATGAAGTGGCCTTCCTTGTCTCTTGTTATGCTCTTCTCTTTGAGGTCTATTTTGTCAGATATAAGTAATGCTACCCCAGCTTTTTTTTCATTGTGAGAGTCCCTTGTTCTGATGTGGGTCCCCTGTAGACAGCATATATATGGGTCATGTTTTCTTAGCAATTCAGTCACTCTATGTCTTTTGTTTGGAGCATTTAGTCTATTTATGTTTAATGTTATTATTGATAGGTACTTGTTTGTAGCCATTTCTGTGCTTTATGCTTATGTTCTTTCTTCCTTTTCTATTTCTTCTTTTTATAGTATTCTGTTTAGCATTTCTTGCATTGCTGGCTTGGTAGTGATAAACTCCCTTAGCCTTTTTCTGTCTGCAAAGCTCCTGATTTCCCCTTCAATTTTGATTGATAGACTTGCTGGATAGAGTATTCTTGGATTTGAGTCCTTTGCTTGCATCACTTTGTATACTTCATTCCATTTCCTTCTAGCATGGTGTGTTTCTATTGAGAAATCATTTAATGATCTGATGGCGGATACTTTGTAGGTAACTCTCTGTCTCTCTCTTGCAGCCTTTAAGATTCTTTCTTTGTCATTAACATTTGCCATTGTAATTATGACAGGACTTGAGTCTTTTGGGATTCATCTTGCTTGGGATTCTCTGTACTTGTGTGATTTTTTTCTTCCTCATATCAGGAAAGTTTTCTGGTATTATTTCTTCAAATAGATTCTCTAATCCTTGTTGCTCTTCTTGTCCTTCTGGCACCCCTATTACATGTATGTTTCTTAGTTTTGCATTGTCCCAAAGCTCTCTTAGGCTCTCCTCCTGCTTTTTAATTTTTTTTTCCAGTTGGTGTTCAGATTGGGCTTTTTTCTCTACCTTATCTTCTAAATTACTAATTCGGCCCTCCTCTTCTAGTCTACTGTTGAAAGCTTCCATAGCATTTTTTATTGTAGCTATATCACTTTTAATTTCTTCCTGATTTTTGCATAGGTTGTTTATTTTCTAATCTGCCGGGTCCAGCCTGGCCATGTTGTTACCTGAGAGTAGGGCTGAGAGGTTTAAGAAAAAACAAGACAGATTTCAGAGAAAAATAAGACAAGAACAGCGGGGTTTGGGAGGACCATAGCTGCTTTCTGCTAATGGCTAATGGCTAATGGAAATTTTATTTTCGCTTGCTGCTACCTTTATACAATTCTTTCTGGGCGTTCCTCCAACTTCATGTGGCTGCAAGCCAATCCGGGAGTCACGCCGACTAAGCAATCTTAATACACATTGTTTTATTCTCAATGTTCCTTGACATCTTTTCCTACTTTCTTCTACGTCAACTCCTTTCCTGACCTTTCCTGAGGACCACTCACCTGTGCCAGGGGAACAGGCAGGGGTGCCCCTACCCTTGCTCAACCCTAGGCCATCCTCAGTATGGTAAGTCAGGAGCCCCACACTAATCCATTCTGTTTATGAACTCTATGACCATTACTCTGAATTCTTTTTTCTGTCATATCACATGCCTCAGTTTCACTTATTTTCTTTTTTGGCAATTCCTCTTTTTCTTTCATCTGAGGATTGTTTCATTGTCTCACCATTCTAACTATCACCAGAAGGTCCAAATGCCGAGCTGCGGGGGCCTGAGTCATGTGCAGTGGGAGTGTCACTCCACCTGAGTGTCACTGAAGAGCTCCGACACCAAAACATGTGGCTGCCATGGGTCAATGGGAGTCATGCACACCGAGAATCAGAATCCCCAGCACTCAGTACGGCCTTGTGCACGCACCTAGAATCAGGGAATCAGGGACCTGGCATGCACCACACTGAATAAAAGTCCCTGTGGGTGTACACTGAGAATCAGAGTCCCCTAATGTGTGCCAGGAGTCAGAGACCCCATGAGCATATGCCAAGAATCGAGTATCAGTGTCTCTGTTGCTTGGTGTTGCCTCACGCTGAGAATAAGGGTCCCTGTGTGCACATGCACTAAGAATTGGAGTCACAGGCACTCAGTGTGCATGCATTGCGAATCAGGGATCCTGTGCTCGCACGATGAGAAACGGAGTACCCATGTGTGTGCGCCGAGAGTCAAGTCACCGGTGCTCAGAGCTGCCTGTCATAAAGAATCATGGTCCCTGCTCTGCTTGGTGGGCCTGGTTGTACAGCTGCCCTGTGTTGGTGGGAGGCCCACTCCTGTGCCATGGGAAACAGACTTCTATGTGTGCGCCCAGAGTTAAGGTTAAGTAGCACAACTGCCCTATGTTGGAAGGAAGCCTGCTCATGTGGAGCAGGTCTGGCAGGTCCTATGTCACAGCAGCAGGCTGGTGGGGAGGGGGATGGGCTCTGTTACTTACACTAATCTGCGGCTGAGATGTCTGGAGTTTTAGTGTCCGTGGGTCTGCAGGTCCGTGGTTGTAGGGTCCTACCTTGCATCTGAGACCAGATTGGGTGGTGGTAAAGCTAGGGGCCTAGTCTCAAGCAGTCCTGTTCTTCAAGATGGTGTGGTCTCTGTGTCAGTGTCTTCCATTTCAGCCTACCATAGTATTTTATATTGACTTTTCTCCATGGACAAAGAGAGTGTTTACACTGCCTTTTGTCTTGAAAACATATTTAAAAAAGAATTTTTAAAAGTGTGAACACTTTAAGGGACCACTGGCATAACAGGTAGCATAACAACATATGCATCATCAGTGTACCAAAAGAAGAAGAGAGGGATCAAGAGATCAAGAACCCAGTTGAAAAAATAATGATTAAAAACTTCCCTAAACCTGGAGCAAGGAAAAGACACACAAGCTCAGAAAGTGCAGAGTCCCAAACAGGATAAATCCAAAGAGGCTCACACAAAGACACACCACAATTAAAATAGTAAAGGTAAAGAACAAAGAAAGAATCTTAAAAGCAGCAAGAGGAAAGCAACTAATTATCTACAAGGGAGCTCCCATAATACTGTCAGCTGATTTCTCAACAGAAATATTTCAGGCCAGAAGGGACTGTCATGAAATATTCAAAGTGATGGAAAGCAAGGACCTACAACCAAGAATACTTTACCCAAAAAGGCTATCATTTAAAATTGAAAAAGAAATAGCTTCCTAGACAACAAAAAGCTAAAAAAGTCCATAATGACAAAACCAGTATTAAGAGAAATATTAAAGGGTCATCTTTAAGGAAAAGAAGAATAAGAAAAAGACACCATAGGAACATAGTTATAAAGAATAAAATGGAAATAAATGTGTACATATTAATAATCTTTTTAAATGCCAATGGCTTGAATGCTCCAATCAAAGACATGGGGTGGAAGAATGGGTAAAAAAAAGGCCCATGTATATGCTGTATACAAAAGACTCACCTCAGAACAAATGATCAACACAGACTAAAGGTAAAGGCATGGAAAAAGATACTTTAAGTAAATTGAAATGAAATAAAAACTGGGGTAGCAAAACTTATATTCTGACAAAATAGACTTGAAAACGAAGTTCATAACTAGAGACAAAGAAGGACGTTACATAATGCTAAAGGGTTAAGTCCAACAGAGGATATAACCATTGTAAAAATTTATGCATCCAACATAGGAGCACCCAGATATAGAAAGCAAATCCTGATGGACATGAAGAATGAGATTGACAGTAATATATTCATAGTAGGGCATTTTAACAACCATTGACATTAGTGGATGGATCTTCCATACAGAATATTAACAAAGAAAGATTGACATTATATGACACACAAGACCAGATGGATTTAACTGATACCTTCAGAACATTTCACCCCAAAGCAGCAGAATATACTTTCTTTTCAAGTGCACAAGGAACATTTTCTAGGATGAAATGCATCTTAGGAGAAAAAACAAGTCCCAATAAATTTAAGATTGATTTCATATCAAGCATCTCATCTGAACATAATGGTATAAAACTAGAAATCAATCACAAGAAAAACACTGAGAAACACAGGAAGACATGGAGGCTAAATGACATGTTGCTTAACAAAGATGGGTTAACAATGAGATTAAAAAAGAGACCTTAAGACAAATGAAATGAGAACACAATAACCCAAAATCTACAAGACCAGAAAAAACCAGTCCTAGGGAGAAAGTAATAACATTATAATATCTCAAAAAAGAAAAATCTAAAGTAAACAATATAACTTTATACTTAAAAATAAAACCTAGAAAATGAATAACAAACAGTGCCCAAAGTGAGAAGAGGAACTGAGATAATAAAGATCAGAGAAGAAATTAATGAAAAGAGAAAAAATTCAAAAGATTAATGAAACCAAGGTAAACAAGATTGACAAAACTTTAACCAGATTCATTAATAAAAATAGAGAGGGCCCAAATAAATAAAATCAGAAATGAAAGAAGAGTAGTAACAACTGACTTCAGAGAAATACAAGGGATTATAAGGAAATATTATAAACAACCATATTCCAACACGTTGGACTATCTGGAAGAAATGGATAAATTCATAGAAACATTCAAAACAGAATTAGGAAGAATCAGAGAATCAGAATAGACAGATTACAACTAATAAAATTGAAGCAGCAATTCCAAAACTCCCAAAAATAAATGTCTTACACTGGGTGGTTTCACAAGTGAATTTTACCAAACATGAAAAGAAGCACTAACACCTATCCTTCTCAAAATATTTCAAAAAATGCAAGAGGAAGGAAGACTCCCAAGCTCATTTACGAGGTTAGCATTATCTTAATTCCAAAACTGGGTAAGATTATTACAAAGAAAGGAAAGTGTAGGCCAATATCCTTGATGACCATAGATGCTAAAATCCTCAACAAATTATTAGCAAACTAGATCCAGCAATACATTAAAAAGATCATACATTATGATCAAATAGGATTTATTTTGGGGATACAAGTTAATATAATATACACAGACCAATAAATATGGTACACTACATAAGCAAAAAGAAGGATAAAAGTGACAGGATCAAATAAATAGATGCAGAAAAGCATTTGATAAAATTGAGCAACTTACTTTAAAACTTCTTAGTGAAGTGGGAATAGAGAAAACCTACCTCAATATAATAAAGGCCATATATGAGAAACCCATAGCTAACACAGTACTCAATGGGAAAAAACTAAAAGTATGTCCCTTAAGATCAGGAACAAGACAGCAGTGTCTGCTTTCACCACTTTTATTAAACACGGTACTAGAAGTCCTCTGCACATCAATCAGGAAGAAAGTATATAAATTGGAAAGAAGTAAAACTGTAATTATTTATAAATAATATGATACTGTATATAGAGAACCTTAAAGATTTTACAAAAAAAAATCACTAGAAATGACACACAAATCCAGTGTAGTAGCAGGATACAAAATAAATATCTAGAAGTTAGTTACAATTTTATACACTAATAATAAACTGAGAAATGGAAATTAAAAAAAATCCTATTAACAATAGCATAAAAATAAAATATCTATTTTGAGTTTATTCTTGTGTATGGTGTAAGTTGGTGGTCTAGTTTCATTTTTTTGCATGTACCTGTTCAATTTTCCCAACACCATTTATTGAAGAGACTGTCTTTACTCCATTGTATGCTCTTGCCTTATTTGTCATATATTAATTGACCAATATGTGGGTTTATATCTGGGCTATCTATTCTGTTCCATTGATCCACATACCTGTTCTTATGCCAGGACTAAGTTATTTTGAATACAATTGCTTTGTAGTATAGTTTGATATCAGGTATTATGATGCCTCCAACTTTGTTCTTTTTTCACAAGATTGTTGAGGCTATTCAGGGTCTTTTTAGTTGCATATAAATCTTTGTAATATTTGTTCTAGGTCTGTGAAATATGCTATTTGTATTTTAAGAGGAATTGCACTGAATCTGTAAATTGCTTTGGGTAGTTTGGACATTTTAATGACATTTATTCTTCCAATCCATGGACATGGTATATTCTTTCACTTATTTGGATCTTCCTCAATTTCTTTTTTCAGTGTCCTAGCTTTCCAAGTACAGGTCCTGAACCTCCCTGGCTTATTTTATGCCTTGGTACCTTATTTTTTGTTGTTGCAATACTAAATGGTATTATTTTTTTAGTTTTTCTTTCTGTTTCTTATCTATAATAATAAAAGCGTAACATGCTAATTAGACTTGACCTCCTCCCGGATGTCCTTATGGACGACCTTCTGGACGAAGCAGGAGCTGCAAGGAAAGCCTGGGTCCCCGGTGCCTGCCAGTGGACAGAGGGAAGCCTGGGTCCCGGGTGCCTGCAGGCGGCCTGAGGAAAACCGGTGCCGGCAGCTGGGGGAAGGAAGGCCTACTCTTCCACAAATTTCTGCATCGGGCCTCTGGTTGGTGTATAAAAATGTTACCTATTTCTGAATATTAATTTTGTATTCAATTACTTTGCCAAATTTATTGATCATATCTAGTAGTTTTTTGGCAGGGTCTTTAGGGTTTTCTATGTACAATAGCATGTCATCTACAAATAATGAAAGTTTCATCTCCTCCTTTCCAATTTGGATGCCTTTTATTCCTTCTTCTTGTCTGATTGCTGTGGCTAGGACTTCCAGTACTATGTTGAATAAGAGTGATAAAAGTGGACATCCCTGTCTTATTCCTGATGTTAAGGGAAATGCTTATAAATTTTTCCCATTGATAGTATGTTAACTGTAGGTTTCCATATATGGCCTTTATCACATGGAGGTATTATCTTTGTATTCCCACTTTGCTGAGAGTTTTTTTATTATAAATGGGTGCTGAATTTTAACAAATGCTTTTTCTGTATCTATTGATAAGATCATATAATTTTTAGCTTTTATTTTGCTTATATCACATTTATTGATTTATGAATATGCATCCCCAGGATAAATCCCATTTGATCATAATGTATGACCTTTTTAAGATATTGCTGGATCTGGGTTGCTAATATTTTGTTAAGGATTTTAGCATCTATGCTAATCAGGGATATTGGCCTATAATTTTCTTTCTTTGTAGTGTTTTTATCTGGTATTGAAATTAGGATAATTCTGTCCTCATAAAAAGATCTTGGAAATCTTCCTTCCTCTTGAAATTTTAGAATATTTTGAGGATAGATGTTAGTTCTTCTTTGAATGTTTGTAAAATTTGCCTTTGGTGAGAGGGAAGGTGGGGCTAGGGGTGGGTAGAGGTGGTTAAAGGGGGGGGAGGAAATAGGGACATCTGTAATAGTGTAAATAATAAAAAATAGATTAAGCACCTTAAAAATAAAATACCTTAGAGTAAATTGAACCAAGGATGTAAAATATCTATACTCAGAAAATTTTAAGACACTGAAGTAAAATATTGAGGATGATACAAATAAGTGGAAGCCTGTCATGTTTTATAGATTGGAAGAATTAACATAATTAAAATATTCACACTTCCTAAAGCAATCTATAGATTAAATGCAATTCCTACCAAGATTCCAATGCCACACTTCACAGAACTAGAAAATATTCCAAAAATTTATATAGAACCACAAAAGACACAGAATAGCCACAATAATCGTGAGAAAGAACAAATTTGGTGGAATAATGCAAATTGGTATCAAACTATACTATAAGGGCATAGTAATCAAAAGAACTTGGTACCGGCATAGAAACAGACATATAGATCAATGGAACAGAAAGAGAGCCCAGAAATAAATCCACATTTTTATGGTCAATTAACATTTGACAAAGACAAGAACATGCAATTTGGTAAAGAAAGTTTATTCAATAAATGGTGTTGGGAAAATTGGACAGATAACATGCAAAAAATAAAATTAGACCACCTTTTTACACTATACTCAAGAATAAACTAAATATGGGTTAAAGACTTAAATGTAAGATTGGAAAATAGAAAAATCCTAGAAGTAAACATAAGCAGTAAAATCATGGCCATTTCTCATAGCAATATTTTTGATGTGTCTCCTTGGACAAAGAAAACAACAAAAAAATAAAAATAAACAAATGCACTAAAAAGTTTTTGCACAGCAAAGGAAACCATCTATAAAATGAAAAGAAAAACCACTGAATGGGAGAACATATTCAACAATGAAAAAGAGTTAATATCCAAAATTTATAAAGAATTTATAAAACCTAACACCAAAAAAACAAACAATCCAATTAAACATGGGCAAAGGATCTGCGTAGTCACTTCTCCAAATAGGACATACAAATGGTCCATGGACATATGAAAAATTGTTCAGTGTCACTAATCATCAGAGAATTGCAAATTGAAACCACAATGAGATATCACCTCACACCTATCATAATGACTATCAATAAATCAACAACAAGTGTTGCGGAGAATGTGGAGAAAAAAGAACCCATGTGCCCTGTTGGTGGGAATGCAGATTGGTGCATCAACTGTGGAAAGCAGTAGAAAGTTTCCTCAGAAAATTAAAAATGGAACTGCCTTATGATCCAGTAATTCTGATTCTGGAAATATATCCAAAGAAACCTGAAACACTGATTTGAAAGAATATATGCACCTCTATGTTCATTGCATTGTTATTTACAATAGCCAAAATTTGGAAGCAGCTCAATTGCCCATCTGTAGATGAGTGGATAAAAAAGCAGTGGTACATTTGCACTACTGCTGTAATACTACTAGGCTGTAAAAATGAAGGAAATCTTATCCTTTGTGACAAGATGGATGGGCCTTGTAGTATTACACTAAGTAAAATAAGCCAGTCAGAGAAAGATAAGTATCATATGATCTCACTTATATGGGGAATCTAATGAACAAGATAAACTAACAAACAAAATAGAAACAGACTCACACTAGTAGATAACAGGGAACAGACTGACAGCTGTTAGAAGGGAGGGGACCTGGTGGAAAATGTGAGAGGATTAAACAAAACCCCCAAAACTCATAGACACAGACAAGAATATGGTAATTACCAAAGTGAAAGGGAGTTATGTGGAAGTACAGAAAAGTAAAGAAGAAATAAATGCTGGTGATGGAAGGAGACTTGACTTGGGGTGATGGACACACAATACAATATACAGATGATGTATTGTAGAATTGTACACTTTGAACCTATATGATTCAATTAACCAGTGTCACCCCAATAAGTTAAAGTAAATATTAAAGAAAGGGATAAAAAGATTAATAAGTTAATTCAATTTGTAATTATAAACAGCATTTGACAACTGACTCTAGAAGATCAGAAAGACATCAATGAATTTTTTAGTTACATTTTATGCCTCTGAGTGGGTCATCATTATTTTACATGGTTTTTATTTGCAAGTTACAAAGTCCCCTGCCAAAAGAAATTCATATGGTCACATAGCTGTTTTCTATCTTTTCCCCAAATCCAGGACTATCACTATTCTAACCCTCCATAACCAGCTACATATGAAGGCAGAAAAGTATGTTTTATACATCTTGAAAGGTTGTGCAAATGATATGGTATTCTGTTTTACAGTAAAGAAAATTGATAGCCAGATGCATCTGTAAACCTCTTGGCAGGTTTTGAAGAGTCTCTGTCACCTGGTTGACATTCCTATTATCATTAACTTCCTTTATTATTAGCCGTAATAATTATCTTTCTCTGAGGAACAAAGAAGGAAGTAATCATGTTTCATATTTCAAGATGCTGCTGCCAACACTTATTGTTTTTAACATATTTATTATCACAACAAACGTGTGCTTGACTTGTTTATAGAGATGAGGGTTTGAATCATGTCTTCCTCAGTTGCCTTTTTTTTTTGTCAGTGACCAGAAAGAAAGACAGCAGAAGGAAGAAGAATATAGCCATGACTATGGAGAGATAGTTCTTTGGGACTTTCAAGGAGAAATATGTTAAGGACTTAATCTTACAATTACAAAGGTTTTGCTATGTACAAATGCACTATTTTGCAACATTGTCTGTTTCCAAGTAGCACTTAAGCCTCTGTAAAGATCTCTTCACTGTAGTACACATGAAATTACATTGACTTGTTCGCTAGCTATGTTTTACAGGTGCCTTTCTCATACTTTAAATGAAACCTTTCAATAAATTTATTTCTCTGAAAAAGAGTGTATTTAAACTCAGCAGTGGCACTTAGTGACTGAAGAAGAGTTCTTTTTCTTCCCTCTAGTGCCACCATCTAGAACAGAATAAGAACAAAGTATAATAACACAAAGTTAAGTTCTTAGAGAAGTTTTATTAGAATTGTAGAAATGGGCAAACTGGTGTGTTTGCTAAGCTGAATGTAAATAGCTGACTAGGGATAACACAGTTAGACTCTGATGTTGTTGTTTTTTTAACAAACTTACTACAGAAAAGCTGTAGGAATGCCACGGATTACTTGTGGCATCATTAATATTTTAAAATGTGGCATTATAAAATATTTAAATGTAAATATTTTGATGTGAGCATCTTCATACAGTTGCAGCACAGTAAAATTAGAAAGGACTCATATGCAGCATTTTAATTAAATCCATAAAGAACACTCCTTTAACTTCTAGGCAAACTCTAGTTTAAATCCAATATAAAGCCTACATTTCATTGATTGCTTCTGCAAATTATGTGTCTCAAAGTCACACTTTTTTTTTCCTCTTTTCAGACAAATGCAAAAAATCCTTCTGCTTGGAGTTTCCCCAAGCAATTTATTTAAAATATTAAGTTTGCAGAGACTGGTTTCATGAACCTTAGTGATCATATACCTCTTTAGGTTTATTATTTTTTAATGTATTTTATAGATTTTTTACAGAGAGGAAGGGAGAGGAATAGAGAGGTAGAAACATGGATGAGAGAGAAACATTGATCAGCTGCCTCCTGCACACCCCCTACTGGGGATGTGCATGCAACCAAGGTACATGCCCTTGACCGGAATTGAACCTGGGACCCTTGAGTCCACAGGCCAACGCTCTATCCACTGAGCCAAACCAGTTAGGGCTACCTCTTTAGGTTTAGAAGAATATGTTTCCTTTGGTATTATGTTTAAGGGACAAGCAAGCCTTTGTGTTTTGATGTAACCAATAAAAATAATCTACCTGCTTTAACATATTCACTACATTTTATTGTCAGCACTGTGATTTTCCACAGGGAAATGCATTGTAGAGACTTTGGCCATCATTATTATTATCATAAGCATTTATTTAGTGACTAAAGTAGAAATAGAATGGACTAGAATATTTTTTTATCTCAGAATGCAAGTGTGTTCAAAGTACATGTGCAATTTATCTTGTAGCTTTATATAAGTATGAACTATGGTGATGGACAGCTGGGAAGTTAATATTTCATTCATTTTTTGTCACTTTTTTCTCCCTCTTGTCTTTATCTACCTAATAATTAGTAACTTATCTTTTGCTATGAGCCAGATACTGTTCCAGAATCTGGAGAATAAAACAGTAAAACAGATCAATCTCTGTCTTCAAGCAGCTGACATCTTGTTACCACATGATCACAGCAACCCCTTTCCTGGATATCTATTCTAAAAATTTACATCACAATGATATATACACCATCTGTTTATTGCAACATTATTCATGGTGGCCAAGACGTGGAGGCAACCAAAGTGTCCTGCAATAGAGGATTGGATAAAGAAGATGAGGTACACAATGGAATACTATTCAGCCATAAGAAAGGATGAAATATGCCATTTGTAATAACATAGATAGATCTTGATGCTAAGTGAAATAAATCAGAAATAGTCAAGAACCACATAATTTCACTCATATGTGGGATATACAACTGTAAGCAACAAATGAACAAACAAGAAAAACAAGCAAACAAAAACAGACATGGTGTTTACCAGAAGAAAAGGGGGTCGAGGGTAGTTAAGGTTAAAGGGAGTCAAATATATGGTGAGAGAAGATGATTTGACTGTGGGTTTTGCGCACATAAAATGCAATGTACAGATGATGTATCATAGAATTGTACTCTTGAAACCTATATAATTTTATTGATCAATGTCACCCCAATAAATCTAATAAAAAATTAAAATAAAATATTTTAATGCACTGGGGGGAAAAAAGAAGCTGATATCTAATTCAGGACATAGAGAAGCATGATATGTCTTTTGGTTATCTACTTAATATCTATTTTATACTTCTTTCTTGCCCCACAGTGTGCCCAGTACCAGATGGTATATCATGATTATCCTAACGATCAGACATTGAATTGAGGCCTTAAACTTCATGGTCATGCCCATCCCTTATTTTCCCAGCCTTCCCCAAAGCTACGGTTAGCTGGGTGACTCAACTTTGGCCAGTGAGACAAGATAAAATAATTTTCTGGGAGGATTTCTTACTAGGAAAAATTTTTGTTTTCCTAGTAAATGAAGCTACACTGATGCCACTACCCCTTCTCCTTTACCTTCTTCCTCCTGTCTTAAATGAGAACATGAAGCATTAGCAGATACCTGATGACCATGAGGAAAGACCAAGAGAATTCCATACACCATTGAACTAAATCAGTGCCAGTAGTCTCTTAACATCATTGTTATGTGAAAAAAATAGACTTCTATTACTTGAATTGCTATTAGTTTGATTCTCTATTACTTCAAGTAGAATGCACCCTAACTGATATAGGGAGCTGGTAGGCAATTAAAATACAGGTTAATAAATACCGTGATAGGGTAAGTACAGGTGCTGTCCTATTATTGAGACTCAGCAGGCTTCATGGAGAACTGGTGCCTAAGATGACCATTAATTTAATTAGGATTTCTGGCACATTCACTGCCATGAATGTTATAATCCTGTTGTCCACTGAGAGTATTTGTATGAAATGTGTAAGTTTCTTGGTTTTTAGATATCAGAAGCAGTGTACCTTTTAAATATATATATATATATATATATATATATATATATATATATATATATATATATATATATATATTATTGGTTTTTTACAGAGAGGAAGGGAGAGGGATAGTTAGAAACATCGATGAGAGAGAAACAACGATCAGCTGCCTCCTGCACGCCCCCTACTGGGGATGTGCCTGCAACCAAGGTACATGCCCTTGACTGGAATCGAACCTGAGACCCTTTGGTCCACAGGCCGACGCTCTATCCACTGAGCCAAACCAGTCAGGAGAACAGTGTACCTTTTTATTGATGTGTCTATATTTCTAACAGGATTTTAAAAAATATCTCTAAGCTTACAAATGAAGATGATAGTTTAACTTTGTTCTAGGATGAGTTGGTCATGTTACCATCAGACACTAGTGCTGCTGGTTAAAATAAAGGTAGTTTTAAGCAGCATTGCTTGAAGAGAAGATACTTAGCCACTCCTTTGGTCACTTCTGTGCAGAAGTGGCATTGCCTTTGACTCAAGTCCTCTTTGGACACCTCAATTTTATAAAAAGATGACAGTTTACCTCTAGCTTAGCTAGCTGTTAAAGCACAGGAAGCTGCACTTAGCCTGTAACCTAGAAAAATAACAATCTAGGTACTTGAAAGAGGCTATCTGGGGCTCACCATTGCTCAATACTTATTGAAAGCTTGGTCAAAAGAAACAGTGTATATGTAGGTTTGCCCAAAGGATTTGTAGTCCATTTCAAAATTTGATTGCTGGTTCCTGCCAGGTAAGCAGGGAACTGGAATTTCACTCCATTTCTTGTCTCCCCTGTAACCTTGCTTTTGCCAAGTTGCACTTTTGACATTGCGTTAGTCAACTACTTTGAGGGTGTTGAAAGAAACAGTCCTATGAGGCACACTGTCACATTTACTGAAAGGCTGCTAAGGAGAGTGTTATTTACTACTCAGACAGTTTACTACCACTCATATCCACGTAAAAAGTTCCCTATTTTTTACGTTAGGATGTGTTGAGCTTCTTTTAAGGAATTGGTGGGTTTTATTTTATGGACACCAAGAAGCCCATAATTGTTCATGTTTTCCTTCCTGGTGTGACTGATATCATTCCCAATTTAGACTCTCTCTCTCTCTCTCTCTCTCTCTCTCTCTCTCTCTCTCTTTCTCTCTCTCTCCTTCCTTCCTTCCTTCCTTCCTTCCTTCCTTCCTTCCTTCCTTCCTTCCTTCCTTCCTTCCTTCCTTCCTTCTCTCCTTTCTTCCTTCATCTAATTCATGGGTTCATTTTATGTTTCTTACTTGTATGATACTCTTCCCCCCCATTATTCCTATTTCTAAGTTTTATTTTATTATATTTTTGTGGTATTGCGTGACTTTTTGCTAAATATTTCATATCCTTGCTGGAATAAGGCAGGGCACATGGGCGTACATACAACCAAGAATATTCAAAAGGAAGGAAGCTTTTGCCTCTAGCACTTCAAAGTCAAAACATTATTTCCATTTGTTGATATAAGTGAGTTAAGAGTAGGAGTTGCTTGTGAAAGGATGTCTTCAACATGACTCAATATTAGAGAAAATATTTTTAATACACCACCCTCACCCCACTGTCTTGAGTTAACTTTACTTTGGCTTGAAAGTGTTTTTGGTTGAGAAAGAAAATCTGTAATTAATAGTTCTCACAGCAGAGCTTGCAATTAAAATAGAAGAGAGAGAGAAAGTCGGGGAGAGATGGCTGAGTAATGTGTAAGGAAGATTTTCACTTTTCTTTTTATTTCCTTTAAGTTTTAACTCCAAATCAGATGTTTTTCTGAGTTTAAAGTGATGGTTTGAAATTATACAGCAGATTCAGTGCTACCACTTAAAATACTTTTCTTTTATAATCATAGATATTAATAATAACCAAATATTTGAACTAGCACATTTAATATTCTGATGTTTGGCCCTTTCATACTTATAGTGGATTAACTTAATGTTAACCATACTTCTAATTGTATAACATTTGTTATAAGACACCTTGGAGAAGATGAATAATATTTTTATGAAGACAGAGATTTTTTTTTGTCCTGAAATTGATAGTGATTCATGTAAAAGTGTGAGGAAATGAGCATGTATGGAACAACAAATGACTGAAATATGGCCGAGGAATCCTAGTCATTCAGAGATTTGCTTCCTTGATGCTCAGAGAGTTTAGCAAAAGAACCCAGGCGAACTGTTTCCTACAGGGACCTCTGGTTTCCTTAGTGGGTGGTAAGCAGGTAGGGGAGGACTTTCTTCATTCATTTATTGCCATTCTACCTCATTAGGAAATGAAGGTGAAGCTGGTGGGAGATGATGATTTTGAGCAAGAAGAGACTTGGGTTGGATACCACCTTCTCTGACCAAACTGACCAGGATTTGCTGAAGACAGAATCTCAGTGCTCACTTTTTCTAGATCCATGAGAGAGGTATCTAGTCAGGGAAAAGCTTTCTTTACCTGTGGCTGAACTCTCTGTTCTATGGAATCAGTGTTGGTGGGGAAAAGAAATGGGGGTTCATATGTTCCCTCTCCATTCCCAACACACACACACACACACACACACACACACATACACACACTGGAGAGGAGAGAAATTTTCCACATTGGCTAATCTACTTGATCTTTTGGGAGTCTGGACCAGATATCCCTTTACTCTAGATGCTGAGATGTAGACACTGGAGGCTGGGAGTCCTGGAGCTGGGAGGAAGAGCATTTATTAAATGTGAATTTTATTTGCAAGGACATAAAATATTTACTTAGGAAAGAATATAATTGAGATAATATTCTGAAAGATATATATTTTATTTTTCCTGTATTTTTAATTTTTCCTTCCAAGGAGCCAAGCAGGTTATGTGCTCCTTTGTGCTTATCATCTCAGGGGATAGATGTAGCAGGCCAACCAACAGAGTGTTGCATGGCAAACATTTCTCCCTCTTGGCTTTTGTTTTCTAAAGATTCAACCCCTGAGTTAGGAGAGGATTTTTAGGTCTAAGACAAAGTGTGTCATCCAAGAAGGAGGAGAGTGGAGCTTCACCTCAGGTAAGAGGAGTGAGAAAGAGAAAGAGGGAGAGAGGGAGGAGAGAGAGAGAGAGAGAGAGAGAGAGAGAGAGAGAGAGAGAGAGAGAAAGGAGAGAGGAGAGAGGGAGAGGAGAGAGAGAGAAATAGAGACGTGAGAGAGACACACTGATTGATTGCCTCCCGCAGGCACTCTGACCAGGCCCGGGGGTGGAACCTGCAACCTAGCTACATGCCCTTCACCAGGGATCGAATCTGCAACACTTTGGTGCACGGACCAATGCTCTAACCACTTAGCAACACCAGCCAGGGCTCTTGGCCTTTTTTTTTTTTTTGAGCTCTTCCAAACTTCTTATTTTTTTAAAAAAATTCTTTATTATTGAAAATGGCCTTTTCTTACATAATTCACTGATAAGATATGTGTCATCCTTGTCTTAGACTTGCCAGTTTAGAAGTTTATTTCAACCCCCAGAATCCTTTGCAGGGCTGCCAGTGGTCCTATCTACCTCTTTACAGCACCAGCTGGTTGTTGTTTTTTTTCCTCAGGGGCTTTGATGGCAAGCAGAGCAAAGCTCTTCTGTGCTCTTCAGTCCCACAGAACACACACACACGCTCTCTTTTCTTTCTGTCCAGGGAAAGCCCTTGTTTTTCTTTCTGGGGGAAGTCTCTTTCCATTCATGTTTCTGGCTAATACATTGTTACTGTATGAGAATCCTCTTCTTTTATCCTTTTCTATGGACAGAAGAGTTCCAGAGCTGAGACTTTGGAAGATAATAGAAAGATTATTGGCTCCTTTTCTCTTTTTCCACATTTATCTTGAGCAAAGAGTACAATCTGGTTGCTTACTTGAATTAAGGAAAGAAAAAGGAAACAATGCAGGGAGAAATAAATAATTGCAGATTAATATTTCAAAATGTTATCCTAGCGAAATGAGGCATTGTGTGGTATGTATCTGAGAAGAGCAGACAAATCAAAATTAATTTGGTAAATTTTTACTGAGCTTATCTGTCCAGGAACTACTGGACAGACTCCCCGCTCTTTCCGCCATGGACTTATATGGTTTTAATATTGTTCCTTTTCTTTTTTTTTTGTTAATCCTCACCTGAGGATCTCTTTTCCATTGACTTTTAGATAGAGTGAAAGGGAGTGGGAGAGACAGAGAGAAGAGAGAGGGGAATATTGCTGTGAGACCTCTCACATTAATTGGTTGCCTCCTGCACATGCCCCAACCAGGGCCGGGGATCAAGCCTGCAACTGAGGTACATGTTCTTGACGTGAATGGAACTTAGGACTCTTCAGTCCACAAGCCAAGGCTCTATCCACTGAGCCAAAGCAGCTAGGGCCGGTTTAAATGTTTTTCAGGTTATGTGGAGGTGGGTACTTCAAGCACTTGGTAAGTGAACGTAAAAGTTACTACCTTCTAAAAACGGGGGAGCCAGAGCATGATTGCAAGTTGCAATCTATGAGTCTTCTCGTGCACACCCATGAAATGAGGAGGGGAGAGGAAAAAGGTAGAGAATGGAGGTAGGGGAATGCTATTCCCTCCACATTCTTAGAGGAAGCAAAGTTTATCTCTTCTTAATGTGAGGCAGCTACCGAGTCATGTCTTATATTTACAGTCACTTTTTATGAGTGGCCTCTTGCCCCTCATTATTTCTGTCTCTCTGTATTTAACTTATGCTTTTCCAGTTTTATTTTCCAATTTTGAGCTTCTACTAAATCAAGATTTTACATATTAGTTTTACTTGAAAGCTTTTGTTTTAGCTATACCTGCGCACTAAGCTTTGATGTAGAGCTGGACTCTGTGAAGTCTATCCCTCCCTCAGACATTGGCTCTCTTTTGTTTCTACCTGGACATGAAGTGTGCCTGGTGAGCCACTGAGCCATATACAGAACCTCTGAAAGTAGAGAAAATGACTGAGCTGGCAGCTCCTAAAGTGTTTCCCCAGATTGTGTCTGAAACAATTCAAAACCTCCCCACCACACTGTCCATAGCTGTGCAACCCTGGGAGGGCTGCCTTCCCAGGAGCTGGTGCTGGACCACTGTGGGTTCGGGTTAATGTGGTCTCGGTGAGGAGACATTGCTGTTTTCAGCATCTTCAATTCCTGATGTATTCTAAAAAAGGTAAGGGATACCTATTGATCACATGACTCCAGGAGGGGCCTTGCCAAAATGACTCTACGGGCACTCACAGCAGAGTTCTTTGTGTTTGCCGTGCGCGATGGACAGATACTCAGCAACCCCAGGGTGCCTTTTAGTTGGGATGGCTGTTCAAACAGTAAGCATGATTTCACAGTTTTTATCCCCTCCCCCTCAAACCCGCCCAATTACTAGTATACTCTAGGCTTTTGCTCTTTAAGAGGAGAAAAGAACAATTTATTTTTCAATATTGAATTCTCTTTTCTGTTTGAAAAGAGCTCCTGGGATGTTTCAAAGAAGTTCAGGAAATGAGAAATGTTGACTCAATGATCTGTACTAGAGTAAATTAGAAGATTATGAAAAACAAAGAAAAATCTTCTGATCCCTATTACTATAGATTTCTGCTCAAACCCACCTTCTCCTTGTATATAACTGCTTGCCACATAAGCTGATTCTGTTTGCTTTTCAACATTCAAGGATATTTTAAGAAAAAGGAGTCAATTAAAAGGGGTCTTTGAAAAGAAAGTACAGTGTTCACTCTTGGGATCTTTGAAAAGAAAGTACAGTGTTTGCTCTTCCACCCATACTCATCTTTGGTTTACCTCTGCTTACTATAGAAGCAACTTTGTGTAGGGGTTAGGAATTCAAATCTTGTCTATGTTTTTTCTTTTTCTTTTTCTTTTTTGTTGCTTTTGCTTAATTCCTCTACCCTTTTCATCTAGCCCCCCAAGCTCCTCCACTTAGCTATTTGTCAGTTTGTCTTCTGTATCTATGAATCTGTTTCCATTTTATTTGTTTGTTTATTTTTTCATTAGATTCCACATATAAGTGAAATTATATGATATCTGTCTTTCTCTGACTGCCTTATTTCACTTAGCACAGGGGTGGGGAACATCCAGCCCACTGGCCATATCAGGCCTGTGAAATCATTTGGTCTTGCCCTGCCAAGGTATTAGCGGTGAGTTAATTACATGCTTGGCAGAAAAAAGGTTCCCCACCCTTGAAGCATAATACTCTCCAGGTCCATCCATGCTCTTACCAAAGATAACATTTCCTTCTTTTTTATGGCCAAGTAATATTCCATTATGTAGATGTACCACAGCTCTTTTATCCACACTCACCTACTAATAGGCACTTGGCCTGCTTCCAAATCTTGGCTATTGTAACTAATGCTGTAGTGAACATAGAGTTGCATGTGTTATTTTAAACTAGAGGCCTGGTGCATGAAATTCGTCCACAGGTGTGGTCCGTAGGCCTGGCCGGTGATCAAAGCATCTGTGTCTGGTGTGGAAGGGCAGGTCCCAGCTGATCTCTGGGCCCTGGGCAGCTCCTGGACCCCGGGGCCCTCACGTGCCCCCCTCTGCCTGAGTCATGGTGCTCAAGTCTCCACGTGGAGATGCAGTGAGTGCGGCCTGACGCTATGGGCTGGGGTGCAGCGTGGGCCTCTGGGCCACCCAGTGGTGCCGCATGGAAGCCAGGTGGGTAGCGCACTGTCTCTCTCCCAGCCAGCCTCAGCAGACCGGCTCCTGCATGAACCCATGGTGAGCCTGACTGGCCCCTGCAGCCCTGGCAGCTGCGGCCCTCATAGCAAATGGGTGAACTCCCAGTGAAACTCCTGGTCGAGGGGGCAATTTGCATATTAGGCTTTTATTATATAGGATTAATGTTTCAAGTCTCTTCAGATATATTTCCAGAAGTCGAATTGCTAGGTCATAAGGCAGTTCCAATTTTTACTTTCTTGAGGAAAAAAGAGTTCAAATTCTGACAGTCTGATTCTTACTATCTGGGTTATCTTGAGTAAATTGTTTAACTGTCCTGTGCCCAGTTTTCTCACCTTTAAAATGGGAAGAATGATAATGAATTGAATGAAGTATTACTTGTTAAGAGCTTTTAAAATGCCTGGCACTGGTTAACTGTGACTACTGTTTCTTGCTGGGGTTCTTGTCCCAGCATCAAGAAGGGTTCAGGAATCTGGAGAAGGCTATGTGTAGATTAATAAAGAGTCCAGAGGCAAAATATAATTTTGAAAGACATTTGGGGGTCAGAGGAGCTTAGCTAAATGAGCTAAGTTCTAAGTTCTAAGGACTCAGGTCTAAGGTTTTAAGGTCTTAAGGTCTAAGGTCTTCTAGTCCCAGGACCCCATACTTTTTATTAACACAATTTGTCCTGAGGCGAGGCAGAGATATACACTTCAAAGGGTATATACAAGCATTGTCAGAATGGGAGAATTAGCCTACAGCTGTTCAAGTGTTTGGCCAGTAGGAGGCAATAACATGTATATTAAGATGCCCTTTAGCTGTCTGGCAGCCAAGAAATCAATTTAATGTATCCTATTCAGGTTTGGGGAAATGCCATTAGCCATTCCCAGATTCAACCCTGCTGTCATGCTGGAATTGGTCTCCGGCAGTTTCTCATTAGACTTTACCCTTAAACTGCCTCACAGTCTAGCAGCCTCTCCCTTTGTGATCGCTTTATTGTACATCAGATTCAGGTGTTAAAGGGGAGAAAAAATCCAATGTATTTTTATGATATATCTTACAATTTCTTTGAGTACTTGTGCTTATTATTAACTAGGGGCCTGGTGCATAAAGATTTGTGCATGGGGGTTGGGTCTCTCAGCCGGACCTGCACCCTTTCCAATCTGGGAGCTCTCAGGGGAGCCCTCTCCAATCCAGGAGTTTCTGTCTGTCTTTTCAATCATATGAGTGAATTGTCTGAGACCCCCAACCCAGTTTGATTTGTTGCGCAAAGAATAATAGAGGCATTTTTTTTCTTTGCTTCATTGGTGGAGATTTCCTGGAAGTTTTAGGATATCTTCCCTTTAATTTTTCCTAGATATTCTGATTTTACTTATGTTTCTCACCTTTGCTTTCCCTCTATCACTCACCGCAACAGTAACAGGCTCACTTTGCCCTACTGTCTAACAGCGGTTCTCAACCTGTGGGTCGTGACCCCTTTGGCAGTCGAACGACCCTTTCACAGGGGTCGCCTAAGACCATCCTGCATATCAGATATTTACATTACAATTCATAACAGTAGCAGCATTACAGTTATGAAGTAGCAACGAAAATGATTTTATGGTTGGATTACAACATGAGGAACTGTATATAAAGGGCCAGAAGGTTGCCGAAACTGGTTTGGCTCAGTGGATAGAGCGTCAGCCTGCGGACTGAGAGGTCCCAGGTTCGATTCCGGTCAAGGGCATGTACCTGAGTTGTGGGCACATCCCCAATGGAGGATGTGCAGGAGGCGGCTGATTGATGTTTCTCTCTCATCGATGTTTCTAACTCTCTGTCTCTCTCTCCCTTCCTCTCTGTGGAAAATCAATAAAATATATAAAAAAATAAAAAAATAAAGGGCCAGAAGGTTGAGAACCACTGGTCTAGGAGATCTGTCTGCCACCAGAACTACTATTCCCAGAATTCCTGGTGCTCCCCACGCTCTTCATTATCCCTTCCTGCTCTGTCTCCATCCCACAGCCTCCCACTCTGCCAAGTCCTCCAAGCTGCCAGCCCTCCCTCTCTGCTCTCCGCCCGGTGGCTTGGGGGAGCGACTGAGGGAGCCACATCCCCCAAGCTGCTGACTCTCCTGCTCTGCTCTCTGCCCAGTGCCTGTGTATGCAAATTAATCCACCATCTTTATTGGGTTAATTTGCATACTTACTCCAGATTGGCTGGTTAGAGTAGTGGAGGATTGGTCAATTTGCATCTTTCTCTTTTATTATATAAGGCTAGAGGCCTGGTGTACAAAAATTTGTGCACTCAGGGGGTGGGGTCCCTCAGGCTGGCCTGTGCCCTCTCACAGTCTGGGACCCCTCAGGGGATGACCACCTGCTGGCTTAGGCCTGCTCCCCAGGGGATTGGGCCTAAGATGGCAATCAGACATCCCTCTGGCAGCCTCGCAGCCCTCAGGGGATGTCCACTTGCCAGCAGGGAGCAGGCCTAATCTGCAGTAGGACATCCTTAGCGCTGCTGAGGAGGCAGGAGAGGCTCCCACCACCACCGCTGTACTGGCAACGTCAGCCTGGCTTGTGGCTGAGCAGAGCTCCTCCCATGTGAGAGTGCCCTGACCACCAGAGGGCAGCTCCTGCATTGAGCATCTGCCCCCTGGTGGTCAGTGTGTGTCATTCCTAGTCCTTCTGCTGTTAGGGTCAGTTTGCATATTACCCTTTTATTATATAGGATAGAGGCCTGGTGCACAGGTGGGGGCCGGCTAGTTTGCCCTGAAGGGTGTCCCAGATCAGATGGCGGTTTGCAGCTGGTCACACCCCCTTCAGGGTTGGGGTCCCCACTGGGGTGCCTGGCCAGTCTGGGTGAGGGGCTGAGGGCTGTTTTCCGGCTGGCGGGCGACTGAAGCTCCCAACCTCTCCTTTTTTTCTTTTTCTTTTTTTATTCTGGGATTTATTTACCTTCTGTGGCTGTCACTGGAACTGAGAGCCGGCTTTAGCTCTGAGGCTTGGCTCCAGCTCTGAGACCTCAGCTGCTGAAAGTAGGTATTTGGGTTTGTTTGGCTTCTATAATTGAAACACTGTTGCAGCTCCAGCTCTGTGGCCCAGCTGGTGGAAAGCAGGTTTTTGGGGTTTGTTTAGCTTCTATAATTGCAACATTGTCTCTTAGAGTGCAGCTCAGAGGCCGGCAGTGTCAGGCGGGGAACCTTGGCTTCCTCCATCACTGGAGCAAGCAAGCCTCCTGTTCACTTCAGCTGCCTGGCTGCTGGCCGCCATCTTGGTTGGCAGTTAATTTGCATATAACCCTAATTAGCCAATGGGAAGCATGTTGGAGGTACAGTTAATTACCATGTTTGTCTATTATTAGATAGGATAACTAACATTTGAATTAACTTTATTATTTACAAAGAATTTTTACTATATAGAGTTTTAGCCTCACAACAATCCCTTAATGTTAAGAACTGATAGAATATGATGTCAGCAAGATGGTGCAATAGGAGTTTTCTACTGTCACCCCTCTCCCACCCTCCCACACACAGAGCATTGATTTTGACAGTTACCCATAGACAAAATACTGATAGAAGTTTGGGACTTCCAGCATGGCTTTGGAGCAAAAAATTCCAAGAATAGGTGCATTGAAGAGAATAAGAAGAAATTTTCACTTTACCAGCGTACCTCTCTCCCAAGTGACACAGCTCACTGCCAAAAAAGATTCCCTTATTCTGAGATTTATTCCACAAGGAAATGTGAGAATATATCTCTTCTTCCCCACCAGCTATACAGGATATTTCCAAAGGGCCTACTTTCTTCTCTCTCCACCTAAAATATTCAGGTAATATGTATGCCTGAGGGGCTGGGAGATGCTGGGAATATAGCACCTAGGGCTTGGAAATTATTGATGTGACATGGTTCTTACTAACTGCTTTATGGACCCTATCAGCAAGACTGACCCTGAGCTGCTGGGGACATCCTGTCCCAGCTGGCCCACATACATGCCTGATGCTCTGCATGCCTCACCCACACCTCCTTATGGCTGACTCCCTGAGAATGATGAGTACCATCTTTTGCACACAGCTAGTGTCCATGTGCAGAAAGCCAACCTGTCTGTGCCAACCTCCTGAAACCCCTCCCCCCAGTCATCATGGCCCTGATTGGGCCCTGATTGGGGAAGGCTGGCTGGCCAACTCTCCGCCATCTCCTCCTCCTGATAGGCCCAGCCCTGATCTGCCACGATTGGGGCTGGGCTGGCCAGATCCCACCCATGCACAAATTCATGCCCTCGGCCTCTAGTCAATAAGTAGAAAAAACAAGTTTTATCTTGGATGTAAAGAAAAGGAAGCCAATGTGCACTGTTGTTAACGCAGACTGGTGCAGCCACTGTGGAAAGCAGTGTGGAGTTTCCTCAGTAAATTAAAAATGGAACTGCCTTATGACCCAGTGATTCCACTCTGGGAACTTATCCAAAAAAACCTGAAACACTAATTTGAAAGAATATATACACCCTATGTTCATTTCAGTGTTGTTTACAACAACCTAGATTTGGAAACAGCCCAAGTGCCCATCCTAATATATAAAAACCCAGGGTCCGTAACATCCAAAATGACCAAAGGCTTGATTGAACGCCAGGCTAGGGACCTGAGGGAATGGGAGCTGATCAATCAGTGTGGTGAGTCAGGGCGGAACTGGGGACTGTCTCTCTTAGTAGTCCTCCAGGTTCAATCTTTTTTTTTTTTTTAATATATTTTTTATTGATTTTTTTACAGAGAGGAAGGGAGAGGGATAGAGAGTTAGAAACATCGATGAGAGAGAAACATCGACCAGCTGCCTCCTGCACACCTCCTACTGGGGATGTGCCCGCAACCAAGATACATGCCCTTGACCGGAATTGAACCTGGGACCTTTCAGTCCTCAGGCTGATGCTCTATCCACTGAGTCAAACCAGTTTGGCCTCCAGGTTCAATCTTAAGAGGAAAGGTCAGGCACCAATGGACCAGCGCTGTTGGTACAATCCCAACAGTGCTGCCGGCCTCCTGGAACTTGGCCTCGGTATCTGGCGGTATCCTTTCTCCCTTGTGGAGCATCTCGGGAGGACTACTAAGGGAGCCAGTCCCCAGTTCTGCCCCACCTCAAATTCTTGGTGCTGATTGATCAGATTCTGCTTCACCATCAGAATGAGTGGAAATGCTCCTAGGCTGGGAGACAAATAACTGGTATGAATTGTGCTCAGGGACTAGACAGCCCCTGGGTCAGGCGGCTGAAGAGGGCAACTGCTGTGCGTGTCTGTGTTGTGGGGCTGCCGGCCTCTTCGCCTCTGTCTGGTGGACTCCGGGGACCGAGAGATGGAAGTACAGTCACCACCAGGCACCACCATTGGCCATGTCCTGCAGACCGGGCATCCCTTCCTCCCCAAGTTCTCCATTCAAGATGCCGATTGCCATACGATCCTGTGAGTGGTGGAGCCCTGCTGGACCTGTGGCTGTGGCACGGACACCTACTTTGAGGTGAAGACTCCAGATGAGTCCCACAGCGTGAGCCGCATCAGCAAGCAGTGGGGGGAGGGGGGCCTGTTTCAAGAAGCCCACATGGTTGCAGATGACTTTGGCTTGCAGTTCCCGCTGGATCTGGACGTGAGAGTGAAGGCTGTACTGCTGGGAGCCACATTCCTCATTGACTACATGTTCTTTGAGAAGAGAAGAGGCACTGGGCCCTCTGCCATCACCTGTTAGATGGCATCTCAGGGAGAGGATCGTCACCTCAGCCAGAACTCAAGGTGGTCACCTGGCCTGGCCTGGCCCCTCCTCAGAGGCAGTCCTTTCCTCCATGTTCACTGCAGAGGACAGACGGGGATGCCTAAGAGGCTGGGGCCATGGTGCCCCATCCCTACCCACTCCCCTGGCCTCCTTCACCTGTGGCCCTCACAGAAGGGTATGTATGAGAGCCCTTCCCCTGCTACCTCTCACCACTGTCTCCGGCCATCCCTCAGCACACAGGCACATTGGCTTTCAAACTTGCCCTACTCACTTCCTCTCACCCCTTCCAGGGCCTCTGCTCTGGAGGGGGCCTTTGGAATCCAGGGCTCTGGGACTTTACAACAGAGCTGGGGTGGGAAAGGGTAAACAGCACCAAAGATGGCTGACATGGCCACCCACCTCTGCCTCAGCTTGACCAATTAGTTCAGCCTCAGAACGTAGCACTCAGAGGAGATGCCTACTTCCCCAGCAACGGCTCTAGGGCCTCAGCCCCAGTATCAACCTCCTCTCCCCTTTGGCCCTCTCCACAGCTGGTGCTTGCTACAGCTCTGTGTGCTTTACTTAACAACTCCTTTCTTCCCTGTTCCTACAAAGGAGGCTGCATCTTTGTATGTTATATTCATATAAACTTTGTAACATTTTGGGGGAAAAATAAAACACAAAACGATGACCAAGAGAATGTCACAGTCAATGTCCAGAGTCCAGAGTCTGGCTCAGGAGAACAGAGAGAAAGGAGAATTCCATAAGTTGGCCAATGCCAAGATATTTCTGAGTGACTGCCTGGCGTGTGACAGTTGTGTGACCACAGAGGAATGAGTCCAAGTTTCTCAGCAGTGGTAAGGACCAGCGAGCAGGTGGGCGATAAGGAGTGAGGGGTTCTGGACTGCGAGAGGGATTACCAACTGTTGGCTGGTGGACATCCCCTGAAGGGTCCCGGACTGCGAGAGGGTGCAGGCCGGGCAGAGGAACCCCCCCCCCCACCCCCCGCAGTGCACTGATTTTTTGCACCCGGCCTCTTGTCAGTAGATAAGTGGCTAAAAAAGCAGTGGTACATTTACACAGTGGAATACTACATAGCTGTTAAAAAAGGAAATTTTTGCTTCAGCATGGGTGGACCTAGAGAGTATTCTGCTAATTGAAATAAACCAGCCAGAGAAAGACATATAATATATGATTTCACTTATATGTGGAATCTCATGAACCAAATGAACAAACAAAATAGAAACACACTCAGATACAGAGAACACTCTGTTAGCTGTTAGAGGGGAGGGTGGGGTGACTGGGTAAAAAGGGGGAAGGGATAAGCAAAAAAATAAAATCCAGCTGTCAAACATATGCTGTATGTCAGCAGCAGCCTCATACATCTTGTGTGTTCTGTTTCTCTTGATTGAATAATTTTTGTGTGCTTGTTTTAATCTTATGAGATTGTTTTGGTAACATGCTATATAGGCTTGTAGTGTAAGAGCAGTAGGCTATCCTATATAGTCTAGGTGTGTAGTAGGCTATAACATCTAGGATTGTGTGAGTGCACTCTCTGATATTTGTACAACAGTGAGATTTCCTAAGGATGTATTTCTCAGAAAGCATCCCCCTCATTAAATGGTGCATGACTGTACTTAAAATTTATTAAACAAGTGGACCTTAAGTACTCTCAGAACAACAACAAAATGTGAGATGATGGATGTATTAATTAACTTGATTGTGATAATCATTTCACAATGCATATCAAAACATTTTATTATATATTTTCAATATGTACAATTTTATTTGTACATTATCTACACTAATAAAAGAGAAACATGGTAATTGGCGTACGACCGCTACCCTTTTCATTGGCTAATCAGTGAAATATGCAAATTAACTGTCAGCCAAGATGGCGGCCGGCAGCCAGGCAGCTTGAAACTAACATGAGGCTTGCTTGCCTCAGTGGCGGAGGATCGTTGGAGGAAACCAACGTTCCCCGCCTGCGGCTGCAGGCCTCTGAGCGGGCAGTTTAAGAAACATTGTAACAAGTACCGCCGGACTTCAGCCAGCAGATTCGCAACATTGTAAGCAAAGGCCAGAAACCTACTTTCAGCCGGAGGCCTAAGAGCTGGAGCCAAGCCTCAAGGTAAAGCTGGCCCAGAATAAAAAAAAGAAAAGAAAAAAAGGAGCGGTTGGGAACTTCAGTCACTCCCAGCCTGAAAACAGCCCTCAGCCCCTCACCCAGGCTGGCCAGGCACCCCAGTGGGGACCCCCACCCTGATCCAGGACACCCTTCAGGGCAAACCAGCCGGCCCCACCCGTGCACCAGGCCTCTATTCTATATAGTAAAAGGGTAATATGCCTCCCGGCACCGGGATCAGCATGACAGGGGGCAGCGCCCAAACCCCCTGATTGCCCTGCGGCTCTGTGTGTGACAGATGGCGGGGCCCCAACCCCCTGAGCAGCCCTGCTCTGTGCCTGATAGGGGGGAGCTCCCCAACCACCCCCCCATGGGCCCTGCTCTGTGTGTGATGGGGTAGAGCCATAATCTCCCCATCGGCCCTGCCCTGAGTGTGAGAGTGGCAGCGCCCCAACCCCCTGATCGGCCCTGCTCTGTGGGTGATAGAGGGCGGTGCCCCAACCCCCTGATGGGCCTTGCTCTGCGTGTGACGGCGGGTGGCGCCATAACCTCCCCATCGACCCTGCCTTGAGTGTGACAGGGGACGGTGCCCCAACCCCCCAATTGGCCCTACCCTGAGCGTGACTGAGTGTGGCATCACAATCTCCCAATCTTCCCTGCTCTGTGTGTGACTGGGGGTGGTGCCCCAACTCCCCAATCAGCCCTGCTCTGAGCCCGACCAGGGGCTGCACCTAGGGATTGGGCCTGCCCTCTGCCACCCGGGAGCAGGCCTAAGCCAGCAGGTTGTTATCTCCCGAGGGGTCCCAGACTTCGAGAGGGCACAGGCTGGGCTGAGGGACCACACCATCCCCCCTGAGTGCACAAATTTTTGTGCACCGGGCCTCTAGTCTTACCAATAATAGACAAACATGTAAATTGACTGTCCCTCTGCTACACTCACCAGCCAATCAGGAGAGTATGCAAATTAACCCAACAGAGATGGTGGTTAATTTGCATACGCAGGCGTGGAGCGAAGACTGAAGGCTCTGGCCAGAGCAGCGAAGACTGAAGGCTGAAGAGGCATCGCTTCTCCTCTGTGGCTGGAGCGAAGGCCTGGGTCCTGGGTGCTGGAGGAAAACTGGTGCAGGCAGCCAGGGGAAGGAAGGCCTATTGCACGAATTTCTTCGTGCAACGGGCCTCTAGTACCTCTATAAATGTGGTGGGAAATACTAGATAGGAGATACTTGTATAAGATGTCATGTTCTGACAGCCTTTCTAATAAAATTACATAATAATGCTAAATGAGATTTAAATGGATAATATAAAAAAGACAAGGCTCAGGTAAAAAAAGAGATGGATATTTTTACCAGAACAGAGCAGAAACACAGTGTTGGGCTAAATGCCATGGAGCTGCTGGGCTCTAGACTCAGAAAACAGGGCAATGGCAGTAGGAATTTGGTTTCTGTGTATACTATGGTCTTACATGTTTTCATGTGAGATGGAGGACCAAATCCAGGCTCACAGATTAAAACCAGAGACTGGTCATGGATGGAACTGGAGATCATTATGCTAAGTGAAATAAGCCAGTCAATAAAGGAAAAATACCACATGATCTCACTCATTCATGGACAATAGAGACCATTATAAACTTTTGAACAATAATAGATACAGAGGCAGAGCTGCCTCAAACAGATTGTCAAACTGCAGCGGGAAGGCCGGGGAGGGTTGGGGGGCAGGAGGTAGGGGGGTAAGAGATCAACTAAAGGACTTGTATGCATGCATATAAGCATAACCAATGGACATAAGACACTGGGTGATAGGGGAGGCTAGGGGACTGTCTAGGGCGGGGGGATAAAATGGATACATATGTAATACCCTTTGTAATACTTTAAGCAATAAAAAAAAAATAAAAAATAAAAAATAAATCTCAACAGCACAATCTCCAAAATAAAATAAAATAAAATAAAATAAATAAAAATAAATAAAACCAGAGACTGGGTAGAACATCCTGCCCATGGAATTAAACTAAAAACCCAAATGGCTGCAACTACAGCTTGGAGCTGTCTTGTAACATGCGGGGGGCCAAAGAAGGAAACAGAATTTCAGCCTCGCAGCTTGAATTTAACCAGCCACCTAGAGCTTTCATGGCCGTGTGGGCAAAATTCACATACATGTGGCAAATGCATGGATTTCAGAGACAAATTTTGTGGCTGGTGAGGACAGAGGAAAGGAATCTCTATTTCCTTGTGTGAACAAATGGGACTTGTAACTAGTCAGACTTGTGTATTTGCTAGTGTGATATTCAAATTTTGTTCATGTTTTGGGGGTATTTTAGATATATTTACTTATATATCTGTCCCCTTATATTAAACTGTGCATCCTGAATGCAGACACTACATCTTTTTTTTAAAAAAAATCTGTTTTTATTGACTTCAGAGAGGAAGGGAGAGGGAGAGGGAGATAGAAACATCAATGATGAGAGAGAATCATTGATTGGCTGCCTCCTGCGTGCCCCACACTCAGGATTGAGCCTGCAACCTGGGCATGTACCCTGACTGAGAATCAAATCATTACCTCCTGGTTCATAAGTTGACACTCAACCACTGAGCCATGCTGGCCAGACCAGACACTATAACGCACCAACCATTGTTGGTAATGGTGTGAAGGATGTTAGCAAGTACTGCTCAGACAATTAAGTCTGTCAAAACTTGAAACCATTAATATAAAAGACAATGTGGAAATATGCAAATCAACTTGGAACAAAGTCTTTGAAAGCTTTATTTAGTCTTTTGAATAAGAGCTTATTCTTAAAATATTTCTAGGATTATATCTTCAATGTGATGCCATCTATTTCCTTGTCATTTATATAATGTTAGAAATTTTTACACTGCCTTTTTATTACTCTTAATTGTATGATTCATAACCAGATATTAGGAATAAGAAAGAATATATTAAAAATTGAGGAAGAGATTTACATGATAATAATACCCTTTTAATATTTATTTTTGTACTAAGTGAATCATACCACAAGGAAATTAGAAAGCTAGATATGTTAAATAAATTACAATATTTATTTTATTACCTACCATTTAAATGTGATTGAATTAAAAAATGATCTCATTATTTGCTTTAACAGATATATGAATAGGAATTATATTAGTCAGAATTTTATATAAGCTGATTTTATAAAGTTGAACTTAATAAGTGAGAAAAGCCTGTGACCAATATATTCTATGGTTGTGGGGAAATATAAATGTGGTAGCCACCCTCCAAGGTGGCCCCAATAATCCCCATGTCCTGATATTCATTCAGAGTTTGTATAATCTACTCCCACATTGAACAAGCTAATCTGTATAACAAGATAATGTGGCAATGACAGTGTGTGAGTGTGGAGGCAACACAGTGAAAGATATGACTTGATCTCTTTATTTTTTTTTATCTGAGGATTTTCTTTTTTTTAAAATTCTTTATTAGTTAAGGTATTACAAATGTGTCCTCATCCCCCCCCCCCCATTAAACCCCCATCCTCCCCCACCCCCACTCATGCTCTCATCCCCTTGTTGTCCATGTCCATTGGTTTGGCTTATATGCATGCATACAAGTCCTTTGGTTGATCTCTTCCCCTGACCTCCTCCCTCCCCTACTTTCCCTCTGGGGATTAATAGTCTGATCGCTGTTTCTCTGTCTTTGGATCTGTCTCTGTTCATTGACTTGATCTCTTTAATATTACTTGCCTTGGGGGAAAATCAGCTACTCAAACCAACGTAAGTAAGAGTCCTCAAGCATCCCTATGGAGAGGCCCATGTTGCACGGAATTAGACTCCTGCCAACAAGCAGGACTAACTTGTCAGGTGGATGAATGAGCCACCTTGGCAGTGGACCATCCAGCCCCAGCCCAGCCTTCACATGACTGTAATCTCAGCAAACATCTTGACTTCCACTTCACAAAAGATGCTGAGCCAAAAACACCTAGCTAAAATGGATTCTTGACCCACAGAAACTATGAGATAATGAATGATTATTAAGATGCTAAATTTGGGGGTAATTTGTTATACAGCAATATATTACTAGTGAATTTTACCAGCTACTGGGGTCCAGCCCCAGCGGGTCCAGGGGTTCCCAAAGGTGTGGACGGAGTCTGCGAAGAATGAAGGACACAGTGTTTAGGTGATCATCATAGCCAGATTCTTCTTCTTTTTATTGTCCTCTTACATTTGTATTTATACTATTTGGTCCTCACCTGGGGAAACAACCTCTCTTCTCCTAGCCAGGTTCCTCCCCCTATTGTTCTCTTACATCTGCATTTATCCTATTTGATCTTAACCCCATCCATTCCATTCCAAAGGCTAGGGCATTTCTCTTCTCTATTTCAAGGTTCCTTGAAACATCCCTGCAGGGACTGCCTCAAGCAGCCAGGGTGGATCGGCTTCCAACAACCAGCAAAATTTCTATTTCCTCTTTGCTTTTCTAATTTTATTGTCACTAATTACTCATACTTCCAGAATTTTTTATACCACAAGAAAGAGTTGGCACTCCAATGAGCAGGTGAGGGGTTTATACAGAAGGAATTTTTTCTCTTGTTCTAGGGCCAAAGCACAGATGGAGGAGAAATACAGGGTGTCCCCCCAAAATATATACACATTTTAACAGGTTATAGCTCTGACATTTTGAAAATGAAATGTGTCTTAATAAACACATTTAATAAAAGAAACAATATTAAAAATTATGTACCTTCTGTCATTCAAGTGTATACTGTAACTAAAATAATGTTATTTTTTGGAGACTGAGTACTAAAATACTAGCATAGGATTCTATTTTTCATTTTTTTTAGTATTGTCTTATTTTTGCTTCTTTCTTTTTTCTTTTTTTGTCTTTATTGATTAAGGTATTACATATGTGTCCTTATCCTCCTATTGCCCCCCCCACCCTACTCGGTTCATGCCCTCACCCCCCTAGTGTCTGTGTCCATTGGTTATGCTTATATGAATGCATACAAGTCCTTTGGTTGATCTCTCCCTCTAACCCCCACCATCTCCTACCTTTTCTCTGAGGTTTGAGCATCTGATCGATACTTCTCTGTCTCTGGATCTGTTTTTGTTCACCAGTTTATGTTGTTCATTATAATCCACAAATGAGTGAGATCATGTGATATTTATCTTTCTCTGACTGACTTATTTTGCTTAGCATAATGCTCTCCAGCTCCATACATGCTGTTGCAAATGGTAGGAGTTCCTACCTTTTTATAGCTGCAGAGAATTCCATTGTGTAGAAATAAAACAGTTTTTAATCCATTTATCTGCTGATGGACACTTAGGCTGTTTCCAAATCTTAGCTATATTGTAAATTGTGCTGCTATGAACATAGGGGTGCACATATCCTTTCTGATTGGTGTTTCTGGTTTATGGGGATATATTTCTAGAAGTTGTATTAATAGGTCAAATTGGAGTTCCATTTTTAGTTTTTTGAGGAAACTCCATACTGTCTTCCATAGTGGCTGCACCAGTCTGCATTCCCACCAGCAGTGCACGAGTGTTCCTTTTACTCCGCATCCTCTCCAGCATTTGTCATTTGTTGACTTGTTGATGATAGCCATTCTGACAGGTGTGAGATGGTACCTCATTGTTGTTTTGATTTGCATCTCTCAGATGATCAGTGACTTTGAGCATATTTTCCTATGTCTCTTGGCTTTCTGAATGTCCTCTTTTGAAAGGTGTCTATTTAGGTCCTTTGCCCATTTTTTGATTGGATTGTTTCTCTTCCTTTTGTTAAGTTCTATGAATTCCCTATAAATGTTGGAGATTAAATCCTTATTGGAGATAACATTGGCAAATATGTTCTCCTATGCAGTAGGTTTTCTTATTGTTTTGCTGATGGTTTCTTTTGCTGTGCAGAAACTTTTTATTCTGGTGTAACCCCATTTGTTTATTTTCTCTTTAGTTTCCATTGCCCTAGGAGCTCTATTGGTGAAGATATTGCTTCGGCATATGTCTGAGATTTTGCTGCCTGTGGATTCATCTAATATTTTTATGGTTTCCCATCTTATGTTTAAGTCCTTTATCCATTTTGAGTTTATTTTTGTGTATGGTGTAAGTTGGTGGTCTAGTTTCATTTTTTTGCATGTATCTGTCCAATTTTCCCAACACCATTTATCGAAGAGACTGTCTGGACTCCATTGTATGCTCTTGACTCCTTTCTCAAATATTAATTGAGCATAGTGGTTTGGGTTGATTTCTGGGTTCTCTATTCTATTCCATTGGCCTATATGTCTGTTCTTGTGCCAGTACCAGGCAGTTTTGAGAACAGTGGCTTTGTGATGCAGCTTAATATCTGGTATTGAGATCCCTCCTACTTTGTTCTTCTTCCTCAGGATTGCTACAGCTATTTGGGGACTTTTTTTTATTCCAGATGAATTTTTGGAGAGTTCATTCTAGGTCTATGAAACATGCCATTGGTATTTTAATGGGAAGTGCATTGAATCTATAGATTGCTTTGGGTAGTATGGACATTTTAATGATGTTGATTCTACCAACCCATGAACACGGTATGTTCTTCCATCTGTTTATTTCTTCCTCTATCTCTTTTTTCAACGTCCTGTAGTTTTCTGAGTGCAGGTCTTTAACCTCCTTAGTTAAGTTTATTACTAAGGTATTTTATTTTTTTTAATCTTTCTTTTTGTAAGTTCACTATTGGTGTATAAAAATGCCATAGATTTCTTGATGTTAATTTGTATCCTGCTAATAGCTGAATTCATTTATTTAGTCTAAATTTTTTGATGGAGTCTTTAGGGTTTTCTATGTACAGTATCTTGTCATCTGCAAATAATGACAATTTTACTCCTTTTTTTCCAATTTGAATGCTATTTATTTCTTCTTCTTGTGTGATCTCTGTGGCTAGCACTTCCAATACTATGTTGAACAGGAGTGGTGAAAGCAGGCATTCCCGTGTCGTTCCTGTTCTTAGGTGAAATGGTTTTAGTTTTTCCACATTGAGTATGATGTTGGCTGTAGGTTTTTCATATAAGGCTTTTATTATGTTGAGGTATTATCCCTCTATTCCCACTTTGCTGAGTGCTTTTATCAGAAAAGGCTGTTGAACTTTGTCAAATGCCTTTTCTGCATCGATTGGTATGATTATGTGATTTTTGTCTCTCAATTTGTTTATGTGATGTATCACGTTTATTGATTTGCAGATATTATACCAGCCTTGCATCCCTGGAATAAATCCCACTTGGTCCCTTGCATCCCTGGAATAAATCCCACTTGGTCATGGTGTATGATCTTTCTAATGTAATGCTGGATCCCTTTTGCTAGAATTTTGTTGAGGAATTTAGCATCTACATTCATCAGGGATATTGGCCTGTAGTTTTCTTTTTTTGTGGTGTCTTTATCTGGTTTTGTGATTAGGATAATGCTGGCTTCATAGAAAGAGCTTGAATTTTTTGGAATAGTTCTTCTTTGAATGTTTGGTAAAACTCTCCTGTGATGCTACCTGGTCTAGGGCTTTTGTTTGTAAGAAGCTTTTTGATTAATGCTGCAATTTCATCAGTAGTTATCAGCCTATTCAGGTTTTCTGATTCTTCCTGATTGAGTTTTGGAAGCTTGTATTTTTCTAGGAATGTCTCCATTTCATCAAGGCTGTCCAGTTTGTTGGAGTAGAGTTGTTCTGATATTTTTTTACAATCCTTGAATATTTGTGGGGTCAGTTGTTACTTCACCTCTTTCATTTCTGATTTTGTTTATTTGGGTCCTCTCTCTTTGTTTCTTGGTGAGCTTGGATAGAGGTTTATCAATCTTGTTTATCCTTTCAAAGAACTTTGTGTTGTTTCTTTTTTGGTCTCTATGTCATTTATTTCTGCTCTGATCTTTATTATCTCATTTCTCCTGGTTACTGTGGGCTTTTCTTTTTGCTCTCTTTCTAATTCTTTAAATTGCAAGGTTAGATAATATATTACCATTTTTTCTTGTTTTCTTTTTTTAAAAAATATATTTTATTGATTTTACAGAGAGGAAGGGAGAGAGATAGAGAGTTAGAAACATCGATCAGCTGCCTCCTGCACATCTCCTACTGGGGATATGCCCGCAACCCAGGTACATGCCCTTGACTGGAATCGAACCTGGGACCTTTCAGTCTGCAGGCAAAAGCTCTATCCACTGAGCCAAACCGGTTTTGGCTTTTCTTGTTTTCTTGAGGTAGGCCTGTAGAGCTATGAACTTCCCTCTCAGGACTGCTTTCATTGTGTCCCATAGACTTTGGGTTTTGGTGTTTTCATTGTCATCTGTTTTCAGGATGCTTTTTATCTCTTCTTTGATCTCTTTGGCAACCCAATCATTGTTTAATAGCATGCTATTTAGCCTCCAAGTATTTGATTTTTTTCATTGTTTTTATTGTAGTTGATTTCTAGTTTTATGCCATTGTGTTCTGAGAAGATGCTTGTTATGATTTCTATCCTCTTGACTTTGAAGAGACTTTGCCTGTGTCCTAATACATGGTCTATCATTGAAAATGCCCCATGTGCACTTGAGAAGAATGTATTTTCTGTAGCTTTGGGGTGAAATGTTCTGAAGATTTCAATTAAGTCCATCTGATCTAGTGAGTCATTTAGGATTGCTGGTTCTTTGCTGATTTTTTTTGTTTAGAGGATTTATCCAGTGGTATCAGTGGGATAGTAAATTCCCCTACTATGATTGTATTGCTATAGATCTCTCCCTTGATATCTTCCAGAAGTTCTTTTATGTATTTGGGTGCTCCTGTATTAGGTGCATATATGTTTACCAGAGTTATATCCTCTTGTTGAAATGCTCCCTTTAGGCCTTCCTTATCTCTTGCTATATCCTTTACTTTGAGATCTATTTTTGTCATATGTGTATTGCTAACCCAGCTTTTTTCTCATTTCCATTTGCCTGAAAAAATTTTTTCCATCCATTCACTATCAGTCATTTTGAATTCTTTGTTCTGAGGTGGGTGTCTTGCAGACAGCAAATATATGGGTCATGTTTTCTTATCCATTCCGTTACCCTATGTCTTTTGATTTGAGCATTTAATCCATTTATGTTTAATGTTATTATTGATAAGTACTTGTTTGTCATCATTTTTATTCTTAATGTTTGTGTTTCTTCTTGTCTTTCTGTTTCTTCTTTTTACAGCAGTCCCTTAACATTTCCTGCATTGCTGGCTTGGTGGTAATAAACTCTCTTAGCCCTTTTTTGTCTGTGAAGCTCCTGATTCCACCTTTAATTTTGAATGATAGCCTTGCTGAGTATAGTATACTTGGATTCAGCCCCTTGCTTTGCATCACCTTGTATATTTCATTCCATTCCCTTCTGGGCTGATGTGTTTCTTTTGAAAAATCAGTTGATATTGTAATGGGAGATCCCTTGTAGGTAACTTTCTGTTTCTCACTGGCAGCCTTTAATATTCTTACTTTGTTATTGATGTTTGCTAATTTAGTTATGATGTGTCTTGGTATTGGTCTTTTTGGGTTCATATTGGTTGAGACTCTATGTGCTTCTTGGACTTTTTTTTTTCTTGCCAGTATCAGGGAAATTTTCTGTCATTATTTCTTCGAACAGGTTTTCTATTCCTTGCTCAGCTTCCTCTCCTTCTGGTACCCCTGTTATGTGGTTGTTGTTTCCTTTTGTGTTGTTCCAAAGCTCCCTTAGGCTCTCCTCTTGCTTTTTGAGTTTTCTTTCCAATTGCTGTTGTGTTTGTGTGTTTTTTCCTACCTTGTATTCTAATTTGCTGGTGCGGTCCTCAGCCTCTTTTAGCCTATTGTTTAAGCCTTCCATTGTGTTCTTTATTGCAGCTATGTCATTTTTCATTTCTTCTTGGTTCTTTTTTATATTGGTAAAATTCTCATTCAGCTCCTGTAATTCTCATTGAGTTGTGTGTATTTGTCATCAAGCTACTTGAGCATCCTTATAACCATTACTCAATTCTTTCTCTGACATGTTACTTGCTGCCATTTCATTTAATTTCCTTTCTGGTGATTCCTCTTTCTTTCCTTTGGGGATTGTTTTTTTGTCTCCCCATCTTTTGCTGTAATATTTTAATTGTTTCTGTGTCTTTAATCCAACTGCTTTGCTACCCAGGTTCTTTTAGGGGTGGTGTTAGAGGTGTGGTCTCTCAGGTCTCTTGGGCTTTGTGATCTAGTGGAGCTCCCTACTTGAGCTATTTGGGTTCTCTTGATGTAGTGGGATCTTGATTGTTAGTTTCTTATTCATGGATGAAGTCTCATCACAGATTGGCAATGTGACTCACCCCTGGCTTCATTTTTGGATGTGATCATGGTTCTGGCTCTTGTGGAAAAGCTTGTCTGAGGTCTCACTGTTATGTGCTCACTGGGTGTTCCCAGAGTCCACAGCCTGGAAGGAAGGATTCTCGGGTCCTGAGGCTCAGGTACTATAACTTTGGTCAGTGTGGTGTGACTCTTGCTGGATTAGTGGATCCTACTGTGGGAGCCATGTGCCTTTGGTTGGAGAGGCACATGCCCAGTGGCATCTCACAGAGGGGCCCAAGAGCCATCTTCAAGGGGTGTTTACTTGTGGGGCCCACATGCTGGTTCAGAGCAATTGTGTTGTGCCTCCAGCCCCATGGAGGGTGAAGTCCCAGTTTCTGCTTTGGGGGATTTGCATCTTTGGATACACACGCCCAATGGCTGCTTACAGAGGTGTCCAGGAGCTGTATGTTGGGGCAGTGGGCTCAAGGGGCCTGTGGACTGGAGTGGTGCTATTGCGGGGACTGGATGCCAGCAGCCAGGGTTGTGCCTTTCAGTGGCTCAGAGAAACACCCAGGGGCCACATGCTGGGGCAGCTGAGGAGGGAGAAGTCTGAGTTTCTGCTTCTGGGGCCTTGAGCCCTTGGTTGGATATGAGTTCACCTAGTGGCACCTCACTGAGGCACCCAGGAGTCGCCTTCTGGGGCGGTGTCCTAATGGGGCCTGCATCCTGAAACCATGCAACCATGATGTCTATGGGTAGGCAGCCGGGTAGGGGGAAGTCCGAATTTCTACTGTCGGTGCCGTGTGCTCTTGTTTGGATATGAGCGCTCCCAGCAGGGCTCAAGGAGGCACCCAGGAGCCACCTATAGGGGCAGCGGACTCAGTCATTCTGTGTGTTGGAAAGGCACAGCTATAGTGTCCAGTGGTCAGCAACTGGGGAGGGGGATATCCCAATTTTTGATGCCTTGTGCCCTTGGTTGAATTTGTGCATGTCCAGCAGGGGCTTACAGAGGCATCCAGGAGCTGCCTTTACGGCAGTGGGGCTCAGGAATCCTGTGCACTGGAAAAGTGCGACTGTGGTGTCCAGAGGTCGGCAGCTGTGTAGTGGAAAGACTCAATTTTTGCTGCTGGGGCCTTGTGCCCTTGGTTGGATTCATGTGGTACCCAGTGGTGGCTCACAGAGGCACCTGGGAGCCATTTGCCAGCACAGTGCACTCACAGGGCCCTTGCGCTGAAGCCATGTGACTGAGGTATTTGTGGGCAGGCAGCCAGGAGTGGGGAAAGTTCGAATTTCTGCTGTCAGGGCTTTACACCCTTGTTTGGATATGAGCACATCCAGCGGGGGGCTCACGAGGCATCCAAGAGCCGCTTTTGTGGCCTTTGGCTCAGGAGGCCTGTGTGCTGGAAAAGCACGACTGTGGTGACCAGAGGTTGGCAGCTGTTGAGTGGGAAGACTCAGTTTTTGCTGCTGGGGTCCTGCATCCTTGGTTGTATTCACACATGCCCAGTGGTGGCTCACAGAGGCACCCAGGGTCTGTTTGCCAGGGTGGCACACTCATGTACTCAGAGGGTCCCTGGTGCTGAAGCCACGTGACTGAAATGTCTGTGGGAAGGTATCCGAGAAGGGGGAATTCAGAATTTCTACTGCTGGGGCAGTGCAGCCTTGTTTGGCTAAGAGTGTGCCTAGCGGGGGCTCATAGTGGCACCAAGAGTGGCCTGTGGAGTGTTGGGCTCAGAAGGCCTGCGAGTTGGAAAAGCATGACTGTGGGATCAGGAGATTGGCTGCTGGGGAGGGGAAGTTGCACTTACTGCTGTGGGAGCCCTGTACCCTTGGAGGTGGAGGTCCCAGGGTCTGCAGGTCTGCAGGTGGGGCAGCAGGATTTTGGCTAGAGTGGCTGCAGGGTCACGGGCAGTGTCCAAGGCCAGTCTGAGTGGTGGTGTTGATGAGTTCCTAGAAGAGGCTGCTCTCCCCTTCAAGATGGTGTGGGCTCCCTGTCAGAGCCCCACAGCCTGGGGAGTGCCCGAAGTGGTGGTAGGTGCTCCCTGTCCAGGAGAGCTTGATCTGTCAGCCCCTGGTACTCCTGCCAGATTTAACTGTCCCTCCCTCACTCACACACTCACCACACACATCCACACACTCTCCTTTCACCCCCTCACTCACTCACACCCTCTCCCTCACCTCTGTCCTGCCAGCCGTCATCTTCCCCCCTCTTTCAATTTTCCATTTTTAACATTGTTCCTTAGTAAGAGAAATTCTGGCCTAGAATGATCTTTTGGAGTGTTACATGTTTTTCAGTTGATTAACTTTAAGTGGATTTGCTTTAGTTTTAGGAACCTTGACTACTTAAGAAACACAGTGCATATCAGTCTAGTCTTTTAAAAAAGTATTTTTATTGATTTCAGAGAGGAAGGGAGAGTGAGAGATAGAACCATCAATGATGAGAGAGAATCATTGATTGGCTGGCTTCTGCACACCCCCTATTGGGGATTGAGCCAGCAACCCAGGCATGTGCTCTTGACCAGTATCTAACCTGGGACCCTTCAGTCCGCGGGCCAATGTTCTATTGAGCCAAACCAGCGAGGGCAGTCTCTTCTTAATGAACCCATTTCCTAGTGGTGCTTCCACCCAATGGCAGTAGAGTATTACAAAGGTAGCAATTAAGAAGTCTTCCTTTTGGCTTGCCACATTCCAGACTGAGAAATGGCCAATCTGTTAGTCAGATGGAGTTAGGTTATTTGGTCATGATACACATTCCTCCAAATTTTAGCATCTTAAAGCAAAAGAAACAAAAACAAACAAACAAACCAAAAAAACCCCCAAACAAACTTATCTCTTATTCGTGCTGCATGTCTATTGTGGCTTGGCTGCAGTTCTGTTCCATGTCATCTTCACTCCAGGATCCAGGCTAATGGAAAAGCTTTTTCACTTGAAAATTGCCAATTGTGGAAGCAGGAAATGATAGAATGGCAAAGCATGCATTTCTCTGAAAGCTCCTATTTCAAGTGATATATGTCCCTTCCCACAGTTCATTGGTCAAAGCAAGTCATATGCTTCTCTTGCATTCAACAGGGTAAGGATGTTTAATCTTCCCAGAGGAGAGGCAGTACATTTTTGTGAATAGTTACACAATCTACCATAGCATTAAAACTGTTACATTTTTCACAAATGATCTTGGGGGGAATATTTTAAAGCTGAGAGTCAGACATTTTATTCATAGAAAGTTATATCAAAACAATGGTGGGAAAGAAACTCATGCTCAGAAATATATCTGTACTCTATTGCATAGCAATTTCCCTCAAGTATGGTTATGGGAGCACTGTCATTCCTTACTGCTTGTCTAGGTCTATTACTCTTGATGACTCCTCTTTTGCCCTGGTGTCAGAGTTAACCTCCCAGCCTCCTCCCTGAGCACTGCAGGGCAGCAGTGCCAATACATCTCTGCCAGGGAGGCCACTGGGTCTTGTTGGTCCCTGTCCCTTTGTTCTGACCCAGCTTTCACCATGAGCAATGAAGATAAATAACACTGATTTAATGTAAAATAGTCTATTTGTCACACAGTATTTTCTTTTCTTTTCTTTTTTAGGAATTTCTATTTATTAATGGGAGCAACTTTTCCCCTCTCTTTTTTCTTAGAATAAGGATAACTATTCTTGGTAAAGATAGAGTTCTTATAGATTACTTAGCTGTGGTTCTCTCAGGACTTGGTGAGTTATTTAGCTTTTCATTTGATGTCTGATAGATTTTTTACAAGCTCTAAGCTATTCAGACTACATAAGGGAGGTAATAGCATGGAAAATCCAAAACATAATTTATATTTGTGACTTTCAAATGATCTTTGTTTTCAGTTACATTTATGCTCTTAACAAAATTTGAAGTTACTAGTGTTAAAATTAGTTTGTCTTCCCAGAGGAGGCTATGTGCTGTTGTGTGTGTGTAGCAAATTGGTGACTAGACAGTTTTTCCTCAGGCTTTCTTCCTTGTCATTCCTGCTTTTTATAATGAATCAATTATATAACCTATCTAGAACATCCACTGTTATTGTTCATATGAATTTTCTATTCTCCCTAAGCAGAGGTGGATGCTTTAGATTCTTCCTGTGGCAATATCTGCCCCATAAAGAGATCTATTCTAAACCTTCAAAACCCTGTTGTAAGGCTTGCTTGTTGGTTAAACAAATCTATGTACATGTTACAATGGATTAATACCTTTTTCCTTCAATGTAACGCATTTGCCTTCGAATAAATGTTTTCTGAAAACCTCACCTTCATCCATGTCAGTACAAAAGTGGAAAATTCCACAAGAACCACGTGGAATAGGTAAAATTATTATCTCCATTTTATAGTTGAGAAATATTATAGCCAGGTAAATTAAGTAATTTGCTATATAAATTTAAAAAATGATGGAGGAAAGTATTCAAATCAAATTCTGATCAACCACGAATCTAATGCTGCTGCCACAATAATTTTTTCCCCCTCTCTGCTTTCAGAATTCATACTCAGAACACACACAGGAAATGTATCTGTAGATATACTTCTTTATTTTTTTTTATATTTTATTGATTTTTCACAGGGAGGAAGGGAGAGAGATAGAGAGCGTTAGAAACATTGATGAAAGAGAAACATCGATCAGCTGCCTCCTGCACATCCTCCACCGGGGATGTGCCCGCAACCCAGGTACATGCCCTTGACCGGAATTGAACCCGGGACCTCTCAGTCCGCAGGCTGACGCTCTATCCACTGAGCCAAACCGGTTTCGGCTGTAGATATACTTCTTTAAAGAAGGACTTTTCTGGTTCAGTGTTCTGTGCTGAGTCCTAGTTTAAGGATCAAACTGTGAGCCTCAGATTGGGTGGGAAAAATAATTCAGGGTAGAGAACTATATGGAGGAATAAGCCCAAGTCTCATGATTATAGTGGTCTTGATGAGAATCACTTATCTTAAAGTAGAAAAATGGTGAGAACTAGTGATGACAAAAAAATGTAATCTGTGAGCAGCCTGAGGAAATTCATTAATAGGTGTATAGTAAGTAATAGCACAAGTTACACCAAAAAGTTAAAAAAATCCTGCATTATGCTCTTAATTGAATAAGATATACCAAAGAAAGAAGAGATGGGGAAAATGTGACAAAAAGGGGGCTCAAAACCCTAAAGTATTATGTGTAGATTTTGGTCATTATATCCTCTTTGCTGCCTACTTGTTAGCATATTGCTAGTTTTCAAGCTTAAAAATTTCATTAACTTTTCTACAGCCAATAAAATATTTTATGCCTGTTCAAACACTTTCTTGATAGCTATATTTATCTAACATATTGAAAAATTATTTTAGTTTCAGAAAATCTTTCAGTTTTCTTTATCAATCTGTCATTGCTTAAGATAGCAGAACAATGAACATTTATCATTTATTTCCTGCATTTCTAAACATCTTTCAAGACACTGTGTGAAATATAAATACATTAATATTTCTTTTATAATGCATTTTTGTGGCACATTTCAAGCTGCAGTGAGGTTTGACTTTCTAGAATGTATCTCTAACTTTTAGGAATACTAAAAAAAGGTGATATAATGCTTTTAAAATTACCTTCTTTGAAAAGTTTATAAGTACCAACAAAATCATTAACCCTATGATAATATAAATGTAAAAATACCTTCATTTTTCTGTGTATATATTTTAAAATGAGATGTTACAATATTAATTGTGTGCTCTTTACTCATTATAATTCTACTAGTTTCCACTGGGTCATCTAATTGAAGATGTTTATATATTGCAATTAAAGATTTTTTCCTGAATAGAAATTCACTTCAAGGACCATTGCAATTAAAATTCTACTTCAAATAATTTTGAGGAATTATGTCCATTTCTTGTAAGGTCTGCTATATATTTCATGTTGAATAATGCAAGGTTTAGCCAATTAGTTCTTCACTATTTAAGCAAAGTGGCACTTGATTTAAACATGGTAAACTACATATATAATGGTTTTATTTTCTTTAGCTATGGTTTCATATTATGTGAATGTGATGTTGCCTATAATTTATTTTAATACTCAAAAGACTATGAAAATAAAATTTTTACTTTGGAAAACTCAAAAACAGAGAAAAGGTATCTTTGAAAGATGAAAAGAATACTTAAATTATCCTCATTTACCAGAAGAAGAATTAACTCTAAAAAATGTAGGCAGGAAATTTCTTGAAAGAAAACCAGGCTTTATACTTCAATTTTTACCTAAATATTACAAGAAGATCATATTTGGTGGGTAAAACATCAAAGTGTAGCCTGTAGCAATGGAAAATCTCCATTGACAAAAGTGGAACTCAATAAGTTTTCTAAATGTCTTATTTACAGTACATGAGAATAGTAATGGAAAACTTTCTTAATTTCTTTGAGTGCCACCATTTAGCTCAGACTATGCCCTAAAGCAGTGATGGAGAACCTATGACACGCGTGTCAGAGGTGAAATGCGAACTCATTTTTTTGGTTGATTTTTCTTTGTTAAATGGCATTTAAATGTATAAAATAAATATCAAAAATATAAATCTTTTTATACTATGGTTGAAAATATCAAAAAATTTCTATATGTGACACAGCACCAGAGTTAAGTTAGGGTTTTTCAAAATGCTGACATGCCGAGCTCAAAAGGTTCGCCATCACTGCCCTAAAGCATATACTCACACACACCAAGAATCACTTATCATGCCTTGTCTGGTAGAAATATAATTTCCACCTCACAGGATAAATTGGTATTTCAACTAATTCCATCTGCTCTTAGTAAAAATCACCTGATATTTAGTAAAAGAAGGAATTAAAAACAAAAGAGGCACAAAGAAACTTTAAAGGGTGATGACTCTATTTACTAATTTGATCAAACTCATGGTTTCATGGATATATACATATATTAAATTTTAGCAAAATTTGCACTGTAAATATGTTCAGTTTTTTGTATGTCAATTATACCTCAATAAATGTTTGAAAAATAAACATATTAGTGGTACAGTAGAAGTTTGTGGGCCAGATTTCTCTGTCGCTCATGGAAGTGGAATTCTTGGGTTACCGCTGAGATAAGCATTTTCAGAAGTCCCCACAGGAGAATGAGATGTGGTAACAGACTTTATTTGCATGGAGATACATTCCTCAGTTTCCATGTCCCATTTCCCTTAAGCTAGTCCTGAAAGAGGGGCAGCTGTGAGTTTAGCAAAGCCAATAGCAAAGCCAGTGTCCAGAGCGTCCATTCCATGTGGCAGCCAGGTCCAGTTCAGCATTCACACTAATTAAAGTCCATTAGTCCATTGTGTGGAGCCCACATGGCTGTGGGCCACATGGATGAATGCAGGAAAGTATGCTCCCTTCAGCAAGAGTCCCAGGAGGGCCAGGAGCCAAGAACCAAGAGAGGGCACTCCTTTGTTTAGAAGCTTAAACATTCAGGTTGCCTGCCCTTGTAGTGGCCACGCCTTGCTCCCCGGTGTGACTGTCACACAGGTAGGCACCTTCCCGCATCACTCAGACCTTACTGGGCATGCATCCAAACTGCCTTTGTCCAGTCCCTTCTCCTGGTAATCAGTGGGGGACATACTTGAGGGTGTTAAATTAACAGAGCTGCATAAATGGGATGCCTATATTATCTAGTCTTCCCTTTACTCCTTTCCTGTTAATTAATAAGCTGATTATTACAACAGTGTCATTAGTATAACAATATCAAGTTCATGCAGATATTTACTTTAAAAAAATTTCACTTTGATTGTTTCAGTGGTTCTCAACCTGTGGATCGCGACCCCTGAAAATACATCTTCTATATCAGATATTTACTTTACTATTCATAACAGTAGCAAAATTACAGTTATGAAGTAGCAACGAAAATAATTTTATGGTTAGGGGTCATCACAACATGAGAAACTGCATTAAAGGGTCGCGGCATTAGGAAGGTTGAGAACCACTGGATATGATTGGGAGACAATTCATGGGTCTTTTGCCTTTCTGTACATCTTATGAGCAGAGATCCTGGCTACCTTTGTTCCAGGCTATCTGTTGACAATTGTAATAGTGAATAGCCTTGGAGAATAGAGATGTCTCTCTCTCTGGGGCAAAGGGCAGGTTTCTTTTCTGTCTGGTATGACTAAGATAATGACTTCCTCTGGGGAAAAGGGAAGACTTGCTTACGGCCTATTAGAAAAGATCTGAGTTCCCTAGGCGTGGGTTTTCTCTGTAAGGCAACCCATGGCATTTACCTTGCTGACATCACCCTTAGAAAGAGTTCTGTGGATATGATGCAAGCAATGATACTGTCTGTAGCTATGATGTTGCTGTGAGGAATAAACTGAACTTTCTGAGACAGGGGTGTCTTTTGCCAGCCTCTGGGAAACAATGGCTGCCTAACTTGTTAGCTTTCATGTTAAATAAAATCTCAGATTCTTCAAAGTTCTTGACAGTTTTTGTGATAAGGAGGGGATGCTGAAAGAGACATCACTTTCTGGAAGAGGAAGAAAGAGGGCCTCATGGCTGACAAATAAGGATTTCAGGGAATTCTATGAGGAATTCATAGCAAAAATATTGAACAAAATGAATGATCAATCAGAAAATTAATGGTCTTCCACTTTACTGCCAATTAATGAGGAGGGATTTGGGCAGTTGTTACAGGCTTAGTACTAGGAACTAAATTGAAAGGAAGCTGCTTGAATGGTTCTTTGGTTGTGTCTAACTTTCCTCTGAGTGTGAAGAGTTTCTTTTCAATCTGGTGGCCAGCCTCAGGCCCACCGCATTGTAATAACTATTTTTAAAATTCAACCTGAGGGGACCAGAAGGTTCTGACCACTATCTGGCAACAGTTACAGAAGAACACTTCCACTTGGAATCAAAGGAAGGAAATTTGAAACACCTATAGGCAGGAGTCAGGCAAATGGCTAGTATAACAGGTCCTCAAATAATGTAATTTTATTAAACACCATTTTGTTATAATGTTGATGAAATGCCTACAATCTTAACTCTTGTTTATATCAATTAACCTATGGTAAATTTATATTTGTTTCACTTAAAGTCACAAAACCTATTGCCTATCCATGACATTAAATGAGGACTTACTGTACTTCATTGGCTTATTTAAGAGATAAGAGGGCAGGGGATGTAATGCTTGTTAAGAAAGAATGGCAACAGCAGGGCCATTACATGTCTTGGTGCCTCTTGTAATCTATCATGCCAGTCTTAAACCTATTCAGAGATGAAAACAAAAATCCTCAGAATTTTTTTTTCTAGTGGTTTATGGTTGATATTAGGGATCCGTGGGAAATTTCCCTGAGAAACACAAATTCCTGTGGGAAATCATAGATGAGGCATTAAAAAGTGTTTAAGCCTTTATTGATACAAGTTGGATTTAAAATGCTGATGGAGAATAAGACACTGAACCAAATTCTTAGATACATCTTTATGGTTAGTCCTGTAACCCTAGCAAGCTCCTCCAGCTCTTACGTTGGAAAGAAGTTATGAGATGTTACCTTGGTAATGGATCATCAGGTGCCCCAAATTAAGGAAACATTTTTAAAAGTCACTGTTGTGTGTCTGGCTAGAGTCAGGTAAAGGGAATGACCCAGTGGCCCCAAATGGAATACAATGTGGCTGTGGCTATTAAATCAAGGAATCCCCAAAATGAAAATAGATGGCATCAGCCATGAGGCTCTTGCCACTGGATATAGAGTGATGGGCAGATGGAAAATATTAGAAACTCATTTGCTTGAGCCATGAGCTATGCAACTCAAAACTTAAATGAGTCTTGCTTACTGGTGCAGAATGATTTTCTCAGAAAGCCCTTTACCACTACCCTGTCTTTTCTACTTCCCACCTCCATCTCAGGCCCTTCATAAAGCAAGATGAATAGGGATAAGGCACAGGTCTGTCTATCCTCAAGAGGTCCAAGGGACATACCCACTCATCTAAGTATGATAGGGACCTTCTGGGAGGGGAAGGCCTCAAACTTCTATGAATCTATTGGATATAGGTATTCAAGTTACCATTCTACCTTATGTTAAGGAGAGAATGCACAGATTCAACTGATTGAATTGGGGAAAGTTCAGTGTGGGGAAGGACAACTAATATAACCTTGTGGATGTGGCCAATTTAATGTACTGTTTTTGTTGCTTCTACATCTGAATATATTGTAGGAATTTATGCAAATATGAATGTACCTCCCATCCTACAAATACCAAAGGGAATTCTGATCAGGAAGAGCTATATGTAGGGAAGTACTTTTGGGATCCCACAACTCTGGTGATACCTTTGAATTAAAAGTCTCAGTGACTAATGACTTTTCCAACTGGAGCATCTGGTAAAGGGAGGCATCTTTTAACTGGAGGCTCCCCTTAAGGGTTTAGATGCATCACTTCCCTTACATTGATATCTGGCACACCCATTTGAAAAGAATCTATTAGCTCACTACTAGGCTCTTGTCAAAATTGAATGTCTGCCCTAACCGGTTTGGCTCAGTGGATAGAGCGTTGGTCTGCGGACTGAAAGCTCCCAGGTTTGAATCCGGGCAAGGGAATGTACCTTGGTTGTGGGCACATCCCCAGTAGGAGGTGGGCAGGAGGCAGCTGATCGATGTTTCTAACTCCCTATCCCTCTCCCTTCCTCTCTGTAAAAAATCAATAAAATATATTAAAAACAGCAAACAAACAAACAAAAACCCAAAAAACTGAATGTCTGACCCATGGAAACCTTTTGACTCTATATCCTGATATTCTGCCTCAAAAGTCTCATTTGTCAAGTGGAAGTGGTATATTCAAGACTACAGTTGATGTTGCCTGAGCAACATCTTGGCTTTATATGAAAAAATGACAGCTATCTCTTTGGAGAATGGGAGTTTTCTATATGTTTGGGCCTACTTCACTGATGGGTCATCTAAGCTGAAATCCAAGGTGTCCACTGGGCTGCTAAAGCTGTTCAGCTTCAACACCAGGTATGTAAAATTGAAAATGGGCATGATTACTCTGTACAGTGGGCAGAAGTCAAGGCTGTTCTCACACCTTCAAGCAATAATCCCCCAGATAAACCTTGTTATATTTTTACCAAATGTCGGCTGTCATGAATATCCTAGCTGATGGTCTGGTCATATAGAAAACTGTGACTGGCAGCTTAAAGACATGCCTCTTTGGGCCTGTGAAACTGATTGAATTGTCTGTGCCACTCATGTAGGTACCCATGATTAGGGCCCATTCTATGATGAGAACAGTTAGAAAAAGCTATTGATCATGCTTTCTCCTTTCAGATTATCATTGATTCCTGGATCTATCATTGTCTTAGACATGGCAACATATCCACCATCACAGGTTGGGCACAAAATAAATAATTCTATGTTTCTGATGCAGAGGCTACTTCTGCATAAAATACTTTTAACTCCTGCCAACAGTAAACTCTTTTGTCCATCAATAAGGGAGGCTGCATTACATGGGTTGGTTGACCTCCACCACTTCTGGCAGGCTGACTATATCTTATTGCTTCCCTACTGTTGACACATTTTTGGTTATAAATTTCTCTCCATCTCTGATTAGCTGAGTACAGCCGCATTATTGTGTTCCTTAAAAGTAAGCTGTGTTATGTATTTGGCTTTCTGGAATATATGTAGTATGAAGAGATGTTCATTTTATCACAAAAGCTACTCAATAGTGGACTGATAGTCAATGTCATAATGGACTTCCTCTGCCTCCAGCCATCCACAGAGATTGTTGAGTATTGGAATGGTCTCCTCAAAAATTGGCTTAAAAATATTTCAAATTCTACCTTCCTCACCTCCTTCTGGCTCACACAGCTCAGTAAGGCAATTTGGTCACTGAATGCAGTTGTCTCCAAAAGGGATCATCTCTTCTCATTTGCTTCCTGGAAAATGGTAAGAATGAAGGGTAATGGGGACAATGTATTAGATCTATTTTGAAAATTAGGGATTTCCAATGACTATTCCTGTATACAGTGCTCCTTTCTGTCTTCAAACAGCAAGCTCAGGTCAAGTTTTATGATGCATATAAATAGCAGCTCAAACAAAGGAGATCTAAAGATTCAAACCAAATTTTTATTCTGCCACTTGTATTCTCTTATTCAATCGACATGATCCTAGATCAGAAGAATAATGATACTTTGTTGAAAACACTTCTTGGCAAGTTTACCTACTGTAGATGATATAATTCAAAGTGGGGACAGAATGGGTCTCTGCAAATTTTATTTTAAAAAATGCTTTTTTCTTTCTTGCACTTGATTATTTTTAACATAAGATCCAGGAGTAAGCTGTAGACAAATGTGAAGGGGAAAGTTACAGCTATGGGAATGGGACATGCTAATTCTGTGGCAGTAGAAGGAAAACAAGTGTCCTGGATGTCAGGAATGGAACACTTTAATGATGGAACACTTTAAGGAGGACACGTTAATGATCTTTGATTTTTCAGAACTATTCTAGGAGACCTTTCTCACAAAGAAAAATTCCCTAGGCAGCTTTCCCAAACTCTTGCAATAGTCTTAACTTTTACTGATTGCTGGCTTTGCCATTCTTTTCTATATGGCTGGCTACAATTTTATCACCATTTTTCTTAACCTATGGAGAAGTCTATCAGGAACATCAGGAGATGCCCCCAACTTCTGCATCTCCCATGCAAAACATCTCTCAATGCTTTCAGATGTTTTCCCCACACCCATAGCATCACTGTCATTCTCTGAGATAGATGAATAAAATCCACTTCTTAGTGTGGACAAACAGCACAGTTGAGGCTTACTTCAAGGACTACTCCCCCCGCCCCCAAACAATGACTAGACTCAATTATTCTAATTGAACTAGGAACCTTAAGGTTTACCAGCTGGCGAGGAGGCCATATGAAAGTATTATCAATCTCTGCTTTCTGGCTGATGAAGGTGCTTCTTAGGAATCCCCAAAATTATAAATAGCACTTCCCAGGGGACACATGAGTGTTCAAGACATTAACTTGATCTCCTACAAAAAATATAGTTGCCATGACCGGTTTGGCTCAGTGGATGGAGCGTTGGCCTGCGGACTGAAGGGTCCCGGGTTCGATTCCGGTCAAGGGCATGTACCTTGGTTGTGGGCACCTCCCCGGTAGGGGGTGTGCAGGAGGCAGCTGATCGATGTTTTTCTCTCATCAATGTTTCTAACTCTCTATCCCTCTTCCTTCCTCTCTGTAAAAAAATCAATAAAATATATTTAAAAAAATATAGTGATCTATACGTTAGGAGTGACCATAAGAGACCTTCAAGTGTTTTATACAATTAGAAAAGATGGTATAAAATTTGTCCCTGATTTTGAGGTGATCCCCATGACACCACCTCGACTCTGGAAGGCGTTCAGATCAGTCTTGACTCACTAGCCAGGATATAAAATCACCTTATTCTTCCTCCTTACAGACTAAGGAAGGATTTGTGCACTTGCTAATGCATTCTTCTGTACTTGGATTAATCCCTTGGATCAAATAAAAAGATTAAATATAAACTTGAGAAAGGAACCTAGCACTTTAATGTAGACCAAAATGTCTTAGGTCAGTAGTCACCAAACTTTTTATTTTTTAGAATATATTTTTATTGATTTCAGAAAGAAAGGGGGAGGGAGAGAGGGATGAACCATCTAAGATGAGAGAGAATCATTGATTGGCTGCCTCCTACAAGTCCTACACTGGGGATGGAGCCTGCAACCTGGCATGTGCCCTGACTGGGAATTGAACCTATGACCTTCTGGTTCATAGGTTGATGCTAGGCCACTGAGCCACACTGGCGGGCAGTCACCAAACTTTTAAAATAATGGCCCAAGAGTAAAGATTTTTATCTTTGCAGGCCAAAGCTGACTATAGTGACACCTTGGTGATCCTTGAAACTAATTTATATCATTTATTTGGCTTTCCAGACCATTGCAGTCTGAAAGTGATGTGTTTGTTGTTGTTGTTTACCACAAAAGCCACTCAACAATGAGCTAAAGGTTAAGGTATTCTGAACTCTGACATTGATGTACAAAAATGGCAATAGATAATACATAAATGAATGGCAATGGTTGTGTCCCAATATTTAAAAAAACTGATGGCAGACTGGATTTGGCTGGTAGGCCATAGCTTGCCAGGCCCTGGTATATAGGATTTGTTCAGCAGCTGTGTCTGGAACTCTGGGAGGTACGGTTAAGGCCACTACTGTGGGTCATCTTCATCCTGCTGTTTAGTAGGCTTAATTAAATCCTATAGGGCACAAGTTGAACATGTTTGATTCTAGCTTTGGTTGGTAAAATTAATCATCATGGATGATGGAGTGTTATACTTCTGGGAACATTTTCCAGAAGCTAAGACAATGTAGCAATGAGAGGTGGTTATTATTGCAAGATAATTCTCCAAGGGTCTCTTGTATTTTTACAAGCAGAGTCACTGGTTGACTATGATCTCAAATATTTATTTGAGGAGCTCGGTATAGCAAACAGCCTTGGAAGAGAGAGATAATATCTGTCATTGGAACAAAGGACAAGCTTGCTTGCTGTTCAGTAAAATAGAAATAAAATCTTCCTCCTGGGGAAAGATCAGGTAGGCTTTTCGTTCCTTATAAAAAATTGGATTCTCTAAACTTAAGGTTCTTTTTCTGTTACAACCCACTGTATATGTAAGCATCACAGGCCCTTTTCGCATTGGCTTTGGGAATTAAGGTTTGGGATGATGGTATGAATGCTGATACTGGAGCTACTGATATTGCTGTGAGGAATGAATGGGTTTTTTGTCTCTGATAGAAGAGTCTCTTGTCTTCTGTCAGCATTTGTGAAACTGGTGGGCTAACTTGTTAGCTTGCAACTAGAATAAAATCTCAGACCTAGATCTTGACATTGACCATAAACAAGCTTAAAAAAAAGATCACATCCAAACCTTATATGAGTTTTACACAATAATTTATTACTTGTTTGGTAGATACAGTGGACATTTTTTTAAACCAGCTCTTAAAGAAATAAACTTAAATGTGCCTGACCAGATTCAAAGAGTTCTCGATCACAGTAGTTGTGTTTTAATGGTGACAAATGGAAAAAATGCAATATCCAAGATGTGACTAACAGAAAGAGCAAGGGACTAGGAGGCAGCTGAGGAGGAGGTGGGGCTCTGTCACAAACTGATATTTTATCATGGGATCCTGAAGAGTTCAGACAACCTGACTAAGCTTTGGGGACATCATTTGCAAAACAAAGGGGTTAAATTAGATTGTTTCTGTGGTTTTCTAGTGTGGGATTAAATTATTCCCTCTGAGAAGGCTTTTTCCTGAGATAGCTTTTCTTATAGTATAGATTTGAGAGGCCAGAATCTTTACATATTGAAAGAAATTGCTTTTGCCCATTTTTCAGATCTTTTTCTCCTTCCCAAATATGTGTCAATCCCCAAGTTTTTTTCTGTCAATCTGCAAAATATGGAAAATATAAATTATTTTTCTTCTTTGTATTTTCTTATATCATAAATTAGGCTTTGTGAAAAGTACTTAGTTGCCATGGAGATACCCACTAGATAAATGTTAAGGAAGAGAATTCTCTATTTTAAGTAGAAGTTGTGCATTCATTTAGCATCAACTATGCACCAGATTCATTGTTTTTAGTATCAGCTGTAACCGGAGAATAATGCCAAATTTACTATAGTTACTTCTTAAAAAGAGCAATAAATAATGGTGAGAAAGGTTTTCAGATATATAAAATGGAATATGTGAAGATTAAAAAAAAGATGTTTGTGAATTTAAGGAATTTAAACTGTATAGTGATGGGAAAGTATATAGTGTATATACTATCTGAAGTGTATTATTTCAATTCTAATCTTATGTATCTGGCCCAAAACACATCTACAAAAATATTTCTTTTAGTTCTTTCTTTATATACTCTGCATTATCTGAATAGATTCCACTTTCTATTTGAAAATATAACTGAATAGAAATCAAGATAATTCTAAGAGTGTATATAAGATTTTATATAAAATTTATTGTATCTGATATTGCCCAAAACAGCATTAAAAGTACTCAATTACAGCCCTGATAATAGTCAAAATTTACTTTTTATTTCTCTTTATGAGGATGAATTAAGTGGATTACTAACCATTAAAGGTCTGATAACAGTATCCTAAACTGATTTTTAAATTTTAGTAAAGAAGATACATTTTTTTAAATATTAATAAGCTGTAATGTTTGTAGAATGAAAATAATATGATTTAGAAAGAATCTAAAGTTTGTTCAAATAAAGTTAGCTATTTTAAGGTCATAACTGAAAAGTGTGATATAATTTTTTAAGTTCACAGAAAGGATTTGGCAAAAGACTATTCAAACGCTCATTGTGGGGCATAGGGTGGGAAACTTACTCCTAATGCTTTGTTCCATGTGGAGGGCTTTCTGCTAGGTAAACATGCCTGCCCTCTCTGCACTCCCTCATAAAGGGAAAGCAGTAGGGAAGGACACATAATAAGAAAAGAGCCACAGTTGTTTAATAATTATTCACCTTGCTAACTAGAGATAAGTTATCTTACAGAACCTGGGAAACTGGAGGATGAAACAAGGTTGTAAAAAGATAAGATGCCTGGATGGGTCCATTACTCAGAAAAGAAATACATTTTGAGAACAAACGAAGGACAAGACATGCTTTGATTTGGTTGCTGTGCTTGGACCCTGGCCCCCTTGGGGAGTTTGCCTCAGGAATACTGACCATTTGGTCCCAGGAACAGTCTGAGCTGTTTGTAATATTATAGAAGACTAGAGGCCCGTTGCAGGAGGATTCCTGCAAGAATAGGGCTTTGCTCCCATCTCTGCAGCTCCTACCCCACCCGTCTCTGCGGCTCCTACCCTGCCCGTCTCCGCTACCTCGGCTCCATTGCTTGGCTTCCTTCTACGGTGTCTTCAGTCTTCGCTCCCAGCCAGTATATGCAAATTAGCCACCATCTTTGTTGGCAGTTAATTTGCATATCATGCTGATTAGCCAATGCGAGGCGTAGTGAAGGTATGGTCAATTACCATGTTTGTCTATTATTAGATAGGATTTGCCACCTTGTTATCAAACTTGGAGTTCCTGAAGGCTGGAGTGCAGACTCACCCCTCCTCTTTCTGTGTTATACTTGTAGCTTGGAGCTGCATGAAGTTAGCTTCTCTCTTGCTCGTATATAACCAGCCAACTGGCAAGAGGGGTCAGAGCAGAATTTCCAGGGTGACCAACTGCTCTCCCCGTACTGCTGGCATTATTGGAATAAATGCTGCTATATGATTCAACCCTGTCTCTGCTTAATTTTGCTCAAGGTAGTCTCAGGCCCATTGTGTCCAGTTTCACTGTGACTTAATCTGATTGGTGAATTTGGAAGGGCAAACTGAACAAATGAAGATTAACCCCCCTTTGCCCCTTCTCTTTGGGAATTAGCTGCCCACAGAAGATAGGCACACATTCTGGCCTACTCTTTGCATTGTTTTATGACTGTTACCTCCCCTGTCAGAAAGTCTGATGAAATCCAGTGTAATGAGGAACTGGGTAAGTAATTCTGTAGTTTAGTCTTAAGGAGCCCCAAAGCTTTCAAATTCAGGTGATATTCTATGTCAGCTTTGTAATAACAATAAAAATAACATTTTCATCATGAGGGTTTGTTACTGCAGCTGAGCTTAGTCTAACATGAATAGTAATACAATGCATTTGCTCGAATTATCTTTCTTAAACATCAGTAGTTAAAATAGTTCTACCTAATGGTATTTAACTTAATTCATCTGTGCAATTCTACTATTTTGTTTAATTTTATTTTTTAAATTTTCATTTCTGATTTATGTTTACAATTCCTTCTTCCCTGTAGGCACTTGTCCTAATGTGCTTTTGGTATGGCCTTGGATATGTATGCACCCTTAAAATATAATTCATTGTGTTGTATATATTTTTAACTTTATATAAATGTATATTACATGTATATGAAGAGATATATAAATTTTTTCTAATTTTTACATCTTTCACTCAAAATAATGTGGCGACGTACATATATCTAGAGATCTGCTTCTCTGCAGAGCACTTGAACTTTGATGGACTTGCTTCAGTAGAGCAGGAAAATGTGTGACAACAAATATGCGAGAAAGCAACAAATGCTGAGTGGTGTCCCTGTGAGTGTGTGTCTCCATAGGTTTTGCTTATTGTGTATCTTTCATGTGGTGGGCAGAAAACAATTAACTTGCAGGTGAATCTAAACTCAGTTCCAGATGCAGGTAGTTTTATTTTTTAAAGTTTCTTTTCGGTGAAATTGTTGGGGAAAAGGAAAGGAAAATAGAAACACTTGAGTGAAAAACAGGAAATAGACACAGTGATAAGCTCTTGGAGTATTGGGAAAGAGCCAGAAACTAAGATTGAAAAACAATCCACCACCCCACTTAAAGCCATTGATTGACACATGAAGGAAACTGCACAGAATATACACACTTCCTTAGTACCCATGGGACATGGATTTGAACAATGGCTGTCTGACCAGAACTAGAAATAAAATCCTAAGACCTTGAGAGAGAATGTTCATATTTCAAAATAACTTTTTTTTATGTATGTCACATATATTATCACATTTAATACTTTTATAAGGATTCTATGAGAAAGGTATAATTCTTATTCTTATTTTACAGCTGAAGAAGTTGAGGCTATAACATTATGAGTCAAGTCTAGGATTTAAAATCAGTCTGTTTTTGTCTAAAATCCATGTTCTTTCCAGGACAGGATGGTACCTCTCTCTTTTAAGAAGAGAGTTTTCAGGGATTTCCCCTTGTAGTTTGTGTGTCAGAGCACTGCTGGTGTGCAGTTCAGTCGTGAGCTGAATGGTGCAGAGACAAGGACAGTGAGAAAAGGACAGGTGGATCAGCATCAAGCTGGAGACAATGAACTTTGTACACCTGGCACAACGTGGGAATGTGCTGACTGTGGAGTAAATGCTTGTTAAATGAACCACAACCAGAACCATATCCATATGCCATGTGTATTTCAGTATGTATTTATGTAGACTACTTGCTCTTAACCAAAGGCAGTTCTTTCCGTTGTATGCCATTATTTTTCCCAAACTAACAATTTTGTAGACCATTTGAAGTCCCACAGTAAACAAACAAACAGGCAATAAGACAATCTCCGTAGGCATCGTAAAGGAGCAATACCTGAACCAGGTGTATTCAGCTAACAATTAAAGCCTCTAAGCTTCAGCTGAGCAGCTACCACTTATGATATAGGGCCAAAACGGCTTTTGTATTCCTTTTGATGATCAGGCTTTCCCATTTCTATATGAGTAGATACTGGAGTGTGTTCAAAATAACTAACAGCCACAATATTTCTTGTATATTCTGTTCCCCCTTTAAGAATTTCTCTTTTATTATTTCAGTAATTAGCAAATTAATGATAAATTTTATGAAATGCATTACTCAGACTCTATGAGAGGGGTTAAAAAGATATTCCCATTCTACAAAAGGAGAATGATCATTACAGTGGAACCATTAGGCATGTAAATAGAGTATTTAATCAAATTACAGGTTGAATACTAATACAAACATCCTGTCTAATAAAGAGGGAATATGCTAATTGACACACTGTCAAAAAGATGGCGGCACTCACAGCCAATAAGAAGGGAATATGCTAATTTATTGCCTCGCCCTCAAAGATGGCAGCACCCAGAGCCACAAGATGGCGGTGCCCAGTCCCCTCAGCCCCGCCGGGGCCTTGCCACATGCCTGCCCCCAGAGTCCCCCAATCCTCGCAGACCCCCAGCCACCCAAGGGCTGGCCCAAAGCACAAGCAAGCCTCGGATGGCGGCTTCCCAGCTGCCCAGGGCCGCCTGAGGCTTAGGTAACCAGGGCTGGCCGAGGCTTGAGCTGCCGGCAGTAGCAGCAGCAGAGGTGTGATGGGGTGTCGCCTTCCCCTGATCACTGGGTCGCCTCCTGCCCTTGAGGGCTCCCGGACTGTGAGAGGGAGCAGGCCAGGCTGAGGGACCCCCCCTTCCAGTGCCTGAATTTTCATGCACCGGGCCTCTAGTGTGCTATATATCTGAGGAAGAGAAAGATTTTAGGTTAGGATATTCTGGATTTTTTCACTCTGGTGAAAATGTAATGTTTTTTTTTTTTTTTTCCTAAATAATTTCAAGGCTTTTAACAGACCATTTTTTTTTTATACCAAAAGAAGCAAAGAACTGTTTGTCCTGTTCTTTTCAAATGGATTAGGAGGCCTAGTGAGACTCTCTCACTGAAAAGTTAAACTTTACATGAACTGAAATAATGGCTCATATTAGCCAAAACAGAAAGTTCCAGACCTGTGTGTTGCCAATGTTTGTACACTTCAGTGCCAAATATTAGATGTTTAATTTTCAATTAAGTATAAAGTACAGGTTAGGTATGAGATAGTCAATTAAAATTGGTACATTCATCTCTATTAAATTTTTCCACTTAGGAAGAATGGAGAATGATTTGTATATAATTTATTGGTAAAGCTTTGCATCAAAAGTGAAAAATCTAAATATATTGTTTAACCTTCTCTAATTTTTTTTTATTGTACTGCTTTTTGATTCTTATAGGAACTGAAAGAGGACATATGGCTAAAAAGTCAGAAAATATACCAAGAACTTTGAAATTAAGTAATGTTGTTCAAAATAGTATCCATGATTTATTACTATTTTTTAACAAACCCAGAATTTCAGAGAAATGTCTGATCATCAGCCATGACAATGTATCAACACAATGATGCTTAAAGGAAAAATATCAGAGAAACACTCAATAGACATTCAATAAATATTTGTTAACTAATAATAATTAAAGGAAAATGATTCATTCCTTGCATAGCTACACAAAACTTCCAGTTGTTTTAGAAGCTCTGATAGTAAAACTTACTATCCTCCTGAACAGTTGGTATTATATATGAATGATACCTGGTTGGTTGAAATTCATGACCTTTTCCCATTCAATATTGTCTGGTGAAATAAAAGTTCACTCAATTCCTAATTCTTTCGTGGAAGTTGTATTGGGAGGATGGTGCTAGTGAGAATGGTAATCTAATCCTTTGGGCATAAAATTCTATGTACCCCATTAAAGATAGTGGCAGTGGAGTTACAGAAAGAAAGAACTCTGGTTGCAAGAGAATTTAGAGCTGGGATACATAGAATTTGATGCATAGTTTAAAGTGAGTGCCTCAGGGCTCAGACTGTTCAAGTTTCTGGTTTATGTAACTGAATGGATAAATTAGAGACAGAGTGCACAGCAGGGAGAAGGTGTGGAATCAGGGAAAAGGAGTTCAGTTCTAAACAAGATGATCCAGTCCAGTGACCCATCCACGTTTTCTTGTATTTCCTCACACTTATTTAGGAATTATTCTGGCTGAACTTTAATAATTTGTAGCTGTAGCTTTGTCAGTTATTCCTAAGAAATTTGTGTTAATACAATTGTCTTTCTAACTAGATTGTAAATTACTTGAGGGTATGCTCCTTTTATTTTTTCTCTTTGATATACTTCCTAGGCTTCTAGTAAAACCCTGGTACAATAGAAATCAATATTTATAACCTACTTGACATTATTTCTTCATGGGTTATGTGAACCTTTGATGGCAGACATGATTCACCAACTATCCATCCTTACATTAAAAAATTAAGAAATCTTAAAACATAAATTAAAAACCAAACATGGTTTTGAAGGGTTTATTAAGATAAAATATAGTTTAGAAATGTTGATACATTTTAATATTATGCTCTATTTTTATGTGAATTAAAAATACATTCACTTTGTTTAGTATAACTGAGGAAGAAGAAAAATATTGTAGATAAATCACTCCCTTAAAATGTATTTTGATTTTATCTCAGTATTTCTTTTTAAAGAATTCTTCCATTTTTGCTATCAAATATGCAACAATTAAAGGTGATAATAGTGCAGGTCAATGCAGTATACTCATATACTTTCATTTTGGTTGTATATATTCTTTAAAGAAAGCAATATGGTTCTATGTATTAAAACTCTGATAGTGTTTATTAACTTTGACACAGGGGCTCCATTCAAAAATTTAAGTGAAATAATCAAAATTTTTATGATGAATTATTTGCAAAGATAGTCACAACCTTATAAATAATAATGAAACCTTTTAAGTGACATAATTGTTCAAGTACATACGTTCATGAAAGTATTATATTGACTCTATCTTCTCTTCCTCTTCTCATGTATCCAGTCCGTTCTCCTTTATGATCACTCTTCTGCAAAACTTCAATAGCTTTGTTTCTCTCCTCTTGCTCGATTTCCCAGCAAAATTTTAGCCCTGGGAAAACTCAATTTTCGCCTTTCTCCATACGTGTTTTGCTGCAACTAAGAATTATTGGACCAAAACACCCATCTTTTAAGTCAGTTTTCACTTTACTGGCCCTTAATTCCATTTTCTTGTGCAAATAAATTAAGTAAATAAATAAATAAATAAATAAATAAATAAATAAATAAATAACTTCATACCTGCACACTTTCTCCAATCTTCTCAAAACTTTATTCTCCTTGGGTTTCAGAGGATGATATTGCTGTATACTATATGAAAAAGTATAAAGCTGTTGCACAGTAACACCAAATCTAGTATTTATATATTGTGATCCTTTTTTCTTTCTTAGGTAATATGAATGATCCCATCTCCTATGAAAGATGAAATCCTCTGTGTGCTCTGCATCTCATCCTTTTTCACCTTTTCTGAGATCTTGCTCAAGAAGTTATGTTTCTTCTCCCTTTAACCTTTGCTTTCAAACATGTTTTTGAGTCTCTCATTGTTTAAAACAAATGATCAATCACATTTTTCCTCGAACTCACCTCTCTTTCTGTAATGTCCTTTATAGTCAAGATTCTCAAAAAAGCTGTCTATATATGCTGTCTTCACCACCTCATCCCTTAGTCACTCTTATTTGACTTTTGCCCCGTCTCTTCCATAACCATCTCCCATTGAGATCATTGTGAACTATGCTGTTAAATCGTGGATCATTTTCAGCCATCAAAATACCTCATCTCTTATTGACATGTATAATTTCCTGTCTTTGGAACTTTACTTTTCTTGGTTTCTTTGACACTACCCTACCCTGATTTTGCTCTTACCTTTCTGGCCATTCCTTTAAAAAATATTTTTGCCTAAAACTTTGTCTCCTTTTACTCTTTGAGTTTCCACTGCACTTTTTGCCTATTCTACATACTCTTCCTAAAATATCTCACTGAATCCGAAAACATTAGATAACATTTATTTATTGATGACTTCAAAATTTAATATTCTACCCAGGTTCTTTTCTGCGGGCCAAACTTCTGTGCACATCCAACTGTCATTGTGACAACTTCACTTTGGTGTCTCACAGATGGCCCAGATTTACTGTCTTCCCTTCAGATTTGTTCCTCCATCGGCGTCTCCCAATTTAGCGAATGAGGCCTTAATTGCTCAGTTTCTCATGCTGTGAGTTATCCTGCACAGTAGCCTTTTACTTATCCCCCACATTGATCCCATCACCAAGCCCTGCTGATTCTATTTTCAAAATTTATTTTAATATATCTGTTTCTCTTTCATCTGTCTTGGGCCCAACCAATGACGGTAACCCGAATTATCACAATTGTTCTCTTGTTTTCTCTCAGCTTCCACTTTTCTCTCCTATAATTCATTATCTGCCTAGCAGCCAGAGAGATCTTTTAAAATACAAATCTGATTATATCACTTCAAATGAACTGAACTTCATTTGGTTTCTCACTACATTCAGCGTAAAACCCATAATCTTTAATATGCCCTGGAAGACTATGAGAGCTCTGCCTCTGACTACCCTACCAACCTGATCGGTTGAATTCCCAGTCCCTGCCAGCCTCTACTGACCCAGCACCTTGGCCCTTCTGTCCCTCAAACACTAAGGAGCTCTTTTTCAGTTCAAAGATTTCACATACTGTATCCTGTTTTGTTTGCTTGCTTATCTTTCTTCTCTTCACCAGGCTAGTGCCTACCCATTCACAGGCCTCATCTTAAATTGTGTTTTCTCAAAGAAACCTTTCTTGATTTCTTAGATTAGGCTGAACCCCTATGTTATTGGCTTTCATAGGGCCTTGTGTGTCTTAATAAAAATAGCTATCAAGTATTCATGTATGTAATAATGGTTTAGTATCTCTCTTTCTCCATGGAGATCCATTTAGGAGAGCTTAGCATAATGCCCAGCAGGTGATAGGCCCTCAATAAAAAATTTTAAAAATGAAGGTATCATTAAATTATTATCATACTAGAGGCCCAGTGCATGAAAATTTGTGCACTCGGGGGGGGGGGGGGTGGGGTCCCTCAGTCTGGCCTACACCCTCTCACAATCTGGGACCCCTTGGGTAGGGCCCCTAGGCCTGGCCTGAGATCAGGGCCTATTAGGGCTTTCCTTCCCCCAGCTGCAGGCAGCTGGCCCCACCCCCACTGCTGCCACTGCTTGCCATCTGTGCAGCACTGCCCCCCCCTACTCCCGGCCATCGATGGCCTTCCTCTGCAGGCAACAGGCATGGGGTTCATCAACTTGGCTGGCCTGGGCCTCCCTCTACGGTGCAATTGCTGGCTGGCTGCACACTTGCCACAGAGTCACCACTGGTGGCCTAGGCCTCCCTCTTTCTTTGCTGGGGGGCACGGCCAGCCCTGCCAGGGGCCATCTGCCTACCTGATCGCCCCTAACCCCTCTGCCTGCCTGCCTGATTGCCCCTAACCACTTGTCTGCCTACCTGATCACCCCTAACTACTGGTCTGCCTACCTGATCACCCCTAACCACTCTGCCTGCCTGCCTGATTGCCCCTAACCACTTGTCTGCCTACCTGATCACCCCTAACTACTGGTCTGCCTACCTGATCACCCCTAACCACTCTGCCTGCCTGCCTGACCACCCCTAACCACTTGTCTGCCTACCTGATCACCCCTAACTACTGGTCTGCCTACCTGATCACCCCTAACCACTCTGCCTGCCTGCCTGATTATCCCTTACTGCTTGCTTGGGGGTGGAAGCAGCCCAACAAGGGGCCATGGTAGTTCTGGTCTTTGGTTGTTCCAGTAGTTATGCTGATGGTGTAAGGATTACATACAGGTGATTTTTATTCTTTATACTTTTCTGTATTTTCCATATTTTCCCACTGAATTCTCATTACCGTTATCAGAAAAAAGTGAAAGTTACTTTTTAAAAATTAATTATTTCTACTATACTAAAATGGAGGCTATTTCAAATCTTTTATATTATTGCATTCAGCTTCCTTAAGCCTTCACAAATTTTCATTTAAAAATACAATGCATCTTACCCCAGTACAAAACTTCTTTGTGTTCAATGATCAGCTGCAAGGAGAGGATATACCAGCTCAAAAATATGATGCCTGTGTATCGTAGGGTTCCAAGGTTTGTCACACTGATCCAACTAGCAGGAAAATTCGTCAGGGTCAGTGAACAAAGACAGCTTGTTCAAATATATTCAGTAAGCTGCTCACTGGAATATGACATCTTTGGGATATCTTTGGGAAATGTATGACACTTATTAGTGTAGGTTCTTTGAGAAATAGATACAGGTAACAAGCTGTGAAAGTCTTCAGCTGTTTCATTCATTTACAGTACAGTGCTTAAACATTTAAAAAGAAAACTCTAATTTGCAAAGTTACATTGACATTGTAATTTTTGCATATTTAATAAACCTTAGCTAATTTAACTGAAAAGTGGAATTTTTCATGGAATGCTGCCCTTTTCTTTCCTGCATGCATCTTAGATTTAATTTGGCATCAGATGCATCAACCTTGGCTCTTAGAGACAAGGTTAGAATCTGTAGTGCATGAAAACAAGCTCTTCTAAACACTGCTGTATTTTTTTTTTTTTTTCATTTGCTACACATTCCTTACCAGCTTTTGGAGAGAACACAAAAAATGAGAATGATCCTTTTTCTTAGCTCCACATAAAATTATTAAAGTAGATGAAATATTTTCCTTTTTAAAATAGGGAGAATAGCATTTCTCCACACCCCCATTCCCAGAGTGCCAACAAGGTAGGACTTGTCATACTGTAACACAAAACCGCAATTGTGGAGGTTTGCATGTTTTGAATAATGCTGTTGTTGTTGAATATATAGCCTTCTGATTTTTTGTTTGACTTTGTTTTTCAGTAGAAATTCCAACTAACATAATTATTATCAAAATATGTTATTTGGATTGCCATCCAAAATTGTAATACTCTTGTGAAAAATTTCAGATGTGCATCAAAGCAACCTTTTTGGTTGAATTTAAGATATTAAATAATCCAATTCTCTAATGATATTCATATTATGATGTCGTAAGTGTTTCCCTCCACGTCCTGCGTGGTTCAGGGTTCGGGTCTGGAAGAGGAGCCGCACAACAAATGAAAAAGAAAAGACACGAGATAATTTGGGAATATTGGGGGACCAGTCGAGCAAGTCCAACTCAAGGGGAAGGACTTCCACTGGCTGAGGCCTCACCAAGCTTTTTACAGTGAGAGGTAAACAAGGTAGTGGTTACCATAGTTACACAGTTCTTGTGAGTTTCACTTGTTTTGACCAAGGTTACACTTCCTGCACTTCCTCAGCTCATTAGCTTCCCAGATAAGATCTAGGGAGTGTTATAAGGTCAAGCCTAATTATGCAAAGAGGACTGAGCCCTCTAAACTGGGACTTGTTTGTGACTTTGCCAGCAGGTCAGTCCGAGGCTTAACCCTATATCAGTTTCCCACATTATGACTCCATTTTTTTCCTTAAAAAATAAAGATAAATTTTCTGTACTTAAGATAATGTATATCCAGTGTACCCATTTGTAAGAAACTCATTAATAAAATTAGCTTTCTTTGAAATACATTCATTGTGATTCACCTGAAAGTACGATGTGAATGAAGCAAGAAAAGTTTAATAAAATTATGTAGTGAGGACTTTTCGTTGTATGTAATATGATCTGGCTTAAGGGGAAAGGATTTTATTGACTCATAACTGAAAATTACAGGCATAGGTCACGCTTTATTTGAGAGCTAAAATAAGGTCCTCAAGATTAATCTCTCTTTACTTCTAACACCCCCCCCCACCCCCTTTTCTTTCCTGTGCATCAGCTTCATTTTAGGCACCAACTGCACCCTCCTCCACCCTCCTTCCTTTTTATGGCAAAATTTACTTTCCTAAAATTATAATAAAATCTCCTTGGGATTGTGTTTCTTTGGCCCTGATTGCCCTAGCTTGGGTTGCCTAAATTAGAACCCTCTGTTAATTAGGTGTGATGCTCTGATGGGCAGGACCTGAGGCACATACAATCCCAGAGTCAGGGGTGAGATCTACCCTCCATTATATAGACTGAGAATGAGGAGAAGCAAGATATCTCACATAACAGCTATTGTTATATGAATATAGGGAACTTGCCGTGACAGGAGAAAATGATTGATACCTAGTACCACTTTATAAAATTTTCTGCATTTGGAGGTCATAATTTGATCTAGACCTATATATTATCTATCATCTATCTATCTATCTCTCTATCTATCATCTATCTATCATCTATCTATCTATCTATCTATCTATCATCTATCAATTATCTAACTATCTATCTATCCATCTATTATCTATCTATCTATATCATCTATCTATCATCTATTGTCTCAAATTAGGAGAGATGAAGGCCTTGAAAGACATCAAAATTTTGGCACCACTGAAGACTAGGAGACTACTTTGCCTGATGCCCGGCAAACCTGTTATTGTGAAGGATGAAGAGGAATTTGTCTTTCAGGTGACTGCTACTATCCAGGCTACTGAGGAGCCATTCTGAAGGTATCTTTTGATCAGATGGGGGTTCTGTGGAATTTAAGTTGCTGATGTCTAGTTGAACATATTAATTTGATTATCTCTTATGAGCAAAACAGTCTCAGGTATTTAAAAAATAGTCAATAATGAAAGAGCAAGTCATCTTAGTATCCTAAATATATGGGATTTATATCACTTATTGCTAATATAAGTCAGTTGTAACTCCTGAAGACAAGGCTGTATTGGAAGCACATGGGGTTTGGAATATCTTTAGGAGGTTGTCATGTCTTGAAATTGGCCAGAGACATATAGAGTCTTTAGACCTACTAAAGCCCTTCGATGAAAGGAATGTATTTATAATTTTATTTGGACATAGTCCTTATCTTAGGCATGTACTGGGAAGTTGGGGAAGGATAGTTGTGAGATAATAATAGGATAATATGTGAAGTAATCGATCTCTTACAAATTTACTTTTATAAGTTAGTTATACTGACAATTATATATTGTTTTGCTTCTTCATTCATATGTCTGTTTAGATGGGCCTAAACTTTCTATGTGTGGATGAGGAGGAAAGTCTCTTAGAGCTTTCACTGAAGCTATAACACCTGAGATCTGATGGAGTCTATTGGAATCATATGATGGATCCAGAATAGGTGCCAGAAATCTCCTGAGCCTAGATTGAGCCTTCTCAAGTGAGTCTCACCAAATAATGCTTTCATGAGTCCTCCTTGATCCAAATTCTTCCTTTTTCTCAATCCCGTGCCGCCCCCGCCCCCGCCCCCGGCCTTTAAAATTTCTAGTAAATAAAAAGGTACAGTTTCTGGTTGACCTAGAATTTAGAGTTCTTTGATTAGTATTTAGCTTCACCTTTGAGTCATTATATGAAGGCTATTTGAGGACTCTCTAATATGAGCAAGATGGTGCAATGACACCCACAACTGATGGTTAGCAGGTACCACAATATTAGCATTGTAAAGATAGGACTGTGTGATAATTCAGTTCTCATTTTTGCCCATACACATTTAGCAATAAAAATGCACTATCGCTGTTAGAAAGAAATATTGCATGATTCTAAACTGTACATTTTGACAAAAATATTGCATTTATAGTTTCCTTGCTGATAGCATGGATAAATGCAATTTATATATTAGGTATCTTGGTTATTCTGAAAAGCAATCACATTGAAATGCTCAAGATTTTTTTTTAAAAAAAAAACACACAAATTTTAGTAAGAAGTCTGCCTTAGTAAGGTTTTTAATTTACCCCTACCAGCAGGAAATTATGTTTCTTAAATAAGAAAATGAAATTCTCCCCCTAACAAGTTGAAATGATGAAAATCAGTAAGGACTTAGAATTTGAAAAAGAAAATAAAGTGTCAACTATAGATATGATAGGTCCTCCCCTCCATCTGGTGGTACCGTTGGCGTAAATAAAGAAATTGTTGAGCTGGATAATTTAATTGAAAAGCAGATGATGCTGTCTTTTCTACTGACGAGGGTCTATTTCAAGTTCTCATTACCATAGGCACAAAATGGATTGAAGAAAGTAAACAGGTCAACGAACCTCAAAGGCAATTAAGTTCTCATGTGTAGGGCAATAACTTTTGCCCATGTCTTCCAAACTTTTAAAATTACCCCAGTGAACCAACAGCAACTTTTAATGAGACACAAGCAAGGAACACACAGATTCTGTAAGATGGAAAATCAGATAGCTATGGCGAAATTGTTGCTCTGCTACACATAGGTTTACTCCATTTGCTCTTAATGAAGCATGGCCACTTTCTGTGTTCTTGCATTTAATTCCACTTTCTGTATGTGCTAGTTTCACCTTCTCAGGAATAAAGAGAGGCATACATTTCAAAGAAATGAATCAATAAAAGAGGAGAAACCTCTTTATGGCACAAGATTAAAAAAGAGACAAGAAAGAAGAGAAGCAAGCAACATGTATAGTTGAAAACCAGTGAATTAGGAATCAGAAGCCTGTGTTAATTTAACTTTAGTTCTGTAATTTAGGAGCCATGTGACCTTGGGTAAATTACTCAGCCTCTCTTGTTCTCAGTTACGTTATCAATAAAATTAAAGAGGTGTTTTAGTTCGTTCAACTTAATTTTACACTATGGTATCGAAATAAATTTATTTTTAATGACTATGTTTTAAAAAACCTTCATTTAAAAAAATCTGGACTCTTTGTTTTAGAATTGTCACATAGAATGCACAACTGCTTTTATTTTGCGGGGCATAGGCATAAACAGACAATTTTGAATCTTGGAGCAGGAGAGGAGCTTGGATTTACTTAGAAACAGAAGAGCCCGAGATTTTGGAAACAATAACATTGCACTTCATTAGCTGTTACCCAGCCCTCTCCCCCCATCCCTGTTGCTTTTCGGTGTTACCTCTCTAGTTTAAGCAATTGCAAACTTAGAAACGCATGGTTTCATCAGTTTTTAAAAAAATTTTTACTTATTTGTTTGCTTTTAGCCTTTCTTTCCCTTGTATCTTGGGAGAGCTTCTAAGACAAGTAATAGCAGGCAGTTTTTGAGGAGTGTGCATTTGTTTTTGTTTTTTTCTTTTTTAAAAAATAAATTTGATCTTCATAAAAATCTTATCAGGTAGGAGTCATTATTATTATCATTATGCAAATTGTCCAGGGTCAAGCAGTTAGTGAGAGGCAGAGTCAGGACTGGAACCCCAGTGTATTTGTTGGCAGAGCTCATCTTCTCCACCTTAGGAGGCAGGGTGACACGGTGTTGCCAACAACAACAAAAGCAAATGGTTATATCAAGCTCACTACTGTCAGGCATGGTTCTTAGTACTTTACATATGCTAAGACTCATAAGACTTGTAACAGTTCTATGATGCAGGTCCTATTACTATTCCCATGGGACAGATTAAGAAACAGCCACAGGAACGTAAGGTAAATATACAGTTTAGAATCGTGCAATATTTCTTTCTAACAGAGATAGTGCATTTTTATTGTTAAATGTGTATGGGCAAAAATGAGAACTGAATTATCACATAGCCCTATCTTTACAAGGCTAATATTGTGGTACCCAATGTCCCCTCATCCCCCCAATCACTGAACGTAAGCCATCATTAAGCCTGAAAATATTTCCAATATTAATAGATAGAGAGTGCTGGAGCTGGAATTTGAATTCATGAGTGCGACTCCACAGTCCATGCTCTATCTGTGACACTACCTCTCTCTCAAGCTACACCTTCTTCTCTTGGAGAAATTTGAAGATCATTCTTGCTTTTTATTATAGTTGTGTTCCTGGAACATTTCCTGAATTAGCTATTCATTCTTACTCCCTCAAAAAAAATGATGGATGGGTTCCGTTAATACAAGAGATAAAGTGACTAAAGCGGGGGAAAAGATGTAAGGGGGTGGTAATAAAGACAATAGTTGTGGCAAGAATGTTACAAAGGAAGAAAGGGCATGTGGATAAATTTGCATTTTATAGTCTGCCAAAATTGGGGCCAAGGGATTATTCTTTGGGAGGATTGAACAGAATGGAGATACAGTCATGTGTTGCTTAATGACAGGGATATGTTCTGAGAACTGTGTCATTTGAAGATTTTGTGTGCAAACATCATGGAGTGCACTTACACCAAGTTAAATGCTGGGTGGTATAGCCTATTGCTCCTAGGCTAAAAACCTATATAGCATGTTACTGTACTGAATAGTGTATCTGTGTATTTAACCATGTCTAAGCATAGAAAAGGTACAGTAAAACTATGGCGCCAAGATAAAAACACAAGCTTGGTGCTCCTGCTTTGGGCACTTACATGAATGGACCTTTGAGGACTGAGAGTTGCTCTGGGAGTGAATGGTGAGTGCATGTGAAGGTGGAGGATATCATTGGACACTACTGTAGACTTTATAAACACTGTCCCACAGCCCTTCTCCTGCTTCCTTCTGATGAGGTCAGAAACAGAACATCAAAGCTATCAATGCTGTTTTGTGAACAGGGATGTGGGCTGGATTGATTGGAATTATTGAGGAGAGCCTGGCTGTGTAAGGCACAGATCACCATAGTAGTGACTGTCAAGTGGGAGTGAATAGGAATCAGTAGGAATAAGCAATCAAGATGGAGAGTTAAAGGAACACGGGGATTGTCATGCAATGTGGTTTTGGTTGAACTTTTTAAGGAACTTTGTGGTATTCGTAAAAAAAATAAAACGGTATTTGACATGAAGAGGGTGTAGAACTGAGGACTCAATATTTTGACTTTGGACATTTGTTTTTGGTTCCATCGTCCCTAGTTAGCACAAAGGGCTCTCTTTGGTATTAAATTGATGGAAGAAATAAAACTTTTCCAGACTTTGCATCATTACAACCTGAAAATATTTCCAAAGTACAGGAACAGGCTAACTGTAGCGTGCCACAGCAAGCTTTTACTAAAGTTGGGGTGGTACTTAATATTTGCTAAAGTAGCTCTTGCAGACCTCTGTCCTTGTATAGGATCTTAGCTCCTCAATAAAGATTTATAGCAATGTACTCTGAAGACTATTAAGCTAGATCTGGGAGGGCTACAGTGACCTCTGAATACGTAGTACTGGGGTGGGGATGGAGAGGCTTCTATGTGCTGAAACAGATCAGTGCTGACTAATTGGGATGTAGTCTCTGTATTCAAAATTGAGGTGCTGTAAGTGAGAGGAAATCAGCTGCCAAGCCCCACAGATAAAGCTCCTGTCAGAGGAAATAAAAATCCTCCTGAACCACATAGCCTTCTATTTCCTACAGAAAATTCAGCTCCATTTTAATCTTATGGGACCACTGTGGTATATGTGCTCCATTGTTGCTCAGACATCATTATATGGCACATGGCTGCACTCAGTTATTAACCATATTTTCTTTGTACTGAGAACTCTGCAAAGACCCTCATTTTTGGATTTACCTTGTGGTCCTCTGTCCTACTGAAGGAGTGCTTTAAGAAGCACCCCAAATTATTGTTCTCTTCCCCAAAGGGAGGTGAAGGAGATGAGAACCTCAAAATACCCTGATAGGCAGCCTTAGTTTGCTGGAAAGAGATAACTCATTAAATCAAACATGGTAAACTTTGTGGGGAGGACTTATGTGTGATATACACCAGGTTAGTGATATGATGGGTGTGTTTGACATTGGGAAAAATGTACTTTTACTGAGAGAAAACTTAAAAAAAAGAAACTTTTCACAATGGAAACAAACTAGAGCTCATGCCATAGTCACCTGGGTATGGGGCTGTGGAGGCTGCAGACTCAGAAGGAACACATACAGACAGGAACAGTTATCAGAAAGGTCCAAGGGATAAGCTGTTGTTGAGATCATGCCAGTAACTGTGAACAAGGTTGTATTCCTGAATTTCAAGGAACTTGCAGATACCATTTACTGTGACATAGACCTGTAATGTCTCCAAATTCAGCAGGCAATAGAGGATCTGGTCTAAACTGGCAATTAGACATCCCCTGAGGGGTTCTGGATTGTGAGAGGGTGCAGGCCGGGCTGAGGGACCCTCCCCCCATGCATGAATTTCATGCACTGAGCCTCTAGTAGAGAATAAAAGCTCTTAACTGGGTAACTTTTGGTAGGGAAACTATTTGGCTTAGTGGAACACTGTGCTCCATGCCTTAGTATAGATACTCAGCAATGTTTCTCCCAGTGTGCTGCAAGAATTTTTTTTAAAATATATTTTTATTGATTTCAGAGAGAAAGGGAGAGGGAAAGAGAGATAGAAACATCAATGATGAGAGAGAATCATTGATTGGCTGCCTCCTACACACCCTCCCCCCCCCACCACCACCACCACCACTGGGGAATGAGCCAGAAACCCAGGCATATGCCCTTACTGGAATCAAACCTGGGACTCTTCAGTCCATAGGCCGATGCTGTATCCACTGAGCCAAACTAGCGAGGGCTGCAAGAATTTTTAAAGCATGCAATACCTGACCATTTAGTAAGGGGCACGGACATATTTTCCCTTAGATTGTCAAATTTAAAAATGTCAACAGCCAACACAACAATAGTTGAATTAAAATTTATACCATTTTTTTTTGTCAGATTGGAAAAAACTAATACATTTTTTGGTGTGCTACAGAATTTTAGTAATTGGTTTATGTGTGCCATGAAATGAAAAAGGTTGAAAATAGCTGGTGTAGTTGCACTGTACTTTGCTGTTTCCTGTGGGATAATTTCAGGACTCTGGCAAACCCAGAGGAAAACTTGATTCAAATTTCTTGCATCCACCAAAGTGGGCCTTTTGCATATATTTTATTGGAACGGGCAATGTTTCTATAGATTTATGTCTTGTCAGACATCTTTCCTTTATGTCTGCTTTTTTCTTTGCCTCCTGTCTCCTTCATGCACAGGAAGGATGTTTTCCTACTTCCAAGTGGCACCTCAGATTGATAGATGCCTCTAAACATATAAACAAGATACCCTGCTGGGCTGTGGACACATTATGAATAAAACACTGCTGGGTAAGTCCAGTAGACCCAGCTGACCATCAGATTCGAGCCTTTCCATGCATCTCCATGCAATGAACATCACCTGCAGGTGATTCCTGTTGGAGGTGTGGTCATGTTTTTAATTCAAATGGCAGTGATACACTTACAATACTTATTGTCAACAGTGAGTCAATAAGTGAGGAGTACTCTACTGTCAACAGTGAATCAATAAGTGAGGAGTATTTTATTGGACAGAAAATAGGAGGAAATACTAAGTGGCTGTATTCTCATTTCATGGATCGCTCCTGAATTTCTATTGCTCTTTCCTTACTAGAGAGCTGGAGCATGAAATTTTGATGCTTCCCGTCGTGTTTTTATTGTGTTGTGTGCTTCGCCTGTGCATGCCTCCTGGGTTCTACTCCTCCTGCCACCCTGGACTGGGGGTTCTCACATGGGGAAGGCATTTTCAGATACAGAATCAGAGTTCCATCCTATAAGAGAGCCTGTGTGGTTGATCTGGTGCCTCTGTTCCTGACAATAATGCTTTCAAACCTGATGTACTCTGACCCGTGGAATGGATGCATCAGGTCCTATATATTTTGTTTTGTTTTGCATTTTGAGGGTGCTGGTACTCTGCAAAGAAGAAAAAAATGTGGTTTTTATCCCTTTGCCAGGTGTATCAGCTGCAGTGTGGTAACTAACCAAGACTGATACTAAGTTCCCTAATGCTGCTTCTCTATGATAGCCTCTATCTCAGTGATTGGCACCACTATCCAGTCATCTAGATATCTTGATTATCACCTATCTCCAGCGCTGTATTACCTAAATCTTATAGGCTCTGATTTTTATTATCTCTTAAATCTGAGCTTTCTTCCCCATTTTCATTGCCCTGTTTAGTTTGGGTGCGCCTTATTTCTCATCCAAGTTAAAAATAGTAGCTGATATTCTGAATCCTATTGCTGCCATTCTATTTTTATTTCTATTTCAAACATAAAGACTGATGTCAGTCTTCTACTTAAAATCCTGAATGTTCCACATGATGAGCAGAATAAAGTTAAATTGTTATGGCAAAGTCTACAATAACCTGGAACATCTGCGCCTGCTTACCTGCCCTGTCTTTTGGTGTTCCCACATCAACAATTTGTCAGTCATTCCAACACCTGTAGTCTCCTGCACTTGTTCGGTTTCCTGGTTTTACACACGCTTTCATTGTCCCTGGAATAACCTCCTTCCTTTGCCTCACTCCTGATCTTTTTTGAAAATTCAACCCAGATGTCAACACTTCTGGGAAACTTGCCTTAATCTCCTGGTCTTATTTTCCCCCCTAATGTTTTGTTCCCAAAGCACAATTGCAGACCACTATATCAGCTATTATGGCATCATATGATAACAGTATGTAATTTTTGGTTTTTACTTGGCTGGTACTTTACTTGGTGTCCTCCTCACCCTGCTGTGAGCATTTTGAGAGGAAGGTGGTATATTATCAATTTTTCAATTGCCAGTTCTCAGCACAGTACCTGGTATATATCAGGTGCCTATAAATCTTTGTTGAATGGATGAGTAGAGAGCACAGATCCTAAAGTCCACATGGTTCACAGGTGGTACAGAGACTGGTGTTCAGGTTGTGTTCAGTTTATCAGAGAGACTTGGAACTAAACCATCACTGCTGAACCAAATTAAAATTGATTGAAGATGTTTGATCTCTGAAAGATGGGTGATATAGTTTGACTGAGATTGCAGCTGTCTTGGTGGAGGCCGGGGATTTTATGTCGAAGTATTAAGAGAAGAGTCAGAAAACCCTCTTCGTCTGAGAAAATTTATCCTGGAAATGGGGGCTAACACTCTCCTAGAATTGATCACCAAGTAAATCTGGGTGGTGCTGGAAACAATGCCGAGGATTATTTTTAAGATGATGAAGGATTCCCCATATCTGTTTTAGGAATTCTGGGTGATAATTGGAATGAGCAGGGAGCCCTATTTGAGACTACATAGAAGCTGAATTGCCAAAACTCTTGGTCTCTTTTATTTGTTGGCTGGGTCAAAAACTTTAATATAGGCTTTTTATTAACGAGTATATAGGATAAATTGCTAGAAGAAAGATACCTCAACATATGGCCTCTCATGTAACAGCTCTGAAAGGTGTGGCCAATCCAGGGTGGGTATGGGCTCTGTTCCCTTTTGTCTTATTGCATTTGATTCTTTAGGTCAGATGTTGGCAAATTCTATTATACTTTAGGATCACCTGGAGGGTGTGCTGGTCTCTATTGCCAAGTTTCTGATTCAGGTCTGGGTGGGTCCTAAGAATTGCATTTCTAACAATTTTTTTCAGGAGATGCTGATGTTGCTTGTCTTACAACCATACTTTGAGAGACACTGTCTTAGGGTGTGGACCTTGTTCACTTGGTCAAAGCTGCTTGCTGGCACTGTGCCCATGTTCCTGTCCTGGAGGAAGGGGCAAAGAAAAGACTAAGAAGTAGAGCACTTCCACCTGTCTGAAGGAAAGGTCCCAGAAGTTACTCAGATTTCATTGGGAAGATATTTGTAACACAATTGTCTGCAAGGGGGACTGGGTAGGTTCTAGCTGATAGATCACATTACCAGCTAAAACATAGGCACTCTTTTGCCAAAAGGAAGAAGGGGATAAATGGTGGTATTTGCCCAGCTCTGCCCATGTATGGGCATTCATATGTCATCCTCTGCTCTGGATGCAGGTTCAGGCAAGTTCTCCCAGGACTCAAGAAATGCCCTGAGTTCAGCCAGGTTTCTGGGGAGTCGTCAGACCCTTGAACTTGGCTTGTGTACCATGGCAGTAGTGGCCCAGACATTGATTTTTCTCTATTCTCTGCTTCCCCCCTCCTTTTCCTCTCCCTGACTAGTCTCCACAGCAAGTGGCCTATTTTATTTTTCACAGCTGATACTATAGCAATAGTGGTCTTATCCTGATGATAGTGGTTGGATGCTTGAATAGGAATAAAATTCTGCCCTTCTGGCTAGATGAACTCTTAAACCTATTTCTCCAACTTGAAGCAAGACCTTCAAAAACATAAAGTGTTTTAACCTGTCAGCTTGCCCAGCACAAAGTTAAAGGCCTGCATTGTCTCTAAAAAAAGAATTTTTATATGTTCTGAAAGTGGTCCCTAATGTGGGTTTCACTGACCTATGAATAAAAGCTAATATATTTTCTTTCATTAAAATTCTCAGCAGCAGAGTTCACATTTTGAAAACAAAAAGCCAGTGAAGTTGAATAATACTCTGGGTATTATTAAAATAACATTTCCCCCACTTTATTTTCACTTGCTAAGTTTCCATGACATTAAATTCTATTTCCATTGAAATTCGTGTGGCATCCCCTTTAAAGAAGGTTGTGTGAGAAGGATTAACTTAGTCTGTTTCTCTACTGTTAACCTACATCTTCATAAGCCATAAAAGCCTATTCTAACATCACCTGGTTGGACTCTTTCTGTAGTTGAAACATAATTTTAAGTTGAATAACTTTTTCCTATAGAGGATAGTAGCTGAGCTCAGCCTCTGAAGTCTCGGTGCGTGCCTTCAAATACTGGTGCTTACTGTGTGTACTTGAATGTTTTAAGTGAATTCTCTAAGACTCGATTTTTGCTCAGTAAAATGGGGATACAAATTTTACATACCTCATAGTTTGGCTGTGTTAAAGAACAATTATTCTGACACTTGTTAAAATGGCAAAGAAAACTTTATTCAACACAATTGCATTAGGGCTCATGGCTATCACAATAAGGGAGATAGATAGGATTCAGGTCTGAATACAGCAAAAACAGCTGGACGCCCTAACTGGTTTGGCTCAGTGGATAGAGCGTCGGCCTGCAGACTGAAGGGTCCCAGGTTCGATTCCAGTCAAGGGCATGTACCTTGGTTGCGGGCACTTCCCCATTAGGCGGTGAACAGGAGGCAGCTGATCGATGTTTCTTTCTCATCGATGTTTCTAACTCTCTATCCCTCTCCCTTCCTCTCTGTAAAAAATCAATAAAATATATTAAAAAAAAAAAAAGCTGGTGATTTATAGCCAAAGAATAAAGTGAGGGGGTTAGAGGATGGAAAATTACTAACAGAAGATATCAGTCCCCCCTTACTAACAGGGAGAGGGATCCTTGCTGAACTGGCCTAACAGTTTCTTGCTAAAGGAAGGCCAAGGACTTAGATATCAGAGGTGCAGGATGAGGAATTTGATCAGATATCAAAGGAGAGGGATTCCTACTACCCTGATTTAGTAGGAATCTTTAGACTCTTTAAGACAGGACTGGGGCCAATGTCAAGGCATAGTCCAGAAGAGGGCTCAGAGAAGCCTGACTAAATTTCATTCAAAGAGAGAATATGTCAGTTGTGTGGTTTGAATGAAACAATTTATGTAAAAACATTGGGTCAGTCTCTAACACAAAGTAAAGGATGATTCAATGTAAACTATTATCCTATATAATAAAAGGGTAATATGCAAACTGACCCTAACAGCAGAACGACTGGAATGACCAGTCACTATGACACACATTGACCACCAGGGGGCAGACGCTCAATGCAGGGGCTGCCCCCTAGTGGTCAGTGCGCTCCCACATGGGGAGCTCTGCTCAGCCACAAGCCAGGCTGACGGCTCCCAGTACAGTGGTGGTGGTGGGAGCCTCTTCCACCTCCTCAGCAGCGCTAAGGATGTCCGATTGCAGCTTAGGCCTGCTCCCTGCTGGCAAGTGGACATCCCCCGAGGGCTCCCGGGCTGCCAGAGTGATGTCTAACTGCCAGCTTAGGCCAAATTCCCCAGGGAGCTGGCCTAAGCCAGCAGGTGGACATCCCCCAAGGGGTCCCAGACTGCGAGAGGGCACAGGCCAGGCTGAGGGACCACCCCCCCCCCCACGAGTGCACAAATTTTTGTGCACCGGGCCTCTAGTTAATATTATAAAATTAACAATGATTACTTCTCTGTGTCATGTTATCAGCAAATATATATGTGTGTGTGTGTGTGTGTGTGTGTGTATATATATATATATATATATATATATATATATATATATATGACTTTTTTATATCAAAATCAAGACTAAATGCCATTCAAGTGTTTTCTTGAATTTACCAGAAGAAATGTTTCCTTTAAGGTTGTTTGTCCACTCTGGCTCCCCTGATAGAATGGTGTGGTGAAAGACTGGCACAACGAGCACTTGGCATTTGAGAGCTACATCTGAAAACTGGGATGTGAGCTGGGCTTTCATCTTCTGTTGGAAAACAGCAAAAATCATGTCTTGAAAGAGTGCTAAAGTCAAGCCAGAGGCATGACCAATGCTGTCTCAATTGTAGGATGAAGCTGAGGTGAAATAATAGGAACTGAGGTATAGGATTGAATTGGGGTCAGAGTACCACTAGACCAGAGAAAGTACAGTAGCATATATAGACAAATATATAAATTTCAGAGCCAGTGGAGCCTGGGGTATGGTTTTAACACATTCAGATAGAGCAAATGCATTGTAGGTTAGATCTGTTTCAACAGAATATAAAAGGACAGAGACGACTCAATTACCTGGGAGCTGAAAACTTTAATAAACTTTGGGTCTGGGTTGCTGAAACTCAAAGGACATGATGGATTACCTTCTTGTAAGTCAGACTGTTTTGTTTTGGTATTGAGTTATATGAATTCCTTACACATTTTGGATATTAACTCCATATACTAGTAAATGTATGCTTTGCAAGTATTCCTCCCATTCTTTACATTGCTTTTTAATTTTCTTGATTATTTCTTTTGCTGTACAGAAAGAAGCTTCTCATTTGGATGTAGTCCCACTTGTTTATTTTGATTCTGTTGCTTGTATTTTTGGTGTCATATAAAAAAAACCATTGTCAAGACCAATGTCAAGGAGTTTCCCCACATGTTTTCTTCTAGGGGTTTTACAGTTTCAGGTCTGACAATTAAGTCTATAATCCACTCCAAGTTAATCTTTGTGATTGGTTTGAGAGAGAGGGTCCAATTACATTCTTTTGCATATGAATATTCAGATTTCCCAGCACCATTTATTGGATCTATCCTTTCTCATTGATATAAACTGTTGGCTTGGCATATGTGGCTTTTATTAAGACACTAGTGACCCAGTGCACAAAATTCATGCACATTAAAAGGGAATTAATTAGAGGAAATATTTTAATATTGCTGTTGCCCTTTCTTTATAATAGAAGTGTCAGAGATGAAAGAAAATTAGTAAAATGTATATGAAAATCTTCCTCCTGTCAGAGTCTGGGGCGTGCCACAGGAACCAGAGTCAAATCCCCACCCACCCATGTGCGCCTCAAAATCATGCAATACCCAGACCCAGCCGGCCCCAGCCCCATTGGGCTGGATCCAGACCCGGCCAGCCCCACCCCCATTAAGCCCTGCCAGGTGGGGGGCGCAGCCTGAGGTCCCCCAGCCCTGGGTGGGGGTACAGCCTGAAGTCCCCTGTCAAGCCCCGCCAGGCATGGGGAGCAGCCTTAGGTTCCCTGGCCTGGGACGGGGTGCGTGGCCTGAGGTCCCCTGGCCCAGGTCGGGGCAGGGGACATGCCTTGAGGTCCCCCATCAGGCCCTGTGGGCTGGGGCCACGGCCTGAGGTCCCCTGTCAAGCGCCGCATGGCAGGGGGTACAGCCTCAGGTCCTCCGGCCTGGCACCGGGGAGGGGGTGCAGTCTGAGGTCCCCTTTCAAGCCCCGCCGGGCAGGGGGTATGGCCTCAGGTCCCCCATCAAGCTCCGCCGAATGAGGGATGCATTCTGAGGCCCCCCGTCAAGCCCTGCCAGGTTGGGGGCACAGCTTCCGGTCCCCTGCCCCAGCCCAGCACCACGCAGCCTCAGGTCCCTGTTGATTGCTCATTAAGGCTTGTTATGGGAACTTGTCCTCCGCTGTGGGCACAGCCATCTTGTGTTACGGAATCCCTGACTCTGCTGTAAGCGCAGCCATCTTGACCGTTATGTCATGATGGTCAATTTGCATAATCCCTTTTTATTAGGTAAGATGTTTGTTCAATAGCTACCTTCTTGAGAATTATCCTATATAATAAAGAGGGAATATGCAAATTGACCTTCACACCCTTGCACAAGATGGCCACCCCCAAGTGGTCACAGATGGCCACCACAAAATGGTTCACAGGGGAGGGCAGTTAGGGGCAACCAGGTCAGCAGGGGAAGGCAGTTAGAGGTGACCAGGACAGCAGGGGAGGGCATTTAGGGGTGACCAGGCCAGCAGGGGAGGGCAGTTGGGGGTGACTGGGCCAGCATGGGAGGGCAGTTGGGGGTGATCGGGTCAGCAGGGGAACAGTTAGATGTCGATCAGGCTGGTAGGGGAGAGGTTAGGGGGTGTTCAGTCTGGCAGGCAGAAGCGGTTAGGGGCAATTCAGATAATCTAGAGGAAATGGATAAATTCCTAGAAACATACAACCTACCAAGACTGATTCATGAAGAAATAGAAAATCTGAACAGACCAAAACAAGTAAGGATATTGAATTAGTAATTAAAAACCTCCCTGTGCTCCCTTCAGCAGCACATATACTAAAATTGGAACAATATAGAAATTAACAAGCCTCCTGTACAAAGATGAAATTTGAGTTCATGAAGAGTTCCATATTCTTATGTAAATTGGTGAAAATCACTACAATACTAATTATAGTGGTTAGGCAGGCAGGCAAGTGGTTAGGAGCCAGCAGTCCCAGATTGTGAGAGGGATGTCTGACTGCTGGATTAGGCCCGATCCCTGTGGGCCTAAACAGGCAGTTGGACATCCCCAGAGGGGTCCCAGATTGGAGAGGGTACAGGCCGGGATGAGGGACACCCCCCCCTCCAGTGCACGAATTTCTCTAGTTTTTAATAATGAAAAGAACTTACATCTTGTCAAATTTTGTGTGTGCATCTATTGAGGGTAGCATATAATTTTAATCTTTCATTCTGTTAATGTATCACATTTATTAATTTGTATATGTTTAATCATCCTTAAATCCCAGAGATAAATCCCACTTAGTCATGATACATAGACCTCTTAATGTGCTGTTGAATTTAGTTTGCTAGTATTTTGTTGAGAGTTTTTGCATATATATTCCTCCGGGATATTTGCCTGTAATTGTCTTTTCTTGTAACATTCTTCTTGGCTTTGATATCATGGTTATGCTGGCCTTGTATAATTAGTTTAAGAGTGTTCCCTACTCTTAAATTTTTTTGGAAGAGTTTGAGAAGGATTGGTATTAATTCTTCTTTAAATGTTTGGTAGAACTCACCAGTGAAACCATCTTGTCCTAGGCTTTTCTTTGTGAAAGTTTTTTACTTTTTATTTTAATTTTATTGAATGTATTTAGCATGTATCATTGTATAAATTTAAGGTATACAGCATATTACTTAGATACATTTGTAAATTGTAGTATAACTAGTATTGTAGTGATTTTCACCAATTTACATAAGAATATGGAAAGGGTCTGGCACCTGAGGACACGGCTGTCTTTTTGAATCCCGAGGGAGACACAAGCTCCAGACGGCTCTGAAATCCGGTTCCGGGAAGTCTCTGGGGACCCAGGACTTATACGGGGAGAAACTGGTCTGTCTGTCAGCGGGCGAGCTTGAGGGCTGCGTTCCCTCAGAGGTGCTTGCAGCCATTGCCGGGACACTGGGACTCGAGATTCCTTAGGGCGGGGCTGAGGCTTCGCCATAGCTGCTTGCTCCGCCCTTTGATTCCTTGAGACCCTGCCCCGCTCAGGCTGCAGCAGAGGCTTTTGCATATGAATGCCCTGGTCCTTTGCAACCTGTCATTACCTAACCACAGCCGGGCCAGATAGACCCAGAGCTTCCAAGAGAAGGCCCAAGGCCCCACAGCGGCTTGCATTGCTACACAGCTGAGCAGCATCAGGGCACTTCCAAACTCCAAAAAAAATGAAGGGGAATCTGCAGTTCTCTTCGTAGTTCCTGCTGTGTAACCTCAGGCAGAGGCTAAATTAGCACCTCCTTAGATCCAAGAGCCACTGTACCCAGTGGTCAGAGGGGGACCATCCAGATCACAACTCCTCAGATCCATAAGGGACACACTCAGGGTGTAGTCTCAGTGAGCACCAAAGCCCCACTGAAGCAAGTCTTGCCCCAGAAGGGTGTCTCCAGCACAGAAGTTCTCCCACTGCAGACAGACACAGCTGATTCTCACTGCCAATTAGCCTGGAGGTCAATTCCTCCCAGTGATCCTACAACAACCAAGGCATAGCTACAACAAGACTGTGCACAAAGCCCACAAGGGGGTGCACCAAGAGTGTCCACCTCAGGTAATGGGGGAGGCTGAGCCACTGGGCCCTACAGGACACCTAGCACACAAAGCCACTCTATCAACACAGGGAAGCAGCCAAAATGAGGAGACAAAGAAACAGGTCACAAATGGCAGAAACGGAGGAAAGCAAATGACTGGATATAGAGTTCAAGGCCACATTTATAAGGTTTTTCAAGAATTTTATGGAAACCGCCGATAAATTTAATGAGTCCCTCAATAAGTATAGTGAGACCATGGAGGACATGAAAAAGGACCAACTAGAAATTAAGCATACACTGACTGAAATAAAGAATAATTTACAGAGATCCAACACCAGACAAGAGGATCCCAAGAATCAAGTCAAAGATTTGAAATACAAAGAAACAAAAAATACCCAACCGAAAAAGAAAAAAGAAAAGAGATTCCAAAAATATGAAGATAGTGTAAGGAGCCTCTGGGACAACTTCAAGCGTACCAACATCAGAATTATAGGGGTACCAGAAGAAGAGAGAGGGCAAGATATTGAAAACCTATTTGAAGAAATAATGACAGAAAACTTCCCCTACCTGGTGAAAGAAATAAGCTTACAAGTCCAGGAAGCGCAGAGAACCCCAAACAAAAGGAATCCAAAGAGGACCACACCAAGACACATCATAATTAAAATGCCAAGAGCAAAAGACAAAGAGAGAATCTTTAAAACAGCAAGAGAAAGACAGTCAGTTACCTACAAGGGAGTACCCATACGACTGTCAGCTGATTTCTCAACAGAAACCATGCAGGCCAGAAGAGAGTGGCAAGAAATATTCAAAGTGATGAATAGCAAGAACCTGCAACCAAGATTACTTTATCCAGCAAAGCTATCATTCAGAATAGAAGGTCAGATAAAGAGCTTCACGGATAAGAAAAAGCTAAAGGAGTGCATCACCACCAAACCAGCATTATATGAAATGCTGAAAGGGATTCTTTAAGAAGAGGAAGAAGAAAAAGGAACTCTTACCATTTGCCACAGCATGGATGGAACTGGAGAGAGGATAAATACCACATGATCTCACTCATTTGTGGACTCATTAATGAACAACATAAACTGATGAACAAGGACTGATCCAGACACGGAGAGGCATTGACTGGACTGTGGGGCTTTGGAGGGAGGGTAGGGGAGGGTGGTGGAAAGGGGGAAAGATCAACCAAAGGACTTAGGTGCAGGCATATAGGCCTAACCAATGGACACGGACAACGGGGGGGAGGGGGGGGAGGGCATGAGCGGGGGGGTGGGGGTAGAGGGTAATGTGGGGACAAGGACACATATGTAATATCTTAATCAATTAAAATATATATTAATTAAAAAAAAAAAAACAAAGAAACAGAATTTCTGGTGGATGAGGCCCAGAAATCAGGATTTTAAAAAGATTCCCAGGTGATTCTAATGTGCAGCCAAGTTGAGAACCACTGATCTATAGATATAGTTTTTCCAAAGGTATCTTCAATAACAGATCCATTACAAATCATTTCACTTCCATGCTCCTCTCTGAGGGCGGGTTCCTACCTGAAACCTCGCCCTCCAGGAAACAGCTGGGAGAGGGTGCAGCTGTTTCCAAGACAACCACTGCAGGACTGACTTCCTTCCGGTTAATCCTGGTTTTGGCCGTGATGTTACACCCAGGGTTTTTATATAAGTAGATAAGGACTTATTAATACCATCTTATTGTTTTCTAGTTCACTTGTTTCTTTCACCCTCTCTTTCTGTCTTCCTTTGTCAGTTGATGATTATCTGTAGTGGTTGGTATTCTTTGATTTCCTTCTGTTTATCTTTTGTGTAACTAATGTATATGCTTTGTAGTTACCATGAGACTTATATGAAACATACATATAACAGCCCATTTTAAGTATATAACAGTTTAACCTAGACTGTATACAGCTTACCTTTCCCTCCCCCATTTATATTTTAAAGTCACAATTTGCATTTTTATATTGTTGTATTATTAAAAATTATTGTATCTATAGTTATTTTTAATAATTTTGTCTTTTAAACTTTAAACTAGCAATAAGTGATTAACACACTACCATATTATACTATTTGGATATTCTCAATTCAACTATATACTCACCTTTACCAGTGTGTTTTACATTTTCATATGTGTTCATGTTACTAGTTAGCATCTTTTTATTTCAACATGAAGAACTTCCAGCATTTCTTATAAAACAGGTCTAACGGTAATTAACTCTTTCAGTTTTTGTTTTACGGGGAAAATCTTTATTTCTCCTTTATTTCTGAAGGACAACTTTGCCAGATAAGTTATTAGTTGGAGAGGTTTTCTCTTCTTTCAGCATGGTCAATATGTCCTCTCATGATCTCCTGGCCTTCAAGCTTTCTGCCAAAAAATCTACTTATGACCTTTTTTCCTTCTTGCTGCTTTAAAAATTTGTCTGTGATTTTAGAGTTTTATTATAATGTGTCTCAGAGAGGCTCTCTTTATTTTTTCTTTTTAAATTAAATTTATTGGGGTGACATTGTTGACTTAATTTGGTGACTTATGAGATTCATGAACTTGGAAGTTCTCAGCCATTATTTCTTTAAAAAAATATATTTCTGATTGCTGATAGCATTACAGATTTCTCCCATCCCTCTCAAACCCTTTGCTTCCTGCTCTCTTTTTTCTCTCTTCTCCTTCTGGGATTCTAGTAATTTACATATTATTGCTATTAATGGCATCACATAGTTCACATAGGCTTTGTTCACTTTTTTTAAATCTTTGTTTTTATTGATTTCACAGAGAGGAAGGAAGAGGGAGAGAGAGAAACATCAATGATGAGAGAGAATCATATATGGGCTGCCTCCTGCATACCTCCTACAGGTGATCTAGCTCAAAACACGGGCATGTGCCTTAACTGGGAATTGAACCCTGACCTCCTGGTTCATAGGCCAACATTCCACCACTGAGCCACATCATCCAGGTGGCTTTATTTACTTAAAAAGAATTCTTTTAAATTTGTTTTCCTCTGGCCAGATAATTTCAAATTTTCTGTCCTCTACTTCATAGATTATTTCTTAAGCTTAGATGAAGCCTGGCATTGATGCTCTCTATTGTATTTTTCATTTCATTTATTGTATTCTTCACCTCCAGTATTTCTTTGTGTTTTTTAAGATTATTTTTATCTCTTTGTTAAATTTATAATTTTGTTTATGTATTGTTTCCCTAATTTAGTTGAATTTTTTCTGATAGCTCATTGAGCATCCTTAAAACAACTATTTTGTATTTTTTATCTGACAAATCATAGATCTCCATTAGTTTGGGGTTGGTTACTGGAACATTGTGATGTTCCTTTGGTGGTGTCATGTTCCTTTGATTTTTCATGTTTCTTTAAATCTTGTATTGCTATATCTGCATCTCAAGAAACAGTCACCTTATCTAGTCTTTGCTGACTTCACTATATCCAATCTCAGATTCTTTTATTGCTCCCACTTTTCTGCTTGACTCTTGGGTTTCCACAAAGCCAATCTTATCCATGGGTGATTGTCAGAATCAGTGTTCTTTCTGGGGAAGATGCTAGAAAACTCCCATCTTGCCCTTTTGATGATGTTGCTTTCTGAGTTACTTTGTTTTGCTTTCACCTTTAATGTGGCTCTAGCTCTTATTATAAGAAATCTGGGAAATATGCCATTCAAAAATGCCAGTACTTCCTCAATCATAAGTATTCCCTAACTATCAGAAGTAAAAGTTAATAGTAAGCAGAGAGCATTTATCTTATTCCATTAATGACAACTGTCCATTTCTTCCTTTTCTTACGTGTTTTGATGTTTTCCTGCCTGTAGCTCTGCTTTGAGTGCTGCCTTCAGATAACATGGGTCTCACTGTTGCTACTGCTTTGAGCTTGTGTGTCCACTTTTTGTACTCACTGTTGTCCTCTTTTGGGGCACCTCTGTTTCAGTCTGTCATCACAGAGCTTCCCTGGATTTTATATATATACTAGAGGCCAGGTGCACAAAAATTTGTGCACTCGGGGGGGAGGGGTCCCTCAGCCCGGCCTGTGCCCTCTCGCAGCCTGGGACCCCTCGGGAGATAACGACCTGCTGGCTTAGGCCTGCTCCCGGGTGGCAGAGGGAAGGCCTAATCCCTAGGTGCAGGCCCTGGTTGGGCTCAGAGCAGGGCTGATTGGGGGGTTGGGGCACCGCCCCCTGTCACACTCAAGACAGGGTTGATGGGGAGGTTGTGGCGCCACCCCCTGTCACTCACAGAGCAGGGCCAATCCGGGGGTTGGGGTGCTGCCCCCTGTCACTCACAGAGCAGGGCCAATCCAGGGGTTGGGGCACTGCCCCCTGTCACTCACAGAGCAGGGCTCATCAGGGGGGTTGGGGCTTCATACCCTGTCACACACAGAGCAGGGCCAATCAGTGGGTTGGGGCGCTGCCCCCTGTCACACACAGAGCAGGGCCAATCAGGGGGTTGGGGAGCTCCCCCCTGTCACACACAGAGCAGGGCCCATCAGGAGGTTGGGGAGCTTCCCCCTGTCACGCACAGAGCAGGGTGGATCAGGGGGTTGGGGCGCCTCCCTCTATCACCCACAGAGCAGGGCCGATCAGGGGGTTGGGGCTCCGCCACTGTCACACTCAGGGCAGGGCCGATGGGGAGGTTATGGCTCTACCCCATCACACACAGAGCAGGGCCTGTGGGGTGGGGGAGTTGGGGCGCCGCCCTCTATCACCCACAGAGCAGGGCATATCAGGGGGTTGAGGCGCCGCCACTCTCACAATCAGGGCAGGGCCGATGGGGAGGTTATGGCTCCTCCCCGTCACACACAGAGTAGGGCCCGTGGGGTGGAGGTGTTGGGGCGCCGCACCCTGTCACACACAGAGCCGCAGGGCGATCAGGGGGTTTGGGCGCTGCCCCCTGTCACGCTGATCCTGGTGCTGGGAGGCCTAGCGGCTCCGCTGATCCCGGTGCTGGGAGGCATATTACCCTTTTACTATATAGAATAGAGGCCTGGTGCATGGGTGGGGGCTGGCTGGTTTGCCCTGAAGGGTGTCCTGGATCAGGGTGGGGGTCCCCACTGGGGTGCCTGGCCAGCCTGGATGAGGGGATGACGGCTGTTTGCAGCTGGTCATACACCCTTCAGGGTGGGGATCCCCACTGGGGTGCCTGGCCAATCTGGGTGAGGGGCTGAGGGCTGTTTTCAGGCTGGGACTGAAGCTCCCAACCGCTCCTTTTTTCTTTTCTTTTTTTTTATTCTGGGCCAGCTTTAGCTCTGAGGCTTGGCTCCAGCTCTGAGGCCTCTGCTGCTGAAAGTAGGTATCTGGTTTGTTTAGGTTCTATAATCAAAACTCTGTATCAACTCCAGCTCTGAGATCCCGGGTCACTGAAAGCAGGTTTCTGGGGTTTTGTTTAGCTTCTATATTTGTTACAATGTTCAAACTGCAGGCTCAGAGGCCGGCAAGGCAGGCGGGGAACGTTGGAGTCCTCCGTCACTGAAGTAAGCAAGCCTCATGTTCAGTTTAAGCTGCCTGGCTGCCCCCCGCTATCTTGGCTGGCAGTTAATTTGCATATCGCCCTGATTAGCCAATGGGAAGGGTAGCGGTCGTACGCCAATTACCATTTTTATTAGATAGGATATGGGGGGGCAGTGCACGAAATTCGTGCATGGAGGGGAGGAGGTTCCCTCAGCCCAGCCTGCACCCAGTCCAATAGGGGACCGCTTGGGGGATGCCTGACTGCTAGTTTATGCCTGATCCCTAAGGGACACCCCTTTCACAATCAGGGACCGCTGGCTCCTAATCATTCACCTGCCTGCCTTCCTGATTGCCTCTAACCTCTCTGCCTGCCTGCCTGATTGCCCCTAACTGCCTCTGCCTGCCTGCCTGATTACCCTTAACTGCCCTCCCCTTTTGGCCTGATCTCACCCCCAACTTCCCTCCCCTGCTGGCCTGATCAAGACTCAAACTTCTCTCCCCTGTTTGCCTGATCTCACCCCCAGCTGCCTCTGCCTACCTGATCACCCCTAACTGCCCTCCCTTGCTGGCCTGATCTTGCCCCCAACTGCCCTTCCCTGCTAGCCTGATCACCTCTAACTGCCTCTGCCTGCCAGCCTGATCTTGCTCCCAATTGCCCTCCTCTGCCGGCCAATTTGGTTCTGATTGGTCAGTTTGTATGCCAGTCAGTGTCAAAAGCTCTGCCTCCTAGGTAGCCATTGGCTCCTCAGAGTTGACCCAGATTTGGTTCTGATTGGTCAGTTTCTATGCCAGTCAACGTCAAAAGCTCCGCCTCCTAGGCAGCCATTGACTCCTCACAGTTGACCCAGATTTGGTTCTGATTGGTCAGTTTCTATGCCAGTCAACGTCAAAAGCTCCGCCTCCTAGGCAGCCATTGACTCCTCACAGTTGACCCAGATTTGGTTGGATTGGTCAGTTTCTATGCCCGTCAGCATCTCTGGGCCTATCAATGGGACCTGATTAGAAAGGTGGAGCTGATCAGCCGCCCTGGTGGAGGCCTAGAGAGAAATGGAAGGGAGGCTGTTGTCCAGGCTGGAGAGAAAGAGAGGCAAGTTCTGATCAACGGCTGTCACAGAGTCTACGGATCAGACCCTGCCTCTCTCTGCAGGCCTCTCTCTGGGCCTGATCCGCAGCCCCCTAGGCAGTCAGTGCTGGGTAGGGGCTCTGGGCAGCAGCCAAGTCAGCAGCCATGGCAACCCAGCACTGACTTCCGGTCTGGTCCAGCCTTTGGTCCTTAGATCCTGGCTCTTCATTACATAGATACTGACTCCCCTTAACCTCTTTCATGTTATCCCTATCACTGCAATGTAACCACATCCTAATAGCACTTTTTAGTTTTCTTGTGATTTTGTACTTTGTATAAATGTAATTATAGAGTATATATTATTTTGCCTTGCTTCCTTTGCTTATCATGTTTGTGAGATTCATCTATATTGTTAAAATGTAAAGTGTTCATTTTCATTGATCTATATACTCCTTTTAGTAACAATATAACTTTATTCATTCAGTTGTCATAGGAATATTTGGCATTTTCATATCATTACTTTGAATAATGCTTATAATTAACAAAACAGATTTTAAAGTTTTTTGCTATTAAAGTTGGAAAGAATATTTGGAAAGTTACAGAGTTACTATTATTGGTTGTCTGATTGGTCACCTCAGGGAACAAAACATTATTCACTGTCTCAGCTTTAATGTATAATCAGCCTACTGTTAGTATTTCAATACTGAGGAAAATAGTGACTTGAATATACCCTGAATAAGATTTCCTTTGCATTTTCTCCCATTCACTCTTACTGAGAGTGTTTAGCAGTGTTCATTAAGAGATGATTCTTGGCAGGAAATCAATACTTTGTTATAAGATCTTATCAAGAATAGGGAGTGGACATTGACTTCAGAAGGGAGTCAGTACTTTAACTGGATACATATATGTCCTGGGAAATTTTATTTGAGATTCTTTTTCTAAAAACATGTAAAAATTTACTATTTAATTAATTTTTATTCCAAGTTCTTCCTGTGGGCTCTGCCAAGGGTACTGTGATAAATCACACATGAAAGTTGCATACACTATGCTTTTTATGAAGAGAATTATACATTATTTAGCCATGTTCACAGTCATGCATGTCTGCCCTGAAACACTAGTTTATCAATAATTAATGGACAACATGCTTGAACAATGCTCTCCTACTTGAGCTAATGAACTCAATAGTTTATTTCATGCTCCATTTCCACAAGTAAATGGCTATAATACATAATGTGATAATTCCTGAACAAGAAATTCCTGATTTCTTGTCTATAATGAACACAAAATATTTTTAAAAAAATCAAACTTAGTCATTTCATTGTGATTTTATTTTTTTAATAGATTATGAAATGTTGGTAACAAGTAATCCAGAAGTAACTTAAAATGTTTACACTGAAAAGAGTTGCTGAAATTAAGTAACAACTTAAATGAACACAATGAAGAGCTTTAAAAAAAACTCATAATAGGCTTTGCTTTTATTTTAATTTCAATTATCTTCTTGCATAAAACCATAGTTATTCTACATGTTTATACAAATTTATAAATAAACATTATTATTTCCTTAATCATTTTGATATGTTTCTATATAACAGAATTAAGAGTTAGCTCCCTATATCTAAGGTTTACATCTTTCTTGTGATTTTGTCTTTCATAGATTCTTATATGTTGAACAAGAATAGTCTGTGGGATGAAAATATCAGACAACCTTATTTTTTTACTCCTCTTCTCTTGGCTTCCCTTTAAACCTATACTATGAAGTTGGTTCTTACTCTGCTCCTGGACAAAAACTGGGACAGACCTTATGACTTCTTTGGTCTCCAGGAGGTAATGTAAAAGTTTAACAGTCTCTAAATGTCACAAACAATACCAGTTTTGAAATGATGGTTTCCTGTTTTCCATGATAATTAAATACCCAAACTCGCTTTCAAGTTGAAGTATTTTACTCCTTTCTTCTCATTCTATAAATGCAGTTTGGGGCCCTCTAGGGAGGGTGAAAATGGGAGAAGAGTAGCTGAATTCTCTTTTGCTTGGCATTGTCATCCTGGTCGGTTCTCTTTTGGGCTCAACATATATTTTTTTTAAAAGTGGGTCTTTTTTTGACACCTGGTTATTCACTTCTTTCAGCCCCAAGTAATCCAGAAGTAACTTTAGATTCTTTCTACTGTGATCTGTTTTGCCTTCCTGGTGGTTTTTTGAACAGGGCCTAAAATAAATGAAGGCTAGCTGGTTTTCCCTTGTTCTTGAAGGAAAATAGTTATACATTTTCTGGGAGTGACAGTCATATGTGATAGATCTTCCCTTCCCCCAACTGGTGGGCGGGGTATGATGTAACCTGCAGCCCAGAAATACCTGAGTGACTAACCAGGTACCTTATATGGACAATACATTGGACCACCAATCCACACCTGCCAAATACCCTAAGCCCTTGTCCTATATGGACAATACAGTAAACCACCAATCAGTGTGCGCTGAGTACACTAAGCCCCCCACCCCTTCCCATTCCGCCCCTCAAAAGGCGTGCCCACCCCTGCACGTGTTGCTGTCTTCCCCTTGTGAGGCAGCCCGGCAGGTGCTTCTCCTCTAATAAAGCCTGTAGTCCTGGTTTTAGGCCTCCGTCTGATCTTTCAATATGCAACTCAGAAATAAAGGTCTTCCAATTGCAGAGGACACCTGTAAATTCCTTTGAGTTACTTCATTGAAATCACTTTTTTTTAAAAAATGTATTTTTATTGACTTCAGAGAGAGTCTACAAAGGAGTAAGACTTTTACCATGATGGAATAACAAGGACTAGTTTTATCTTCTTGCATAAACAACAAATACATAAAAAAAAATGTTTTTAGACATTGAACAATAGGTAACACAGGACAGTAATTCCTTACAGAAGGAAAGCAAACAAGGTGAGCTTTCCAGTTGTATCTGTGTACTGTCTTGAGAGGTCTCCAGACTGGGAGAGGGAGAAGGAGATAGAAACATCCATGATGAGAGAGAATCTTTGGTTGGCTGCCTCCTGCACACCCCCACATGTGCCCTGACCGTGAATTGAACCGTGACCTCCTGGTTCATAGTTCGATGCTCAATCACTGAGCCACGCCAGCCAGGCTTCACTGAAATCACATTACCGGAGATGAAAGCTCATTTCCTCCTTGCGGAGAGTGGAATTCACAACACAGCTTCAGCTCTCTTTAAATAAATGCTTTATTCCCTATATTTCAACTCTAAATCCATCTATACCCTCAATATGAAGGAGGCCATTGATAGCTGTGATTTTTTTGTAAATCATGCCTCTATTCTATCATCTCCTTTGGGATGTGTTATCTGTTGTCTCTTGTTGACTCAGCCAAAACTTCTTTATCACATCTGGTTACACGTGGTTTTTTTTAACATCTTTGATAAAGCAAAGATGATGTAAATGTAAAGATTAAAACAATTAACATATCCCACCACATAGGTTTTATTCAAAGTTAGTTAAGTTTTTCATCTACAAAGGGGTAAGACTTTTGCCATGATGGAGTAACAAGGACTAGTTTTATCTTCTTGGCATAAACAACAACAACAAATACATAAAACAAATGCTTTTAGACATTGAACAATAGGCAACACAAGACAATAATTCCTTAGAGAAGGAAAACAAACAAGGTGAGCTCTCCAGTATATATTGTCTTGAGAGGCCTCCAGACTGCAGCAAACGTAGAAAGAATTCATCAAAGCATAAGAACATTACAGAAAATGTGAAAGAAAGTCATTCAAGCAGGACACTGATGTCAGATGTAAATATGGACTAAAAGAGAGGAACAAAGAGCACCGCAAATTTGGCAGAATTGAAAGTCATCTCCGAAGTCTCCACTTAAGCCCAGTGCCCAAGGGTATGCTGATTACCAAAAGGGAAAGAATCGTATTAACATCTCAATCAGAAAAGTGCCAAATTGGCCACCATTTTCAAACCAAACTTAATGTCTATTCATGCCTACCTGGAAGGACAAGAACAAAAGCAATGAAGCCTTTGGACTGAGGAAGTTCTCAGCATTGACATACTCATTACTTTTAATCTCTGTGTTCTACATGTGTAAGAAGAAAAAACACAACAAAAATCTGCTTTTTACATGCTTTGAATACAAGCATAGTGAATATTGCAAAAGCTCTTTGAATATTCCTTGAAACTCAGCTTTAGGCAGTGTCTTTAGGCGGCTGGGAGACAATTTGAGTCAATTACTTTGCCTGGAAGGCAGATTGGAGAGATGGAGTTAGTGTGGGAGCCCGTGTGATACGAGGGAGGACTTAATGCAGGTAGCCTTAATGGCTGCTTGCTGTGGACTGGGCTTCTGGCGCCTACCAGAAACATTTGTACTTTTCCCTAATACAGCAAATCTAGTGATGTAATCTTTGAAACACCGAAATTTTAGATAATCATGTAAGTCAAGAAAATTTTCTTTCCAGTATATACTTTGCTATATTTATTGAAAAAAAATACAAACTTTCTAGATCTTACATACATTAGTGATTATTATTGCTTTTTTATATCCAAATATTTAGACATAACATCATAAAAGTTCTAGTGTTTCTAGACACTAGAAAAAGGCTCAGAAATTCAGGAAGATAGTTCATGAAAGCAATTTCTAGTGTTCCCTCACATGTGTTTGGAATTGTCCTAAACATGGCACATTACTAGACTTTCAAAGCATTGTTGATAATTTCATGCTAATACTGCTTTTGGAAAACTAGGAACTTCAAATCTAGAAATATTTCAAAACAAAGCAGTAGTCATTAAAGGATATATTTTGAAAACTTGTTTGAATTGGGGGTTTTCTCTTGAATTGTTAATGCATTCTTATGCAATCACATTTTGATAAAACCATTATTTATTTCTCTCGGTGGTATGTAATTGAACCTCCACAGCAGGACTTTTTATTAATCTCCGCATTTCTAGCATCTCTTGTTTAGACTTTGATTTTATTATCGTGCAAAAAACCTCTATCAGTGGCATCATTTGGGAATAAGATGAATGATTGACAATTACATATTTAGAAACTCTGATGACATAAGTGTCATGGATTAACTGACATCTACAAAAATTCTTGTGACTGGTGTAGGGGGATTTTTATGATCTGGGACAAAGGGAAGCAGCAACATCAATTTATGAAAGTGATGCAATATATTGACACTCTGTATTTAAATACAACCCCTTCCTTTTAAAGCTTTGGAATAGACACATGGAATGAGGGAACTTGCATATTGAAATACAAACTCAATATGCTCAAAGGCATAGATTGACTGATTTCTACACAGCTCTATGAGATTAATGATACAAGTATTACAGGAAAGTATTAAAGTATTTCCCAAGGTACACTGTGAAATTTTCTCCTATTCATGTTAATTTCACAAGAAATGTTAAAATTTTTCAGCTTTTTTTTCATCACTGTAACTGTTATGTGATTATAAGGAGATTCTTCTTCAGAAAAATGTCTTACCTCAGCCACATTCACTTTGGGAGTAAAATGATGTATGTTTAAGTGGTTATAAAGTGACCATCTTTTTTATATTTATTGATTTCAGAGAGGAAGGGAGAGGGAGAGAGAGATAGAAACATCAATGATGAGAGAGTATCACTGATAGGCTGCCTCCTGCATATGCCCATACTGGGGACTGAGCCCGCAACCTGGGCATGTGCCCTTACTGGGAATAGAGCCATGACCTCCTAGCTCATAGTTTTGATGCTCAACCACTGAACCACTACAGCTGGGCTCTGACCATTTTTCTTATACTGAGTAGGCTAGGCATGAACTAGTCAGGAAAGCATCAGGACACCTGGGCATTGATTTTTGTTTTGTCCCTGAAAATAGGTTCATACAGTCCTGTCTTCTACATCTATAAAACTTAAAACATACATTTAGTATAGTCTTTAAAACAATGGGATTTATTTACCTTCCTGGATAAGAGAGTAGCATATCTTATACATGTCAATGCCTTTTTCTCTGATTCATTATTGGTATTTTAATTAATTTCAAATGTCATTATGTTGGGTGTTCTGGTCCTTGGAGAAAGCTTATCATACCCTGATGAAAAAAAAAGCATTTTTAGAGAATCATGACCTCATTGGCTTCCCTACCTGCATTATAATCACTAATGCAGTGAACAATAAACATACTTCTAATTATGGATAAATGTTTGTGTAGTAAACAAGTATCCAAAAAGCAAAACAATGAATTAAGAAAAAAATCCTCTGTTAGCCATAGGATTCCATTTAGGGGAAAAGTGTGAACTTCTTTACATGGAAAAATAGAAATGGATTGGTTCTTGGTTTTTGTGCTCATAAATTTACATTGCATCCACTTTGCTTGTCCATTTTCCAAAAATGTATTCATTTATGTTGGTTACCATAGAAACCAGAAGTGCTCCATTTGTATGTAATTCTTTACACATATTCCCTTCCATTTTGTGCTTTCTAAGTCAGCTAAATTGCCTTATGTGGCATTTTATGTAGAATAACCTTTATTTGCTTTATGTCTTTTATAAAACAAAGTTTAATAACTTCAAATGTGTTACTTTATATTAAATAAATCATAATTTTGATTTGTGAATTTTGCTTAAAAATGGCTGACTGAATAAAACAAGATGTAAAATAGCCACACACACTTTAGAGTTAAAATTGAATAAGAAAACCGAAACATCTGTAGATTATTTCAGAAAAGCTGTAAATGTTATACTTTGGTGTACCAAAAAGAAAAGTTTTAAAATAATTTGAATATTCTAAAGGTGAATGTTTTGGCAGGCATTACAATCAGCAACTTGGGAAGCGGCTATTGTATGCCCAGCTTTGGGCTAGGTCAAGGATATTCAAAGACTTGAAAGGTAGAATGGAAGCTGTGGAAGTTAAATATTTTTAAGCCCTGTCTTTGAGAAATATGCAGAATATGTGTGTATCTTACACAATGATTAAATATGCTAATCTGTGTCTACTGCCCCTTCTATGAGGTTAGTCACATACCTATAAAAGATATCCTCCCCACCATTATTTGTGTTACATATTTTTTCTATGTCAGTTTTGATTCCAGATTGTTTGCCTTTCCTTTATAACCCCCCAATAATCCTAAGGGAGGGCAGCATGCTAGTATAGAGCTAAAAGAGAATGCTGGACCTGTATATAGGAAACCAGAATTTAGCCCTATGTCTGCCACTAATAGCTGAGTATCTGTGTGCCCTTGAGCGGTCACTAACTTCACTTTATTTCTTTGTTTAAATCAATAAAGTAAGAGACTAGAGGAAGATTGTTTTAAGGTCCTTTGTCGCTCTAGGAAATGAATTCTAATTCTGTTATCCTAAAAAGGTATTTTCAGATACTATTGAATTCTAAGCAGTCTATATATAAGAATCTGTTGGAATTCCCCAGAAATGCCTTGAAGTTGTGCCAGGAGTGTCAGCTGGGAAGGAGGGCAGTGGACAGGCCTTCTTGGCACAAGTTACCTTGCAGCTTCATATGTTGACAGGTGTGCAAAATTCCCATATTTTAGGGGCTGTTTTCAAATATGACAGGACCTCAGTGAAGCTGCATGATATCTGGCCACCAATGGTCCACACTATCTGCCAAGGTAATTTTTGGTTTAATTAGAATATTGCTCCTCCAAAGAGCCTTTTTCTAAAAAAAATTCAGATACATTATCAGCTTAGATGGGTTCTATGCTGATAATGTGAAGTCATCTAAATGTTTATGTTTTCTCCAAGGCCTCATTTAGCTTTCTGTAGATATATTCACTCTCTTAGCAATTGTCAAATATTAGGGAGCTATTGCTAACACTAGGTTTGCCTATGTCTTCACTTTCATTGTGAATATATGTTATCTGCCAGTTTCATGGTTTTATTATGAATAACAAATAAAAGCATTAATGTGAATTTTGTATATATATGTATATATATACCCTATATAATAAAAGGCTAATATGAAAATCCACCAAACAGCAGAACAACTGGTCACTATGCCACACACTGACCACCAGGGGGCAGATACTCAATGCAGGAGCTTCCCCCTGGTGGTCAGTGTGCTCCCATAGAGGGAGCGCTGCTCAGCCAGAAGCCCTGAACCAGGTTCATGGCTGATGAGCTCAGCAGCGGCGGTGGCAGGAGCCTCTCCCACCTCTGCAGCAGCACTCAGGATGTCTGACTGATGGCTTAGGCCCACTCCTAGACTGCAAGAGGGCGCAGGCTGGGCTGAAGGACCCCTCACCCCCAGTGCATGAATTTTGTGCACCGGGCCTCTAATATATATATAACGTTATGTGTGTGTGTGTGTGTGTGTTTTGATATTCTTCCCACCAGGAAACTATTGTCATTATAATCATAGTGTTTCTACTTTGGGTAAGTGGTAAATCTCTCTTTCACACCTGTGTGTCTGCTTTCTCTAAATTGCTCCCATTATCACCTGCAGCACAGTATCCTCAGCTTCTTTTCTGATTGAGGCTATCATATTTTTCATCTAGCTTAAACTTGCCCCCCACCCAAGACTTGGCCTCCCTCACAAGCCTCTCAATTTGTAGCTATTTTCTCTTTATGTCCTTCATACCACTGGCCTGGAGATGAGGCAAGTGTCTCTTTGTTACTCGTTGTTTCCACAACTTTATCTCTTTTTTACCTTAACCACCTCCCACTGCCCCCAACCTAAGTTCTTCATTGCCTTTGCCATTAAACTATACAACCTTTAACAATAAGACACTATGTTCTAAGCACTTTATGGATATCCACATATTTAATCTTTACAGCAATCCTATGAGGTAGATATTTTTTATCATTTTATTATCTCCATTTGACACAGAAATCAACTGAAGTGCAGAGAATTTAAGTAACTAACCTACTACTGTAGAGATGGTGAGAAGCAGAGCTAGGATTCAAACCCTGGCAGCTTGGCTTCCCTTTCTAGGCTATATCTATATCGACTCTATCTAGACTACCTCTAGCCATTTCTCTCCATCCCCTTATCCTGATTTATTTTTATTCAAAGCACTTTTTACCACCTAAAATATTACATATTTACTTGTCTATTTGTTTACCATCTGTATCCTCCTATCAAAATGTTACCTCCATCAGAGCAGGAACTTTATTCTTTTATTCAGGCTTACAGGTGCCTGGAATATAGTAGGTTTTAAAAATATTTGGGGAATGAATGAATGAATGAATGAACATTATACCATGTGTTAGTTATTTAGCAAATGCCTCTCAGCTGGAGCTAGGATACTGCAAACCACCTTTGGTTTGGGACACTGGCTGGCTCTCTGTTAGAATCTGTAATTAAGGGAGAGGGAAGGGAGAGACTCAACTCCACCCTGTCTGTTCTCCTGTTAGCATCTCCCCAGCAAAGCTTCTTCACTTCAGCCACAGCAGTTCCATTCTGTAGCTGCATTTGATATCAGATTGTGCAGTTTTTCTAACATTGGCAGAACCAACCCCATCCTGACCCCTCAGAGATACAGCACCAGTTGGGCAGTGTCACCACTTCAGAGATCTGAGTTTTAGGTCTGTGGATCCCTCCTCCTAGCATCTCAGTTTTAGTCACTATAACTTCTTTAATTTGCCACGCTATCTGTTGATGGTAGTTATAACTTCTTGCAATTACTATCTCCATGATTTCTGGGTATTCCTTTTTTGCTTTTTTAATTTTCCAATACATGGTTAATATTTTTTATTAGATTCTCTTTGTTCCAATAAATACTATATATGGTTTCTGTCTTCTGACTTTTTTTTTCCCGACCAAGAATTGGTAGTCTCAGGAAGTAAAACCTCAAAGATGAGAATTTATGATTGGCCTGGTTGTACCTGAGCTTGCACACTACTGGCTCTGTGCAAATGTGCAAGGGGATCTTAGTAATCTATGGTGTGCAATATTATTAGAATTAATCAAAATTTCATCTGCCCTTGATTGTGTTGAAGTGCCTAGCAAGTAAGTACATTGACAGCTGCTGATAGTTATGAAATTAATTATGACTGTAAGCATTGTGGCATAGAGTGACTTCCTTTGAAGGTATGGGAGTACTCAGAGAAGAAATTCAAACTCAGACATTTAGTGTCTCAGCCAAAGTAATTTTCAGAAAATCTGAGAGATTCTTAAAAGAATATCTTATTTCTTACTGAAAATCAGGCACAAAATGTAATTGTGCATGAAGAATTACAACCTAAGTTTTAGTCTTACTCAGTCTTCTATGCAAAAGAGAATTCATTGGGAAGACATGAATCCTTGAGATTCCAAGTGGAGACATCTGTGTGGATTCACAATAAATATGAAGTATTAGTCAATGAATATATCCATAAAATGAATAAAAATCAGGAGGAAAAAATCATACTTTAAATGACTATTAGTAAAACTATAGTATATGTTAATGTTCATTAGTAGAGAAATCTCAATGGGTTAGCCCAAATTTTGCATTGTCTTTTCTCAAAGAGTCACTGGAAAAGGGAATGTTTGAGTCTAAAAAATGGCATAGTGGGCTGTACTGTTAGGAACCATTACTGAAAGATTTGTTGTAATTCATGAAGTCTGCTTGTCATTGGCAGTTGTCAGAATGCCTCCCTGCTTCAATGCTCACAACTACTTGTATAAAATCCCCAGGCTTGCTCCTACTTTTCGTCACCATCCTACTGTTTTATACCATCTTCTCATTCATTCTGAGGTGGAAGGGTGACAATTTGCACCAATTGTGTCATGTATTGACCCCAGTGATAGATTCTTCTTTTGGAATAAATAAATGGTAAGGAGTTGAAATGTTGAGTTTATAGTAATATCAACCCATGAGAGAAGAATTATTGTGTAGTAATTAAATGAGTAGATTTTGGAATTGGAATAATTTTGAATCCTGGTACAGGCACCTGCTAGCTGGATAAATTTAGGCAAGTTAACGAAAGTAAATTCTCTAAGACTTAGTTACTTTATCAGTAAAATATCAATAATAATTAATTCATATAATTTTTGAATACTAAATTAAATAATATAATACTCAATGTATTAGTTTCCAATGGCTGCTCTAACAAATTATCACAAATTTAATGGCTTAAAATAACACACATTTTACTCTTACAATTCTGGAGGCGAGAAGTCTGAAGTGGGTCTTACTAGCCTAAAATGAAGGTGTCAGCAGAGCTGTATTGCTTCTGGTGGTTCTAGAGGTGAATACATTTCCTTGCCTTTTGAGCTTCAGGAGGTCACATAGAAATAATTAAATGAGTAGACTTTGGAATCTGACAAGCAGACTCCATGAATGACAATAAAGCGTTCCTTGACTTCTAGTTCCTTCCTTTACCTTCAAAGTCAGCAGTGTAGCCTCTTCAAATCAAATTTGTCACTCTACTGCCTCTCTTTTTCACTTATAAGGACCTTTGGACTTACTTTGTAAATTAATTACATTTGGACTACCTGGATAGTCCAGGGTAATCTCTACAGCTCAAGGTCAACTGGTTGACAGCTTTAATCCCTTCTGCAAACAATTCTTTTGCTGTGGAAGCTAACTTGTTTACAAGTTTTGAATATTAGGATTTTAACATCTTTAGGAGGCCATTATTTTGCCTACCACACTCAAAAAATATTCATTAAATAAATATTGCATATGAAGTGTTTAGTACTGTGCCTGGCACATGCTCAGCCATTAATAGAGATATTATTTTTCAGTACCATTCAAAGTTCTTAAAATTTCTCTTTATTTGAAGTTAATAAAAATTATAATTAAAGATAATTTAAAAAGGAACATGAGCAACATTTAAGAAAGTGGTGGCTATGGATGAGGCCATTTTTTGTTTGGAGACAAGGGCAATGATCACTAAATTACTGACTTTCACTGATGCCCATCTTGTCCTCTTTCCCACTCCAAGCTTTGTCAAATTATCTCACATGGAAAAATGCCATATCTTTTGAAGCTGTTTTTGTTAATTTCACCAGATGTTCTAATATCACTGATATTTACCTGGCTAAATAGAAGAGTTAAACATTTATTTTATGACCATTCAAAAAACTTGGCAGTGTTGCTAATGCAACTCAATATTATTGAAGATATATATTTACTGGGAAATTTGCTTTCTGGCAAAAACATAAATGTTGTGACAATTTTTTTTTTCATAATCTTTTTTGTGTTATATGTTAGGAACATATGCTAGTTGATATTTTTAATGCTATCCATAAACAGATTATTAGAGGCAGTACTTAGAGTGTTAATGTGTTTTTGAATAATTTTCTATGATGAGATTGAACCTCGGCAAAATTGTGAAATAGGCAAAGTTTTTTTTTGCAGTATCTTCCATCCATTTTTACCTTGTGTTTCCTATTTTCTCCTTTTTAAAGATATTTAGGACCTACATGTTTTCTTCCCTCTGTCCACTCTCAAGGTCTATTCTGAAAAACAAACAAACAAATAAAACAACAACAACACCAAAATATCATTTATAAACTTATTGTAAAACTAAATCAATCATTTTCTTCTCTGAAGGACATTTATAAGTAGATTACATTTCTTTCTTTTTTTTAAAATCCACTTAATTTTTATTTTTTCATTATTATTTTTTTAATATGTTTTATTGATTTTTTACAGAGAGGAAGGGAGAGAGATAGAGAGAAACATCGATGAGAGAGAAACATTGATCAGCTGCCTCCTGCACACCCCCCCCCCCACTGGGGATGTGCCGGCAACCAAAGTACATGCCCTTGACCAGAATCGAACCTGGGACCCTCAGGTCCACAGGCTGACGCTCTATCCACTGAGCCAAACCAGCCAGGGCAGATTACGTTTCTTATGGAATGGCTTTGTCTCTTATTAAATACACTTTTAGCAGCAGAGTTGGGAGAAGGTCTTATGTTTAGAATCATGTAAATATATATGTAGGACTATACTCCCCAATACAGGTATGTGTGCACTTTCTGATTTAAATAATCTGAGTCAAATCACATTTAAAAATTTAGAAATGTCTGTTTCATCTTATTTGATGCAACATCAGTATTTAGTTTGTATTGACACACTTGTCTTCAATTAATGCCTACCTGGAATCTCTGCTGCCGGGTAAGCCTATTTTGGCTCAACCTCTGTTAATTCAATCTGAAAGTGCCATTGCAAAGTATTTTTTTTACCATAGCTCTTTTATTTACTTATTTTTCTTTTTAAAATTTGTTTTATTGCTTAAGATATTTCAAAGAGTATTACATATGTCTCCTTTTTTCCCCCTTGACCTTCCCCCAGCCTCCCCTACCCCCCAGTGTCTTGTGTCCATTGGTTATGCTTATATGCATGCATACAAGTCCTTAGGTAGCTCTTTTAAAACAACAGAACACAAAACAGAAGCATTGTTGTATATGTGCTTGTTTGTATGATTGAAGCGGAAAACTTACATTTCAAGTTGAGGTAAGGATGCTTTCCAGTTTTCAAAATACATCATCAAATTTTTCTCTTGAGCCCTATGGGCTTCACGCTTAAAGAGATCGAGCCATGCACTGACTGTGATATAGCCTAACGTCAGGCTGAAATTCAGGAGAGAGGGGATCCCATTTCCTCAGCCTGCCTTTTATTGCCGACAGTGGTTTTTAGTGACTCCTGGTGCCAAGTAGTTAGGAACAATGTTATCATCAGAGAACAGTGCTTGGGTTTTAATGCCTTGCAATGCTAGAGCTGACAAGCCATACCTTTAGAATGAATCTCCAGAGCCATGTGCTATGCTCCATTTGCATGTGCAGTAGCTTCTATAGTCCACAGAGAGCTTTGACCTTTCAGCAGGAGCTGAGCGTGTCCGATACAAAGAGTTATATTGTTCAGCTGAGTTAGAACTTTAGTTCTTTATGCATTCAATCCCTTAAGAATGATTATTTTAAATGTCTTCATTTCATAAGGATATATATTTTTTCTCAGCTGCTCTATTGCTACTTTTGTTATGTGTTTGTAAGGTCATACATTTCAGGGATGGTAGATGTAGGGATTTTTTAATCTACATGACCATGGGTCTATTTGAAGCAGGAGGCTCTGGAAGTTACTTGGGAGGTGCTGTTCCTGTGGACAGAGAGGAAGCACTTGCGTTTTAAGGGTCAGATATAATTTGGGTGAAACACAGCCACACCTTAGATCCCACAATCCTACTGCAAAAACTTTGGTCCAAGCTGGGCCTCTTTTCACCTCTTCAAATGTAGACTTGTAGGGCAGAGAAGCAAGAAGGTAGGCTTATTCTGGAAAGAATAGCAGGCATGGAACAAGTAGAGTTTACCTCATTCCCTTCTTATACAAACTTCTGGTGAGTATGTTTATGGAAATGGTCTGCAGCCATCCATCATCTAAAGTCAGAATGAATAGAAGGGACTCTGATATCCTTTTAAAGCTCTTTCTCAGCAAGTACATAATGTGTCCCTGGAGTATATTTCCTAGCATCTTTCTCTTGGCATTTTAAAAACTTGGTTCTTCTCTTTTTAAATAAAGAATTTTAATAGCCTTTCAAATTGCTGAATATCCATTTTTAATAGTGTTTTTCCTGCTTGAGTATTTCTGCCTCTATATAATTAAGACATCTCAAAGTAGAATTTGTGTGTACTTTTTCGCATTTTTATCAAAATAATACTTTTTATAAAGTTAAATAAAATGTTTTAAAAGTAGTGACAAACTAAATAAAAAGTTTCACTCAAAGAGTTCACTCAAATTGCTGTACATGAACAATTAATTCTTTAAGCAGGCTTATATGTCATTTATCTAAGGAGAAACTGAAGTTAGGATGACCCTTAAAAGTCATTCACAAAGGTATGAAAATTGTTATTAATACAATTTGACTCTTATATTCTCTAGATCTGAAGAGATTAGATTATTTATTGTTAGTCCTCACCCAAGCATATTTTTTCCATTGATTTTTTTTTTTTTTTCGGAGTGGAAGGGAGAGGGAGAGGCAGAGAAAGAAACATCCATGTGAGAGACACATTGACTGGTTGCCTCCCACATGCGCCTTGATCAGGGCCAGGGATTGAGCCTGCAACCTAGGTATGTGCTCTTGACTGGAATCAAACCGAGACCTTTCAGTCTGAGGGCCAAAGCTCTACCCACTGAGCCAAACTGACTAGGGCTGGAGAGATGATACTTTAGATTTAGAGATGATCTGGAGGAGTACTTTAATGTTTTATTATATTTCATTTTGCCCTGTAGTTTTTCAGAAGTTTTAAATCTACATATGAGATTTTCTTAAGTTCTCTTCACAGTTAATTTTCTTAGGATAAGAGGAAAAATACTAAATGTTTAATCTGTATAGGGATTGTAAGTCTTTAGATGAAAAAAGGAAATATTAAGACCTTATATTGAACAGCAATTGCTTCCTCCAAGAATGTTTTAATCCTTCATATTAGAAATATATTTAATAATTAAGAAGAAAAATTTTCAATTTTGGTAAATAAAAATTTAATTCTAATTAAATTGCTATTCTGATGTAGTAAATTTGGACCAAGGAGCAGAATACACTTCTAGTAATGAAATGACTTCTGTAACACTACAAGCAGGATTACTGGATATGAATCCTACTTTTTCACAAAACTCATATCCTCTGTAAAAGAGGCTAATCAGGGCCTAGTACAGTGATGGCAAACCTATGACATGTGTATCAGAGGTGACACGCGAACTCATTTTTTTGGTTGATTTTTCTTTGTTAAATGGCATTTAAATATATAAAATAAATATCAAAAATATAGGTCTTTGTTTTACTATGGTTGCAAATATCAAAAAAATTCTATATGTGACACGGCACCAGAGTTAAGTTAGGATTTTTCAAAATGCTGACATGCCGAGCTCAAAAGGTTCGCCATCACTGGCCTAGTAGCAACTATGCTATGGCCTCAAAGGAATTATTGCTCTCCTCTTCGTTGCTATATTATATCCATCCCAAAGGAGAATTCCTGAATCATTATAGTAGAACTAGGGATGGGAATAAGGAAGCTGACTGCTGTCATTGAGGCCCCTCTCTCTGATTCCTGCAATGTAGCCCATTTATTAAGAGCTTGATTGGTAATATAACCAATACCTAATTTTATTTTTTCCGATGTGAGTGGATTAAAAAAAATGGCATAAACTGATTCCTCAATTCCTTTATTTCTCTAGCTAAACTTGTGTATAATCTGAAACAAACTACTATTTATCGGAAATATATAGAGAAAGAAGTATTTTTTTAACTGTACATTTTTTATTATCTGGGATTCATAATTTAAACCATATACCATATAATGAGTTTGAAATTTATAATATAACAACATCCTCAAATCCTTAAACTTATACACTGAGTGGCCAGATTATTATGACCACCTGATGTTTGTAGGCAAATTAGCTATAATTTCGTGTTGAAGTTGCTAGAGGGCCAGGCCATTATAAACGTCTGAATAGCACAACATACCTAAGTATCATTGCTGATCAAGTTCATCCTATCATGTTGATGGCGTATCCCAATGGAGATGGCTTCTTCCAACAAGGCAATGTGCCATGCCACGGTGATCCTATTGTGCAGGGGTGGTTTCAAGACCATGAGGGAGACTTCACCTTCCTTAGGTGACCCCCACAATCCCCAGATCTCAGTCCAATTGAGCATTTGTGGGACGGAGTTAAAAGAGCTCTCAGGCAGCTGGTTCCACAACCATCAAACCTCACTGAACTGGACAGTGCTACTCATCAGGCATGGTGTCAGATTCCTTGCATCACCTTTCAACATCTCCCGGAGTCAATGCCAAGAAGAATCGCTGCAGTATTGAAGGCAAAAGGTGGCCCAACAAAGTACTGATGGGGTGGCCATAATCATCTGGCCATCATAATCATCTGGCCACTCTGTATATGTATCATTCTGTAGAGGAAAATACTGTGTGGGCAATTGAAGAAGAGTTTCATAAAGGGAGTATTGATAAAAGCCTGGGAACAGTCTGGGGAATCACAAAAAATAGTATAGAACCCTGAACTAGTAGCATGACTGTCACTAGGCTGAAAGGGGCAGGTAAAGGTCTTAGGTAACAAGGGAGGGAGGGAGAGAAAGAGAGAGGAGGATGGAGCTGTATGGAGAGAGTTCTCTGCAAAGGATCCTATAGAAGCTATGACATTTGAGAGAGACTCAGCCATCTTTGAGCCACTCTTAGTAATGATGATGGGAAACCTTCCTCTTCTGCCTCCTTTAGCCTTCCTGTCAAGTATACTCCTTTTGCTGAATCCAACCAAAGTGAAAAAGCAGGTTACCTGCCATCACAGTCCATTTGGACCAGATTCCTGAGGCACAATTTAGGGTAGAAAAGAGCAGTAAGAAAATCTAGAATGGCAAACAAAAAACATCATAACAATATGTAATTTAAATTTTGAAGATTCAGAAGACTGAAATATTGCTGCATGTTTGTGGATAATCAGCTTGAGTATTTGTTCTCATCATATAATATTTGAAGAAATTATGCACTAACTATTGTAGTCTGTAAGTAAAAGTGAAGGATTGTGTTAGGGGCAGAAATAGAATATTAGAAATTAACTATAATTATAAGAAATATTAATCATGCTCTGTTAACCATGATTATTCTCTTCTGATTAAGAGAAAGTAATTCTAACGTTGCTGAGAGTTGTATGCCCTGGAACGTGAGCGCTAACATCGGAACGCAGTCCCTCCTCCTGAGGGACATTATGGAAAGATTTACAATTCCAAGACACCTAGTCCTGGAGGCAGCTGCTTTTTACAACCCCCTACCCCTATTACCTGTAATCTGGTCCCTCTGTGACCACCACCTACTCCCCCCCACCCCCCACCCAGCCCATATGACTTGTAACCTGTTTTGATTATCCCATGCCCACTTTCCCATACCTGTAATTCCTACTTCCCCATGTAATCTTGTCCTTCTACCCAATATAAGCTGTTGGCTTATGGTGGGGTGCAGAGCAGATTTTTGTGGATGACTGCTGCTCTCCCATACTGCCAGCATTATTGGAATAAATGCTCATATATGATTCAACCCTGTCTCTGCTTAATTGGCTGAAGTAGTGACAGGCAGTTCAGGTCACTTTGTTGTCCAGTTACAATTGCACAAGCATCCACTAAGAAAGCAATATCCTCTACCCCATTTTTCTAGTTACTTAAGTTTCTAGTTTCTAGGTGTTTCAACTAGTAGAATAGTGACAAAAATAGTATCTTAAAAACAAGCTCTTCCATATATACAGTTACATCTTTTTACCATAGACACTTAGTAGAAAGATGTGTGGAGCAAAGATAATTCAACTAGTGGCCTGGTGCATGAAATTCATGCACATTAAAAGCGGATTAATTAGAGGAAATATTTTAATATTGCTATTTGCCTTTTCTCTATAAAAGAAGTGTCAGAGATGAAAGAAAATCAGTAAAATGTATATGAAAATCTTTCTCTTGTCAGAGTCTAAGGTGCACCATGGGATCCAGAGTCAAGTCCCCGCCCACCAATGTGTGCCTCAAAATCACAGGAGACCCAGACCCAGCAGCCCCTCATCCATTGGGCTAGATCCAGACCTGGCTGGTTCCACCCTTGTTAAGCCCTGCCAGGTGGGGGGCGCAGCCTCAGGTGCCCTGGCCCAGCCCTGGGGTGGGGGTTGCGGTCTGAGGTCCCCCAGCCTGGGCCTGGGTGGGGAGCATGCCTTGAGGTCCCCTGTCAAGCTCTGTTGAGTGGGGTAATGTGGCCTGAGGTCCCGCAGCCCAGGGCAAGGGGCGCAGCCTGAGGTCCCCCAGCACAGCACCGGTGTGGGAGACACACCCTATGGTCCCCGTCAAGCCCTGACAGGTGGGGGGGCATGGCCTTAGTCCCCCAGCCTGGCGCCAGGGTGGGGGGTGCAGCTTCAGGTCCCCTGGCCTGGTGTTAGGGTGGGGGGAGCAGCCTAAGGTCCCCCGGCCTGGTGCCGGGGCTGGGGGCATGGCCTCAGGTCCCCCGTCAAGCCCTGCCAGGTGGGGGCATCACCTGCTCGGTCCCAACTGCCCCCCCTACTGGCCTGATCACCCCCAACTGTGCCCCCCTGTGGGCCTGCTTATCCCCAAATGGCCCTTCTGCTGACCTGATCTCCCCTAACTATCCCCCTGAGGGCCTGCTCGCCCCTTCCTGTCCCCTCTGCTGACCTAACATTTCCCAACTACCCCCCCTGAGGACCAGCTCGCCCCCTCCTGCCCCCGCTGCTGGCCTGCTCAACCCCAACTGCACCCCCTGCTGGCCTGATTGCCCCAAACTGTCCCTTCCTGTCGGCCTGATTGCTCCCAACTGCCTCCCCTGCTGGCCTTCTTGTCCCTCTGGTCCCCCCTACTGGCCAACTCACCCCCAACTGCCCCCCTGGTGGCCTGATTGCCCCCAACTGAACCCCCACCATTCTGCTCTCCCCCAACTCCCCCCCCCCCCAACTTCCCCGCTGGCCTGGTCGTTCCTAACCTGCCTCTGCCTCGGCCCTGCCACCGTGTCTTTGTCTGGAAGATCTCCTGGATCATTTTATTGAAAAACAAAGCACTTTGCCTTTTTTATCTTAAATTATAGCATCCCACGTTCTCACCAACTGTTCTTTTCTTTTTCATTTCCTTACTTCTTTGCTTCCATTATTCTTGTTCATTGAGCCTAGCCTCTTTCACTTCCCCTTACATCTCCATTTATATTTGTCTTCACTTCCTATCGGAGCTAGCCTTAGTTTAGCATTCTAGATGATTTTCATAATTCTTTTTTTACCTCCTGTGGTAGGCAAATATTTAAGAGGACTTTAAAATTTCCTGCTCCCTGGTCTCTATGCCATGTAAAATCTCTTTCTCTTGAGTGTGGGTGAGACCTTTGAATATCATGGGGTATAGTAGATAATATAGGATAATTGATTAGGTTACGTTATATGATAAAAGTGATGTCATTTCCTGCAGTGTTCTTGTCAGGCTTTGGTGTCAGGATAATGCTTGTGATAACTCTGCATCATAGCAAATGGAAAAGAGATTGTTCTACTTACTGGCTTTGAAAAATTAAATTGGCATATTGTGAGAAGGCCACATGGCTAGGAATTGAAGGCAGCCCCTGGTGGTTGAGAGCTAATCTGGCTAATAGTAAGCCTCTCAGACCCAGTCTAGGGTTTTGCTGTTGTACTTGTAAAAAATGTGTATATTCATGTAAAAGCTTTATCTCAGTCTGTAATTAAATATTCTTCAAGGTGATTGTGTGATTATTGTCTTCTTTCTTACTAAGTGTAAATAATACATCATAATCAAGTGGGCACAAGGATGGTTCAACATATTAAAGTCAAGCAATGAAATATACCACATTAACAAAGGAATGAATAAAAGTCATAATCTTATCAGTAAATGCTGCAGAAAAAAACATTTGATAAGATATAACATCCACATATCCATTTATGATTAAAACATTTCATAAAATAGGAATAGAAGGAAAGACCATCTATGACAAACCCTCAGCTAATATCATGCTCAATGGTGAAAAACTGAAAGCCTTTCCTCTAAGATAAGGAAAAAGACAAGAATGTCCACTCTCACCACTCTTATTCAACATCTGCTAGAAGTCTGAGCCAGAGCAATAAGGCAAGAAAAATAAATAAAAGACATCCAAATTGGGAAGGAAAAAATAAAATGTCAGTTTTTGCTGACAACATAGTTCTTTACATAGAAAACCATCAACACTACCCCAAGAAACTATTTGAAACAACAAATACAGTAAATTGCAGGATATAAAATCAATATACAAAACTCCACTGCTTTACTGTTTACTAACAAAAAAACTTCAAAAAGTAAATGAAAAAGAATCCCCTTTGCAATTGCAACAAAAATAATAAAACACCTAGAAATAAACTTAACAAAAAATGTGAAAGACCAAATACTGAAAATCATAAAGTATTATTGAAAGAGATTGAAAAAGATACAAGATGAAAAAATATCCTGTGTTCATGGATTGGAAGAAACAATGTAGTTAAAATGGCCATATTATCCAAAGCAATACACAGATTTAATGCAATCCCCATCAAAATCCAAATGTCTTTTTTTAAGGAAATAGAATGAAAAATCATCAGATTTGTATGGAGTCACAAAAGATGAGAAAAAGAATGAAGCTAGAGTTATCATGCTACCTGACTTGAAATTATACTACACAGCTATGATAATTAAAATAGCATGATATTGGTAGAGAAACAGACACACAGATCAATGGAACAGAATAGAGAGCCCAGCTATAAAACCACATGTATATGAACAGATAATTTTTGAAAAAGAAGCCAGAAACACTTAATGGGGTAAAGATAGTCTATTCAATAAATGGTGCTAGGAAAACTGAAAAGCCACACGCAAACGAATGAAAACTGGATTATAGTTTGACCCCATGTACAAATATGAATCCAAAATGGATCAAAGACCTAAATATAAGATCAGAAACAATAAGTTACATAGAAGAAAATATAGGTACCAAGCATATGGATCTTGGCAATAAAGAACATTTTATGAACTTGGCCCCAAAGGCAAGGGAAGTAAAGGCAAAAATAAATGAATGGGACTATATCAAACTAAAAAGCTTCTGCAAACAAAAGAAACTGACAACAAAATAGACAGCCAACTAGATGGGAGATAATATTTTCAAACAGTAGGTCTGACAAAGGTTTAATTTCCAAAATATATAAAGAATTCATAAAACTCAACACCAAACAAACAACCCAAGCAAAAAGTAGGCAGAGGACTGAAAATACACGTCTCCCAAGAAGACATATGAACAGACAATAGATATATGAAAAGATGTTCAACCTCACTAGAAATTAGAGAAATGCAAATAAAATCTACAATAAGATGCCACTCACACCGGTTACAGTGGTTATTATCAATAGGACAAGCAATAACAACTGTTGGAGGGGTTGTAGAGAAAAGGGAACCCTCGTTCACTGCTGGTGGGAATGTAGACTGGTAACACCACCATGGAAAGCAGTCTAGTGATTCCCCAAAAATTAAGAATAGAGCTATCATATGTCCCAGCAATCCCTTTCTTGGGCATATATCTGAAAAACATGAAATAATGTATTCAAAAAGATATATGCACTCCTATGTTCATTGCAGCATTATTCACGGTGGTTAAGACATGGAAACCAAAAAAAGTGTACTGTGATAGAGGACTGCATGTGTGGTATGCACAATGGAATACTACTCAGCCATAAGAAAGAATAAAAAACTGCCATTTGCAACAACATGGATGGACCTCGATAATATTATGCTGAGTGAAATAAGTCAGTCAGAAAAAGCTAAGAGCCATATGATTTCACTCATATGTGGGATATAAAACTGAAACTTGTAAACACAAACAGCAGTGTGGCGGTTGCCAGAGGGAAGGGGTTGGGGGGAGAAGAGACTATGGGAAAAGATTTGACTTTGGATAGTGGGTACACAGTACAATATAGAGACCTTGCAACATATAAACCCACACCTGAAACCTATATGATCATGTCAACCAATATCACCCTAATAAATGTAACTAGAAAAATAAAAAAAGAATGTTTTGCATACATGCTCGTCAGTAATATTGGCCTATGATTATCATTTCCTGTAGTGCTCTTGTCAGGCTTTGGTGTTAGGATAATGCTGGACTCATAAAATGATTTTGGAATTGTTCTCTTCAAGATTTTTAAAGAGTTTCAGAGGATTAAATTCTCATTTAAATGTGTGGTACAATTTACCAGTGAAGGGAGCACTCGTAGGTTTTTTTCTGTTGGAGGGGCAGTTTGATTACTGACTTAATCATATTTCTTATCATTGGTCTGTTTAAATTTTCTTTTTCTTCATGATTCAAAGTTGGTAGATTGTATTTTTCTAGAAATGTATCCATTTCTTTTAGATGATTCAATCTGTGGGTATATAATTGTTAATAGTAGTCTGTTATAATCCTCATTATTTCTATTACATATAATGTCTTCTCTTTCATTTTTTATTTCATTGAATGTTTTCTTTTTTTTTCTAAGTCTGTTTAGACGTTTGTCAATTTTATTTATCTTTTAAAATATCTTCATTTTCTTAGTCTTTCTACTGTTTTTCTAACCACTATATCATTTATTTATGCTCTGGTCTTTGTTGTTTTCTTTTTTCTGCTGACTTTTGGTTTAGTTTGTTATTTTCCAATTCCTTGAGGTGTAAAGTTAGGTTTTTTATTTGAGATCTTTCTTTTAAAGAAAATGTAGGCATTTATTGCTATAAACATTCCTTTTAGAGCTGCCTTTGCCACATTCCATAAGTTTTGGTATGCTGTTTTTCACTTTTTTCCCCCCCTCAAGATATTTATATTTCCCTCTTGATTTCTTCCTAGACCCATAGGATATTCAGCAATTTTTTGTCTAACATTCAAATATTTGTGGATTTTTGTTATCTTTTGTAAGTGATTTCTAATTTCACATCGTTATTTTAAAAAGATGCTTGATATGATTTCAATCTTCTTAAATTTTTTTCAGAGTTGTTTTGTCAGTTAACCTGTGATATAACCTGGAGAATGTTACGTGTGTGTGCTTGAAAAGAATGTTTATTTTGCTGATGTTGGAAGGAATAGTAATATATGTCCCTTAGGTCCATCTGATTTAAAGTGTAATTTAAGTCCAATGTTTCCTTATTAATTTTCTATCTTGATAATCCATCCATTAATAAAAGTTGTGGCCCTGGCCAGTTTGGTTAGAATGTCAGCTTGCAGACCGCAGAATCACAGGTTCAATTCCCAGTCAAGGGCATGTACCTGGGTCGCAGGTTTGATCCAGAACCCTGTTCGGGGTGAATGTGAGAGGCAACCACTTGATGTGTCTCTCTCATATCAATGTTTCTTTCTCTCTCTCTCTCTCTCTTTCTTTCTCTCTCCCTCCCTCCCTTTTACTCTATCAAAAATATCAATGGGAAAAATATCCTCAGGTGAGGATTAACATTCCTATATAATAAAAGCCTAATATGCTAAGTGTCCAGTTGTCCATTCAACCAATCAAAGCATAATATGCTAATGATATGCTAAGGCTGCTCAACCACTTGTTATGACATGCAATGACCACCAGGAGGAAGACAGTCAGCTGTTGACTAGTCGCTATGATGTGCACTGACCACCAGGGGGAAGATTCTCCAACTGGTAGGTGAGCTTGCCACTGGGGTTCAGCATATGGGACTGAGCAAGATGGGCCAGACACACCCTGGAGCCCTGCAGTGGTACCTCCCCAGATGGCCAACCTCCTCCCTGAGTGCCTCCTCAGCCTGATCGTGCACCAGTGGGGTCCCTTCAGCCTGGCCTGCACTTCCTCGCAATCTGGGACCCCTCAGGGGATGTCAGAGAGCCAGTTTCAGCCCAATCCCACAGGCCAGGTCAAGGGACCCACTGGTGCACAAATTTTTGCACCGGGCCTCTAGTAAATAAATAAGTTGTGTAATCAAGTCAACTACTATATTATATTGTTGTATACTTGTCCCTTCAGATTTCTTAATAGTTGCTTTATATGTTTAGGTCCTGTCTTGTTGGGTGCACAAATATTTACAATTGTTATTTCAAAACTAACAATACTTCAGAGAGTCTGTGGGTCAGTGCATAATCAGGCCTCTAGCTACTTCTTCAAGCAAATCTCATAAATGCTCTTTGCTCACTTTTGCCTTTTCTCCTGCCATGGCAGATTTCTTTCAGTTCCTAGAATATGGCATTTTATTCCTGTTACACCTTTAGATGATTTCTCAATTAGATGCTCTCCCCTATAGACCCACTTAGTCCTATTACTCTAGGTAAGGATAAAGTATATTCTTTCTTTAGAACTTAGCAATATTTTTCACAATTTTTATACTTCTTTATTCAGTTTCTTCCATTAGACTGTGATATTCACAAGGATAGGAAAAAATATCTTTTTGTATTTGGTTGTCACCCCAATACCTAGTAGTTGTTCCTGGAATAGATAAGTTCTCAATACATATTTCTTGAAGGAACCATTATGTCCAAAAATTAAGTTTCTTATAAGTAGAATTTTTAGCAAATGGTATGCACATTTAAAAAACTTTTGATATTTACTTTCAAATTATCCAGAATAAAGATTATATCAATTTAAACTCCTGCTAGTAATTAATGTCGGACCATCCATTTAATAATATGATTCCTTTTTGGGAGGTAGGGTATTATCTTTAAAAAAATATTTTCTAAAAAATTCTGCTAATTTTGTATTGGTATTATTTTAATTTTAATATTATAAGTAAATTGTATCTTTTATATATGCTTATTGGTCACTTATTTCCTTCTATACATTTTCTACTTATGTCCTTTGTTAATATTTCATTGTTATATTTATGTTGATTTCTAAGATCTTTTAGTATTTTAAGTATAGTTCTTTGTGATATTTTCACATTCTTATTTTTCATGTTTTTTATTATATTTTAATTTTGTTGCTTTTTAATTCACAGATTTAGAATTTTATGTCTTCTACTAGAGGCCCAGTTCATGAAATAAGTGCATGGGTGTGGTCCCTAGGCCTGGCCAGTGATTGAGTGCCTGGCATAGAAGGACAGGTCCCAGCTGACCTCTGGGCCCTGGGCAGCACCTGGGCCACCGGAATCCCTGTGTTCCCCCCTCTGCCTGAGTCATGGCACCAGAGTCCCCTTGCAGAGATGCGGTAAGTGCAGCTGGATGCCATAGGCCAGGGCACAGCACGGGCCTCTAGGCCACCCATTGGCGCTGCACAGAAGCTGGGCAGGCAGTGCGCTCTCTCCTGGCTGGCCTCGCAGATCAGCTCCTGCATGAACCCACAGGGAGCCTGACTGGCCCCTGTGGTCCTCGCTGCTACAGCCCGGCTCATCTGGAAGAGGCCATGAGAGCCCTGGCATCCTGGGGGAGGGTAGCAGGGGGAGTTAGAGCAAGCTTGACAGACACCTTGTATTCTCATCGTACCTCCATTCCTGTCACCCCTGCCCCCATGTAGCTGGCAAGAGGTCACAGCCCCTGCCCGGGCACTGCAAGAGGTTGGTCGCTGCCACCCACCCCCAGTTCCCAGTCCCAGCCTGGGGTCTGGCCCCAGTTGGGCAATCAGGGCCTGTGGATGCTGGTTCCTATCTGCAGGGTGATCAGTTGGGGCCAGGGTCCCTGCACCCTGCCATCGCCAATGATCACCATATGCAGGGTGATTGGCAGGGCAATCGACCCCCTGCTCACACTCGCCTTGGCCTGGCGCCGCCTACTCACCTGCTCCAACATCCTGCCATGGTCCGCTGTTGTCAGGGTCCATTGGGGACTGCAGCACCTCCACTGCCGCCCACTGCCAGTGCCCCTGGTGGTCAGCACACATCATAGCGAGCAGTCAAACTCCCGGTAGAACTCCCAGTTGAGGGGACAATTTGCATATTGGGCTTTTATTATAAAGGATCTTCACCCTTACACTGAAATTGCTCTTACTAAAATTACCAATGACTTAGTAGTTGTCATATTCAATGGGAATTTTTCAGACTTCATCTTCTTTGATCTACTTAATTAAGAACAAAGCCATATAAGTCACAGTTTAGATATTTGGTTTATATTGATTTGAAACATCTCTGCTATCTATAAAATAATAGTTTTTAAAACCATTAAAATTATAAATAAAATTATGTGCCACTCAACAAATTTGTTTTTGGTAAAATTAAATGTAAATCATTTGGCAGACGCCTTTTAGTAAATCCCTTTGGTTTTATGATTATAGAAATAAGCCAAATATTGTGTGAAACTAAATGCCAGACCTGAGTCAGAGATAAAGAAATTAGCCCTCGAGGTTGATAGAGTCAGAAGTACAGCATGATAGGTAGGATTAAAAAATATGAGGCTCTGAAAAGAAGTTGTATTAGTTTCTTAGGGTTTCCATAAGAAAATAGCACAAACTGGGTTAAAACAACAGTCATTCTCTCACAACTGTAGAGGCCCAGATGAAGGTGTTGGCAGGGCCATAATCCCTCTGAAGCCTCTAGGGGAGGATCTTTCATTGCTTCCTCCAGCTTCCATTATCTCTGGGTGTTCATTGTTTTATTGAAGCATAACTCTAATCTCTGTCCTCATCTTCACATGGCCATATTCCCTCTGTGTCTTTTTGTAATAAAATTTTCTTCTTTTTATAATGGTACCATCTTAACTTGATTATATCCAGAAAGACTCTTTCCAAATAAAGTCACATTAGCAGGAGATTAGGACTTATCTTTTTGGGCTACACAATTCAAGATGTGAACCAAATGAAGTGGAGAGAGCTGAATTATGAGAGGTTGCCAGAACAAGGGGTAGAACACCAAACCCTAAATTGACAACATAGATTAATGATTAGTTGGTTAGGTAGATCATCAGAGCAAAAGGAGCATTTGTGAATGTTAAAAGATATGATGAGAAACTGCTACATGAAATCCTTCATAATTCTATTTGAAATCCCAAGTAAATTTTAACAGATTATTTAGGTGTGCTAATTTGCTTTTATAAATAAGCTAGTGCAAAAGGCAGCTTACTATGATAGCTTGGTGTATAATTAAGAAAGATCAAGCTTTTCATTATTTCCTGGATGAAAAAAATATAAATATTAAAGAATAGGAAATTGCTAATTTAACTAAATTAGGAATTCAGTTAAATGTCTCTGGAAAATTTGATAAAATTTTATTTAAGTTGTGGCAGCAAAATTAGTCTGATACATGCAGTTATATTAACTCAATTATTATAATCCCTTTTTGACACTTATTTCTTGTTATAAATGGGCCCAAAATAGACACTGAAGATACTAAATAAAATGTCAGAAACTTGAGTATAAAATACACATACAATATTTTACAGATGCAATTGCAAGGAATACTAGACACAAAGAGGATGATAAATAACCTAGTTTTCAAACTGTATCAGATATTATTAAAACCTATGTCAATTCAATTATAAATGACTATTTGAAAGATATAACACAATGAAGTAGAATAGACAAAAATGAGAGCAGAAGTAGTTGAGATAAAAGACAAGCAGTCAGGTAGAGGGCAATGGGGGGATAAGGACACATATGTAATACCTTAATCAATAAAGAAAGGGAAAAAAAGAAAAGCAGTCAGAATTTTTTGAAATAATGGTTCCTTCTATCTAATAATTTTCCTCCAATGATGACACTGAACAAATATTCACTGATCCCTTCCAAGAGACAGAGAGTGTTTTAGGGGCTGGGTCAAAAAATGTGGAAAGTCCTCATTTATTTGGCTAAGATAACCTAGCTATAGTTATGACTAATGCGTATCAAATAAAGGGAATTATTCAATGATACTTTTATATTTCCTAGAGGCAATACAGCATTAACATTTTTTAAATCCTCAGGATAGGATATGTTTATTGATTTTCTTTTCTTGAAGAGAGAGAGAGAGAGAGAGAGAGAGAGAGAGAGAGAGAGAGAGAGAGAAAGAACATTGATGTAAGAGAAAAACATTGATCGGTTGCCACCCAAATGCCCCTGACCGGGTATCAAATCCATACCTAGGTATGTGCCTTCACCAGAAATCAAACCTTCCATCTTTTTGGTGTACAGCACAATGCTCCAACCAACTGAGCCACCATTTAAAAAATATATTTTTAGGTTAATGAAGTCATAATGATTGTTTAAATATGTTTATTACCTTTTCTCTTTTGATTATACTATATTTTCAAAGTCTATTTTCTCCTCTTGAACTTTCTTTAGACAAAAGAAATATGTTTTTGTACATCTTTTGACCAATGTTCATCTTTCTAGTAAAATTTTTGCCACATGTAAGTAAAAGTTTTATTTATATTCCAAATAGAATATAGTGCCATTTGCAGTTTGCTAAATGGGGTTTCTGTTTTTCAAAGCTTCAATTTAAATTTTTAATTTTCATTGGGGAATTCATTTCTATGTGGTTATTAAGCAGAATATGTACTGATTACATTAAAATACATTATTTTTTCACTTGATTTATCTTTAGACTCAACATTATTTATTTGGCAAACTTTGAATGAAACTATTTTCTGAAATAGTTGAAAACAAAAATATCTAGCATGGCATACTATATATATATATATATATATATATATATATATATATATATATCACAATGGAGTAGAAGAATATCTATCTATCTATATATAGATAGATAGATATAGATATATATTCTTGTGTTGCTGAATGTTAAAGACATAAGAAAGGCGTTTACAAGGATATGGTCCTCAGAACTCAAATTTTTCAAACAATATTAACTTTCACACCACACAATCATACATTGATTGAATATTGTCAAATATCTGTTAGTTGTTTTCTCCAACAATTGAAAATAACCTGCAGCATTGTGAATTCTGCAATTTAACTGTCTTTGACAGTAGGATGAAAAGAACAGAATTGAAAGCTCAAAAGCATCGATTTTAGTTACTAGACAGCAGCACTGCTGGAGTTTACTCATGTTCCCACGATGGACAGGTGCTTTCTCAACTTGATGTTTCGAAAGTAGATCTCTCACTTGCAGCCATTTCCCATGAGTGTTTACCAAGTTAAGTGCTGGGAATACCATAGATGGAACATTGTAGTGAGAATTGCCTATGATGTCATAGACACTTGAGGAAAACTTCTAGAAGTGAAATTTAGTCACAGTAGAGACTAAATAAGAAAGATGCTTACTGAGTAAGGTGGGATCCAAAAAGTATAATGCAGAATTCAGTAATTTATAAATTACTTTTTTTTTTTCTGAAAGAGCTCAACCGAATAACACTTAATGAAGGAAAGTAAAAGCTTAACTTAACCATTTGGTACATTGTGATTCCTGCTGTTAGTAAATTTCAAATTCAGCAGTTTTAAATATGGAAGGAAGTGATGAACCTGATCAGCCAATCTCAGCAGGGAGGCAAGAAATTCGAAAGAAAAGAAGACCTAGCCAACCAATGGTAGACAAATCCCAACAGACTGACGTATCAGAGATAAAGTGTCTCTTGCCTATACCACAACCATGTGGCCCCAAAGCTAACCTTAATATTAGTAATAGTCCTGAAAGCAGAGTCAACTATGAGTCTCTTAGATTATCTTCTCAGCTTCAGCAAACTTGGACAAAGAGAAAGCGTGGGCAAGATAAGGTTGATAAATGTTTGCAGACAGACATTATTCCTGAAGAGATAAAGGAAACCAAGCCAGTTGATGCCATAGTGGTACCTGAAGAAAAACCAGAGGCTGTTGGAGAAGCAGCTGCTGAGTTTCCAGAGAGTGTTCATGGAGCAGAAATTCCATCAAGCAAACACTCAGATCAACAAAAATTAGATGGATCTGATCAAACCATTCATACTGGAGATGAAGACAAAGAAAAGAAGAGCTTTGGTGAAACAAAAATAGTTATTGGCAGGCCAAGTAGTTCTTTTTCAAAGTCAAAAGATGCTGTGCAGAAACGTAAATCCTCAGGGCAGACTTTAATTACTGAGCATCCTGAATTTCAACCTGCAACAAGTAGCAATGAGGAAATTATGAAGAAAAGTACAAACAGATCTTCATTTAGTCAACAGATCAAAGAAGATACTCCAGTACTTTTATATGAGCATGACTTTGTAGTTGAAGTAAGGCCTCCGACAGTAGAAAAGATCTCTGCTGAAGTGCAATCTCCACCAGCTGAGAAGGCCCCTGCAGAAGAAGCCCCAGTGAAAGTTAAGTCTCCACCAGCTGAGAAGGCCTCTGCAGAAGAGGCACCAGTGAAAGTTAAGTCTCCACCAGCTGAGAAGGTCCCTGTGGAAGAGGCCCCAGAGGAAGGTAAGTCTCCACCAGCTGAGAAGGTCCCTGTGGAAGAGGCCCCAGAGAAAGTTAAGTCTCCACCAACTGAGAAGGTTCCTGTGGAAGAGGCCCCAGTGAAAGTTAAGTCTCCACCAGCTGAGAAGGTCCCTGTGGAAGAGGCCCCAGAGAAAGTTAAGTCTCCACCAGCTGAGAAGGTCCCTGTGGAAGAGGCCCCAGTGAAAGTTAAGTCTCCACCAGCTGAGAAGGTCCCTGCAGAAGAGGCCCCAGTGAACGTTAAGTCTCCACCAGCTGAGAAGGTCCCTGCAGAAGAGGCCCCAGTGAACGTTAAGTCTCCACCAGCTGAGAAGGTCCCTGCAGAAGAGGCCCCAGTGAACGTTAAGTCTCCACCAGCTGAGAAGGTCCCTGCAGAAGAGGCCCCAGTGAAAGTTAAGTCTCCACCAGCTGAGAAGGCCTCTGCAGAAGAGGCCCCAGTGAAAGTTAAGTCTCCACCAGCTGAGAAGGTCCCTGTGGAAGAGGCCCCAGAGAAAGTTAAGTCTCCACCAACTGAGAAGGTTCCTGTGGAAGAGGCCCCAGTGAAAGTTAAGTCTCCACCAGCTGAGAAGGTCCCTGTGGAAGAGGCCCCAGTGAAAGTTAAGTCTCCACCAGCTGAGAAGGTCCCTGCAGAAGAGGCCCCTGAGAAGGTCCCTGCAGAAGAGGCCCCAGTGAAAGTTAAGTCTCCACCAGCTGAGGCGGCCTCTGCAGAAGAGGTCCCAGTGAAAGTGAAGTCTCCACCAGCTGAAGAGGCCTCTGCAGAAGAGGCCCCAGTGAAAGTTAAGTCTCCACCAGCTGAGGTGGCCTCTGCGGAAGAGGCCCCAGTGAAAGTTAAGTCTCCACCAGCTGAGAAGGTCTCTGCGGAAGAGGCCCCAGTGAAAGTTAAGTCTCCACCAGCTGAGGCGGCCTCTGCAGAAGAGGCTCCAGTGAAAGTTAAGTCTCCACCAGCTGAGGCGGCCTCTGCGGAAAAGGCTCCAGTGAAAGTTAAGTCTCCACCAGCTGAGGAGGCCTCTGCAGAAGAGGCTCCAGTGAAAGTTAAGTCTCCACCAGCTGAGAAGGTCTCTGCAGAAGAGGCCCCAGTGAAAGTTAAGTCTCCACCAGCTGAGGCGGCCTCTGCAGAAGAGGCACCAGTGAAAGTTCAGACTCCACCAGCTGAAGAGGCCTCTGCAGAAGAGGCCCCAGTGAAAGTTCAGTCTCCACCAGCTGAGAAAGTCCCTGCAGAAGAGGCCCCAGTGAAAGTTCAGTCTCCACCAGCTGAAATGGTCCCTGCAGAAGAGGCCCCAGTGAAAGTTCATACTCCACCAGCTGAAGAGGCCTCTGCAGAAGAGGCCCCAGTGAAAGTTAAGTCTCCACCAGCTGAGGCGGCCTCTGCAGAAGAGGCCCCAGTGAAAGTTAAGTCTCCACCAGTTGAGAAGGCCTCTGCAGAAGAGACCCTAGAGAAAGTTAAGTCTCCACCAGCTGAGGCGGCCTCTGCAGAAGAGGCCCCAGTGAAAGTTAAGTCTCCACCAGCTGAGGTGGCCTCTGCAGAAGAGGTCCCAGTGAAAGTTAAGTCTCCACCAGCTGAGGTGGCCTCTGAAGAAGAGGCCCCAGTGAAAGTTAAGTCTCCACCAGCTGAAGAGGCCTCTGCAGAAGAGGCCCCAGTGAAAGTTAAGTCTCCACCAGCTGAGAAGGTCCCTGCAGAAGAGGCCCCAGTGAAAGTTCAGACTCCACCAGCTGAAGAGGCCTCTGAAGAAGAGGCCCCAGTGAAAGTTAAGTCTCCACCAGCTGAGAAGGTCCCTGCAGAAGAGGCCCCAGTGAAAGTTCAGACTCCACCAGCTGAAGAGGCCTCTGCAGAAGAGGCCCCAGTGAAAGTTAAGTCTCCACCAGCTGAGGCGGCCTCTGCAGAAGAGGCCCCAGTGAAAGTTAAGTCTCCACCAGCTGAGAAGGTCCCTGCAGAAGAGGCCCCAGAGAAAGTTAAGTCTCCACCAGCTGAGGCGGCCTCTGCAGAAGAGGCCCCAGAGAAAGTTAAGTCTCCACCAGCTGAGGCGGCCTCTGCAGAAGAGGCCCCAGTGAAAGTTAAGTCTCCACCAGCTGAGGCGGCCTCTGCAGAAGAGGCCCCAGTGAAAGTTAAGTCTCCACCAGCTGAGGCGGCCTCTGCAGAAGAGGTCCCAGTGAAAGTTAAGTCTCCACCAGCTGAGGCGGCCTCTGCAGAAGAGGCCCCAGTGAAAGTTAAGTCTCCACCAGCTGAGGCGGCCTCTGCAGAAGAGGCCCCAGTGAAAGTTAAGTCTCCACCAGCTGAGGCGGCCTCTGCAGAAGAGGTCCCAGTGAAAGTTAAGTCTCCACCAGCTGAGGCGGCCTCTGCAGAAGAGGCCCCAGTGAAAGTTAAGTCTCCACCAGCTGAGGCGGCCTCTGCAGAAGAGGCCCCAGTGAAAGTTAAGTCTCCACCAGCTGAGGTGACCACTGTAGAAGAGGCCCCAGTGAAAGTTAAGTCTCCACCAGCTGAGGCGGCCTCTGCAGAAGAGGCCCCAGTGAAAGTTAAGTCTCCACCAGCTGAGGTGGCCTCTGCAGAAGAGGTTCCAGTGAAAATTAAGTCTCCACCAGCTGAGCAGGCCCCAACTGAAAAGATTGCTGCTGAACTTAATCTTCCACCAACTGAAGAAAGGACTTCAGAAATGGTCTCTGTTGCCACAAAACTTTCATCTTCTGAAGAGGCCAATATTTCAAATATCTCTTCAAAACACTCCATTGATGAAGTTCTGTCTCCACCATCTACAACACCTCCTGCAGATGAGGCTCTGGTAGAGAGTGTATCTACTGAATTTCAATCTTCCATAACAATAGATGTTCCAGAATTAGTAACTTTAAAAGAGAATCCAAAATTTGAAGGGCCTTTTCCATTGCCTGCTGTTCCTGAATAGGTTTCTACTATTGAAATATAGAGTGTCAACCATATAGAACTAAAGGAGCAGCCTCTTCCACAGCTATAGTGAAATCTTAACTAAGCTAGCTATCAGAGGCTAGGGGGTTGTGGAACTACATACTTTAAAAGATGGTAGTCATTTGGAAGGTGGTTTGTGAACAGGGAAATGAAAGGAAACCCCAAGATGTGGCCTGCAGGTTGGAAAATGAATAATAAAAATAACTGGTTTAAAATTACTTGTTATTTTCATTCAATCCAGAGTGTATAATATATACTTATTTTGATGTAAAATAAGTGTGTGATTGAAATAATTACTCAAAATATCCTATTTAAACTAAACCCTGTTGACGAGGGTAAAGTATACAGACATATATATTTTCTCTATATGTAGCTTGTAGTGAAAAAGGCATTTTCTTTTCTTCAGTTCTCTTATCTACTTTAAATTCCTTGAGTTGGAGTCACATATTGACAGTTATGTGGTATTTTCTTTTCCTTAGCATAATTCATTATATCCTTTATTCTCTTTCCAATTGATACCTTCTGAGACAAACATTTCTATCCTGTTTCCCCTCCTATCTTCTTGTATATTTTACAGTTCAATGTCTAGATACGGAAATTTATTTATTTGGAAAAAATCTTCATTTTAATCAAGATAACCACAGATGAAGTATTTAAAAAGCAGTATAAGCATTAAGAAAAATATACTTAGATTGCCTTGAGGCCATATTCTTATTTAGTTTTAAATTCATTTCAGGTTACAATGCGGTGAGACCTTTAGAAGCTTGGCTTGTATTTTTTTGCACTCTGATCTTGTGGCAAAGGGAAACTTAGAATAAAATTGAATTACTATAGTATAAGCTATTAACATTTTAAAAGAGTAATTATGAATTATTTTGTCTATTATTAAATGACATCTTCATTTCTATGATTATGCCAACTTTTCAGAGAAAATTTTGTCTAGCTACAATGTTCTGGTTACACTGTTCTGAAATGATGAAATGATTCTCATAAATATTTCAATTTGGTAAGTGTATTTCTTTGTTTAGTGACAACTCTAGATTGATAATTTGATGATTATAAACCTTGTTAAGCTTTGATGCCTTATAATTATTAAATTTTTCTCACATTCTTCATTACCTCTATAGCCAAGAACATGTGATATTTTAAAGTAAAATTTTCAGAATTTATAAAAAATTTGTAAGCACAGTTGTCCCTTGGTATACATGGGGGATTGGTTCAAGCACCCTCTACAGGTAACAAAATCTGAGAATTGATAAGTCCCTTATGCAAAATGATATAGTAAAAAGTATACAGCTGATTGAAAATACTGTTTTTGATCATGGTTGGTTAAATTTGTAGATGCAAAACCAACAGATACAGAGGATTGAATACATGTTGTACTTTTTAAAAAATTGTGACCAGATTTGAGACTGAGAAATATTATTCTAGACTTGAATGAGGGTTGCTTTTCTGATATTTCAAGTCCTTTTTATTTTATTATTTTTTGAGATATTTTAAATCCAGTTAAATTTATGTTTCTATATTTGAAAATGATTTTAAAAATAATTTTAGATATTGTATTATGTCTTTCTGTGCTGTTTTAAAAAATTGTTTTGGATTTGATTTTTTTTACCTTCCAGCATTATTAAGATATAATTAACTTATTGTGTAAATTTAAGATGTACAATGTGATGATTTGCTATATGTAACATTGTAACATACTTGCTTCATTGAGGTTAATACATCCACCACCTCACATAATTAAATTTTTTTGAAATGGTGACATAATTTAAGATCTAATTTAAGTATATAATACAGTATATAATATATAATATACACTCACCATTTGGTACTTCAGATGCCCATAATTTATCCTATCTAATAATAGACAAACATGGTAATTGACCGCACCTTCGCTACGCCTCCCATTGGCAAATCAGCGTGATATGAAAATTAACCACCAACAAAGATAGCAGCTAACTTGCATACTGCAGGCAGGGCGGGACAGCGTGAGCCTCCAGCGTGCAGCCATCCAGGGCAGGCCAACCCCAGAAGCCCCAGCAGCCAGCCATGCCTTGCCGCCCCAGGACCCCATCATTGGCGGGTCCCAGAGCAGCAAGGCACACCTGCCCCAGAAGCCCCAGAAGCCGCCTGATATGGTAGTAACTCTGAAAGTCAGGGGCATAAATGCACCAATTAAAAGACAGATTATGAGGGTGAATCAAAAAAAAAAAACACACACCACTTTAAATATAAAGAAACATATAGATTAAAAGTAAATGAATTAAGCTGCAGCCTGTTTTGCTCAGTGGATAGAGCATTAGCCCGTGGACTGAAGGGTCCCAGGTTTGATTCCTGTCAAGGACATGTACCTCAGTTGCTGGCTTGATCCCCAGTCCCTATCAAAGCATGTGTAGTAGGCAACCAATCAATATGTCTCTCCCTTTCCCTTCACTCTCTCTAAAATTCAATGGAAAAATATCCTTGGGTGAAGATTAACAAAAACAAAGTAAATGGATTAAGTAACATTAAAGAGATTATAAGAAAAATATATTCCAAATTTTGTTTCTTAGTTGTATAATGGTTATGTTTAAAGTATTAACACCTATGAAATTGGGTGAAGGGTACATATAATATGCTGTAGTATTTTATAGTTTTTTTTACATGTATGAGATTATTTCAAATTAAATTATTAAAAAACTAAAAATTAATAAAAATTAATTGAAATGTGTCTGCATTACATGAAAAATCTCCTAATTGCTTCTAGCATAATTTATTAAATTGTGCTAAAATTTACAATGGTTCAGTTAAAAAATATCTTAATTCTAAATGAAATAATAGAAAATATATAGTAGTGCAGTTATAAACACTTATCTGAAAATAAAAATTTAAAGAAGTGAATTTAAAGAAGGGATTAGCCAAAGAAAATATATGCACAACCCATGGACACAGACAACAGTATGGTGATGGCCAGAGAGAAGTGGGGGGCAAGAGCTGGGTGGAGGGGGCAAATGGGGGGAAATAGGGACATCCTATATAATAATAATAAAAGGCTAATATGCACATTGACTGAACAGCAGAATGACCAGTTGCTATCATGTGCACTGGCCACCAGGGCGCAGACACTCAATACAGGAGCTGCCCCTGGTGGTCAGTGCACTTCCATATGGGGAGTGCCACTCAGCCAAAAGCTGTCTCATGGCTGGCCAGCGCAGAGGTGGTGGCAGGAGCCTTTCCCACTTCCGTGGCAACACTAAGAATGTCCAACTATGGTTTAGACCTGATCCCTTGGGGGCCTAAGCCTTTAGTCAGACATCCCCTGAGGGCTCCCGGGCTGCCAGAGGGATGTCTGATTGCCAGCTTAGGCCCAATCCCCCGGGGAGCGGGCCTAATCCAGCAGGTGGTCATCCCCTAAGGGGTCCCAGACTGCAAAAGGGCACAGGCCAGGCTGAGGGACACCCCCCCACAAGTGCAGAAACTTTTGTGCCCTGGGCCTCTAGTTCATTTTATAACTGGAAGTTGTACCCTTTAAACAACATCTCCCATTTCTCCCACCTCCTAACTCCTAGGAGCCACCATTCTACTCTTTGTTTTTATGAGTCCACATATAAATTATATAACAAATAAGTCTTTGTCTGGCTTATTTCATTGAGCATAATTCCCTGAAGGTTCATCCATGTTATCATCAGTGGCAGTATTTCCTTTCTTATTATTATTACTAGAGGCCCAGGGCACAAAAATTTCTTCACTTGTGGGGGGGTGTCCCTCAGCCTGGCCTGTGCCCTTTTGCAGTCTGGGACCCCTTAGGGGATGACCACCTGCTGGATTAGGCCCGCTCCCCGGGGGATTGGGCCTAAGCTGGCAATCAGACATCCCTCTGGCAGCCCGGGAGCCCTCAGGGGATGTCCACTTGCCAGCGGGGAGCAGGCCTAAGCTGCAGTCAGACATCCTTAGCACTGCTAAGAAGGCTGGAGAGGCTCCCACCACCACCGCTGTACTGGCAGCCATCAGCCTGGCTTGTGGCTGAGCAGAGCTCCCCCTGTGAGAGTGCACTGACCACCAGGGGGCATCTCCTGCATTGAGCATCTGCCCCCTGGTGGTCAGTGTGTGTCATAATGACCAGTCATTCCCAGTCGTTCTGCTTTTAGGGTCAGTTTGCATATTACCCTTTTATTATATAGGATAGAGGCCTGGTGCATGAGTGGGAGCCACCTGGTTTGCCCTGAAGGGTGTCCCAGATCAGAGTGGGGGTCCCCGCTGGGGTGCCTGGCCAGCCTGGGTGAGGGCTGATGGGTGTTTGCAGCTGGTCACACCTCCTTCAGGGTGGAGGTTCCCACTGGGGTGCCTGGCCAGCCTGGGTGAGGGGCTAATGGCTGTTTTCAGACTGGCCACACCCCCTTTTGGGTGGGGGGTCCCTACTGGGTTGCCTGGCCAGTCTGGATGAGGGGCTGAGGGCTGTTTTCAGGCTGGCCAAGTCCCCCAGTGATGGAAGCTCCCAGCCTCTCCTTTTTTTCGTTTTTTCTTTTTATTCTGAGATTTATTTACCTTCTATAATTGAAACTTTCTAGCCTTTAGTGGAACTCAGAGCTGGGCAGGGCGGACCGGAAGCTTGGCTTCCTCCATCGCCAGGGGCAACCCAAGCCTCCTACTTGCTCCAGTTCTTGGCCACAGCTGGCTGAAAGCAGGTATCTGGGGTTTATTTATCTTCTATAATTGAAACTTTGTTGCTTTGAGTGGAGCTCAGAGCCACCCGGGACAGGCGGGAAGCTTGGCTTCCTCCATCACTGGAGCAACCAAGCCTCCTGCTCGCTCCAGCTCCGTGGCTGCTGGCTGCCATCTTGGTTGGCTTTATTTGCATATAGTCACTCTGATTGGCTGGTGAGCGTGGCTTAAGGCATAGCGAAGGTATGGTCAATTTGCATGTTTGTCTTTTATTAGATTAGATTATTAATATGGAATATTATACCATTGTGTATATGTATGCCACATCTTCTTTGTCCATCCATTGATGAACACTTAGGTTGTTTTCATACCACGGTTATTATAATGCTGCAATGAACAAAGATGTATAGATATCTCTTTGAGGTAATCATTTCATTTGGAGTGAAGTGAGATTTCTGGATCATATGGTAGTTCCATTTTTAATTTCTTGAGGAGCCTTAATACTAGTTTCATAATGGCTATACCAGTTTATATTCCCACTGACTGTGTTCAAGGGTTCCCAATTCTCTACATCCTCTCCAGCATCTGTTATTGTCTTTTTATAATAGACATCCTAACATGTATGAAGTGATATCTCATTTTGGTTTTGATTTACATTTCCCTGGTTACCAGTGATATTGCGTTACTGTTTTTTGATTTTTTTTCAAGGGAGTTGTATGAATTCCTTGTATATTTTGGATATTAACTCATTATCAGATATGTGCTTTGCAAATATTTTCTCCTATTTCATTGGTTGCCTTTTCATTTTGTTGATGGTTCTTTGCTGCGCAGAAGATTAATTTAGTGTAGTTTTGCTTATTTATTTTTGTTATCTTTGTTTTTGGTATAAAAAAAAAATTATTGCCAAACCAATGTCAAGAATTTTACCCTCTATTTTTTTCTTCCAGGAGTTTTATGGTTTCAAGTCTCATGTTCAAGTCTTTAATCTATTTTGAGTTGATTTTTTTGTACGATGTATGATAAGGGTTCAGTTTATTCTTTTGCATGTGGTTATGCATTTTTCCCAGCACTATTTATTGAGTAAATTATCTTTTTCCCTACTGTTTAGTTTTGGTATGTTTGTTAAAATTTAATTAACCTTGTATTCAGGGGGTTAGTTCTGGGCTCTATATTCCACTGATCTATGAATCCATTTTAATGTCAATGCCATATTGTTTTAATTATTATGGCTTTGTAGTACAGTTTGAAAGCAGGAATGTAATACCTCCACCTTTGTTCTTCTTTTTCAAAATAGCTTTGGCTATTTGTAGTATTTTGTGGTTCCATATGAATTTTAGAATTGCTTTTTCTATTTCTATGAAAATGCCGTTGGAATTTTGGTAGGCATTACATTCAATCTATAGATGACTTTGGGTGGAACAAATATTTCTTAAAAATACTAATTTTTATAATACATGAATATAGAATATCTTTTCATTTATTTGTGTTGTCTTTAATTTGTTTAATCAACATCTTATAGCTTTCAGTGTAGAGATCTTTCATCTCCTTGGTTAATTTGTTCCTAAGTATTTCATTGTTTGTTTTTGATAATATTGTAAATGTAACCATTTATTAATTTCTCTTTACAATAGTTTGTTGTATAAAACTCAAGTGATTTTTATATATTCATTTTATACTCTCCAGATTTACTGAATTTAATAGTTTTTAGTGAAATTTTTAGGTTTTTATATGTAAAATATTATGTTATTTGCAAATATGGACAATTTTACTTCTTTCATTCCAATTTGGATACCTTTCATATCTTTTTCTGACTAATTACTCTGACTGGAATTTCTAGTAAATACTAGCTACATTATAAAAGGCCAGTGTCCCCAATGACTGCAACAACCAGACAGATGACTGGTCACCATGAGGTGCATTGAACAGCTCCCAGCAGCGGACGGGGTGGCTCTCGGCTCCCAGCGCAGAAAATTCAAACCAAGTGGGTAGGACTGAGGCAGCAGATCATATTCTAAAATAATTGCTTTTGCGACACAAATGTGGAGCTGGAAAAGCGGTCCAGCTAGGCCAATGGTTCTCAACCTGTGGGTCGCGACCCCTTTGGTGGTCGAATGACCCTTTCTTTTTTATTTTTTTTTATTTTTTTTATTTTTTAAAAAATATACTTTATTGATTTTTTACAGAGAGGAAGGGAGAGGGATAGAGAGTTAGAAACATCGATGAGAGAGAAGCATCGATCAGCTGCCTCCTGCACACCCCCTACTGGGGATGTGCCCACAACTAAGGTACATGCCCTTGACCGGAATCAAACCTGGGACCCTTGAGTCCACAGGCAGACACTCTATCCACTGAGCCAAACCGGTTAGGGCATAACTAAGAAAGTTTGCCTAACCCAAAGCCACAAAGATTTACTCCTTTGTTTTTTTCTTCTAAAATTTTTACAGTTTTCCTATGATCCTTTGTGAGCTCATTTTGGCATATGTATGAAGAAGTGTTCCCCGCTTCATTTTTACATGTAGAGATCCAGCTATCCCATCACCATTGTTGAAAAGACAATTTTTCCCCCTACTAAATTATTGTGGCACCTTGTCAAAACCAATTGATTATAAATATAAAAGTTTATTTCTGAACTCAGTTTTATTCCACTGATCTATAGGTCTACTCTTACACCAGTACCACACTGTCTTGATTGTAGTTATTTAGTAAGTTTTTTTTTATTTATTGCTTAAAGTATTACGAAGGGTATTACATATGTGTCCATTTTATCCCCCCGCCCTAGACAGTCCCCTAGCCTCCCCTATCCCCCAGTGTCTTATGTCCATTGGTTATGCTTATATGCATGCATACAAGTCCTTTAGTTGATCTCTTACCCCCCTACCTCCTGCCCCCCAACCCTACCCGGCCTTCCCGCTGCAGTTTGACAATCTGTTTGAGGCAGCTCTGCCTCTGTATCTATTATTGTTCAAAAGTTTATAATGGTCTCTATTGTCCATGAATGAGTGAGATCATGTGGTACTTTTCCTTTATTGACTGGCTTATTTCACTTAGCATAATGCTCTCCAGTTCCATCCATGACGTTGCAAATGGTAAGAGTTCCTTCCTTTTTACAGCAGCATAGTATTCCATCGTGTAGATGTACCACTGTTTTCTAATCCATTCATCTACTGATGGGCACTTAGGCTGTTTCCAAATCTTAGCTATGGTGAATTGTGCTGCTATGAACATAGGGGTGCATATATCCTTTCTGATTGGTGTTTCTGGTTTCTGGGGATATATTCCTAGAAGTGGGATCACAGGGTCAAATGGGAGTTCCATTTTCAGTTTTTTGCGGAAACTCCATACTGTCTTCCATAGTGGCTGCACCAGTCTGCATTCCCACCAGCAGTGGACGAGTGTTCCTTTTTCTCCACATCCTCTCCAGCACTTGTCGTTTGTTGATTTGTTGATGATAGCCAGTCTGACAGGTATGAGATGGTACCTCATTGATGTTTTGATTTGCATCTCTTGGATGATTAGTGACTTTGAGCATGTTTTCATATGTCTCTTGGCTTTCTGAATGTCCTCTTTTGAAAGGTGGCTATTTAGGTCCTTTGCCCATTTTTTGATTGGATTGTTTATCTTCCTTTTGTTAAGTTGTATGAGTTCCCTATAAATTTTGGAAATTAGGCCCTTATCAGATATGACATTGGCAAATATGTTTTCCCACACAGTGGGTTTTCTCGTTGTTTTCTTGATGGTTTCTTTTGCTGTGCAGAAGCTTTTTATTTTGATGTAGTCCCATTTGTTCATTTTTTCTTTTGTTTCAAGTGCCCTAGGAGCTGTATCAGTGAAGAAATTGCTTCGGCATATGTCTGAGATTTTGTAGCCTTTGGATTCTTCTAGAATTTTTATGGTTTCCTGTGGTACATTTAAGTCCTTTATCCATTTTGAGTTTATTCTTGTGTATGGTGTAAGTTGGTGGTCTAGTTTCATTTTCTTGCATATATCTGTCCAATTTTCCCAACACCATTTATTGAAGAGACTATCTTGGCTCCATTGTATGTTCTTGCCTCCTTTGTCAAATATTAATTGAGCATATTGGTTCGGGCCGATTTCTGGGCTCTCTACTCTATTCCATTGATCTATATGCCTATTCTTGTGCCAGTACCAGGCAGTTTTGAGAACAGTGGCTTTGTAATACAACTTGATATCTGGTATTGAGATCCCACCTACTTTGTTCTTTTTCAGGATTGCTGCAGCTATTCGGGGTCTTTTTTTATTCCAGATGAATTTTTGGAGAGTTCGTTCTAGATCTCTGAAGTATGCCGTTGGTATTTTAATGGGAAGTACGTTGAATTTATAGATTGCTTTGGGTAGTATGGACATTTTAATGATGTTGATTCTACCAATCCATGAACACGGTATGTTCTTTCATCTGTTTATGTCTTCCTCTATATCTTTTTTCAACGTCCTGTAGTTTTCTGAGTAGAGGTCTTTTACCTCTGTAGTTAAGTTTATTCCTAGGTAGCTTAATTTTTTTGGTGCGATGGTAAACGGGATTGTTTTTATAATCTCTCTTTTTGAAAGTTCAGTATTGGTGTATAGAAATGCCTCAGATTTCTTGGGGTTAATTTTGTATCCTGCTACATTGCCAAATTCATGTATTAAGTCTAGTAGCCATTTGATGGAGTCTCTAGGGTTTTGTATGTATAATATTATGTTGTCTGCAAATAAGGACAGTTTTACTTCCTCTTTTCCAATTTGGATGCCTTTTATTTCTTCTTCTTGACGAATTGCAATGGCTAACACTTTCAGTACTATGTTGAACAGGAGTGGTGAGAGGGGGCATCCTTGTCTTGTTCCTGTTCTTAGGGGAAATGGTGTTAGTTTTTGTTTATTGAGTATGATGTTGGCTGTGGGCTTGTCATATATGGCTTTTATTATGTAGAGGTATGATCCTTCTATTCCCACCTTGCTGAGAATTTTTATCAAAAATGGGTGTTGGATTTTGTCAAATGCTTTTTCTGCATCAATTGATATGACTATGTGGTTTTTTTCTCTCAATTTGTTTATGTGATGTACCACGTTTATTGATTTGTGGATATTGTACCATCCTTGCATCCCTGGGATAAATCCTACTTGGTCATGGTGTATGATCTTTCTGATGTACTGCTGGATCCGATTTGCTAAGATTTTGTTGAGGGTTTTGGCATCTATGTTCATGAGGGATATTGGCCTGTAATTCTCTTTCACTGTATTGTCTTTACCTGGTTTTGGTATTAGGGTGATGCTGGCTTCATAGAATGAGCTTGGAAGTGTTCCTTCCTCTTGAATTTTTTGTTGTAGTCTTAGGAGGATAGGCTTTAGTTCTTCCTTGAATGTTTAGTAAAACTCTCCTGTTAAGCCATCTGGTCCTGGGCTTTTGTTTGCGGGAAGCTTTTTGATGACTGCTTCAATTTCTTCCATAGTTATTGGCCTGTTGAGATTTTTAGATTCTTCCTAATTAAGTTTTGGAATGTTGTATTTTTCTAGGAATTTGTCCATTTCTTCCAGGTTGTCTAGTTTGTTGGAGTAGAGTTGTCAATAGTATTTTTAACAATCATTTGTATTTCTGTGGGGTCTGTTGTTATTTCGCCTCCATCATTTCTGATTTTGTTTATTTGGGTCCTCTCTAATTGCTTCTTGGTGAGCCTGGTTAGAGGTTCATCAATCTTGTTTATCCTTTCCAAGAACCAGCTCTTGGTTTCATTGATTTTCTGTATTGTTTTTTTGGTCTCTATGTCATTTATTTCTGCTCTAATCTTTATTATCTCCTTCCTTCTGCTCACTCTGGGGTTTTCTTGTTGCTCTCTTTCTAATTCTTTGAGTTGTAGAGTTAGATGATTTACTACCATTGTTTCTTGTTTTTTGAGATAGGTCTGTAGAGCTATAAACTTTCCTCTCAGGACTGCTTTCATTGTGTCCCATAGGTTTTGGATTGTTGTGTTTTCATTGTCATTAGTTTCCAGGATGTTTTTAATTTCTTCTTTGTTCTCATTGGTAACGCAATCAATATTTAATAACATGCTATTCAGCTTCCAAGTGTTTGAGTATTTGGGGATGTTTTTATTGTAGTTTATTTCTAATATTATGCCATTGTGGTCTGAGAAGATGCTTGGTATGATTTCAATCTTCTTGAATTTGGGGAGACTTTGTTTGTGACCCAATATGTGGTCTATTTTTGAATGTGTCCTATGGGCACTTGAGTAGAATGTATATTTCGTGGCTTTGGGGTGAAGTGTTCTGAAGATGTCAATTAAGTCCATCTGATCTAGTGAGTCATTTAGGATTGCTGTTTCTTTGCTGATTGTTTGTCTAGAGCAGCCGTGGGCAAACTACGGCTCACAGGCCGGATCTGGCCCGTTTGAAATGAATAAAACTATTGAAAAAAAGACCATACCCTTTTATGTAATGATGTTTACTTTGAATTTATATTAGTTCACACAAACACTATCCATGCTATTGTTCCGGCCCTCCGGTCCAGTTTAAGAACCCATTGTGGCCCTCGAGTCAAAAAGTTTGCCCATCCCTGGTCTAGAGGATTTATCCAGTCATGTCAGTGGTGTGTTAAAGTTCCCTACTTTGATTGTATTGTTGTCGATCTCTCCTTTGATATCTTCCAGGAGTTTTTTTTTATGTATTTGAGTGCTCCTGCATTGGGTGCATATATGTTTATCAGGGTTATATCTTCTTGTTGTATTGATCCATTTAGTATTATGAAGTGGCCTTCCTTATCTCTTGTTATGGCCTTCACTTTGAGGTCTATTTTGTCCGATATAAGTATTGCTACCCCAGCTTTCTTTTCATTTCCATTTGCCTGAAATTTATTTTTCCATCCCTTCACTTTCAGTCTGTGTGAGTCCCTTCTAATGAGGTGGTTCTCTTGTAGACAGCAAATGTATGGGTCATGTTTTTTTATCCATTCAGCCACTTGATGTCTTTTGGTTGGGGCATTTAGTCCGTTTACATTTAAAGTTATTTTTGAAAGGTACTTGTTTGTAGCCATTTATTTTTTTGTGTGGCTGTTTTCTTTCTGAGCTTTTATTTCTTCTTTTTACACCAGTCCCATTAGCATTTCTTGCATTGCTGGCTTGGTGGTGATAAACTCCCTTAGCCTTTTTTTGCCTGTGAAGCTTCTTATTTCCCCTTCAATTTTGAATGATAGCCTTTCTGGATAGAGTATTCTTGGATTCAGTCCTTTGCTTTGCATCACTTTGTAAATTTCAGTCCATTCTTTTCTGGCCTGATGTGTTTCTGTTGAGAAATCATTTGATAATCTAATGGGAGATCCCTTGTATGTAACTTTCCATCTCTCTCTTGCAGCCTTTAAGATTCTCTCTTTGTCCTGAACATTTGCCATGGTAATTATGATGTGTTTTGGTGTGGGTCTTTTTGGGTTCATCTTGTTTGGGACTCTCTGTGCTTGTGTGACTTTTTTCTTCCCCACCTCAGGAAAGTTTTCTGATATTATTGCTTCGAATAAATTTTCTAATCCTTGTTCCTCTTTCTGTTGTTCTGGCACCCCTATTATTCTTATGTTGTTTAATTTCATGTTGTCCCATAGCTTCCTTAAGCTCTCTTCCTGTCTTTTAATTTTTTTGTCCAATTGCAGTTCAGTTTGGGTGTGTTTTGCTTCCTTGTCTTCTAATTCAGTAATTTGATCCTCTGCTTCTCCTCGTCTACTGTTGAAACTTTCCTTTTTCTTTTTTAATAATTTTTATTTCTTGAAGTATTATAAAGAGTATTACATATGTCTCCTTTTTCCCCCATCTTGACATTCCCCCGGCCTCCCCTATCCCCTAGTGTCTTGTGTCCATTGGTTATTCTTATATGCATGCATATAAGTCCTTCAATTGATCTCTTAACCGCCCCCCCGCAACCCTCCCCAGGCTTCCCACTGTAGTTTGACAGTCTGTTCAATGCTGCTCTGCCTCTGCATCTACCCCTGTTCATCAGTCTATACTGGTCCACATTATCCGTTTCAACCTCACCAGGGCCGTCGCATCCTCACTGGGGCCATCCCGACCTCACCGGGGCTGTTTTGGCCTCACCAGGGCAGTCCAGACCTCACCGGGGCCGTCCCGATCCCAACAGGGCTATCCTGACCTCACCAGGGCCGTTTTGGCCACACTGGGGCCATCCCAACCTCAGTGGGACCGTCCGACCTCACAGGGACCGTCCCAACCTCACTGGGGCCATTTCAACTTCACCAGGGCCATCGCGGCCTCACCGGGGCCATCCCAACCTCATTGGAGCCGTTTCAGCCTCACCGGGGCCGTCCTAACCTCACTGGGTCCGTTTTGGCCTCACCGGGTCCGTTTCAACCTCACCGGGGCTGTTTCAACCTCACCGGGGCCATCCCGACCTCACCGGGGCCATCTCGACCTCTCCAGGGCCGTCCCAACCTCACCGGGGCAGTCTCGACCTCACTGGAGCCCTCTCGACCTCACCGGGGCCATCTCGACCTCTCCAGGGCCGTCCGGACCTCACCAGGGCTGTCCCGACCTCACCTGGGCTGTCCCGACCTCACCTGGGCCATCTTGACCTCACTGGTGCCGTACCTCACCAGGGCCATTCAGGCCTCACCAGGGCAGTCCCAACCTCACTGGGGCCATTTCAGCCTCACTGGGGCCATCACGGCCTTACTGGAGCCGTTTCGGCCCCACCGGGGCTGTTTCAACCTCACTGGGGCCATTCTGACCTCACCGGGGCTGCCCCGACCTCACTGGGGCTGTCCTGACCTCACTGGGGCCGTCTTGACCTCACTGGTGCCATACCTCACCAGGGCCATTGCGGCCTCACCGGGGCTGTCCCAACCTCACCGGGGCCATCCCGACTTCACCGGTGCCGTTTCGACCTCACCGGGGCTGTTCTGACCTTACTGGTGTCGTTTTGGCCTCACTGGGGCCATCCTGACCTCACTAGGGCTTTTTCAACCTCATCGGGGCCATCCCAACCTCACCGGGGCAACACATAGTTTGGCACTCTGTTCCCTTCCGGGAGGCTCCCTGCCAGACAAAATCTCCAGGCGTTCCTGGTGGCTGAACATCTGGCACGCATGCTCGGACTTCACCCTCCACCAAATGTACAGACTGCCTGTCTGCCGTCTCCCAGCATCCCACGCGAGACTGGAACTGGTGGACGTGCTTGTGTGCCTGCTGGTACAGTGGTTCCACATCGCCAGCCCAGCTGGGCCCGGCCCCGGCCTCCCCCAAACCTAACTCCGACCCCCGAGCACGTCCCTCCCGTATGTGAGGAGCCGAAATCTGCAGCCTGCTGGGTTGGGCTCTGTACTTGGTGCCTCTGCACATCCTACTCAATCTCAATGCTCTTCTTTCTATGCAAGGAGTTGAAATCTGCCGTTTGTTGGGTTGAGCTCTGTACTTGGTGTCTCTGCACATCCTACTCAGTCTCAATACTCTTATTTCTTTCCTTCCAGTTGTAGAGCTTCCACTGGGCCAGCTTTCCCATGGTTCCGTATGATCGCTGTTTGTCCTGTAGTTGGTAGTTTCAATGTTGCTGTGGGAGGCAGCACGCACAGGTCTGTACCTTACGCTGCCATCTTGGTTCTCCTGTGTCTGTTTTTGAGTGTGTCTCCCATGGGTGCAAGGAGTTGAAGTCTGCAGTTTGTTGGGTTAGGCTGAAAAAGCGCAGGTGGGTCTTTTTGTGCCCCTCGCACAGCTTGGATGGGGATGTAAATTGAGTAGGGCGGGGTCTCAGGGAGTCACCGGGTTGGAGCAAATAGCAATGGCGTCTCCGCGGCTCCTTGCCTCTCTGGGGCTCTGGGACTTTGCGTCCCCTAGTGCTGGCGAGCAGCTGCGGACAGAGCCTCCCTTGCTTTCCGACTGCTGCAAGGCTGTGCCGCCTCTCCCAGCAGGGTCTGGTGCCTCATGATCCTGCCTGAACCAGCTCAGTGGATTCGAGAGTTTGTAAAAGCACCAGCGTTTCCTCTTGTGCCTCTGGCACAGCTTGGATGGGGATGTAAATTGAGTAGGGCGGGGTCTCAGGGAGTCGCCAGGGTGGGGCAAATAGCAATGGCGGAGTCTCTGCCGCTCCTCGGCTCTCCAGGACTCCTGGACTTCATGTCCCCCAGTGCCAGCGAGGAGCTGCACGACAGAGCCTCCCTCACTTTCCGCTGCAAGGCTGTGCCGCCTCTCCCCATGGGGCCTGGGGCCTCAGAGACCTGCCCTGAGCAAGCCCAGAGGATTCCAGAGTTTGTAACCCCTTCTGATTGAAAAAAACCCCCCGCACATCCAGTTGCAGCCCGCCTGGCGAGCGACGCTGTACCTCTGTTTTTGGCATCTCTGTAGCTCCTACTCAGTCTCACTGAGCTTCTTTCTTTCCTTCCAGTTGTAGAACTTCCACTGGGCCAACTTTCCCATTGTTCTGAATGGTGGTTGTTTGTCTTATAGTTGGTAGTTTCAATGATGTTGTGGGAGGCAGCACGCACAGGTCTACACCCTACGCCACCATCTTGGTTCTCTCTACTGTTGAAACTTTCAATGGTGTTTTTTATTGCAGCTATATCACTCTTCATTTCTTCTTGGTTCTTACCTAAGTTATTGATTTTTTCATTCATTTCTTTTTGAGTCTTACATAAGTTATTGATTTTTTTCATGTTTCTTCTTGCTTCTTGCATAAGTTGTTGATTTTTTCCTCCAACCAGTTTATGCACTCTAGGAACCTTAATCTGAATTCTTTTTCTGTCATGTTGCATGCCTCTATATCACTTAGCTGCTTTTCTGGTGAGTCCTCCTTTCTTTTCCTTTGGGGATTTCTTTGTCTACCCATGTTTGATCTCACCGACATATCTAGATGTTGAGTTGTTTAGTGGCTGCTCCCTGGGTGGCACTGGATCCTCTAGCTGTGGTTGCTCCTTGGGCGGTTGTGGTAGCAGCTGCTCCTCAGTTGGCAGCAGCTCCTCTGGTGGGTGCTGTTCACAGCTGTGGTGGCTCTTCTGGCTGGTGGGGGGAGGCTTCACACACAGCTGCTGATCCCCAGACTGGGGTGTGGTGATTAGGAGGCTGCTGTTGCTTGGATCTGCTGCATTGATTTAAAGGCACAAAATACAACACAACAAGGCACAGCGTACCAGGCACTGAACACAAATGTATTCATGATATTAATAACCCCAAATAAAGGTGACCACTTGAGCTAAGAGAATTAGGGGATAAGGAAGAAAGAAGAGAAAAAGATAAAAGAGAAAAAAGAAAAAAAAAGGAGTGCCAAAATGAAATTTGGAAAAGGGAGAAAAAAAAAGTAAGAGAGAATGAAGTAGAAGAGGGGAAAAGACTATTTATATGAGGAGAAAACTCTGAAGAACCATCACTAATCCAAACAAATTCCAGCAACAGATCCCTGGAGATGAATACAAACTACAAACAACCACTAATATCAAGCGAGGCAAGGGAAAACAGAAGCACAAAAATAACCAGGGGGTGGGGAACCAACAGAAAAATAAAAATAAAAAGCAAAACAACCCCACAAACAAACCTAAAAAAACCCAATATATTCAACAATCTAGCAAACAAAACAATAGAGGGAGAAAAGAAAAAAGAAATTTGGATAGTGAAGAAATATAAGGGAGAGGTGTATAAGGATTTAGAGCAGGGGATTGGAAATAGCATATATAAGCGGGGTGAAATTTTGACAGGGGGTAAAAAGAAGGAATAGGGAAAATCTAAAGCAGGAGTAGGGTAAGAGATACAGGACAACAAAAGGGGAAAAGTGAGGAAGAGGGTTTTAGCATAGAGGTAGTGAAAAATGATGTTAAAGGAACAATGAAAATAGAATGTAGAACACTAATCCCAAAATAAAATAAAGAGAAAATAAAATGACACTTTAAAAAATGTTAAAATGTAAGGAGTAATAATACTGGTTAAAAATAAAAATGTAGTAAGTAAAAGGGTAAAATCAGTTGATGAAAAAAGAAAAAAAAATTGGTTTCTTAGTTAAAAGGTGAAAATAAAATAAATAAATAAATAAATAAAAGTTTGCAGTAGCTAGGGTCCTTCAGTTCTTCTACTCGTCAGTCTGGCTCACCTTAGTTCTGCCAGGTATTCAGGAGAGTGATGAATTTCCCTACGATACACTGTTCCTCCGTGTTGTAAACCACAGTCCTGATTTTAAAGCAGACCGTATTTGTTTCCCAGACTGCCTTAATTTGTATTTACATAAGAGTCAGTTTGTGGCTCAGCCTCTGGGTGGCAGTGTTTCTGGATTTACCTCCGAGGCTATACGGCCTCTCTATCCAATAGTTGGGGTTTATTTTCTCTATTGCACTTAAAACTGGTTTGAGAAAGTCCACTGCCCAGAGCTGGTTCCCCAATCTTACCCAGCTCTGTTTCCCAGATTCCACAAACACAACTTAACCCTGCAGTCTCCGTGAGTGTCCCCAACTGGGCAATCCCATGCACTGGGTTTAATAATCAAATGCAATGATTTAAGGAGAAGAGAAAGAGAAAGAAAAACAACAACAACAACAAAAAACAAAAAACAAACAAACAAACAAAAAAACACAAGAGCCTGCGGAGTTGCGCGAACTCGCAACCCTGCACCTTCCAGCCCACGCAGTCTCTTCCGCCTGCCCTCTCTCTCCTTACATTGAGTAGCCTGCACACTGGCAAAATCTGAGGTTGCCTTTTTGCATCCAGTCCAACTATGGGCTAATTTTAAGCGTTCCCTTCTGCCAGCAGCTCTGTGAGAGCTCTTCCACACTCTTGGATCACGCTGGCCCCAAAGGCCGTGGTCTTTGTGGGGCATAGACCTTCCCGTGCACACTCCTCTCCCCAACCGGAATTGCCAACCGCACCTTCAGGCGAGACCTGACCTTTCCGTGAGAAGCAGGACTCCACACAGTCGTGCTGTCCCAGATCCCATGTCTCCGGGTTAGCAGCCCATCTCTGGATGCCAAGTCTTTGGGTGTACAGTATATGTTTCCAAAAAGCAGCCACTCAAGATGGTGTGGTCTCCGCAGCTGAGCCAGTGCTCTGGGAGAGATTTCAGCTGCAGTCTCCAACTTTCAATCCGCTTTCTCCAGGATTCCTCCGCCTTTCCCAGATGCAAACTGTCTCTCAGCTGAATATCCTCTGCTTATTCGGGCTGTATGTTACCCGCTTCAGCTGCTCACCCTAACAGCTCTGGGACAAGGCATGGGACACATCCGTCTATACCTCTGCCATTTTTTCCTCCCCTTAACTTCTTTATGTACCTTTTTCTTAGTTTTTTTTCCAGATACAATATGATGTCATTGATTGAGTCTTTACTTTTCTAATATGGTTTTTTAGTGCTGCACATTTCTCTCTGAGCAATGTTTTAGTGTAGTCCATAAATCCCAATATCTTGTGCTTTTATAATTTAATTCAAATATTTTTTAATTTTGTTTTTGATATATTTTTTAACATTACTAAACATTATGTTATTTGATTTCCAAATATTTGGAGGTTTTTCACATTTAATTTTTGCTGTTGATTATTCATTTAATTACTTTTTTGTTAGAAAATATACTTTGTTTAGTTGACATTTGAAATTTATTGAGACTTGTTTTATGACCCAGCATATGACCTATCTTGGTAAGTGCTCTACATTCTAAAATATTCTATTGTTATTTTGTTGGAGGGTTTTATAAATGTCAGCTTACAATCAACAATTGGTTGAAAGTATTGTTCTCTTTTTTTATATCATTTCTGATTTTCTGTCTACCTGATCTAGGGATTACTGAGAGAGGTATGTTGAAGTCACTGACTGTAATTGAGAATTTGTTCATTTACACTTGAAGTTCTATCAGTTTTCGTTTCATGTATCTTGAAGCTTTGCTATGAGCTGTAAAAGTGTTTGGAATTATTATATTCTTGAAAAAGACCCCTTTGTATTCCTGGTAATAGCCTCTCCTTAGTAACATTGTCATTTGTCTAGTTCAGGTAATTAATAGCCTTTGTTTATTGTGGCCATTATCTGCTTTTCTTATTCTAGTCTTTCTTTTAAATAACCTTTCCTATAATTTCCAGAGTTTTTTTTTTTAAACAAAAATCTGCTCATGTAGTCACTTGCTTAGAGATAAAAGTTCTATTCCTTAAAAACAGTCATAGTCCTTTACAATCTACATTAGCCTATTTTCTATCACCCTCATTAAGTATAGAGTAAGGGTATGAAGTGGAAGTTAATATCATCACTGCCAGTTTGCAAATCCTGACTTCATCATTTATAAGCTGTTTGGGTTAAAGTTAAATAAGCTCCCTGTACTTCAGGTTAATCACCTGAAAAGCTAGCATAATAAGAACAATGACTATCCAATTGTTGTGAATCACAAAATAGTTAATCCATAGTAAGTTTTTTGAATAATACCTAGTACACTGTAAGCAACAGATGCTGGTTCTCCCTCTCATTATTTAATTCCTCTCTGCCCATTCTCTCTTGAACCTGTTCCAATCAGTCTTTGACTCCCACTACTCCACTGAAACTGCTCCTGTAGGGGTCCATGGTGCTCATTGCCAAATCCAATAAGTAATCATCTTTATCTTATTTAGCTTGATACATCATTTAACAGTGCATCAATCATCTCTTCCTTGATTTATTTCCCTCTCTGCATTCGGAATCCCTTTTTCCTAACTCATTGGCTTATTATTGTCAATTTTCCTTGCTAATTCCTCCCCATCTCCCAGACTTCTAATCTGGAGAAATCCAGGTTTCTTTTCCTGCATCTCTTTTTTCCCTTCTCCCCTCTATGTACATTCACTTCCATAGTAAACTCATTTAATCTTATGGATAAAATATTGTTTCAATTATCTGATGATTTGTATCTCCCCATGAAGATCTCTGAGACAGCCTACTCACAACCTTCACTTGTTGACTGATAGACATTTTTCCACTGGAAAGGTGCTAGAGTTTAAAAATAGCCAGAATTTTGTTTTTCATCTCTGTTTCTATCTTTTTATTTATACCTGAGACAACAAAAATAATTTTCAGAAAATAACTAGGTTTAAAAGAAAGGAATACTGATGGTGGAACATTGCATCTTGACAAGAAAAGAGGTGAGTATGAGAAAAAAGAGGAATAAGGCTTTGGTTTGAGTATATTTTGATATCATAATATCAAAATGTGATCCATTATTTAGAGTGTCATATAGTTAAGTAGGGAAAGGAGGCTGGGGAGAGTTTCCTATTCCTTCAGCAGAACTCCAAGAACCAGCCTTGAAAAAGAGAACTTGAGTTCATTCTTCAGATCTTAAGAGGTATTTCTAAGGCCAGCAACCAGATATATATAGTTTCCAAACCACTGCAAGTTTTCTTTGTGAAGCAAACTACACAAATTGAACTGGCAAACCTAAACATACCACCGAGAATATAAAGGTGTCATTGTCTCCCTTCATGTCCTAATATGTGGTCTATCCTAGAAAATATTTCATGTGCCCTTGAAAAGAATGTATATTCTTCTGCCTTGGGGTGGAATGCTCTGAAGATGTCAATTAAATCCATTTGATGTAGTGTGTCATTTTAGATTGCCATCTCCTTTCTGTCTGAAAGATCTATCCATTGATGTCAATGGGGGGGTCAAAATCCTTTACTATAAATGTATTACTGTCATTCTCCCCCTTTATGTCCATCAGGATTTGCATTAAATATTTAGGGGCTCCTAGGTTGTATGCATAAATGTTTACAAGGGTTATATCCTCTTATTGAATGGATCCCTTTATCATTATCCTTTGTCTCTTACTATAGCCTTGGTTTTAAAGCCTATTTTGTCGGATATAAGTATTGTTAACCCAGTTTTTTTTTCCATTTCCATTTATATATTCCATTAAATATATATTTTTTTAATCTCTGTACTTTCATGCTGTGTGTATCTTTTGTTCTGAGGTGGGTCTCTTGAAGACAGCATATGCATGGGTCTTGTTTTTTTATTGATTCAGTTATCTTATGTATTTTTATAGCAGCATTTAAGCCATTTATATTTAAAGTGATTATTGACAGGTACATATTTATTGCCATTTTATTTTTAACTATGATCTTCTGTTGTTATTATTTATTTATTTATTTAATTTTTAAAAATTGATTTCAGAGAGGAAGGGAGAGGGAGAGAGAGATAGAAGCATCAATGATGAGAAAGAATCATTGATTGGCTGCCTTGTATCCCCCCTCCCCCATTGGGGGTTAAGCCCACAACCTTGGCATGTGCCCAAACAGTGGAATTGAACCATGACCAAAAGGGTCATAGGTTGAAGCTCAACCACTGAGCCACACTTGCCAGGAGGTTTTTTGTTTGTTTTTTTCTCCTTTTTTTTTCTTCCATATCTTAAAGCAAGCTCTTTAACATTTATTGTAATACTGGTTTGGTGGTAATAAACTCCTTTTCCTTTTTCTTGCCTAGAAAGGTCTTTATTTTCATTTTTATTTATTCTTTTTTAATTTTTATTGTTGAAAGTATTATATATGTCCCCTTTTTCCCCACTGACCTCTCCCATCCCACCCCACCCAACACCCCAGGCCTTCACCACCCTATTATCTGTGTCCATGGGTTATGCATATACACATATGAGTTCATTGGTTGATCTCTCCCCGTCCCCCTCAACACACACACCCCGATCCTTCTGTGCCTCTGAGGTTTGCTGTTCATCAGTCTCTGGGTCTATTTTTGTTCATCAGTTTATGTTGTTCATTAGATTCCACATATACGTGAGATCTTGCGATACTTATCTTTCTCTGACTGGCTTGGCTTATTTTGCTTAGCATAATGCTCTCCAGACCCATCCATGCTATTGCAAATGATAAGAGTTTGTTCATTTATATAGCTGCAAAGCATTCCATTGTATAGATTTGCCACAGTTTTTTAAATATATTTTATTGATTTTTTTTACAGAGAGGAAGGGAGAGGGATAGAGAGTTAGAAACATTGATGAGAGAGAAACATCGATCAGCTGCCTTCTGCACACCCTCCACTGGGAATGTGCCTGCAACCAAGCTACATGCCCTTGTCAGGAACCGAACCTGGGACCCTTCAGTCCACAGGCTGACGCTCTATCCACTGAGCCAAACCTGTTGGGGCTTGCCACAGTTTTTTAATCCACTCATCTGCCGATGGGCATTTAGGCTGTTTCCAAACTTTAGCTATTATAAATTGAGCTACTATGAACATAGGGGTGCATATATTCTTTCTGATGAGTGCTTCTAATTTCTGAGGATACATTCCTAGAAATAGGATCACTGGGTCAAATGGGAGTTCCATTTTTAATTTTTTGAGGAAACTCCATTCTGTTTTTCACACAGGCTGCACCAGTCTGTATTCCCAGCAGGAGTGTAAGAGAGTTCCCTTTTCACCACATCCTTGCCAAAACTTGTTGTTTGTTGATAGCCATTCTGACAGGTGTGAGGTGGTATGTCATTATCATTTTGTTTTGCATCTCTTGGATGATTAGTGACATTGAACATTTTTTTTCATATGCTTTTTGGCCCTCTGTATGTCCACTTTGGAGAACTGCATGTTTAGGTCCTTTGCCCATTTTTTTAATTGAATTGTTTATTTTCCTTTTGTTAAATTTTATGAGTTCCCTATAAATTTTGGAGGTTAACCTTTTATCAAATTTATCATTGGCAAATATGTTTCCCCATGCAGTGGGCTCTCTTGTTATTTTGTTGATGGTTTTTTCCTGTGCAACAGCTTTTTATTTGGATGTAGTCCCATTTGTTTATTTTCTCCTTAGTTTCCAATTGTCCTAGGAGATGTATCTGTACAAATATTGCTATGAGAGTTATTTGAGATTTTTGTTGCCAATGATTTCTTCTAGGATTTTTATGATTTCACATCTCATATTTAAGTCATTTATGCATTTGAGTTTATTTTTGTGTATGGTGTAAGTTCGTGGCCTAGTTTCATTTTTTTTTCATGTATCTGTCCAATTTTCCCAGCACCATTTATTGAAGAGCTTACTCCATTATAAACTCTTGCCTCCTTTGTGAAATATTAATTGAGTATAACAGCTTAGCTCAATTTATTGGTTGTCTGTTCTGTTCCCTTGTTCTATATGTCTGTTCTTGTGCCAGTAACAGGCTGTTTTGAGTACAGTGGCTTTGTAGTATAACTTGATATCTGGTATTGTGATCCATAAAACTTAGTCCCTTCTCAAGATTGCTTCAGCTATTCGGGGTCTTTTTTGGTTTCCATATACATTTTTGGAATCTTTGTTCTAGGTTTATGAAATATGCCATTAGTATTTTAATGGGGATTGCCTTGAATCTATAGATTGCTTTGGGTAGTACGGCCATTTAATGATGTTAATTCTACCAATCCATGAACATAGACTATTCTTCCACTTGTGTATATCTTCCTGTATCTCGTTTTTCATATCGAGTAGTTTTTGGAGTACAGGTCTTTTTCCTCCTTGGTTAAGTTTATTCCTAAGTATCTTCTGTTGTTCTTGTTGTTGTTGTTGCAATGGTAAATCAGATTGTTTGTTTAGTTTCTCTTTCTGAGAGTTTATTATTGGTGTATAAAAATACCATAAATTTCTGTGTGTTAATTTCATATCCTGCTACATTGCCAAATTTAAATATTAAATAGTTTTTTAATAGAGTCTTTTCTATTTGTAATATCATGTGGTCTGTGAATAATGACAGTTTTATTTCCTTCTTTCCAATTTGGATGCCTTTTATTTCTTCTTCTTGTCTGATAGCTATGACTAGCACTTGCAGTGCTATGTTGAACAGGAGTTGTGAAAGTGGGCATTCTTGTTCCTGTTCTTAGGGGAAATGGTTTTAGTTTTTGCCCATTGAGTATGATGTTGGCTGTAGATTTGTGATATAAGGCTTTTATTGTGTTGAGGTATGTCTCTATTCCCACTTTGCTGAGAGTTTTTATAAAAAATTGGTGTTGGATTTTTTGAATGGTTTTTCTACATCGATTGATATGATCATGTGGTGATATGATCATGTGGTTTTTATCTTTCAGTTAGTTTATGTGATATATCACATTTATTAATTTGTGAATATTTTACCAGCCCTGCATCCCTGTCATAAATCCCACTTGGTCATGGTGTATTATCTTTCTAGTGTATTGCTGGATCTGATTTGCTAGAATTTTGTTGAGGATTTTCGCATCTATGTTCATCAGGGATATTGGCCTGTAGTTCTCTTTCTTTGTAGTGCCTTTACCTGGTTTTGTGATTAAGGTAATGATGGCCTCATAGAAAACCTTGGAAGTGTTCCTTCCTCTTGAATTCTTTGTAATAGTTTGAGGATAGATGTTTGTCCTTCTTTGAATGTTTGGTAAAACTCCCAGGTGAAGCCATAGAGACCAGGGATTTTGTTTGCGAGGAGTTTTTGATTACTTCAATTTCTTCAGTAGTTATTGGTCTATTTAGGTTTTCTGATTCTCCCTAATTGAGTTTGGGAAGATCATATTTTTCTAGGATTATGTGCATTTGGTCAAGATTGTCCCTGCTAGAGAGATTTATGCATACAACTTTGAATCAATCCAAATTATATATTTGGAGTTTCAAACAAATCTTGATATTTTTTTTCTCTAAAGCTTGTTTTAAAATGTCAAGGGTGGGGGAAAAAGGAGACATATGTAATACCCTATGTAATACTTGAAGCAATAAAACAAACAAAAAAATAAATAAAATAAAAAATTGTCACCATGGGAATTGAGGATCAGAAAGACTCTATCATAGAGACAAAAAGTAAAAATAAAGCAAAACAACAAAATGAATGAAAAGTCATGCAACATTTAAGTAATGTCATAGAATAAATCATAATATCATGTTTACTGACTCATTTCCTTTACTGATGAGGTTTCTAAACTAGATTAGGAAAATATATCAGTATACCCTGACTTTGAGATTTGATGAGATTTTTTTTGATGACTAGAAAATATGGATAACTGTGACTGGATATAACTTGATGTAAGTATTGAGTTATTGAACTAACATGATAAAATTTTTAATTAATGCACTGTTATTGGGGTGAAAGGAAAATGGATTGAGATTTACTATGGAGACACAAATAATGGTACTCACTGACTGCGTGACTGGATGTCAATCTTAGTACATAAAAGAACATCTCACATGATTCGCAGTTTGGACATCTAGATATATGTATATTCCGTTTACTAAAATGGGAAAATAGGCACAGAAACATGTTGGGGAAAAGAGATTAGAGACAACAATTTTAGGTTTGGATATTCTGAGCTTTAGGTACTTATGAGACACCCAGATGGAGATATTCAATAGGCAGCAAGAATGTCTTCTATAGCACAGGAAAAGCTCAAATGCCCCATGTGACACCAGCAGTCACATTTAGGTGTAAGCAAGCATCACTAATTTGTGATATAAAGAAGGGATATTGGATAACTGTGGGATAATAAATTTTGAGGGATAGTTTTTAAGTGGGAGAAAATGAGTATATTTAAATGGTAAGAAGATGATGCTGGTAGGTAGAAATATGTTAAAGGTATATTAGTGGGCATAAACAATAGAAAAAAGCTATATTAGAGGGCATAATGAGAGAGAATAATATTTGGAGCATGTTATTATTGTAAAGCAATATTTCTTTCTCTAAGAAAGAATGAATAAGAAATAAGGATAGATGTTGAGAAAGAAGGGTTTAAGCAGGAGGCCTGTGATTTATTTATTCACTGATTACCAGGGTGAGGCTTTAAGGGAAGGAAAAGAGGGCAGATGATTCAGTCTCATCTCCTTATAAACATAGTGACTGGTCCTTTGGGTAAAGAGACGAATAATATTTGTCAGGAGGAGAGTCTTTATCTATGGAATGTCCTTTATAGGCTGTCCTTGGCTTAGAATTTTTTATGAAAATGCATCTAAGATTTATGAGGCACAGCTCACGGAAAATGTCACATAAGTTTTATAATTCTCTGGGGTATGAAATGGATCCATACAGGATGTTCCAGACTTCTCACTCTTTATGTCTCTTGATTGCTTATGTGTTTGTCTTTATTTATTATTTATTACTTATTTTTAGCTTTTTTCCTGAAAGAAAAGAAAGAAGGTAAGCATTGGCTTTTCCCCTTATTATTGAATTTATTGCGGTGACACTGGTTAACAAAATTATACAGGTTTCAGGTGCACAGTTCTATAACATGTCATCTGTACACTGTATTGTGTACTCACCAACCCAAGTCATCTTTATACATCACCGTTTATTCCCTGTATATCCTCCTCCACCTCCCACACACCCTTCCCCCAGCAATTACCACACTATTGTCTGTATTCATGAGGTTTTTTCTCCTCTTATTTGCTCATTCCCTTTAACCTTCCCCCTCACCCCTGACAGCTGATGGCCAATAGACATATGAAAAGATGCTCAAGGTTACTAATCATCAGAGAAATGTAAATTAAAAACCACAACTAGATATCACCTCACACTTTTCAGAATGGCAATCATCAATAAATCAAGAAAGTATTGGCAAGAACAGGGAAGTCTTGTGCACTGTTGGTGGGAATGCAGATTGGTGCAGCTACTGTAGAAGTATGAAGTTACTTCAAAAAATTAAAAATGGAACTGTCTTATGACTCAGCAATTCCACTTCTGGGAATTTATCTAAAGAAACACAAAGCACTAATTCAAAAGAATATATGCACCCCTATGTTCATTGCAGTGCTATTTATAATAGCTAAGATTTGGAAACAACCCAATTGTCCATCAGTAGATGAATGGATAAAAAAACTGTGCTATATTTACACAATGGAATACTACTTGGCTGTAAAAAAGAAAGAAATCTTACACTTTGTGGCAGCATAGATGGACCTGGAGAGCATTATGCTAAGTGAAATAAGCCAGTCAGAGAAAGACATGTATCATATGATTTCCCTCATACGTGGAATGTAATGTACAAAATGAACATATTTGCCAATGATACATCTGATAAGGTGTTAATTTCCAAAACATATAAAGAACTCATCTGACTCAACAAAAAGAAGGCAATCCAATTTAAAAAAGGGTGGGGGGCAAAGGTTCTAAATAGACACTTCTCCAAAGAGGATATACAGAGGGCCAAGAGACATATTAAAAAATTCTCAAAGTCACTGATCATCAGAGAGATGCAAACTAAAATGACAATGAGGTATCACCTCACACTTGTCAGAATGGCTACCATCAACAAATCAACAAATGACAAGTGCTGGTGAGGATGTGGAGAAAAGGGAACCCTAGTACACTGCTGGTGGAAATGCAGACTGGTGCAGCAATTATGGAAAACATATGGAGTTTCCTCAAAAAATTAAAAGTGGAACTGCCATTTGACCCAGGGATCCTAATTCTAAGAATATATCCTAAGAATTCTGAAAGACCAATCAGAAAGAATATATGCATGCCTAAGTTCACAGGGGCGCTATGTATAATAGTTAAGGTTTGGAAATAGCCCAAGTGCCCATCAGTAAATGAGTAGATAAAAAAGAAGTGGTACACATGAAATCATATGCAGCTGTAAAAAAGAAGGATCTCTTATCCTTTGAGACAACACGGAGGGACCTGGCAAATATTATGCTAAGCAAAATAAGCCAGTCAGAGAAAGACAAGTATCACATAATCTCACTTATATGTGGGACCTAATGAATAAAATCAACTCATGAACAAAATAGATCCAGAGACATGGAAGCATGGAACAGACAGGGGACTCTCAGAGGGAAGGGAGACGGGAAGAGATTAACCAAATCTGGATATAGATTCCAAAGCTATGGCTGGGAAAATTTTCTCTGCAATATTCATGGAAAGGGAAAGTTACTGATGACACTTCTCTCTACACAGTATATTTTCAGCAGTTCTAGGGACAATAAAGTACCTTCACAAAAGAGAGGTCAAGTGCTTCTTCCTCCCCTGATTCCTATTAGAACTGAATTGAGCTTTTAACACATTTTCCCCCTTCTTTGGTCATGTCATCCTCATGAAAAGATACTCTATAAGCCATGATAATGGATCCTAATTTTTTAGATGCCCTTAGATAGTGTCCAAACATGCCTGATGATAAGAGATACTTGTTACAACCTCTCAGGCCTTACCCCTGGAAATTCTGATTCAATAACTCTGAGATAGTCCCCAAAGTGACTTCTAATTATAATTATCTGGAGAGTGGTCACACATAGAGATTCTTAGAGCTAAACCCACATATTGACTAAGAATCTCTGAAAGAGAAATTTGAGCAACCTGTATTTCAATTTCCTCAAGGGATACTCCCTGTATAGCCCTTATGAAGCTTAAATACCTTAGGACTGCACTTCAAATAATGGAGTATAGCTCATCTGAGCCTGTAGGGTATAGGGATATCTTCAGAAAGATGAATTCCTCCTATATTTATTTTGGGGACAAAAAAATCAGTTTGACTGAAACTAAAATATCTCTGGAATAGGATTTCTCAGCCTCGGCACTACTGACATTTGAGACTGGACAATTTCTTGTTGTAGAAAGCTCCCCTGTGCATTGTAAGATGGTCATCATTTCTGGCCTCTACTCACTAGATGCCAGTAGCACTCCTCATAGTTTCATAACCAAAAATGTCTCTAGACATGGCCAAATGTCCTTGGGGACAAAATCACACTCAGTTGAATACCACTGCTCTCGAGAAAACTTTTAAAAATGTGTAGACTATAACTTAAAAGAGCTATAGTAATCACAAGGTCTTTATCCTGTTGCCTCTCCACATGTGTCAGGGTAGGATGTAGACTGCCAAGCTTGATCTTGGAAGAATATAAATGCTTCCCAAATACAAAAAGAAGGAAGATGGGATATTGTTTCTTGAATTTAAAAAGTCTATTAGGTGTCCTGGCTGGTGTGGGCTCAGTGGTTGAGCATTGGCCCATGAAGCAAGAGGTCACCAGATTGATTCTGAGTCAGGGCACATGTTGGGGTTGCAGGCTCAGCCCCTAGTAGGGGGCATGCAGAAGGCAGCTGATCAATGTTTCTCTCTCATTGTAGTATCTATCTCTTTATCCTTCTCCCTTCCTCTTTCTAAAGTTAATTAAAACAAACAAATAAATAAATAAAAAAAACCCTACCAGGTATAGTAGAACTTTGGTCTGTGTATTGCAATTTAGACCAATTCATCATAACTTCATGGAAAGAGGAAAACTTGATGATGGTGTCACCCTTTTCAAGATACAAAAATCTTGAATTTTGGGTACATTCTATGGGTATGGCTTTCAGACAAAATTAAAGGACTATATCTTTGAAGCTTTAATTTTGCATCATTTCTCATATTCTCTTTAAGAAATAGCTTTCTCAAATAAACAGAGCTCATTAAATGCTGCCACAGGAGTACATTAGGCATCAAAATATTAAGATAGTAAAAAAATACATTACATTGCATGATTGTTTGCATTTTTCAGAATGTTTTCAAATATACCTAACCAACAAGAAAGAACAGCAAGAGCTGTCACTCAGAATTTTTAGTTGCTTGTCTTTGATGCCATGTTCAGTGTCCTGCAGGTGTTTCTATATAGGGACATTTCAGAGAAAAATGTGTTTGGCCTCATGAAGAGATATTTATTGTAGTTTCACTACCAGAAAACTTGTGCTTTGCAACCCAAATCACAAAGTTTTCCTCAGGTTTACTGTCTCTCACCAGTAAGAAGGAATTCAGAAAGAAAGAAAACATGTAACCGACAGTATCAGGGATAAAATAAGGTAGTCAGGGTAGAATACTACCCTTCACAGTGGTTTTAAAATTCTGACTCAAGGATCAGATCTATTTAAATAATAGTGAGCACTTATTAAAAATACAGAATCACCACAAATGGGACTCAGGATATTTTTTATTTAACAGGTGGCTCCAGGTGATTCTCATGTCCCTTCAGGTTTCAGAACCACTGCTAGTGAGTCAAATAATGTGAGTCATTTTTTAGGGGGTTAGTATCCACAAATAGGGGAGAGCTTAAATTAGGGGGTAACCATTATTAAGATAGGAATAATTGATGCTAAGATTAGGAGGTATAGAACATGGAGGTCACCGTCGTTGAGATTGAAGGTATCAAAAAAAGAGCTCAATCCTTCTTATACAGCAGAGTCGTTGGTTAGAAAAAAAAAAAAAATTGGTAGATCCACATGGCCTAGTCAGAAATTTTCCTGTTGCTTATCTGGGTATGGAGAATAGGGCCAGAGCTCCAGTCTTTTAAGACCCATGATTGACTGGAGATCTTGGAGAAAATTGATCCTTTCAGACACTGAATAAATTGTGGGACATCGCTGAGTTTCCAGGAGCTGTAAAGTGATGTAGAAAATTATGCTAAGCAAAATAAACCAGTCAGAGAAATACAAATATCACATGATCTCACTTATATGTGGAATCTAATGAATAGAATAAACTGACGAACAAAATAGGTCCAGAGAAATAGATGCATGGAACAGACTGACAGATCTCAGAGGGATGTGGGGGGAGGGGTAGGAAGAGATTAACCGAAGAATTTATGTGCATATATGCATGGATGGACACAGAATATAGTGCCATGAAGTCTGGGGTGGGGCGGAGGCTGGCTAGAGGAGGGAAAATGGGGAACATCTGTAATACTGTCAGCAACAAAAAGAAATAAAAAAAGAAATTTTGGGGTAACATGATATGCCTATTGCAGATTACATTACTTTCTATACTTTCTTTTAACTTAAACTTGTAACATTAAATTGTGTTTTTAAATGTTAGAAATGCTAGGCTATCTCCTAGGTTGTTTCCCAAAGTTTCTGGGTGAGAGCTCACACCAAGATATACGATGATTTCTCTTTGTCATAAGGTAATGTTGTGCCTCTGACTAAAGGTTTGTGTATGTTATACAATTTCATTCTCATAGCTCTAAAATTGTACCTTAGGAGAATCTAGATTTGACTACATTAATTCAGTGTCCTTGTAGTGGGGATACAAAGATAAGAAATCAGTCCCTACTTTCAATGAGTTCTTACTGAAGTAGGGAAAAAAAAGAATAAATTAACTCTTGCTACATGATATAATGGAAACTGTGCAGGTCATCAGGAGCTCATAGAAGAGAGGTTACCAGGTCAATATGGGGACAGAACAAAGAAGGATTTCATGAAGTGAGCCTTTGACAAAGGGATATACTAAGCAATAAAGCGGTGATGAGTGAGGGCTTTCCAGTCAAAAGGGGCAACATGAGAGGAAGCTAGCAGGAAGTAGGGGACTTGTCACATTCTTGCATCTTCAAATAGTTAAGTTTGTCCAGGGCATAGAATTTGAGGGTAAGAATGGTGAGAGATGCTGCCTCTGGAGAAGCAGGAAGAAGGTTGGGAAAGACCTTATTTGCCATCATGGGGAATTTTGATTTTATCATGAAGATAGTGGATGTCTGTTGAAAGAATTGACGCAGAAAGTTAACAATCATTAGATGTACAGCTTAGAAAGAATTTCTCTGAATGGAGTGTAAAGGATGTATTTCAGTCCCAGGGATGTAGATACTTGTAGATGGCTACTGAAATAATCCAGATGAAACATGAGGATGTAAATACAGCATGGATGGCAGAAGGAAAGATGTGAATGATTGACCAGCTATTAGGGAGAAAGAATAGGTAGGACTTGTTCGTGGATTGGATATGAGAAGGATCTATGAACACTGTGTGAATGGAGGTGTCACTTATAAAATGGCAAATCACAGTGAGATTAGGAGGTTTGGAGTAAGATTATAAATTGAGTTTGGGTATGTTGAGTTTTAAATGTTTATGTGACATTCAAGTTGGCATGAGAACTAGATAAGATCATCCAGGGAGTAGTGGCACAGTGTAACTAGAATGGTGATGGTGGTTGTACTAGATTTTTCTCAAAGGGCAGAGTTTTTTGTTGTCTTTTTTTTTGGCATTACTTTTGATTTTGATGAAGAATTGTAAATTTTACAGTGTCACCTGTTGCTTCTGCTTCACAAGTTTGTAGCTTACTTAATATACTGCTGCATTTTTCCTGTGTCTGGTGAACACAAAAATAAAATCTCTTCTGAGAAGTTGTGATGTTTGTCTCAGGATGATGAAAGAGTACAACAGTATACAGCTGATCCTTGAACAACATGGGTTTGAACTGCAGGGATCCACTTATACTTGGATTTTTGCAATTAAGAGTAGTTCAATCAATTGCACTTCTAATGACCCAGCACAGTTCAAACCTGCATTTTTTAAGGGTCAACTTCAAAGTTGGGGATGCACGTACATGGAGGGCTGACTGTACTGATACGCAGATTTCTGACTGTAGGGTATGTCAGTGCCTCTGATCTCTGCAAAAGTCAATTATATACAGTTAAAAGGAAAAGAAGTGAGAGAAGCCTGTGGAACAAGTTAAAAAACAGAGCGACTTCCAATTACTCCAAGCAATATCTGAAGAGATGGAAGAACCAGGAAAACATATCTTAAAGAAACTAAGAGGAGTCGAGCATAGAGATGTTAGGCAATAATAACAGACAAATCAAGGAAAATAAAATTCCTATATAATAAAGAGGTAATATGAAAATTGACTGTCATGCCCTCGCACAAGATGGCAACCCCCATGTGGCCAGAAGATGGCCTCCACAAGATGGCTGGCAGGGGAGGGCAGTTAGGGGTTACCAGGCTGGCAGGGGAGGGCAGTTAGGGGTTACCAGGCTGGCAGGGGAGGGCAGCTGGGGGCAACCAGTCTGGCAGGGGAGTGGTTAGGGGGTGATCAGCCTGGCAGGCAGAAGCAGTTAGGGGCAATCAGGCAGGCAGGCAGGCGAGCAGTTGGAAGTCAGCAGTCCCAGATTGTGAGAGGGATGTCTGACTGCCAGTTTAGCGACATACTAAGGAATAAGGTGGGATGTCTAAACTGGCAGTCAGACATCCCCCAAGGGGTCCCAGATTAGAGAGGGTGTAGGCTGAGCTGAGGAACAACACCCCCTCAGTACACAAATTTCATGCACTGGGCCTCTACTTAAATAATATTTAAATTAGATTTAGCACCTGAGGATATTTAGTAAAAGTAGGTTTACTGAGTGAAGTGGGGAAAGATCAAATTGCTTGGATGATGAAGAAAATGTGTTTAATGAATAAGTGACCAAGATGTCCTTAATGTTCCCCTCAGCTTGCCTAAACTTTGAATAGGTTTCTTCCCCTGACCACCATTCTCTTAGAACACTTACAAAAGCATTTGCTATTGTAAATCCTTTCTGTGTTCCTTGTAGAGGTAAATTCCAGCCTTGTGTCAGTTTTGCAACCCAGAAATGCCATTCTCAAGGATTGGGAGTCACGACTTTAAATATAATCAAGGAAGATAGGTTCCTATCTCCTAATACAGTAAGGCCTTGACTTATGAGTTTAATTCATTCCATGATGGAGCTCGTAACTCAAATTACTCGTATGTCAAATCAATTGTGAATGAGTGAGACACATGATGCTGGGCTGATGTTGTGGCGCTCACTGTGACGTTCACTGCGCCAACTAGCGGTGGGGTATCTGAAGCTGGCTCGTAACCTGAATTTTAGCTCGCAACTCAAAGCAAAAAATCGGCTGAGAGACGGCTCGTATCTCGAAAAACTCGTTAGTCAGGACACTCTAAGTCAAGGCCCCACCGCAGGGGTCCTCAAACTACGGCCTGTGGGCCACATGCAAATACAAATATTGTATTTGTTCCCGTTTTGTTTTTTTACTTCAAAATAAGATATGTGCAGTATGCATAGGAATTTGTTCATAGTTTTTTTTTTAACTATAGTCCGGCCCTCCAACGGTCTGAGGGACAGTGAACTGGCCCCCTGTTTAAAAAGTTTGAGGACCCCTGCCCCACTGTATCTAGGGTAGATTGGAGCCTAACTTCCATTAGTGCCAATTAGCAAACACAGGTGGCTTAATCACATTGACCAACCTCATTCCTCCCCAGTGTCTTCCAATACTATTTCATTCAGGTGGTAGAGCTATGGCTCTAAAGCTCTACCTTCTAACTTCCATCTTAGATCTTCGTGCTTGATTCAGTGTTTTGGAAATCTTGACTTTTACCTCTCCAGTGTGGTATCTGGATTCCAACTATTGGGTTATGGAAGTTAATTGATGTTGTTTGTATCATCCCTTTCTCCCACACCTGAGTCAGTCAATAATCCCTTTAAAATATGCTTGTACTTCTTGTTTCTAACCCCAGACCAGTTCTTTTTTCTTAAAAACAACCAATTTGTTAGTCTGTCCTCAAGCACTTCTCCTTTCTCTGAGTTTCTTATAATCTACATGCAGAGCATTCAGAATAATACCTTTGACATTTAACATTAAATACTATATAATTAATATGAAAATATGTAACATATGTGAGCTTAAATTGATTGTTATATATTACCTGATATTACATATGTTTTTCATCCATTCATCTAGATTCTAGACAATTAACAAACATTTATTATGCCAAGTATTATTGTTGCCCCTGGGAACATAATTATTCTATATAATAAAAGAGAAACATGTAATTTGCATACGCAGGTGCCCAGCAGCCTGGGTCCCAGAACATCCTCGGAACCCAGGCCACTCCTAGCCTGTCTGCCCATGCACCGGTTCCAAGTATTGGCACGGGGCCATGCCCCCCAGCCCCGTGCCCATCACGGGGCGAACAGGCCAGGCCAGGCCTCCCCGCGATCCCAGGCGGAGAAGCCGCTCCGTTGACCAGCCTGAGCTATGACCTGTTCAGGTGGGTGGCGCGGAGTCCAGGGCCTCTAACCTGCAGCCACAGGAAGTCTCCCTCTCCCCAGAGTTAGGAGCACCAGCCCAGGTGCACTCATTGCCGGGTCCTGACTGTAGGGAGAGTTCTTGCAGGCTGGGGTTTGATCCCTAGACATTAGCAGTAGGAGACCAGTGCCTTAGTTATTGCTGTGTGTCTGGGTTTTAATTGGAAAAATGCCCGGTGGTCCCAGGCACCAGCTTAGCAAAATATTTTAGGAGGACAATTCTGTCTGGGTTTCCTCAAATTCCCTCAGCCACTACTCACCCCTCTGTTAAGGCGCAGAACAAGTGAGGCCCCTTAAATAAAACTCAGAGGTCTCCAGCAATGGTGAGCCTCTCTCATCACAGTCATTTGGACTGGATGGCATTTGAGTATTTATCTAGGCACCATGACAGGGAACACACAAGCTCAAGTCATGATCTCTGCCCTTAAATAATTCACAATCTTATCAGAGCAGTGGTTCTCAACCTTCCTAATGCCACGACCCTTTAATACAGTTCCTCATGTTGTGGTGACCCCCAACCATAAAATTATTTTCGTTGCTACTTCATAACTGTAATTTTGCTACTGTTATGAATTGTAATGTAAATATATAATATGCAGGATGTATTTAGGCAACCCCTGTGAAAGGGTCGTCCGACCCCCAAAGGGGTTGTGACCCACAGGTTGAGAACCACTGTATTAGAATGAGTGGATGATAAAAGCGCAGTAATGACATCAGAATGTAAGGCAACAATACAGAGAGGAACAGAGGCAATTGCTAGGATGATTTTCCAATAATTAGTACAAAGAGTGTGTGCTGTGAATTAAATAAAAAAAAATACATGTGGAAGTATCTGCTTCATGAGTATGGGATTCCTTCCTATTTTAAAGGAAACTGAGTACCATGTGAACTGTGAAATATGCTATGATATCTGAGGCACAGGACAAGGGAGGCCCCAACTGTACTATGCTTTGATATTTGAGTCATTCTTTATTGTTCAATGTGATTTATTTCTGAAATGCCTCAGTTTTGTAATAGTTAAATTACTAGAATAATACATCTTGCTATAAAATATTACTAGAAGACCAAATGACCAGGTGAAATTTATTATTATTTTCTATAAAATTAACACAATCTCTGGTATGCTAAAGTGATAGGTATTATAGAAATATTCAGATAGGGAGACATACAGGCTTGATTATAAGTGAGGCTTACTATCACAAACCAAATTTATTGCTTAAAAAAAAAAAGCAGGGAGCCAACTAAAACTGAATCAAATATAAGCCCTTGAAGGGCAAATGTAAATTGGATAAGCTTTGCTATTACAAAAGCAAGAAGAAAAAATTCAGATGCAAGAATGAGAAGCACATTGCATCCACTCTAAGTTACTGTTAAAGGAAAAGAATGATATACTATGAAAATACTTAATACAGATTGTAAAGAGATTTGTTCAAAGAGGATTTCCTAGAGTAGGTGGTATTTCAGTTAATTTTTTTAAATGTGAAGAGGTTAGCTAGATAAGAAAAAGGGGTAGGGGTGCCGAATTGCAGAGGGTGCAGGCAGGGCTGAGGGACCCCCCTACACCCATGCATGAATTTCACGCACCGGGCCTCTAGTGATTAATAACACTGTCTAAAATCTATTGACTATTTGTTAACTGCAAAATTATTCAGCTAAGTGTTTTACATGCATTAGTTCATTTATTCCACAAAACTCCAATAATAACAAAAATTACATCGAGGAACTGGCTCACGTGATTGTGAAGGCTGGCAAGTCTGAAACTGCTGGGCAGCCCAACAAGCTGGAGACCCTGGGAAGCTGATGTTAGAGCTCAAGTCCGAAGGCAGTCTGGAAGGAGAATTCGCTTTTCTTTTGAAGACATCAATCTTTTTTCCTTAAGGCTTTCAACAAATTGGATAAGGCTTAGTCACATTGTGAGAGTAATATGCTTTACCCAAACTCTACTGATTTAAATGTTATCTTATCTAAAAATAATCTTGACAGTGATACTTAGATAGATATTTGACCAAACACATGAGTACTAGCCTATTTTGGCCTAACCAAGTTAACATATAAAATGAACCATTATACTGCTTTACATATATTGCATCTTTACATTGCTCAACAACCCTGTGGGGGTATTCTTATCAATGCTGTTTTATAGATAAAAAATTGAGTGAAAGAGAAACAAGTGATTGGCCTTGGATGATAGAGTTAGTAAATTGCAGAACAGGGATTCAAATAGGTAGTCTAATTTAAAGCCAGTGCTCAAATTACAATGCTTCTACTTACAGGTGAACAAACTAGGGAATAGAGAGGTTAAGTAACTTGTCCATGTCACTCAACTAGAAGGTAATGGATTCAAAATTTGGACTCAGATCTGACTTTAAAGTCTCTGTTGTTAATAACCACACAATAAGCATTTTAATCTTTGTCCCTAGGCAGCTGTTTGTATATTAGGGAAGTCATATATAAAGATAAATAATTTGCATTAATAGAGAGGAAATTATTAACTCTGCTGGTATAGGCCAGAATCTTCCTGGAAAATAAAGTCTCTGAAATTGGCTTTAAAATTAACAGGGTTTTATTAGTTGGACAAAAGCACATTCCAGGAAAAGTTTATGGCCTGTGGAAGGTAATGAGTATAAAGCAGCAAGGTGTGATCTGGGAAAAAATAAGAATTTGGGTATTGCTTTCACTGGTATAAAGTGCCGTGGATGTGAGGGTGGGTGAGTTGAAGATCAGGAGATGACAATGGTCATCCCACTCACTTGGAGTGGGACTGGGTTTTATTTTATGATTGGTATGGAGCCATTGAAATATTTTGAACAGGGGAGACACGTTATTGACTAATTTTTGGTAAACATGCTGAAATCTGTCAGAAAAAAATTGTGAAAGACTTTGAGGTAGACCAAAAACTTAACTAGAGGTCTTCAATCAAAATGTACATGCTGTCTAGCGCACACCTTTGTGGTTTATTTGATTCTATGCAGTTTGCATCTCTCAATATCTGAGCTATTTAAAACTCTATAAATTGTAGATCATGGCAATGCAAATGACTCTTGTCCCATAGATTTGCAAATGAATTCTGTCCGGTGGAATGAAAATCAATTTCCCTCCTTGCTCTGGAAAAAGCTAATTTTGCAACTATTTATAAATTCAGTTCAGCATTCCTAATTAGACTGTATAAATGTGGTACTTTGAGTTTTCCTTTGAACCCATTGCAACATCTTACTAGTTTCCTTCATTAATTAATTTGTGGAATAATATCTTTGATACATGTCTACTTTATATTTCTTTGAAATTCATTATTCTACCTTAAAAATTTTTTAACAGGTCTGTCCTAAGGGAAGAGATAATGTAATCTGCATTAAGGCAGTGGTAGAACATGGGGATGAAGGGAAGTTAATAAATTAGAAATGACTTTGGGATGTAGACCAACAAAACCTAGTACTTGGATGAAATATAGGAAGTGCAAGCATTCAAAAATGATTCCTAAATTTCTGGCATGGTTAATTGCATAGATATGACCAAGGAAAAAACACATCAAGGTAGGCATGACAGTAGGTTATGAATACTTGGTTGTGGAGTTCAGAAGTACTTGAGGATAGAGGTTCTGATTTGGGACTCAAATTTATAAATGGAAATTTATGGGAATAGATTGAAACACAAAGGAAGACATGTAAGGTGGAAATACAAGTAGGTCTAGTAGAGAGCATTTTAGGGATGAGGGGAGTGAAAAGATCCAGTAAATGACACTAAAAATATATTTTTATTTAAAATGAGATTATGGAAGCCAAGAAAGGGTAATGTTTTAAGAAGGAAAGACTAATCAATAGTGCCAAATGCTAAAAATTTCAGCTCATTGGATTTGGCAATGTGGAAGTCAGTGGTGCCAATAAAGTTTAAATGTTAAGATGGAAGGATAGAATCAAATTGTATGTCAGTGTTGGGAATTAGAAAATTTAAGAGAAAGCAAAGAAAACTGTGGGAAAAAGGGTAGGGATGGATGCAGAATTTTTGAGATTGAACTGAGCATAAGAGTAAGGAGCCATTTGAATACAGTGAAAAGAGAGGGGATAATTGATAAAAACAAAGCTCAAGTTAGATGGAAGTATATAGGATAATTAATTGTTCGCTATGCCATAAACAAATTTCTCTCAAGATATTTAATGACATGATTAAATTACTGCTCAGTCACTAAAGGAGATTTAACATTAATCCATATGACAAAAGTCTGTCAAGATTTATGAGAGCCAGATCTTTCTGCTATTATTAGTAAGCTTACAAGGCTTTTTTTTTTTTTTCTTTGCAAGTCTGGGTCTATTATATCACATCCCTAGCATTGAGGAGAACACTTAATTGTTCTCCTAGGTGTGAGGTAGGGATGGACACATATGTTAGGTTATTTACCACAGGCAAGTGAGTGAGCATTCCCTATACAATGACAGTGATATATAATAATATTAGTAACTTTATTTGTATTTACTATATTTACTATAAAATTGGTACCTGCTAAAAACATCATATGCTTTATTTAACTTGATCTTCACCAACCACTTAGTTGTTTTCTATATACTAGAGGCCCAGTGCATGAAATTGTACATGGGTGCGGTTCCTAGGCCTGGCCAGCAATTGAAGAGTGAGCGTCTGGCATGGAAGGGCAGGTCCCAGCTGACTTCTGAGCCCTGGGCAGCACCTGGGCCCCCTAGCCCCTATGTGCCTCCCTCTGCCTGAGTCATAGGGCCCCCGTCTGGCTCCTTCAGCACCTGGGAGCTGAGCAGTGGCCCTGCTCCCTGCTGCCACCACTGGTTACCTTCTATGGGGCAATCGGCAGGGCAATCAGGCCCCACTCACACCCACCTTGGCCTGGAGCCACTTGCTCACCTGCTTCACTATCCCACTGTGGTCCGGCTCTCGTCGGGATCCACTGGGGCCTGCAGCACCTCCACTGCTGCTTGCTGCCAGCTCTGTGTTGCGGACACCTGCCATGTTCCGTGCCGCCCCCTGGTGGTCAGCGCACTTCATAGCGAGAGGTCGAATTCCTGGTCAAACTTCCTGTCAAAGGGGCAATTTGCATATTAGTCTTTTATTATCCTACTAGAGGCCCGGTGCACAAAAATTTGTGCACTCGGGGGGAGGGGGGATCCCTCAGCCCGGCCTGTGCCCTCTCGCAGTCTGGGACCCCTCGAGACATAACGACCTGCTGGCTTAGGCCTGCTCCCAGGTGGCAGAGGGCAGGCCCAATCCCTAGGTGCAGCCCCTGCTCAGGCTCAGAGCAGGGCCGATTGGGGAGTTGGGGCGCCGCCCCATCATGCACAGGGCAGGGCAGATTGGGAGGTTGTGATGCCACCCTCTGTCACGCACAGGGTAGGGCCAATTGGGGGGTTGGGGCACCGTCCCCTGTCACACTCAAGGCAGGGTCGATGGGGAGGTTGCGGCGCCACCCCCTGTCACGCACAGAGCAGGGCCAATCAGGGGGTTGGGGTGCTGCCCCCTGTCACGCACAGAGCAGGGCCCATCAGGGGGTTGGGGCGCTGCCCCCATCACACACAGAGCAGGGCCCATCAGGGCGTTGGGGCACCGCCCTCTATCATCCACAGAGCAGGGGGTTGGGGTGCCACCACTCTCACACTCAGGGCAGGGCCGATGGGGAGGTTATAGCTCTACCCCATCACACACAGAGCAGGTCCTGGGGGGGGGGTTGGGGAGCTCCCCCCTATCAGGCACAGAGCAGGGCTGCTCAGGGGGTTGGGGCCCCGCCACCTGTCACACACAGAGCCGCAGGACGATCAGGGGGTTTGGGCGCTGACCCCTGTCACGCTGATCCCGGTGCCGGGAGGCATATTACCCTTTTACTATATAGGGTAGAGGCCTGGTGCATGGGTGGGGCTGGCTGGTTTGCCCTGAAGGGTGTCCTGGATTAGGGTGGGGGTCCCCACTGGGGTGCCTGGCCAGTCTGGGTGAGGGGCTGAGGGCTGTTTTCAGGCTGGGGGTGACTGAAGCTTCCAACTGCTCCTTTTTTTCTTTTTCTTTTTTTTATTCTGGGCCAGCTTTACCTTGAGGCTTGGCTCCAGCTCTTGGGCCTCCGGCTAAAAGTAGGTTTCTGGCCTTTGCTTACAATGTTGCGATCCTGCTGGCTGAAGTCCGGCGGTATTTGTTACAATGTTTCTTAAACTGCCCAGTCAGAGGCCTGCAGCCGCAGGCGGGGAACGTTGGTTTCCTCCAATCATCCTCCGTCACTGAGGCAAGCAAGCCTCATGTTAGTTTCAAGCTGCCTGGCTGCCGGCTGCCATCTTGGCTGACAGTTAATTTGCATATCTCACTGATTAGCCAATGAAAAGGGTAGCGGTCATACGCCAATTACCATGTTTCTCTTTTATTAGTGTAGATCTAATAAAAGAGAAACATGGTAATTAGCCGTAACTCCACTACCCTTCCCATTGGCTAATCAGGGCAATATGCAAATTAACTGCCAACCAAGATGGTGGCTGGCAGCTGAAGTGAATAGGAGGCTTACTTGCTCCAGTGACGGAGGAAGCCAAGGTTCTCCGCCTGCTGCTGCCAGCCTCTGAGCTGCAACTCTAAGAAACATTGTTGCTAATATAGAAGGTAAACATTCCCTAGAAACCTGCTTTCAGCCAGTCGGGCTTCAGCCATCAGGATCGCAACAGTGTTACAATTATAGAACCCAAACAAACCCAGATCCCTGCTTCCAGCAGCGGAGGTCTCAGAGCTGCAGCCGAGCCTCAGAACTAAAACCAGCTCTCAGCTCCAGTGACAGCCATAGAAGGTAAATAAATTCCAGAATAAAAAAAGAAAAAAGAAAAAAGGAGAGGTTGGGAGCCTCAGTTGCCTGCCAGCCTGAAAACAGCCATCATCCCCTCACCCAGACTGGACAGGCACCCCAGTGGGGACTCCCACCCTAAAGCAACAAGATGGCGGCTAATTTCCATACCGAAGGCAGGTGGCAGCTGGAAAGGCTGTCCGCGGTCCGGGACTGGATCAGTGACCCTGCTGGGCGGGGGGCAGTGCTTGAGGTTGTCCACGGTCTGGGACCTGCATCTGTGACCCGGCAGGCGGGGGGCAGTGCTTGAGGCTGTCCACGGTCCGGACCTGGATCCATGACCTGGTGGGCGGCCGGGAGAGCTTGAGGCTGTCCGCGGTCCCGGGACCCAGATCTGTGACCCTACCTGACGGGGGACAGTACTTGAGGCTGTCAACGGGACCAAGAAACAGATCTGTGACCCTGCTGGGCGGGGGGCAGCGTTTGAGACTGTCCGCAGTCCCGGGACCCGGATCCGTGACCCTTCCCGGCGGGCGGCAGCTTGCACAGGGGCGGATCGGCTGGGGTTGGGCAGGGCAGGATGCCTGGCTTCCGCCCAGCTCCAGTCACTCTGGGCAGGTGAGCAGCACAGAGAGCCTCTGGACAGGGGAGGCAGGCCGGTGGAGGGCGGCCTATACTCCCCACATGGCGGTGGTGACAGCTGTGACCATGCCAAGCAGAGCCTGCAGGCTGAGCTGAAGTAACGCCTGCAGGCCATCAGTGCCCAGGTGTGGCTGCGCAAGATCCGCCTCCTGGCCCAGAAGGTGCAGGATCGCAGGGACAGCCACCGTGGTGGGCCAGACTGACTTCCTCCTGGCCGCACCCCGGGGGTTTGTGGATCTGCAAAGCCAGAGGCCTCTGGTGTGCACATCCCCCTTCGCATGAGAACATCCCTCAGCACACTGTCACCCTCCCATGCCTGCAACTGTTGCAAACCAAGGCGTGCACAAGTTCCCCCCGCCTCTCCACCGCACTTCCATCAACCCAGCATGCCTAACACCCCCACAGGATGTGCACACATCCCCTCTGATGCACTCATGTCCTTTAGAGAGTGTCTGGGTGTTCTGGGTGCTGAGGGTGGGTGCCTGTGAGATGACAGTGAGAGGGCGGAGTGGTGATGCCTTGTTCCCACGGAGGCCAGTGCAGCTATGAGATCACCTCTGGGGGGGTTAATGCAGGTGCTGAGGCGGGAGCAGATGCAGACAGACACACCTGGTGGACGCAGGCGGCCCTCGCTGAGGTGCCTTCAGTCAGTGTTCAAGTTCAAGAACCCAGAAGCGGAGAGGAATTCCATCCTCTCAGTGAAACAGTGGGATAGTTGGGGCGACTGTAGAGAAGGAATGGGCACTTTGGGTGCCAGCACCCATGAGCGAAGGCTGCCCTGACTGAGCCTCGCTTGCTTGGGGCCTAGCGCACTCCTGCCAGGCAGCGGGTGACAGGACGTGCTTTTCTGAATTAATGAGAGAAAACGTTGATTCTCCTGCTGCCCACGAAGGTGGAAAGTGAAGCGGGGAGACATGTGGGGAGTGAGCGAGGTTCCCTGTCTGGGGGTTCCAAATCTGCTGTTGGTTCCTTTCACCGCTGACTAGAGATATACAGGGTGTCCCCCAAAATGTATACATACTTTGAATACCTACTAATTCCAATGGTTTTAAGTATAAGAAAGAAACAACAATGGAGCTGTTATCTGTTAAAAGTGTGGGAACAAACAGGTAGTTGGACATTCCCTGAGGGGTCTCAGATTGGAGAGGGTGAAGGCCAGACTGAGGGGCCTCTTTGCCCCCCTACCCCAGTGCACGAATTTCGTGCACCGGGCTACTAATATAGGATATAAAAGCCTAAGTGACAGTCTGACCATCTGACCATTAGCCTTGTAGCTATGACACACAATGACCACCAGGGGGCAGACTCTGTGACCAGTAGAGGGGGGGGCGCCAGATTCCTCATGGAATTGACCATGGGTTAAGTTGCTGCTGGGGCACTGTTGGCGCTGAATCTGCTTCACCCACATCCAAGACACAGAGGGAGGGAAGAAGGAGCCTCATTCCTCACAGAACTGGCCATGGGTTAGGTTGCTGCTGTGGCACTTTTGGCCCCCAAAAGACCTAGAGATTGGTTTTAGCCCGATCATTGCAGGCCAGGCTAAGGGACCCCCCCCTCCCACCAGTATGCAAATCTGTGCACCGGGCCTCTAATTAAGTATAATTGTTCTCAGTTTATAGCTATTAAAACTGAAGTTTAGAGTTTAAATAGTTTACCTACATTTGCAAAGCTACAATGTGGGATACACACACAGGTGGACTTAATCCTATTTACCAATACTATTTGGCTTTGGAACTTTGCTTCTCAGTTTTAGCATCTACAGATTATAGTTCTCAGATCAGAGACCAGGCCAAGGGCCTTTGGCCACTCAGCATAAGAAGAGTATATTTCCAAACCCAAAGCTTAGCCATCATTCTAATTCCTGGGGAAATCCTGTTAAATGTTTATTATAGCCAGCATGGTAGATTCAATTTTTTAAAAAAATATTTCTGCCCTAACTGGTTTGGTTCCGTGGATAGAGCATTGGCGTGTGGACTGAAGCATCCCAGGTTCGATTCCGGTCAAGGACATGTACTTGGTTGCGGGCACATCCCCAGTAGGAGGTGTGCAAGAGGCAACTGATTGATGTTTCTCTTTCATCAATGTTTCTAACACTCTATCCCTCTCCCTTCCTCTCTGTAAAAAGCAATAAAATATGTTTAAAAAAAATAAAAAAATATTTCTATGTCCATATCGAATCCTTGATAATTAGCATATGATCTAGGTCTTGGAAAAAATTTTATACAGTTTGATTTATGCTTTGTTAAAATTAAAATTCTTTTTAGAATTATGAAAGAACATTCAATTTCTTAATATGTCTTTAAAGTGCTGTTAGTCATATCTATGACTTATTAGTTGCTGTGTTCTTTGTTAGGTTTCATGATGTCTTCCAATGAGCAATTTTTATTTACTTTATGGCAATCTAATTCACAAAATGATTTCCACAAAAACATTTTGTAAAATAAGCAAGAGTTTCTTGTATATTCTGTCTTCATACTGGAAACCTTGGCATAGTGCAAAATTCTCTGCCTTCAAGAAATACTATTCACATACACAAAAATGTAGGGATGAAAAATGTTTGTCTATAAATTTTTTTATATATATTTTATTGATTTTTTACAGAGAGGAAAGGAGAGGAATAGAGAGTTAGAAACATTGATGAAAGAGAAACATTGATCAGTTGCCTCCTGCACACCTCCTACTGGGGATGTGCCTGCAACCTAGGTACATGCCCTTGACCGGAATTGAACCTGGGACCTTTCAGTCCCCAGGCCGACACTCTATCCACTGAGCCAAACAAGGTAGGGCTGTCTATAAATATTTTTAAAAATTACTTTCTGCAGTTGTTAATTTTGTGCTTTAGAAACAAACCCTGAAGGGTACTGATAAATTGTCTTAAGGCAGTTTTGCTTTTAGACAGTATATCCTAATGCATTTCTAGTATGGAGTCACACATTCACCTTCATTTTATAAGGATACTGCTCTGGTGTCTGAGAGCTTATGGTTTATAAAAGGACTACATGGAAGGTTGAACAGCTAAGGCCTCTTGGGGTTGTAAACTTTTAGGCTAGATCTTGAAGTAATTGATAAGAAAGGATGTTCCATGAGATGCAAAATATATGGGGAAATATAGATTGCAATTCAAAATATCCTCTGGGATGATAAGAAGGAGAAACAGTCATATATAGAAAGTTAAGAAAGATGGGAGGGAGATATTGGTAGCAATGCAGTCTTGAGTAAATGACTCAAGCATTTAAACTGGATTCATAGTTTGTGGCAAATTATATCCTTACAGATTTTTATGTAGCAGGTGCAGAGAAAACAAATGAAAGACTAATTTGTGTGAGATAGATGAGGAGTAAGAGTAACAGAAAGTTGTCCAGTAAATTTCAAGTTCCTCTATTTGTCAGTAAGATATAGTAATGACTGTAGTACCTGTGACTAAATTTGGCCATAGTTTTGTGGAGGTGGAGAAGACTGAATTACGTGTAGTATAAATAGAGGTGCTAGAACAAACATTTAAAGAATTTACTTTTAATTTGAGGAACTGAGGAACATTTAATGGAATAGGTGACTTTTAAACTGGTCTTTGAAGGATTAGGAGGATTTCAATAGGCATGAATAAAGGAAAGACATTCCAGGTAGAAGGACTGGCTGAGGGGTCAGCAGAGACAGGATTGTTGGGCAAAGCATTGGAAGGAACGTGTAAAATATTGAGTGGTTTTAAGGCCCTTATAAAATCACAGTGTCTTTAAATCTATATGCAGATCAAGACTAGGTAAATTGGAAGGCCATGCTCAGTTTGCTATCAACTTTTCACTTTAATTGTTTCTTATGTGAATACTAGTAGCCCAATGCACAAAATTCGTGCACATTAAAAGGGAATTAATTGCCTTAACTGGTTTGGCTCAGTGGATAGAGCATCCGCCTGTGGACTCAAGAGTCCCAGGTTCAATTCTGGTCAAGGGCATGTACTTTGGTTGCAGGCACATCCCCAGTGGGGAGTGTGCAGGAGGCAGCTGATCAATGTTTCTCTCTCATTGATGTTTTTAACTCTCTATCCCTCTCCCTTCCTCTCTGTAAAAAATCAATAAAATATATTTTTTTTTAAAAAAGGAAATTAATTTGTGGAGATATTTTAATATTGCTATTTGCCCTTTCTCTATAATAGAAGTGTGAGAGATGAAAGGAAATTAGTAAAATGTATATGAAAATAATATATAAATTTATTAATAAATAAACAGTAACAAAAGAATATAACAGCAGAGGCATGATATAAAAATGACAAAAACATATGAAAACAACAAAAACATGATATGAAAACAACAGTGATGCAATGACTGATAAAGTGATCAAACTTATTCTACTATCTCCCCGTATGCCACATTAAGAGTGAAAACACTTTCAGAGTGCTTGACTAATTTCCCTTGTGATGAAGTATTTAGAACTTTAACTGTAACGTCACATGCTCTTCAAAAGCGAGAGAAAGAAACATATAACTGACCATGTGGGAAAATGGGTTCAGGTAGGAATATGCCTACTTTGTCTAGAGTTTGTCCTTGTGATTTATTAATAGTCATCACAAATGCTGGCATCACAGGAAACTGTCGTTGAATTAATTTAAATGGGATCCCAGTGTCAGATGGGGACAAATTAATTCTTGGAATCAGAACATCCTCTCCCTCTGCAGATCCTGTTAATACTTCAGCTTCAATAATGTTAGGTCGTAATCTTTTGATAATAAATCTAGTACTATTACAAAGACCCCATTTACTATTGAGATTTCTCAATAGCATGATGATTGCACCCACTTTCAATTTTAATTTATGACATGGCACACCTGAAGGAGTAATACTATTAAGAAATTCAATGGGAAAATTTTCCTTTTCAGCATCATCTGTGGAATCAATGGAATCATCACTCAAATATGTGTGAAAATCTCCAAGTATATCCAAATTGTCTTCATTTAATTTTTGAACATGCTCATTTTTTGGACAAAGAATTGCATGTTTAGATACATTTTTAATATTACCTATAGCTGTGGTTCTCAACCGTGGCTGCACATTAGAATCATCTGGGAATCTTTTTTTAAAATCCTGATTCCTGGGCCTAATCCTCTGGAAATTGTTTCTTTGTTATGGGTTGGGGCCACAACATTAGTAACAAAGAAACCGAATTTCCAGAGGATGAGGCCCAGAAATCAGGATTTTAAAAAGATTCCCAGGTGATTCTAATGTGCAGCCAAGGTTGAGAACCACTGATCTATAGATATAGTATTTCCAAAGGTAGCTTCAATAATAGATCCATTACAAATCATTTCACTTCCACGCTCCACTCCGAGGGTGGGTTCCTGCCTGAAACCTCCCCCTCCAGAAAACAGATGGGGGAGGGTGCAGCCCTTTCCAAGACAACCTCTGCAGGACTGACTTCCTTCCAGTTGGTCGAGGTTCTGGATGTGATCTTACACCCAGGGTTTTTATATAAGTAGATGGCAAATATATATATATATATATATATATATATATATATATATATATATATATATATATATATATATATATATATAATATGCAAAGTGTCCCCTCAGAAGTTCAATCAGGAGACAGGGAGTTTGATCGCTCACTATGACATGCACTGACCACCAGGGGGCGGTGTGGAATGAAGGAAAGCCACAGCCAGCACCCAGCAGCCAGGGAAAGGAGGAGCCAGCTGGCCCCAATCACCCCTGATCACCAGCCAGGCCTAGGGACCCTACCAGTGCACAAATTTCACGAACCGGGTCTATAATTACGATATAATTGAAGAATAGAATTATGAGATAAAGTGTCAATAAAGCTACATAGATTGGCATCATAATATAAATATAATGCACTTTAAAGTATAGAGCACCTTAACATATATTTTCTAATTTTATCCTCACAAAAACTTTATGATTAGCAAGAGATAATATCTTTCTTCTATCCATTATAAGGCAAATGAGACTTAAAAACACTTGCTGAAGGTTACTCAATTGGTAAGTGATGTAGAGAGTTTTGGACTCAGATTTTCTGGTGTCAGGCTTAGTATTATACCACACATGCAAACTGACAGAGAAATAACCATTGGAATTGACATGACTAGTAGAAGGGGAGAATCAGCATAGAAAAGAGTAAAAAATTTACCTGAAAATCTCTAATTTCTTAGCAAGAGAATTTTATAGCCTTTGACTTTAAGAGAATGCATTTTCTCCATTGTTTATGGGCTAGCTATGAAAAAGCCAACTGCTGAGATACACTATTAAGCTGCTATATCTGAATCTGAAATCAGTTGGTCCGGTCATGCCCCATTTAGTTGTTATTTGAACGGACAATGGTGAACCTATCTTCTGTAACAAATAGAAATGAATGAGCTCTTATTAAAAGGTTTCCATATTCTATCAAGTTCATGTTTACTCATAATTTTATTACAAGGACAGAAGGAAGAGAAAGATCCTTTGAGGATGTCTAGAAAAACACAAAAACAAATATGATACTACTATTTCCCATTATACAACCTTTGTAAAACAAACATAAGGAATTTCAATTGTTTTATTCATAGCCCTATCAATCTTCACAATATTCCTTTAAATCAGGTAGGTGATAAGAATTACAATTAAGAGAAGAAAAAGTTAATACATTTATTTGTTGCAAGAAAAAAACCACATACTGGAAGCAGGAGACTTGAAGTAAGAACACTTTTGTATGAAATATTATGTATAATAACAAAAAATAAAAAATTATGCAAGGGAGGAAAAATAAATCTAACTACTTTATTGGAATATAAAAATGTTTTCTCATAGTAAGTGAAAATAGAAAATAAATCATAATGAAGGTTAAAAATAGAAAAAATTATGACACTTCATCTAAATTCAATACACATTTATTGTATGCCTAATGAATTTAAACTTTAATCATTTCCTATTTACAGTTATATTGAAAAATGCTGTTTCTTATGTGCTAAGTATTAAAAAATATTTTTAGAATGCTGAAATTTCCATGAAAATATAAGCAGTATGTGAAAATGAGCTTTAATAATGATTCTGGTTGCAAGGAAGTAGGAATAAAAATTCTTAGTAGAACCTCTGCTGAAGGATTCCATCATTTCTAAAAGAGAAAATAAGCACAGGAACAGCCTCTGTATTTAAGTACAGATTCTGTTTTAAATAAAGAATCATGATGAGCTATTATATCCACTATGCACAAAACAAAAGTAAGTCATACTGTGAGAATTTTTTAGTTGGAAAGATTTCCCAGAAATAATTTTTGCCTAATGCAAAGCTACTAGTAGATGGGGCCTTTATTAATGTAGGCTGTATAATATTTTTAGGAAAGAGGTAGAGGCAGAGAGGCATGTGACTTCCCATGTCCTTAGTGTGTGTGTGTGTGTTAAGACTATATTTTCAAGAGACTGTAAAATTCATTTTAATGAATTGATTACTATTAAAGGATAAATTACTATTCTATATTAAATTCCATTTAAAGATGGATTGTTGTTCTCTTCAACTTATTTTTTCAATTTGTCTGAGTCTATGAGTCTAAGAAAGAGTCTAGGAAAATGTTTTCATGTTAGAATTTGCTATTGCTAGCAATCAAAGTGTGGCCAAAAAAAAAAAAAATAATTAAAGATGGAAAAGTCAGTTACTTGATATGTATTGTTTTCATATTGTGAGATGTCTCCAAATTTTAAAGTAGGCCAAGACACCTTTCCTTTATGTTGTTTAAAAACCCAAAACCATGCCTGCTGGTTCTTGACTGTCAGGGTAAACGAGTTTCCAGCTGATTGTGCCTGGATTTTCGAGAAGCATACAGCGGGGCCTTGACTTATGAGTTTAATTCGTTCTGAGACCAAGCTCGTTAAGGAGCTCATTAACTCAAATTACTCTGTCAACTCAATGCAAAAAATCTGCCGAGAGACAGCTGGTATCTCAAAAAACTTGTTAGTCGGGACACTTGTAAGTCAAGGCCCCACTGTATATCCCTTCCAGGAACATGTCAATTTTTTAAGAGAGAAGTTGATGGATAAGGCAATGCTTAACCTAAAAGAAAGCTCTAAACTTTTAGCCAGGTGTATGAGGAAGCAAGTCCTTTATTTGCACTATAAAAGTAACTATCTGTGCTTAAGGTGGGCATAGGACAAGATATAATAAAATAATAAATTGTTAAAATGACCAGGAAGAAATGAGTAAAAGAAATCACAGAATGAGAAGAAAGCTGATGAAAAAGTGGTAACCTGGTTATGGGGGAGAGAGAAAAAAAAAAGGAGATAGATTCCCCTCAAATCTTTCTTGTTCTAAAGTAGCTAAAGTTAGTGTCTATATATAGTATACAAATTATAACCAACCAATCTAGTATAAAAATTAAAATAGTTATTTTACATTATGTAGACTTAACCTAAGCTACCTTATTTAAAATTTTTTTTTCATCTCCTCTTCTTTCATCATCTCCTTTTCTCACTTCCCATCTGCCCTTGCATTTCTTCCTTTTGGATCTATTATCTATCTATCTATCTATCTATCTATCTATCTATCTATCTATCTATCTATCTACCTATGATCTATCTATCTATCTATCTATCTATCTATCATCTATCTATCACCATCTACCTATTGTCTATCTATCTATCTATCTATCTATCTATCTATCTATCTATCTATTATCTATCTATCTATCTATCTATCTATCATCTATCTATCTACTTATCATCTCATCATCATCATCTTTGTGTATTTGATTCTTGTTTCAGTTCCTTAGAGATGTCACAGGTTGATTATAGTCTATAGAACAAGAGTTTCTAGATAATTTAAACATGAGTCTCAAAATTAGATCAGCATTTTTTTCAGTGTGGTTCAAACCTTTGAAAAGTTATACATTTCTGAAAATGTAGATCTATAGATTAGGAATCTTTGGTGATGATAATCTGCTAGATTCTGCATTTTAAACAAGTTTGCATAAGTTTTATGCATCTTAATATTTGAGATAAATATTAAGTAAAGATATAGAAGCAAAGACATAGGACCTTAAAAGTAATACCATTTTATGAATTTAGGTATTGATACATGATTTGTGGACTGGAACACATGTTATTCCCTGATGGATTCTTTGTCTGTTGGAGTCAAAGAATGAATCCATGGATTGAAGATGGTATAGCAAAGGTGGAGATTTATTGAAGAACAAGTACAGACTCCCACCTGGGGAAGGGGAAAGAGTTCCGCTGACTTCCTTTTTCCATGGTTTATAAAGGGCTGCAAGTCTCTGTGTCCTGATATCCCTTCTGATTGGTCAATCTTCCCTTTTGAATTGGTTACTATAGTAACTCCCCAGCTTAAAGGTCAAACATCACATGGGGCATATGATGCCCTTCTCCCTCATTGTTCTCTTATTCCTTCTGGGCTTTCTTCCTTCTTCCTTATTTTGTAAATATAGACTTCCACTGCCATTTCCCTTGTCTTATGGAAATGTAACTTCTCCCAGTTTCCCTTGTCTTATGGAAATGTAACTGCACCTGGCTTCCTTGTGTTATAGAAATGTACCTTCTCCCAGTTTCCTCTGTCTTATGGAAATTTAATTTCTCCCAGTCTGTAGCCCTGTGTTTTTTTCCATGGACCCCAATTCTAAAAATTCCCTACACCTGCCTATATTTCGCTAAAATTCCTATTTCAGTATACATTTTTTTCAAATCCTGATGTGAGTGTTGAGGTCAGAAAAAGAAATCTATATGGTATCAGAAGAGGACTTATGAGGACTACTCTCCGAAGGCTAAAAAACATAAAGTAAATGTGTTATAGTTTTCTACATTCTTGCGGCTATTAAATTATTGAAATGAATGCTTAACTTCTTTCAGCAGCAAACTCATAAAAACATCAATAAAAATTTATAAATTATTTTTCCTCTTTTTATTTTTTACAGCTTGCATGAATGTCTCATCACCCTGCCTAACCCTTCCCCTACAAAATTTTTCTTCTTAAAACTTGAGCTATGTTTCCATACTTTTATACTTATGTAAAAGGTGATTTGGGGTAAAAGTTTTTTATATAAAAGTTTTACACTATTATGTCACAGTATTGACAATAGTGAAGGAAGACAGAATTGGTTTCTGCTACCTCAATAAAACTATCCTTCTGTAAATACTTCAAAAGTGATTTCAAGGCAGTGAGCATAGGGACAAGTTTGATTGTTTACTGATTTCTGAGTAGAATAGAACATTAATTATTTGAGGGGAGACGGGAGTGGTTTTTAAATCTGCCTAAAACTAGCTTTTGTTTTTTGTTTTTTTAAAATCTAAACCTTTAAAGTGATTGGAACTAATCACATTTTAAAAGTTCAGGGTCTGAACAGGTGATGAAGGAATGGCCAACCAATTTCTCCATAAGTCTGCTAATAAATTAAAATGGCATTTTTGATGAGCTCTATAATTCTCTTGCATTAGATTGAATGATTAGATTTTTTTCACTTTAATTTATTTGAAGTGACAATTAGCTAAAGAAAGACTACTGAAGACTGAATTTTTATGCAGAGTTTTTCTATTAGTATTCATAACTATTCTAGATAAAAATGAAAAAACTTTTCAAGAATATATCGATTTGGTGCAATATGGTATGTATGAGTGTGATAGTTTAGCTATCTCTCTATATAAAAGCTAAGTGACTGAAATGACAGAATGACTGGAACGACCGGAATGACTGGAACAACTGGTCGCTATGACACCACTGCGGGGGCCCAACTGGCCTGATCGGGTCCTGATCACCCCCCTAACCTTCTGCAGCCACTTCCCCCCGCCAGCCTGGCCCTCGATCACCCCTTCCTTACCCAGGGCCCCTCCTCCCCCGCCGCTGGCCCGGCCTGATCAGCCCCCATCAAGGCGGGCCAGCCAGACTCTACCCATGCATGAATTTGTGCACTGGGCCTCTAGTCTAGTATAATAGTATAAAATTATTACTTTTGGGCCAAACCAGTAGAGCATTGGCTAGAGCATTATCCAGGTACACCAAGGTTGTGCATTCAATCCCTATTTTGGGGCACATCACCCAGTGAAGCATAGATGAGTGGAACAACAATCACCCAATGAAGCATAGATGAATGGAACAACAAATTGATCTCTCTCCTCTCTCTCTTTCTCTCTCTCTTTCTCTTTCTTTTTCTCTCTAACATCATAAATAAAATTTTTAAAATATTATTACTTTGAAAGAATAATTTCAAATTAGTATGGGTGCACAAGATGGTTTTTCCCCCCAAAGAAATAACATAAAACATTAACTTAACCTCTTTATTTATAAACTGTGAAGCTTTGAGTATATTATTAGAGTTTTAAAAACAAGGACAGTTGAATTTTAAAGAAGCCTTATGAGATGTGGTTAAATGCAAAAATTAGTTAATTTGGGGAAGTATATTGGCTCCATCATGTAAGGTAATTATCCATATCTTATTAAGATTGGATGTGTTTCTATCACAGATTTCTTCCTTGCTAGTTGGTTCAGAATAGTTCTATACTAGTAGAGGGAAACAGAAAAATTAAAATAATTACCTGAATACTTCAAGTGAGAAAATGATTCCCCTTAAATATTAAGTTCAATGAGGCTTAAAAAAATTGTCTGGTGACCTCTGAGTCAGTCTTCCCTAACTCACCCTCAATTGATTTTAGTACAAATAATTTTTTGCAAAAAAGAAAGGAAGTTTCTTTATAGGGGATAATAGACAAAGACTCAGAAAGGAGTTGATGTTCTAGTTAGGGGGCCAACTACCTGTGCTCCCCGATTCCCCACACAAGGCTCTAAGGCAGGTTACTCATATGTTCCAACAGTTCTTCTGTATGGATAGAGCTGCTAAGACTTCAGGGATCTCCTGAGGATGCAACTGTTCCCTGGAACCAGGGTTCATCTCTGTTTTGCCCATTCCCTAGATTTCGCTTATTAAAATTGGGATGTTTTCACTATTGCAACTCCCTGAAACTCTTGTATAAGATATGAGGCTCATTTCCTCTTGTCTTTCAAATGTGAAAGGATGTCAAATTAGATGTTTTAAATTAGGTGTCAATATATCTGCTAGATACCAAGGTGAGTCATTAGAACCTTTAAAGTGGTGTTAATGACATTTTAGAGTATTTGTCTTCCCATGGGGCATGCCCCCTTCATTTTATGTCAAGAGAAGAGGGACTCAAGATTACTTAGAAACCTTGATTAGATATCTGCTTGAAAATGAGTCAAAGAGGACACTGGGATCACACTAATATCCTAGAGACTGTGGAGGCAAAGGATGAAGAAATGCTATCCAAACTAGAGTGGACCAAAGGCTCAAGGGAGATAGAATGGGGTGTTCCTAATGCTGCCCAATAGGGTGACTTAGAGGGCACTCAAGAGAAGTTAAAAATGACTGTCACATTAGTAGTGGCTGGAGAGGGCATAAAGAAACCCTGAAAGAGATTAAATTCACCTGGATCAAGGAACCACATTTGAGAGCCCACTCTAATGCTGGACATCTCTGAAGAATCCACAAATTTGTTCCATCAGCTAAAGCCAGCAAAAACATCTGCTATACCAAGAGAGTGTGAGGCCAGTTTAGGACTATGCACTCAGCAAGTGCTGGGAAATCACTAGGCTAAATGAGTTTTTAGCCAAAGGCAGAGAATAAACTAGCCCTACTGAATATATTTAAAGGGCAGTGGGAGATAAGAGCATAGAGGTGCATTCTGACTATATTCCATGAGTCTTACTTGGTAAAGAACCATGTGCATAACTCCCAAGAGTTGCTAAAATAATCAGGGGTCAATTACTACTGGCTCAGCTGGTTTAATCTTAATAAGAAAGCAACATTTAATAAAATTAAAAATAAAAAGCTTTAATTTTTCAACCAGTATAAATGTTTATTTATTTCATATAATAAAGCAACATAATCTAAACAAAACTACTTATAGTGTGCTATTTTTCAAGGTGGGATAATCACAAGTTGCTAGGACAGTGGTTGGCAAACTGCGGCTCATGAGCCACATGCGGCTCTTTGGCCCCTTGAGTGTGGCCCTTCCACAAAATACCGACTTCTGCGTGTGGGCCACAAAGTTTCAGTCACACTGTACATGCACGCCCGCATGTGGTATTTTGTGGAAGAGCCACACTCAAGGGGCCAAAGAGCCGCATGTGGCTCATGAGCCGCAGTTTGCCAACCACTGTCTAGGATATTGCCACAAAGTACTTTCTTTTTTGATGGTACATTATCAAGTTCCCAGTTTACTTCATTATAGTGTAGATTAGCATTGTATTTGCAAATGTAAGAAGACCTTTAACATTTATTTTTAAATCTCCCCAAAGCCTTGCAAGGACAGCAGGGTGAGAAACCAGAAGCCACTGCCAAGTTCCCCTGCACGTGATTTATCACATTCTAGGTGGTTTGCTTAATTATTGGGCCCTGCTGTCTGAGATGGACATCTTGCAAGAACAAGTGGTAGCGGTTGTCATTGTTCCTGGTATATTGCTATATTTCATAGGAAACATTTTATAAAATAACCGAAAGCCATGCAAAAATATGTGTAATCTTATGAAAGCAGTCTGGAGTAATGATCTGGGTCTCACAATGAGCTGAATGCAGAGAGTTATTTTTAACTGTTCTACTCTGCCAATGTTTCACTTGCAGTTTCTGTTGTAATGTTCTGACATCTACCATGGTTGCTACTATTACCATTCCCTTTTGATTCATCCCTCTTAGATTTCTCCTACTTGGTCTCCCAAAGATCTTCTTCCTCTACTTGGATTCCCAGGGTTCATTTGTTGATCTTTATGGTGCAAACACAGAGGCTGCTCCACTCAGATTTTACCTGTCAGTGCTCCCAGCTCTTCAGCTGCTATTGTTAGTTTTAGTTGCTAATGGCTCACAGTTGACCTTCTTCTCTGAAGACTTGCCTGAATAAGGAGCCACCTCTTCTGGAGGTCATGCTCTGCTACCTTCCCAGAGCAGCCCACAGATAACAACTCTCTGCTGGCAGAAGTACTCTAAAAAGCTGGCTTACTTGAGTCAAGGGGGGCCACGTCTATGGAACAATGCTGATTCTGCGTTCCCATGGGATTAAGCTGAAGCTAGTCTCCATCTGAAACCACATCCTAAGCTTTTTCCTCTGCACTATCCTACTTCTCCCACTCTTTTTATTTTGAGAGCACTCCTTCAATACATAATTTGATTAAGAATGTCCATTTTTGACTGCTTCTAGGGAACCCAACCTAAGATAGTCATTTTGTTCTCTCCTTATAGCTCCTTTCTGAGCAATCCCATGATTTTAACAAAAGCTAATATACCGAATTTCAAACTAACATCCTCCAGCTCATATCTCTTGGCTAAAATCCAGACTGAGAAGTGTAACTGTCTACTTTTTTAGGTTTTTGTCAATTTTAGGACTGCCTTGGACAATGCAAGATAGTGGAGTAGGTGGAAGGTACAATCACCTCTTCCCAGGACAAAACTGGAATTAAAACTAAAATATAAAACAATCAACCTGAGTAACCAACTGAAGACTAGTTGAAGAGAAGTCTTATAACCAAAGATTTATAGAATAAGACATATCAAGACTGAGAAGGAGGGCGGAGACAGGGCTCTATTCCCATGGGTAGCAGCTAAGATTCTAGAGGGATATCTCAGCTTCAAAGGTTCTTCCTGAGGAGAGTAGGGTTTCAGCCCCACACCTGGATCTCCAGCCCAGAACACCAGAGCCAGTAGGAGGTATCTACATGATATCTGGTTGTGAAAATCAGCAGGGATTCTGTCTGCCAGCAAAAGATGAGAGTCCGCTAGAGACACAGGTGCCCTCTTAAAGGACCAATGCACAAAATCTCATTTGCAGCCACTCACCCTAGCTATGGCAGAAGGAGGTTTGAATGAACTAGAGCTGTGTAAGGAGAGATAGGGATTTGAGGCTCTGGAGAGAAAGCTGAAGGGACAGCCATGGGCGCTGAGTCCCTCTCCCACACTGCAGATGCCATCTTTTCTGGGTGGAGAACTCCCCTCCATAAGCATCAGCCTGGGGAAATGAAATAGCTCTACCCTTTGAATGCCCTGTCACCACAACCTCTTTACCTCCTGCTCTGCTGAGGAGTCAGCTGCCTGGGCCAGGGTGTAGAGGCCTGGGCAGACTCAGGGGGTATCAGTGAAGGAGTTGTGTGGCTTTGGGATGGGGACCACTCCCCCATTTTCCTGTGAACCTAGCGGTTGCTTACTTCTCACAGGATTCCAATAGCCCTACCATTCTGGCTCCCAGTGGCTCCCTACGCTCTGCTGGCTCCCCAGAATATCTGGGCAAAATCTGAGACAAACTGAATTGTGTGACTGGGACAGTGGCTATGCTCCCCACCTTCTCCAAAGCCTAACTGATGCCTCTTCCTCATAGCAGATCCACTAGTCCCACATTCTCAACACCCAGTGGTCCTTCCCTGCTGAGGTTGGATTCCTGACAGAATCTGAAACAGATTGAATTACTAGTATGTGGCTCTAGGAATGGGACCACTTTTTCCTTGTATGCCTGACTGATGCAGAGCCTTCCCTTAACATGGTCAAATCTTGGTCTATTTGGGCCTGATAAGCTTTGCTGGCCTCACCTGATGACTCCCTGAGACCCCCCCCCCACCTCAAAGGTCTGTGGGCACCCAGATTTGGTGTACCTTGATTTGGTGTACCTTGGGATTTTTGCTGAGTGGCCTTAGCATTGATACTAAGTTTGAACCTGTATCAATCTGGTGAACATCACTTGCCCCAACCTGGTGACTCACTGAGAACCTATCTCATGCAACTCAAATACTTCTGGAGGCTTTTTAAGTGATTGAGCCTAACAGGTAGCCAGCAGGCAGAGGCAGGAAGAGGTAGACCTTAGCATTCCCTGGGACTTTTGTTGACCTACCCCTGGTCCTGGTGTGGTAAAAGCCAGATTTGGTGCATAGCTTGGTCCTTTCTGTGCACATCTAGGCCCAGCAGAGGCAGCCACAAACTGTGGATCTTTTTGTGGCTTCAAACAGGTTGCCCAGGGACAGTCATAGGCAGTGTCTGACATAGAGCTGCACCAGAGTCCATCCCAAGAGGCCCCAGAACAGACACACCCAGGGGCCAGATTTAGACAGCATTAGAGCAGGATCCAATTAGCTTTGACAACAGCATATCCAAAGGGAGACTTCAGCAGGTACCAGACCTTGCTGAGGTGAATTCCATTTTGTGTGGTCTGCACAGTAGCTCATATACTGTTGTTTTTGTGGATCCTCACACTCAACCAGCCTGAGGTCAACTCCATGCAAGAACAGGCCAAAAGCAATCAAGACTCAGTTACAATAAGAGGGCTCAACAAGGGTGATTCCTGGAGCACCCAGATCAGGTGATTAAGGAGATTGTGCCATTGTGTCTCACAAGAATCTACTACATAAGGCCACCCAACCAAGATTTAGAGCAGCGGTTCTCAACCTGTGGGTCGTGACCCCTTTGGGGGTCGAATGACCCATTCAAAGGGGTCGCCTAAGACCATCAGAAAACACATATATAATTACATATTGCTTTTGTGATTAATCACTATGCTTTAATTATGTTCAATTTGTAACAATGAAATTGAGGGTCACTGCAACATGAGGAACTGTATTAAAGGGTCACGGCATTAGGAAGGTTGAGAACCACTGATTTAGAGTCATAGCAGATATACCTAATATATAGAAACAAACACAAAGAGGCAGTCAAAATGAGACAAGGAAACATGCCCCAGTGACAGAACAGGAGAAATCTCCAGAAAAGGAGCTAAATGAAATTTAGGCAAGCAATTTATCAGATATTTCAATAAAATGGTTGTAAGTGTGCTCAAGGGACTTAGAAATTCAAAAACTTTAGTGAGAATTACAACAATATAGAAAAGGACATAGAAATCATGAAAAAGGGTCAGTCAGAAATGAAGAATACAATATCTGACATGAAGAATAGACTAGAAGGAATAAGCAGTAGGTTGGATGAAGCATGGGATTAAATCAGCAATTTGAAAGACAAGGTAGCAGAAAACACCCTGGCTTCTGGCTGAGTGGTTCTCCCCCTGTGGGAGCACACTGACCACCAGGGGGAAGCTCCTGAATTGAGCATCTGCCCCCTGGTGGTCAGTGAGCATCATAGCGACTGGTCGTTCTGCTGTTCAGTTGATTTTCACATTAGCCTTTTATTATATAGGATATTATCTCAGTAAATTCAATAAAAATTTAAAATATTTTAAAACTACCTCCTATCTATTGGTGAGGTTGTATTTTTAATCTTTTTAATTGCATTGGATTAGAAATTTCAGAAATGTACAAACCAATTGAAAGCTTCATATGCCTTTTATTCCCTATCCAGTGCAATAGTCTTGTGAATATACCATCTTCCTATGGGCACATCATAATCATGGGCAACAGCATCAATCACTTAGACTTAGGTTATATGTATTTATTGAAGTTTTTGCCCTCTTGAAAATGAAAGTTATGTTATTATAGGTGACATCTTGATTACACTGAAATTTTAAAAAAGCCAAATCATGTAAATCTCAATACCTTGATCATTTTTAGCAATAAATTCTTGGCTATACGCCTCACAATTTTGCTGTGATATAACATAGTGAATCACATGTCAGAATGTGATTCTGTCTGTCAGAATTCTTTTTTTGATTTCCACAGACAAAGCTTAATTTGGTAAACACATCTCTATTACAGTCTCATCATGCTGTATTTCAATGGTTTATTTCTTTGTTTGCATCCACTCTAGTCCCTGGGCAACAGACATGGATTTTAATATTTCATCCTTTCTTGATATCAGTACTCAATAAATGTTGGTTTTGGAAAGAATGTAAACAATCAGGAGGCCAAGAAAAATAGAGAATTCATAGGATAGAAAAGGGTTGACTTAGCTTTTGACTGTCAGTTGTTACTTTAATTGCTTTTCAGCTCTGCATGCACCCTTCAATATATATATTATATTGATCTTTTAACCTTGCCCCTCCCCTGCCTTCTCTCTGAGATCTGTCTGTTCAGTGTTTCTTAGTCTCTGGATCTATTTTTGTTCATCAGTTTATGTTGTTCATTATATCCCACATATGAGCGAGGAAAAATATAAAGCAAGGAAAATACAAAGGCAGAGCAATCATGCCGCTGCATGTCTCTCTCCCCCCGGCACTGCATGGCCAGTGCAGAACGGTAGGCTGTCTTTCTGGGTGCAGCCTTCCACAGCTGTGGACCCAGATTTAGAGTCCTCAGCTGCCAGCAGTCCTGTGGAACCCCTTCCACAGTCAAGTGTTACACGTGTCCCCAAGGGATGAAGACTGGGTGCAGCGCAGTTTCCTTCTGATCCTCTCATCCCAGCAGCCTGCATCTCTCCCTCCAGCCCAGATCCCGATCCTACCATTCTCCAGGCGTCCTCTGCCCTTTCCATCCTTGGGTTGTGTCCCCAGCTGTGTTTAATTCACCAGTTTTGGGTGGACGTTATTCTATTTAATTGTTTCTTCTATCTGCTTTATGAGAAGACAGAGGACTGGTCCACCTATTCGGCTGCCATTTTGTCTCCCGCTGGGCAAACATTTTAGGAGCCCCCAGACGGTGTTCCTAAATTTTGGTGTTTATGGGTTAGCAACCATGGCAGCTGGTCCCTGGCTGGTGTGGCTGTAGGGTCCTGGGTGGTGTCAGAGGTCTCCCTGTGTGGAGGTGAGGCTAAGCTCCCAGTCACAGCTGCTCTCCCCTTCAAGATAGCATGGTCTCTGTGGTAGAGCTGGCTGCTCTGGGAGAGATTGCAGCAGTTGCAGACGCTGCCCGGCCAGGGGAGCCTGGTCCACCAGCCCCAAACAGTCCTGTGGAATTTAACTGTCCCTCAGTCACACACACACGCCCCACATGCCCACACCCTCCCCTTTCGCTTGCTCCCTCCCTCACTCATACTCTCTGCCTCACTGCCATCCTGCCGGCTGCCATCTTGGCTCTCCACTATTCCAGTTTTTGTCAGCTATAGGAATAAGGCCTCAGCTAACAGATTTAATCTCCCAGTTCTTAAGCATAACAGGATTTTGTTTTGTTTTGTGCATGTAATAGAAAAACAATCCTAAGTAGTTCAAATAGCTTGAAAATTCAAGGGATAATCTCATTTTAAGTGAGGCTTGTTCAAGGGCTCAAACAATGCTATCAGGACTTCATTCTCCTCCACTTTTATTTCTTATATTTCTTATATCTTTTCCTGTTGGCTTAATACTTAGTCTCTAGAGGAAAAAATATGTCACCCAGCTGTTCTAAGTCTAGATATTCCCAAGTTAAAATACATAAGTGAAAACAACTTTTTTCGCCCTGGCAATTCCCATCAAATGCTGGCTCACTCTGATTGAAACAACGTGGGTTACATTCCTAACCTTAAACCAAAAGACTAGTAGAGCATGGGTTGCATGGTCTCTTTTTGGGATGGATCACCACTAGAACCAGATATGGTACCCTAAAGGGGAATTAATGCTTAGTAGGCAAAATCACAAATGGGCACTGAACTAAGCAGATCCTGCATAAGGCTGTCAGTAGCCCCAAGTCAGTCTATTTGAGCAAATCTTGTTGCCCCTAATCCACGTATTCAACATGACTGGAGAAGCACCTATGTGCTCACTAAGCCACAAACTGACCTTAACCCTTGACAGCAACACATTCTGAGAAATTGATTAGGTTTTTCCATCAAACCAAGTAGATCACCTGTCATGTTTGCCAGGCTTTGAGTAAAGATATCCAGTGTGGCCAACAGTCTTTCTGTATTTATCCCACATGCCAAACTGGCCTGTGTGTTTTTGAAACCGACCAATTTTAGTTAACAGCTTTTGATGGTTCCGTGTGCCATATAGTATCTCAAACTTGCCCATCTAAGATGATAAAAGGAGACAGTGTAGGATAGTGATGCATCTCTCCTCTCAATGCCATTTATCCACTGATGGTAAGAGTTACTAATGGAGTGCTTGCTAAATAATACACATTTATAAGTTCTTTATGTGCATTAACTTATTTTATCCTCACAATAAGCATGTGAAATAGATACTATTGTTATTCTTATTTTATATGTGAGGAAGTTGAGGTAGAGAGACTGGGTACTTTTTCCAGGGTCACACAAGTAGAAAGAGATGGACACAGCATTCTCACTAAGATAATTTGACTTTGGGGCTTGCCTTTATAATTACTATGCAATACTGCCTGCCTGTAATGGACACCAATAGAGTCATCCTGGGTCCATTTCTAGTGACTTGGTACCAGATGTGCCCTGAGTATATTATTATGGTATTTGCCTTATTCTGATTAAATACAGTGGCACAACTTACTCATGTCCTTGGCATTTTTGCATAGTTGCTTAAATTTCTAATGCACTTTCTAGGTACAGAAACAGGTTCATGGAGAGAAAGATTCTGTTTAGCATACATTATTTTTCAAAACTTTTAGTCTAAAAAGTCAGTTCCCACATAGAAATATGTCCAGACTTCTTACTCACATTAAACTTCCCATTATCTCATCTGTTCTATCAACACTTGAAGGAGCCAGGATAATATAGCAGGTCAGAGCAGGGGACTGGGAGTCAGACAGTCCTCGGTTCAAATTCTGATCTTCCATTTTAGTCTGTGTGAACGTGGGTATATTCACCTCTCTGAGCTTCAGTGCTATCATATGTAAAGTGAGGAAATAGAACTTATAAAACAGAAAACTTTATTCAGCCTTGATGAAAAAGAAAAATCTTCCTAACCTATTACACACAATGTAATAGATTAGGAAGAAAGGCTGCTGGTGAGATAAAGATATTTATATTCTATGATCAAAGATACACAATCAGCATAGACTGTTCTTATGACACAGATGTATGGGGAAAAGGCCCTACTTAAGTTCAAATCTATACAGCCTCTATCTTGATGTGATACAGAAGGAAAGAAGCTACCTGCTTAAAAATACAAGGTGTCATGAGCAAGGGAGCATTCCTGAAGGGAGGCACTCACACGCTTGTGTCTTTCCACAATGCCAGGTTTATTAGGGGAGACTTCCCCAGTAAGCCAATAGAGTCACATGCAGGCTACACACAGCAGGGAACTTATATGATAGAAGTGAGCAGAGTGAGCATCCGACATGAAGTCCCGGTCCCTGGCTTGTCTGCAGGTGGAGAGGCAGGCATGGTCTCAAGTCAGGCGGCTACAGTAGCAGCAGTGTCTGGTGGATGGAAGTCTGGCAGGGGTCTGAACATGACCCCTGGTTCAAGCTCCAGTGTCTGATGGTCAGAGCTCTGAGTACTTACAGCCCACAATGGGTGAGGTTCCACTCATATCAGTGTCCACATGGAGTCCTTATCTAAGTATCCAGACTTGTGGTTTGGGGCATTCTGGGTGCCTCCCAAGGGCATTCCGATTTCACCCCGTTATCTCGGTCTTGATATGGCACTTGACATAGCTGTCATAGCTGACAGTAATCCATATTGGATTGTCAAAAGTGTTCCAAAAAGTCCTCTCTGTTATTGCTCTATATACAAGTTCTTTTTAAGATGCTTAAAAATTAATGTTTAATTATTCTGGAACCTAATCTCCAAGGGAATGCTCCTGGATGCATTATATTTTCATTTCGTTTATATAATAGATTTGGTAGAGGAAATGGAATTTTTCCTTTAAGTTGCAAAACAATTCATCAGCTGTGTTTCCCCTGTGGAAGTAGTTTGGACTCCAGCCCAGGTTTTCCTGGGGGCCTGCAAGAAAACCACAACAACCAGGGCTTCCAAATTCAAAAATGATGAGAGGTTGGTTTCTTTGACAATGGGAATAGAGTGACTTTTTCATAGCATTTATTATTATTTAATGAGATAATGCATGATCAACAAATGCAGTCATAAACATTTAATCAGCAATAGTTACCCTTACTGTGGTACAATGACTTACCCTGGAGCCCATCCCTGTGTTTCTCCTCACACACTCCAACCCCATTCTCTAAACCAGTGGTTCTCAACCTTCCTAATGCCGCGACCCTTTAATACACTTCTTCATGTTGTGGTGACCCCCAATTTCATTGTTACAAATTGAACATAATTAAAGCATAGTGATTAATCACAAAAACAATATGTAATTATATATGTGCTTTCCGATGGTCTTAGGCGACCCCTGTGAAAGGGTCGTTTGACCCCCAACGGGGCCGCGACCCATAGGTTGAGAACCGCTGCAACCCTCCCTAAACTGGGCTCTCACATTCTGCTCCATGCTGCAAAAGTGCCAGCAGCACAGATTGTGCAAACAAGTGGCTGAAACCTCACTCAAAATTTAGCGCTCTTTTTCACATCACAGCAGGATTTGGCTTTCATCCTTTAAAGTCCTACCAATATTTTCTTGCTGGGATCTGACAAGGCACCTTAATTACCTCTTCTTTAATTCCTACCTCTAAACAATGGACTCTGCGCTTTCTTTCAGTCTCCTGCCTAAAATGTAACAAGATCCTGGTTACATACTTGTTGAATCTTGTAAACTGGAAAGACTGATTTCAGTTCTCCCAAGTGCTTTTGGGGTTGTCAGAGCTGCTGGAGCCAAGCAGAGCTGCCTGTGCTTACTTGTCGTTTCTCAGTGGCAGAAGCTACTGGAAGCCACAGTTGGATATTCATTTCTGTACAGTGTCTGTAAAGTCTATGAGTTTACTAACTGGCTTTATAATTGTGTAGAATACATGAATTCCTAAAATATCCATAGTGCAAAATAAGTAAGATCTATATACATAAACGATCCCATAGAAGCAAACACAAAATGTGGCTTTCTGATATTTAAAAAAAGATGCTCATTTTTTGGTTTGGGGCATTTAAAAAGGATTTGTATTTTACCTGCAATTTTCTGTTCTCTGGATCAGTATTTTCCTGTAGACCACCCACCTTTATTTTATACAGCTTTGAACTTCCACTTAGTTTTTCTTTGTTAGTTGATCCTACAATTGCTCTGCAGTTTCTAAAAACAACGTGATGCAACTTAAGCCCTCCTGATGTGAAAGAAACAGGATTTGGGGATGTGACCATTGTAAGCAGCAAGAAAGAGATCAGCGGGAAATTGGAGTCCAGAGTCATGGTATACTTAGAATGATGACTTACTTCCTGAAATGAAATGAGAGGCATGAGATAGGAGAGATGGACAGTTCAAAGCATTTAGACCAAGTTCAAAATCAAGATAGAAATATCCCCTTACTATTTGTTCGGTTTATAAAAAATTGTTCTTTTACACTTTGATTCACTTTATTCTTTATGTCACCTTAATAAACACCCTAAATTTAGGCTTATTCAAGCTTTGTTTTCTATAGTCTCGCCTAACTTCATTTTCTTTTCCCACTATCTTCATTAAGTTTTCACATTTATCTAATAGGGTTTCATTAATAACTTATATATCAATAATTTAATGCACCTTAAAGGTTATTTTAGACCTGTGCATTTCCTATTGATTATGTATTCCTGAAAGTCAGGCTTTAAAATAAAACATGTACGTTAAATTTCTTATTGTGTTGCACAGCACAATGGTAACAATTTTTAAATTGTTTGACAGATTCCCTTGATATCAGTCCCTGATTGCTTCCTGATGTCTAATATTGGGTTCCCCAGTTAAACCCTCTCAACCCCCACCCCTAACCCCCTTCTCTCTGAGATTTGTCAGTCTGTTCCATGCTTCTATGTCCGTGGATCTATTTTGTTCATTAGCTTATTTTGTCCATTAATTCCACATATGAATGAGATCATGGGATACTTATCTCTCTGATGGGCTTATTTCGCTTAGCAGATTTCTCTCCAGTTACCTCCATGGTGTCTCAAAGGGTAAGAAATCCTTCTTTTTTACAGCTGTACAGTATTCCATGGTGTAAATATACCACAGCCTTTAAAAAATATATTTTTATTGATTTCAGAGAGGAAGGGAGAGGGAGTGAGAGAGAGAAAGATCAATGATGTGAGATAATAATTGATTGGCTACCTCCTGCATGCCCCGCGCTGGGGATCAAGTCAACACGGGCATGTGCCCCGGCTGACCAGGAATCCATCCCTGTCATCCTGGTTCATAGGTCAACACTCAACCACGGAACCAAGCCAGGGGGGCACCACAGCTTTTTATCCACTCCTCTACTGATGGGCACTTGGGCTGTTTCCAGATCTTAGCTATTTTAAATTGTGCTGCTATGAACATAGGGCTGATATATTCTTTCTGATTGGTGTTTCCGGTCTCTTAGTATATAGTCCTAGAAGTGGAACACTGGGTCAAATGGCAGTTCCATTTTTAATTTTTTGAGGAAACTCCATAATGTTTTCTCACCAGTCTGCATCCCCACCAGCATGAAGGTTCTTTTTTCTCCGCATCCTCGCCAGCACTTGATATTTGTCGATTTGTTGATGATAGCCATTCTGACATGTGTGAGGTGATACTTCATTGTCATTTTAATTTGCATCTTTTTGGCGATTAGTGACTCTGAGCATTATCTCACATGTCTCTTTAGTATCTATTTAGGTCCTTTGCTCATTTTTAAATTAGTTTGTGTGTCTTCCTTTTGTTCAGTATGAGTTCCTTATGTATTTTGGAAATTAACCCCTTATTGAATGTATCATCATAAATATGTCCTCCCATACAGTGGGCTCCCTTTTCACTTTATTCATGTTTTCTTTTGCTGTGCAGAAGCTTTTCATTTTGATATAGTCCCATTTGTTTATTTTCTCTATAGTTTCCCTTGCCCAGAAGATGTATGGGCAAATTATTGCTGCCTATAATTTCTTCTAAGATTTTTATAGTTTCCTGACTTACATTTCAGTCTTTTATCCATTCTGGGTCTGGTGTAAGTTGGTGGTCTAGTTTCAACTTTTTGCATGTATCTATCCAATTTTCCCAACACCATTTATTAAAGAGACTGACTTGACTCCATTGTTTGTTCTTGCCTCCTTTGTCTAATATTAACTTAGCATAATGGCTTGGGTCAATTTCTGAGCTCTCTATTCTGTTCCATTGATCTATATGTCTGTTCTTGTGCCAGTACCAGGCAGTTTTGAGTACAGTGGCTTTGTAGTACTGTGGCTACTTTGATGCTGCAATGGCAGAGTTGAATAGTTGCAATAAAACTGTATGAATCATAAAACCTAACATAGAGGGTGTCCCCAAAATATATATACTCACTTTGACTAACTATGAAGACAGTGTTTATTAAAATGCATTTCATTTTCAAAATTGAACTATCAGCTCTTAAAGTGTGTTAAATTTTTGGGGGGACATCCTGTATTTACTATCTGACACTTTACAGAAAAAATTGTAAACTCTTTTACTAAATCAATATTTTGGAGCTCTGCTCCCCTTGTGGGCCACATGTTGGCCTGCCCTATCATGACCATTTGTAACCTAGGAGTGTTTGTTCAGAAAGAACATTAAAAACATTTAAAACATTTTAAAAATGAACATTGGCATCACAATATGTTTTAATTATAGAAAATGACATTTCAAACTAATCATGAGGTCTTGGCCAGGTGACTCAGTTTTTTGGAGCATTACTTTGTACACCAAAAGGTGTTGGGCCCAATTCATGGTCAGGGCATATACCCAGGTTGTGGGTTAGATCCCCATTTGGGAAGTGTACAGGATGTAACTAATTGATGTTTCTCTCTTACATCGATAATTCTCTCTATCTCTAAAACCTTATCCTCAGGTGAGGATCCTATCTAATAAAAGAGGAACATGGTAATTAGTGTACAACCGCTACCCTTCCCATTGGCTAATCAGGGAGATATGCAAATTAACTGCCAGCCAAGATGGCGGCCGGCAGCCAGGCAGCTTGAAACCAACATGAGGCTTGCTTGCTTCAGTGACGGAGGAAACCAACATTCCCCGCCTGCCTTGCCGGCCTCTGAGCTTGCAGTTTAAGAAACATTGTAACAAATAAAGAAGCTAAACAAAACCCCAGAAACCCGCTTTCAGCAAGCCCGGATCTCAGAGCTGGAGTTGATACATTGTTTCGAGATTATAGAACCGAAACAAACCAGATACCTGATTTCAGCAGCAGAGGCCTCAGAGCTGGAGCCTCAGAGCTAGAGCTGGCCCAGAATAAAAAAGAAAAAGAAAAAAAGGAGCAGTTGGGAGCTTCAGCCCTCAGCCCCTCACCCAGACTGGCCGGGCACCCCAGTGGGGAGCCCCACCCGGAAGGGTGTGTGACCAGCTGCAAACAGCCATCATCCCCTCACCTAGGCTGGCCAGGCACCCCAGTGGGGACCCCCACCCTGATCCAGGACATCCTTCAGGGCAAACCAGCCAGCCCCACCCATGCACCAGGCCTCTACCCTATATAGTAAAAGGGTAATATGCCTCCCAGCACTGGGATCAGCGGAGCCTCGAGGCCTCCTGGCACTGGGATCAGCATGACAGGGGGCAGCGCCCAAACCCCCTGATCGCCCTGCGGCGCTGTGTGTGACAGGGGGCGGGGCCACAACCTCCCTATCTGCCCTGTTCTGTTCGTGACAGGGGAAGGCGCCCCAACCCCCTGATCAGCTCTGCTCTGTGCCTGATAGGGGGGAGCTCCCCAACCCCCTGATTGCCCTGCGGCTCTGTGTGTGACAGGGTGCGGCGCCCCAAACCCCTCCCCTCCCATGAGCCCTGCTCTGTGTGTGATGGGGTAGATCCATAACCTCCTCATCCATCGACCCTGCCTTGAGTGTGACAGGGGGCGGTGCCCCAACCCCCCAATCGTCCCTACCCTGAGTGTGACTGAGGGTGGCATCGCAACCTCCCAATCCACCCTGCTCTGTGCATGACAGGGTCAGCGCCCCAACTCCCCAATCGGCTCTGCTCTGAGCCCGACCAGGGGCTGCACATAGGGATTGGGCCTGCCCTCTGCCACCCGGGAGCAGGCCTAAGCCAGCAGTGCGTTATCTCCCAAGGGGTCCCAGACTGTGAGAGGGCACAGGCCAGGCTGAGGGACCCCCCCCTTCCCCCCTGAGTGCACAGATTTTTGTGGACCAGGCCTCTAGTCTATATAATAAAAGGGTAATATGCTAATTAGACCAGACATCATTCTGGACGTCCTTCTGGACGAAGCTGGGGCTGGAGGAAAGCCCAGTCCCTGGGTGCTTGCTGGCAGCCGGAGTGAAGCCCGGGTCCCAGGTGCCAATGGGCCGGTAGAGGGAAGCCAGCCTGGGTTCCGGGTACCAATGGAAAGCCGGCGCTGGCACCCTGGGGAATGAAGGCCTACACTTGCATGAATTTCATGCATTGGTCCTCTATAAGAAAATAGTAATAATCATGAGTAACATTGCAGTTTTATAGATTGCCAGAGATATACTCTTAAATACTAGCAATGGTTTTAAGGAGAGATTGATAGGTAGAGAATGAATATGAATGTGCCTATATTTTGTCCATAAAGATATGAAGAATCTACACTTGTAATTTTACTTGCAATTTTTTTCTTATCCTTCATAATTTTAAAAGCAAAAGAAAGGTCACTGGTTTCCAAGAAAGCTTGCGTCCCTCAATTAGTAGTCCATGCTTACTGTGGAATGATAAAAAGTTCATTCTCCATAGTAAGTTCTTAGAAATGCATATTGTAATTGTCATATGATGATAACACAATAGTGTCATCAAGCATTGTTGACAACTTATCTGGCTACTGCAATTTTTCTCTTCAGAGAACAGGTTACTAATATTGTATATGTCTAGCTATATGGCTATCTTTGATTTTATGATGGAGGCAAAAGCCATCATTGTTGGGGAGTGAGGTGGAGGAAGACCAGAACTTTTATATTAACTTTGATAAAAATCATGGCAGACTAAAGCAGTTTCCTTTTATCAGGTCTCTCTCTCTCTCTGTCTCTCTCTCTCTCTTAAATCTATTTTGAATAGAGGAAGCTCAACTCAGGCAGCTAGAAAACACATGCAAACTCTTGATTGCACTAAATCACCTAAGAGAAGACAGGTGCATAATACAACAGGTGGCTCTAAAGAATGTGAAAACACAGCAGCATAGATGCCAAGAAAAATCCTCTTCCCAAACCAGGCTCCTGTTTGAGCTTGTGCCAGGGGTTAGAGCTTAAAAGCTTTACAAAAAGTCATTTTGTTTCCAGTGCAATTTTGCATTTTCAAAGTTCCACCTCTTTTGCATCCATTTAAAATGAATTTTACATTCTCTGATTCATTTTCTATTTCAGAGAGGCACTTTCCTTTCTAAATATTAAAACTTTCTTCACCTAGGTCTTTTTAGAATTATTGATATTTTTCACTTCTTTGCTGTATGTCATTTTGGTGAGTTTGATTAAAATAAACTTTCCATTTCCTCTTTAATTTAATTCCTTTCAGAAGCCTTTGAGGAAAAATATTTTCCCCTAGGAGAATATAACTCCCTAGGAGAGTTATCTAAATTTTAACGGGCAGATTTAATTTCAACATCTCTTTATTAAATACTTATTATTATCAAAATACTGTTCCAGGAGTTTTGTGAGATACAAAAAACTCCCCCAAAACAAAACAAAACAAAACAAAAAATTCACCCCCCCAAAAAAACAAAAACAAAACACACACACAAAAAACAAAGCATAGACTCTTTTTCTCAAATGTCTTACATTTTAATGATGTAAATTTTTACCAGTTATAAAATTTGGGAAGAAAGATAGGTGGGTGAGTAGTAATAGACGAAAATAGCATCAGAGTTACAATATATGCATAGGCCCTAACAATAGTGCTGGCAAATATGCTCTATGGAATCCTCTGCCTGGTTTTGAAAGGCAGGAATCCTTCACATGTAGTTTTTGCTCTGTCTTCATCGGAAAGGGTCCACATATCTTTGATGCTTAGTTATTATTTTGGGTCAGGTTCTCTTGGATTACAGTTCTTTTACTTAGTTCTCTTAAATTTATAGTATCAAAGTGGATCTACTTCATGTGGCTTTTATCCTTTCTACCAGGAGGCCCATGCCTGAACTGGCTTTAGCTCATAATATATGGGATTATTTGTGCTAATCTAGCAACTAGCCCTTGCCTTCCCCCATCTTCTCTGCCTTATTTCCTGTAAGCAGGTGTAGTCAACAAATCAGTCACGTAGCGCCTTCACAGAGAGGAAGAGTAGAGTAGTGGTTGAATCACAGTCTTTGAACCCATACTGCCTTGGTTCAAACCCAGCTCTGCTCCTTATGAAATGAGGGCAAGTTATTGGCCGCACTGTTTTCTGTGTCTAATAGTGATATTGACTCATACTCCGAAAATTAAATGAGGTCATTTCTATAAAGTGTTAGAAGGGTATTAGACATAGACGGAGCCCTCAATAAATGTTAGATTTTATTTTTATTAGAGCTGACCAGGCTTGGAAAAAAAGATTTTCTGCTTCTACTTTTGCTTTTTATTTTTCCTATCCCCCTTTTCAGGATTTCACATCTTGTGGTGAGTGCTTGCTGTGGAAGGCCATGAATAAATGTAGCAAATCACAGTGACATCCTGTAGCACGAGGAGTTTGGGTTGTGGTTTAAGAAAACCATGGCAGAGAAAAGAAGAAGAAAGAGGAGATTTCACAAGTGTGGAGGTGGCAGAGGCCAGTATTGGACAGTGGGAACCAAGTTTAAGAGGCCTCTAAACCTAAACATGGCTGGGAAATTATGTATGGTTTAGGAGGATGCTGACAACTCTGATTTCAGGGCAGTCATGTTGCAAAAGGGAAGGCCACATCGATCACTGGTGTGGAGCTACCTGGTGTCTGCTGACGTGGGCCCAGCTGTCCTGGCGGAGATTGCTCCTGCGTGGAGAGCTGCAAAGTCTGTGGGGAAGCGTGTGCTGAAGAACCTTAAAAAGTGGCAACAGAGTCCGCTTGTTATAAACCTATGTAACTTAGCATAGAAAGATATCTCCAGAGTTGAAATTTTTGAATTATATTTAATTGGAAAGTCTAGGTTATCACCTAGTTTAATCTCTTATACATTTTTTATATGTGGATAACTGGTCTGTCTGCCTTAGCAGTCCTTGAGGTCTGAAGGGTCCCTCTGTTGGAGAGCCCTGATGATCAGCAAGGCATGCACACATTGAGCTACAGTGGGTCTCCTGCCCACTTATCCTCATGGTCATAAAGTCCCTTCCTTTGGCTCCTACAGCGTTTGTGTGTCTATCCCAGCAATTTAATACAGCCTGCTGTAATTCTGTAATTGAGTGTTTGTTTCTCTATCCCATTGGACTCGGCTCCTTGGGGACAAGTGATGTGGCTTTCTCTTTGCCCCTCTAGCCCTTAGCATGATGCCAAGCAGAAGTAAGTGCCCAGTAAATGTTAATATACTAGAGTCATATTGACCAAGGCTAATCCCTTTAACATCTGACAAGCCATGAAAACTTTGAGGACAACTGTGATTATAAACAAGTCTCAAGTAATACTCAAGTCTCAATTAATAAATCTATAAAACATTTTCATCTATCCCTTACCAAAAATAAAAAATAAGAAAAATATTTTTGTCCTTATTTCAATATAGTAATACTTATGCATCCATAAACAATATTATTTGTGAAAATACAGCTTGGCATATATTTTTAAAAACTCATTTTTTTCTGTTATTTTTTTTTATGCTTATTCCAGTTTGTCCATATCTTGAAGGAGTCATAATAGTGTTGATTGCAAGTGCTGGTTACCTCTTTAAATTACGATTTTTTAAAAAAAATTTGTTTATTTCCAGAAATTTCCTTTTTATAACATTTCTTTAATAATAGGTTGATAAATTTTATGTAAATATTTAGCTTTTAAAAATTTATCTTTATTGTTGAAAGTATTACATATGTCCCCCATTTTTTCTCCACTAACCCCCTCCACCCTGTCTCCCCCCACCCCCAGGTTTTCACCACACTGTTATCTGTGTCCATGGGTTATGCATAGATGAGTGGATAAAAAAGCTGTGGTACATTTACACCATGGAATACTATGCAGCTGTAAAAAGAAGGGTCTCTTACCCTCTTGAGTCAGCCTGGCGGGATCTGGAGAGTATTATGCTAAGTGAAATAAGCCAGTTAGAGAAAGACAACTATCATATGATCTCACTCATGTGGAATCTAATGAAGAAGATAAACTGATGAACAAAATAGATCTAGAGACATAGAGGCATGGAACAGACTAATGAATCTCAGAAGAAAAGCGAGGGTGGGAAGGTATCCGGGGAGAGATTAACCAAAGAATTTACATCACGATTTTAAAGCTTCCTGTGGCTTACCACAGGAATTTTGGGTATTCATTCCAAGCAGACCGTGAGGTATCTTTCTTCTTAGTAGTTCTTGTGCCCAGCAACAGTGCCTGGCACTTTGTAAAATTGTTCAATATACCCACAGATGCATAATTAAACGTTTTCACTAAATTCAATTCAATTCAATAATTTTACTTAGAAAAAAAGGAGATTCCGTTACTTTCATCTTGCCTTAAATATTTAGGAAGCTCCCTGATTCCTCTGAGAATTTAACATTAGGTGAGATCATTATGTCATTAGTATTTCTGTTTAAGATTGTTCCATTCATTGCTTGAGTGCACATTTCGCATGAGTTTCAGAAATGGAGTTTTGGAACCTAAGCAAGTCATTTAACAGAATGAAAATGCTTCCAGAGAGAGAGGGTTAGGTCTTTCAGAGCAGGTAATTTCCCTCTCACCACTGGCGAGCACTTTGGATGCTGTCTTCTCGCCGCCTGAAGTTAGTGATAGCAGTTACTATCTCCTGTATCTGTTGCAAACGCAGCCTGCCGCGGAGGCTTTATGGAGCACGCACTGGCATCGCCGAGCATCCCGTTAATTAAGGGCTCACAGCCGTGTTTCGCCTTCATTATCTTCCGTGGCCTGTGCTGTCAGGTTCTGTTCCTCTTCCTTAGCAACGGAGACTGAAATTAGAATTCCGGCTGGAGGCTTCACTCCCTGAGGAGACTGTGAACACGACGCTTTTCTGAAGTGTTCTCTTCCACAGCACCTGTCAGTAGTAGCTCACTTGTTAAAATGTGGGTGTTTTACCATTCTGTCATTCACTTAGAAATAGTGTCTACCCCTTGAGCAAGTAGAGTCTTTGGAGAAAGAGGTGTAATAAAAGCCCATATAATTAATAAACCATTATTTTAATCATGTCCTCATGAACATAAACATTTTACTCAAGTAGTCTATTAGTAGATAACTCTAATTTAAATCCTTTTTGAGATGTCATGCTACTAATATCTTCTTCACTGGGTCGTTAGTACTATTAAATGAGCCAATGCATTTAAATTGGTCTGCACTATGACTGAGAGATAACAAGCAGTTAATGCAATTTAACTATTATTATTATTATTATTATTACAATTTTCATAATAAATATATATGCAACATAAATAAAATAAACTTCTATTTGTTTGAATAAGTTTCTAGGGTGCCTAGGAAGGGAGGGAGCAACAATCTTGTTACAATTTAGCCCAAAGATTAAAGTCATAAAAGTACAGATTTAACGTGCATTTTATATATCACACATTTCTTTTAAATAAATTAAATTGGATACATTCTGAATAGAAAACAGATGTCTGATAAGAATAAAGAAACCATAAGATCATCTCAGATGAATATAAATGTAAAAGGAGCTTGATGTATCATGGTGAAGATATAAGCCAACATAATCCTGCACTGTCCTAGTTTGTTGTGTTTTTATTTTCTGTTTTAAAACCTAATGGGTTCTGATCCTTGTAGCTGACTTTTGAAGGCCATGTTCTTTCTTGACCTCAGTTTAAACGTCAATATAAGTTTAAAAGCTTACTGAAGATATATAGAGCTTCTAAGTATACGGTACATCTAACATGACCCACCAATTGTATCTTGACCATTTATCATGAATAATACTGCTTTTGTTTTTACATTACACATCTCCAACTCAATGTGTCATTGCAGTGATACTGTTTCTTATAAAGAAAATAACTGATTGTTTCACTTAAAATTCTGTTGAAAGAGCTAGAGCAACTTGTTTTCCAAAACTAGATACCAGCAAGGTAGGAAAGACTTTTGTTAAGCTCATGGTACTGCTTTGGAACAGGTAGCACAACCCAGTTTGTAAACTTGCTAACTATATTGGCATTTTTCTGGGCCAAGAACGGCTTCAAAATATATCCAAATATTTTTACTATCATGATCAGAATTTCTTTGTCAAAACTGAATCAAACAGGCAGAGCTTAGCATGGTTTACAAGAGGATTATTTAAATTTATTTTTAGTAATGTGGCTTCAATTTCTCATTTACCATCACAAACTTGCTGAGGCAGACATGTAATGTTTCTGGAACTTTGCAAATCTTTTCGTGAGACTGCAAGTATATAATTGAGGGCTGTTCCCAATCTTACACCTGTATTAACTCTAAATTTGTTTTTTATTTAAAGAAATGAATAAGGATAGGAATATCATTCAAAATTCAGAATTGAATGTAATTTTTGCTATACATATCACAATTAGGGCTCACTTACGTAAGCACACATTGATGTATTTTTCAAAGGTATTTAAGAAAATTTGCCCATAAAAATACTTGTACAATACAACTTTTTTGTTGTTGTTGCAGAAATCCAGTTAAGAGGTCATAGTTTTTCAGCCCTGGAGCTCAGGATAGGGGTCTGGCTTGGAGCTGTAAATTGGTGCTTGAAAGTGGACAGGGATTCTGGATATATTTCAAACATGGAGACCATAGAATTTCCTGACAGGTTAGCTGTAGGTTTGCTAAAAACAGAAGAATCTAGAATGACACCAAGGATTTTGGTCTAAGCCAGTGGTTCTCAACCTTCCTAATGCCGTGACCCTTTAATACAGTTCCTCATGTTGTGGTGACCCCCAACCATAAAATTATTTTCGTTGCTACTGCATAACTGTAATTTTGCTACTTTTATGAATCATAATGTAAATATCTGATATGCAGGATGGTCTTAGGCGACCCCTGTGAAAGGGTCATTCGACCCCCAAAGGGGTCGCGACCCACAGGTTGAGAACCGCTGCTATACAATAAACATAATTAAAGCATAATTGAACATAATTAAAGCATAGTGATTAATCACAAAAACAATATGTAATTATATATGTGTTTTCCGATGGTCTTAGGCGACCCCTGTGAAAGGGTCGTTTGACCCCCAAAAGGGTTCGCGACCCACAGGTTGGCGAGCCACAGGTTGAGAACTTCTGGCTAAGCAAGTGGAAGGATGGAATCACCATCCTATGAGAGAGAAGGCTAAAGACATTTTCTGGGGAAAATGTTGAGTTTAGATATGTTAATTTTGAGATGCCATAAATGTAGGATATCTTCTGTTTGGTCTCTAATATCCCTTCTCCACTCTTCTCTATTGTGCTTTCTGCACTCTAGAAGATTGATCTTTACATGGAATCCCTTTGCTCTGCAATTTTTGATTGTTTCCAGCAAATGGGGAGCTCAAAGACTGGAGGGAGGAAGGAGAATGAGATCATAGATCTATTTTCCTCACCTCGTCACACTGAGGTTTTTCTCCAGTTTTCTGTGTTACGTGACCGAATGTTGCCACTATTCCCCTGGTGGTCTCATCTCACAGTTCTCTCCTTACAATTTCTAGTAACTGCCCCTTTCTTTGGATTTATGGGTCTAAACAGGTCTGTTTCTAATGACCCAGAGTCACTGCACTATCGAGCTGAAAAGTAAGACATTGATTACACAACCCTGGAGTTCATGAGAGGCGTCTGGCATGGAGAGGTAAATTGGAAGTCATTAATGTATAGTTGTTACATAATAGTATATAGATGGTATTGGTATAGAGATGGAAGAGATTGTTGAGAGAATATATATAAAATAGAGCCCTGGCCAGCATAGCGCGGTTAATTGGGCACCATCCCATGCACCGATTCCCAGTCAGAGCACATGCCTGGGTTTCAGGCTCAGCTCCCTATGGGAGGCATGCAGGAGGCAGCCAATCGTGTTTCACTTTCACGTCCATGTTTTTCTCTCTCTCTCCCTCTCCCTTTCTCTCTCTCTAAAATGCAATAAAAATATTTTTTTTTCCAGAAAAGTAAAAAGGAGAAAGACCTGGACAACCCCAAAATAGTAACTAATGATGTTTTGGGAAAACTATGAGTGCGGGGTCCTGGCCAAATGAAGAAAGCACAGTAAAGAGGAGGGGTCAATCAGCTGCGTGAAACACTGCTAATAGCCAAGTATTATGAGGACAGAGAATGAATTGGCCACTGGATTGAACCACATGATAGAGATAAAAACCTGATTGAAGCAGGTTCGAGAGTGACTGGGTTGTGAAGGATTGGAAACAAAGATGATAGACAGGTTTTGAAGTGTTTGCTGCCATGGGATCTAAAATAATGGGTGGTAGCTAGTGACAGAAGTGGGGTCAAGTTCAAAAGAATGGAGAACTCTGTACTTATACTGCTGGTAATCTCTTCCAGACCCATAACTGTAAGTACTGTATACATGCATGCACTTTACTGCAAATGATATTCCAGGGAATGAAAACAGAATGCGCCAAGGTTTGGATATGAGAGAAATCATGGTGCATTCGGGGAACTGGATGACTGCCATCCTTAGCTCAACATGGCTATAGGTGAAGTGAAAGCAGAGAGGAGGCCCTTAGTCCGATATCCTAAGAGGTACTGAGTCCCTTCAACAGCCATGTGAATGAGCTTGCAAGCTGCTCTGCCCCCAGGGATCCTTGAGATTTCTGTGGCCCCAGCTGACACCTTGATAGTAGCCTTGTGAGAGAGTCTGAGAGAGAAGACTGAGCTAAGCCACTCACAGATTTATGACCCAGCTAAGCCATTCCCACGTTCACATTACACAATCTAAATCATTTGGTGTTTTTAGTGAATATTTATGTGGCAACAGTTAATAAATACACTTTCAGAAAAGTCACCTCAAATGACACTGCAGTGTACAAACATAAAAAGGAGTCAGCTTGTAGAAATGCAGGTGAGAAGTAACAGTTACAGTTACTGTACTTTCCTAAAACCGACTGGGATGATCTTTTCCCATATGCCTTTCGCCATGGCAGTCAGTCCTCAGGGTATTTACCTCATTCCTCTAGGCCAGCCTAATTTCAGTCCTAATACCTCTTACACAGACCATTCCGCTATAGTTAAGTCTACTCTTTGCACTTCTTTCATACGAAATACCCCGTGGCCCAGAAAATTCCAGGAAAGATTTCAATTTATTTACTTGGCTGCTTAAAATTCAGTACATCAATTTTAGTGCTGTATGTAACTTGAAAGGTAGCACATTACACAATTTGCACCTAGCAATATCTTAGTATAGATAACTTTATCAAAATAACAGCAACAGAACCCCGAGAGAATAGAACATGAAACAGACTGCAATTTTTGTGCATGAAAAAAGGGAAGGGAAAAACATACTTGCTTCAGTGTTTAGGGCCTGGCACATTGTTGGTGCTGAGTGAATATTGAATGAATCAACAAACTGGGATATTAAAGCTGGAATGATGAGACTCTCATATTCAGGGAAGAATATGAGGACCTGGGAGGTTTGGAGGAAGATGGGGCAGTAGTGGAAGGAGAAAATGAGACACAGAAGAGGAATATGGGAGGAGGTACCATAAATGACTACCAGCTTCACAGTTTTATCTATATTTATCCATGCTTAATTGTTAGGGGGAAAAAGAGACATTGTGATAAAGCCAAAGATTACTTGATTGTTTGGAGGGTCTGAGGCAGTGTCTTCTATTGCATAGGGGGAAAATAGATTATATTGTTCCTTAGAAATTCAGGCAGTGGCAATAGATATAGTTTCTAGAGAAATATCACTTATATAACCTACTCTTTCTATACCAGGAAAAGTTCAATTGAAAGAGGCTTCCAGCATGTTCTGTGGTTGCAGGTGAAATTCTCTAAAATTTCAGGTCTGTGAAATGAAGAGAATATTTCTTTCTTTTTTAAAATATATTTTTATTGATTTCCGAGAAGAAGGGAGAGGGAGAGAGAAATAGAACTATCTATGATGAGAGCGAATCATTGATTGGCTGCCTCCTGCATGCCCCACACTGGGGATGAAACCTGCATATGCCCTGACCAGGAATCAAACCATGACCTCCTTGTTCATAGGTTGACGCTCAACCACTGAGTAATGCCAGCTGGGCAAAAAGAAGTATTTCTTGTTTTGATTTCTTTGGTAGATTTGGAGAGTTTTGGTGTTGGGGTTTTACTGAGCTGTCTCTAATGTTACACTGTATAGGCTGTGTAATGGGGATCAGAGGGGATTATAGAATTATTGTAACAAAAATTCAGCTAATAATGGAATACATTAAGTAACAATGTCAAGAATAATTAAACATTTCCTGTTTTCCATTTATAACTATATAATTTTCACTTCTGCTTAATTTTAGGATATGCAAAGCATAATTTAACTGTGAGTTTAATTTTACTACTATCATATTTTGGATACAAGAGTAGGATAAAGATGAGGATTTAATCTATATTTCCTCCAAATTTTATTTTTTTATTAGATTTTCACTTCGGTGTACAAATTGGTGATGTCATTTATTTTAACCTTAAGATTAAACAAATGTGTTGAGCATCATATTTATGATATTAGAATTAATGTGCTTTTTGTCCTGTTTCTAAATAAAATGGAGAATATAATCATTCCGGGATCACACTTTCTTTTCTTTTATTGTTTAAAGTATTACAAATAGTAGTACATATGTTTCCTTTGTTTCCACATTGACCTCCCCCGGGTCTCCACTACCCCCCAGCACATGCCCTCATCCCACCCCTAGTGTCTTGCGTCCATTGGTTATGTTTATATGCATGCATACAAGTCCTTCAGTTGATCTCTTACCCACTTTCCCCGCAAACCCTCCCCTGACTTCCCATTGTAGTTTGACAGTCTGTTAGATGCTTCTTTGCTTCTGTATCTATTTTTGTTCACCAGTTTATAATGTTCTTTGTATTCCACAAATAAGTTAGATCATGTGATATTTATCTTTCACTGACTGGCTTATTTCACTTAGCATAATGCACTCCAGTTCCATCCATGCTGCTGCAAATGGTAAGAATTCCTTCTTTTTTACAGAAGTGTAGTATTCCATTGTGTAGATGTAACACAGTTTTTTAAACCACTCATCTGCTGATGGGCATTTAGACTGTTTCCAAATGTTAGCTATTATAAATTGTGCTGCTATGAACATAGGGGTGCATATATCCTTTCTGATTGGTGTTTCTGGTTTCTTGGGATATATTCCTAGTAGTGGGATCACTGGGTCAAATGGGAGTTCCATTTTTAGTTTTTTGAGGAAGCTCCATACTGTTCTTCCCAGTGGCTGCACCAGTCTGCATTCCCACCAGCAGTGCAGAAGGGTTCCTTTTTCTCCGCATCCTCTCCAACACTTGTTTGTTGATTTGTTGATGATAGCCATTCTGGCAGGTGTGAGATGATACCGCATTGTCATTTTGATTTGCATCTCTCAAGTAATTAGTGACTTTGAGCATGTTTTCATATGTCTTTTGGCCTTCTGTATGTCCTCTTTTGAAAAGTGTCTATATAGGTCCTTAGCCCATTTTTTGATTGGAGTGTTTATATTCCTATTGTTTAGTTGCATGAGTTCCCTTTAAATGTTGGAGATTAAACCCTTATCGGTGATATCATTGGCAAATGTGTTTTCCCACGCAGTGGGCCTTCTTGTTGTTTTGTTGATGGTTTCCTTTGCTGTGCAGAAGCTTTTTATTTTGATGTAGTCCCATTTGTTTATTTTCTCTTTAGTTTCCACTGCCCTAGGAGCAGTATCAGAGAAGAAATTCTTTCGACATGTTTGCGATTTCACTGCCTGTGGATTCCTCTAGTATTTTTATGGTTTCCCATCTTATGTTTAAGTCTTTTATCCATGTTGAGTTTATTTTTGTGTATGGTGTGAGTTGGTGGTCTAGCTTCATCATTTTGCATGTACCTGACCAATTTTCCCAGCACCATTTATTGAAGAGACTGTCTTGACTCCATTGTATGCTCTTGCCTCCTTTTTCGACCTCCAACGTTTTTCTTTCTCATGATTGCTGCAGCTATTTGGGGTATTTTTTATTCCAGATGAATTTTTGGAGAGTTTGTTCTAGGTCTTTGAAGTATGCTGTTGGTATTTTAATGGGGATTGCATTGAATTTATAAGTTGCTTTGGTTAGTATGGACATTTTAATATTGTTGATTCTACCTATACATGAAGATGGTATATTCTGTTTGTTTTTGTCTTCCTCTATTTCTTTTTTCAGGTCCTGAAACCATCTGAGTACAGGCCCTTTTTGTCCTGGTTAAATTTATTCCTAGGTATCTTATTTTGTTGTTGTTGTTGCAATGGTAAATGGGATTGCTTTTTTAGTTTCTCTTTCTGCAAGTTCATTATTTGTGTATAGAAAAGCCATAGACTTATCAGTGTTAATTTTGTATCCTGATACATTGCTGAATTCATTTATTAAGTCTATTAGTTTTTTTATGGAGTCTTTGGGGTTTTCTATGTATAATATCATGTCATCTGCAATTAAGAACAGGTTTACTGTTTCTTTTCCAATTTGGATGCCTTTTTTCCCCTTCTTGTCTGATTGCAATGGCTAATACTTCTAGTACTATGTCGAATAGGAGTTGTGAGAGTGGGCATCCTTGTCTTGTTCCTGTTCTTAGGGGAAATGGTTTTAGTTTTTGCCCATTGAGTACAATGTTGGCTGTGGGTTTGTCATATATGGCTTTAATTATGTTGAGGTATGATCCTTCTATTTCCACCTTGCTGAGAGGTTTTATCAAGAAAGAATGTTGGATTTTGTCAAGTGCTTTTTCTGCATCAATATATATGATTATATGGTTTTTATCTCTCAGTTTATTTATGTGGTGTATTATGTTTATTGATTTGTGGATATTGTACCATTCTTGCATCCCAGGAATAAATTCCTCTTGGTCATGTTGTATGATCTTTCTAATGTAATGCTGCATTCTATTTGCTAGAATTTGTTGACAATTTTGGCTTCTATGTTTGTGAGGGATATTGGCCTGTAATTCTCTTACTTTGTATTATTTTTATCTGGTTTTGGGGTTAGGGTAATGCTGACTTCATAGAAAGAGCTTGGAAGTATTCCTTCCTCTTGAATTTTTTGGAATAGTCTGAGGAGGATAGGTTTTATTTCTTCCTTGAATGTTTGATAAAACTCCCCTGTGAAGCGGTCTGGTCCAGGGCTTTTGTTTGTGGGAAGTTTTTTGATTACTGCTTCAATTTCATCCATAGTTATTAGCCTATTTAGATTTTTTTTATTCCTCATGGTTGAGTTTTGGAAGATTGTATTTTTCCTGGAATATGTCCATTTCTTCTAGGTTGACCAGTTTGTTGGAATAGAGTTATTCATAGTATTTTTTTATAACTGTTCATTTAATGTGGGATCTGTTGTTATTTTGCCTCTTTTGTCTCTGATTTTGTTTATTTGGGTCCTCTCTCTTCGCTTCTTGGTGAGCCTGGCTAGAGGTTCATTAATCTTGTTTATCCTTTCAAAGAATCAGCTCCTGCTTTCATTGATCTTTTGTATTTTTTTTTTTTTTGGTCTCTATATCATTTATTTCCACTCTGATATTTATTATCTTCTTCCTTCTGCTCATCTGGGCTTTTCTTGTTTCCCTCTTTCTAATTCTTCAAGTTGCAGAGTTAGATGGTTTATTACCAGTATTTCTTGTTGTTTTTTTTTAAAGGTAGGTCTGTAATGCTATCAACTTCCCTCTCAGGACTGCTCTAACTGTGTCCTATAGATTTTATTTTATTTTATTTTTTTTTCATTTCTTTTTTTTTTTTTATTAAATCTTTATTGTTCAGATTATTACATTTGTTCCTTTTTTTTCCCCCCCATAACTCCCCTCCTCCCAGTTCCCGCCCCACCCTCCGCCCTCACTCCCCACCCACTGTCCTCATCCATAGGTGCACGATTTTTGTCCAGTCTCTTCCCACATCTCCCACACCCCTTTCCCCCCCAAGAATAGTCAGTCCATTCCCTTTCTATGTCCCTGATTCTATTATAATCAACAGTTCATTCTGTTCATCAGATTATTTATTCACTTGATTCTTAGATTCACTTGTTGATAGATGCATATTTGTTGTTCATAATTTGTATCTTTACCTTTTTCTTCCTCTTCCTCTTCTTAAAGGATACCTTTCAGCATTTCATATAATCCTGGTTTGGTGGTGATGAACTCCTTTAGCTTTTCCTTATCTGTGAAGCTCTTTATCTGACCTTCAATTCTGAATGATAGCTTTGCTGGATAAAGTAATCTTGGTTGTAGTTTCTTGGTATTCATCACTTTGAATATTTCTTGCCACTCCCTTCTGGCCTGCAAAGTTTCTGTTGAGAAATCAGCTGACAGTCGTATGGGTATTCCCTTGTAGGTAACTGAGTTACTTTCTCTTGCTGTTTTTAAGATTCTCTCTTTATCTTTTGCTCTTGGCATTTTTATTATGATGTGTCTTGGTGTGGTCCTCTTTGGATTCCTTTTGTTTGGGGTTCTCCACGCTTCTTGGACCTGTAAGTCCATTTCTTTCACCAGGTGGGGGAAGTTTTCTGTCATTATTTCTTCAAATAGGCTTTCAATATCTTGCTCTCTCTCATCTTCTGGCACCCCTATAATTCTGATGTTGGTACGCTTGAAGCTGTCCCAGAGGCCCCTTACACTATCCTCGCATTTTTGGATTCTTTTTTCATTTTGCTTTTCCCGTTGGATGTTTTTTGCTTCCTCGCAATTCAAATCATTGACTTGATTCTTGCGCTCCTCTGGTCTGCTGTCGGGCGTCTGTTTAATATTCGTTATTTCAGACCGTGTGTGCTTAATTTCTAGTTGGTTCCCCAATATAAGATCGAGGGTCTTATTAGTTTTCGTGTAGATCTCATTAAGTCTATCGGCAGCTTCTAAACAGTTCTTGAGAGACCTTAAAAGTGTGGTTCTGAACTCTATTTCTTCCATTGACAATTTTGTCCTGTTTCTTTGTCTCCGCATTTTGTTATGCTTCTTTGGTGCACCCCCTAGTGGTCTTTGTTCGCAGTCTTATAGATAAATCTTGATTGTTGTAGCTAATTCCAGGGAGGGTTTGACCTCCAGGCCAAGTGGCTATGAGAATCAGCTGTGTCAGCAGTGAGAGAACTTCTGTCCTCTAGGGAGGTGCTAATCTAGCCTTTGCCTGAGGCTATCCGGTAAATGCCTCTGTGCAGGGCTTGGGCAGGGCGGGTCGCACAGGATCAACAGGGTGGGCCGGAGAGAGCAGTTATGGCAGCTCTCAGTCCTGTCCCCAGGGGCTCTGCCTCTCTGAGTCCCAGCACCCGCTGCAAGGCTCGAAGAGAAAGCTGCACTCGCTCAGACCGAAGCCAGACAGTCCGCTTCTCCCGTTTGAGCCTGGGTCCCTAAAGACTCGCCTGTATCTGGAGCTCAGAGTCTGCGACTCCCTCCCGATTGAAAACAACAACCGCGCCCTCCGCCGCCAGCCCGCTCCGCGCACTCCGCACCTCAGAATTTGACTTCAGCACTGTGCCTCCTCTGAGTGTCCGTATGCGTTTCTCTTTCCTCCTAGTTGTAGGACTTCCACTCAGCCAGCGTTCCTGTGGTTCTGGGTGATGTCCGTTCCGTGTTTTAGTTTCACTTTTGAAGTAGTTGTTCAAAGCAGCAAACTCCTGCGTTAACCTATGCCGCCATCTTGGTTCCTGTCCTATAGATTTTAGATTGTGGTATTTTCATTGTCATTTGTTTCCAGGATGTTTTTAATTTCTTCTTTGATCTCTTTGGTAGCCCACTCATTGTTTAATAATATGCTATTCAGCCTCCTAGTGTTTGAATTTTTGTGATTATTTTTATTGTAGTTGATTTCAAATTTTAAGCCATTGTGAACTGAGAAGATGCTTGATATGATTTCAATCTTCTTGAATTTGGAGAGACTTTGCCTGTGTCCCAATATGTGGTCTATCTTTGAAAATGTGGCATGTGCGCTTGAGAAGAATGTATATTCTGTACTTTTGTCAATTAATTCCATCTGATCTAGTGAGTCATTTAGGATTGCTGTTTCTTTGCTAATTTTTTGCCTACAGGATTTATCCAGTGATGTTAATGGGTTATTAAAGTCTCCTACTGTGATTGCATTGCTGTCAATCTCTCTCCTGATATCTTCCAGTAGGTTTTTTATGTATTTGGGTGCTCCTGCATTGGATGCATATATGTTTACCAGAGTTATATCCTCCTGTTGTATTGATCCCATTAGAATTATGAAGTGGCCTTCCTTGTCTTTTGTTATGGTCTTCACTTTGAGGTCCATTTTTTCAGATATAAGAATTGCTACCCCAGCTTATTTTTCATTTCCATTTGCCTGATAGATATTTTTCCATCCCTTCCATTTCAGTCTGCGTGAGTCCCTTGTTCTGAGGTGGGTCTCCTGTAGACAGCATATATATGTGTCATGTTTTCTTTTCTTTTTTAAAAAATATATTTTATTGATTTTTTACAGAGAGGAAGGGAGAGAGATAGAGAGTTAGAAACATTGATGAGAGAGAAACATCGATCAGCTGCCTCCTGCACATCTCCTACTGGGGATGTGCCCGCAACCCAGGTACATACCCTTGACTGGAATCGAACCTGGGACCTTTCAGTCTGCAAGCCAAGGCTCCATCCACTGAGCCAAACCGGTTTCGGCTATGTCATATTTTCTTATTCATTCAGTCACTCAATGTCTTTTGATTGGAGCATTTAATCCATTTATGTTTAATGTTTCTATTGATAGGTACTTGTTTGTAGTTATTTCTGTACTTTATGCCTTTCTCCCTTTCTATTTCTTCTTTTTACAGCATTCCATTTAGCATTTCTTGCATTACTGGCTTGGTAGTGATAAACTATCTTAGCATTTTTTTGTCTTCAAAGCTCCAAATTTCTCCTTCAATTTTGATTGATAGACTTGCTGGATAGAGTATTCTTGGATTCAGTCCTTTGCTTTGCATCACTTTGTATACTTCATTCTATTCCCTTCTAGCTTAGTGTGTTTCTGTTGAGAAATCATTTGGTAATCTGATGGGGGATCCTTTGTAGGTAACTCTCTGTCTCTTTCTTGTTGTTAACATTTGCCATTGTAATTATGACATATTTTGGTGTGGGTCTTTTGGGATTCATCTACCTTGGGACTCTGTACTTCTGTGACTTTTTTTCTTCCCCACATCAGGGAAGTTTTCTGTCATTATTTCTTCAAATAGAATCTCTAATCCTTGCTACTCTTCTTGTCCTTCTGGTACCCATATTATATGTATGCTACTTCATTTCATGTTTTCCTAAAGCTCCCTTTGGTTCTCCTCCTGCTTTTTAATTATTTTCTCCAGTTGGTGTTCAGATTGGGCTTGTTTCTCTACCTTATCTTCTAACTCACTAATTAAGTCCTCTTCTGCTTCTAGTCTACTGTTGAAACCTTACATAGCATTTTTTTTATTGTAGCTGTATCACTTTTTGATTTCTTCCTGATTTTTACATAGGTTGTTGATTTTCTCATCTATTCAGTTTATGAACTGTATGACCATTACTCTGAATTCTTTTTCTGTCATATTGCATGCCTTCATTTCACTTATTCTTTCTTGGTGATTACTCTTTTTCTTTCCTCTGAGAATTGTTTTGTTGTCTCCATATTCTATTACTAGAAGGTCCAAAAGCCAAGTTGCAGGGGCCTGAGCTGTGTGCACTTTGAGCCTCTCACCACCTGAGTGTCACTGAAGATTTCTGACATTGAGACGTGTGGCTGCTGTAGGTCAGTGCATGCCACACGCATCAGAATCATGGACCCCATGTGTGCAGCACTAAAAAAAGTGCATGGACTTTTTCACCCCACAGACATATGCTGAAAATCAGAGTCCCCTAGCATGTGGCAGGAGTCAGAGTCCCTGCATACATGTGCTGAGAATTGAGTATGGGAGTCTCTGTTGCTTGGTATAGCTCTGATCCGAGAATCAGTGTCCCTGTGTTCAGGTGCATTGAGAATTGGAGTCACTGGCGCTAAGTGTGCTTATCCTGAGAACCAGGGATCCTGTGCATGCAGGGTGAGAAACAGAGTCCCAATGGTCAAGTCACTGGTGCTCAGTGCTGCCTTTTGGGGCAATGGGCTCAGGTGGCCTGCATGCTGGATAAGCATGACTGTGGTGTCCTGTGGTTGGCAGCTGTGGATTGGGAAGACTCAGTTTTGCTGCCCGGCCCTTGTGCCCTTGGTTGGATTCATGCACAACCAGCATTGGCTCACAGAAGCATCCAGGGGTCTTTTGTCAGGGTGGAACACTCAGAGGGGACCTTGTGCTGAAGCTGCGTGATCCATGGTGTCTGTGGGCAGGCAGCTGAGAAGGGGGTAGTCCCAATTTCTACTGCCGGGGCCATGCACCTTGTTTGGATATGAGCACACCCAGTGGGGGCTCACAGCAGCACCCAGGAGCAGTGGGCTCAGGAGGCCTGTGCTCTGGGAATGTGCTCCCTGTCTAGGAGAGCCTGGTCCATCAGCCTCTGATAATCCTGCTGGATTTAACTGTTCCTCACTCACTCACACACACACACCACACACATCCACACACTCTCACCCCCTCACTTACTCACACCCTCTCCCTCACCTCTGTCCTGCCAGCTGCCATCTTCCAAATCTTCTGGGATCACCCTTTTTAATGTAAAAAGTTTTTATACTGTGTGCCCTATTTGAAATGTAGCTTTCAGTAATTTCCGCTTGGGAAAAACATGAATATGTTAACATTCCACCCTTCACACCACATGCAGTAGTTGTTAGTGAAGTCAACATATTGCTTGACTGTCTTCATTATTACTTTATGACTACTTGTGTTTAACTAATTGCTTTTTTTAATCCTTCCAATGTACTGAAACTTCCAGGATACTCAATATAGCTGTTTCATATAATGACACTGCCTCATTAGTTTGATGCATTTGAGCATACATACTAATAAGAACTGTCACAAGGAAAAGATACTTTATTTTGTTTTCTCTGGTGTTCCTTTTTGAAATAAGAACATTTGCCACTAGTGGATGTTACAACTCAAATGTAACCAAAGGAAAAATGTCATCAAAAGACACAGATGGTCTCATTGGACTCTAGAGGAACTTCTTGTCTTTATCAGTAGCACTTTCTCCCTCATTTATCTACCTAATTGCACAGCATAAAAATTAATTTTTCAGGTAACACTTCCATAGCTGTAACTAATATCAAGACTGTAATATCCTAGCATGGCAGATGAAGAGCTACTTGGCTTAAAAAAATGACCTGCCTAACAGTTTCTAGGTACACTTGTGGCCCCTTTATATTAAGAGATTTCCCTGCAATGTGTTGCGGCACGCATGTGCAGGTGCATTATAGTCATATGAATTGCTGCTTCAGTCATTGTCATACATCACAAATTACAAGATGGAGTCCACCTTTTTTTCTGAAGAGGAGGGAGGATGTTCCTCTCAGGCAAATCTTATATTGGATTTTTTGGGTAATAACTGACATTGATGGTTTTGTCTGTAATAGATGTGAAAAACAGTTTTCTTTTTTTTTTTTTGCTGTGGAATCTTCAATTTTTTAGAAAGATATGTCAATAGAAGAGTAGAAATTCAGGTTCTCCTTTTTGAAATTTAATGTCCATTCAATTTCACTAAAATGTTTTTTTGAAATAGGGTTTCTATGTAGATTAACAACATTTAGAAAGAGAAAAATTTTCAGCTGCCAAACTACAGTTGCAACTAAACAGTAAATTTTTTAAAAAGAGTATCAGTGGCTAGGAAAGAGTTGAATCCTACTTGGAGAGTGATTTTAGAGCTTCATATATTGATTCACTAGTATACTCTACTAAATGTGATTTATCTTATTCTTGTACTATTAATTATATTTGTCTACTTTTACAGAACAATGAGAAGCCAAAACTTTTAGATGTAAAAACTGCAAAGAGAGAAGTGCAAGACTGAGATAATGACACTAATCAACAGATTGTAAATAAGCAATATTTAATTCTATTATACCCTTCTTTGATCCTAAAATTATCTAATAAAAGTTGTTTGTTTTTTTTTTAAAAAATATATTTTATTGATTTTTTACAGTGAGGAAGGGAGAGAGATAGAGAGTTAGAAACATCGATGAGAGAGAAACATCGATCAGCCGCCTCCTGCACATCTCCTACTGGGGATGTGCCCGCAACCCAGGTACATGCCCTTGACCGGAATCGAACCTAGGACCTTTCAGTCCGCAGGCCGACGCTCTATCCACTGAGCCAAACCGGTTTCGGCTAATAAAAGTTTTAAAGAGGTATAAAATACACTAAAATTAATAGATAGGGATGAAACATCTGGCAGTAGAAAAGAAATGTGATACTGATTTTTTGGAGTCTTTTAGAAACTCAGTATAATCTATGTTGAAGAGGATTGATTATGAAGGAGGTGAAAGAGGGAAACTAGTTAATGGAATATTGTGTCAGCTAGAAGGGTTATCATACACAAATGGCAATGCAAATTCTAACATTCATATTCTCTTCTAATCTAGCATGTTTTAGAAAGTTCATTCCTCCTGCTCACTTTACCTAAAATCCATTTGGAAATGTCTTTGTGGTTGTAATGGAATGCTACATTACACCATGGCTCAGGGACTGGCATATATCAAGTATTTAGTAAATGTTTTATTTCTAGAATATTTCATTCAAATTATATGGCACACATCTATATTTTCAACAGAGGATATTATATTCATGAACATTCTGGACTTAGTGTGTCCTTAATAAATCTATAAAACATTTTCATCTATCCCTTACCAAAAAAAAAAAGAAAAATATTTTTGTCCTTATTTCAATATAGATACAATTCTTGGTCAGTTGAAATAACCTCCTAAATGTCTTCTTAATAAGAAATAAAGTGTTCTTTATTCTTACTATATCTGAATCTGACTAATTAAGAGTCTAGAAATAATGTTTAGAAATACTAAATGTAAATAAAAGAGAAGATAACTTGATAATTAAACCAGAAGGTACTGGTTCTAATTTCAAAAGCCATATTGAATTTAGTTCTTAGTTAAAAGGCAACCCTAAAGCATTTAATAAACATTCAGGGAGAAAAAGGGGTCCATATTTAAAAAGAACTTTGAGACCTGGAGCCTTATCTAACCAAACTGGTTTCTAGAAACTGGTCCCTCATCCCCTTGCACAGCCCACCAGTTGTACCAGGCACTTTGTGCTGGGGGTTCTTTTATGTTCATTAACTTGAGGCCCGGTGCACAAAATCCATGCAGGGAGGGATCCCTCAGCCCGGCCTGCACCCTTTCACAATCCGGGACCCCTCGGGGCATGTCCAACTGCTGGTTTAGTCAGACATCCCCCTTGCAATCTGGGACCACTGGCTCCTAACCACTTGCCTGCCTGCCTGCCTGATCGCCCCCCAACCGCCTCTGCCTCAGCCCCTGCTGCCACAGCTTCATCAGGAAGGACATCCAGAATGATGTCCGGAAGGTCGTTTGGCTGTTTGGTCTAATTAGCATATTATGCTTTTATTATTATAGATGGTGGACAGATACATAAACTGTGAGATATAAACAGAAAATGTGGTCCAGATGGCTGTAGGGGAATGAGGAATGAGATTCCAAAAAGATCCCTTAGATTAGGAGAGATATGAAAGCAGAGGAGGTAATTAAGGAATTTGGAAGAGAAAATTAAGGCCCTTGATCACTTTTCCAAAGAGGTTATTTGAGAAGACAAAACTGTCTTTCACACTCTGTTTATCTATGTGACAAATGTATAATGGTGTTACAGTTTTCATCAAAATTTGATGTAGTATCAGAATTTAATTTTAATGAAGAATTCTGTCTGATTATTTCATCTTGGGTTTTCAGTCTGAAGTTTGTGTTTACACTTTTTTCTCCCTTTCTCTTCTTTTCCTTCCTAAATTTACCTGTACATGTTTATTTAATGTATACATATTCATTTAATTAACTTACAATTATACAAATAATACAAGAATACATTTAATAAGATTTTTTCCCAAGTGGTAGTGATTAAGCAGAAGTCCCCTTTGAAGGTGACCTCCCTGCTTATCTCCTCACTCTGACTGTATTACTTTATCACCAGAGTTAATTCCTGCAACTAATTTATGTTGGTTACTCTCTGTAACCACTCTATGTTTATACTTTTCCTAACATGCTCTTTACAAAAGTAAAATTCTTCCTTGAGAACAGCAGGAGAAGCAAAGTTGATGAGATAAATTCTTCCAATACAATGCTCCTTTGTGAATTTATAGAAATCTGACTGCTGGCTGATTATGTACTGATGTCTAATTGATGTACATTTTTTGACTATTTTTAGTTCTGGTGAGAGAAAAACTTTCTCAGATCAAATTTTTATACAGACATAAACTTTGGATAAAAATATTTTGATTAATACTGCTTTGACCATTTATATTTACAATATATAAAATATACTTTGACCAAATTTAATTCCATCTATTACTTATTGAGTTTTTTGGAGAATTTCCCTATATGTTATTGGGCCCACTTTAATTTTTATGACTGCTTTGTAATAATTGTATGACTGATGGAATGAATAATAGACAGGAACCCTGCTGCAGTGATAAAGATTCCTCCTGTGTTGGTGGTGGGGCATTCAATGATGAGCCTTCTAATTAGCAGTGGATACACACTGTAATGGTATCTTCTCATTGTGCTTCAATTAAATGGAGAGGCTCCTGAGACAACAAGTCATTGTGCTCTAACAATCAAGAAAGCTTCATTTGGAACGTAGTTGTGCCTGTCTCCTCTTCATTGTGTATAAACAATGTGCTCTGAAATAGAACTTATTTCTGCATGCTTTTTTTTATGCTCAGTCAACTCTTTCAAATAAAAATTAAAGGTACAGGGTAGATGCTTGAAATCTCTTTTTTACAATCTAATTTTTTACAAAATTAAGTGACGTGTTCCAATAGCAATGCCAAAAGCCAGGAAAGGAATGGTGCCCAATGGTTTTTCCAGAGAGAGAAGCTCTATGCAGTTCTGATCTGAACTTAGTTCTGAAGCCTGCGAGTAGGCAGACATGATGTTATCCTTGTAAATTCACCCACTTGCCTCCAGACTATTTCTTGTGTGGGAAATAAGTGAGTGGAGCTATAACCAGAGATTCAGGTATTGTGCATTCAGGTATCCACAGTCTAGTTTACCATAAAAAAAGCCTACCTTTAGCATGAGGTAAGTGACTGTAACTGGCTATCATTGATGAAGTGACTGCAAATTATTCTAATGCTTGTGAGTTGAAAATTTGTAGTAATTTCTCTATTTTAAATTTGTACCCATGAATAAAATTTTCTAGTAATTTAGAAAATAAGACAGAAGAAGAAAAGATGAATAACATATTCTTATAGCAAGTATAAAGAGGGATGGAATGAACATTTGGTGCAGTCATGATGACCCAATCAAAAGTAGATAAAGTATGCACACACATGTATACAGATATACATATATGCACATTTATTTACATACTGTTGTAATTAGAATGCAGAGAAAGACTGTCTCATACCATAGTGTCCCATGTGTGTACTCACTTTGTAAAAATATCTTCAACTGTGATGGTGTAATCTATGTATAAGTCCCTTCGCTTTTTTGTCCTATGGAGTGTGCTTTCAGCTAGCCTTTTAACTGCAGGGCTGACCTTACTATTTCTCCAGCCCAGCCAATGGTCTTCAGTGTTGCCTCTCCATGAGCAGCACTTTCTCTTACGTGTCACAAATTTGCATGCTCCATCAAACTGAATATACTTGGTGGCCCCAATGAGGGTTAAAAAATTGCTGCTGAAGCCCAGAAGAGTTGGAGGGCAGAGCAGATTTTTTAAAATTACCTGGGGTATCGAGAAGGGAAGACTTGTATTTCCCTTTTCAATGATACAGTATTACTAAGAATATGCTAATTCTTTCCATCTTCTGTCCTAGGAAGTTTGAAATGTCATTTCCTAATCTCTAGGTTGATAAAGATTGGATATCAAAATAAGATAAACACAAACTATAACAACACTGCACAAATCCCACTGATTCCTAGATTGATAGTGTGGTTATGTGAAATTAAAATTAGAAAAGCCATCAACATTATTTTTTAAACTCCAATTTAAATGCCACTGTAAATTATTGAGAAATAATTAGAGATAATAGACACATGTTAAAAAATATTAAATATCACTAAAAAAATAAACACCATTAGCCAGCACTCCTATAATTTCCCTTATTGGCACTGTTTTCTTATGTATCTTTCCAGAAAAATTAGGTTCTTTATATACATACAGCCTCTGTTCTCCCTTCTTAATTATAGATTATTTTTTCTCCTAATACTTGGATGTAATAAATTATACAACCTCACTGGAGTGTAGGTTTTTCTGTCCAGGCTATAATGGATCATAATGGTCTTGCCAATTAGACTAACTTTATCAACTCTCTGAGCAGACTCCACCTGATGGAATTTAGCCTCTTTTTTATCCCTCTATTTTTCTTAAGGACACCTTTTTACTCCCCTCAAATTATGTATAGTTACCTCTTAGATGTTCCATTTAAAATACTTGCTAATTTCTTTTTCAATACATTAATTTTAAACTTGTATTTTTTCCAAGGAACAGTTGTCTCAGACATTTTTATTTCACTACTGACCACTGTCATACAATACTGTGATTATATTTGGCCATATATATCCATATAGATTGCCTTTAATCAATATCCCTTCAAGACCACTGTGGGCAAATGTTATGTATGGGCCAATCCATAACAAACTTTTGCTTCAGATCCCTGGATGGATTTGATAACTCAGGCTGGGCCAATGGATAGCTCCCTTTGCCCGTTTTAGTGACAGTAGGAATTGCAAAATACTTTCTCTTTAAAGCATGAGAAGAGTCAGTGATAACCTGCTGGCTTTTTTACAGAGGATTTTTATGGAGGCTGCAGTTCTGACCAGTATCCTCTGATCCTCTTAACCTCACAGGCATGGGAGAAAGGGTTGGAAGGGAGAAAAGGAAAGAGGAATGGCTGCAGTTTCTCCCAGAAGGGTAACAGTCAACCCTAAATCTACTTTCCAGTTTTGTACAAGCAAGCATAGATAAGAAAATTAAATTCAGTCCTTTTATTTCTGGTCTTTAGTTTCCTTATCACAATGAATACCCCACCCATTAGTAGAATGGACAAAAAGCATTTGGTTTTGAGTAGCACTCTTCTTCCTTTGGAATGAAATAAACTTGGAGGCAGGTGGTGGTAGCAGGATGGAATAAATCTTGGTTCCTACAAGTGGGCATGGTATTTTGTTAAAAAGTTAAAATTAATCTGGCCTAAAATTGTTACACTCTTATTATGTGGCACTGATCTTTGACACTTTGATCATCTTTATTTCTGAGCAGGAGATTAATTGCTTTAAAAAAAAATAACCTGGCCCTACTCATAGATGCTCCCTTGTTTATCTTCATGCAGAGGGAGCGACTTTCTTTTCAAGCATTTTTTTTGCTGTCAACTTTCTTAAGAAAATGTCAATCAGGCCTCTGGGTTGAGGAGCTGTTAAAAAAACAGAATAGCTGCACTCCAGGTACTTGTCAGTGAATATAATCTTTAACTCACTGCCATTCAACGCTTATCAGAAGCTCAGCTGGGAGAAACAGTGTTTATGAAAGATTGTCTGAGGGACATGCAGTCTGTCCATTCACCTAGCTACTCTTAATCTACATCACCAAAGCCAGACAGGCAAAAATTCTGGAACACTGGCAATGTTTTTACTAAATTGTGGAGTGGCATTTGCAATAAGTGTGGTAGAACAGATCTTTGAAACCCACTGTGCTTAATTACCATGAGGCTGTTGCTAATGATTCTTCACTACATCCCACAGTTTTCTCTTGGTGAGGGCCCCCAGGAGAAATCTGTCTCATGTCAGGATTCCATGCATGTGCCAGGCATGAATGTGCTGTCTTTGCAGCTGGCTTGTTTAGATGCACATAAACACAGACTCATAACTGATTGTGCTGTTGCCTTTGAATTATTTGCTGGCAAGTATAAAGCTAAAGTTAGAACCCATTTCCAGGAAGCATGCAAAGTTCCTAACATACACTCTGAGGCCTAATTCTGCATCTGCCCTTACCTTGATTGATCTGATTCACTTTACCCATTGCTGTGGGTAAGTTAGAGAGGGCACGAAAAGCCTTCAGAGGACACCTGACTAGTGGAATGTGGAAGACAGTCATCCCTGGATGAAGAAGAGAAACTCTCTTTGCTTCTAAAGAAAGATTCTTTAGTCTACAGGTAAATCCACACATCCTATCTAATAAAAGAGAAACACGGTAATTGGCGTACGACCGCTACCCTTCCCATTGGCTAATCAGGGCAATATGCAAATTAACTGCCAGCCAAGATGGGGCCGGCAGCCAGGCAGCTTGAAACCAACATGAGGCTTGCTTGCTTCAGTGACGGAGGACTCTAAGGTTCCCCGCCTGACACTGCAGGCCTCTGAGCTGCAACTCTAAGCAACTATGTAACAAATATAGAAGCTAAACAAAACCCCAGAAACCGGCTTTAGTCCGCCGGGTTTCCACCAGCAGGATCGCAACATTGTAAGCAAAGGCCAGAAACCTACTTTCAGCAGCGGAGGCCTAAGAGCTGGAGCCAAGCCTCAAAGCTAAAGCTGACCCAGAATAAAACAAGAAAAAAGAAAAAAAGGAGCGGTTGGGAGCTTCAGTCACCCCCACCTGAAAACAACCCTCAGCCCCTCACCCAGACTGGCCAGGCACCCCAGTGGGGACTCCCACCCTGTAGGATGTGTGACCAGCTGCAAACAGCCCTCATCCCCTCATCCAGGCTGGCCAGGCATCCCAGTGGGGACCCCCACCCTGATCCAGGACACCCTTCAGGGCAAACCAGCTGGCCCCCACCCGTGCACCAGGCCTCTATCCTATATAGTAAAAGGGTAATATGCCTCCAAGCACCGGGATCAGCGGAGCCGCGAGGCCTCCCGGTACCGGGATCAGCGTGACAGGGGGCAGCACCCAAACCCCCTGATCACCCTGTGGCTCTGTGTGTGACAGGGGGCGGGGCCACAACCTCCCTATCCACCCTGCTCTGTTTGTGACAGGGGGGAGCTCCCCAACCCCCTGATCGCTCTGTGGCTCTGTGTGACAGGGTGAGGTGCCCCAATCCCCTGATGGGCCCTGCTCTGTGAATGACAGGGGGCAGTGCCCCAACCCCCTGATGGGCCCTGCTCTGTGAGTGACAGGGGGCAGTGCCCCCACCCCCTGATGGGCCCTGCTCTGTGCGTGAAAGGGGGTGGCGCTGCAACCTCCCCATCGACCCTGCCTTGAGTGTGACAGGGGATGGTGCCCCAACCCCCCAATTGGCGCTACCCTGAGCGTGACTGAGGGTGGCATCACAACCTCCCCATTGCCCTGCTCTGTGCATGACAGGGGGCAGTGCCCCAACTCCCCAATCGGCCCTGCTCTGAGCCCGACCAGGGGCTGCATCTAGGGATTGGGCCTGCCCTCTGCCACCCTTGAGCAGGCCTAAGCCAGCAGGTCATTATCTCCCGAGGGGTCCCATACTGCGAGAGGGCACAGGCCGGGCTGAGGGACCCCCCTCCTGCCCAAGTGCACAAATTTTTGCACCGGGCCTCTAGTAAATAATGTTTCAGTGAAATCTAGATCGTATTCCTAGGTCTCACTGATGTGTCATGGTCAGGTTGGCACACAGACATTCTACCTCCAGTGATCTATGTTTTCCTTCTTCTGGTCCTCCGGAGGAAAGAGCCTGTCTAGGAATTGAAAGAGAGCATGGCAGTGGGGTGGATGAGAAGGACATGGAGTCTAGAGATGATAAGGAGATGGAATTCATAGGGATGATGCTGCTTTCAAAGTCCCATTCAGGAATTAGTCCCATTCAGGAATTAAGTAGAAACATCTGAGTTTGAAGCTAACCTTCCAAATAAAATATTGGCACTCAGCCACCGAGTGAATGTGTGTGCCAGGCCATTAGTCACACAGATGCCTCTTTCACAGCTTGTGTCAAAATCTGTTACTGATTTTGGAAGCAGCAGGTAAGTCACTCTTTCAAAGGACATAGTGCATTCTGCAGACATTATAAACCTTAATTTTCACTTAATGTTAAAAGACCTTTTTCCCTTTTCTAAAGCAACAGGTAAAGCAGCATTTTGAAAACTCTGATCTGTGGAGGATGACGAGCATTTTCTTTCATCAGCTTCTTAGGTAATGAGAATGAGATGTAAGGAGTTTTTCATGAAGCTAAAGTTATTTCATTTAAAAGCCTATGTTACAGCCCTGGCTGGTGTGGCTCAGTTGGTTGGAATGTTGTCCTGTTTACTGATGGGTTGTGGTTTGGTTCCTGGTAATATACCCAAGTTGCAGCCCTTTACCCATTTGGGGGTGCATAAGGGGAGGTAACCAAGTGATGTTTCTCTCTCTCTCTCTCCCATCCTTCCTCACTACAATTAAAAAAATATCGGTGTTAACCTGAAATTATGTACTTTTAGGTGTTCATACATTCTTTCTTTCATGAAACTATGACTAGAGGCCCAGTGCACGAATTTATGCATGGGTGGGATCCAGCTGGCCAGCCCCGATGGGGGCTGATCAGGGCTGGGCCCACTGCAGGATGTTGGCTGGCCAGCCCCACCCCTAATTGGGGTGGGAAGCCAATTGGGGACAGTGCTGGCTGGGAGGAGGGGCCATGGGAGGTTGAAGGGGCCAATCAAGGCCCCGATCAGACCAGTTGGCCGCCACAGTGTGCATCATAGCAACTGGTTGTTACAGTCACTCCGGCTGTTCCGGTGTTCCAGTCACTTGGCTTTTATATCTACTTATATAAAAACCCTGGGTGGTGTTCATCACAACCAGAACTGCCATGACTAGGCGGAAGGCAGTCAGTTCAGTCCTGAAGGGGTTGTCTTGGCAACGGCTTCACCCTCCCCTGAGCTGTTTCCTGGAGCTGTTTCCTGTAAGGGCAGGGTTTGAGGCAGGAACCTGCCCTGGGAGTGTGGAGGCATTATCTTTATAAAGTGTGCCATGCCAGCACAGCCAAGGGTGAACCTGAGTGGGCATGTGGGGGGGAGGGCATGAAAGGATTACAAAAGACAGACAAGAGAATGAAAGCCAGGTCTCGGTGGGACACTGCTTCTCTGAGAGACAGCAACCATGCCCACAGCCATGCCTTTATTTTATAGCAGATGCTACGAGGCAAAGTAAGGGCATGACCAAGATGTTTACAACATTCTCCTGGGTTTCAATCCTACTCAACTACATGCACCTGAACTCTATCAAGCCTACATCAATCAGACAGGTGGGGCCACATGTTTGGACCATAGGTTCAAGCTTACAACTACAGCTATTGGCTATAATTGTGCTGGGAGGCCCTGCCCTCCAAGCTGGGACTTGCATGTGGCAATGACAGGACTGTGCCCTCTCATCAGTCCAAGGCTTGAACCTGTTCAAAACACTGTAGCAGCTCCCCACAATAAAGTTTTAATTCTGTTTCTTTGTTACTAATGTTGTGGTCCCGCCCCATAACAAAGAAACAATTTCTGGAGGATGAGGCCCAGGAATCAGGATTTTAAAAAGATTCCCAGGTGATTCTAATGTGCAGCCAAGGTTGAGAACCACTGCTATAGATAATATTAAAAATATATATAAAGGTGCAATTCTTTGTACAAAAAATGAGCATGTTCAAAAATTAAATGAAGACAATTTGTATATACTTGATGGAGATTTTTCACACATATTTGAATGATGATTCCATTGATTCAACAGATGATGCTGAAAAGGAAAAATTTCCCATCGAATTTCTTAATAGTTGTCTCCTTCAGGAATGCTGTGTCATAAATTAAAATTGAAAGTGGGTGCAATCATCATGCTATTGAGAAATCTCAACAGTAAATGGGGTCTTTGTAATGGTACCAGATTTATTATCAAAAGATTACGACCTAACATTATCAAAGCTGAAGTATTAACAGGATCTGCAGAGGGAGAGGTTGTTCTGATTCCAAGAATTAATTTGTCCCCATCTGACACTGGGATCCCATTTGAATTGATTAAACGACGGTTTTCTGTGATGCCAGCATTTGCGATGACTATTAATAAATCACAAGGACAAACTCTAGACAAAGTAGGCATATTCCTACCTGTACCCGTTTTTGCACATGGTCAGTTATATGTTGCTTTCTCTCGAGTTTGAAGAGCATGTGATGTTCCAGTTAAAGTTCTAAGTAGTTCATCACAAGGGAAATTAGTCAAGCACTCTGAAAGTGTTTTCACTCCTAATGTGGTGTACAGGGAGATATTAGAATAAGTTTAATCACTTTATCAGTCATTGTTTGCATCACTGTTGTTTTTATATCATGTTTTTGTTGTTTTCATATCATTTTTTGACGTTTTTATATCATGCCTCTGTTGTTGTCATATCCTTTTGTTACTGTTTATTTATTAATAAATTTATATATTATTTTTATATACATTTTACTAATTTCCTTTCATCTCTCACACTTCTATTATAGAGAAAGGGCAAATAGCAATATTAAAATATCTCTGCTAATTAATTCCCTTTTTAAAAAATATATTTTATTGATATTTTACAGAGAGGAAGGGAGAGGAATAGAGAGAAACATCGATGAGAGAGAAACATCAGTCAGCTGCCTCCTGCACACTCCCCACTGGGGATGTGCCCGCAACCAAGGTACATGCCCTTGACTGGAATCAAACCCAGGACCCTTGAGTCCGCAGGCTGATGCTCTATCCACTGAGCCAAACCGGTTAGGGCAATTAATTCCCTTTTAATGTGCATGAATTTCGTGCACCGGGCTACTAGTATTTAGATAATAGATTTTAATAGATTTTTCAAATAAATGCATCCTATGATTAAATAATAATAGTAGTAATAATAATAGTAACCTAAGTAAGTCTTTAAGGTTGGCAAGTATAATGGTTCAAGTTGTTTGCAGCATAAAACAGTAATATTACGTGTGAATTACATGTTTAGTGATTATCTATATTTTGGAAACCACTGACTGAAAGGATCTGGGCTTTCTATCTACTAGATATATCCTTTCTCCCTATAGTTACAAAGTTTACCTATTGTTTCCCATTAAATATTGTCACTTCATAATGTATTTCTATGAAAACATTATGGAGATGTGAAAATAGTTGCCCACAGATCTGTAAAATTATGGGCATGAGGAAGAAGACAGCCTCTGCAACTCAGGGCCCCAAAGTTTCCAGTTGTCAATGGCAACGCCTCTTTCTCAGGTTATTGATTGACATTGAAAGGCACTTGTTAGCTCCTCAAGTTTATTTAATATACCACGGTAGAGTGAAAGACAGGAGGGTTTTGATGAACTATCTGTTGTCCTACTATGTCTTCAGGAAACAAGTTAAGATGATTTTCTGCTAAGTCTCTGATCTTTTTTATAAAGGTTTGTTGTTGTATAGATGGTCCTTGTGCACATGCCATAACCCAGATACAATGTGTACAACTCTTTAATGGAAAGGGATCAGAGTTACTGAAGGACAAGGCAACCAGTGCACTGGACACAAACCAGTGTTTGTCAAGTTCAGAGATTAGATTCTCAAGGTCATACAGATAACACAGCTAACTTTCACTGCATGATTGCTGCAAGGAAGAGGAAACAGACTTTTTTGTGTCATTGAAGTTTCTGTAAAACTTCTAATCCTAATTCAATGCACTATGTTGGAAAGCTGGATAAATACATTTCATCTAGGAATTAGTTTGGCATGGTTGAGTGAGTGCAGGATATTTGGAGCAAAAAGATTTTTCATTCATTCTTTACTAGAATATCAAAAATTTACCCACTGAGGTTCAATATGTGATAGACTTTGTCTTTCTTGTAGAATGCAATTTTCTTGTCATAATTCTATAAGGAATCATTTTTATAAATAGACATTTTTTTGGTGATTCTTATATTACTGGATTTGTGGATAACTTCTAAGGTGTGAGATTAAAAAATTAACTTGTAGCAACTAATTTTGTTGAGAAAATTAATAAGGCATTAAGGTTAGCCTTATCTTCCTCCAAGAACATCACATGGTAAGCCACTTCTTCAGCCATGTGCAATTGGGTTTCAAAAGAATGTAGACATTTTATAAAAGTGTGCTTTTAATGATTTTGAAAGAGACATTTTTAGATATGATGAAATATAAGTCTAGTCTTATTTGAAATGTGAGTAATGATCTTAATAAGTTGTTTTTGCCTAAAAAATTAAGCTTTCGGTAATACTCAATATCCTTGTCTCATTAAAGCTTTAAGGAAAAAGGTAGGATACAAAATGTTAAGATTAAATTCTGTTAGCTTTCACAATACATACCTGTCTTTTTCCATGTGCTCTCTCTTTCCCTTCTGCCACTTCTCTGCTTAAAATTCTTACCAACTACTTCTTTCATTTTTTTTCTCCCCTTTGAATATTTTTTTCACCCAGGCACTCAGATCTCTGTGACTGTAAAGGCTGTATTCTTCCCCTGTGCAGCACTGATTGCAAAGGAGTTTGTTGCTAAGGTGATATATTTATTTCTGGAAACAATTGAGCCTGAATTGAAAGAAATCTATAAATGAATGCTACCTTGAAGCAGAGATAAGTGTGATTTCCTCATGGGGGCCCTTCTAACATGATGATTTTATTTCCATCAAGAAAAGTCTCATTCAAGAAAACACATTCAGAAAATCTATATAATTTCCAAACAAATGAGATACATACTGGAAGTAGGCAAAGTAAAATTAAAATAGACCACATACCTTTGAGAATAGAAACAAGAAATTGCACTATCTTTTGGCAAGTCTTTTACTAATTCTTTTTTATTTTTGTAATAACATTTGGATAGGATTTCCTCTAGAGTATTTTAGAGTCTTAAAGACTAGTAAAAGCAGCTTATTAATTTTTTTAGTAGGCAGAGAAATTAAGATTTTCAGTTTTATTTCATGAATGGAATTGTCTAGCATTCCATAATGTTTATTCTACTTTCTTTGAGCTCATTATTTTATCATTTTTATGTTATTTATTCTATAGGCTCTCGGAAAATAAAATAGTTTGTTCTGTAAAGCTTAAGTGAAGGACCTTTAGAATTGACAAAATCAAATGAAAAAAAGAAAAACCACAATATCTCAACATGACAAACTAAAATAACTTTTAAAATAAATACAATATTTTAAATGTAGGCTGCAGTGCTAAACATTAGTTTAGAGCACAGCAATGCTGTTCTTTAAATAATTTCACAAAAGGCAAAGTTAGCACAGCCTTATCAATAATGCTGTCTTAAAATAAGAATCCTTGAAACAGACTTTATAGATGGGTGAAAGTATTTTCTCCTCAGTGCTTTCCAAAAAAAAATATTTTTTTCTCTCCTTTCTGCTGTCATAAAGTAAAATAGCAAATATGAAAACCATTATTATTTTTCTTTAAAACCTGCTTAACTGGGTTACTATGCTAACATCAAAGTGTTGCGCAGAAAGTACTAAATAGCTATAAACTCTCCCACATGTTTACTCCTTGAAGCAGCATAGAATATGTGAGCTCATTCCTGACTGTGTTTTTAGAGTTATGACCTGGTTTATAAAGGAATTGGAGAGTGAGAATGTTTTTATATTCATACTACTGGCCTGGTGCATGAAGTTCGTGCACATTAAAAGGAAATTAACACATTGTATGCGGGAAACGTGTTTACACGTTTTACGTATTTATACGTTCTACCAGTGTAGTAGAGCGCAGGACACATATTAATACGTTTTTTATAGACTAGCGGTAGAATGCGGGTAACGTATAAATACGTAAACTAAAGTTATCGTAATTTTACTGAACGTTGCCATTTGCGCAAAAAATTAGCAAAAATGGCCCGCGCCACCTGTTAGCACGCGATAAAAACTACCCGCAAACAATGTGTTAATTAGAGGAAATATTTTAATGTTGCTATTTACCCTTTCTCTATAATAGAAGTGTCAGAGATGAAAGAAAATTAGTAAAATGTATATGAAAATCTTCTTCCTGTCAGAGTCTGGAGCATGCTGTGGGACCCAGAGTCAAGTTCCTGCACATCCACGTGCACCTCGAAATCGCGTGAGGCCCAGACCCAGCTAGCCCCACCAAGATCCAAACCCGGGGCAAGATCCAAACCCGGCCAGCCCTATTCCCGTAAAGCCCTGCCAGGTAGGGAGGGCAGCCTCAGATACCCTGTCAAGCCCTGCTGGGCGGGGGGCACAGCCTCAAGTCCCCTGGTGCACCCACAGATACCTCGGCCTGGTGCCAGGGCAGAGGGGGCAGCCTGAGGTCCCCCAGCTTGGCACTGATGCAGGGGGTGTGGCCTCAGGTCTTCCAGCCAAGGGCCGGGGGCACAGCCTGAGGCCCTGTCAAGCTCCCTGGGCCAAGGGTGCAGCCTCAGGTCCCCTGGCCCAGTGCCAGGGTGGGGGGCACAGCCTGAGATCCCACTTCAAGCCCTGCTGGGCAGAGGTTGTTACCTGAGGTCCCTTTTCAAGCCCTGCCAGGTGAGGGTGGGGCCTGAGGTCCCCCATCAAGCCCCACCGGGTGGAGGGTGCAGCCTCAGTTCCCCTGCCCTGGCCCGGCGCCACCCATCCTCAGGTCCCTGCTGATCACTCATTATGGCTCATTATGCCCTCCACTGTGGGCATAGCCATCTTTTATTGCAGGAACCCTGCCTCCACTGTGGGTGCAGCCATCATGTGACGGCATGATGGAGTGAGGGCCAATTTGCATATGATCTCTTTATTATATAGGATCCTTACATATTCTCTAGTTCTAATGCAGTTAAGCACACTGTTTAGTATCATTCTATCACAGTGTCTTCTGAGGTGGGGTCTATGAGCAACTACATTCTTTACGCCTCCTATAGAATGCAAGAATCAACCAATATCTTTTTGAAATTTCCAGTCAAGATGGGTAGCAAAGGAATTAGAAGTGGAGCAGAGATAGATTTTTGTCTCATTGCACCAGTTGATGGCCCTAGTTCCTGGGATCACATATGTCTTCTTCTATACCACATTCCACTCCTGCCCTCTCCCTTCTCTGTAAAATGCAAATGACAGAATGAGAGTGTTGTGCTGTCTTCAAGAGCTGATTTTAAAGGATCAACTCTTTTGCTAACACAAAGGCTGGTGACATTTCGGAGAAATTTGATTTCTGAAAATAGCATCTACTAATGTATTAACTCCTTGGAGTTTAAACTATGTGGAAGTATTTTATAAATTATAAAGTACAATTACATTGTAAATAACTAATAGTTATTTACATAGTTATTTACATAGTATTATAACTAATACTTTATAACTTTATAAATAATAAAGTATTAGTTATTTACTTGATACAAAGAGTAGTTTGATATATACATATAAATATATACATATAAATACATATAAATATATATATATATATATATATATATATATATATATATATATCCATCAGTTACTTATTTAGTCATTTATTTGACTGGTTAGTTCAATTTCAACAGTGCATTAAAATAACTTCTGAGTATTCTCCCACATTTCATTGAAGAGAGTCTAAGTTTTTGAGAGTCTTGTGCAAATCTGTAAAAATACCATGGAGCTTTTAGGGATTGTCCATAGGAGAGTGATAGTCATTAAATATCTATTGTCAGTACTATGTGTTCCTAATAAATACTAAACACATGCTAATAATGTAAACCAATAAAAATGATGGCAAAAACAAGAGAAACAAACAAATAAAAACTTATAGATAGCGACAAACAACAGTAGGATGGTTATCAGAGCGAAGCGCGAATAGTAAACAGTAAAGGTGGGCAAATATATGGTGACAGAGGTGATTGACTTTGGGTGGTAGGCACACAATGCAATATACAGACCATGTATCATAGAAATGTACACTTGAAACCTATATAATCTTATTAACCAATGTCACCCCATAAATTTAATAAGAAGAAAAGAAATTAAGTTCAAACAAGCACTTATTTAAATAACTTTTTGCCTTTTCTGATCATAAGATAATAATTCACAGCATAGGCAATAAAGATAAATTTATGGCAGTAAATGTCAACAAGACCAAGATGGGCAATTGGAGGTAAAAGGCAGGATAGAGCAAGAGGTGATACTGAGTTTCTTTCTAAATTGGGTCTTATTCTAGTATTTGAATTAAAGAAGGAACTTATATAACAAATAAGAAAATAAAAATATTAGCTATAAACATGGCCTTTTTTTCTGCATTTTGCAAGCAATTGATGTGATATATAGTGTTTTTGAATGATAATACTGTTTTATACACAGATTATCACTCTTAAAGAGTAAGCATGTATCTACAATGTTGGATGCAATTTTAACTAAACAATTTTACATTTAATTAATTCATAACATATTTTAGAATTTCTATTGTGATATGGTGTTTTTTTACTATGTCCTTTTTTCAAATTCTCTTACTACTCTGGTTGTCAAGACTTGACTTAACAAATATCATGGTGATGTCTACACATTCTTTCATTCCTCATCCAATACATACAGATTGAGAACTTGTTATTATTTGGGCACTGTTCTAAACCTTCTGGGCATATAGCTGAGAAAACAAGAGATACATTTCCTACTATTATGCAGATCATCTTCTAGGAAAAGAGAAAGAATATACATAAATAAGCAAGCAAATATAATGAATAATGTCAAATGATATGCTATCAAGAGAATGGAAGAAAGGGATACAAAATTAAGTGATGGAGTGTACTTATTTATTTATTTATTATTTTATATTTTATTTATCATATTTATTTATTATTTTACTAGAGGCCCGGTGCACAAAAATGTGTGCACTAGGGAGGGTCCCTCAGCCTGGCCTGTGCCCTCTCTCAGTCTGGGACCCCTCGGGGAATGACCACCTGCAGGCTTAGGCCCGCTTCCCTGGGGATCAGGCTTAAGCTGGCAGTCAGACATCCCTCTGGAAGCCCAGGAGCCCTCGGGGGATGTCCACTTGCCAGCGGGGAGCAAGCCTAGCTGCAGTCGGACATCCTTAGTGCTGCTGAGGAGGCAGGAGAGGCTCCCACCACCACCTCTGTACTGGGAGCCGTCAGCCTAGCTTGTGGCTGAGCAGTGCTCCCCCTGTTGGAGCACACTGACCACCAGGGGGCAGCTCCTGCATTGAGCATCTGCCCCCTGGTGGTCAGTGTGTGTCATAGTGACCAGTGATTCCCAGTCGCTCTGTTGTTAGGGTCATTTTGCATATTACCCTTTTATTATATAGGATAGAGGCCTGGTGCACGGGTGGGGGACGGATGGTTTTCCCTGAAGGGTGTCCCAGATCAGGGTGGGGGTCTTGCTGGGGTGCCTGACCAGCCTGGACGAGGGTTGAGGGCCGTTTCCAACTGGCCACACCCCCTTCAGGGTGGGGGGGTCCTGCTGGGGTGTCTGGCCAATCTGGGTGAGGGGCTGATGGCTGTTTGCAAGTTGGCCAAGGCCCCCAGTGGGGACCCTCACCCCATGAGGGTGTGGCCATCCTGGGTGAGGGGCTGATGGCTGTTTTCAGGCTGGCCAAGCCCCCCAGTGGGGACCCTCACCCCATGAGGGTGTGGCCATCCTGGGTGAGGGGCTGATGGCTGTTTTCAGGCTGGCCAAGCCCCCCAGTGGGGACCCTCACCCCATGAGGGTGTGGCCATCCTGGGTGAGGGGCTTATGGCTGTTTTCAGGCTGGCTACAGCCCCCAGCCACCCAAGCTCCCAGTGGAGGCTGGCTGGAAGCAGGTATTTGGGATTTATTTATCTTCTGTAATTGAAACTTTGTTGCCTTTTGCAGAGGCCACAGCCAGCCAGAGCAGGCGGGAAGCTTGCCTTCCTCCATTGCCAGGGCAACCAAGCCTCCTGCTAGCTCCAGCTTCGTGGCTGCCGGCCGCCATCTTGGTTGGGTTAATTTGCATATAGTTGCTCTGATTGGCTGGTGGGGGTGGCTTGGGCATAGCAAAGGTATGGCCAATTAGCATCTTTGTCTTTTATTAGTGTAGATATTTATTTTTTAATATATATATTTCTTATTGATTTCAGAAAGGAAGGAAGAGAGATAATAAAAAAACCACATCAATGATGAGATGAGAGAGAATCACCGATTGACTACCTCCTGCAAGTCCCATAACTTGGAATTGAGCCTGCAACCTAAGCATATGCACTGATCGGGAATCAAACCATGACCCTCCTGGTTCATATGTTGATGCTCAATCACTGAGCCACTCTGGCTGAGCTGGCATATGCTTTTTTAGAGAGGGAGCATGGGATCCTATAAACAAAGTCCTAGAAGGAGCTGAGGAAATAAGCCAAGTAACTAAGGAAAAGATGTAAATGAAGGATTAGAAGTAAGATTAGGATAAAGCACTATATATAGTGCTTCCATATATATATGGAAGGATGCACTGAAGTTCTAAGTTACTAATTTAGTTCTCACATAAATCACATTATATTCAGAAGCATAGTTGTTAGCTTCTTGTTATATGATGGGAATAAGTGCAGTACGGCAAGCCAGAAACATAGTTTTCTTTGAAAAATATTCTTTCCCCATCCTTTACGCAATTTCAGGTTGATTTTCTGAAATGAACTAACATTTAATTTTATCATGATTATATTAAATATGTTAAACTTTGCAGCTCATTTAGATTTATGAAGAAAAGCCACATAATAAATTCAGGTATGATTTCAACTAAATTTGGAAGTTAATTTTTCAAGAAATGAAGTGTGTTACATTACTTAGCCAGGATCACACAGAGTCAGTTGGTTGCTCCAAAAACAGGTGATGGTAAACTAGCTCCATTTCCTTTTTTATACAGAATTGATAGGCTGATAGATGTAAAGCTTGTCTGGATTTTATTAAAGTAATTGAAAGTTTCTTTAAGCTTGTGAAAAGATTATGAGACTGGAGGTAACACTGCTATGTTTCTTGAGAACTGATTGATAAGATGTATCCCAATTTGCTACTTAAAAGATAAATGTTGGCTCGAAGAAAGTTTCTGGTAATGTGGCTTAGGGACTTTCCTTGCCCTGTACATTTTAATAATTTTACTAGTGACTTAAATGGATGAATTAGATACAAGCCACACTCCATATGCTAGGATGATGTGGCAGAACAACAAAATAAATTTTCTCAGAAATAAACATTAAAGTTTTATCCTTGGATTTTAAAAAACCAGCTATAACAAGGACAAAAGAAGTTAAGTGTGAAAACTAAAGTTTTCATTTACTGTGGGTAACAGTATTAGGTGGCTGCCAAAATTGCCACCTAGGGCTGTGTCATTTGAAAGAATCGTGTCTGAAGCAAGGGTGAGTCATCCTTTGCTCTGCTTTGCATTAGCCAGGCCATATGCCATTTTCAGTGTTAGGCACCAGACCATATTTAGGAATATATTAGTAGAAAAGAAAAAGAAAGATCTTGAAAGAATATCACATGAAGAAACATTTTTAAGATAAGAGAATACTTTGCCTATTAAAGAGATGTGACACGTATCAAGAGTGGAAAAGGACAAAATAGTTGGATTCAGACTTAATCTTAACATAACTGTAATCTAAGGATAAATTGGTCCAGAGAACGACTGTATTAGTTTCTTCGGGTTGCCGTAACAAAATACCACAAATTGGTTGCCTAAAAATAGAACTTTATTGTCTCAGTTCTGGAGGCTAGAAGCCTGAGACCAAGGTATTAGCAGGGTCGGATGCTTCTGAGGGATACAGGGAGGAATTATTCCACGTCTCTTCCCTCGCCTCTGGTGGTTTGGTTGCAATCTTTGGTGTTCCTTGTCTTGTAGATACATCACCTCCATCTCTGCCTTCCTGTTTACATGGAACTCTCCTTGTTTGTCTCCAAATTTGCCCCCCTTTTTTAAAGGACACCAGACATATTGCATTAGGGTCTCACCCTACTTCAGTATAATCTTATTTAACTAATTATGTCCGAAGTGACTCCATTTCCAAATAAGGCCACATTCTGAGGTTCTGGGTGTTAGACCTTCAACATATGAGTTTTTGGGGACACGAGTCAACCCATCACAGTGACTAACAACTGAATGTCCTCCTAGAGATAATGGCATGTGACTGTGCCTTGTATTTTTTTCTTTAAATACCAGGATTAAAGAGATAAGATAGGCTGCCTAAGAAATGCATATGTGAAATAAGCCAATCAGAGAAAGATAAATATCACATGATCTCACTCATTTGTGGAATATAAGGAACAACATAAACTGATGAACAAAAACAGATCCAGAGACAGAGAAGCATCGATCAGACCATCAAACCTCAGAGGGAAGGTAGGGGAGGGTGGGGGTAAGGGGGAGAGATCAACCAAAGGACTTTTATGCATGCATATAAGCCTAACCGATAGACACAGACAACAGGGGGGTGAGGGCATGAGTGGGGGTGTGGGGGGGCAAAGAGGGGATAAGGACACATATGTAATACCTTAATAAATAAAAAAAATACTACTATTATGAAGAGGATTATAAATATTTTAAAGACTATAGAATATTTCTTATGGTAAAATCTCTCATATTCAACTTCTATTTACTCACCTGCTAGATAAAACTAAACTTTCCATTATCTCTTTATAATGTTCTGATGATAAATGAGTGTGCTGAATCAACAGTTTTGGGGCTCATCTCAAATATGGCTATTCACTTGTGTTCCCTCTAGTTGAGATATTTTTTTTCTTTTGTTTGACAAGATTTAGTTGTATTTGCTTCCAAACCTGTATATTTCTGACATGTCAATATAATTGTGTGACTTAACTATATATTACATAAACTCATAATATTTAAGTGGGGAAAAATAAAGTTATTTCTATAAAAATAAGATTTACATGCTGGAAATACACCATGAAGGCATATGTTTTTAAGATGTCAAATTACTAGTAGATATAGGTAAACAATTGTGAAAGCCTGGAAAAAATTGTCAAATTGTGAATGGATGTACATTCGTTGCCTCCCAAGTGTCTTCTTTCCACTAGACATAAACAAATGGAAGAATATACCTTGTTTATGAATTGCTAAAATCAGCATCATTAAAATGTCCATACTACCCAAAGCAATTTATAGATTCAGTGCAATCCCCATTAAAATACCAATGGCATATTTCATAGACCTAGAACAAACTCTCCAAAAATTCACACGGAATGAAAAAATACCCCAAATAGCTGCAGCAATCCTGATAATGAAGAACAAAGTTGGAGGGATCACAATACCAGATATCAAGCTGTATTACAAAGCCACTGTTCTCAAATCTGCCTGGTACTAGCACAAGAACAGACATATTGACCAATGGAACAGAACAGAGAACCCAGAAATCCACCCAAGCCATTATTCTCAGTTAATATTTGCCAAATGAGGCAAGAACATACAATGGAGTCCAGACAGTCTGTTCAATAGTGTTGTGAAAATTGGTCAGATACATGCAAAAAAATGAAACTAACCACCAACTTACAGCATACACAAAAATAAACTCAAAATGGATAAAGGACTTAAACGTAAGATGGGAAACCATAAAAATTGTAGAGGACTCTATTGGCAGCAAAATATCAGACATATGTCCTAGCAATATCTTTACTGATACAGCTCCTAGGGCAATGTAAACTAAGGAGAAAATAAACAAATGGGGCTACATCAAAATAAAAAGCTTCACAGCAAAAGAAATGATCAACAAAACAAGAGAGCCCACTGCATGGGAGAACATATTTCCAAATGCCGTGTCAGATAAGGGTTTAATCTCCAAAATTTATAGGGAACTCAGACAACTTAACAAAAGGAAGATAAATAATCCAATTAAAAAAAGACAAAGGGACCTAAATAGGCACTTTTTGAAAGAGGACATACTGAAGGCCAAGAGACACATGAAAACATGCTCAAAGTCACTAATCATCTGAGAGATGCAAATCCAAAAGACAATTAAGTACCATCTCACACCTGTCAGAATGGCTATCATCAACAACTCAACAAACCACAAGTGCTGGAGAGGATGCGGAGAAAAAGGAACCCTCGCACACGGCTGGTGGGAATGCAGACTGGTGCAGCCACTGTGCTACACAGTGTGGCGTTTCCTCAAAAATTTAAAAATGAAACTTCCATTTGACCCAGTGATCCCACTACTAGGAATATATTCTAAGAAACCTGAAACACCAATCAGAAAGGATATATGCACCCCTATGTTCATAGCAGCACAATTTACAACATAGCTAAGATTTGGAAACAGCCTAAGTGCCCATGAGCAGATGAGTGTATTAAAAAGCTGTGGTACATCTACACAATGGAATACTATTCTGCTGTAAAAAAGAAAGAACTCTTACCATTTGCAGCAGCATGGATGGACCTGGAAAGCATTATACTAAGTGAAATAAGCCAGTAAGAGAAAGATAACTATCATATGATCTCACTCATTTGTGGAATATAATGAACATTATAAACTGAAGAACAAAAATAGATACAGAGACAAAGAAGCATTTAACAGACTGTCAAACTTCAGTGGGAAGGCAGGGGAGGGGAAGGGGTGGGGTAAGAGATCAACCCAGGGACTTGTATACATGCATATTAGCATAACCAATGGACACAGTCACTGGGGCAGTGAGGGCTTGTCCTGGGGGTTGGGAGTGGCAGGGGAGGGGTCAGTCAGGGAAAAAGGAGACATATGTAACACTTTAAACAATAAAAAAAGCTGAAAATTTTAGAAGATTAATTATGAGTATGATTTTTGTAGGAAAGATAATGGAGTCTTACGATAATGGGGACATTTAATGAAAGAACTTTGGCACTGCATCAAAACAGGAGAATAAAATTTTTTACTTATTTTAAATAAAAGTGTTCATAATGCATATTTGGTATTTTTTGAAACTGTGAGTGAGTTACTAAGGCAGAAGCAGAGCATAAGTCTTGGATATAGAACTAGCAAGTCTGTCAGTAGGAATATTTTTTTTTCTCTCTCTGTGTGTGAAGACTGAGCTTCTCAGCTTTAGGAGTTAGCAGCAAGAAGCATTGAATTATGAAGCATAAACTACATACACAGCATTCCTATCATGTTCTCTTAAAAATTGCAGAATTCTAGCAAATTGTCCTTGGATGATTTCTTTTTAGAATGATGGGCATGGTATCTATCTTAATTGCCTTTAGCTTTTATGACTGCTTTTTACTGCATCAAGTATTTGACTAGGCACATTGGAGTAGATGGCCTTACTCCCTTTTAAAAGACACTGAACTCTGACCAATGTGGCTCAGTTGGCTGGGTATAGTCTTGTGTGCAGCGAGATTGCTGGTTCGATTCCCCGTCAGGGCATGTGCCCAGGGTGTGGGTTTGATACCAAGTAGGGGGTGTGCAAGAGGCAACCAATCAGTGTTTCTCTCTCACATTGATGTTCTGCTCTCTCTCTCCCCCTCTCCCTTCCTCTCTCTCCAAAAATCAATTTAAATCATTATTTTAATAAGTAAGTAAATAAATAAATAGTACTGAAAATCCTGTTGAAACTCTTCAAGTGAGCTGGGATCATGGTGTTCTTTTTGGGTGAGGCAGTGTATTCCTTCACGAGGTCAGTCCAATTTGACATTCCTGGGTTAGGGTATTGCCCTTCAATGTTACAGAATAAGTTGGAATTAAACTGCCATCCTTTCTTTTGATAAAACTTATCAAAAGAGCACTAAGTGTAATGACTACTTACAATCACATTTAACAAGAATTTTCCATTTATCTCATATCTAAGGATAATTTAGGCTATATGTCTATTGAAATTCATTTGATACTATAATTTGTTACATCCCTTCTGCACTCTATCAAGTGCTCCTAATATAATGAATGAGATGAAGAAGAATAATGCTAACACTTAAAAGGTGCCTACTACTTCCAGAAACTGCTATAGTGCTTTATTACCTCACTTAATCTTCCTTACCGCTCTGAGAGGAAGGTACCATTATTATTCCTTTTTTTTTTTTTTTTGCAGATAAGGAAATTGAGGCACAAAGGTTAAATAATTTGTGCAAGATTGTACAGCTGGCAAATAGAACTGGAGTTATTAGTATCTCAATTTCATGTTACATTTCATAATATGTGTAGGTAGAAAAGTCTCAAAGTTTGGGTTAAAAATGACTACTACCTTATTGAGAAACAGAATAGTATTGCTTCATTTACAACAAACACACTCATTTTGTTCAAATATAACCATAAAATCCCATAACTACATTTAGTGCTTTCTTAAGTTGTCTTTATTGTTGTTGCTTTACTTGAAAAGTAATGCATATGCTTGGGAAAAATTAATCTTTCCAAAATTAAAATCTAAAGTATCTTTAGAATCTTTACTTTCTCTCACCTCCTCTCCCTTCCTCAGAAGTAGAACTTTTGACATTCTGCTTTAAGCTCTTGGCAGTGGTTGTCTCTGTAACTCTAAATAATAGTTATATGTTACTTCTTGATTGTCAAATTAAGCAGTAGTTATATAGACTTCCTACTATTGATAAGAAAGGAAGCTAATTTACTCTCCCAACATTTTTTCTCCTCACCCTTTCTCCCACTTTTATTAGTCATCTTAAAGTATAATTCTCTTATTGAGTAAAATTAAAACTTTCAATTATACTTAAATTCGTATTTTCTGAGCCATAGAATTGTGATAGCAACTCTTGACTCTTCCAAACAAGAAGAGGAAATTAGTACTCTTACATTTCCTTCCTTCTTGTTTCCCTCTCTGCTTTTCCCAGTTGTGCCAACTTTAGCCTACTTTTCCATAATTGTTACAGGTTCAAAGTTGATGTGGCCAATGCTTCAAAAGGCCAAAACTCAAAATGTCAGCATGTGAAATAAGGGAAGATTTATTGATTGAGAAGGTGCCAACCAAGAAGATGGGAGTCCTAGTGGTGTCTCAAATCCACATTAAGATAGTGCTGAGTTCAGGCTTCTTTTATGTCAAGGAAAGGAAAATGGGAAGGACTGTTTTTGTAAAACTCAAGCTGCCAGCAGAATTCTTCCAATGATTAGCATGTCTATAAGCAAGACTAAGCAAGAGACATTTTTTTTACTAGCATTTCACTGTATGGCTATATACAATTTGTTCATTCTTTCTCATATCGATGGACAGCTGAACATTTCTATTTTTGTATATCATAAATAATAAAGTTATTATAAGCATTTCTGTTTGTTTTCTTTTCTAAACATAAAGCTTTTAAAATACTTTTAAAATATCTGGGATTGAAATTGCTGACCCACAGAGTAGATATACACTCATGTTTGTAAGAAATCTCTAGGCCTTTTTTCAAGTGCTTAAATCATTATACATTCCCACCAGCAAAATTCTGGTTACTCCACATCCTCACCAACATTGGGTTTTGTCAGTCTTTTTTATTTTATTTTATCAGTTCTGTTGTGTGTATAGTAATATCTTATAGTTTTAATTTGTATTTATTTAATTATTAATGATGTTGAACATCTTTTTAAAAAAATACATTTTTATTGATTTCAGAGAGGAAGGGAGAGAGAGAAACATTAGCTTTAAGAGAGAGTAATCGATTGGCTTCCTCCTGCACTTCCCGTACTGGGGAATGAGCCCGCAACCTGGGCATGTGCTCTGACTGGGAATCAAACCATGACCTCCTAGTTCATAGGTGGATGCTCAACCACTGACCCACATCAGCTGGGTGCGATGTTAAACATCTTTCCATGAGCTCCGTATCCATTCGCATATCTTTTGTGGACTATCTGTTTAAATCAATATGCTATTTAATTTCTTCTAAAATTATTTAAGTCCCCATTTTATTACCTGACTTAAAATATAATTGTTTTATCCTTAAATTTTAAAATAAATATAGGATTACCAATTTCAAGATTATGAGTAGAGGGAATGATCTTATCATATATGTGAAACTTCTCATTATTTTTGGTCTTTTGAAGAGACTGCAGGTCTCACTTTTTGTTGCCAAAACTGCTGTACTCCCTTTAACCATGGTGGTAATCTGGAAACAAATGCCCCACAACTTCACTTTTGGAAATGTTTTTAGATTTTTGAAAAGGCTTTTCTTAATTAGAAAAATATAATTATGAGTTCTTTAAGAAAAAAACTTCTATCAACAGTAGAATCTACTGCTGATTCAGCTACTGCTGAATCTAAAAAGAGTTACTTGTACCAGTAAGTTTTCTTATACCAATAATTTTTCTCATATCAATGTATGTTGATCCCCATGAATTTTTCAAATACAATGCCAATGGAATACTTCTGTAGAGTTGTTAGGCATGGTCTATTTTTAAAAAAAAAAACACCTGCTTATCCTACTTTAAAATATAATATGTGCATTTTTCTCCTCCTCCTCTTTCTTTCTTTTGTAATAATAATACTATATATAGTATTAGCAGCAGTAATAATACCACTACTAATAATCAAAACTGTGAGTGATTAATTGCTCAGCTTGTGAGAGATAATGTGCTACATACTTAAAATATTATTTTATTGTATACATAAAATAGACATTAATTATCTTTGATTTCATAAATGAGAACCCTGGAAGAAGGGCAAGTTGTTATTTGTCGGAAGGCCTGGAACTGAGACATGATGGAATTAGAACCTAACTTTACATTTACTGCCTCCCATTAACTGTGATGTGCTGCTTTTCAGATCGCAGACTCAAGAACTTGGGAATATGATATGATTAGTTGTACTATTATACTTGTATAAGTCACTCTAATGGGTATCAGGAATGTTTCATTGAGCATTTTTTTTTTTGAGAGATGGACATTTTATTGGAAACCTTACTCTTCAGGCAGAACACAATGTCTTCAATCAAGGCTCTCATGTGCCTTAACAGAGAAAACTGAACTTTTGGGATTAGGGTCAAGGAGAGAGACAGCTTGGAGGAAGAGTGCTGGGGTCCTCTCAAGAATGCTCTTCGGCCAGCTTAGCAGCTTTTGCCACAGCTTCTTCAATGGGTCCCACCATAGAGAAGGCCTGTTCTGGGAGATGATCATATTCACCTGCCAAAATCTGTTGGAATCCTTTGATGGTCTCCTTCAGGGGTACCAACTTCCCCATATGACCTGTAAAGACCTCAGCAACCTGGAATGGCTGAGACAAGAAACGCTGTATTTTCTGTGCACGGAAGACAGTCAACTTGTCTTCCTCAGAAAGTTCATCCATACCCAGAATGGCAATGATATCCTGGAGGGATTTGTAGTCCTGTAGGATCTTTTGCACCCCACGGGCAACATCATAATGCTCATTGCCAACAATGTTGGGATCCATGATGTGAGAGGTGGAGTCTAGAGGATCCACAGCTGGATAGATGCCCAGTTCAGCAATAGCACGGGACAACACTGTGGTAGCATCCAAATGGGCAAAGGCAGTGGCAGGGGCAGGGGCAGTCAAGTCATCTGCAGGCACATAGATAGCCTGTACAGAAGTGATAGATCCCTTCTTGGTAGTGGTGATTCTTTCCTGCATGGTACCCATATCAGTAGCCAGGGTAGGCTGGTAGCCCACAGCAGAAGGGATTCTGCCCAATACGGCAGACACCTCTGAGTCAGCCTGGGTGAAGTAAAGATGTTATCGATAAACAGCAGTACATCTTGACCTTCTTGGTCTCTGAAGTATTCAGCCACAGTTAGTCCAGTCAGAGCTACCCGGGCACGAGCACCAGGTGGTTCATTCATTTGACCATACACCAGTGCTACCTTGGAGGTAGCATCTTTTAAGTTGATAACACCAGACTCAATCATTTCGTGGTATAAGTCATTGCCCTCTCGTGTTCTCTCACCAACACCAGCAAACACAGAATAACCACCATGGGCTTTGGCAACGTTGTTGATTAACTCCATGATCAGTACAGTCTTGCCAACTCCTCCACCACCAAAGAACCCAATTTTGCCACCCTTGGCATAGGGAGCCAGGAGATCCACAACCTTGATACCAGTAACCAAAATTTCCTGCTCAACACTCATCTCAATGAACTCAGAAGCCTCAGCATGAATAGCAGCAAATTGTTTGGTTTTGATGGGGCCTCTCTCATCAATAGGTTCTCCAATGACATTCATAATTCTGCCCAAGGTCTAAGGACCAACGGGAATTCTGATTGGTGCACCAGAATCCAGGACTTTCTGGCCTCTAACCAAGCCTTCTGTACCTTCCATGGCAATGGTCCTTACAGTGCTCTCACCCAGATGCTGGGTCACCTCCAACACCAGCCTGGCCTCCCTGCCTTGCACTTCCAGGGCATTTAGGATGGGCAGCAGTCCCTTGTAGAACTGGATGTCCACCACCGCACCGATGATGGCCACGATCCGCCCTGGCTTAGGCGCCGGAGACTTTTGGGCAGCATAGTCTCTGGCAGGCTGAAGCACTGCTGGGGTGGCCCGCAGTAAGAGCTGGGCTTGGGGTAACGGCGCTGAGAGGCTGAGTCTTCGCAAGGCCCCGGAGGCCGAGACTGCGGCCACACGACCCACAAGACCCAACATGGCGGAGTCTGGGTAGAGACTGAACCTCATTGAGCATTTTATAGGAGTGTTCTTATTTGGTTTGTCTTTGGGCATCAGAATCTTAACTCATTTGTTAATTGAAGTCCACCTGGTCTAGGCATGTGGTTATAATGATATCTGGAAGAAATATTTAGTTCAAATATATAAATATAGCAAATAGATTACCTAAGAGTAAGAAAACTATACAGCAAATGAAATATACAATGGTACAGAGCACCTACTATGTGTGTGGTGTTCTGTCAGAGAAAGCTGAATAAGTTATGAATCCGTGCCCAAGAGCTTATAGTCTAACTAGAGGCCCAGTGCATGAAATTTGTGCGGGGGGGTGGGTTGTCCCTCAGCCCGACCTACACCCTCTCCAATTTGGTAGCTCTCAGGGGATGTCCTACTGTTGGCTTGGGCCTGCTTCCCGTGGTTCTCTGCTCTCTACAGGGCCTGCCTGCTCCACACCATGGTGATGGGCAAGCAGGCCCTGCTGGGTGCTGCCAGCGGCCCCGCTTGCCTGCTTGCACTGGTGCACTTGCCTGCTGGGCTCACGTTGCCAGGGTGAGACTGCCAGCATCCTGCCCCAGCCGCTATGGGCGCCACCATCGTTTGTCACGGAGTGATGGTTATTTTGCATATTACTCTTTTATTAGATAGGATAAGGATTACTAAGATGTAAGATGTAAACAGAAGATTTCTTTAAAACATAGCTAATGCTATGATAGAGGCATACAATAGACTATCCTATATAATAAAAGCCTAGGTGGTGTCACATTCTCGCGCGATGCCATCGTGTGACACTGTTGCACAACGTCATCACAAAATGGCTGCCACAAACTGGCCATTACAAGATGGTTGCCACAAGATGGCTGGAAGGGGAGGGGAGTATGGGTGATCAGGCTGGCAGGTGAGGGCAGTTGGGGGTTAACAGGTGGGCAGGGTAGAGCAGCTGGGGGCACCTAGGCCTGCAGGGGAGGGCAGTTGGGGGTGATCAAGTTGGCAGGCAGAAGCAGTTAGGAGCCAGCAGTCCCAGATTGTGAGAGGTTTGTCTGACTGCTGGCTTAGGCCTAATCCCACAGCGATCAGTCCTAATCCAGCAGTGGGACATCCCCTGAGGGGTCCCAGATTGGAGAGGGTGCAGGCCAGGCTGAGGACATCTCCCCCATGCATGAATTTCATGCACCGTGCCTCTATTATATTATATATAATATATACATATATATCCCATATGCTTGGTGTTTCAGAGAGTATCTGTTAGTCTCAACTTGCTAAGGCCTGGGTGAAATTTGTTGCTAGGATTTCCGGAGGGAAATGTTCACTGATTTTGATTTTACATTTTATGATCTCCTTGCCTAACCTCATTTGGCACTGGAATGGCTAATGCTAATTTGAGAGATTGCTCTTTTAAATCACTTTGCAAAATTTGAAATTTTTAAGTACTGAATCTTAAATATTAAACTTGTATCTTAAGAGAAAGAACATAAAATCCTGATTCTATTTCTCCACAGCTTTCAGACTCTATCCTTACAGAAGGATGATTGTTTTGTTTGCTCTAGGCTGCTGAGAAACTCATATCCTGACATGAGGAAAAAAACTAAGGCAGAATGAACCTGGGGAGTATGGGGCATAGGAAATATGAAATACTTGGATTTGTTACTAGATTTTATTGGAATAAAGGGCCATGAAACATCCTTATTGTATCTGAAAATGGGAAGCTAACAATCTTCATGTTGCTTGTGGTTTATTTAGGGTGCTTGGGAATTTACTGTTATAATTTAAAGGGATGGAAAATGTAAGGATGGTGATATTGAATGGTTATTTTTGGAGCATTGGGCAACTTACAGCATGAAAAAGACAAACTCAGGTTTCAAAATATCTGGCTCAGGGAGCAAAGGGAAAGACAGTATGTAACTCTTTTTCAGGAATTCCCTTCTGAAGATAGTTGGTGCACTGAGATTGCTGGAAAGAAATAGCAGAAATTGATTTTCAAGAAGTACATTTTACATCAGGCTGTGGAACATACATATGCATGGGATGTGTGTATTCATCTCTGTCAACAGCAACAAAATTTCTAGAAACAATACCAACCCTTACAATATTCCATTCACTGTGATATTTCCTGCCGGGGTCCAGCCCCAGCGGGTCCAGGGGTCCCCAAAGGTGTGGACGGAGTCGGCGAAGAAGGAAGGACATGGAGACAGCGTTCAGTTGATCAGCAGCCTAGCCAGGATCTCTAGCCCGGATCTCTAGCCAAGTTCTGGTCTCGATCTCCAGAGAGGTTCTGCTTAGGATCTCCAGCCAGGTTCTGTCCAGGTTCTCCAGGCAGGTCCAGTCACTAGGTTCTAGTCAGGCTCTCCTGCCAATCTCCGCAGTCAGGTTCAGTCCAGGATCCCCTGCCATGCTCTCTCGCCAGGCTTTGCCTCAAAGCTCCGAGGCCAGTCCCTGTCCAGGATCCTCCGGCATGCTCTCTCCAGCGAAGTTCTTCTGTCTCTAGAGAACGTTCTGTGTAGGTTCTGTGCCTAGGCTCTGTCTCTCTTGGTCCTGTCTTCCAAGCCCTGTGTCCTTAGTTCTGTGTTCTGAGTTCTGTCTCCTTGATTCTGTTCTAAGTTCTGAGTTCTGAGTGTTTCTGTCTTGTTACAACTGTATTTATACCAGTTGATTCAATCCTATCAATCTCTATTACAAAAGTTAGGGCGTTTCTTATCTCCATTCCAGGGAGAAAAGATTATGTAGTTTAAGCATGATTGTTCGTAGTTAAAGGGATTAATTACCCGCCTGGCACTTAGTTGAGGGGTTTTATTCCCTCCCTAACTTCAGGGGAAAATCCCTACCTGGGGATTCAACCTTTCTCGGAGAGGTGACCTTGGTTAAAACACAGCGCCAAGAAGGTGAGCAAACATATTAAGAACCGTATGCCATATATGCCAGGTCCCTTGAAACAGCAAGGATGGACCGGCTCCCAGGAATTTCCTCCTTAATTCTATTCAAAAATTTCCAGAAACAATACTATGATGTTGTGACTTATAAGATATTTGGTCTTCATCCACAATTCTTGGATCATAGCACCCTAAACTCATGGAATTTCCTGTGTTGAGAAAGGATTTTGGAAAACACCTGAGGAGAGGAGCTCCTTGCTGGAGAACTGGACCGTGTGTTAAAGGTTTGGACATTTTAATCTCATCCTTTGAACTCTGGGGAGAAGAGAAGGGCTTAACGTTGAATCAATCC